>NC_138184.1:145852119-148252119 GCF_964194105.1 Spermophilus citellus | reverse complement strand
CCAATCAAAATCCCAACGGCATTTCTTGTAGAAATAGATAAAGCAATCATGAAATTCATATGGAAAAATAAAAGACCCAGAATAGCAAAAGCAATTCTAAGCAGGAAGTGTGAATCAGGCGGTATAGCGATACCAGATTTCAAACTATATTACAGAGCAATAGTGACAAAAATAGCATGGTACTGGTACCAAAACAGGCGGGTGGACCAATGGTATAGAATAGAGGACACAGAGACTAATCCACAAAGTTACAACTATCTTATATTTGATAAAGGGGCTAAAAGCATGCAATGGAGGAAGGATAGCATCTTCATCAAATGGTGTTGGGAAAACTGGAAATCCATATGCAACAAAATGAAACTGAATCCCTTTCTCTCGCCATGCACAAAAGTTAACTCAAAATGGATCAAGGAGCTTGATATGAAATCAGAGACGGTGCGTCTGATAGAAGAAAAAGTTGGCTCCGATCTACATATTGTGGGGTCGGGCTCCAAATTCCTTAATAGGACACCCATAGCACAAGAGTTAACAACTAGAATCAACAAATGGGACTTAATTAAACTTAAAAGTTTTTTCTCAGCAAAAGAAACAATAAGAGAGGTAAACAGGGAGCCTACATCCTGGGAACAAATTTTTACTCCTCACACTTCAGATAGAGCCCTAATATCCAGAGTATACAAAGAACTCAAAAAATTAGACAATAAGATAACAAATAACCCAATCAACAAATGGGCCAAGGACCTGAACAGACACTTCTCAGAGGAGGATATACAATCAATCAACAAGTACATGAAAAAATGCTCTCCATCTCTAGCAGTCAGAGAAATGCAAATCAAAACCACCCTAAGATACCATCTCACTCCAGTAAGATTGGCAGCCACTATGAAGTCAAACAACAACAAGTGCTGGCGAGGATGTGGAGAAAAGGGTACACTTGTACATTGCTGGTGGGACTGCAAATTGGTGCGGCCAATTTGGAAAGCAGTTTGGAGATTCCTGGGAATGCTGGGAATGGAACCACCATTTGACCCTGGTATTGCCCTTCTCGGACTATTCCCTGAAGATCTTAAAAGAGCATGCTACAGGGATACTGCCACATCGATGTTCATAGCAGCACAATTCACAATAGCTAGACTGTGGAACCAACCCAGATGCCCTTCAATAGATGAATGGATAAAAAAAAATGTGGCATCTATACACAATGGAGTACTATGCAGCAATAAAAAATGACAAAATCATGGAATTTGCAGGGAAATGGATGGCACTAGAGCAGATTATGCTTAGTGAAGCTAGTCAATCCCTAAGAAACAAATACCAAATGTCTTCTTTGATATAATGAGAGCAACTATGAACAGAGCAGGGAGGAAGAGCAGGAAGAAAAGATTAACATTAAACAGAGACATGAGATGGGAGGGAAAGGGAGAGAAAAGGGAAATTGCATGGAAATGAAGGGAGACCCTCATTGCTATACAAAATTACATATAAGAGGTTGTGAGGGGAATGGAAAAATAAACAAGGAGAGAAATGAATTACAGTAGATGGGGTAGAGAGAGAAGTTGGGAGGAGAGGGGAGGGGGGATAGTAGGGGATAGGAAAGGTAGCAGAATACAACAATTACTAATAGGGCATTATGTAAAATTGTGGATGTGTAACCGACGTGATTCTGCAATCTGCTTTTGGGGTAAAATTGGGGGTTCATAACCCACTTCAATCTAATATATGAAATATGATATGTCAAGAGCTTTGTAATGTTGTGAACAACCAATAAAAAAAAAATAAAAAATAAAAAAAAGATGGACACAATATCTTTATTTATTTTATTTTGTTTTTTTTATGTGGTGCTGAGGATCAAACCCAGTGCCTCACCCATGCTAGGCAAACACTCTACCACTGAGCCACAACCCTAACCCCCAGCCTTATATTTTAGGAAGAGATTACCTTCTCCTGTATTATGTTGCTTAGGAAGCTGGCAATTTCCTAGCAGGAGTCTGGTCCTAGTTGGCTGTGGGTTTTCTCTTTGTTTCCAGAAAGCAATACTTTCAACTCTTATTAAATTCATTTGAGCAGCTAATTACATTTTTTAAAAATTCTAGGTCTTTCTTTGACAGATGAGTGGGAGGAGTTTGGCAATACATCTCCCTATTAAGAAAATAGTTTCTAAGTTGGAAAGTGCTATAAAAGATAGAGCAATTATTATTATTTTTTTTAAATCTCTTTAGACTTCTAAATTGGTTTACTCTTTATCTACTAAGATGTATGTGACAGGAAGTCTTGAAAGTAGCTTTAACTGAACCCTTAAAATTGAGGGAAACTCTGTCAGAGAGTTAAATAACACTTACTAAATAGATATAGTGACCAGAAATTCGTGTACTGTGGTCCAGAGATAGATTCATTCACTCACCATGTATTTATCAAGTGCTCTTGCCAGTGTCTGGAAACAGTGGATAGGAAGGCGTTTATGATCTAACATAGAAAATTGGTTTAATATACATAAATATGAGGTAATCAAATACAGAACCACCTCCCATCTTAACACTTCATGACTTCTCAAATTAAGTTCTTTAATTTGTTCTTTAAGGCCCTCCAAGCTCCTGTTTCTCCTACCTTTTTAGTTTTCTCATATAACTCTATAGCAGCATTATCCAACAGAAATATAAAACAAGCTGGATATACTAGCGCAGGCCTGTAATCCTAGGATCTTGGAAGGCTGGGCAGGATGATCACAAGCCTGGGCAATTTAGTGAGCCCTTGTTTCAAAATAAAATAAAAAAGTCTTCGTAATGGAGCATGCCCTGTAATCCCAATGGTTCAGGAGGTTGAGGCAGGAGGATCAACTAGTTCAAAGTCAGTTTAGGCAATTTATCAAAGCACTTAGCAACCCTGTCTCTAAAATACGGGGGGGGGGGGAGTGGGGATAGGAGGGTGCGGTGCTGAGGATGTGGCTCAGTGGCTAAACACCCTGGGTTCAATTCCCAGTACCAAAAAATAAAAAAGTCTGGGAGTGTACTTTGATGGTACTTGCCTACCATGTTCAAGGTTCTGGGTTCAATCCTCATTACCCACCTCCTTTTATATATATATGTATATATATCAATCCACAAATCTGATTTTATTTTTGCTTACTATATTTTAAAAAATAAAAAAAATTATGTAAACTAATTTTTAAATTTTTATTCTGGAAATTGAATCCAAGGGAGCTTAACCACTGAGCCTTATATATCCCCAGCCCTTTTTATTTTTTAATTTGAGACAGGGTCTTGCTAAGTTACTTAGGGCCTTGCTAAATTGCTGAGGCTGGCCTTGAACTTGGGATCCTCCTGTCTTAGCTTCTTGAGTCACTGGAATTATAGGCCTGTGCCATTGCACTTGGCAGATAAATTACTTTTAACAATGTATTTTATTTAACTAATACATAAAAATTGTATCACTTAACATATATATATACAATATTTTAAAACCCTAAGAAAGTCTGACTGGGCACAAAATAACCGAGCCATCACAAAAGCCTTGTAGATTCAAACAGCAATTCTTCATTCCCGAACTCTCACCAGCACTCTACATGCATGTTCTGAGGAAAATACACACCTCCACTGGGCTCTGCATCCCAAAATACTCTCTGAATCCCACGAGAACTCAACGGGAACTCAAGGAGCGGGCGCCTGAGGCAGCAGGATACACGCCATATTCCCAGCAGGATCCACCTTAAACCTGGAACCACCCTAAACCCAGATCCACCCTAATCCCTGAGCAAGGTCACCTTACATGCAATGTCACTGCAAATGACCTGGGTCCAAGGCAAGCCCATTTCCACAATGGAAAGTCCTCCCTCTAAGCAACATTGGGTAGGCTGACAAGAAAATTGCCATGCGTCATTCCTACTTGGCTATGGCTCTCAGCACTTTTTCATACTAAATCTTCAATATTTGGTGTGTATGTTGAGTTTACAGCACAATTCAAGTCACATTAGCTACACTGAAGTTCTCAAGAGTCACATGTGGTTAGTGCTACTGCCCCATTCAGATGCAAGTATTTTTTCTCTACATGTAGCAGATACCACATTCTACTGAGGCTGTTTGTATATTATCTCCATATCCTCTACCATACAGGTTTATCTCATGATTTACCTACTTTAGTGTCTTTAATGTGATAAAATGATAATAATCACACCTCCTGAGGACTTGTCCAAGCTCTGTGAACCAGTGGTGTTTACTGCTGAACTACATCCCCAAGCCTTTTTTTTTTTTTTAAATTTTGAGACAGGATCTTGTTAAGTTTTTTTTTTTAGAGAGAGTGAGAGAGGAGAGAGAGAGAATTTTCAATATTTAGTTTTTAGTTCTCGGGGGACACAACATCTTTGTTGGTATGTGGTGCTGAGGATTGAACCCGGGCCGCACGCATGCCAGGGGAGCGTGCTACCGCTTGAGCCACATCCCCAGCCCAGGATCTTGTTAAGTTGCCTAGGCTGTCCTTGAACTTGTGATCCTCCTGGCTTAGCCTGTTTTTCTTTAATATTTATTTTTTAGTTTTAGGTGGACACAATATCTTTATTTTATTTTTCTGTGGTGCTGAGGATCGAACCCAGTGCTTCATGCATGCTAGGCGAACACCCTACCACTGAGCCACAACCTCGGCCCAGCCTTTATTTATTTATTTATTTTTTAATTTTTTTTTTTGTGTTAGCACAACACATTTTTTACTAACCAAAGGGATGATCTTAGTTAAACCAACACTTTGAAATAGTTGCATGTAACATGTTTGTGATAGATAATTAAACACAGTAATGAAAAAAAAAGGCAGTCTGGAGATTGGCTCATTGAACTGAGCTTCTTCATTCTTTCAGCTAATTCCTGTCCAAAGTGATGATGGAATTTTTATTCTACTTTCTCATAGACTCGAGTACAGGTAACATTATTCATGACACACTCCACCACTAACTTCCCATCTTTCAATTTTCTTGTTATTGTGCTTTCCTTCCCATCCCATTCCTGATGCTGAACCAATGCATCGTCAACAAAGCTGCAGACCATCTGAGTTTTTCTGCCATCAGCTGTAGTTTCTTCAAACTTCTCTCCCAGGGTACAAGAAAACTGTGTTGTTTTCAAAGTGCTTTCAGTTTTTATGTTGAGCTTCTGGCTGTCAAGGGTGATGATACAATCTGGTTTGGCCATTGCACCCATTTTCCTCATAGTCAGTCCCACTCCTAGTTCTTTCATGTAGTCATCAAAGCCTTTGCTGTCCACCAGGTGCCATCTTCCTTCCAGCTGCTAAACAGTGGCCATGGTGGGCGCGGGCGGGCTGGTGTACCCGGCGAGGGGAGCTGCTAGGAGGCGGATAGCGTGCTCTATTTATTTATTTTTAAACTGGGTGGAATATGAACCATTTTTAAAAGTATTTATTTATTTTTATATGGTACTATGGATAGAACCCAGTGCCTTACACATGCTGGGGAAGTACTCTGCCACTGAGTGATAGCTCTAGCTTTGCCTCAACCTCTTGAGTCCCTGGAATTATAGGTGTGTACCACCACACCCAGCTGCTCTTTTATTTTTAAATTGGCAAACATGTGGAAAATGTATAAACAATAAATATACTATAGTCTAACAAATTATACAGTTTACAACTGTGTAACTACCATCTATACCAAGAAATAGAGAGTTGTAGACTATCTGCCGGCCTCTTCCCAATCTCAACTCGCTCCCCTTAGGGCTTCCAGAGGTAGTCATTACTTTCCCTTTTATGGTAACCAATTCCTTGCTTTTTTTCATATATATATTTTAACACATAAGTATGCATTCTTTTTTTTCTTTTTTGAAAATTATAAAATGGAATTACACAGTATATATTATCTGGTATATAATTTTTTAACATTATGTTTTCAGAATTCATCTATATGTAGTTTGTTCCTTTTCCTAAATTGCTCTATTAATTTGCTCTTCCTGTAGCAAAGTATGAGAATTCCCAATGTTTTCTGCTCCTGGTCAACATTTGCAATTGTTAGCCATTTTTATTTTGGCCATTCTGGTGGGTGATGTAGCATTCTCTCATTATGGTTTAAATTTTCCTGTTTTTAGATGAAGTTGACTTTGTTTTGTGTGTGTTTACTGATTATTTGGATTTATTCCTTAGTGAAGAGTCTGTTGAAATATTTTTATTATAATTGCATTTCTTTATATATTCTGAATAAAAGTTCTTTCTTGATTATACATATTGTAAACTTATTCAACTCTGAGGCTTGGCTTTTTACTCTTTTAATGGTGTAATTTAATTTGATGAAAGCAAGTCTTTTATTTTATTTCATTTTAGTTGTCAATGGACCTTTACTTTATTTATTGATAGTAAATTGTGGTGCTGAGAATCAAACCCGGTACTTCACACATACTAGGCAAGTGCTCTGCCATTGAGCCACCACCCCAGCTCTGAAAGCAAGTCTTAGTGTAAGCAAATTTATTCATTTTTTTCTATCACAGTGCTTTTTGAATTAGCTTAAAAAAACTGTCCCCTACTTTTGAAGTTATAGATACATGCTTCCATGTTATCTTTAAAAACAATAAAAACAATTAAAACTTTATTGTTTTTGCCTTCTAAATTTATGTCTATTATCTACCTGGAATTGATTTTTGTGTATAATATGGAGTCCAATTTCATTTCCTTCCCATGTAGAACTATTTTTCTCAGAACAATTAGTTATTGAAAACTGTCCTTTAGGTATTGCTCTCCATTGCCACCAAGACAACATAAATCAATTCCTATTTATGGGTGAGACTTTCATGGCTCTTTATTCTGTCCCATTGGTATGTTCTGTTCCACTGATATATATATATATATTTCAATGTAGTATATCTCAATATATCAAGCCTATGGAGTTGCTGGGATTACAGCTGAGTGCCCTAGTGCCCAGACTCTGACAGGAAATTTTAAATTACTTTGTCAAGTTTTTCTGTCTCATACACAGACAAATCTATTGATACAACCTGGACTAGCCCTGAATATATAGATACAACTGGAGAGACTTTGACATCTTTAAGTATTGAATTTTCCAACCTATGAACATGGTACAGCTCTGATTTATTTAGGTCTTCTTCAGTACCTTTCACTGTTTTCTTCATACAGATTTTGTATCTTATTCAAACGTTCTTGATATTTGTTGGAGTTACTCTAAATGATATTATTTTTTCCCTGGCATACAGAAATAATATTGATTTTTAAAAGTCTGATTTTGTGTGGTATTCAACTAAGGCCGTGTTCTTGCTAGGCTAAAGCTTTACCACTGACCCCAAGACCCCAATTTAAAAAATCTATTAATTTTGTTAAACTCTTATTAATCATAATAAAATTTTGTTTTGGGGGGTTGGGGTGGGTGGAAGAATTCAATCCAGGGTGTTTTTTATCACCGAGCTACACCTCCAGTTCTTTTTATTTTTTGAGACAGGGCCTCGCTAAGTTGCTGATGCTGCTCTGGAATTTAACAATCCTCCTGCTTCAGCCTCCTGAGTCGCTGGGATTACAGGTTTGTAATCTGTAATTAATTGTACTAATTTATCTGATATTCTTTTTGGCTTGTCATATACATAATTCTATCCGTCAAAAGAGTAATTTTGTTTCCTCCTATTTGATCTTTAGTTCTCTTATTTTTCTTGCGAGGCTAAAGACCTTCGGTAGCGATAATGGGCACACTGGCACACTTAAAACACTAGTAAGCCTCAAGTCAACAGCTTCGCGAGGGAGGGTTGGTGGGCTAACGGAAGGTCTGGAAACGGCGGCGCCCTCCTTTCTGCGCCTGCAGCGGGTTGGGGCGCCCGTAAGCCTCTCGCAAGCTCCTTTTCCAATCCCAAGAAGCCGGCCGCACCTCTCTGGTTGCAGCGCAACCGCGTCACCCTGACCCGGAGCAGCGGCAGGGCTGCTAGGAGCACGTGCCATAGTCCCTAGGGCAGGGACTACGTTCCCCATAATGCCGCGCGTAAGGGGCGGCGGGCCCGGGGAGTCGGGGAAGGGCCGGGCTGGGAGGCGGAGCGGAAGCGGAGTGCGAGGGGCGGGAGGAGTACTATCTGCACACGCCGGGATCCTACCTCGTCCTGACTCCAAACCCCGGCCTTTCTCCATCCCGACGTGGAGGCTGTTCCTCCACTGCAGGACGCAGCTGACGCCCGCTAATCGGCTTTGGCTGCGCCCCTCCGGCTCGGGAGCCCAGTGGCGGCGGCGACCGTGACGAGAAGCCCACGAGCAAGGTAATGAGGAGGGGCGACACAGAAGCGCGGGGAGGTGGCGGCTCCGCGGACCCGCCCGGGCCGCCCCTCCCCCGCCGCGCCCCCGGCAGGGATTCCGCCCCCCGGGGCCTCTGCCGCCGCTACGGCTTCGGGACGGGCCGGCAGCCCCTGCCGCGGCCGGGAAGGCTCTTTTTCACTCTCTTCCTTCGGCCGCGACCCTGCCCCCGGGATGTCACCGCCGCGACCCCGTGGGCCCGGGGCGGAGGAGCGAGCGTGGCTCTGGCTGCGTGAGCGGAGCGGGGCGGGCTCAGTCCCGAGCTGCAGCGAAGGGGAGCCCGGCGGCCGCCGCTCTCACTTCTTGTTCTGTTTTTGACAGCTCAGTTCTGTTCTACTTTGGGAAAGAGAGAGGAAGTCAGATGCCCTTTTTAAACTCGCTCTTCAAAACTCATCTCCTGGGTTACTGGTAAGGATGAACTTAAACGGCTGTGATATTGTGGAGCTTGACGCGAGAGCCTAGACCAGGGTTCGAACCCTGATTGTCTCGCTCTGACTTTGTGATCTTGGTTCATTAGAAGGTTCTAAGCCTGAGTTTTCTCACCTAGCAGTCGGAGATAATATTAGGATAGGATATGCCTATTATACCAATAGTTCTTCATTTGATGAAAAGAGCCTTTGAATGCGATACTTGAAATAGCTACGACTGAAGTGGCCTATGAACTTGTGAGTTTTGTGCTTTATTTTGTTTAATCATTAGCATCCTGGATTGTGTTTTTCACTTTATTTTTTGTTCACCTTAAACCTAAGCAAAAAAAAAAAAAAAAAAAAGTCCTTGGAAATATGCCGTCTTCTTAATTTCCGTTGTTTTAAAATGGCTGAGAATGTTCTTAGGAAATTGATGACTCTGCTTTTCTGGGGATCAGTTGTAGAGATTCTGTACAAGGACTTATTCACCTCCCCATCCTCCCCAGCTGCGTCCTGTGGGGATCCTTAGAGGAGGTTAAATGTCTGTTTTGTCAGAGTCAGCATCTAGGTGTTCTGCAAACCTGCGGGGGGTGGGTGGCCCATAGGGGACTTTGCCAGTTTTACCCTCTTGTCAACTTTTTTGTACCTTCCTCTACACTTTCTCACTGGGTTCGTAATTTTACCTCCCTTTGGAATTGTATTTCTAAGCTGTAGTTTTTGTTTTTAAGACACAATGAATGTGATATATTTGATAAGCAATGACTTGGAAAATTTCATGTTAGTCCCACTTCAGTTTTGATTGTTCTTGCACTCTTTTCGCCTTAATTTCTACTGAAATTGGTGGTGAGTTTTTCAAGGAAATACTTGTGGTCCTTAAATTGAATCTTATTTTTCATTTAAATGCCTGCTCTGTATTACTCTGAGTTCAGACACTATTTTGCAATATGTGAAATAACATGTCTTGAGTAAATGCTGTTTTTACATATAGAATTGTAAGGGGTTGGGGAAAGGCAGTGGTATAGATGAATTGTCTGTAAGTCTTTAGTGACAGGTGATTTAAAAAATATTTTTAATTATCAGTGGACCTTTATTTTATTTATTTGCGGTGCTGAGAATTGAACCCAGTGCCTCACATATGCTCTACCACTGAGCCACAACACCAGCCCTATGACAGGTTTTTTTTTTTTTTTTTTAAAGCAATTTATATGAGGGGAGAGAAATTTAATGAAGATGTTTTATACAGGTAACTAGAGGGTCAGAGTAAGTAAGTGGAAAACTTATTTAAACTGTGGAAGAAGGCATATGGACATAAAGATTTCTGGTTCATTTTAGTGTTTGTCAAAAATACTCATTTTGAGGAAAATGTTTCTGTATTGGTGTTATTTAGTGCAGTGTAGGATGGAGAGTACAGACAGAAATTGGAGACCTTGGTTCTTGTCATAGCTCTGTCTCTATCTTTGTAACTGTAGGAAACTGTGTGGTCCTCCATTCTTTATCTCTAATATACTGAATTGATGTGATTTCAAAGACTTATAGCTTAGGTTTTCATTGCTAGGGGTTTTTAAAGGTTCTTTTTAACATGAAAAAAAATTGATATAGCTGGCTTAGTCTGAAATCTCAGCTATTTGGGAGGATCACAATTCAAGGTCAAGGCCAGCCCCTGAATTTTAGGAAGACTATGTCTCTAAATAAAAAGGGCTGGGGATGGGATGTGGCTCAGTAGCTGAGTGCCCCCAAGGTTAATCTCCAGTTAAAAAAAAAAAAAAATGCCAGAAATCAGAATCTACCAGTCAGCTCCTCCCTCTCTCTTTCATGAGCTGCATGTTTTTCTCTGCATCCCCATTCCCACCCCCAGTACTGGATATTGAACCTAGAGATGCTCTACCACTGAGCTACATCCCAAGTCCTTTTCATTTTTTAATTTTGAAACAGGGTCTCTCTAAATTAGCAAGGCTGGCCTCTTAATTTGTAGCCTCCTGCCGCAACCTCCCAATAACTGGGATTATATGATGTATTTTAGATGAGACCTTTACCATATTACAGAATTAAGTAGTTTTCCTTTTGTTATAAAATTTTCTATTTCTATTCCTGTATTGCTTTACCCTTTTTCTCTATTTTTCTAATTTTCAGTACTATTGTCTTCTCCCTTTCCCAAAGATGCCATCTAAAGGTGATCTGATATCTTCATATTTGTATTTCTGTATCTTAGCAGGAATAGTGCAGTTTCTCTAAAGGCAGTGCGTTTTTTTGTTTTTTGTTTTTTGTTTGTTTTTTGTTTTTGGTAGTTGTGTTTGGAGAGCATGCCTTTATTTTATTTATTTTTATGTGATGCTAAGAATCGAACCCAGTGCCTCACAAGTGCTAGGCAAGCGCTCAGCCACTGAGCTACAGCCCCAGCTCCAAGGCAGTGCATTTTGTTATTTATTTTTACTTCTTATTTCTGGGGATTGAAACAAGTAACTGAACCCTCAGGCCCAAGGCAGTGCGTTTTTAAATCTTAGACTTAATTATGGAGTGCAGGGCCTCGTCTGTACATCGTTAAAATATTTTCCCCTAGGTATTAGCTCCAGGCAATATTTTGTAGAGAAACTATTTCAGGAATGGACTTTTACCCAGAAATGACATTCTAGGGTCAGGTCTGCTGAGGGATCATTTCTGAGTCTTTTTTGGAAAGAACTATTGCACCTCTGAGCTCTGTTGAACATACAATGTCTTTTTGTAATAAACATATGCTTCTCTGGCTGTAAATTCCTTTGAAGATTAATAAGCAGTGATTCTCATAGCACCTTTGAGTGAAAGCTGCTCTGCTCAATGGTTGCTGCTATTGTTGTTAATAGTTACTTTTAGCTATAAGTCATAACACTACAAAAATTAGAGCACTGAATAAGTGCAAAGATGAGATTTGAATGAGAGTTTTTAAGGTAGGATTAACCATCTGTTAATGTTTTTAATGTCATTGCAATGTTTGCATAAAAATGCATGGAAGTACTTCATGACAAGCAGTGTGAAATGAAGTGTTTTGAAAAGCTTTTTAACTGCAATTCACAGCAAGAGATCTTTTTAATTCAATACTTCATAAGTTTATAACTGTGCACATGTGTATCTGGGTATGTAAAAATAAATTTTTAGAAAAATTTTACAAAAATTGTAGTAGTGTGTACAGTGTACTCTGGTGGTTTCAATTTTATAACTTTAAAAAAAAATTTTAAAGTGCTAGTTGCAAATTGTTAAGGTGATTTTTGTTCCCTCCTTTTGAAAAACAATGGAGTAGGCCTGGAGATGTAGCTCAGTGATGTACCAGAGACCCTGGGTTTGATCCCCACCATCAAAAAAAAAAAAAAAAAAAAAAAAGAGGGCTGGGGTTGTGGCTCAGCAGTAGAATGCTCGGTTAGCATGTGCGGGGACCCAGGATTTGATAATCAGCACCACATGAAAATAAATAAGTAAAAGGTATTGTGTCCAACCACAACTAAAAAATAAAATATTAAAAAAAAAAAAAAAGAAAGAAACATTGGGGTCCTGGGTTCAGAGTTTGGATGCCTAATCTCTCCTCTTTTTTTTTTGGCATTGGATAATTATTAATCCTTTTTGTATTTAAAATATTTAAAAAATATTTCTTAGTTGTAATTGGACACAATACCTTTATTTTATTTATCTTTTATGTGATGCTGAGGATCGAATCCAGGGCCTCGCACATGCCAAGTGAGTGCTCTATCACTGCGCCACAACCCTAGCCACTTTCCTTATCTTTATAAGGAAGGTTTTCTGGTTTAAGTATTTGATGATTCTTTGTCTTTACTTTTCTCTAGCAGTGGAGTTGGACTAAAGTATTTATCTTTAGGTTTCTGGCCAGACAGAAGCCACTGAAAAATTGCCTAAATGTCTGGTTGTTTACATGGTGTACTATTTGGCAAGTGGCATAATAGAACTCTGAATACTATTTTTCCTCAAAAATCTTGTAAATTGGAGTGGAAACATTGGGGCTTGTAATAAATATGAAAATATAACACTTTTATGTTAACAAAGAATATTTTAGAGTTTGAGAAACTGTACTTAAAATGCTTAGTATGTTAACATGCCCACAGATTGCTGCTCAGGCTTCATTCCATGTCTCACCTTGCCACTGCCTCTTTCAATTAATTAAAATACCAAGAAGAATCTGTTTTTCTTTTTTTCCTCTCTCTCTCTTTTTAGCTGTAGATAGACCTTTATTTTATTTATTTATATGTGGTACTGAGAATTGACCCAGTGCCTCACACATGCTAGGCAAGCACTCTGCCACTGAGCCACAATCCCAGCCTAAGAATCTGTTGGGTTTTTTGTTTTGTTTGTTTGTTTGTTTGTTTGTTTTTTAATGTAAAGGCCACCACATCAGATCATTACTGTTCCTTGTATATTACCAGGCAATGAAACTTCTAGTCTCATAAGAAAGGGAAACTCAAGGCTTTATTTGCTTGTGGTTTCCTTCTGTTCTCTTTGGATGATTTCTCTAGACCAGACTATTCCAGGCTAGGGATTGGGAGTTCTTTGATTCTTATTTGTTTGTACCAAAGACGATAGGAATAAGGAATTTAATGCCTGCTCCCAAGATTCTGGTCAGAAAAGGTTTTAGTTGGAAGGAAATTGGAACCACATTTTGTACTGCTTCAGATCAAATATTATATGCTTAGAAGGCCTTTCTTGACCCCATATCTCATATAGACTTCCCCAGACTCATCAGCTAATTTAAAGTTTCTTCACAACAATTTATTATAAGCTCAAATTAGCTTGTTTCTTTTTACTTATTAGTTGTCCCACTCCTACTAAAGCTCAGTATCTAGGAGAATGGAATTCTACCTTATTTCACCTTTTCACTTCTCCAGTTCCCAGCACATAGTAGTACTTTAATAAGTATTTTGAATAAATGGATAAACAAATGAATGAATAAAACAAGTTCTTTTATGGTTTAAACAAAACTCTTGTGTAGTGAGGCCTAGGCCTTTATGCATTTTCCTCCAAAGTCTTTTTTATGGAAATAAAAAGAATAGTGTGTTTTTACTGATCCTGGTGAAGTTCTCTACCTCTAGAAGATTTTTTATTTATTTTTGTGTTACTTTATACTTTTTCAATTCTAGTTTTTTTGCCTGTGTGAAAAATAATATAAAACTTACTTCTAAATCCTTTTGTAGGTACTTTGTAATACATTGATTTATGTGAATAAAATGTATTTGAAACTTTAATGGCTAACTTTTGGGTAAATTAATGAATAGTCTAAGTTATACATCTTCAGGATTTTAGGATCACTGCCCTAAACTGCCTTTATTATTTTTTAGTTCTAGTCTTTTAAAGCAAAAAAGAACAAAGCTTCATTTAATATTGCAATTTATTCAGTATTTAAACAGAGCCTTGCTAGTAGATGTAAAGGAGTCAGTGTGGTGAAGAATTGAGACAGTGAGTTAAACCTATGTTCTGGACCAGTATACTTTCTGCCACTGGGTTAGTCAGCTTTTTGTTGCTGGTCAAAATACTCAACAGGAACAACTTAGAGGAGGGCAAGTTTGTTTTGGCTCACAGTTCCAGAGGTTTGGTTCATGGTTGGCTGAGTCCATTGCTCTGGGCCCAAGGTGAGGCAGAACATCATGGTAGTAGGATGTGGTGGAGGAGCACTGCTCCATTCATGGCAGCCTAGAAGCAGAGAGCCAGTGAACCAGGGGGAAGGACCACAGGAGAGATGAACCTTTTCAGGCCATGTTCCCAGTGACCCTCCTCTTACAGCCATGCCCCACCTACTTACAATAACCACCCAGTTATTCTGTTTCAACTAGGATGGACTGATTAGGTTAGAGCTCTCAATCCATGTATTTCACTTCCAGACATTTCTGCATTAGCACAGAAACTTTTGGGGGACACCTCATATCCAAATCATAATAGCTGCTAACTGGTTATTTCATTTTAGGCAAGATACTTCACATATTTGTACTTCACTTTCTTCACCTGAAATTTGAGGGGATTAAATTGATTTCCTCTTGGATACTTCCAGCTCAGAAATGGATAATTGAAGATACTTTAATTTTACCTCCAAATTTTCGTCCTTTGTTGCTGTGTTCCCAAAAGAAATTGCAGTGAGGTCACATTGCTGCTTGGGTTAAACTCAGGGACATATTTTAAATAAAGTAAGGTGTTTTTTAGTGATTACTGATAATTCATTAGGCTCTCTGGGAGATGTGGCAGCAGTCTAAGGCTTTTTTTTTCTTTCTTTCTCAGAATTGAACCCAGGACCTTGTGCATGACATGCAAGACATCTACCACTGAGCTACACCCTCAGACTTTCACCCGTCCCCCCATCCCAATTTTGAATCAGGTCTCAGTAAATTGCTGAGACTGGCCTAGAATTTGTAATCTTTATGCCTCAGCTCCTCCAGTAGCTGGGATTATAGATGTGAGCCACTGTACTTACCTTAAGGCATGTAATTCTCTTAAGGAGGTGGGATTTAATCAAGGAGAAAAAGGCTGAGGCACATGAATAGCAATATGATGTATAAAATTGATGAGCACAAAATGTGGGTTAGAAGAAAGTTAGTGTGGGCCAAAATAAAGATTTGAGGTTTTAAAATCCTATAGCAGGGTTGAGCATGGTGGCACATTCCTGTAATCCCAGTGTTTTGGGAGCCTGAGGCAGGAGGATCTTGAGTTCAAAGCCAGCCTCAGCAATGACAAGGTACTAAGCAACTCAGTGAGACCCTGTCTCTAAATAAAATACAAAATAGGACTGGGGATGTGGCTCAGTGGTTGAGTGCCCCTGAGTTCCATTCCAGGAACCCCTCCCTGCCACCCCCCCCCCCCAAAAAAAAATTTTTTTAGCAGAGGCTCTATTGAAGCAAGTACTTTCATATAGTCTTTTTGGGCTATTTGAAAGATGAACTGTTCTGATCAACAATATGCTATTATGTCATGTTTTAGGACTAGGTAATTCTTTACTAACTTAATGAAGCATTTCTGTCATCCACAAATTATGAGTAGAAACAGCCCATGAATGCTAATCAGGAATGTTAAAAGCTTTTCCTATATTTCCTCAAGTTGCTCAGGTGATCAAGAATTAGTATTGTTGCGTAAGTGTCTGATGCTAATAATAAGGGTTAGTATTTATTGAGTAATGAGATATCATTTAATCTTTATCAACATTAGGTAGGCACTATTGTCCTTATTACAGAAGTGAGGAAATCAGGGCTTTGGGATATAAAGTATAGGGCAATAGTTCAGTGGTAGACTGCTTGCCTGGCATGTATGAAGCCGTGGGTTTCATCCCCAGCACTGAAAAAAGAACTTAAAGATAGAATATGAAATTTCATATGAAGAATATTTAAAAAGGACCTTGTGGCAGGAGGTGGGACAGAAATGAGAATGCCTGTTTCTAAAGAGCTGACATTTGAGTCAAATATTAAAGAATGAAAAGGAACAAACCACAGGAAGAGCATTCTAATCTGGGGAATGGCAACTGTAGATAGCCAAGGGTCCGAGAGAATTTAGTGTTTGTCTCCTGTGGCAACAGCACAGTGAAGGAAGTGGTACAAGACTGAGACAGAGAGAAATGGGTGGAAGTTAGGTTATAGGACCTTGTGGACCTTTCTGTGGAGTCTGAATGTTATATTAGGATCAGTGGTAAACTATTGAAGGTTTTTTTTTTTTTTTTTTTAGAGAGAGAGAATTTTTAATATTTATTTTTCAGTTTTTGTATGTGGTGCTCAGGATCGAACCCGGGCCGCACGCATGCTAGGCGAGCGCGCTACCACTTGAGCCACATCCCCAGCCCCCTTGAAGGGTTTTTAAATAGGGGAATGATACATTTGTGTGTGTGTGTGTGTGTGTGCGTGCGCAGTAAAAAAATATATAACAAAAATTTACCATTTGAACCATTTATAAATGACACAGTCACAGTGATGTTACTAATGCTCATTGTTGTGCAACCATCACTACCATCCATTTCTAGAACATTTTCATCTTCCCGAATTGAAATTGTACCTATTAAATCATAATTCTCCCTTCTGTTTCATTGGCCCCTGACAACTACCATTCTACTTTCTGTCTTTATAAATTTGCTCTTCTAGATCTTTTATATGAATAGAATAATAAAATAGCTGTCATTTTGTGCCTGGCTTATTTAACTTTGCATAATATCTTTAAGGTTCAGTCATGTTGTAGCATGGTTCAGAGCATCTTTTCTTTTTATGGTTGAATAATATTCCATTGTGTATCTATGCCACATTTTGTTTATCCATTTATCTATGATGAATATTTGGGTTGTTTCCACCCTTTTGGCTATCATGAGTAGTGCGGCAGAGAGCATTGATGTACAAATATCACTTTAGTCCCTCTTTTCAGTTCTTATGTATAATGTACATTTTTTTTTTTAAGTACTGGGGATTAAACCCAGGGGTTGTCTACCACTGAGTCATAACCTCAGCTACCCCTACCCCACCCCCTTTTTTTCTTTTTCAGATTTTGAGACAAGTTCTTACTAAGTTGTCCAGGCTGCCTTCAAACTTGTATTCCTCCTGCCTCGCTTTCTAAATAGATGGAATTAAAGGGGTGTGCCACCCACCATTCCCATCTAGACACTTCATTTTCCTTTTACCTTTTTTTTGTATAAGTTTAATTTAATTTTATTTTTTTTAAGAGAGAGAGAGAGAATTTTAATATTTATTTTTTAGGTTTTTTTTTGGCGGAAACAACATTTGTTTGTATGTGGTGCTGAGGATTGAACCTGGGCCGCACGCATGGCAGGCGAGCGCGCTACCACTTGAGCCACATCCCCAGCCCAAAGTTTAATTTTAAATGTGTTTCTTCTCCTTAATCTTTCTACCTTTGTGCCATATTGACTTCATACCTTTTATAATTCCTGCAATTAGAAATCCTAAAAATATTCAGCAGTTTATCTTAGGTCAAAATAATAATGATGGTAAAAGTGATGATTTTATCTTACTTTAAAAGGTCTCTTGGGCTAGGATTGTGGCATAGTGGTAGAACACTTGCCTAGCACAGGCGGGACCTAGGTTCGATCCTCAGCACCACATAAAAATAAAGGCATTGTGTTGTGTCCATCTACACCAAAAAAAAAAAAAAAAAAAAAAGCTCTCTAGTTGCCTGGGTGAATTTGATGTGTTTTTGTTGTTGTTTTGTTTTTTTGTTTTTAAGTCATCAGTAGAAAATTGATACAGAGGCCTACAAGTTAAAGTTAAAAAGTTTTTAGATTGTAGACCATTTTGGTGGAGGAGGGCTCTATAACAAAGACTATGCTAGTTGCTAGCCTAAGCCCCCAGTAACAGTGTTGCCCTTTCAGATTTTAATTAGTGGTTCTTTCATGATCTAGTGGTTGTCAGGGGTAGGATCAGTACTTAAAACATGAAGAAAAGTGGTGAGATTCAGAGTGCAATTTCCTCTGTCATTTGCAATTTTGAAAATTGCACAGAAAGAAGAGATTGCATCTTCCCCTTTCTTTATTTTTCTTTCCTGAAGATTGAAGCTAAGACTTATTTCCCTTTTTAATCACTAATGTAAAAGTACACTAGTAAATTATGTTCAGTCACTAAAGACTTTAAACTTCTTACCTCCTCCTCTCCTACTGTGTGAAACCATAGACATAGTTCTCAGAGAACAGAACAGTGTATTCATATTGATTCTGGGAATTAAAGTAGTACCAATGACAATTACTCTCTTTTCTTTACTTGCATGCTTATCTCATCCACCTTGAAATTAATAACTTGGGTTCCAGAAAAGATCACCTCTTTTCTATCTCACCACTTTAAAAGGTTGTTGTGGGTAGGTCCGAGTAACAGGATTCCTGTGTCACACTGTTGAACTGAATTATAGATTTGAATTTAGACACCCTTCCTGCAGCTGTCATTGTTGCTTTATAAGAAGTTTGAGTTTTGGACAGTGGTTCTCTAACTTTGCTGCATAGACTGCAGTGTTCTTTAAAAAAACTCTGATGCCTGGCTCCCATCTCCAGGTAGATTAATTTAGTTGGTACTGTGTGGGACTTGGCACTAGGATTTAAAACACACACACACACACACACACACAAAAAAAAAAACACAACTCTAGGTGATTTTAATATGAAGCATTCCCTTGGAAGAGACGAAAGACAGAAATGTATCCTTTTAGAAATCTTACTCACCTCTGTTAGTTTGATAAAATAGTTTTCAGGCAGCCTTGGGTTGCTTTAGGGAATGCATAGGGTCCTTTGAGCTGCTCAGCTCTTTCTCAGGTATAAACTGGCTCCCAGCCACCTTTTTATTTTTAGCCCCATTTTTGTGGTGGGGATAGAACCCACGACTACCATATGATAAGCAAGGCTCTAACCCTGAGCTACAGCCCCAGCTCTCAGGCCATCTTTTCACTTGGAGACAGCTCCATGATATTCTGTCTTCCTTGGTAGTCTTTTTGGAATTCCCTAATGTGAGTGAGATTAAGTGCCCCCAACTTCTCAGATCTTTGCTAGTCCCAAAGACAAAACCTTTTCATGTTTAATATTTTACTTTTCACTGTAAAAATTATGTAATAAACATTAGCAAGTTGCAAAACATTAAATTCCTTACCATGATAGTCCCTGTAAAAATTCCTGACTTTCCCTGAGATGAGCATCTGCACTGCTTTCATTTTGTTCAGGGCAGTGCTGAGCATTCACAGTCCATACAGGCTGCTAAAGCCTTTCAATCATGAAAGCCTCATTTCTAAGTGTGATTGTACACTGATATAGAGCAATAAGGATCTCTTTATCTAAAGTATGCAACTGGGGCTGGGGATGTGGCTCAAGCGGTAGCGCACTCGCCTGGCATGCGTGTGGCCCGGGTTCGATCCTCAGCACCACATACCAACAAAGATGTTGTGTCCGCCGAGAACTAAAAAAATAAATATTAAAAATTCTCTCTCTCTCCCCCCCCCCTTCTCTCCTCTCTCTCTCTTTAAAAAAAAAAATAAAAAATAAAGTATGCAACTGAGATCTTTGGCCCCTTCTATTGAGAATCAGTAAGTTTAAACTAGTTCCCAGAGACTTGTTCCTTGGGACTTATTCTTTTGGGGTCATAAGTTCATCAGCTGTTCCTCTGCCCTGTCTAGTACCAATGTTTGTTGTTGGTTCTACTATTTACTCTTTAAGACAGTGCACAGTGGTTAGAAGCTTGACATTCTTAAGTTTGTTCCCACTTGGAAAGTTTTACCTATTATAGGTGAGGCTCCCTGGGTTTGACTATCCTTTTCCCTACGGCATCTCCAAACTTGGCTTACCGAATCTCCTTTTATCTTCCCAATGCTATTGTAGTCTTGGTATTTTCTACTTTAATGAGTCTTTGGAAAACCTATGAGTTCTAATGGGGCTAGACTTTCTATAAAGGAAAGAACAGACTCTGAATGGATATATAGATTCTAAACTTTTGGACCTTTAGTTTTTACCAAGTTAAGGCAACTAAAGTCAGTTATCCCCAACAAAAATCTTAGGCAGGTTAATCTCTGTAAGCCTTAATTTGATCATCTTTAAGGGGAGAATAATACATACTTCAAGATATATAGGAGGATTATATTGAAGGAAGAATAATGTTAATATGTAAAACATTTATTTAATTTTGCTAATAAAGCAAAGTTTAATAATCCAATGTTGATTTAATAGTATTATTTTTATAAGATATAAAGGAATTTATTCTGTGCATGGTAGCTAAAAAAATAAGTAGAAGAAACTTTGAAAAGGACTTAATTCCTAATTTTTAATGTAGTTTTTATTTGACTACAGCAATTATTATTATACTAATGGTATATCATGTTGTAGTGAGGTTTGGCAGGATGGTATACTTCAACAAAAAACAGATGGCTGTTGTTCAAACCTTGGAGCCCCAGAGTTTAGTAAAGATATATCAGAGACTATCTGGAGGGTGGCCTGGTGGACTGAGTGGGAGTTTTCTGAGCAGGACAGGTGAATCAGCAGGGCAGAGAATTCCCATCTTATACATGCTTTAGCACACATCTAATAGTGAAGTTCTTATTGTTTTTAGGCTGGAAATTGAACCCAGGGTTACTCTACCACTAAGCCACATCCCTAGCCCTTTAAATTTTTATTTTTATTTTTATTTTTATTTTTTTTTATTTTGAGACAGGGTCTTGCTAAGTTGCCAGGTAACTCTGAGTTACCTAGGTTGGCCTCCAATTTGTAATCTTCCTGCCTTATATATTCAGATTGATGGGATTATAGTGTACCACTGTGCCCAGCTGAGAAGTTTTGACTGTGTGTGTGTATGTATATACATATACACACACACACATATATATGTATCTTGATATTTTGTATAGATTTTAAAATACCTTATTTTTAAAAAGTTTGAAATCATGTGCTCTAGGAAGCAAATTTCCAGAGTAGAACTGTAGTATCCCTGATCTCCAGTCTATGTGCTGCTCAGTAAATATTTTCTGAAAGAAAGTGATGGAATGCTCTGTAAAGTTACCTTTATAATGCATAGTGTTCATTTTTAGTCTTATCCTCAAACTAGGTTTTATTCAATTATGTGATCATTCCCTAGTAAGCAGATTAAAATTGGGATGTTTTGTTACAGGAAGTTAAAAAGTTCTTAAAGATTATTTTTAGTTAGCTGTGAAATATCCTTGTGAAATGCACTCCAGCCATTTGGTGTAATCAAATCTTTTCTTCACTGGACACTTTGGTGATACATATATGTCATTATTCTCCAGGTCTTTCTAGATTTAATGATGGTTACAATCTTTCTCTAAAAAAAAAAAAAGTTGAAGTATAGTACATAGCATGTAGATCAGTGCCTAGCACTTGCCTGGGTTCAATTTCTAGCAACACACACACACATACACACATACACACACACACACACACAGTTGATATATAATATTCGAATTTTTTTCCTTAAATTATACAAATACATACATAAATGCATACCTTTGTCATTTAAATTGTGGAATTGTAAGGGTGAGGCAGGAGGATCTCAAGTTCAAGGCCAGGCTGGGAAATTAGCAAAACCCTTAAAAAGGACTGTGGATGTAGCTTGGTGGTAGAATGCTTACCTAGTATGTGCAAGGCCCTGGGTTCAATCTCCAGTACTGCACCATAAATAAAATAAAATAAATTGTAAGCCAGGAAATATGGGAAAATATTTTAACTTGTTTTAGCATTTGCCACACTTTTTTTGGGGGGGTACTGGGGGTTGAACTCAGGGGCACTAAACCACTAAGCCACATCCTCAGCCCTATTTTGTATTTTATTTAGAGACAGGGTCACACTGAGTTGCTTAGCGCCTTGCTTTTGCTGAGGCTGGCTTTGAACTCGTGATTCTCCTTCCTCAGACTCCCTCAGCTGGGATTATAGGCGTGTGCCACCGTGCCTGGCCTGTCATACTTTTATAAGATATAAACTAAGAAATCATAACTTATTTTTCATCTTAGGTTGGATACTTCCTAGGGTTATCGCCTTCCCATTAGTTATATCTGCTAGTGACATTTTTAAATGTTAGCACACTTATGGAAATTCTTGTTAGACAGGCATTTTGATTTTAAATTTCTTTTATCTTATTTATAATTTTTATTGGCATTTACTTGTGTTTTTTTAAAATTTATTACTTTTAAAAATAACGAGGGGCTGGGGATGTGGCTCAAGCGGTAGCGCGCTCGCCTGGCATGCGTGCGGCCCGGGTTCGATCCTCAGCACCACATACCAACAAAGATGTTGTGTCCGCCGAGAACTAAAAATAAATATTAAAATTCTCTCTCTCTCTCCCTCTCTCTCTCTCTCTCACTCTCTCTTTAAAAAAAAAATAACCAGAAATAGCCTTTAGGTATTAGTTTGGTGACATGTTTTTGAACAGATTTAGATCTCTTATAAGTCTTACTGTATGTCCTTGGTTTTAGTTAGAAATGAGAAGAAACCATTCAAAGATTTTTTGTAATCATGGTTGCATTTTTTCGGATATTTTCAATGAATTGATATTTATTTTTATTTAAATTTTGATAAGATATAAAATGAAACTGATGAAAGACCACAAATCTTACTTAGTAGGGAGAAAGTTGTCAAGGAAAAAGAAATTCTTCCAAATCAAAACTAGAGCATCTCTTTATTTTTTTTTTAAATTTTTTTTTAAAGAGAGAGTAAGAGAGGAGAGAGAGAGAGAATTTCTTAATATTTATTTTATTTTATTTTTTTTTTAGTTCTCGGCGGACACAACATCTTTGTTGGTATGTGGTGCTGAGGATCGAACCCGGGCCGCACGCATGCCAGGCGAGCACGCTACTGCTTGAGCCACATCCCCAGCCCCTAGAGCATCTCTTTATCATTGTTTATTTTGTTGCTGATATAGACTAAGACTAATTGTCTTTTTTTCTTCTCAGTTTTACAGAGTTAATATAAGAGTGGAGGCAACTTTGCTGAAGATGAAGATTATACCATATTAGAAGAGTTTTTTTCTTTCAAAAGTCTTGATTGTTCGGAGGCTTATCTCCAGTTACAGCTTTTAAATCAAGTCTGTTTGCTTCATCAGAAATGTTTTTTACAATCTCAAGAAAAAATATGTCTCAGAAATTGAGTTTATTGTTGCTTGTATTTGGACTCATTTGGGGATTGATGTTATTACATTATACTTTTCAACAACCAAGACATCAAAGCAGTGTCAAGTTACGTGAACAAATACTAGATTTAAGCAAAAGATACGTTAAAGCTCTAGCAGAGGAAAATAAGAACACAGTGGATGTTGAGAATGGTGCTTCTATGGCAGGATATGGTAAGATAACCACAGAGTATTTCTGGTTTTCTCCTCTTTAGTCTATCCCCATTTAAAGATAGTCATGGAAATAGAACTTATTATTTCATGTATAAGTCTTTAAAAAATTTATTTATTTATTTATATGTGGTGCTGAGGATCAAACCCAGTGCCTCGCATGGTAGGCAAGCACTCTACTGCTGAGCCCTAGCTCCTGTCCCCATGTATAAGTCCTTACAAAGTAACTGTTTTTTGACTGTTTATTAAAGTTGTTTTCAGATGTACTGAAAAGTAGAGATATATTCATCACCCAGATTTGATAGTTATTAACAGTTTGCAACATTTGTTTTGAAAAATATTAAAAGTACATTATAGGGCTGGGCCATAGCTCAGTAGTTGAACACTTGCCTCGCATGTGTGAGGGTCTGGGTTCAGTCCTTAGCACCACATAAAAATAAACAAAAATATGCAAAAAATACATTATAGAAATTGTGACATTTAACCACTAGGTTTGTACCTCTTTAAAAATATATATGTGTAAAAATGTTTGTTTGTATATGTAAATGTATATATTATTTATTTTTTGCCGTACTTGAGATCGATCCCAAGGACTCTATACCACTGAACTACATCCCTAGAAATTTTTTATATATTGAGACAGGGATTCATCAGGTTGTACAGATTGGCCCAGAACTTGTGATACTGCTAGCTCAGGATCCCGAGAAACTGGGATTATAGGTGTGTGCCACCCCCAGGTTTTATTTATGTGTGTGTGACATACATATATATATGTATTTTTAAAATCACCTATTTAAATTATTTTGAATGTCCCAATTTTTTTTTTTTTTAGAATTTTTAATATTTATTTTTTAGTTCTCGGCGGACACAACATCTTTGTTTGTATGTGGTGCTGAGGATCGAATCCGGGCCGCACGCATGCCAGGCGAGTGCGCTACCGCTTGAGCCACATCCCCAGCCCCTTGAATGTCCCAATTTTTATATAAATCATCAGTTGTGTAGAGTTTAAAGTTTATTCATCCCTAAGACACAGGATTTACATTGTTTATTGCCTGGGTTTGTTGCTTATTATCCTGGATTTCTGCTATTTTTAAAGCTCTTTATGCATGCCATGTTCTCTTTCTGTGGGATCAGGGGTGCTAGTGGGGAGGAGAAGAAAGAGAAGAATAGAGAGCAAACAGAATGGTTCTGATACACTATGTATGTACATGAGTTTGTGGACATTTTCAGTGTTTAATTATAAGTTACACTGGCATGTATTTCAAGAATCAAAATGTGAAAAAAAAAGAATCAAAATGTGTTGATTCTTATAATGAAAAATGGTAGTTTTTCCCATTCTCAGCAGTCCTCAGATTTCCTCTTCCTTGGAGCCACCCATTAAATTTTTTTTCATTTATTTGGGGACCATCTCTATATCCAAATAACATGATGTATGAACCACTTCTTGATTTTTTCAGTTATAGGCATTGTTTGTTAACTTTCTACCATATAGGGTGAAGGTTTAGCTTTCTTTTTCATCCCAAAATACATTCTACCCATCCCAAGGTTGCCGTCCCTGACGCATGTCTTTTTCCTCCTGATATTTTACCTTCATAATTTTGGTTAGAATAATACTCACTGTTTGCACTATGACTATTAGTGATATTCATTACTGAGCCATGTGGTAGATTATCATGTGTTTCCTTTCATGTAAAACTTAATTTTCTTCCTAGAAGTAATAATTACAGGTTTTTGTTTTTTTGCCTATTTTTATATTCCATCTCCCCAGAGTTATTTAAATCTCTTCCTGATGTATTCTGACTCATTAGGTATTCCATTACTTTCTTTATTTTGAAGGAATCTTTCCTGGTCAGGTATGGTGATACATACCTGTAGTCCCAGGTACTCAGGAGGCAGACAGAGCAGGATTGCAGATTTGAGGCCAGTTTGGTAACTGAGACCCTGTCTCAGAATTAAAAAAAAGGGTTGGGGATATAATTCAGTGGCATTGTAGCCCCTAATTCAATCTCCAGTACTGCCAAAACAGAAGTCTTTCCTGGAATTTTCTGATCAGCTCAGCTCTGGTCTGAAATGCTTGCTCTCTAGGCTTGAAGCATGAATTGTTCTAAGATCTCACTTGGTCATCATTCTGTATATTCTCTTTACTCCTCTCTTAATGTTGTATCCCCTATTTTCTAGAATTCTATAGCGTCTTCCTGATTTTAGGTTATCCCCTTTCTTGAGAAAGGTACAAGGGAGATAAAGTTTTGAGTTCCTTGTGTATCTGGGAAGGTCTTTCCCCCCTGCAACCTTCATGCTTAATTGAAAATTTGGCTGGGTATAGAATACTAGGCTGAAAATAATTTTCCTTAAGATTATAAAGACTATTCTGTTTTGTGTTTTTCCATCCCATCTTCCATTTTTAAGAATTGAATCCTGTTCTTATTCTTTAGCCTTTATATATGACTTATTTTTTGAAGCTTACATTTTTAAAAAATATTTTTAATTGTAGATGGATGAAATACCTTTATTTTGTTTATTTTTATGTAATGCTGAGGATTGAGCCCAGTGCTTCACATGTGCTAGGCAAGCACTCTACCAATGGGCTACAACTCCAGCCCTGTAGCTTACTTTTTTGAAAGTAAGGTTTTTGTTGCATACTGTTCTGAAATTTCTCAATTATCTGTCTGGATGTGGGTATCTTTGTATATACTTTGGACCTCAGTTTATATTTTAAAATCTACAATTTATGTCATTTAATTCCAAGATATTTCTTAAATTATTTATTTGATTTTTTAAAAAAAATTTATTCTAGAATTCTGTTATTTAGCATTTGGGCTCCCTGAACTTGTCCTCTAATTTTCCGTTTTTATTTTTGGTGCTGTACTTGGAATTTAACCCAGGGATGCTCTAGAACTGAGCTCTATCATCCAAGCCCCTTTTAATTTCTATTTTACTTTATTTTTTTGAGGGTGACTAGGATTGAACCCAGGGCCTTACACATGCTAGATAAATGTTCTGCCATTGAGTTACAACCCCAGCACGTTTATTCTTTTTCTTCTATTTATCCGTTTGCTTTATTTATTTTTTATGTGTTTTTTTCACACCTGAGATTGAACCCAGGGGTGTTTAGCCACTGGTGACATATCCCCATCCCTTTTTTATATTTTATTTAGAGACGGGGTCTTTCGAGTTGCTGAGGTTGGGTTTGAATTGGTGGTCCTCCTGCCTCAGCCTCCCAAGCTCTGGGATTACAGACATGCATGACTGTGCAGCCCTTTTGCTTTATTTTTGAGAGATTTATTTTCTAGATCTTCATGGAGCTTTATTTTCAATTTCTAAGAGCTCTTTTTTTTTTTCCCCCCTCTCTGAGATTATTAGTAGCAGCTTTTCTGGAGTGCTTTTGTGTTTCTTCCAAATGTCTGATGATCCCTTTGGCAATAATTAATCCCTTAAGTCCTAAGTTTTCAATTCTGTTAGTATTTCAGCAAAATTGACACAGGTGCATTAACATAGGTTATAAGTCATAATCTAGAGTTTATATTTTATGTTAATGTTATATTATAATTTTTAATAATAAAATTATATGGTTGTGTAGTGTTTACATATTTATTTTTTGAGGTTTAAAAAATTTTTTTATTTGTTATAATTAGTTATACCATTGTATATATTTATTTAGTAAGGTTTTGCAGTTTTTTTTTTTTTTTTGTGTGTGTGTGCATGTGTGTGTGTGTTGCTGGGAATTGAATCTAGGACTTCCTGCATGCTAGGCAAGCACTCTACCACTGAGCTACATCCCCAGCCCTGTTTAAATTTTTATAGGTGTTCCATTTCTGGGACAATGGGACAAAATCGATTAAGAATGGGATATTAAAAAGTTGATGGAAATACTGAATTGTTGGGTGGTATTCACTTTAAGATAATCTGGAGGGAATATTTCTTTAGTTATAGCTTTAATATTTAAATGACTTCTGATACCAACTACCTGGAGTTAGCCAAATTTCACAGGTTAAGGGCACAGTCCTCTATATAACTGCCCTCACTTTAGAAACCAGACACAAGGCTGAATATCCCCAAGTCACCCTTACTCCTGACCATCTCACTACAAATTCAGGCTTTACTGTTCCCTCATGTTTGATAGTTTGATAGAACCACTCACAGAACTCAATTAAGTTACTGTGCTGCTTATAACAGTGTTATTATGCAAAAGGATACAAACCAAACCAGCCAAAGGGAGATACACATGGGACAAGGTTTGGGAGGACTCCAGATACAGTTTCTATTGACTTATCTTCATGGAGTCAGTACACATAACCCACCTGGCACATCAAGGCATATTAGGGTGTAATAACATGCATACTATTATTCAAATATGGTGGCGCACATCTGTAATCCCAGGCCCCTGAAAAACTGAGGCAGGAGGATTGCAAGTTCTGGGCCGGTCTTGGCAACTTAAGTGAGACCCTGTCTCAAAAAATAGAGGGCTGGGATATAGTTCACTGGTGGAATGTTCCTGTGTCAGTCTCCATCCTGGAAAAATTGCAGAATATTACTGACTAGGGAAGCTTGCTCAAACTTACAGGTGCAGGGTTTTTATTGGGGTTTTGTTGTATAGGTATGATTGATTGAATCATTGGTCACGTGGGTGAATTCAGTCTCTAACATTTCTTCGTTCCTGGAGGTCATCTGAAATCCCCAATCCTTTAATCACATCCTTGATTTTTCTTGGATGGTCAGCCACCATCCTGAGTTATCTTATTAGATAATTATTATCTTATTTGTAGATATTAATACAGAAGATCTAGGTCCTATTTTGAGTCATCTCCTCAATGTAAACTAACAGAATGTGTCCCAGCGGCCTACCTTGACTAACAAAGACGTTCATCATTTAGGAAATTGCAAGTACTTGGTGGCTACCTCCCAGGAACCAGAGACAAAGACAAACTAAATTCTTTATTATATAATACTGTAGTCCACCCTTTTCCATGGTTTCACTCTATATAGTTTTAGTTACATGTGGACACAGTTGAAAAATATTAAATGGAAAATTTCAGAAATACATCTTAAGTTTTAAGTTGCATATCATTCTGAGTAGCATGATGAAATCTCATGCCATCCCATTCCATTCCTCCCAGGATGTGAATCATCCTTTTGTCCAGTGTATCTACTTTGTGTACACTACCTTCCTGTTAGTGTAGCCATCTTGGTTATCAGTTCAACTGTTGCATTAACACTGTGCTGCTTCTGTTCAAGTAATCTTTACCCTACTTTTTGTGGTTTTTTTGCTGTGTGAATGTGCCATGCTAGGGATGAAACCCAGGACTTGTGTTTGCTAGGCAAGTGCTCTGCCACTGCGCTACATTCCCAGACCCTTATTGGCCTCCTTATTCATTTTTATTAATGACTTCAAAGTACAAGATTAGTGATGCTGGCAATTCACATTTGCCAAAGAGAAGCCATAAAGTGCTTCCTTTTAGTGAAAAGGTGAAAGATACAGATTTAAGAAAAAATGGTATGCTGAGATTGCTAAGATATATGGTAAGTCATTAAACTTTTGCTGTGCTTAATTTTTAAATTTAACTTTATTGTATGTATAGGAAAATACATCATATATCTAGTGTTCAGTAGTATCTGTGGTTTTTCAGGTATCCACTGGGGATTTTGGAATATATTCCCTGAGAATAAGAGTGGGGCTATGTAAATTTTTTTAAATTTGGGATTATATCTAATACAGGTATATTTTAGTCCTTCCTATTCAGCTAATCAGAAATCCTAGAAAAATACTCTCATCTCTTGCTGGGGAATATAGGCCTGTAAGTGCTCTGGGATCTGAGTAGAGAAAAAAGGCAGAATGAAGAAGGCTGTTTCAGCATTCACTATGTAGCTGTCCATTTACTCCCCCAGTTTTCACTTGGCACCCAGTGAAACTCAACTGCCTCACCCAATGTGAAAATACATCTCGCATCTTCTTCACTGGGGGAGGTTTTGGAGTAATGTAGAAAATTTAGGAAAATCAAATTGCTTCATAAACAGATTTTCACACAGTCCTTGCATAAAATTCCTGGGCATGTTGGGGATGGGATTCTGTGGGGAAAATTGGATTGCTTCTTGGCTTTTCCTACTTCTTGTTTTAAATTCATCCATTTTAGGTAAGCAGTTTAGTATGTGAATGAGGTATTGGGAATTAGCATAGGTTAAATGCCTTGTGTTTAGTGTATCATCTTTACCTGGAAATGTACTGGACATTCTCTATATTTTCTTCTTTCCTTTTTTTTTTTTTATTGGTTGTTCACAACATTACAAAGCTCTTGACATATCATATTTCATACATTAGATTGAAGTGGGTGATGAACTCCCAATTTTACCCCAAATGCAGATTGCAGAATCACGTCGGTTTTCTTCTTTCCTTTATGATGATTTTCTTGACGTTACGAGTGTTGGTTTTGTGTATGCTTTTGAGAATCAAATTTAAGGCTGGGGTGTGGCTCATTGGTAAAGCGCTTGCCTAGCATTTGTGAGGTTCTGGGTTCAATCCTCAGTACCACAGGCAAAGAAAGAAAGGAAGGAAGGAGGGAAGGAAGAAGGAAATGAAGGAATGTAGGTAGGTCTTGTGTCCATCTATAACTAAAAATATATTTTAAAAAATCAAATTTAGGTGATTAGAGATGAAGATGGGTGTAAACTGAGATGGAGGTCCTTGTCACATATATAGATACAGACATTATATTGTATTGCATTCTGTTTAGTTCAAGGAAATGGTTAGAAACAATGAAGAAGCAGATTCTTACAGGAGAAATATTTGAAAGACAATTCCTTCTATTTGAGCACAATAATAGTGATATTTTAAAAACCAGCCATCTGTAGCTGGGGGAGGTAGAAAAAGCCTATAATCTCAGTGACTCAGGAGGCTGAGGAGGAGGATAGCAAGTTCAAGGCCAGCCTCAGCAACTTAGTGAGACTCTCAGCAATTTATTGAGACCTTGTCTCAAAAATAAAACAACCCTGGGTTCAATCCTCAGAATCACACACACGCAAAAAAGCAAAAACAAAACCAAATCTTTCTCCCACAAACCAACTATCTATGCTGTGCAATCCAGCCACTTATAATGGCTAGATACCTTTATGGAGAAAAAAAAAATTACCCGCAGATAGGACCACTGCTCGGTTTTATTTTTTTGTTTGATTGAGTGCTAAAAATTTTCTCATTCCCTTCTACTATTATATACCACTACTCTCCTGCTCCTTTCTGATATCTATTATTTATTCATTTTTTAAAATTTATGGTAAAATACTTAAAACATTTGTCATTTAATTTGTGTGTGTGTGTGTGTGTGTATACACGTGTATGTATATGGTCCTAGGGATTGAACCCAGAATGCTCTACCACTAAACTGTATTCCCACCCCTTATTATTTTTAATTTTGAGACAGTGTCTCACTAAGTTGCTGAGGATGACCTCGAACTAGTGATCCTCCTCCCTCAGCCTCCTGAGCACTTGGGATTATAGGTATGCAACACTGAGCCTGGTGACATTGAATCATTTTTAAGTTCATTGGAATTAATTATATTCACAATGTTGTGCAGCCATCATGATGCTTTTTTAAAATTTGCACTACTCCAAACAAGGAACTCTAATTATTATTAAGCAATAATTTTTTTTTTTTTTTGGCATCCCTGGATGGACCCAAACAGTAAAAAGTTTTTATCCCTTCCCTTCCTCTGGCCCTTGATAATCTGTATTTTCTAACTCTCTGGAATTGCCTGTTTTGAATATACCATATAAGTGGAATCATAAAATATTTGACCTTTTGTGTCTGGCTAATTTCACTTTGCATAACATCTCCTAGGTTTATTCATGTTGTAACATAGATCAGAACATCATTTTTTTTAATGACTGAATAATATTCCTTTGTGTTTATTTTTGCACCAGGGATTGCATTCAGGGGCACTCAACCACTGAGCCACATCCCCAGCCTTATTTTGATTTTTATTTAGAGACAGGGTCTTACTGAGTTGCTTGGCACCTCATTTTTGCTGAGGCTGGTTTTAAACTGGCAATCCTCATGTCTCAGCCTCCCTAGCCACAGGGATTACAGGTGTGTGCCATTGTTCTAGTTAATTTACCACATTTTGTTTATCCATTCATCTGTTGTTGGACCTTGAGTTGTTTCTACCTTTTGGCTATGGTGAATAAAGCCGCAATGAACATTGGTATACAACATTTCTTTTGAGTCCTTGCTTTCAATTTATGGGGATTTCTACCTAGGAGTGGAATTCCTGGGTCATGTGCTAATTTTATATTTTTAACTTTTCGAGTAACTGATAAACTGTACCCACAGTTTATATTCCCACTAATAATATGTGAGAATTACAATTTCCCTGCATCCTCCTCCTTCATTGATGAGATCCATCCTAGTAGAAGTGGTATCTCATTGTGGTTTTGATTTGCATTTTCCTAATAGGTGTTGGGTGTCTTGTCTTATCTTGTTAACCATCCATATCTTCTTTGGAGAAATGTCTGTTCAGTCTCTTGCTCATTTTGTTTTTTTTTTGGGAAAGTATAATTTTACTTCATTTTTTCTCCCAGAGGATAGTTTTTCTTCAGTTCTTGAAGACTCAGCTTCTTACATGGGCTTTGTTGGAGGTTGTGGGGCAATACCTGCAGGTCTATATCTGGATGAGGTGTTCTATCCTTCTGGGCTTCATGAGATCCATGATTCTTGACCACCTGGCTACAAGTGGCACAACTCAGCACTGCTCACGTAGTAATATGGCTTCACGTGCAGTTTGGGAAGCATATAGGCATTGAGGACACTGAAGACATGTCCTGATATCTGCAACATATGCTATGTTTCAAACTTCTTAATGGCTTTTGTTCTTGGACACAGAATCTAGTGCAGTTCATGCTACTGAATTGTCTATACTTGGCTGTGGCATTTTTTGACACAACCTTGTTCCTTTTGGCTTTTGGTCATCTTGCAAGTGACAACCCAAGACCTTTGCTCATGTTTTAAATTGGGTTATCTTTTGTTCTTAAGTTGCAGAATATATTTATATGTTCTGGATAGTAGATCTTTTTAAAAATATCTTTGTTTTACTTTTATTTATTTTATGTGGTGCTGAGGATCAAACCCAGTGCCCCACGCATGCAAGGCAAGCACTCAACAATTAAGCTATAACCTCAGCCCTGAATAGTAGATCTTTATCAGATGTATGGTTTACAGATATTTTCTCCCATTCTGTACCTTGTCTTTTTGCTTTCTTTTTTTTTCTTTTTTTAATTTTTTTTTTAGAGAGAGAAAGAAAATTTTAAAAAATATTTATTAATTTTTTTGGCGGATACAACATCTTTGTTTTGTATGTGATGCTGAGGATCGAACCCGGGCCGCACGCATGCCAGGCGAGTGCACTACCGATTGAGCTACATTCCCAGCCCGTCTTTTTGCTTTCTTGATAATGCCCTTTGATATCCCAAAGTTTTAGATTTTGATGAAATCTGATTTATAGTTTTAAGTCTTTATGAAATCTGATTTATCTCTTTTTTTCATTTGTGGCTTTTTGTTTGTTTCAGTACTGGAGATTGAACCCAGGGCCTTAGCATATGCTAGGCAAGCACTCTACTGCTGAGCTATATCCCCAGCCTTTGGCTCAGGCGTTTTCTCTCTTTGTAACAGAGCCATCTGCAAATATCTGCTCTATTACCCTGGAAAAGTGAGAGATGCCCTCATAGTTTCACCTCGGACACTCCTTTTGGAAACTCTGTATGTGATGCTGTGGATTAAAATAATCAGGCTTTCTCTAGGAGTGGTATGAATGTATTCTTTCAGTATATTTCTCTCAGATCTCTAATAACTGTTCACCCTTTCTCTTAAACTATAAAAACACAAATATCAAGTACTCTATCAATGTTTAATATGGTTTATTCTGATTTTTCCTCCTAGCGGATCTGAAAAGAACAATCGCTGTCCTTTTGGATGATATTTTGCAACGCTTAGTGAAGCTGGAAAACAAAGTCGACTACATGGTTGTGAATGGCTCTGCCACCAACACAACCAATGGTACTAGTGGGAATTTGGTGCCAGTAACCACAAATAAAAGGATAAATGCATCAGGCAGCATTAGATAGCAGTTGAAGATCACCCTGTGCTGCTACGTCCACCGTGGATTATATCCTATTGCAGAAAACCTTTTGAATTGCTGGCTAGGACAAAAGAATCCTTTTAAAAAGCTCCATGTGATTTCAAGGAGTGTGCTGGATTCATGGAACTCTTAATTCTGTATATAAAAAGTTAAAATGTTATTAGTTTGCTATCAGGCAAGTCTCTTCATTGCTGTAATATATCCTTAAAGGGAATTTGATAACATGGTTAATGTAGTATTAAGCAGGTAGGTGATCTTGTATAAATCTTTTGAGTTTGAGGTGAAGCTGAAGCAAAAACACTAAAGACATATTTGTTTCTATAAAATATTTATTTACGTATGTAACTTGTTTTTTTCAGACAAGTGGAGAATATTGTTATTGATTCATTCTGTCACTTGTTCTCAGTAGATGTAACTGTTTGACTAAGGCTATTAGAAAACATGTTTTAATTCCAGGACTATATTTTGTTACTAAGATATGATCAGAGAAAGGAAGTATAATGTTGAAATGTTTTGAAATCATGACCCAAAGAATGTCTTCATTTGCACTATCCTTCAAAATAACTGAAGGTTAATTATTGTATATTTTTAAAAATTACATTTGTAAGAGTATAATATTGAAATGGGTAGCAGCCACTGTCCATAAGCTATTCTTAACATTGAGGGCAACTTAATAATAACATTAAAATAGCATTCTTTAATCACATACTTAAAATTTTCTTATATATATTCTAAAGAGTAAGAGATATTTTTATGATGAAATTAAAAGTAACTAAAGTATTCATGATTTTTCACATACATGAGTGTTGCTTTAAAAGTTCAATCCCTTAGCTGGGTGCAGTGTCCCATGACTGCAGTAACAGCTGCTTAGGAGGCTGAGGCTGGAGGATCAAGAGTACAAGGCTGGCCTGGGCAACATAGTAAGAACCTGTCTAAACAAACAACAAACAAAACAAACAGCATTTGACCCCTTGAGTATTTATATGACCAGGATGCATATTATTTCCATGTTTGGGTGAGTTTGCTTTTGTTATGTTGGTGGGGAGGAAGATACTCTTGAGGATTTTAATCAGATATGTATAATGAAGGTGTTTGTGCTACATAACACTGCTTAGAAAATGTTAATATTACTTGATGTTATATAAGAGTATCATGCTTTATGAAACATTTTTGATTAGGTTTTCATTTAATATAAGACCACTTAAAATAATTAAGAACAGTTAAGATATATTTAAATTATAAAATTGGCTATCCTTTCAGATACTGAATACAGCACAAGAAATACCAATCTAGGGTAATTTTAGTATAGAAAGAAGTACACCTTTATTTAAATTTCCCTTGTAGCAAATCTAATTGCTATATGGTACCCTATATGTCATAGTATTTATTACTCTAAATACCTGCTGAAGTGCAGCTAGCTTCTAGATTGAATTTAGTTTTAGATATTGTATTCATTATAATATGCTACCACAAATAGTAGCAATAATTATAATATTTTTGTTTGAATATGTGTGAGAAGATATTATTTCATGAAAGATGATTTCCATATTGTCTTTTCTGAACCTTTATGTGAAGAAACTAATTATATACAATTGCCAGGTGAAGTGTGGAATAATTGGTCTCTCTGATGAGATGTGGACATTTTTGTTTGTTTTTTTTGTTTTCAGGGATGAAATAAAATATATTATTTGTATTTACAAAGTGTTATACATTTTTAAAGTAGTGGTTATTCACTTAATAAATGGTAAATAAATAAGGAATTTTAACATAACTTTGGGTTTTGTTTCAATAACACTGGATAACTTTTCAAAAGAGAAAAATTTTTAAGGTTATCTAATAGTGCCTCTCATTTAATGCTTGGATGGACACCTGGGAATAAGTCTGGATTGAGATTTAGTGTGGATTCTAAGTTTGTACCCTTACGTTGAAATTTACTGTTGATTTTTTATGAATTTTTTTTATTTGTCTATGGACCTTTATTTTTTATTTTTTAAATTTATTTATAGGTGGTGCTGAGAATCGAACCCAGTGCCTCACACATGCTAGGCAAGCACTCCACCACTGCCACAAGCCCACCCTTACTGTTGATTTTTTGAGTCAATTCTTCATGGGGGGGGGGGCAGTGGTGCATACCTTGCAATCCCAGTGGCTTCAGAGACTGAGGAAAGAGGATCCTGAGTTCAGAGCCAGCCTTAGCAATTTAGTGAGGCCCTAAGCAATTCAAAGAGACCCTGTCTCTAAATAAAATGTAAAGAAGGGCTGGGGATGTGGCTCCATGGTTAAGGACCTCTGGATTCAATCCTCAGTACCAAAAAAAAAAAAAAAGGTTTCATAATTATATTTTCAGTTAATTTTAGTTAATTGTGCCAAGCCGGTCACTGTTTAGATACCCATGGTTCCATGGAACTTAGATTCCAAGAAGCATCAGAGAAAACCATATAGTTAATATACTATTTAATGTTGGATATATCAGAGCTCTGAAGAAAGTAAAAAGGATAAGAAAAGAAGGGGACAGGAATGCTATTTTAGGAAGATGGTCAGAGATGCCTTCCCTTCCATTGTAACATTTGCGTTAATACACCTGAATTGTGTTTGGGAGGGAACTATGAAAATATCTGGGGTGAGTGAGAGTCACAGGATATCAAAGTAACTGTTATTGTTCTCTTTTGCAGTGCTGGGGATTGAACCCTGGGCTTTACATATGCTAGGCATGTGTTCTACCACTGAGCGACATCCCCAGCCCAGAGATTGACATTTGTATACTAAAATGTCAACAGTATGTATCCCTGGGCAGAAAGATTTCAGATGTTCTTCCCATTTTGCTTCTCTGATTTTTTTTAAAATTTATTCTCAAGCACTGAGCCCTACCATTCTCCTAACCAATAGTTCTTAACAAAGTTGATCTTTTTTGTACAGTGTATAAATTCCTTTCCAATTCAGTAAGTATAATGGTTAATCTGTTGTTTGGCTGTATTACATATATCTTTCACTCAATTTTTAAGCATTTTGGTTGCAAATAAAATATTTAGCTCTTTGTGTGGGGGCACCTCTAAAGTCTGACCACTTTGCATATGTTATTTAAGATGCTGGAAGGTAACAATAAAGTGTGATAAATTACCCATTTTGGGGAGACAAACTGGCAAAATGTTACCACTTGAATGGAAAAGTAAGGGCAAGGCTGGCATGGTGACACTTATAATCCGAGCATTTTAGGAGGCTGAGGCAGGAGGTGTGTAAATTCAAGAATAACTTTGGCACTGTAGGTAGATCCTGTTTCAAAATAAATGAATAAATAAAAAGGGCTGGGGATATAGCTTAGTGTTAGAGCACCCCAGGAACAACTCCCAATAGTGCCCCCCCAAAAGCATAGAAAATCCAAAGTAGGTGACTATCCTCAGACTTGTTTTAGATCATGAGGAACAGGTCAGAAGGATTTTGCAGCATAAGGAGAAGATAGAATGTTCAGTGGCTTATCTATAATTAGGTTAAAGAGTGAGGAAGGGATTGGGTAGTGGTTAGACTTAAACAGATCAATTTTGTCATTTCATAGCTTGGGTTTTTTTTTTTTTTTTTTTTTTTTTGGTGCTGGGTGTTGAACTGACGGCCTTGCATATGCTAAATATGTGCCGTTTTACAGCTTTTTAAAAATATTTTAAAATATAGTTTAGTGGTTAATGGACCTTTATTTTATTTATTGGTATGTGGTGCTGAGAATTGAACCCCATGTCTCTTACATGCTAGGCAAGTACTCTTCCACTGAGCTACAACCCCAGCCCGGCTACAAAGATTATTTAAATTTTAATGTTTTTTTTTTTTTTAGATTTTATCAGTTTCTGTATCTTTCAAATATTCGTTGAGTGAGTTTAAGACAAAAGTCTGATGTAGGTCAAGTGTAACTTCACAGTGCTTTTTTAATATGTGTTAGCAGCATTATTCATTTTAATAAATCACTGTTTTATTGTTTTTTAATTTTTTATCTTTTTTTAAAAAAATACTTATTTTTTTAAGTTCTCGGCAGACACAACATCTTTGTTGGTATGTGGTGCTGAGGATCGAACCCGGGCCGCACGCATGCCAGGCAAGCGCGCTACCGCTTGAGCCACATCCCCAGCCCCTAATTTTTTATCTTAACTCTTTCTGTGTTGTTGTTTTCTTTTGTAGTATTGAGTATATGAACCCAGGGATGCTCTACTACTGAGCTATGTCCCCAGCCCTTTTTATTTTTTATTTTGAGAGTGGGTCTAATTTATTTAGGCTGGCCTTAAACTCATGATCCTCCTGCTTCAGCCTTCTGAGTAACTGGGATTACAGATGTGTATCACCATGCCTGGCTCTAGTGCTTCATTTTATCTACCCGCCCCTTTTCTTTAATATCTACAAATTTTTTAGGCAATGAAATGAGCTATGGCTCTGAGGACTCTGTTGGAGGTGAGAGGATTGTTGATATGAAGGAAACATTATGAATTACTGGTGTGAGAATTACACAAAGCATTAGGTTATATTCAATTTTGAGACATTTTTGTTTGCCTTCAAATGACATTTAATGAGTATTTGAAACTACTGTGATACATGGGAATTGAACATTCCCTAAAGGCTTGTGTATTGAAGGCTTGGTCCCCAATACAGCAATAGTCAGAGGTGGGGTGTTGGGATGGGATTGAATCATGAGGATTCTGAACTCATCATGGATTAATCCATTTACAAATGAATAATTTGATGGCATTATTGGCAGCTGGTAGAGACCTTAGGAGATGGGGCCTATTGGGAAAGTGATTCCTAATTGGGAAATTAAACCTTTTAATTTTTTCTATGAAGAAAAATATTGAAATGATATAGAAAATAAATACTATGTTGAAGTTGATTATTTTAAAATACCTTAGGTTTTAGAGTTGAGGTTGGGTTTTAAACTTTCATGCTGTAATGGTATGACTTTGGGAAAATGTGTATTTTCTAATTCAGAACTTCCAGATCCAAAGCACTGATAATGTCTATCCTATGTGACTCCATGGGGTTTTTGAAAAATTAAGCATGATATGTCTAAAACCCTTTGAGATCTTAAGAAGAGAATATGTGAAAGAAGAACTATCGAATGATTATTTCAATTTTCTAACATAAGGCTTTGCTGAAAGAACATGTTCAATACATACTTGTTAACTTAACACGAAAAAAGGAGTCTGAGCAGTAGCATATATGACACAATAGAAAGATGTTTCTTTGTACCATAATTCTCAGACTGTATCACCACACAATCTGTATTTATAACCATAAGTATCACACAGTATACTGTTTGAAATAATGAGCTATACTTTTTTGGTACCAAGGATTGAACCCAGAGTCAGGCTTGCTATTTTGTAACAACTCACTCTCTCAGGGTCCCATGAGAACTACTTTAATCTAATGAGGGCAACACTCCCAATGGTCTAATCACCTAGCACTAGGTTCTACCTCTTAAGGATCCCACCACCTCTGTGCTGCCACACCAAGGCCAAGCTTCCAACACAGGAACCCTCAGAGGGCATACTCAAAACCATAGCAACCGCTGACTTTTCTGTTTTGTGTATCTCCCTATACCCTGAGATCCTAGTATAATACTTGATATGGAATAGGTAGATGGTAATATTTGTAAGATGAATGGTTATAGGTTATAGAAATAAGTTCAGTGTAGATCTGTGTTCAGTGTTGACTACATCTGCAATAAGATTCAGTTTCCCTAAATATATAAAGAGTAAAGTTTGCTAAAGTAAAATAAAATAACTCTTCTTGTGGTTTATATATGAAGTATCCCCCCCTTAAGCTTCATTGTGAGATAAAACAAGAATGTTTAGAGGTGAAATGATTAGGTTATGAGAGCCTTAACCTAATCAGTGGGTTAATCCACTGATATAGCTTAACTGGGCAGTAGCTATAGGCAGATAGAGTATGAATCGATGGAGGAAGTAGGTCACTGGAGGCATGCCTTCAGGGTTTATATTTTGTCCCTGGTTAGTGGAGCTCTGTTTTCTGGCTGTTATGTCCTGAGCTGCTTTCCTCAACCACACCAGTTTGCCTTAGATGTTTTGCCTCACCTGAGGCCCAGTACAATGGGGTTGGCCATCTCAGCACTGAGACCTCTGAAACCATGAGCCAAAATGGACTCTTCCTCCTCTATATTGTTCTTAGGTATTTTGGTGACACAGATGCAAAAGCTGACCAAAACCACCCCATACTAGTCAACTTTTATATATTTGTGTGATTAGTAAAATGAGAGACACTTATGAGAAATTCAAGAAAGTAAATTAAAATACAGACCAAGACTCATTTTAAGAGTCAGCAATTTCTTTTATCTAATAAAATCTCAATTCTCAAAGGAATTTTGCAAATTCTTTTGTTGTTCTATCATTTGTATTGTATTGATAGTAATCCAGTTAATTGGGCCGTGGTAAGGAGCTTAGAAATGTTTAGGATACACTAAAATTTTTGTTGTGCGGGTAATTACAACAAAACATGATCTGTTTATGAAATAAGTTTTGAAAGCAGTCATTAGTCTTTTTTTTTTTAGATAACTAAATGTATGAATCAAGAAAAGTATCCCCCCAAAAAAAAGAAGGGAAAAGAGATCATTTTAAACTTATTGTCTTAATTTTAAAATGTAAGATGACTAAAACATACTAATGAAATAAAATCAAGGAGATCTTTTTCTCATATGAATGTATTTATTTTTCTATTGTAAAGCAGGGTTACCTTCAAAAATAAAAATGACACCAACATGGTATATGACAATTTGGACCATGAAATTTCAATAGACAATATTGATAAATCAGGGTTAACACTGCATTAAAGACCATTAACTAATACTCATTTAACAAACTTTTAATAAAGTATATAATATGTCAACATTGTAGCAATACCCAAAGTTATACAAATATAGTTTAAAAAAAATTTTAATTGTAGATGGACACAATCCCTTCATTTTATTTTATTTATTTTTATGCAACCAGGTAACTCACCTGGTAGGCAAGTGCTCTACCATTGAGTCGCACTCCCAGCACCAATACAATTATACTTTTATTGTAGCTGTCCTTTACTGAGAACTAATTAAATGTGGAGCAAGTGCTTTAAAAGAATTATCTCAGTTCATTCTCATGGGAGAGATGCTTTTATTATTTTCAACATACAATTGGGGACAGAAGCTTTCCAGAGTTCTGCTTTCAAAAAATTCGCCTGGAGGGATGAGAAGAATAATAAACATAAAGTACTAAGTGCTCCAGTGGAGAGTGCCTAAGAAGAACTGCCTTTAGCTGGTGGCAGAAAGGAAAGTCTTCCAGAGGACAAGATGCCTGCCTTGGATTTAAAAGAGGAGTTTGCAGGGTAGAGAAGATTGGAAAATATTGCTAGCATCTCAGAAGAGTGGAAAATACTGCTAGCATCTCAGAAGACTCATATGACATGAGTTGAAGATTAGTGAGACTTTTTCTGTAAGTATTTTTTTCATCACATAACACACATTGCATAGTTCCTTGTTTAAATAAAGATCTGACTTGGGCCAGGAGGGAACAACTGAGTTTTCATGAAGTGGGGGAGGGGGCTGGAGTGCTGCAGGGATTGTAGGACCAGCATATTGGCTAGAACTTTGTTACTCATTTATCTGTTGAACACTTTTTGGCCTTAACAAGTCTATAGAATGTATAAATGTCTGGGAGACTTCATAGCTTATTAGGTTATGGCTGAGTTATTACACTTTGGTTAATAAACACTAGACAGGAAGTCAAGAGTGGCAATGGGATCTGCCTGAACAGAGGGATGGCTTCAAAATGGGGCAAAGGGCACTAATAAGGGAGAGGGGCACCCAAACAAGTTGTCTACATAATATTTTACTTTTTGGACCTGAAAAATGTAAGAAAGTAGTTTTGAAAGCAAGCATTGTGGTTCAATATTTTCTTATTATTTGCCTATTCTGTCAGCATCCAAACTCCCATTATTATTGATATCCTGATCTCCCATGAGGCAAACAAATGAATTAAGGGCTTCACATGAATTTTTTTGGGGTGTGGTTTCCAGTACACAAAAACATATTTCTTTAAAAAAAAAAAAACCTTTATTTTACTTATTTTTATATGGTGCTGAGGATCGAACCCAGGGCCTTGCCTATGCTAGGCAAGCACTCTACCGCTGAGCCACAACCCCAGCCCCAAAACATTATGATTCTACTCTACATGTGTCTATTAAGTGTATAAGAGCATGTCTTAAAAAAGTGTATACTTGAATTCAAAAAACTTTATTGCTAAAATAATGCTAACAATCACCTGAACCTTCAGACAGGGGCAATCTTTTTGTTGGTTGTTTTGATGTTGATGGCTGTTGACTCATCAGGGTGGTGGTTCCTCAAAGCTGAGGTGACTGTAGCAATTCTTTCTTTCCCTTTTTTTTTTTTTTTTTTACATTTGCTGCATTGGTCAACTCTTCCTGTCATAGAAGATTTCTCTGTAGCATGCAATACTATTTCATAGCATTTTATCCACAATAGAGGTTCTTTTGCATTTGAAACCAATTATCTTAAACCCTGTCCCTACTTTATCAGCTAAGTTTTGTAATATTTTCTATCCTTTCTTGTCATTTCGACAGTATTTACAGCATCTTCACCAGGAGTAGTTTCCATCTCAAGAAACCACCTTCTTTGCCCATTCATGAGAAGCAACTCCTCATCTGTTACAATTCATCATGAGATTGCAGGAATCCTGTGACATCTCTACATTCTACATCTATTTCTAGTTCTCTTACTGTTTTTACCATATCTGCAGTTACTTCCTCCACTGACATCTAGAGCCACTGCATATCAACCATGAGGGTTGGAACCAACTTCTTCCAAACTCCTGTTACTATTGATATTCTGATCTCCCATGAGGCATTAATGTTCTTATAGTGTTAAAAGACAAAATTACAACAAATCTAGATTTGCACATCGTTAATTGGCTTCATTTGTAATTCTAGAATCAGGGAACAGTCTGGACCAAAAACAGTTCAGAATGACCTCTTCTACCAAATGGTTGGGGTTATATTTATAACCAGAGAATGCAAGTGATGTACAGAAAATGAAAGCAAGGCACAGAAATAGCTCAGCTGATTATAGCTCACATTTGTCTTATTTGAACATGGTTTGAACACTTTGCCACTTATGATATGCTGAGATTCAGCTACTTGTAAGAGTAGGTTACAGTCTGTTCATGTATCAAATTAGGTTATATTTCATTATGTACAGAAAAACCTTCAATTCTTTTGGTTAAAAATGTACGGAGACAGCTTAAGCTAAACTTAACAATGGCATTTAGAATGGTGAAACCTTTCCAGAAGTCTTCAATTTACTTTGCCCAGCTCCATCAAATAAATCACTATCTATAGTAGCTATAGTTTTTCTAATGTGTTTCTAAAATAGTAAGTCTTGAAAGTTCAAATGACTTCTTGCTTCATGGATGGAAGAATGGATATCATGAAATCAACATTGATTTCATTTTTTTTTTCATAATTTCATTCTCTATTAATCTCTGTCAGAGCATTGGGGTGACCAGGTGCACTGTCAATGACAGAAATATTTTAAATGAAAAATTTTTTTTCCTCTGAGCAATAGGTTTCAGCAGTGAGCAGCAAAAAGTAAACTATGCAGTTACCAAGGCTTTGTTGTTCCATTTGTACAGTGTTGGCAGAGAAGATTTAGTATAATTCTTAATGGCCTTAGGATTTTGGGGATGATAAGTAATCACTGCCTTGAATTTAAAGACACTAGCTACATTAGCCCCTCATAACTGAGTCAGTCTGTCCTCTGATGCTTTGAAGCCAGTCATTGACTACTCTCCAGCTAACAGTCCTAGACACATCTTCATCTAGTACAAGTCTATTGTGTCTGCATTGAAGATCTCTTCTTTAGTGTAATAATCTTCTTTAATTATTTCTGCTAGAACCTCTAGATAACTTGCTGCAGCATCTACATCAGCACTTCTTGCTTTGCTTTGCAGTTTTATGTTATAAAGATGGCTTCTTTCCTTAAGCCTCATGAACCAACCTCTCCAGCTGCAGACTTTTCTTCTGCAGTTTTTTCACCTCTCTCAGCCTTCCCTGAATTGAGGAGAGTCAGGGTTTTGTTCTGAGTAGGGATTTGGTGTAAAATAAGTTTGTGACTGATTTGACTTTTCATGCAGAACACTAAAGTTTTCTTCACAAAATCTTTTGTCCTGTCTCATCTTTCTACTAAGCCTAAACATTTCTAGCTTTGGATTTATTTATTTTTAAAAAAATGTTTTCTTAGTTGGCAATGGAACTTTATTTTCCTTATTTATAAGAGAATCAAACCCAGCATCTCACATATGCTAGGCAAGTGCTCTACCACTGAGCTATGTATGTCCCCAGCCCTCTAGCTCTGGATTTAAAGTGAGAGGTGTGAACTCTTCCTTTCATTTGAACACTTAGAGGCCACTGTCAGGTCATTACTTTGCTTATGTTTGATGTTGCTGTACCTTAGGGAATAGGGAGGCCTGAGGAAGTAAAAACAGATTGTGGACTGGCAGGTAGGTGGAATAGTCAGAACACACAAACTTTTATTGGTCAAGTTCAGTGTTTTAGAATTGGGGTTTTTGCAGAGTAGTATAGAATTTGCCTAGCCTGGACAAGACCATGGGTTGGAACCTTAGCACCACAAAACCAAAACCAAAACAAAGTTTATTGTTTTATATGCTGTAGTTCGGTGCTCTTAAAACAATTACAATAGTAATATCAAATATCATGGATTACAGAACATAACAGATACAATAATAATAAAAAATTTTGAAATATCATGAGAAATACCAAAATGTGACAGAGACATCAAGTTAGCACATGCTGTTGGAAAACTAGCTGTAATAAACTGATTTGATGTTGGGTTGCCACAGACCTTCAGTTTGTGAAAACAAAACCAAAAAAACAATGATTTCTGAAAAGCACAATAAAGAGTATTATGCCTTTAATTTACAAAGGGTACTAGAGTGGTTCCCAGGGAACTTCAGAGTTTAAGTGCTCCTCCCTCCTGAGTAGTGGTTTTCCTACCCCTTCGGCATGGTAATTCAAATTCAGGCAAATTTAGTGGAAGTATTTCCAAAGGTTAAAAAAATTTTGGGCTGGGATTGTGGCTCAGTGGTACAGCACTTGTCTAGCATATGTGAAGCACTAGGTTCGATTCTCAGCACTACATAAAAATAAATATATAAAAATTCTCATCAACAACTAATGAAGGGGTGTGTGTGTGTGTGTGTGTGTGTGTGTGTGTGTATAAATAACAACAATAACAAAGGAAAAAACTTGGGGTTTGGGATGTAGTTCACTGGCAGAAGCTTGTCTACCATGTTCAAGGCCCTGGGTTCCATTTCCAGCATCAAAAATGTAAAACGAATCAAAACCCGCCAAAACAACAACAAAAACCCTGAAAAACAAACCATCAAAAGATTAACTAAATTGTTTTCTTTTAAACTTATTATGTACTTTTTTTGAGGACCATGTTTTCTTGTCAAACTAGACTCAAATACCCCTGACTATGTTATATCAATTTTTTAGAAATTGTATTATTTTTTGTGGTCCTGAGGTTGGAAACCAGGGCCTCCTTTTTGCCCAACACATGCTCTACCACTGAGTGATACCTTCAGTCCCCTTATTAGTGTTGAAAGCCAATTTTGAAAACACTGCTGTTGTGGTGAGGCCAGCTTCAAACACACCAGGACCTTCTGGAAATAGCTTGTTTCCAAGACTTGGATTAAGTGAAAAGAGCTATTTCCTATGAATCCATGATATACAAGGCATTGTTCTCCCTTGTTACTCACAAGGACACTGGCCAGAAGGGAGCGGTGACGGGAATCCTCTTTGGCCGGCTGCAAACTGCCCCCACCCTGCCCGGGCCATGCTGCAGCACAGGGGCTCACGTGCCTCTGCCTGTGCGGGGCCAGGTAGCAGCGCTCGCCTCCTGCGCGGTCACTGGGCCCGCCCACGGGGATCTGCGGGCTGGGCCAATCCACGGGGCTGTCCCGGCTGCTCGGCTGTGTGCTGGCGCGCGCAGGCCGAGCTCTGGGCGAGTGGCGCAGGCGTCTTAGCCCCCCCCCCCCCCCCCCCCGGCCATGGAGCGGCTGAGGTTGCCCCCCGGCGGCGCCGAGGCGGTGGACGAGTACCTGGAGTACCGCAGGTGAGGCCGCTCGGGGCTCACGTCCCGCCCCTCCGCCGGGCGAGAACGCCGGGGCCGGCTCCGTCTCCCTCGCCGAGGGGGACTGGTGGCGCTGGCCGAGACCTGCCTGCCGGGCGAGCGCTGGGGATCGGGGGATCTCTTCCCAGGCCGTTGAGGGAGGCCTAGATTAACTTCACATCTCGTCTTGCTGAAATTAAATATGCTGACCCGGAGTTCCAGGCAGCAATCGGGGTCTGCCGCGGCGGTGTTGCCTCCCCTTCCAAGAGGGATGTTGACTATATTCGTGCAGAGCCCCGTGGTTTCCCCCACTCCTATGTGGCCCCTGGAGAATCCCGCACTGAGCACACTCAGTTAGCAGACCCCGAGCTCGCACGTTATTCCAGTGTTAGGGCAAGTCGTGACCTTGGAACGTGCTCCCAACCCCGAGGTGCTGGTTTGGACAAAAACACCCCAACGGGTGTGGTTTTGATGGCTTTGGAGTCTTGTATCCCAAACAGGAAACAGCCTCTCCTTTGGCTTGAGGATGTGATTCACTGTCAAGGCTCTGACAAAGGCTGAGGCACTTGGATGGAAGGATTTGTAACCCTCCTCCGCCCCTCCCCCATCTTCTAACAAAAAATGTTGACAGTTGGAAAACAGAGGAATGGGGAATACCGAGAGGACTGGCAGAAGGACGAGAAGTTGAAGGGGAGAGCTGTGTATGTACCGATGATAGGTGACACAATCCTGGCTGGGCTTGGGAGGCGACTCTCCCTAAAGCTGGTTACTCTAAAGGTCGGGCGAGGGTGTGGGGAGCACGACAACGACTGGGGATGGGTCCCGGGCAGATGGGTTCTCTGGCGGATGGGTTTCTCAGCTGACTGCTAGTTTAGAAGTGACTGAAAATTCTGAGCTGGAATCGTGAGATTGTGGAGGGAACTTGATGGATCAGTCCCCATGTCCTCTTAGGTGGGTCTGGGTAAGGCAGGTTATAGAAACTACACTCAGCCCTTACCCAGGGCAGAACCGGCTCCTGTAACCTTCGTGTTTTTGTGCTTTTTCCCTGGGAGCAAGTTGCTGAGCCCTGGTGTTGACTGATGTTAGAAATACAGAAGGGCATGCCACCAGAGAAAATCTCCAGCAAGCACACTGGGAGCGGGAAGGGCAGTCCACCTGCTTTTATCCCTAAGGCTGTGCTTGTCCTGATAGGAGGAGCCTGGGGTTATAATCTACGTGATTGGCTAATTGTACAATCAGGGTGGGCAAAGGGAAGGACTGTAGGTAAAATGGACTTTACACCCCCAAAAGGCTAAGGAGTGTGTTTTGAAAACGGACCACTGAACTTTCTATTTCTCACAACTGAGAACTTAGATATTTAGATGTAAGGATTGTGGGCCTCCGCTTGTTCCTTGCCCAGAAAGTGCTAAGGGAAGGCCTGTGGATATTATTTTTTGCAAGCATAAATAGCACCAACATTTCTCTTTAATAAAAAGGGATTATCAGATTCCTTGTTTAACATCAGGATTTGAGAAAGGCCAGGAAAACCGGACTTGGGTGCTGAGATATGAAAGAGGATCTGTGAGAAGGGTCAAAAAGATGAGTGTCCATCAGAAATGAAATTTTCTTCCTCAGTTTTCCTTGATTTGGTCATGCCTAAGTGTTTTCGGGGGAGGCAGATGGGAGGGCAAGTGTAGAGTCCTTGCTGAAGTGCCTGAAGCTGAGAACTGTAATATAGATATGACCAGGGAGCTTGCTGGAAAAGAGAATCTCAGGCCCACCCCAGATCTGAGAATTTTATTGTATTTCCAGATCCCAGTATTTCCTGGGATCTGGAAATACAATAAAATTTGAGAGGCACTGGTGTAAAATTTGAAAAACAATCTCTTCCTTAAAAGATCTGCACTTAGTCATGGGAATCCTGTAGTAAGTTCCAGGTCAGCCTAGACAATTTTGTGAGACCTGTCTCAAAATTTTAAAAAAGGCCCAGGAATGTAGCTCAGATTTAGGATGCTTGTTTAACATGTGTGAGGTCATGATTTCAATCTCTAACCCTGGGAAAAAAAACATGGTTTATTTTAAGATCTTTCTGTGGGCCGGGGTTGTGGCTCAGTGCTAGAGGGCTTACCAAGCATGCGTGAAGCACTGGGTTCGATCTCGGACCACGTAAAATAAACAAAATAAAGGTATTGTATCCATCTAGTAATAAAAGTGTAAATAAATAGATAGATAGATAGATAGATACCTTTCTGTTCTCTGTAGGTATTTCTACCACGCGGCCTGCGCAGTGGTTTCATTAATGAGGTTCTAGGCATAAAGTTAGTTAGAAGAGATCGAAATAAAACACAAAAACCAGTTACCTTATTTATATTGCTAGGTCCCAGACGGCTCACCTCTCTGGTTCCCACCTCTAGCCGCCCAGCAGGGCAGCGAGGATTACTCAGGGCTAGCAGGAGAGAGAGAGAGCGAACACGCCGGGGAGTAGCCTTTTATTTGGGGAACAAGAGATTCAGGGGAGAATTCCATCCAATGAAGGTTGAGGGGGGGCTGCACTCCAAGGTCAGGGTCAGTGATTGGGTCCCCGGGGTCAGTGGTCAGGCACACCCCCACACGGATGGGCTCTCTCATCAGGAAAGGGTCGGAAAAGCTTCGAAAGAGTCAAAGCGCCTCAGGCCCTTAACGGGAGTCACCCAATCACGTGTCAGAATGGCTCCCCACATATCCCCCCTTTCTTTTCTTAACAATGAAGCGGCGGTTCACTCTTTGGAGTTCCTGGATTCTTGATTGGAAGAATCGCCATCCTATGGTTACAATACAAAAGAGAATTAACAGCAAGGAGAATAATCCAATAATGTACCAAGCAGAGTGTTTAAGAATATTTCCAGGGTTGAATCCATTTAACTCCTTCAATATTTGGTTAGCCAAAGAAGAAGGATCTGAAAAATCAGCTCTATTATTTTGAATGTCTTGGATATGGTGATGAAGTTCCAGAATATCCAAGCTATTATTACTATTTTGCCAAATACCTAATAAATGGTTTTTAACCTTCTCCCAATCCCAGAGAGAAGCATTGTACCTGGCAGCTGTAACACATACATACTTATAATTAGCATGGCATTTAAGCCTTTCCTTAAATTTTAAGGCTGAAAGTTCATTACCTATGTTTATAACAGTCGCCTCTAAGGCGTTTAATTTAGTCTCAATTCTTTCATCAATATTTACTTGATTACGCAGAGCCTTGGAAGTATTTTGAGCTAAATTATTAAGAAATTTTGCATGCTGAATATTCTGAGACAATGTCAGAGATGCAGAGACAGTTGAGGCAATAAAAGAGACCAGTGCTAAGACACCAACAATTATGACTCCAATAGCACGTTTAGGTCTTGTTAGCTGGGCATGAATTTGCTGCAAGACTTGTAAACCAGCATCAGCATACCATGGCTCTGAAATATTAGCAGGTAATAAAACGAAAGAGGGCTGATGAAATATCAGCACTCGTTTTCCTCCATTATACCTAGAAATACAATTAGTTAGGTTGCACTTATTACAAGTAACAATATATCTGTCATCTATCCATTTAACTTTTACATTTCCAATAATTAAAACATAAGGAGATTGGACACAAGCTCTTAAGCCATAGAAGATCCTTCTTTACAGTTCTTGCCGACAAATTTTGGTAAAGGTTTATCTGTAAAATGTAAATATTCTGAGGCAGCAATTAAACGCCAAATATCTTTTTGAACACCTCCTTCACTATAAGTCAAAATATTACTAACAAATCCTGCAGGTGTCATAGCAGAATTTCTTCGTAATTGTCTCTTATTAATTTTTGGAGATCAGTCTGAAATATACCCACTAGCTTTAGAAATCCAGTTAATTGGGCCATGGTAAGGAGCTTAGAAATGTTTAGGATACACTAAAATTTTTGTTGTGCGGGTAATTACAACAAAACATGATCTGTTTATGAAATAAGTTTTGAAAGCAGTCATTATTTTTTTAGATAACTAAATGTATGATCTCGGACCATGTAAAATAAACAAAATAAAGGTATTGTATCCATCTAGTAATAAAAGTGTAAATAAATAGATAGATAGATACCTTTCTGTTCTCTGTAGGTATTCTTCTTGAATGTAATAATAAAGTGTAATTATCCTCAGTTTTCCTTGGAAGTAAATGTCCTTTGGACAGAGGTGTGGTTGCATGCCAGCAATCTCAGCAAATTGCCAGGCTGAGGCAGGAAGATCTACAGGTCCTGGATGGCCTGTGCAATTTAGAGAGAAGATGTCTCAAATTAAAATATGAAAAAGGTTGTGGATGTAGCTCAGTGGCAGAGTACCTCTGGGCTCTGCCAAAACAAACAACAACAAAAAGAATAACAAAAAAAAAAGGTTTTTTTTCTATTGTATATCTCAATTGCTTAAATAAGGAAGAAAGTTGAAGGATTTCATAATTGTTTTTTTTATTTTCTACCTCAACGAACAGTTTCAAGTTCAGAAAAATGTATGTATTCCATAAAAAAAGTTATGCTGCGTTTCACAAATGACACTTTTTATGATTTTTAGAAGTTAGGGTGCATTTTCATGGAGAAATGTCTTCCTCTTTGAAGACCTTTGTTTAGTTGTACCTTCTTTTCCTCCAGAAATTGTGATGGCTTGATTTTTCCCATAAAATTTTGGAATCTGAAATTAAGCAATGAAACACCTAATTGTCCAATACCCAAGTGTCGGTATGAGCCTGTGCAAATCCAAGCAGGTTTTCAGAGCCTACATAAATTTAAACTCCTGGCCAGGGCTTAGGTTCAGGTATGGAATTAGTCATGTTGGCTTCTTCATTGATTTGTTGTTGTTGGTACTATTTTTTTTAAAGACAAAAACATTAGATTTTCAGCAGCTTAGGCTCTCGATTTTAATGAGAAGAACGAACCTGTCTGGCTCAGAGTCATAGGAGAAACTGAGATAAATATATAGTAATCTTCCATTGATATGCCTTAATCAGTAAAGGCAGATGGTGTGAAATCATTGACTTTTAATTTATAATCCTTTGTTATCAGGGAATAGTAGGAGAGAAGAGATTTCTTCAGTCATCACTAGGTTCATGGCTGAGATACCTATGATAAAAGACAGATTAACAAGAGAAAAGCTTGCCAATTTATTTCAGTTTTATAAGACCCTTCAGAAGTGAAGACCCAAAGAAACAGGAGATCTTGTGTGTTTTTATGCTTAGGTTTGATAAAGAGTGGATAGTCCTGGAGAAGTATGACCAAAGGACAAAAGGGTGTGTCCTAATGGTACAAATTGGGGAGCATTTAGTAAGGCCTATTTGTTCAGATTCTTCTCCCTGTCATGGTATCTCCTCCAGCATGTGCTTTTCCTCCAGGTATGGGGAGGGGACCTCTGGAATGACTGATGTATGACCTACTGTATGGAAGAAGAACACAGGGAAGGTGAGAGTGGCCTTCCTGCTTCTGCTGCTTCCTCAAATGCCAAGGAGTCATGTTTTGGGGTAGCATGGCTGAACGCCATCAGAAGCAAAAGTTTTATTATCATGGTTTGTAATGGGGCTCTTAACAGGTGTCTAAAACAAAACAAACAAAAAAACCTCAAAGCAGCCTTTCCTTTAACTATACAAGTATAGTTTTAATTAGAGTTTAGTATGTGTAACCTGGAACATTCTCAAGGGTAATAAGAACAATGATTTCTGTTGTAGAATTGTTGGTAAGGACGATGGAGGGAAACTTTTTACTCCTGAAGAATATGAAGAATACAAAAAGAAAGTTTTACCTATGCGCTTACAGAACAGGTTATTTGTGAGCTGGCGATCACCAACAGGAATGGATTGTAAACTCATTGGCCCGGAGACACTGTGTTTTTGTACACATAGGTAACATAGTTTATTGCTATTTTCTCATGACTAGAAAATAAGAACAATAGCAAAACATATTCTCCTTCCATAAGTAATAATGTGATGATTAAGAAACATTTAAAAATAGGCCTTGGGATGGGGCTGTTAATTAGTGGCAGAGTGCTTGCCTCACAAGTGTGAGGCACTGGGTTCGATCCTTAGCACCACATAAAAGTAAACAAAGGCACGCAGTCTATCTACAAGTAAAACAAAACAAAAGAAAACAAAACAAAAATCCTTAAAAAATAGGCCTTTACATAAAACAATAGAAATACCTAAAAGTTTTTTGTCATTAATTTTTTTTTTTTTTTTTGGTTCTATTCTTTTAGACTCATAGACTATTGCCTTAAGCACGTCTGTTTTCTTGGTGAACAAGATATTGGTGCTCCCGCAACTCTGCTGTGGATCTTTCAGTTTGGCTAGGAAGCAGTGTCCACCTGTCCCATGCTACCCATTGATAAACGACCATTCCTCCTCAAATTTACTAAGCACCCTTCCCATCTTAAAGAACAGCTGTGTTGATACTTTTTTAAAAGAACCTTTCTTTAGAAATAAAAACATAAGCATACACTGCTTTTGTTACAATGTTTGCTTTTGGTTACAAGGATCATGTTCCAAGAAAATCACAGAGGCAAAGGAGGTATAGGGGGCTCCAGTCCTTGATGCAGGCTGCCTGGGTCTAAGGTTTGCATTTCTCTGTGTACATGCTCTACTTCAGATTTTTACTACCTTCTCACAGTTGTAAAGATCAAAATGATCAAACTGCTTCACAGAAAAACTACTGAACCTATTACGTGTTTTCAATTTTTTTATTCTGAGGAAACCACTGAAGGGTAAATTTCTTGTTTTGATAGGAATTCCTGGGGCTCATTTTTGAGAGACTTTTTGTGTAGTTGCTGTTTACAGTTGCACTTTGCCGGAGGTTGTTTTAGGCAGTTGCTAGGATGAGTAATGTGTATATGGATTGACTTTAAGCTTATCTAACAATCTCAGTTAAAAACATTGTGATGGATGGAGGAGAGGCATGTGTTGCTATCTTTTAGAACTGAAGAAGGGTTTGGTAAATTTATGATACTTTTATAATTTATTCTTGTAAAGATTTCATGCTAGTTTCTTACCTATGTAGCATTTGTAGAGCATGGATTTGACCCTCAAAAACCCAGCCAAATTCAATGGAGAAATTTGTAGTACTGAGATCTCTATTCAAACTATTTTTTCCCCTTGTTATGGAAGTGAGACATTGTCATTAAGGAAAATGGGGAGGTATATAGAACACACACCATCCAACAGCCAGTTGCTGTTATACTACTAGCTTTATCTACGTAATTTTTCTTTGCATAGTTCATTTAGTTGTTGGTTTTGTGTGTGTATAAAATATTGAGCTCTTTTTTAATGACAGAATCACAGAAGTATATATTTTTATTATATAAACAATAACTTACATTATTAGAGTAATCTCAGACAAGATTTTTAATACCTTCTGATACTCCAGCTAGCCCAGTGTTCACTGAGAAGTGAGCAAGACTCAAGGGTGCAGCAGCTGGAAGGGCAGGTTAGGGAAGGGAAGGGGGGCTTCAATTCCTTCTTTTACTGACTCTGCTTTTGTTATTTCATATTCAGGCTACCTGGGTCTGAGGTTGCATTTGTCTGTGAAAGATTTTATTTGAAGAAAGGGTTAAAAAAATTTGAAAACTATCCCCTAGTTGTTTGCTTATCCATTCCATGTATGTATGTATATACATATGTACACGTGTACACATATGGTATATATTTGCTATTATAGATACTATTATTAATATTGCTTTTATGCACAATGCTTTTTCTTTATGTGTAATTATTTTTAGGGCATATATTCCAAAATGAACTTTCTTTTTTTAAAAAAATATTTATCTTTTAGTTGTAGTTAGACATAATACCTTTATTTCACTTATTTGTTTTTATGTGATGCTGAGGATCGAACCCAGGGTCTTGCACTCGTGAGGCAAGCGCTGTACCGCTGAGCCACATCCCCAGCCCCTCAAAAGCATTTTTATAAAGAACCTCTTTGACACTCTCAGGTTATGCAAGGATGAGCAAGTATTTTATGTATCTTGGTATTGCTGTGAAACTTCTTATATAATTAAAAAAAATGTAAAAGTACGAAGATGCCCTCTGACCAAAGCTGACAAATACTGCATACAGAGGAGTTTGTTTTCCTTATTAACAAGAATAGCAAAACCAAACAAAACAGAATTGTATTTGCATCTGACAGAATAGAGATTGTAACTTTTGGCAATACCCAATTGTGTTTGTATGTCTTCCCTTTCTTTTTTCAGGTATAAGCAACATAAAACTGACTTTGAAACAATTCCACAGCAGCGCCCCATTGATCTGCCTTGCCGAGTGACTGGCTGCCAGTGCAGGGCTTACCTTTTTGTGCCTTTGAATGGCACGCAGCCTGTTCGCTGCAGGTGCAAGCACTTTGCTGATCAACACAGCCCTGCACCTGGTTTTATATGCAATGCATGTAAGTTACACTATTATACATAGCCACAGGTTGGTTGAATTTCTCTATTGAATATTGAATGTGTCTTTGTACCAGTTTAATCAGGTACAGAGCCAATATTAAAGAGCTAAGCAGACTGGAATAGAGCACAGGAGGGAGGGTGTCTATGTGGGGCTGAAGTGGCTTTGGTTAAAACCGAGATAGATGTGGATAAGAAACTCAAGGAAGACCCTCATTAACTCACACACATTATCTAAATTATTCATGGCCCTGGATTATTCCTTATGATCATCCTATTTTATAAGAGTTTCACGCATGAAATTACATTATATGTGGATTTACTTAACACAAAATATATATTTAATTTACTTACACAAAATATCTTTATTATGAGGCACATCTCTAGTCCCAGGGGCTGGGGAGGTTGAGGCAGGAGGATCTTGAGTTCAAAGCCAGCCTCAGCAATGGCGAGGCGCTGAAGAACTCAGGGAGACCGTGTCTCTAAATAAAATACAAAATTGGGCTGGGGATGTGGCTCAGTGGTTAAGTGTCCCTGAATTCAATCCCCAATACTAATCCCCCACAATAAAATATCTTTATTAATGATCCAGCCCTGACAAAAACAACTCTTCTTATTCTTCTTTTCAACAAAAGCCTAAGAGAGGAGGAGTCAAATGGGCATTCACATCACATCACTTCATTCAGTAAATAAATCAGAGCACCTACTCTGTCCTAGGCACTATCATTCCAGGCACTGAAATATAGTGGTAGGCATGAGCATGACCTTCCTCACTTGCAAACACAATTCAGCCTCTTGGTATTTTGGTCTCTTGATATCTGCAATTATCTCTTCATTTTGAATTTTATCTTATCTTGAATTGTTTTTTTTATCTTATCTTGAATTGAAAAATAAAAAAACAACTAAGCAAAATTTAATGTATAGATACATAGAGTTATTGGTATGCTTAATAATCATTAACTCTAACCTCATAAATTATGGGAATAGATTTTATTTAGAGAATTACAAGACACGATCCAATCTGATTCAAAAATTTAAAAAGTAGGAGTTTAATCAACTAAATTTTTCTTGTTCTTCTCTCCTGCTCCTTCCTCTTTTGTTCTTCTTGTTTGGGGGATCAAACCCAGGGCCTTGTGCATGCTAGGCAAGAACTCTACCACTGAGCTACAACTGCAGGCCTCAACTAAGTTTTTTTTCAGATTTAAAATATATATAAATGTCTGTGTATTTTTTAGTTGTACTTGGATACAATACCTTTATTTCTTTATTTATTTTTATGTGGTGCTGAGGATGGAACTCAGTGCCTTGCATGAGTTATGCGAGTGCTCTGCTGCTGAGCCACAACCCCAGCCCCTTTTCAGATTTCTAAAAAGAATTTCACACATCAAATATTTGAGCTGAGCCAGGTGAGGTGGTGGATGCCTGTAATCCAGTGGCTTGGAAAGGTGAGGCAGGGGGATCTCGAGTTCAAAAGCAGCCTGAGCAAAAAGTGAGGTGCTAAGCAACTCCATCAGAACCTGTTTCTAAACAAAATATAAAATAGGGCTGGGGATGTGGCTCAGTGGTTGAGTGCACCTGAATTCAATCCCTGTTATAAAACAAAAATTTGGTGGGGGGGCTGATATGATACTCAAAATTTTTCAGATTGGGGAGTAGTCTATGCAAATATTCCAAAATCCAAAGAAGTCTAAAATCTGAAATATTTCCAGGCCCAAAAACTTTTGATAAGGGAAACTTAACCTCTAAAACATTTAAATTGAAAGGAGCAGAAATGAACATGTTTCAAAGACTTCATATAAGTGTTGGATAAAGCAGATTTATGTGTCATGGCTCTCTCTATTTTTGAGAGGTGTGAGCTGGTAATGATTCTACTAATGATATATTCTGGCTTCCATCCAATATGGCTTGTTTTTTTTTAATATAAAACCTTTATTTAGATATAATGCATATCTTTAAGACATACAATTTAATGATTTTAAATATATTCATCAAAGTGAATCTTGGGCAGGTAACAGCATAATACATTTTAGAACATTTTCATTACCTTAATAAGAAACTCCATATTTGTTAGTAGTCATTCCTTATTCCTATCTCTCTCCACCCCTTTGCAACCACCAGTTTACTTTCTATATCTATGGATTTGCCTGTACTGGACATTTCATGTAAGTTAAATCATAAGATATGTGGTCTTTTGTGACTGACTTCTTGGACCTGGCATAATATTTTCATGACTCCTTGGTGTTGTAGCATTCGTCAGTACTATCCTTTGGATCTTTTTTGGGTTTATGGGTTGGTTTTTCTGTATGGCTTTTATCGGAGTTGATCTGTAGGGTATTCTACATGATTTCAACCTGGACCTGCCCACTGGGCTGTCCCCATCATATGTGCATTTAACTTGGGTTTTGAGGACAGGGTCTGCATTTCCTATACTGCATTCTTTAACTTCCTTTCTTTAGTCCCAGCTGGTTTTGCAAAAAAATCTTTTTCCTTCTATGTACCTTATGTACCCACTTACCATCTTCACCATCTTTCAGAAGTAAGAGCAGTGGCCTGCAGGGAGGTCAGAGACACTGGGATAAAGGGTCGGAGGATCTAGATTCAGCCATCTTTGGCCAAACCATATCCTTTGGGTGGACAGTACAGTCCCTGAATTTTAAACATGTAACATCTTTTCCGTCTTTATTCAGGTTCCAAGTGTTCAGGATTCCATAGCTCTTTCACGTGTGCTTGTGGTCAGCCTGCATATGCCCATGACACAGTCGTGGAAACAAAGCAAGAAAGAATGGCTCAGGGAAAACCAGTGGGACAGGATGTTCCTTATGCAGCAATGGGAGGATTAACTGGTTTCAGCTCACTGGCAGAAGGCTACCTGCGATTAGATGACAGTGGGATCGGTAAGTGATGACAGATGATGAATTGTGATCTTGTCATGATTTTTATGGCGCTAACAGTGGTGAAGTCTTTGTTGAGCAATTTATGTTCATCATGTTTATTTTTTTAGAACATATTCCCTCAGTTGATTGTTAATCTTTAGAAGATTTCATTGCCACTATGTGATACATTGTCATTATAGAAAATTTAGGGAAAAAAAAACAAGGAGAAAGATCACTTCTACTTCAGTACCTGTACGTATCCCATTCATATCCCCATTGTTTGTGGTAGCCAAATAATGTTTATTTTGTTTGACATGATACGGTTTACTTGTTACCCTATTTTGTCCTGTTTTTAGCATTATGATCATCTCATTTTGGAAAATTGTAGGCCTGTGCTCATGTGTGTATCTGTACCTTTGCCTGCATACATGTAATCACATCTATATAAAATTTGTCCGTACATGTATGTACCCCCATATATCTTCTGTGTACATGTAAGTCTAACTAATATAGGGAAAGGTTTAATAGGATGTATTCTAAACTCTTGAAGGTAGCTGTAAACTTAAGAGAGTTGAGGGAGATTGGGGAGGTGAATATGTTCCCTGTCTACATTAAACACTTCTATGTGGGAATTTTATTTTCTTTTTACAACAAAGATATATTTTATTTTTTCATTAAAATTATGTAAACATACATGAATACTTTCTCGTAAAACTTCAAACAATAGAAATGAAATATAAAGTCCCATTGTACACACTTTTCGTTACACCACTTTCTTTCCCTTACGCCACTTTCTTTCCCAGAGAGTAATTTGCTGTCATTAACTAACTGAATTTTCTCTTAAGCATACATTTTTACAGTTTACTTCTTTTTCTTAGAAAATTTTGAAGGCCTATTATGTCAGGAAACATGAATTTATTTTCATTCTTTTTCATTGCTACACAATATTCCACACTGGAGTTTATCAGTTTAGCTATTTCCTTGTTCATAGCATTTAAGTTTCCATCTTTTTTGCCATTACAAACAATCTTGTGCAGAAAAATACTTGAACTTGCTTCCTTGTGTCCTTTTATGACTTTGACTTTAAGGTAGCTATAGGGAAGTACAATTGCTGGGGTGAAGTGTGTGCTCATGTGAATTTTTAATATATGCCGAATGCAAGTTGTCTTCCCCAAATGCAGAAGCTTCTCTCTTTTTCCTAAATATTTATTTTTTAGTTATAGGTGGACACAATATCTTTATTTTATTATTATGTGGTGCTGTGGATCGAACCCAGTGCCTCATGCATGCTAGGCGAGTGCTCTACTTCTGAGTTATAATCCCAGTCCCAGAACTTGTTTTCTTTCTTGGATTTTTTTTACTTATAGTTGGACACAATATCTTTACTTTATTGATTTTTATGTGGTGCCGAAAATCGAACCTGCATCTCACCCGTGCTAGACAAGTGCTCTACCACTGAGCCACAACCCCAGCCCCTAGAACTTGTTTTGTTTTTTTTGTTTTTTGGTGCTGGGTATTGAACCCAGGGCCTTGTGCATGCAAAGCAAGCACTCTACTAACTGAACTGAACAATATCCGCAGCCCAGAACTTGTTTTTAATTCCTCTCATGGTGATTCATCTTACCTACTTTCTCACATTTGAGCTCATCATTGATATTATTAAACTTAATTTTTGCCAGTCTGTTGTGTGAAATTGTTTATTGCTTCAATTTGCTTTTTGTCACTTTGTTATTAGTGAGATGAGGATCTTTTCATATATATTGGCTGTTTTACTTTCTGTGAATTGTCTGTTCATATTTTTGCTTGTTTTTCTGTGTTTATCTTTTTTCATTGATTTATGCAAAGTCTTCTTTATTTATTCTGAAAACTAATCCTTTCTTTCTGTATGTTGCAAATATTTTCTCCCAATCTGTCACTTTTTTTTAATCTTTTCTTTTTTTTCTTTTCTTTTTCAGTGTTGGGGATCAAACCTAGGGCCTTGCACATTCCAGGCAAATGCTATACCATGAAGCTATATCCCTAAGTCCATCTTTTAATCTTAGGGGAAAAAAGTCATAGTTTTTAAATTTTGGACAGGCCTTCCCTATTCAAATGTATTTTTTACTCTAATTTTAGAAACATACTCTTCTTCATTTTACCTTAATATGCAATTACATTTTTAGCTTTTTCAGGCATCTGGAATTGTTGTCTTTTTTGTGAAACTATGAGATAGTTATGTCTAACTTCAGGTTTTGTCCAAATTGGTGGACAGTTATCCAACACCATTCTTTGTCAAATAATAGGAAACTTTTACACAGTCTATCACACTTGTTATTTTGTATTGCTGGCCTGTTTGTCTGTCCTGTGCCAATATTATGTATACAAAATTTTGATGGCTTCATGGTGTTTTGATATTTGTTCTTCCTCCTGTTTATGTTCATTTTCTAAGATTGTCTTGATATCTTTATGCATTTTTCTATTCTAGGTAGTTTAGACATCTAACTTGTTAAATTCCGTAAGTAAAGTAGAATTTGCAGTTTTAATAGGTACATGATTGTAATAGGCTTATGTATCAGCTACAGAGAATCCAAATACAAGTACAGAGATAATGATGATGGTGGAGGCTTTGTGCCATGGGTTATTCCAACCGTTTCATGTGTATTTCCTCATTTAATCCTCCCAACAACTCCATGGGTTAGAGTAGTCTTATTTTACACACTAGGAGACAGCACAGAGAAGTAAACAACTTCCTTTTGTTTTGTTTTTTAATATGAGGGTTTTATGGTTATACATAGGAGTTGGGTTCATCTGGATATATTCATGCATGCGTAGAAACTGATCTCAGTTCATAATCTCCCTGTTCCCTTGCCCTTTTCCCTCCTATCCCACCCCCTTCTCCTTCCTCTACTCTCCTAGACTTCATTTCTCTTGCCTATTAGTGTTTGATTGCTTCTTTAGGTAATCTTATTCTTCCCTCCCCCTTTCCTTTCTTTTACTCTAGCTTCCATCTATAAGAGAAAACATTCGACCTTTGAGTTTCTGAGTTTGGCTAATTTCACTTAGCATGATGCTCTTCATTCCATCCATTTATAAGCAAATGCCATACTTTTCATTCTTTTTAATGATGTTTAGGACTCCACTGTGTGTGGAGTGTATAATACAACCATATAGTAAATGTGGGATATATACCACAGTTTCTTAAGCCATTCATCTATTGAGAAGTAAGCAACTTCATAGAAGTTAACAACTTGATCTGGGTTCTTCAGCTAATGTTTGGTTTCAACCTACAGAACGCTATGGCCTCCGTAGTTGGCCTCAATATTTCTGTACAATTTACCATATTGTTTTTGTTAATACAACCATATAGTAAGTAAATTAATTAATTTATGGCTTAATTTTATGACTTCAGAATTTTTCTGAGTCAGTCTTTCCTTTTAATTTTTACTGAATCATAGCATCTTTTGTGAAATTATAAAAATATGAAAAAGAGCATACTACAGGGACACAGCCACATCAATGTTTATAGCAGCACAATTTACAATAGCTAGAATGTGGAACCAACCTAGATGCCCTTCAATAGATGAATGGATTAAAAAATGTGGCATTTATACACAATGGAATATTACTCAGCACTAAAAAATAACAAGATCATGGCATTTGCAGGGAAATGGATGGCATTAGAGTGGATTATGCTAAGTGAAGTTAGCCAATCCCTAAAAAACAAATGCTGAATGTCTTCTCTGACTCAAAATGGGATAGGGAGGAAGAGCATGAGAAGAAGCCTACCACTAAATAGGGAAGAGAGGTCAGAGGGAAAAAGAGGGAGAAGGGGAGTTGCATGGAAGATGGAAGGAGAACCTCATTGTTATACAGAATACATATATGATGTTGTGATGAGAAAAAGAAAAAAAAGTGTGTCATATTAGATTGGATAGAGAGAAAGGATGGGAGGGGAGGGGAGGAGTAGGGGGGATACGAAGGGCAGCAGAATAGAATAGACAATAAGATTGATGTATGTACATTCCATGTATGTATTATATGTCAAAATACATTCTGCTGCATGTATGACTAAAAAAAAATAAAAATAAATCTTATGGTTAAAAAAATAAATTATAAAAATACGAATTATCATTTTAATTGAAATCACATAGAATGTGTAGATTGAGGTAGAAATGATTGATATTTTTGAAATGTTGTCACTTATCTTCTGTGAAGCTACGTGGGATTCTGAAATTGTTTTTCTAGAAGTCCTGCACAGTTCTTAATTAAGTTTATTTCTAGTTATTTAATCTCTTTTTCAAATAGCTATCCTGGGTTGGAGCTATAGCTCAGTGGTAGAGCAGTTGCTAGCACGTGTGAGGCTCTGGGTTTGATCCGCAGCACCACATAAAAATCAATAAAAATAGGTCTGGAGTTGTGGCTCAATGGTAGAGCGCTCATCCTGCATATGTGAAGCCCTGGGTTTGATCCCCAGCACCACATAAAAATAAATAAATAAAGGTGATAATAAGAGAAAAAAAATCAATAAAAATAAAGATATTGTGTCCATCTGTATAACTAAAAAAGAAAATAAAAGAGGTATCATGCATGTTTTTTCCTCCTTTGTTTTCTGTTTGTTTATAAAAAAGCAAATGTTTTCTGCTATTTTTATTATCAGTCTTATTACTTAATGTTAGAGTTATTAAACATATTTTACTATATTTTGCGAATAATGGTATTTTTGCCTCTTTCCAATATTTATGAACCTTCTTACTTTGATTAATTTAATGGCTACTACTTTCAGAAAAATGCCAAACAACAGTGATAGTAGCTGGCATCGTTGCCTTTTTATGATTTCTAGTATTTTATCACCCAAGTATCTTCAAAGTATTCAGAAAGAAAAATCTCTCCTCTTGGCCCCTGAGGGAATAGAGGGAGAAGGTACAGAGAGGTGAGATTGAGGAGAGGAGATATATGCTTCCATACTTTGTTTTTGTCCTACAGTCAAGTTGGGGGGAGCCCAGTGGCAGAGGGGCCCTGTAGCCCTGTAGGCCCCTAAATCGAGGTGACCTCTGGCTGGGATGCAATTCCTTTATGGTACACAAGGTCCATCATTCCTAGCTCTCAGGGAATGCTTGGCAGGTAGCTCAAATGTGAGATAATGGCAGTGCCGTGAAATCTGTCATAGGGGGACAAGGTGGCCCCTGGGCCAGAACTGAAGATGGGTCGTAAGAGCCAGGGGATTCCATAGAAGAAGTGGCAAGCTTTGAGGGAGTCTGTACTTCTAGTGAGAGCCAGTATGAGGCCACCAGGTCCTATCAAGCTGAGGAACCAAATGACAAGTTAGGCCATCCTTGAGCATCTGAGAGCAGTAACACATGCATCAACCAGAGGACAGCACTAGGGCCTGAATGGACCTGAACCTCCCCTCCCACTCCTATATTCTCATGTGCCACATGAGAGGGTGGCTGGGGAAAGGAAGGAGGCCAAGAATTGGAAGGGCTGAACAATTTTTCTCTACTGTTCACATTACAAGATAGGACTAACTTTAAAACCATTTAGGGCTGAAAGTTTCTTTCCTTCCCTGTGCCCATATGTGGGGACAGGGCTATGGGGAAGTGGTAGTTTTGGAGGAAGTGCACATTTTCTCTGTACTTTTCCTTTTGGTCCAGAAGTCCAGGCACTAAGGTAATTTGTGGTTTGGGAATGGTGGATATTTCCTTAAATCATTGGAGAAGGAGCTTTCTTCTTTATTTTTTATACTTTTTTAGATATATTTTTAGATCAGGAAAAGATTAAAAATACACTTATTCTATCCTCGTCAACCAGAGGTTTCTTATAGAGAATGTTGTAACTATATTAGGGTTTAGTAATTTGCTGACATAGGTACATTAATGGACAATATTTTTTCATAGAAAAAAAATGTTTTGGAGAAAGGTGTTGAAAAATGCAAAAATACTTTTTTTAACCATTTTCCTTTATGTCACAGATAAAAATTGAAATAAAAATTCCTGTGGGTTTTTTTGTTTGTTTGTTTGTTTTGTTTTTTTTGAGATGGGATTTTGTGTTGCCAGGACTGGTCTTGAACTTCTGGTCTCAAGTGATCCTCCCACCTCAGCCTCCTGAGTTGCTGGGATTATAGGCATGCATCACTGTACCCAGCTAACATTTTCTTTTTTGTAGAAAGGAGTTTTCTGCTGGGCATGATGGCACATGTCTGTAATCTCAATGACTTTGAAGGCTGAGGTAGGAGGATGACAATTTCATGGTCAGCCTAGGCAACTCAGAGAGACTGTCTCAAAACAAAACAAAACAAAACAAAACAAAACGGTTGCCAATGAGTCTTCTTAGATTCTAATTTACTTCACATTAGACATTATAACTAGTGTGTATCCCTGTAAGTACAGATTTTCATTCTGCATGTATTTTGTTCTCAGGTGCACCTTCGGTTGAATTTTTAAATTCTCCAGTTACTGCCATGGACCACGCGTTTCTAAAAGCATTGCAAGGACCATCGACTTCTTCTCCAGAAACACTAACAAATGGTAATGAATTAGAGTGAGAAATATTTTTGGACAGAGTAAGAATACTGAGCTTTGGTTTCCTTCCTAAGCTTCTCTTCTTTCTACTATTACATAACACAATTTGACCTCAAAGTTAGCCTTTTGTTTTACTCTTCTTTTATATTGGCACACACTGCAAGAAAGCAAGCAACTTCATTTTTTTATTGGGGAAAAAATAGATAAATCTGAGAATAACAAGGAATCTGATAATAATAATATAAATTAAATTTTAGAACTTTTTCTGGTTCTATGGCCCTGGTGTTTGAATCAGAGTGCCCTCTAGTGGACTGATTACCTCCATCCTTTGGATTCTCCCCGAGGGGATGTAATCCAGTGATAACCATGGGTGAGGAGGATTTTGCCATTCATACATTAAGATCAAATAAATTCATTTTAAACAGCTAGTATTCCATATTTCATTTATTTAAAAAGAGAATGAAAACACTGAAGATAGAAATCAAAAGGCTTTTTGGTTTTTGTTTTGTTGGTGGTGTGGATCCTACCTAGGGCTCCATGCAGGCTGGGCAAGTGCTCTGGAAATTGTATGGTAAATTTTAGGTTTTAATAGTTTAAAATGAGAACTTTCTTTGATTTTATTTGTATCTTCATATACCCTGACATTCTCCACAAGAGATTCTAATGCTGCTTATAAAATCAACACTCAATGAAGCAATAATTGAATGTAAAAAATGAACAACAACAACAAAAAAAAAACCACAATCGTGGCCGATTTCAAGATTGATACAATTGCTGCATTAAGCCTCAGTTTAGACTGAGTGTAATGGCAGCCACGGCATGGGGCAGGTGAGGTCGATTAAGTTCTTTTAACTTATTGGAAAGGAGAAAGCACAAGTTTCCCAGTGCCGATGCCGATGCGTGGCATACCAACACTAAATTTTAAAGAAGTTTGTATAGTGATCTTCAAAATGCAGTGGCCAAGGACATCCAAAAAGAGCTTTCGAGGGCTACTTTTCAGCAAGTACAGACTCTGCATGCTAGTTTTCTGTAGTCACCTCTGGTAAGAGTGATCATGTACCATTAAAATGCAAGTCTGGGAAAGGGAGTCTGCAAGGACATAGTTTAAATGGCTCAACCTGATCCAGGAATAGACCCAGAGTTTCCAGAGGTGTGGATTTTCCTTTCATACTGTAAGCGTTCTCAACAAAGCTTTTGTGAGGATAGTTGAGATATGGTTGCACCCTGTGGAAATTTACTGGGGTTAGATGCTTTTATGGTTGCTGGTTGAGGGTGAATTTATATACTTTAGAAACCAGAAGAACAGATGTCTAAGTTGCTATTTTGTTTTGGAAATGGACGCACCCAATGAAGACATTCATTTGTACTGAAGGTGAACTTTTCTCCATAGGCTTTTAGAGGATCTACAAAGAAAACTGGATTCTCCTTACTGAAGCAGATTTAAATTTTTTTTTAGCCTACAAATTAGAACTTCATTAATTTTACAAAATAAATACTATGAAAGATGGCTAAAATTCAAAGCGGATAGTGTCATCATTGCGGTTGCCTATACAAGGCTTCAGTAAAGCCTCAGTAATGCAGACAGCAATGTATTACATCATGCATTTATCATACTTTTGTATTATATTATATTATATTATCCTTCATGTACGAAGCACAGCATGGATTTCTAGTTGCAATGTCAAAAGTTGGACATAGCTAAGTGTACTCATATGGAATAGCTACGTTGTGTTAATACAGCCAGTTGAATATTTGAGAGAATGTTTGCTGCTATTGGTTTACTTCTGTCTTGTGATGCCATTCTTTCTTAAAAAGAATTAGGTCTTGGGACTTCTCGGGCCATTTCTCATTCAGAAAATAAAACATCACCTAGCAGGAAGAAATATTTCATTGTATTTTTTTCAATTCTGGGGGAATATATGTCATAAATATGTCATCACTTAGTTTTTTTCCATGTCAGTAGGCACAAGTAGTCAAGATTCTTCCTTAAGGAGACCTGATGAGGATGACATGGCTTTCTTTGAAAGACGATATCAGGAAAGGGTAGGTTTTTAAGGAAATTCACTGGTATTAAGCATTTACTTGTAAGAAATACACTATAGAATGATTTTACTTTGATATGTGGAATATCATAAAAATAATTTGCAAAGTCTTACAGTTGGTATTAGGCCTGGAGGTTTACATAGAATAATTCAGAAAGAAGCAGGACTAATGAATAATGTGATATATTCTATGATTGGTTTATAGAGGTCATAAACATTGATTAAATATACAAATAAAATAACAATATCAACTGTCAGCATATTTGTAAATTATATGGACTCCCCTCTTCCCTGCTGCTGGGAATTGAGCCCGGGGCCTCACTCATGCGAGGCAAGTTTTGTATCTTTGAGCTACAACCTCATCCTCTATGTGTATCTGGCATTTGTGTATTTTTAAGTACAAGGTCTATTTATTTTTTAATTTAAAGTATGCAATTGTCAGGGAGAAGGGGATAGAGAAAGGATGGTTAACAGGTACAGGGGTGTTTGGGTAGAAGGAATAACTTCCAATATTTTGTAACATAGAAGGATTCCTATGGTTGACAACAATTAACTGTACATTTCAACATAGCTAGTAGGATTTTTGAATGTTCTCAACACCTAGAAAAAATAAATGTTAAAGGTGATAGATATGCCAGTTACCCTGATGTCATTACACTTATGTGTAGGTAGTAAAATATCACACTTTGCCTCATGAATATATACAATTATGTGCTCATTAGAAATAAAATATATGTATCATAAAAAATTATAAATTATCTGGGGCTGGGGTTGTGGCTCAAGTGGTAACGCACTTGCCTGGCATGCGCAGGGCGCTGGGTTCGATCCTCAGCACCACATAAAAAATAAATAAAGATGTTATGTCTACCGAAAACTGAAAAATAAATATTAAAAAATTCTCTCTCTCTCTCTCTCTCTCTAAAAAAATGATAAATTATCAAATGAAGATTAAATAAATTGAATTCTTAATCTGTACTATTTCTTTTTAGTGTTTTTTAAGGGGGTTTCAAGTTAAAATTACCTGATAGCTTTTAAAAAAGAGAGACCACTAAACAAAGGTCTTAACAATTGCTAGGACCCAAGCAGTGTGGTGTGATGTGTTCCCACTTTCAGTGATGGCCAGTTTCATCACTTCTCCCCAGAGTGTGAAGGCCTGGAGAAGAAGCATAGTGTTTTGTTCACCCTTGTCTTTTTCCTAGTGCCTTATATGTACCAAGTTTTGCATAAGTAATTATTTATAGTAAATCATAAAAGTTGACACATAATTGACATTTGCCTTCATGGATATCAACTACAAAGACCTTTTTTCTACTTCCCAAAGTTTCATAGCAGTGTTCATATTTGAGAAATTTGACTTTGGTTTTTGTTAGATGAAAGTCTGTTGGCTTAAGGCATTATTAGGGGATGGTATTTCAGCTGTATGGCAGAAACTGCTTCCTTTGGGACTGTTTTCTAGTTAGGGTATTATTATCTGTCTGGCTAAGTAGCAAACTCCACAAAAGTAAAGACTCCTGTCGCTATTTTTTTTTCTTTGTGGTGCTGAGGATCAAACCCAGGACCTCATGCGTGCTAGGTAAGCATCTGCCACAGAACTACACTCCCAGACCTCCATTCGCTTTCTGTTATGTTCTCTTAGACAAGATCTCACTGAAAAACCAAAGATATGAAAAAAGAATACTAAATAAATTTACCATCCAAGAGCAAAGGAAATGAGTAAGAGATATATTAGCTTGGCTTTCCTGATGAAGACTTTCGGAACAAATGGAGAGAGTCCTGATCAGTGGTTAAGGCTTAACTGGACAGTAGAAATTTTTCGAGATGGAACTGTCTGTGCTATAGCCATTCACCATAAGTGCCTCCATGAGTCTAAATTTAAATGACTTTAAATTTGAAATGAATTACTTCAGGCACACTATCCACATTTCAAGTGCTTAGAAGCCAAATGTGGCTTGCAGCTGCCTTTTTTTGTAGCCCCATTGAGGTTAAGGCTTATAATGAAACTGATCTTCATTCTTGGAACACACATATTCACAGATATTAAACATTCCTATCTTTGCTGAAAATTCTTTTGGAAAGCTCTGGCTTAAGTTTGTCTCCGTTTGTTGGGACTGCTGAAACAAAATTCCTAAACTGTGTGGTTTGTATACAGTTTTATTTCTCGGTTTTGGAGGTTGGGTGTCTTAGATCTAGGTGTGCAATTTCAGTGTCTGGTCCACAGATGGCCTCTTCTCATTATGCCCTCACGTGGTAGACAAGGCAAGGCAGCTCTCTGGGGTCTCCTTCACAGGGCGCTAGTCCCATGCACAAGGTGCCAGCTCTCATGACCTAATCCTTGCCTGTAGGTCCCACCTCCTAAATTTCAGCATATGAATTTGGGGGTGGAGGTCAGAAACTTTTAGACCATAATAAAGACAAAAGAGGTAGTAGGAGGACATCAGGGAGGGAGATAAAATGTCCAGAGTGATTTAAAAAAAAATGCTTTTTTTGCAGCCTCATTGAGGGTAGGGCTTATAATGAAATTGATCTTCATTTTTGGAACACACACATTCACAGATTGATTTTAATTGTTCTGGGTTCTAGAAGTCTGTGTCCTCCAGAGGCCTGGGTAGTGTGACAGTGTTGAAGACATGCCAGTGTATTTGTTTCTGGGAAGATAATGAAAGGAGTTCTTATTTATGAATGCTTTAAAGGATATTCCAGGCCCGTGCAGAGTGCAGTAAACCTGGAATGTCTGGATTTATGAGATATAGTTCATAACTCTCCAGCCTGTGTGATTTATGGCTTTATGAGACAACTTATAACCTGTCTAGCCTGTATGATTAATGGTGTTCAAATCTAAGAAACCCCAACAGGAATGATTTCCTCTGAGTTGACATGTATCTCACACATCAGTAGTCCTTGTCTTTGACTCCAGAACTGTTGAGAGGAAAGGGACCATTAGCAAACTGTATCTCTGGGTTCAGGATCCCTCTCAAGAGCAGTGCTATGTGGGTATCTGGGTTTTGCTTCTATTCTTTGCCAATCACTGGTAACATTTGGTGTGGGAAGAATCTTATGATAATAGTAAGTTGGTTTGGACATTTGAAGCCTTCGTGGTAACATGGTTTACCAGCTACTTTCAGAGGTTATTGAGAAGTTGCTTCTTTTATATATCAGGTCAGATTATTTTCTTCTGCTGTGATGATGCTTGTTCTCTTTTTCCCAAGAAAGGAGAATTTTAATAAGGAAATAAGTTTCAAAGATCTGCTAGGTGCAAGGCACTTTATGCAGGAAATAAATTTTTTAAACTTTTTTTTATAACTTTATCTTATTTATTTATTCATATGTGATGCTGAGGATCAAACCCAGTGCCTCACCAGTGCTAGGCAAGCACTCTACCACTGAACTACATCCCCAGGCCCAGGAAATAAATTTTAAAAGAAAGAGAAAAGTAGCAGAAGGAGGTAATTAGGACTCAAGATGGATGTATTAAGTACTATTTTAAGTGAGCAAACACTGCTTTTGTTTGTTGTTTTGCATGTTTGCTGCATTAAAAAAAAAAAAAAAGAGCTAATATAATTGGGCATGGTGGAACACACCTGTAAGCCACTCAGGAGTCTGAGGCAGGAAGATTGGAAATTCCAGGTCAACCTCAGCAACTGAGTGAGCCTTGTCTCTAAAATAAAAATAAATAAATAAAAATGCCTGGGGATGTGGCTCAGTGGTAAAGTGACCCTGGGTTCCATTTTCAGAAGTCGTTCCTACCAAGTGTTACTGCAAATCTCACATTTGGCTTTAAATGAGAGGAGACAGGGGAGCAGCAATTGTTGAGTACTTATTGAGTATCCAGATCTTTATCTATATAATCTTACTTATGCCTTCAGAACAAGCTTGAGACGTAGCTATTATTACTATGCCTTTTTTTAAAACAAATGAGAAACTATTGGTTAAATTTCTTGCCCCAAATCTTTGATAAAGAGGTAGAATTCAAATGCTCTTCTTTCGCCTCCAAAACCTCTAATCTTTGCCTTAGAGTAGGGTGTCCTTCGGAGGTCCTTCAGATGACCTGTTGACTGATAACAGTGTGTGACAGTGACATGAATGCAAGGTTCCTGAATGAGATTGGTTTCACAGAGGAGAGAGAAAATAATGAGGGAGAAGTACAGGTTAGTTTTATTACTTTTATTATTGGGAATCTGTTGCTTTGATTTGATGGGATTGGATAGACTGGTTTTACCAGGTCCCTCCTGGTTTCTTCACACTCTCTCTCCCAGGTTGAAAGCTAGGAAGCCCTGTCTCCACCTGCCATGCCATTCGTTTATTTTCTGTCCCCTTCTCTTGTCTATGAAAATTGAGGTGTGTGAATATGAGTGGGGGTAAGAAGCAGGTGGTGTTGTGTTCTGCTTTGTGTTCTTTAATCCCATGGGAAGGGTTTACGTGTGTCTGAAATGTTAGAAGGCTGCCACTTTGGGAATGTATGCGGCTGCTTTGCTTGAACTCCAGTGGAGGAGGACAAGGCCTTTGGGAAGAACACTGTGGGAATATAGACACCAGAATTACAGGGAAGCATCCTTAAAGTAGTCCAGGTTTCAGAGCAGTCCCGCTGGCTTAGGTGCATTCTGTAACTGTAGGCAGTGTGCACAGGCTGGATGTATAGTTAGGCTTTTAAGTATTAAAAAAATTTCTTTACTAGCAGTTCAAATTAACTGATCCTCTCTTCTAAAGCAATGTTTATTTATATATTATTTTTATTAAAATGCTTCTGTAAAGTTAAAATCACAGCACTTAAAAACAGGCAATCATGTCTCTTTAAGGATCGGATTTTGGCTTTAGTATATGGCAGCTTATTAACTGTGTGGCATGGTTGTGATAAATAAGGCCTGAATCCAAATGAGGTATGTGTGGTCTTTTGTTCCTTAGAATGGTCTACTACTTAGTAAATAAAAGAATGTTTTAAATTTACAGGTAAAAATGGAAAAGGCAGCTAAGATGAAAGGAAAATCTCCATTGCCATCAACTACAGAACCTTCGTGAAGGCTGTTGGACAGCTTAAAACCATCATGCAAATATGTCTTTCTGCTCATTTAAATGTAATAATAGAGTTTATCTTCTCTCAAATAATTTACTTTTTATTGTGTAAATATGTCTTTTTGGATGTTTTGTTCATTTATTGAAAGGAGAAATTGACTTATATTATTTTGATTAAAATAATGAATTACTACTTTGTATATACTTTTTCTCTTGGGTAGAGAAGTTAGGATATTCTCATAGAAGTCAAACTCTGAAAATATTTATTTTTAGTCTATTATAAATTAAATTTTTAGTCTATTATAATTTAACTTTTCCAGCCTATTTAACAAATTAAAGATGTTATCAATGTTTTTTAACAAACATGTCACTTTCTCATTCAAAATTGTAAGTTAAAATCATTAATTTTTTCTTTTACAAGTTTTGGAAGGTCGATTTATATTTTTAAATAAAAAAACTGCATTTTATAATTATGGAATAATTTTCTAGAGTTATCCACTGATTTTTTTTTACACTGGTAACTAACTATCTGCTATATAAAGAAAGAGAAAGCAAGGGCACAAAGTACACAGAGGGCTGATTCTGTAGATGGCAAGATCACTGAGGGTCCAACTGCATGTTCTAGGGCCAGGCCAGAAAGTCACACCAGAAAGGAGAGAACCAAGAAGCAGAGTCTATGTATGCAGTTGACACCTTGGGTTTGTGTCAACTAAAAGGAGACTTGGGAAATTGTAGTGGCATCCCCTTTCTCCACAGAAAATCTTAACTGGGTTTCTCCAGAAATCTTCACCATGCTGGTTTTAGGACTGTCAATAAAAGAGTTCAATGAGATAAACTTCCTATTTTCCTGTTGTCCTAATTTACTTGGCCCATAGCCTGGAAGAAATCTATACTCCAGGTACTGTACACCCCCTTACTAATTTTTCACAAACATGTATCCAGTATAGTAGTTTGCAGAAATGTGTAAACAAGGCCTCTGGCCTTGAGCTGGGGCTCAGAGATGTCTACATTTCTAAGATAAGAGAAGTTACCAACTGGCTGGCAGGGGGAGGGAAGAAGGGGAGAAGAAGCTCTCCCCTTCTCAGGTGTTGTCCTTGAAGGGTTAACTTGCCCAAAACAGTGAAAGAAAAGCTGCTTTTATGTGAACTTCTGCAGACTGTGAACTTCTGAGCCCCTCCCCTTACATGCTAGGTATAAAATTCTGAAACTACCTGAACTAGTGGTTCAGGGGATTGAAAAAAATTGAAACTACCTCAACTAGTGGTTCAGGAAACAGTTTTCTTTGGCTATAGCCAAAGAAAAAAACTGTTTCCTGCTGTCTTTGGTGCCTTGCCTTGTCTGTCCCTACAACAAAATGGAGCCTTGGTTGGTAGCTAGAGTTGGTATTTTGGGATGCTGAGTGACATTTATGGCAATGGGAGCTAGGAGCAATACCAGGGTACTTAGATGGATCCACGTTTGTGTGCGGGCTCCATCATTATCTGTGTGTCTGTGGGCACTGCATATGGCGTTCTATACCTCTTTCCTTATGAAATGAGATGATGATACTAGTTTCTCCAACTATTCTGGAGTGGTGAGTGTGTGTGTGTGTGTGTGTGTGTATGTGTGTGTGTGTCTGCGTGCACGCACTACTTTACAAATTTATTGTAGGGAAAAATTACTTTTCTACACACACTTTTATGTTTCCGCTTTGTAAAACCCAGACAACTTCAACAGAGGTCAGAATTATAAACAGTCCCTTCTACAACCTTATCAAGACTAGAAATTCCCAAAGTTCAAAAAATAGGAAAACATAGGTTGTGAGGAAGTGTAAGGAGAGCAGGAGCTGAGCAGGGGGCTAAGCTCATCCTTTTTGCCATGCACTCGAATGCATTTAGATTCTATAGCAAGAGGGGCTTATTTTTCTTGAAACTATCTTCTAGAGGATACTAGTATAATACCGAAAAGCATACCTTAGTATAGAATGAGTCATCAATCCACTTACTGAGAATCAGAATGCCTAGTGAAGACAACTACATCACATATCATCATACAATAAAATTAATCTAAACAAACTATGCACACGTTGTTGTTTTTCCAAACTGAAGGGGAAAGATGTGAAATGAACTCAGTGTGAACAGACCAATCTAATTTTTGCCTGAACTCCAAATATTCTCTTCCACCACATGCGAATAAGTCATTCAGGGCCACTCCAGGTGAATTTGGCAGAAATAACCACACGGAGATAGAGAAAATACCATTTTCTTGGGATTCCTCAGTGATGGCTCCTCTGCTCCAGCTCCCACTGGGAGGTAGACAAAAGAGGAGGAGGACATTCTAAAGTCCCTTTTTATTGTGGGGAAGACACTTGAGTAATTTCCACCCCAATAAGCTCGGTCAGCTTTCAAGGGGTTGAGTCTAGCTTCCTGATATCCTGATGATATCTTGTCAGCAGATTGACTGACATCTTGGAAGGCCACACCAATCTTAGGTGCTGTGTGGGGATCATAGGCAGAGCAAGTGAAAAGGACACATATGTGCACAGCCCAAACAGACAGGCAACATCAGTCCAGTCCACTCATGTACTCATGCTCATAGTTCACATATAGTCCATGGCTGGCCCGCGACAGGTCTCAACAGACTAACTATTGTAATAAGTATATAGTCTCAAGACTACATCCATACAACATGGGTTTTCCTGCAATAAGTGGTTTTTATTTTAACTTGCCATAAACAAACTTGCAATCAGGAAAAGTCAAAAGCTAAACACTTTCTGACTCTTTGTTCTGATTAAGAGCATAGAAAAGAATCAAGTTTTGTCAAAGAGAGTCTCTGCAGGAATTAACTTCCAGTGCTATAGAAGCACTTTCTACATTTCCCATTCTTTTTGTGTGCAGGTTAACTTTGTTTTAGAAACAAAGTTTCTATGGCCCAGAAATGTTACCTTTTAACAGGACTCATTATCTAACTCACTAGTTACCTCTACCTGCTTAGTCTCTGTTTGTGATTCATGTTTTCATCTTGATTTCAACCAAGTCTTCTTATTTTGTTGCTGGGTTTTAGCATCAATTTTGACATGCGATAGTACAGGTGCTAAGTCTACAGTTCTATACAGAAGTCTGCATTAAAGAGCAGAGAGCAACAGACTTATCACTGACAGCATTGCCCTGGCTTCTCCAAGAACACTAAGCTCCTTAACTGAGAATGTCTTTTGATGATACATCTGGCTGGGGAGGTGGTAATGGACCTGTCCACTAGCTGCATCTCTGGTGATCCTGACTATAAAGCAAGGAGGACCTGAGGGACAACAGGCAGAAGGAACATCGATGACTCTTCCATCTACCCTCTCACTTGGCTCATCAACTCTCATTCTGGACAGCACACTAGATAATGAAGGGTGTCAAAGGCAGTTCCCAGTTCCCATGAGAACTAACCCAACAATTACCTGTTGTACTTAATTGTCATGGAGCAGGCTTTCCAAGCAACTATAACCATAACAGAGTTCTAAGACATAAGAACTTCCCTTGACTCAAGAGTGTAAGAAAACATGTACAACATGAAAGTGTAAAGCAACAAACTCTACTCAGTGTTGAAAAAAAATTGTTATTGTAACCCCAGTAAGCTCAAACTTTATAAAAATATTTTTAGGATAGGCTATCTAACAGTCAAAAATTGCAGTTAAGTTCTTACATTTTATTTCAATATTCTTACATTTTATTTCAACATTTCTAGAGCAAGTGTTGACTCTAATAGGAAAAAAAAATCTATCTGGATCTAAACCTAAACGTGAAAATGGATCCACAGGCACACTCTTCACCAATTTTCCACAGAAATATGTTGAAAGGGCTTTCCCATGCTGAGCTCCTGCCTCCAGGAAGGGTTACAAATCCGTCTCTCCAGATGAGAAGTTTCCTTTGAAGTAACTCGGTTTGGGGACACTCCAGTCAGTCTTGGGGAGCTCTAGAGTTTGGTGTTGGAGGTAACTTTCCACCCAGGAAGCTGATGAAATCTGGTTCTTCTGCGTTTTTGATCCCAAGTCAGCGCACCCTCATTGCCTCGCTGATAGCAATCTGAACTCCAAAATCAAAACTTCGCTGATGGGTCTCCACGTTTTCTTGCAGAGGTTGGTGTCGGCGGCAGTGGCATTTTGAAAGGGAGCACAGAGAAAGTGCTGGCTGCTGACACACGGGGTCTTTGTAGAGCTGGGCCACTGTGGTGGCTGAGTCCTGGAAGAGGTGCCACAGCTGGTGCAGCTTGTGCTCGGGCTTCGCGGCGGCCGCCGCCTCCTGCAGCTCGGATCTCCTCCTCGCCCTCCTCCTTCCGCTCCTCCATCCTCCGCTGCTTCCCGCATTCTCGCCGCTGTCGTGACCTCCTCAGGCGAGGTCGCCCGCGGGAGCCTCTTCATCATTGGCCAGGTGGCTGAGCCCCGCAGCCTTTGGCGCCTCCTTGCAGCGGCCCAGGCTTCCTGCCCCGGGACGGTGGGCGACCCAGCCCCGCGGCCCTGCCCAATTCGGAAGAGACCCAGGGCATCCTGGCGGGGGGGGGGGGGGGGGGAGGGGGGGTACTTAGGCCTTGGCTGTGTCCGCTGCACACGCCTACTGCTCCTTGCTCCAGGCCTTGGCGTTGCGCCTCCCTAAGGCCACCGCTGCTGCCCACCGAACCCTCCACCTAAATCGGACTGCGCCGCCAAGCCCACCCCGAAGACTCATTTGTGAGGCTTTAATGAGCAGGCATTGATACATTGAAGAGAAAAAAGAGCACAACACACGCAATAACTTTTTTTTTTTTTTAATGGAACTCTGATGTGGGTGCAGGTGACAGGGGCCTCAGGAGACATTAATGAATTGTTGGCATGACATCAGGGGCAGGTTGCTCTCTCTACCAGCTTTCAGAACCATTATTAGCAGAGGTATTGGAGTCTGTTAAGAGTTTTTCAGGGAACCAGAACCAGTAAGGGGTGTGTGTATGAGGAAAGAGAGGGACAGATTAGGAGGAATTGGCTCATGCAGTTAGGAAAGCTGACAGATCCCAATTTTTACAGCGTGAGTCATGGACCTGGAGATCCTGCAGAGCCAATTGGGTGGGTGGCTGTAGTCGAGATCAAAGGACAGAGAACCAGAAGAGGCAATTCTATAGTGGATCCTGGAGCTGGCAAGCTCAAAACCTAATAAGAACCCATGTTTTAGGCCAAGTTCCAAGGCTGACAAAAGTGGATAGGTTGAAGGCCATCAGGCAGAAGGAATTCTCTTATTCAGCCTTGTTATTCCATTCTGGCCTTCAACAGATTGGACAAGGCCTACCCACATTAGGGAAGGAAATCTCTATGGATTCAAATGCTGTCATCACCCCCAAACACATTCAGACACAGTCAGAACAGTATTGGATCCAATATTTGGGCACTATGAGGTCCATTCAAATGGACACAAAGTTAACCATCACAGCAGGGAAGGGCTGATGGGGGCATGCTCCTTTCCACAGGGGACTGGGACTTTGGTGGGTTTACTGGAGGATGTGTTGCCAGACTGGCAATGAGGGGTGTTACTGGACTAGACCTTGTCCATTTTCTGGGTTTCAGAAGGGTGGTAATGGCCTCTCCTGCAGCTTCTTTGTCTCTTCAAGTCTGGCCACCAGTGCTAAGATGGACCTTGCCTGTTAGGGCAGGCCAATGTGAGCTGTACACTAGTTGGAGTGACATGAATGGACCTAGGAAAAGAAACCTTGACCTTTCTCACCTATGTGAAGAATAGGAAAGCCAGGTTACTTGGAGGTAGACATTGAGGGAAGGATGACTCTTGGAGCTTCCACTTCTAGTCCTCTTCCTGCCTGAGGGGCAGTGAGTTTGCCCTGCCCATTCCTAAGGCCCTGGTGACTTTTCCCTCTGCTGGCTATCCTACTGTTCCAAGGAGCTGCTTTAATCGCATTCTCTGAAAAGAAAGCAGTCAGCATAAGACTTTGCTCAGGATGAACTTCAAACAGAATTATGCAGTGCTAACTAAGGCAAGTCTTTGGTAAAGACTCCAAAAGAGTGGAGTCTGACCATTTCTAGACAAATCTTATTCACATTTTGCAAACTCTTTCTTAGGGGAAAAATCTACCAATTGGAGGTTTTGTCTCAGTCAACAAGGGTAAATCAATTCTTCTCCCGAGTCAGAGCAGTTCTTCAGTATGCTGTAAGCAAGCAGAACCTTCATAAAGACTTTCATAAATTAGAATACATAACCAAAGAGCTGATCATCATAAGGATTTTCCTAAGGTGCAATAGCAGAGGTGACACTCAAGTGCTATGTGCCTACAGATACACCATGCTGTGCACCTTCCATGCATCCTCTCATTGTTCCCGGAATAAAACCATGGGAAAGAAACTATGATTGCCCCCATTTTGCAGATGAAGGACAGTGGCTTAGGGAGATGATAGAACCTGCCAGGATAGATCATCCTGGTGAGACCAGCCATGTCCTGCTCCATAGAACACATACATTTAACCCATTGATGGCACTTCAGGTTTACTTGTAGCTGCTATGGAAAGAAAGCTTTCACTTCAGTCTGAAGGCTCCTCCAGCCAGAGTCCTAGGATTCCAGCACATTGGAGAAGGCTTTGTCCTCCACACACCAGGTGAAAGCAATGATCCAGGGTGCCCAGCAGAAGCAGTCCACCCAAGCTGCCTCGCTTTTATTTCTAATGCTTTAGCCATGACTGCATTTGAGAAAAGGAACTTCTCCTTGAGATGTCCACCCCCACCCCCACCCCCAAATGCCTGGTTGTGTAAAGCTTGGGCATGTCCTCTGCCAGCTTTAGCAGCTGGAAGGAGCTTGCAGCTCACCCATCACCACCTTTTAAAGCTTTTTAAAATGGGATAAATGTGTTTTCTTTCTTTCTTTTTTTGCATTATAATTCTTATTACACATATACAGGATAATTTTTCATATCTCTGGTTCTATATAAAGTATGTTGACACCAATTTGTGTCTTCATACATGTACTTTGGATAATGATGTCCATCACATTCCACCATCCTTGCTAAGCCTCTGCTCCCTCTCTTCCCCTCCCACCCCTCTGCCCTATCTAGAGTTCGTCTATTCCTCCCATGCTCCATCTCCCTACCCCATTATGAATCAGCCTCCTTATATCAGAGAAAACATTTGTTTTTTTGGGGATTGGCTAACTTCACTTAGCATTATCGTCTCCAGTAACATCCATTTACCTGCAAATGCCATGATTTTATTCTCTTTTATTGCTGAGTAAAATTCCATTGTGTATATATGCCACATTTTTTTTTATCCATTCATCTACTGAAGGGTACAAAGGTGCGAAAAACATACATTGGAGGAAAGATATTCCAGCAACATTTGTTGAAGAGGCTAACTGGAAATCCATATGCAGCAAAATGAAATTAAACCCCTATCTCTCACCATGCACAATTCTCAATTCAAAGTGGATCAAGGACCTAAGAATTAAACCAGAGAGTCTGCATCTAATAGAAGAAAAAGTAGGCCCTAATCTTCATCATTTGGGATTAGGCCCCAATTTCCTTAATAGGATTCCTATAGTGCAAGAATTAAAACCAAGAATCAATAAATGGGATAGATTCAAACTAAAAGGTTTCTTCCCAGCAAAAGGCGATCTATGAGGTGAACAGAGAGCCTACATCTTGTGAGCAAATTTTTACCCCTCACACAGATAGAGCACTAATCTCTAGAGTATATAAAGAACTCAAAAAGCTAAGCACCAAAAAAAAAAAAAAAACAAATAACCCAATCAATAAATGGGCCAAGGACCTAAACAGACACTTCTCAGAAGAAGATATACAATCAATCAACAAATACATGAAAAACGTTCAACATATCTAGCAACTAGAGAAATGCAAATCAAAACCACTCTAAGATATCATCTCACTCCAGTCAAAATGGCAGCTATTAAGAATACAAACAATAATAAGTGTTGGAGAGGATATGGGAGAAAAGACACTCATACATTGCTGGTGGGACTGCAAATTGGTGCAGCCAATATAGAAAGCAGTATGGAGATTCCTTGGGAAACTTGACCACCATTTGACCCACCTATCCCTCTCCTCGCTCTACACTCAAATGAATTAAAAACAGCATACTACAGGGACACAACCACATCAATGTTTATAGCAGTACAATTCACAATAGCTAAACTGTAAAACAGGTCCTCCCCACCCCCCCCCCATGAAAATCAGAGTGTTTTGGGTTAGCAGTTTTACATGGTCTTGGAAGGAAAAACTGACAGTTACAAGACCTCCCTCTGGGCAAGTGCTAGGCAAGTGCTCCTCCTACTTTCCCAGCCTAGCTAGCTTCGTTTTTCTTTTAAAGTATCCACCAAGCAGGTATCTATGGTGCACTCCTGTCATTCCAGTGGCTCAGGAGGCCAAGATAGGAGGACCACAAGTTCAAAGCTAGCCTCAGTGATGGTGAGGCACTTAGCAACTCAGTGAAACCCTGTCTCTAAATAGAATACAAAATAGGGCTGGGATTGTGGCTCAGTGGTCAAGTGCCCCTGAGTTCAATCCCCAGTACCAAAAACAAAACAAAACACCAAAAGAAGTATCCACCAAATCACCTCACCTGCTTTCAGTTTTCCAAATTGTTCCCTAGTGTAGTTGCAAATACAGTGTGTGCCACTGTTAATTGATCCCCCTTCCACCAACCTATGGAGTGATCAGAACCTCTAGCAGGCTTCACCCTCATGTAAGGTAGCAGTATAAACTTTCCATGAATATAAAAATGTCTCCCTAGGAGCAAGTTGTGGGGAAAAACATGGCAGTTAGGTTTTCTTGAAATGTTGGGGAGGGGAAGGGTTTTCCAAGATATGTCATTATAGTTGTTGTTTTTTAAAGATATTTTGAAAATTATCTTTTGTTGTAGATGGACACAATACCTTTACTTACTTATATGATGTTAGGCAAGTGCTCTACCACTTAGCCACAACCCCAGGCTCTAATGTACCTTTTATTTAAAAAGTTTCATCTGATGCCAGAAGGCAAACAACTTACACTTGCATTCTGCATTCAACAAGTTAGCAAAACACTTCCTACAATGAAGCTACCCGTTAGGACTTTCATGTCTTAGTGGTTCCTTAGCACAGGGCTGATTTTATTGCTGCCTATTCCCACCATATCCTAGAGCCTCAGAAACTCCTTTCCTTACTGCATACCTCAGTTCACCTGCCTTCCCAGCTTTTTTCTCTCTCCAAATGGGATCCTAATCCATCAGAATATTAAAACTGGAGGCTGCTTTCAATAGGTAGAAAGACGTAATTTTTTAAAAAAATGTTAAATTCCGTCATTCTCTTAAATTCCTGCTGTGGTTTTCAAATACATTTTAGGCAGAACTCTGTTGTGTCCCTGCCTGCTCTTTTAGAACACCTCCAATTTAGAGTATACTTTTTATCTGACAGGTAAAGCAGCACTTGATTTTCTTTGTATTCAACACATTGTTCAAAAGGATTCAGAGAAAGAGAAGTCCTTACCTAAAAGGCCTAGATTCTACAAATTCACAAAGATTATGGAACACCATCATTCCCAGATTGCTTTTGAGAATATCTTTATTTGAATACTTTGGGAAAGGGAAGATTAAAAAAAAAAAAAAAGAGTTTCATCTCTTTACTAAAGGAACAGGAATACTGCTCAAAAGCATTGAATCAGAAAACCTATCCTGATGAAAAAAAATCCTGAAACTTTGAGAACAGCAAGAAGGAAAATTGGGAGAGTATGGAGCCCTGAATTAAGAGTGCAGATATTATTGGTACAGTGCACTTAGACACACCTGAGCAGCTTAGTTGACAATCAGAGGAGCTGGTGAACAACAAGTTGACGGAGGAGGTTGAGAAGTTCCTAAGCCTCCTCGACCTCTTCCTCTTCCTCCTCGTCGAACTCTCCCTGTTCCTCAGCAGTGGCATCCTGGTACTGCTGGTACTCAGCCACCAGGTCGTTCATGTTGCTCTCAGCCTCAGTGAACTCCATCTCGTCCATGCCCTCGCCTGTGTACCAGTGCAGGAAGGCCTTGCGCCGGAACATGGCAGTGAACTGCTCAGAGATGCGCTGGAAGAGCTCCTGGATGGCTGTGTTGTTGCCAATGAAGGTGGCTGACATCTTGAGGCCCCGCGGTGGGATGTCGCACACGGCCGTCTTCACGTTGTGGGGGATCCAGTCCACGAAGTAGCTGCTGTTCTTGTTCTGCATGTTGAGCATCTGCTCGTCCACCTCCCTCATGGACATGCGGCCTCGGAAGATGGCAGCCACTGCCAGGTAGCGGCCGTGGCGGGGGTCACACGCGGCCATCATGTTCTTGGCGTCGAACATCTGCTGGGTGAGCTCGGGCACCGTCAGGGCGCGGTACTGCATGCTGCCCCTGCTGGTCAGGGGCGCGAAGCCAGGCATGAAGAAGTGCAGGCGGGGGAAGGGCACCATGTTCACGGCCAGCTTGCGCAGGTCTGCGTTCAGCTGGCCCGGGAAGCGCAGGCACGTGGTGACCCCGCTCATGGTGGCTGACACCAGGTGGTTGAGGTCACCATACGTGGGGGTGGTCAGCTTTAGGGTGCGGAAACAGATGTCGTACAGGGCCTCGTTGTCGATGCAAAAGGTTTCATCCGTGTTTTCCAGCAGCTGGTGGAGAGACAGGGTGGCGTTATAGGGCTCCACCACCGTGTCTGACACCTTAGGTGAAGGCACGACGCTGAAGGTGTTCATGATGCGGTCTGGGTACTCCTCCCGGATCTTGCTGATGAGCAGGGTGCCCATGCCCGAGCCAGTGCCGCCCCCCAGCGAGTGGGTCAGTTGGAAGCCCTGCAGACAGTCACAGCTCTCCGCCTCCTTTCTCACCACATCCAGCATAGAGTCCACCAGCTCGGCTCCCTCTGTGTAGTGGCCCTTGGCCCAGTTATTCCCTGCACCACTCTGGCCTACCACAGGAAAGAGAATATGAGACACAAATGGACAAGGATTCTGGATGCTGTCATTTGCACTGTGGAGAAGGTGAGACTAGTCTTACAAAACCTTTTAGATATGCTTTGGTTACCTAAGACTGTCTGCAAGACTGAATGTTATCAGTGAACCTCAAAAATACTGGGGATCATCCTAAGGTGGAAAAAAAACAAGTTGAGGAGAGAAAACGTTTAACAAAATTCAGCCACCTCTGCAATTAGGGGAACATTGTTCAATACTCTCATGCAGTACGATGAGGCAGGAGGAAGGCACAGTGTGATCAGAGGGAAAGAGGGACTCTAGGCAGTTGTCTGAATCTTGGTCACAGGCTGTGCTTTTGGCCTTCATTACTTTAATTTGGTTCACTGTTTTCCCTGGTCCCGTCAAGTGACCTGTAGCCTATTAAGCCTCATTAGAAGCTCTTCTTGCTCTTGAGTCTTTCCCTTCAGGGGTTGCTGTAAAGGAGACTGACATGAAATCCTGAGCTGTCCAGAGTGACCAGAGATATCCCCCCACCCCTATGCAAGGGGTTAGGCCAGGACTGGGGCCATCTGTGGACACAGTCTCACCTGGGCACAGAACACTGAGAACTGTGAAGTGTGTGGCTGGCAGGAAGAAGGTGAATCACAGTCCCATGGACCATGAGGACATACCAAACACAAAGTTGTCTGGCCTGAATATCTGGCCAAATGGTCCCGATCTCACCGAGTCTACCGTTCCTGGCTCCAGGTCCACTAGGATGGCCCGAGGAACATATTTATTGCCTGCAGGAACAAAAGCTCACTTACACTTGTGCTTGGTAAAGCAACATGGGTAGGGTCATAATTCTATGTAGTTCTCACAGAAGAATTCATTACAGAAGATTCCAACATTTGAGACAAAGGAATGAAAAAGGGAAAAGAAAAAAAAATGCTGCGCATGCTTAGTCGTGTTAAATAAAAAAAGGACTATTAAGGAACTATGAAATCTGTTTTTTGAGGTTGGCATTTTATATGAATGTGCAAAAATGCATTCCTTTGTCATTTCTATGCGCCTAGGACTTTTCCACTGCCACAGTATGGGAAGCAAATTTAATATGCATATACTCACCAGCTGCTTCATTGTAGTACACATTGATTCTGTCCAGCTGTAAGTCACCATCTCCATGATAACTGCCTGTGGGGTCAATGCCATGTTCATCACTGATGACCTCCCAAAACTGAAATGAAAAAAAAAAATCACTCATGGCCCAGCATCCTGTCACTAGAATGGCCTTGGAATAGTGATCAGAGAGTTAAGAGTGTCAGTCTAAGACCAGAGAGCTGGTCTGTTTCCCATATCAGTTGCTTCCTAGGGGCTTGGAAGTCTGCAGGGCATGAGCCATATATGGTCACAGACTGATGGGCTGGAAGCACATTGGGAGAGAAGGGGGTGGGCGACCAAGATCCTCTTGTAGGAAGCAGTGGGCACAGTGGGGCTTTCCCTCCAGGAATGTCCCTAAATCCCTGCTGATGGATGGGTCCCAGGATGGGTTCTAGCAGGACCAAGGATCAAGTGGCCCTACTCCTTGCACAAACCTCAGGCAGCTTTGAAGGGTACAGGTCATTGGTGGCCATGTACATGTTGGCCTCTGGATCCTAACCCTGGCAAGGAATGAGTGAGTGAGCGTAGGCATGGTGTTGGGAGGGCATCTGAGTGGCAGAGGAAGACAGTGGCCATCATGAGGAAAAGTGTGCCCACAAAGGATGGACGTGTCCCTAGGTAATTTAAAGGTCACTGATTCAAGGCACACCTAGCTCCATCACCATATTCATGTGCCGCCCTGGCACACCTGGTAGCCGCGCATGCCAGACCCCCCACACCAGTCCACTCTTATCCTTGGAACCCTTTGCCCTGGCCTGTGTCTGGCCTGTGTCACGCAGGGTCCACTCTCCAGCGACGTGCCCACCTTGGCGCCGATCTGGTTGCCGCATTGGCCTGCCTGGATGAGCACGATTTCACGCATGATGCCCAAAGCTGGTGAAGGAGCTGAGGTGAAGGCCTCTTTGGAGTGAGAGGAGGCCAGAGCTCTTGGTTTAGGGAAGACTGCCTCAGCCAGCAGCTCTGCTTTTCTATCCTGGGATCCCGCCCAGCCCCAGTGACGTAATGCTGGGCGGGGAAATGAGAGGTTACCTATGAAAGGGATTCAAATTGAAGGAACAAAAATGCCTGTGTAAAGCCCCAGGTGATGCCCCCATCATGAATATGAATTCTACTTGCAATATTAAGGGTTGGTCTATATCAGAGGTGGAAGCGAAAATCCAGTCACCGTGAGGAGTCTCTCGGCATTAGCTGTGTCTTACTTAGTCCTGCTTTAGGAAGCCAGACCTGGGAGTGCTCCCAGCATATAGGCAGGTGCCTGCCTGGTGCCTCCTCTCAGCTGGGGTTTTAGATATCCTGGACTCTGCTCCTACCCCTTTCTCCCTTGGACGAGCTTCTGGGCCTCCACTGGACAGCTTGTGCCACTCATACTATTCACATTTGTCCAGGGCATGGCCTCCACCTTCACACCACCCCTGCCTCCAATTCCACACTGTAGCACAGTGCTTACTAATAAATGAGCTTTGAATTCACTTGCCGTATGGTAAACACAGGTTCATCTAGTTCTGATAAGCACATTGTTTCTACTCCCAAACAGTAGGAAGTGTGCGAGGTGAAATTAAAATGTTTCCAAGTTTCACCTGACCTAGGTGCACACATCTTTTCCCAGTTGTTCAAACAGTAATCTAGGTACTCCTGTTAAGGATTTTACAGATATAATTAAGGTTCCCAATCAGTTCCCAATTAGTTGACCTCAAATAGGGAGATTATCTGTGCCTCTTCTAATCAAATGAGCCTATTGATTGATAATTAACTAAATGACCACCAAGACATGAGTCTGAACAAGTTGATGTTCATTATGTTCCAGGGGGCAAGACAGAAGTATCTTGGTTGAAGATGTTTGATTTGGCTGGGAGGATCTCAAGTTCAAAGCCAGCCTCAGCAACAAGTGCCTCAGCGAGGCACTAAGTAACTCAGGGAGTCCCTGTGTCTAAATTAAATACAAAATGCGGTTGGGGCTGGGGCTCAGTGTTTGAAAGCCCCTGAATTCAATCCCTGATACAAAAAAAAAAAAAAGGTATTTGATTTTTATTACTGCCCCTCCCTCCTCATAAAGAACCTGATAGGGCTGAGGTTGTAGCTCAGTGGTACATCTCTTGCCTAGCACATGTGAGCAACTGGGTTTGATCCTCACCAGCACATACAAACAAATAAAATAAATGAAGACATTCTGTCCATCTACAACTAAAAAAAAAAAAAAGAAAAGAAGAACCTAAGAATTGACAAGCAGCAGGCTGACATCAATCATGGGAAGGAAAAATCACAGTTCCTCATCTAGTTTCCAGATCTAAGGTGGTTCAAGTTGAAAGCCCAGAATAGAAGGTAGGGGCCCCTGATCCTTTCTCACAGGGGTAGTCATTTACTATCCCTTAACAGTAACTACAGAGTGAATAAAGAAGAATGCTCAGAATTTCTAACCAAGGATCTGCACTAAAATGGATTTCAAAGGACACAAATCACCATTGTGGTCCATTGATTTGTATTTTTCCCTTTTTGAAAGTTGGCATCTCTCTATGTTGCCCAGGCTGGACTTGAACTCCTGGGCTCTAGTGATCCTCCAGCTCAGCCTCCCCTGGAGCTGTCACTACAGGCACCACCATCATGCACAGATTAGAGAAAGGTTTTATGGAAGCCTCGTGATAAATGGAGACCTGGCCAAAGTCTATCTCGCAATGGGTAAAGTGGGCCTGGTCTCACTCTTTATTTCTACAGTCACTGCTTCATATCCTTGCAAGAGCCAAGCAATCTTCCAGAGGACCCAGCAAATTTTCCTTCTATCTCATTGCCTGCAATTGTGTCATGTGCCCAGGTCTTAACCAACAATGAATGCTGGGCCATATTTCCTAAAACAAAGATAACCTGCTCATTAAAAAAAAAAAGGATGGGTATGTAGAAAGTGGTTCTATGGCACTGAAAGTTAATTGCTGTAGAGACTCTCTTTTACAAACCTTGATACACTCTATAAGAACAAAGAGTCAGAAAAAGTGTTTAGGTTTTGATTTTTCCTGATTGCAATTTTGTTTATGGCAAATTAAAATAAAAACCACTTATTGCAGGAAAACCCCAGTCCTATGGATGCAGTCTGAAGACTATACACTATTCCTTCCTTATTACAATAGTTAGGCTGTTGAGAACATTTGGAGTTCAGGCAAAAATGAGATTGGTCTGTTCACACTGAGTTCATTCCACATCTTTCCCCTTCAGTTTGGAAAAACAACAATGTGTACAACATTAATTTTTCAGATTAATTTTATTGTATGTGATGGAGTTGTCTCCACTAGGCATTCTGATTCTCATTAAGTAGGACTCATTCCAAACAAAAGTGTGCTTTTCAGTATTATATTAGTATCCTCTAGAAGATAGTTTCAAGAAAAATAAGCCCCTCCTGCTATAGAATCTAGATGCAGCTGTGTGCATGGCAAAAAGGATGAGCTTAGCCCCCCTTGAATAGCTGGCTGCTCAGCTCCTGCTTTCCTTACAATTCCTTACATCCTACAATTTCCTACTTTTTGAACTTTGGGAATTTCTAGTCCTGATAAGGTTGTAGAAGGGACTGTTTATAATTCTGACCTCTGTTGAAGTTGTCTGGGTTTTACAAAGTAGAAACATAAAACTGTGTGTAGAAAAGTAATTTTTCCCTACAATAAATTTGTAAAGTAGCATGTGAGCGCGTGCACACACACACACACACACACAAACCTCCAGAATATTTGGAGATACTAGTTATCATCATCTCATCTCAAAAGGAAAGAGGTATAGAATGCTATGTGCAGTGCCCAGAGACACACAGATAATGATGGATCCCACAAACAAACCTGGATCCATTTAAGTACCTTGGTATTGCTTCTAGCTCCCATTGCCATAAATGTAACTCAGCATCCCAAAATACCAACTCTAGCCACAAACCAAGGCTCCATTTTGTTGTAGGGACAGACAAGGCAAGGCACCAAAGACAGCAGGAAACAGTTTTCTTTGGCTGCAGTCAGGTTCAGACGGCACAGCTTTTGCTGTAATCAATCAATCCCCTGAACCCTGAGTACAGGTAGTTTCAGAATTTTATACCCAGCATATAATGGGAGGGGCTCAGAAGTTCACAGTCTGCAGAAGTTCACATAAAAGCAGCTTTTTTTTTCCCACTGTTTTGGGCAAGTTAACTCTTCAAAGACAACACCTGAGAAGGGGAGAGCTTCTTCTCCCCTTTCTTTCCTCCCCCTGCCAGCTGTTACCACTGAGCCTAATTGTTAACTTCTCTTATCTTAATAGACATCTCTGTGAAGCTCTAGCTCAAGACCAGAGGCCTTGTTTACACATTTCTGCAAACTACTATACTAGATATATGTTTGTGAAAAACTAGTAAACGGGGTGTCCAGCACCTGGAGTGCTGATTTCTTCCAGGAAAGAGGCCAGGTAAACTAGGGCAACAGGAAAATAGGAAGTTTATCTCATTGAACTCTTTTATTGACAGTCCTAAAATCAGCCATGGTGAAGATTTCTGGAAAAACGCAGTTAAGATTTTCTGTGGAGAAAGAGGGTGCCTACAATTTCCCAAGTCTCCTTTTAGTTGACACAAACCAAAGGTGTCAACTCATACATAAGACTTTGCTCCTTCCTTCTCTCCTGTCTGGTGAGACTTTCTGGCCTGGCCCCAGAACATGCAGTTGGACCTTCAATGATCTTGCCGTCTACAGAATCAACCCTCTGTGTCCTTTGTGCTCTTGCTTTCTCTTTCTTTATATAGCAGAGAGTTAGTTACCAGTGTAAAAAAATCAGTGGATATCTCTAGAAAATTATTGCATGATTCTAAAGTGCAGTTTTTTTATTTAAAAAAATAGACCTTCCAAAACTTAAAAAAAAAATTAATAATTTTAACTTTCAATTTTGAATGAGAAAGTGACATGTTTGTTGACAAACATTGATAATGTCTTTAATTTGTTAAATAGGCTGGAAAAGTTAAATGATAATAGACTAAAAATATTTACTGTATTTTCAGTTTGACTTCTATGAGAATAACCTAACTTCCCTACCCAAGAGAGAGAAAAAGCATATACAAAGTAGTAAATCATTTATTTTTATCAAAATAATATAAGACAATTTCTCCTTTCAATAAATGAACAAAACATCCAAAAAGACATATTTACACAATAAAAAGTAAATTATTTGAGAGAAGATAAACTCTATTATTACATTTAAATGAGCAGAAAGACATATTTGCATGATGGTTTTAAGCTGTCCAACAGCCTTCACGAAGGTTCTGTAGTTGATGGCAATGGAGATTTTCCTTTCATCTTAGCTGCATTTTCCATTTTTACCTGTAAATTTAAAACATTCTTTTATTTACTAAGTAGTAGACCATTCTAAGGAACAAAAGACCGCACATACCTCATTTGGATTCAGGCCTTATTTATCACAACCATGCCACACAGTTAATAAGCTGCCATATACTAAAGCCAAAATCCGATCCTTAAAGAGACATGATTGCCTGTTTTTAAGTGCTGTGATTTTAACTTTACAGAAGCATTTTAATAAAAATAATATATAAATAAACATTGCTTTAGAAGAGAGGATCAGTTAATTTGAACTGCTAGTAAAGAAATTTTTTTAATACTTAAAAGCCTAACTATACATCCAGCCTGTGCACACTGCCTACAGTTACAGAATGCACCTAAGCCAGCGGGACTGCTCTGACACCTGGACTCCTTTAAGGATGCTTCCCTGTAATTCTGGTGTCTATATTCCCACAGTGTTCTTCCCAAAGGCCTTGTCCTCCTCCACTGGAGTTCAAGCAAAGCAGCCGCATACATTCCCAAAGTGGCAGCCTTCTAACATTTCAGACACACGTAAACCCTTCCCATGGGATTAAAGAACACAAAGCAGAACACAACACCACCTGCTTCTTACCCCCACTCATATTCACACACCTCAATTTTCATAGACAAGAGAAGGGGACAGAAAATAAACGAATGGCATGGCAGGTGGAGACAGGGCTTCCTAGCTTTCAACCTGGGAGAGAGAGTGTGAAGAAACCAGGAGGGACCTGGTAAAACCAGTCTATCCAATCCCATCAAATCAAAGCAACAGATTCCCAATAATAAAAGTAATAAAACTAACCTGTACTTCTCCCTCATTATTTTCTCTCTCCTCTGTGAAACCAATCTCATTCAGGAACCTTGCATTCATGTCACTGTCACACACTGTTATCAGTCAACAGGTCATCTGAAGGACCTCCGAAGGACACCCTACTCTAAGGCAAAGATTAGAGGTTTTGGAGGCGAAAGAAGAGCATTTGAATTCTACCTCTTTATCAAAGATTTGGGGCAAGAAATTTAACCAATAGTTTCTCATTTGTTTTAAAAAAAGGCATAGTAATAATAGCTACGTCTCAAGCTTGTTCTGAAGGCATAAGTAAGATTATATAGATAAAGATCTGGATACTCAATAAGTACTCAACAATTGCTGCTCCCCTGTCTCCTCTCATTTAAAGCCAAATGTGAGATTTGCAGTAACACTTGGTAGGAACGACTTCTGAAAATGGAACCCAGGGTCACTTTACCACTGAGCCACATCCCCAGGCATTTTTATTTATTTATTTTTATTTTAGAGACAAGGCTCACTCAGTTGCTGAGGTTGACCTGGAATTTCCAATCTTCCTGCCTCAGACTCCTGAGTGGCTTACAGGTGTGTTCCACCATGCCCAATTATATTAGCTCTTTTTTTTTTTTTAATGCAGCAAACATGCAAAACAACAAACAAAAGCAGTGTTTGCTCACTTAAAATAGTACTTAATACATCCATCTTGAGTCCTAATTACCTCCTTCTGCTACTTTTCTCTTTCTTTTAAAATTTATTTCCTGGGCCTGGGGATGTAGTTCAGTGGTAGAGTGCTTGCCTAGCACTGGTGAGGCACTGGGTTTGATTCTCAGCATCACATATGAATAAATAAATAAGATAAAGTTATAAAAAAAGTTTAAAAAATTTATTTCCTGCATAAAGTGCCTTGCACCTAGCAGATCTTTGAAACTTATTTCCTTATTAAAATTCTCCTTTCTTGGGAAAAAGAGAACAAGCATCATCACAGCAGAAGAAAATAATCTGACCTGATATATAAAAGAAGCAACTTCTCAATAACCTCTGAAAGTAGCTGGTAAACCATGTTACCACGAAGGCTTCAAATGTCCAAACCAACTTACTATTATCATAAGATTCTTCCCACACCAAATGTTACCAGTGATTGGCAAAGAATAGAAGCAAAACCCAGATACCCACATAGCACTGCTCTTGAGAGGGATCCTGAACCCAGAGATACAGTTTGCTAATGGTCCCTTTCCTCTCAACAGTTCTGGAGTCAAAGACAAGGACTACTGATGTGTGAGATACATGTCAACTCAGAGGAAATCATTCCTGTTGGGGTTTCTTAGATTTGAACACCATTAATCATACAGGCTAGACAGGTTATAAGTTGTCTCATAAAGCCATAAATCACACAGGCTGGAGAGTTATGAACTATATCTCATAAATCCAGACATTCCAGGTTTACTGCACTCTGCATGGGCCTGGAATATCCTTTAAAGCATTCATAAATAAGAACTCCTTTCATTATCTTCCCAGAAACAAATACACTGGCATGTCTTCAACACTGTCACACTACCCAGGCCTCTGGAGGACACAGACTTCTAGAACCCAGAACAATTAAAATCAATCTGTGAATGTGTGTGTTCCAAAAATGAAGATCAATTTCATTATAAGCCCTACCCTCAATGAGGCTGCAAAAAAAGCATTTTTTTTTTTAAATCACTCTGGACATTTTATCTCCCTCCCTGATGTCCTCCTACTACCTCTTTTGTCTTTATTATGGTCTAAAAGTTTCTGACCTCCACCCCCAAATTCATATGCTGAAATTTAGGAGGTGGGACCTACAGGCAAGGATTAGGTCATGAGAGCTGGCACCTTGTGCATGGGACTAGCGCCCTGTGAAGGAGACCCCAGAGAGCTGCCGTGCCTTGTCTACCACGTGAGGGCGTAATGAGAAGAGGCCATCTGTGGACCAGACACTGAAATTGCACACCTAGATCTAAGACACCCAACCTCCAAAACTGAGAAATAAAACTGTATACAAACCACACAGTTTAGGAATTTTGTTTCAGCAGTCCCGACAAACTGAGACAAACTTAAGCCAGAGCTTTCCAAAAGAATTTTCAGCAAAGATAGGAATGTTTAATATCTGTGAATATGTGTGTTCCAAGAATGAAGATCAGTTTCATTATAAGCCTTAACCTCAATGGGGCTACAAAAAAAGGCAGCCGCAAGCCACATTTGGCTTCTAAGCACTTGAAATGTGGGTAGTGTGCCTGAAGTAATTCATTTCAAATTTAAAGTCATTTAAATTTAGACTCATGGAGGCACTTATGGTGAATGGCTATAGCACAGATAGTTCCATCTCGAAAAATTTCTACTGTCCAGTTAAGCCTTAACCACTGATCAGGACTCTCTCCATTTGTTCGAAAGTCTTCATCAGGAAAGCCAAGCTAATATATCTCTTGCTCATTTCCTTTGCTCTTGGATGGTAAATTTATTTAGTATTCTTTTTTCATATCTTTGGTTTTTCAGTGAGATCTTGTCTGAGAGAACATAACAGAAAGCAAATGGAGGTCTGGGAGTGTAGTTCTGTGGCAGATGCTTACCTAGCACGCATGAGGTCCTGGGTTTGATCCTCAGCACCACAAAGAAAAAAAAATAGCGACAGGAGTCTTTACTTTTGTGGAGTTTGCTACTTAGCCGGACAGATAATAATACCCTAACTAGAAAACAGTCCCAAAGGAAGCAGTTTCTGCCATACAGCTGAAATACCATCCCCTAATAATGCCTTAAGCCAACAGACTTTCATCTAACAAAAACCAAAGTCAAATTTCTCAAATATGAACACTGCTATGAAACTTTGGGAAGTAGAAAAAAAGTCTTTGTAGTTGATATCCATGAAGGCAAATGTCAATTATGTGTCAACTTTTATGATTTACTATAAATAATTACTTATGCAAAACTTGGTACATATAAGGCACTAGGAAAAAGACAAGGGTGAACAAAACACTATGCTTCTTCTCCAGGCCTTCACACTCTGGGGAGAAGTGATGAAACTGGCCATCACTGAAAGTGGGAACACATCACACCACACTGCTTGGGTCCTAGCAATTGTTAAGACCTTTGTTTAGTGGTCTCTCTTTTTTAAAAGCTATCAGGTAATTTTAACTTGAAACCCCCTTAAAAAACACTAAAAAGAAATAGTACAGATTAAGAATTCAATTTATTTAATCTTCATTTGATAATTTATCATTTTTTGAGAGAGAGAGAGAGAGAGAATTTTTTTTTAAGAGAGAGTGAGAGAGGAGAGAGAGAGAGAAGAGAATTTTTAATATTTATTTTTAGTTCTCGGCGGACACAACATCTTTGTTTGTATGTGGTGCTGAGGATCGAACCCGGGCCGCACGCATTGCCAGGCGAGCGCGCTACCGCTTGAGCCACATCCCCAGCCCGAGAGAGAATTTTTTAATATTTATTTTTCAGTTTTCGGTAGACACAACATCTTTATTTATTTTTTATGTGGTGCTGAGGATCGAACCCAGCGCCCTGCGCATGCCAGGCAAGTGCGTTACCACTTGAGCCACAACCCCAGCCCCAGATAATTTATAATTTTTTATGATACATATATTTTATTTCTAATGAGCACATAATTGTATATATTCATGAGGCAAAGTGTGATATTTTACTACCTACACATAAGTGTAATGACATCAGGGTAACTGGCATATCTATCACCTTTAACATTTATTTTTTCTAGGTGTTGAGAACATTCAAAAATCCTACTAGCTATGTTGAAATGTACAGTTAATTGTTGTCAACCATAGGAATCCTTCTATGTTACAAAATATTGGAAGTTATTCCTTCTACCCAAACACCCCTGTACCTGTTAACCATCCTTTCTCTATCCCCTTCTCCCTGACAATTGCATACTTTAAATTAAAAAATAAATAGACCTTGTACTTAAAAATACACAAATGCCAGATACACATAGAGGATGAGGTTGTAGCTCAAAGGTACAAAACTTGCCTCGCATGAGTGAGGCCCCGGGCTCAATTCCCAGCAGCAGGGAAGAGGGGAGTCCATATAATTTACAAATATGCTGACAGTTGATATTGTTATTTTATTTGTATATTTAATCAATGTTTATGACCTCTATAAACCAATCATAGAATATATCACATTATTCATTAGTCCTGCTTCTTTCTGAATTATTCTATGTAAACCTCCAGGCCTAATACCAACTGTAAGACTTTGCAAATTATTTTTATGATATTCCACATATCAAAGTAAAATCATTCTATAGTGTATTTCTTACAAGTAAATGCTTAATACCAGTGAATTTCCTTAAAAACCTACCCTTTCCTGATATCGTCTTTCAAAGAAAGCCATGTCATCCTCATCAGGTCTCCTTAAGGAAGAATCTTGACTACTTGTGCCTACTGACATGGAAAAAAACTAAGTGATGACATATTTATGACATATATTCCCCCAGAATTGAAAAAAATACAATGAAATATTTCTTCCTGCTAGGTGATGTTTTATTTTCTGAATGAGAAATGGCCCGAGAAGTCCCAAGACCTAATTCTTTTTAAGAAAGAATGGCATCACAAGACAGAAGTAAACCAATAGCAGCAAACATTCTCTCAAATATTCAACTGGCTGTATTAACACAACGTAGCTATTCCATATGAGTACACTTAGCTATGTCCAACTTTTGACATTGCAACTAGAAATCCATGCTGTGCTTCGTACATGAAGGATAATATAATATAATATAATACAAAAGTATGATAAATGCATGATGTAATACATTGCTGTCTGCATTACTGAGGCTTTACTGAAGCCTTGTATAGGCAACCGCAATGATGACACTATCCGCTTTGAATTTTAGCCATCTTTCATAGTATTTATTTTGTAAAATTAATGAAGTTCTAATTTGTAGGCTAAAAAAAAATTTAAATCTGCTTCAGTAAGGAGAATCCAGTTTTCTTTGTAGATCCTCTAAAAGCCTATGGAGAAAAGTTCACCTTCAGTACAAATGAATGTCTTCATTGGGTGCGTCCATTTCCAAAACAAAATAGCAACTTAGACATCTGTTCTTCTGGTTTCTAAAGTATATAAATTCACCCTCAACCAGCAACCATAAAAGCATCTAACCCCAGTAAATTTCCACAGGGTGCAACCATATCTCAACTATCCTCACAAAAGCTTTGTTGAGAACGCTTACAGTATGAAAGGAAAATCCACACCTCTGGAAACTCTGGGTCTATTCCTGGATCAGGTTGAGCCATTTAAACTATGTCCTTGCAGACTCCCTTTCCCAGACTTGCATTTTAATGGTACATGATCACTCTTACCAGAGGTGACTACAGAAAACTAGCATGCAGAGTCTGTACTTGCTGAAAAGTAGCCCTCGAAAGCTCTTTTTGGATGTCCTTGGCCACTGCATTTTGAAGATCACTATACAAACTTCTTTAAAATTTAGTGTTGGTATGCCACGCATCGGCATCGGCACTGGGAAACTTGTGCTTTCTCCTTTCCAATAAGTTAAAAGAACTTAATCGACCTCACCTGCCCCATGCCGTGGCTGCCATTACACTCAGTCTAAACTGAGGCTTAATGCAGCAATTGTATCAATCTTGAAATCGGCCACGATTGTGGTTTTTTTTTTGTTGTTGTTGTTCATTTTTTACATTCAATTATTGCTTCATTGAGTGTTGATTTTATAAGCAGCATTAGAATCTCTTGTGGAGAATGTCAGGGTATATGAAGATACAAATAAAATCAAAGAAAGTTCTCATTTTAAACTATTAAAACCTAAAATATACCATACAATTTCCAGAGCACTTGCCCAGCCTGCATGGAGCCCTAGGTAGGATCCACACCACCAACAAAACAAAAACCAAAAAGCCTTTTGATTTCTATCTTCAGTGTTTTCATTCTCTTTTTAAATAAATGAAATATGGAATACTAGCTGTTTAAAATGAATTTATTTGATCTTAATGTATGAATGGCAAAATCCTCCTCACCCATGGTTATCACTGGATTACATCCCCTCGGGGAGAATCCAAAGGATGGAGGTAATCAGTCCACTAGAGGGCACTCTGATTCAAACACCAGGGCCATAGAACCAGAAAAAGTTCTAAAATTTAATTTATATTATTATTATCAGATTCCTTGTTATTCTCAGATTTATCTATTTTTTCCCCAATAAAAAAATGAAGTTGCTTGCTTTCTTGCAGTGTGTGCCAATATAAAAGAAGAGTAAAACAAAAGGCTAACTTTGAGGTCAAATTGTGTTATGTAATAGTAGAAAGAAGAGAAGCTTAGGAAGGAAACCAAAGCTCAGTATTCTTACTCTGTCCAAAAATATTTCTCACTCTAATTCATTACCATTTGTTAGTGTTTCTGGAGAAGAAGTCGATGGTCCTTGCAATGCTTTTAGAAACGCGTGGTCCATGGCAGTAACTGGAGAATTTAAAAATTCAACCGAAGGTGCACCTGAGAACAAAATACATGCAGAATGAAAATCTGTACTTACAGGGATACACACTAGTTATAATGTCTAATGTGAAGTAAATTAGAATCTAAGAAGACTCATTGGCAACCGTTTTGTTTTGTTTTGTTTTGTTTTGTTTTGAGACAGTCTCTCTGAGTTGCCTAGGCTGACCATGAAATTGTCATCCTCCTACCTCAGCCTTCAAAGTCATTGAGATTACAGACATGTGCCATCATGCCCAGCAGAAAACTCCTTTCTACAAAAAAGAAAATGTTAGCTGGGTACAGTGATGCATGCCTATAATCCCAGCAACTCAGGAGGCTGAGGTGGGAGGATCACTTGAGACCAGAAGTTCAAGACCAGTCCTGGCAACACAAAATCCCATCTCAAAAAAAACAAAACAAACAAACAAACAAACAAAAAAACCCACAGGAATTTTTATTTCAATTTTTATCTGTGACATAAAGGAAAATGGTTAAAAAAAGTATTTTTGCATTTTTCAACACCTTTCTCCAAAACATTTTTTTTCTATGAAAAAATATTGTCCATTAATGTACCTATGTCAGCAAATTACTAAACCCTAATATAGTTACAACATTCTCTATAAGAAACCTCTGGTTGACGAGGATAGAATAAGTGTATTTTTAATCTTTTCCTGATCTAAAAATATATCTAAAAAAGTATAAAAAATAAAGAAGAAAGCTCCTTCTCCAATGATTTAAGGAAATATCCACCATTCCCAAACCACAAATTACCTTAGTGCCTGGACTTCTGGACCAAAAGGAAAAGTACAGAGAAAATGTGCACTTCCTCCAAAACTACCACTTCCCCATAGCCCTGTCCCCACATATGGGCACAGGGAAGGAAAGAAACTTTCAGCCCTAAATGGTTTTAAAGTTAGTCCTATCTTGTAATGTGAACAGTAGAGAAAAATTGTTCAGCCCTTCCAATTCTTGGCCTCCTTCCTTTCCCCAGCCACCCTCTCATGTGGCACATGAGAATATAGGAGTGGGAGGGGAGGTTCAGGTCCATTCAGGCCCTAGTGCTGTCCTCTGGTTGATGCATGTGTTACTGCTCTCAGATGCTCAAGGATGGCCTAACTTGTCATTTGGTTCCTCAGCTTGATAGGACCTGGTGGCCTCATACTGGCTCTCACTAGAAGTACAGACTCCCTCAAAGCTTGCCACTTCTTCTATGGAATCCCCTGGCTCTTACGACCCATCTTCAGTTCTGGCCCAGGGGCCACCTTGTCCCCCTATGACAGATTTCACGGCACTGCCATTATCTCACATTTGAGCTACCTGCCAAGCATTCCCTGAGAGCTAGGAATGATGGACCTTGTGTACCATAAAGGAATTGCATCCCAGCCAGAGGTCACCTCGATTTAGGGGCCTACAGGGCTACAGGGCCCCTCTGCCACTGGGCTCCCCCCAACTTGACTGTAGGACAAAAACAAAGTATGGAAGCATATATCTCCTCTCCTCAATCTCACCTCTCTGTACCTTCTCCCTCTATTCCCTCAGGGGCCAAGAGGAGAGATTTTTCTTTCTGAATACTTTGAAGATACTTGGGTGATAAAATACTAGAAATCATAAAAAGGCAACGATGCCAGCTACTATCACTGTTGTTTGGCATTTTTCTGAAAGTAGTAGCCATTAAATTAATCAAAGTAAGAAGGTTCATAAATATTGGAAAGAGGCAAAAATACCATTATTCGCAAAATATAGTAAAATATGTTTAATAACTCTAACATTAAGTAATAAGACTGATAATAAAAATAGCAGAAAACATTTGCTTTTTTATAAACAAACAGAAAACAAAGGAGGAAAAAACATGCATGATACCTCTTTTATTTTCTTTTTTAGTTATACAGATGGACACAATATCTTTATTTTTATTGATTTTTTTTCTCTTATTATCACCTTTATTTATTTATTTTTATGTGGTGCTGGGGATCAAACCCAGGGCTTCACATATGCAGGATGAGCGCTCTACCATTGAGCCACAACTCCAGACCTATTTTTATTGATTTTTATGTGGTGCTGCGGATCAAACCCAGAGCCTCACACGTGCTAGCAACTGCTCTACCACTGAGCTATAGCTCCAACCCAGGATAGCTATTTGAAAAAGAGATTAAATAACTAGAAATAAACTTAATTAAGAACTGTGCAGGACTTCTAGAAAAACAATTTCAGAATCCCACGTAGCTTCACAGAAGATAAGTGACAACATTTCAAAAATATCAATCATTTCTACCTCAATCTACACATTCTATGTGATTTCAATTAAAATGATAATTCGTATTTTTATAATTTATTTTTTTAACCATAAGATTTATTTTTATTTTTTTTAGTCATACATGCAGCAGAATGTATTTTGACATATAATACATACATGGAATGTACATACATCAATCTTATTGTCTATTCTATTCTGCTGCCCTTCGTATCCCCCCTACTCCTCCCCTCCCCTCCCATCCTTTCTCTCTATCCAATCTAATATGACACACTTTTTTTTCTTTTTCTCATCACAACATCATATATGTATTCTGTATAACAATGAGGTTCTCCTTCCATCTTCCATGCAACTCCCCTTCTCCCTCTTTTTCCCTCTGACCTCTCTTCCCTATTTAGTGGTAGGCTTCTTCTCATGCTCTTCCTCCCTATCCCATTTTGAGTCAGAGAAGACATTCAGCATTTGTTTTTTAGGGATTGGCTAACTTCACTTAGCATAATCCACTCTAATGCCATCCATTTCCCTGCAAATGCCATGATCTTGTTATTTTTTAGTGCTGAGTAATATTCCATTGTGTATAAATGCCACATTTTTTAATCCATTCATCTATTGAAGGGCATCTAGGTTGGTTCCACATTCTAGCTATTGTAAATTGTGCTGCTATAAACATTGATGTGGCTGTGTCCCTGTAGTATGCTCTTTTTCATATTTTTATAATTTCACAAAAGATGCTATGATTCAGTAAAAATTAAAAGGAAAGACTGACTCAGAAAAATTCTGAAGTCATAAAATTAAGCCATAAATTAATTAATTTACTTACTATATGGTTGTATTAACAAAAACAATATGGTAAATTGTACAGAAATATTGAGGCCAACTACGGAGGCCATAGCGTTCTGTAGGTTGAAACCAAACATTAGCTGAAGAACCCAGATCAAGTTGTTAACTTCTATGAAGTTGCTTACTTCTCAATAGATGAATGGCTTAAGAAACTGTGGTATATATCCCACATTTACTATATGGTTGTATTATACACTCCACACACAGTGGAGTCCTAAACATCATTAAAAAGAATGAAAAGTATGGCATTTGCTTATAAATGGATGGAATGAAGAGCATCATGCTAAGTGAAATTAGCCAAACTCAGAAACTCAAAGGTCGAATGTTTTCTCTTATAGATGGAAGCTAGAGTAAAAGAAAGGAAAGGGGGAGGGAAGAATAAGATTACCTAAAGAAGCAATCAAACACTAATAGGCAAGAGAAAGGAAGTCTAGGAGAGTAGAGGAAGGAGAAGGGGGTGGGATAGGAGGGAAAAGGGCAAGGGAACAGGGAGATTATGAACTGAGATCAGTTTCTACGCATGCATGAATATATCCAGATGAACCCAACTCCTATGTATAACCATAAAACCCTCATATTAAAAAACAAAACAAAAGGAAGTTGTTTACTTCTCTGTGCTGTCTCCTAGTGTGTAAAATAAGACTACTCTAACCCATGGAGTTGTTGGGAGGATTAAATGAGGAAATACACATGAAACGGTTGGAATAACCCATGGCACAAAGCCTCCACCATCATCATTATCTCTGTACTTGTATTTGGATTCTCTGTAGCTGATACATAAGCCTATTACAATCATGTACCTATTAAAACTGCAAATTCTACTTTACTTACGGAATTTAACAAGTTAGATGTCTAAACTACCTAGAATAGAAAAATGCATAAAGATATCAAGACAATCTTAGAAAATGAACATAAACAGGAGGAAGAACAAATATCAAAACACCATGAAGCCATCAAAATTTTGTATACATAATATTGGCACAGGACAGACAAACAGGCCAGCAATACAAAATAACAAGTGTGATAGACTGTGTAAAAGTTTCCTATTATTTGACAAAGAATGGTGTTGGATAACTGTCCACCAATTTGGACAAAACCTGAAGTTAGACATAACTATCTCATAGTTTCACAAAAAAGACAACAATTCCAGATGCCTGAAAAAGCTAAAAATGTAATTGCATATTAAGGTAAAATGAAGAAGAGTATGTTTCTAAAATTAGAGTAAAAAATACATTTGAATAGGGAAGGCCTGTCCAAAATTTAAAAACTATGACTTTTTTCCCCTAAGATTAAAAGATGGACTTAGGGATATAGCTTCATGGTATAGCATTTGCCTGGAATGTGCAAGGCCCTAGGTTTGATCCCCAACACTGAAAAAGAAAAGAAAAAAAAGAAAAGATTAAAAAAAAGTGACAGATTGGGAGAAAATATTTGCAACATACAGAAAGAAAGGATTAGTTTTCAGAATAAATAAAGAAGACTTTGCATAAATCAATGAAAAAAGATAAACACAGAAAAACAAGCAAAAATATGAACAGACAATTCACAGAAAGTAAAACAGCCAATATATATGAAAAGATCCTCATCTCACTAATAACAAAGTGACAAAAAGCAAATTGAAGCAATAAACAATTTCACACAACAGACTGGCAAAAATTAAGTTTAATAATATCAATGATGAGCTCAAATGTGAGAAAGTAGGTAAGATGAATCACCATGAGAGGAATTAAAAACAAGTTCTGGGCTGCGGATATTGTTCAGTTCAGTTAGTAGAGTGCTTGCTTTGCATGCACAAGGCCCTGGGTTCAATACCCAGCACCAAAAAACAAAAAAAACAAAACAAGTTCTAGGGGCTGGGGTTGTGGCTCAGTGGTAGAGCACTTGTCTAGCACGGGTGAGATGCAGGTTCGATTTTCGGCACCACATAAAAATCAATAAAGTAAAGATATTGTGTCCAACTATAAGTAAAAAAAATCCAAGAAAGAAAACAAGTTCTGGGACTGGGATTATAACTCAGAAGTAGAGCACTCGCCTAGCATGCATGAGGCACTGGGTTCGATCCACAGCACCACATAATAATAAAATAAAGATATTGTGTCCACCTATAACTAAAAAATAAATATTTAGGAAAAAGAGAGAAGCTTCTGCATTTGGGGAAGACAACTTGCATTCGGCATATATTAAAAATTCACATGAGCACACACTTCACCCCAGCAATTGTACTTCCCTATAGCTACCTTAAAGTCAAAGTCATAAAAGGACACAAGGAAGCAAGTTCAAGTATTTTTCTGCACAAGATTGTTTGTAATGGCAAAAAAGATGGAAACTTAAATGCTATGAACAAGGAAATAGCTAAACTGATAAACTCCAGTGTGGAATATTGTGTAGCAATGAAAAAGAATGAAAATAAATTCATGTTTCCTGACATAATAGGCCTTCAAAATTTTCTAAGAAAAAGAAGTAAACTGTAAAAATGTATGCTTAAGAGAAAATTCAGTTAGTTAATGACAGCAAATTACTCTCTGGGAAAGAAAGTGGCGTAAGGGAAAGAAAGTGGTGTAACGAAAAGTGTGTACAATGGGACTTTATATTTCATTTCTATTGTTTGAAGTTTTACGAGAAAGTATTCATGTATGTTTACATAATTTTAATGAAAAAATAAAATATATCTTTGTTGTAAAAAGAAAATAAAATTCCCACATAGAAGTGTTTAATGTAGACAGGGAACATATTCACCTCCCCAATCTCCCTCAACTCTCTTAAGTTTACAGCTACCTTCAAGAGTTTAGAATACATCCTATTAAACCTTTCCCTATATTAGTTAGACTTACATGTACACAGAAGATATATGGGGGTACATACATGTACGGACAAATTTTATATAGATGTGATTACATGTATGCAGGCAAAGGTACAGATACACACATGAGCACAGGCCTACAATTTTCCAAAATGAGATGATCATAATGCTAAAAACAGGACAAAATAGGGTAACAAGTAAACCGTATCATGTCAAACAAAATAAACATTATTTGGCTACCACAAACAATGGGGATATGAATGGGATACGTACAGGTACTGAAGTAGAAGTGATCTTTCTCCTTGTTTTTTTTTTCCCTAAATTTTCTATAATGACAATGTATCACATAGTGGCAATGAAATCTTCTAAAGATTAACAATCAACTGAGGGAATATGTTCTAAAAAAATAAACATGATGAACATAAATTGCTCAACAAAGACTTCACCACTGTTAGCGCCATAAAAATCATGACAAGATCACAATTCATCATCTGTCATCACTTACCGATCCCACTGTCATCTAATCGCAGGTAGCCTTCTGCCAGTGAGCTGAAACCAGTTAATCCTCCCATTGCTGCATAAGGAACATCCTGTCCCACTGGTTTTCCCTGAGCCATTCTTTCTTGCTTTGTTTCCACGACTGTGTCATGGGCATATGCAGGCTGACCACAAGCACACGTGAAAGAGCTATGGAATCCTGAACACTTGGAACCTGAATAAAGACGGAAAAGATGTTACATGTTTAAAATTCAGGGACTGTACTGTCCACCCAAAGGATATGGTTTGGCCAAAGATGGCTGAATCTAGATCCTCCGACCCTTTATCCCAGTGTCTCTGACCTCCCTGCAGGCCACTGCTCTTACTTCTGAAAGATGGTGAAGATGGTAAGTGGGTACATAAGGTACATAGAAGGAAAAAGATTTTTTTGCAAAACCAGCTGGGACTAAAGAAAGGAAGTTAAAGAATGCAGTATAGGAAATGCAGACCCTGTCCTCAAAACCCAAGTTAAATGCACATATGATGGGGACAGCCCAGTGGGCAGGTCCAGGTTGAAATCATGTAGAATACCCTACAGATCAACTCCGATAAAAGCCATACAGAAAAACCAACCCATAAACCCAAAAAAGATCCAAAGGATAGTACTGACGAATGCTACAACACCAAGGAGTCATGAAAATATTATGCCAGGTCCAAGAAGTCAGTCACAAAAGACCACATATCTTATGATTTAACTTACATGAAATGTCCAGTACAGGCAAATCCATAGATATAGAAAGTAAACTGGTGGTTGCAAAGGGGTGGAGAGAGATAGGAATAAGGAATGACTACTAACAAATATGGAGTTTCTTATTAAGGTAATGAAAATGTTCTAAAATGTATTATGCTGTTACCTGCCCAAGATTCACTTTGATGAATATATTTAAAATCATTAAATTGTATGTCTTAAAGATATGCATTATATCTAAATAAAGGTTTTATATTAAAAAAAAACAAGCCATATTGGATGGAAGCCAGAATATATCATTAGTAGAATCATTACCAGCTCACACCTCTCAAAAATAGAGAGAGCCATGACACATAAATCTGCTTTATCCAACACTTATATGAAGTCTTTGAAACATGTTCATTTCTGCTCCTTTCAATTTAAATGTTTTAGAGGTTAAGTTTCCCTTATCAAAAGTTTTTGGGCCTGGAAATATTTCAGATTTTAGACTTCTTTGGATTTTGGAATATTTGCATAGACTACTCCCCAATCTGAAAAATTTTGAGTATCATATCAGCCCCCCCACCAAATTTTTGTTTTATAACAGGGATTGAATTCAGGTGCACTCAACCACTGAGCCACATCCCCAGCCCTATTTTATATTTTGTTTAGAAACAGGTTCTGATGGAGTTGCTTAGCACCTCACTTTTTGCTCAGGCTGCTTTTGAACTCGAGATCCCCCTGCCTCACCTTTCCAAGCCACTGGATTACAGGCATCCACCACCTCACCTGGCTCAGCTCAAATATTTGATGTGTGAAATTCTTTTTAGAAATCTGAAAAGGGGCTGGGGTTGTGGCTCAGCAGCAGAGCACTCGCATAACTCATGCAAGGCACTGAGTTCCATCCTCAGCACCACATAAAAATAAATAAAGAAATAAAGGTATTGTATCCAAGTACAACTAAAAAATACACAGACATTTATATATATTTTAAATCTGAAAAAAAACTTAGTTGAGGCCTGCAGTTGTAGCTCAGTGGTAGAGTTCTTGCCTAGCATGCACAAGGCCCTGGGTTTGATCCCCCAAACAAGAAGAACAAAAGAGGAAGGAGCAGGAGAGAAGAACAAGAAAAATTTAGTTGATTAAACTCCTACTTTTTAAATTTTTGAATCAGATTGGATCGTGTCTTGTAATTCTCTAAATAAAATCTATTCCCATAATTTATGAGGTTAGAGTTAATGATTATTAAGCATACCAATAACTCTATGTATCTATACATTAAATTTTGCTTAGTTGTTTTTTTATTTTTCAATTCAAGATAAGATAAAAAAAACAATTCAAGATAAGATAAAATTCAAAATGAAGAGATAATTGCAGATATCAAGAGACCAAAATACCAAGAGGCTGAATTGTGTTTGCAAGTGAGGAAGGTCATGCTCATGCCTACCACTATATTTCAGTGCCTGGAATGATAGTGCCTAGGACAGAGTAGGTGCTCTGATTTATTTACTGAATGAAGTGATGTGATGTGAATGCCCATTTGACTCCTCCTCTCTTAGGCTTTTGTTGAAAAGAAGAATAAGAAGAGTTGTTTTTGTCAGGGCTGGATCATTAATAAAGATATTTTATTGTGGGGGATTAGTATTGGGGATTGAATTCAGGGACACTTAACCACTGAGCCACATCCCCAGCCCAATTTTGTATTTTATTTAGAGACACGGTCTCCCTGAGTTCTTCAGCGCCTCGCCATTGCTGAGGCTGGCTTTGAACTCAAGATCCTCCTGCCTCAACCTCCCCAGCCCCTGGGACTAGAGATGTGCCTCATAATAAAGATATTTTGTGTAAGTAAATTAAATATATATTTTGTGTTAAGTAAATCCACATATAATGTAATTTCATGCGTGAAACTCTTATAAAATAGGATGATCATAAGGAATAATCCAGGGCCATGAATAATTTAGATAATGTGTGTGAGTTAATGAGGGTCTTCCTTGAGTTTCTTATCCACATCTATCTCGGTTTTAACCAAAGCCACTTCAGCCCCACATAGACACCCTCCCTCCTGTGCTCTATTCCAGTCTGCTTAGCTCTTTAATATTGGCTCTGTACCTGATTAAACTGGTACAAAGACACATTCAATATTCAATAGAGAAATTCAACCAACCTGTGGCTATGTATAATAGTGTAACTTACATGCATTGCATATAAAACCAGGTGCAGGGCTGTGTTGATCAGCAAAGTGCTTGCACCTGCAGCGAACAGGCTGCGTGCCATTCAAAGGCACAAAAAGGTAAGCCCTGCACTGGCAGCCAGTCACTCGGCAAGGCAGATCAATGGGGCGCTGCTGTGGAATTGTTTCAAAGTCAGTTTTATGTTGCTTATACCTGAAAAAAGAAAGGGAAGACATACAAACACAATTGGGTATTGCCAAAAGTTACAATCTCTATTCTGTCAGATGCAAATACAATTCTGTTTTGTTTGGTTTTGCTATTCTTGTTAATAAGGAAAACAAACTCCTCTGTATGCAGTATTTGTCAGCTTTGGTCAGAGGGCATCTTCGTACTTTTACATTTTTTTTAATTATATAAGAAGTTTCACAGCAATACCAAGATACATAAAATACTTGCTCATCCTTGCATAACCTGAGAGTGTCAAAGAGGTTCTTTATAAAAATGCTTTTGAGGGGCTGGGGATGTGGCTCAGCGGTACAGCGCTTGCCTCACGAGTGCAAGACCCTGGGTTCGATCCTCAGCATCACATAAAAACAAATAAGTGAAATAAAGGTATTATGTCTAACTACAACTAAAAGATAAATATTTTTTTAAAAAAAGAAAGTTCATTTTGGAATATATGCCCTAAAAATAATTACACATAAAGAAAAAGCATTGTGCATAAAAGCAATATTAATAATAGTATCTATAATAGCAAATATATACCATATGTGTACACGTGTACATATGTATATACATACATACATGGAATGGATAAGCAAACAACTAGGGGATAGTTTTCAAATTTTTTTAACCCTTTCTTCAAATAAAATCTTTCACAGACAAATGCAACCTCAGACCCAGGTAGCCTGAATATGAAATAACAAAAGCAGAGTCAGTAAAAGAAGGAATTGAAGCCCCCCTTCCCTTCCCTAACCTGCCCTTCCAGCTGCTGCACCCTTGAGTCTTGCTCACTTCTCAGTGAACACTGGGCTAGCTGGAGTATCAGAAGGTATTAAAAATCTTGTCTGAGATTACTCTAATAATGTAAGTTATTGTTTATATAATAAAAATATATACTTCTGTGATTCTGTCATTAAAAAAGAGCTCAATATTTTATACACACACAAAACCAACAACTAAATGAACTATGCAAAGAAAAATTACGTAGATAAAGCTAGTAGTATAACAGCAACTGGCTGTTGGATGGTGTGTGTTCTATATACCTCCCCATTTTCCTTAATGACAATGTCTCACTTCCATAACAAGGGGAAAAAATAGTTTGAATAGAGATCTCAGTACTACAAATTTCTCCATTGAATTTGGCTGGGTTTTTGAGGGTCAAATCCATGCTCTACAAATGCTACATAGGTAAGAAACTAGCATGAAATCTTTACAAGAATAAATTATAAAAGTATCATAAATTTACCAAACCCTTCTTCAGTTCTAAAAGATAGCAACACATGCCTCTCCTCCATCCATCACAATGTTTTTAACTGAGATTGTTAGATAAGCTTAAAGTCAATCCATATACACATTACTCATCCTAGCAACTGCCTAAAACAACCTCCGGCAAAGTGCAACTGTAAACAGCAACTACACAAAAAGTCTCTCAAAAATGAGCCCCAGGAATTCCTATCAAAACAAGAAATTTACCCTTCAGTGGTTTCCTCAGAATAAAAAAATTGAAAACACGTAATAGGTTCAGTAGTTTTTCTGTGAAGCAGTTTGATCATTTTGATCTTTACAACTGTGAGAAGGTAGTAAAAATCTGAAGTAGAGCATGTACACAGAGAAATGCAAACCTTAGACCCAGGCAGCCTGCATCAAGGACTGGAGCCCCCTATACCTCCTTTGCCTCTGTGATTTTCTTGGAACATGATCCTTGTAACCAAAAGCAAACATTGTAACAAAAGCAGTGTATGCTTATGTTTTTATTTCTAAAGAAAGGTTCTTTTAAAAAAGTATCAACACAGCTGTTCTTTAAGATGGGAAGGGTGCTTAGTAAATTTGAGGAGGAATGGTCGTTTATCAATGGGTAGCATGGGACAGGTGGACACTGCTTCCTAGCCAAACTGAAAGATCCACAGCAGAGTTGCGGGAGCACCAATATCTTGTTCACCAAGAAAACAGACGTGCTTAAGGCAATAGTCTATGAGTCTAAAAGAATAGAACCAAAAAAAAAAAAAAAAATTAATGACAAAAAACTTTTAGGTATTTCTATTGTTTTATGTAAAGGCCTATTTTTTAAGGATTTTTGTTTTGTTTTCTTTTGTTTTGTTTTACTTGTAGATAGACTGCGTGCCTTTGTTTACTTTTATGTGGTGCTAAGGATCGAACCCAGTGCCTCACACTTGTGAGGCAAGCACTCTGCCACTAATTAACAGCCCCATCCCAAGGCCTATTTTTAAATGTTTCTTAATCATCACATTATTACTTATGGAAGGAGAATATGTTTTGCTATTGTTCTTATTTTCTAGTCATGAGAAAATAGCAATAAACTATGTTACCTATGTGTACAAAAACACAGTGTCTCCGGGCCAATGAGTTTACAATCCATTCCTGTTGGTGATCGCCAGCTCACAAATAACCTGTTCTGTAAGCGCATAGGTAAAACTTTCTTTTTGTATTCTTCATATTCTTCAGGAGTAAAAAGTTTCCCTCCATCGTCCTTACCAACAATTCTACAACAGAAATCATTGTTCTTATTACCCTTGAGAATGTTCCAGGTTACACATACTAAACTCTAATTAAAACTATACTTGTATAGTTAAAGGAAAGGCTGCTTTGAGGTTTTTTTGTTTGTTTTGTTTTAGACACCTGTTAAGAGCCCCATTACAAACCATGATAATAAAACTTTTGCTTCTGATGGCGTTCAGCCATGCTACCCCAAAACATGACTCCTTGGCATTTGAGGAAGCAGCAGAAGCAGGAAGGCCACTCTCACCTTCCCTGTGTTCTTCTTCCATACAGTAGGTCATACATCAGTCATTCCAGAGGTCCCCTCCCCATACCTGGAGGAAAAGCACATGCTGGAGGAGATACCATGACAGGGAGAAGAATCTGAACAAATAGGCCTTACTAAATGCTCCCCAATTTGTACCATTAGGACACACCCTTTTGTCCTTTGGTCATACTTCTCCAGGACTATCCACTCTTTATCAAACCTAAGCATAAAAACACACAAGATCTCCTGTTTCTTTGGGTCTTCACTTCTGAAGGGTCTTATAAAACTGAAATAAATTGGCAAGCTTTTCTCTTGTTAATCTGTCTTTTATCATAGGTATCTCAGCCATGAACCTAGTGATGACTGAAGAAATCTCTTCTCTCCTACTATTCCCTGATAACAAAGGATTATAAATTAAAAGTCAATGATTTCACACCATCTGCCTTTACTGATTAAGGCATATCAATGGAAGATTACTATATATTTATCTCAGTTTCTCCTATGACTCTGAGCCAGACAGGTTCGTTCTTCTCATTAAAATCGAGAGCCTAAGCTGCTGAAAATCTAATGTTTTTGTCTTTAAAAAAAATAGTACCAACAACAACAAATCAATGAAGAAGCCAACATGACTAATTCCATACCTGAACCTAAGCCCTGGCCAGGAGTTTAAATTTATGTAGGCTCTGAAAACCTGCTTGGATTTGCACAGGCTCATACCGACACTTGGGTATTGGACAATTAGGTGTTTCATTGCTTAATTTCAGATTCCAAAATTTTATGGGAAAAATCAAGCCATCACAATTTCTGGAGGAAAAGAAGGTACAACTAAACAAAGGTCTTCAAAGAGGAAGACATTTCTCCATGAAAATGCACCCTAACTTCTAAAAATCATAAAAAGTGTCATTTGTGAAACGCAGCATAACTTTTTTTATGGAATACATACATTTTTCTGAACTTGAAACTGTTCGTTGAGGTAGAAAATAAAAAAAACAATTATGAAATCCTTCAACTTTCTTCCTTATTTAAGCAATTGAGATATACAATAGAAAAAAAACCTTTTTTTTTTTTTGTTATTCTTTTTGTTGTTGTTTGTTTTGGCAGAGCCCAGAGGTACTCTGCCACTGAGCTACATCCACAACCTTTTTCATATTTTAATTTGAGACATCTTCTCTCTAAATTGCACAGGCCATCCAGGACCTGTAGATCTTCCTGCCTCAGCCTGGCAATTTGCTGAGATTGCTGGCATGCAACCACACCTCTGTCCAAAGGACATTTACTTCCAAGGAAAACTGAGGATAATTACACTTTATTATTACATTCAAGAAGAATACCTACAGAGAACAGAAAGGTATCTATCTATCTATTTATTTACACTTTTATTACTAGATGGATACAATACCTTTATTTTGTTTATTTTACATGGTCCGAGATCGAACCCAGTGCTTCCCGCATGCTTGGCAAGTCCTCTAGCACTGAGCCACAACCCCAGCCCACAGAAAGATCTTAAAATAAACCATGTTTTTCTTCCCAGGGCTGGAGATTGAAATCATGACCTCACACATGTTAAACAAGCATCCTAAATCTGAGCTACATTCCTGGGCCTTTTTTAAAACTTTGAGACACGTCTCACAAAATTGTCTAGGCTGACCTGGAACTTACTACAGGATTCCCATGACTAAGTGCAGATCTTTTAAGGAAGAGATTGTTTTTCAAATTTTACACCAGTGCCTCTCAAATTTTATTGTATTTCCAGATCCCAGGAAATACTGGGATCTGGAAATACAGTAAAATTCTCAGATCTGGGGTGGGCCTGAGATTCTCTTTTCCAGCAAGCTCCCTGGTCATATCTATATTACAGTTCTCAGCTTCAGGCACTTCAGCAAGGACTCTACACTTGCCCTCCCACCTGCCTCCCCCGAAAACACTTAGGCATGACCAAATCAAGGAAAACTGAGGAAGAAAATTTCATTTCTGATGGACACTCATCTTTTTGACCCTTCTCACAGATCCTCTTTCATATCTCAGCACCCAAGTCCGGTTTTCCTGGCCTTTCTCAAATCCTGATGTTAAACAAGGAATCTGATAATCCCTTTTTATTAAAGAGAAATGTTGGTGCTATTTATGCTTGCAAAAAATAATATCCACAGGCCTTCCCTTAGCACTTTCTGGGCAAGGGACAAGCGGAGGCCCACAATCCTTACATCTAAGTATCTAAGTACTCAGTTGTGAGAAATAGAAAGTTCAGTGGTCCGTTTTCAAAACACACTCCTTAGCCTTTTGGGGGTGTAAAGTCCATTTTACCTACAGTCCTTCCCTTTGCCCACCCTGATTGTACAATTAGCCAATCACGTAGATTATAACCCCAGGCTCCTCCTATCAGGACAAGCACAGCCTTAGGGATAAAAGCAGGTGGACTGCCCTTCCCGCTCCCAGTGTGCTTGCTGGAGATTTTCTTTGGTGGCATGCCCTTCTGTATTTCTAACATCAGTCAACACCAGGGCTCAGCAACTTGCTCCCAGGGAAAAAGCACAAAAACACGGAGGTTACAGGAGCCGGTTCTGCCCCGGGTAAGGGCTGAGTGTAGTTTCTATAACCTGCCTTACCCAGACCCACCTAAGAGGACATGGGGACTGATCCATCAAGTTCCCTCCACAATCTCACGATTCCAGCTCAGAATTTTCAGTCACTTCTAAACTAGCAGTCAGCTGAGAAACCCATCCGCCAGAGAACCCATCTGCCCGGGACCCATCCCCAGTCGTTGTCGTGCTCCCCACACCCTCGCCCGACCTTTAGAGTAACCAGCTTTAGGGAGAGTCGCCTCCCAAGCCCAGCCAGGATTGTGTCACCTATCATCGGTACATACACAGCTCTCCCCTTCAACTTCTCGTCCTTCTGCCAGTCCTCTCGGTATTCCCCATTCCTCTGTTTTCCAACTGTCAACATTTTTTGTTAGAAGATGGGGGAGGGGCGGAGGAGGGTTACAAATCCTTCCATCCAAGTGCCTCAGCCTTTGTCAGAGCCTTGACAGTGAATCACATCCTCAAGCCAAAGGAGAGGCTGTTTCCTGTTTGGGATACAAGACTCCAAAGCCATCAAAACCACACCCGTTGGGGTGTTTTTGTCCAAACCAGCACCTCGGGGTTGGGAGCACGTTCCAAGGTCACGACTTGCCCTAACACTGGAATAACGTGCGAGCTCGGGGTCTGCTAACTGAGTGTGCTCAGTGTGGGATTCTCCAGGGGCCACATAGGAGTGGGGGAAACCACGGGGCTCTGCACGAATATAGTTAACATCCCTCTTGGAAGGGGAGGCAACACCGCCGCGGCAGACCCCGATTGCTGCCTGGAACTCCGGGTCAGCATATTTAATTTCAGCAAGACGAGATGTGAAGTTAATCTAGGCCTCCCTCAACGGCCTGGGAAGAGATCCCCCGATCCCCAGCGCTCGCCCGGCAGGCAGGTCTCGGCCAGCGCCACCAGTCCCCCTCGGCGAGGGAGACGGAGCCGGCCCCGGCGTTCTCGCCCGGCGGAGGGGCGGGACGTGAGCCCCGAGCGGCCTCACCTGCGGTACTCCAGGTACTCGTCCACCGCCTCGGCGCCGCCGGGGGGCAACCTCAGCCGCTCCATGGCGGGGGGGGGGGGGGGAGGCTAAGACGCCTGCGCCACTCGCCCAGAGCTCGGCCTGCGCGCGCCAGCACACAGCCGAGCAGCCGGGACAGCCCCGTGGATTGGCCCAGCCCGCAGATCCCCGTGGGCGGGCCCAGTGACCGCGCAGGAGGCGAGCGCTGCTACCTGGCCCCGCACAGGCAGAGGCACGTGAGCCCCTGTGCTGCAGCATGGCCCGGGCAGGGTGGGGGCAGTTTGCAGCCGGCCAAAGAGGATTCCCGTCACCGCTCCCTTCTGGCCAGTGTCCTTGTGAGTAACAAGGGAGAACAATGCCTTGTATATCATGGATTCACTTAATCCAAGTCTTGGAAACAAGCTATTTCCAGAAGGTCCTGGTGTGTTTGAAGCTGGCCTCACCACAACAGCAGTGTTTTCAAAATTGGCTTTCAACACTAATAAGGGGACTGAAGGTATCACTCAGTGTTAGAGCATGTGTTGGGCAAAAAGGAGGCCCTGGGTTCCAACCTCAGGACCACAAAAAATAATAAATTTTAAAAACTGGATATAACACAGTCACAGGTATTTGAGTCTAGTTTGACAAGAAAACATGGTCCTCAAAAAAGTACACAATAAGTTTAAGGGAAAATAATTTACTTAAGCTTTTGATGGTTTATTTTTAATGGTTTTTGTTGTTGTTGAGAAACCAGCCTCTACATCAAGAGCAAAGTCTGTGCAAGGAAGGGGGCGTGACCCTTGTCCTTGAAAAAACCCACAGAGCACTCCTAGGCACATACCCACCCTGCTGAGTTGTTTATCTACAAATAACAAGAGAGATCTTCTCTGCCAGGTGTCCCTGACTCTGTTAGGCTAGAGACCCATAGTAATCCCCTAGCAACCACCAATCAGCATGAGACAGGGAAAATACCTGGGATGCCAGATGACCCTCCCAGTAGTTTATGGTGGTTGATAACGTGTTGGGAAACCATGTAGTTCAGCACTACTCCCCTCGTGGCTTAAACCAATCAGTTCAAACGAATCCCCAGTCTTCTACTAACCAATCACCCTTACCCAACTTGTTCCCGTCAGTGAATGTGCTAATCATGTTTTAGAGTTGTTTTATGATTTCCCCTTGGTGTGTGATGATTTGTTAAGAGATGCTATGATGTATGTGAAGTCCCTGCCTTCCCCCAAAAGTGTATAAAACTGCTGCAAACCCTGGCTCGGGGCCTCTCAGCATCACCAGTTGTTGTGTGCATGTAGGACCGAGCTAGCTCACAATAAACGCCTCTTTGCTCTTATATCGATCTCAGTCTCTGGTGGTCTTTTGGGGGTCCCGAACTAAGCATAACATTGTATTGTCAGGTTTTGATTTGTTTTACATTTTGTGGTGCTGGAAATGGGACCCAGGACTGTGGGAGACCAACCTTGCATGTGACTGGGTCACACTCCCCAGCTGGGTGCTGAGGTGCTCAGTCACAAAAATGTGGCAGAGCTTTCCCACCCTTCTTAGGTTCGAGGGTCGGTGTCTAGTGCATGGGTGTGTCTTGCTCTAGCTATGCTCACCTGTTCCTTTGTAAAATAATCCCTTGCCCTGTTTTGGATAGAATCTTCCATGGAAGTGCCTTGTGTGTGTCCCCTTCTTTTACTGTGCCCTTGGGTGTGGCCTACCCAGGTGTCAGTCAACCTGCTGAAAGTGGACATCATGAAGATAGACTCAGCCCCCTGAAACCTGACCCCTTGCCTTATTTGAAAGCTTCTCCTGAATAAACGGGGTCAGAGCATGTTCTTGCTCTCTCTCTTCCTTGGGACCCTTAAGGTTCGATGAGCCATCACAGCGACCCCAAAGAAAAAGGTACTTGTGTCTCTTGTGTGGTAATTTTGCGCAGTCCAGTCAGCTCAGTTCAACTGGAGTGACCCCTGAGTCTTTTAGTCTCGAGATCAGAAACCCAGCACAGGGCCTTGCACATGGTAGAGGAGAGTTCTGCCAGTGTTATGCTTGAATTCGGGACCCCCAAAAGACCACCAGAGACCAAGATCAATATAAGCAGCAAAGAGGTGTTTATTGCGAGCTAGCTCGGTCCTCCACGCGCACACAGCAACTGGTGACGCTGAGAGGCCCCGAGTCCAGGGTTTGCAGCAGTTTTATACACTCTTTGGGGAAGGCAGGGACTTCATATACACCATAGCATCTCTTAGCAAATCATCACACACCTCGGGAAAATCATAAAACAACTCTAAAATATGATTAGCATATCAAGTGGCCAGAAAGAATCTGGAAAGGATTATTGGTTAGTTCAAGGGGTTGACACACTTAAAATTGATTGGTTTAAACTGTGAGGATGTCGGATGTCACAAGGGGGTACGTGCCAAGCTGCAGGGCTTCTAGTTTACATGTTTGTCACCACACCTAGGTGGGGGCCATCTGGAATTTCAGATATTTCAATATCTTGGCCTATCTTAGGCAATCACCATCTGTGGCTTTTCCGAGAACTGTTTCCACAGAGCTTTTCTGTGGTATTTTCCTGACTTTAGGACTGCAGTAGGTCAGAGGTTAAATTTCAGAGCAAAATGAGGTCTCAAGTAGAATGAGGTTGCTTAGGTCTTTCACCAGTGAACTACATTCCAAGCCCCAAGTTTTTTGTTTTTTTGTTTTTTAATATTTTTATTAGTTGTTGATGAAAATTTTTATTTTATATATTGATTTGTATGTGGTGCTGAGAATCTAACCTAATGCCTCACATATGCTAGGCAAATGCTCTACCACTGAGCCATAATCCCAGCCCCAAGTTTTTTTAACCTTTGGAAATACTTCCCCTAAATTTGCCTGAATTTGAATTACCATGCCAAAGGGGTAGGAAATCCATTACTACTCAGGAGGGAGGAACACTTAAACTCTGAAGCTCCCCAGGGATCCACTATAGTACCCTCTGTAAATTAAAGGCATGACTCTTTTTATTGCCCATTACTTTATTGTGCTTTTCAGAAGTCATTGGTTTTCTGGTTTTTTTTTTTTCACAAATTGAAGGTCTGTGGCAACCCAACATCAAATCAGTCTATCACAACCATTTTTCCAATAGCATGTGCTAACTTGATATCTCTGTCACATTTTGGTAATTCTTGTGATATTTCAGAATTTTTTATTATTATTGTGTCTGTTATGATCTGTGATTCATAATATTTGATATTACTATTGTAATTGTTTTAAGAGCACCGAACTATAGCATATAAAACAATAGACTTTGTTTTGGTTTTGGTTTTGTGGTGCTGAGGTTCCAACAATGGTCCTGTCCAGGGTAGGCAAATTCTATACTACTCAGCCAAAATCCCAATCCTAAAACATTGAACTTGACCAATAAAAGTTTGTGTGTTCTGACCGTTCTGCCTACCTGCCAGTCCCCAATCTGTTTTTACTTCCTCAGGCCTCCCTATTCCCTGAGATATAACATCAAACATAGGCAAAGTAATGACCTGACAATGGCCTCTAAGTGTTCAAGTGAAAGGAAGAGTTCACACCTCTCACTTTAAATCCAGAGCTAGAGGGCTGGGGACATACATAGCTCAGTGGTAGAGCACTTGCCTAGCATATGTGAGATGCTGGGTTTGATTCTCTTATAAATAAGGAAAATAAAGTTTCATTGCCAACTAAGAAAACGTTTTTTAAAAATAAATAAATCCAAAGCTAGAAATGTTTAGGCTTAGTTTCTACTAAGGACAAAAGATTTTGTGAAGAAAATTTTAGTGTTCTGCATGAAAAGTCAAATCAGTCACAAACTTATTTTACACCAAAGTCCTACTCAGAACAAAACCCTGACTCTTTTCAATTCAGGGAAGGCTGAGAGAGGTGAAGAAACTGCAGAAGAAAAGTCTGCAGCTGGAGAGGTTGGTTCATGAGGCTTAAGGAAAGAAGCCATCTTCATAACATAAAACTGCAAAGGAAAGAAAGAAGTGCTGATATAGATGCTGCAGCAAGTCATCCAGAAGTTCTAGCAGAAATAATTGAAGAAGGTTATTACCCTAAAGAAGAGATCCAACAGACTTGTACTAGATGAAGATGTGTCTAGGACTGTTAGCTGGAGAGAAGTCAATGCCTGGCTTCAAAGCTTCAGAGGACAGACTGACTCAATTATTAGGAGCTTAATGTAGCTAATGGCTTTAAATTGAAGGCAGTGATTACTTATCATTCCAAAAATCCTAAGGCCATTAAGAATTATACTAAATCTTCTCTGCCGATGCTGTACAAGTGGAACACAAAACCTGGATAACTGCATAGTTTATTGTTTGTTGCTCACTGCTGAGCCTATTGCTCAGAGGAAAAGATATATTTATTTAAAAATATTTCTGTCATTGACAACGTACATTTGGTAGAAGAGGTCATTCTGAACAGTCCAGACTGTTGCCTGATTCTAGAATTACAAATGAAGCCAATTAAGATCTGCAAATCTAGATTTGTTATAATTTTGTCTTTTTTTAATATTTATTTTTTAGTTGGACACAAGATCATCTTTATTTTATTTATTTACTTTTGTGTGGTGCTGAGGTTTGAACCCAGGGCCTCACACATGCTAGGCGAGTGCTCTACCACTGAGCCACAACCTCGGCCCCAAATTTTGTCTTTTAACACCATGAAAACATTAATATCTCGTGGGAAATCAGAATATCAATAGTAATGGGAGTTTGGAAGAAGTTGGTTCCAACCCTCAGGGTTGACATGCAGTGGCTCTAGATGTCAGTGGAGGAAGTAACTGCAGATATGGTAAAAACATTAAGAGAACTAGAAATAGATGTAGAATCTGGAGATGTCACAGAATTCCTGCAATTTCATGATAAATTTTAATGGATAAGGAGTTGCTTCTCATGAATGGGCAAAGAAAGTGGTTTCTTGAGATGGAACCTACTCCTGGTGAAGATGCTGTGAATACTGTCGAAATGACAAGAAAGGATGGAGAATATTACAAAAACTTAGCTGATAAAGTAGGGACAGGGTTTAAGATAATTGGTTTCAAATGCAAAAGAATCTCTACTGTGCATAAAATGCTATGAAATAGTATTGTATGCTATAGGAAATCTTCCATGACAGGAAGAGTTGACCAATGCAGCAAACTTCAAACAAATAAAAAATAAATAAAATAAAAATAAAGAATTGCTACAGTCACCCCAGCTTTAAGGAACCACCACCCTGATGAGTCAACAACCATCAACATCAAAACAACCAGTAGAAAGATTGCCCCTGTCTAAAGGTTCAGGTTATTGTTAGCATTATTTTAGCAATAAAGTTTTTTGAATTCAAGTATACACTTTTTTAAGTCATGCTCTTATACACTTAATAGACACATGTAGAGTAGAATCATAATGTTTTTGTGCACTGGAAACCATCCCCGGCAAAAATTCATGTGACGCCCTTTATTATAGTGTTCACTTGTTTGCACTGGTCTTCAACCATATCCACCATATCTCCAAGGAATGGCTGTTTAAATTAACTAACAGAATAGGCAAATAATAAGAAAATATTGAACTACAATGCTTCATTTCAAAAGTAGTTTCTTACATTTTTCAGGTCCAAAAAGTAAAATATTATGTAGACAACTTGTTTGGGTGCCCCTCTCCCTTATTAGTGCCCTTTGCCCCATTTTGAAGCCATCCCTCTGTTCAGGCAGGTCCCATTGCCACTCTTGACTTCCTGTCTACTGTTTATTAACCAAAGTGTAATAACTCAGCCATAACCTAATAAGCTATGAAGTCTCCCAGACATTTATACATTCTATAGACTTGTTAAGGCCAAAAAGTGTTCAACAGATAAATGAGTAACAAAGTTCTAGCCAATATGCTGGCCCTACAATCCCTGCAGCACTCCAGCCCCCTCCCCAACTCCATGACAACTCAAACAGTTGTACCCTCCTGGCCCAAGCCAGACCTTGATTTAAACAAGGAACTATGTAATGTGTGGTATGTGGTGAAAAAGATGCTTATAGAAAAAATATCACTAATCCTCAACTCATGTCATATGAGTCTTCTGAGATGCTAGCAGTATTTTCCACTCTTCTCCTCTACCCTGCAAACTCCTCCCTATCTTTCAAATCCAAGGCAGGCATCTTGTCCTCTGGAAGACTTTCCTTCCTGCCACCAGCTAAAGGCAGTTCTTCTTAGGCACTCTCCACTGGAGCACTTAGTACTTTATGTTTATTATTCTTCTCATCCCTCCAGGTGAATTTTTGAAAGCAGAACTCTGGAAAGCTTCTGTCCCCATTTGTATGTTGAAAATAATAAAAGCATCTCTCCCATGAGAATGAACTGAGATAATTTCTTTAAAGCACTTGCTCCCCATTTAATTAGCTCTCAGTAAAGGACAGCTACAATAAAAGTATAATTGTATTGGTGCTGGGAGTGTGACTCAATGGTAGAGCACTTGCCTACCATGTGTGAGGCACTGGGTTGGATCCTCACCATTGCATAAAAATAAATAAAATAAAATGAAGGGATTGTGTCCATCTATGTACTTGTATAACCTTGGGTATTGCTACAATGTTGACATATAATACACTTTATTAAAAGTTTATTAAATGAGTATTAGTTAATGGCCTTTAATACAGTGTTAACCCTGATTTATCAATATTGTCCATTGAAATTTCATGGTCCAAATTGTCATATATCATGTTGGTGTCATTTTGTTTTGAAGGTAACCCTGCTTTAAAATAGAAAAGTAAATACATTCATATGAGGAAAAAAATCTCCTTGATTTTATTTCATTAGTATGTTTTAGTTATCTTACATTTAAAAATTAAGACAATATGTTAGACCAGGACGCAAGAAAAGACCACTGACTCCAATTAAAATCAAATTAAAGCAAGCTTATTATTTCGACCGGCCGGGCTGCCTCTTCCTCCCAAAATGGCGGGAACAAGACAGCAGCCCCAGCTTTCCTGCAGCCCAGCTTTATAGCCCAGAAAGTTACACAAAGGGGGGTTACAGATAACAGAACTCTGACAAGCATCACACTAATGGTAGTTTACATTCTTTTGCTGGCCCCAACATCAGAATTTATGAGGACCATTAGAGCCTCAGAGAGGGTCGTTGTCTGGCCAGGGAAGGCCAAGATTTATGAGGTGTCACTAAGTTTCAGAGAGAGCTGCTATCTGGTCAGAGAGCCAGGCATGGGTGAGTTCAAGGCACGGGCAGGCATTCTAAGCAGATTCAGAATTTGCAATAATTTATAGTAAAGCCGAAATTATCTTTTCATGGCTTTGTGGCAAGATGGCTCCCAATTTTAAGAAAAGATCAGGTTGGGTCTATCAAATAAGTTTAAAATTATCCCTTTTCCCTTCTTTTTTTTGGGGATACTTTTCTTGATTCATACATTTAGTTATCTAAAAAAATAATGACTGCTTTCAAAACTTATTTCATAAACAGATCATGTTTTGTTGTAATTACCCGCACAACAAAAATTTTAGTGTATCCTAAACATTTCTAAGCTCCTTACCATGGCCCAATTAACTGGATTTCTATCAATACAATACAAATTATAGAACAACAAAAGAATTTGCAAAATTCCTTTGAGAATTGAGATTTTATTAGATAAAAGAAATTGCTGACTCTTAAAATGTGTCTTGGTCTATATTTTAATTTACTTTCTTGAATTTCTCATAAGTGTCTCTCATCTTACTAATCACACAAATATATCAAAATTGACTACTATGGAGTGGTTTTGGTCAGCTTTTGCATCTGTGTCACCAAAATACCTAACAAGAACAATATAGAGGAGGAAAAGTCCACTTTAGTTTATGGTTTCAGAGGTCTCAGTGCTGAGATGGCCAACCCCATTGTACTGGGCCTCTGGTAAGACAAAACATCTTGGCAAACTGGTGTGGTTAAGGCAAGCAGCTCAGGACATAACAGCCAGAAAACAGAGCTCCACTAACCAGGGATAAAATACAAACCCTGAAGGCATGCCCCCAGTGACCTTCTTCCTTCATTTATATTCTACCTGCTTATAGCTACCGCCCAGTTAAGCCATATCAGTGAATTAACCCACTGATTATGTTAAGGCTCTCATAACCTAATCATTTCACCTCTAAACATTCTTGTTTTATCACACACATGAGGCTTAAGGGGGAATACCTCATATATAAACCAGAAGAAGAGTTATTTTATTTTACTTTAGCAAACTTTACTCTTTATACATTTAGGGAAACTGAATCTTATTGCAGATGTAGTCAACACTGAACACAGATCTACACTGAACTTATTTCTACAACCTATAACCATTCATCTTACAAATATTACCATCTACCTATTCCATATCAAGTATTATACTAGGATCTCAGGGTATAGGGAGATAAACAAAACAGAAAAGTCAGCGGTTGCTATGGTTTTGAGTATGCCCTCTGAGGGTTTCTGTGTTGGAAGCTTGGCCTTGGTGTGGCAGCACAGAGGTGGTGGGATCCTTAAGAGGTAGAACCTAGTGCTAGGCGATTAGACCATTGGGAGTGTTGCCCTCATTAGATTAAAGTAGTTCTCATGGGACCCTGAGAGAGTGAGTTGTTACAAAATAGCAAGCCTGACTCCTGCTCCCTGTCTGGCTTCCTTTCTTGCCACCTGATCTCTCCCTCTTGCACACACTCCTGCATGATGCCATCTACCATGATGGGGTATGGATCAAGGAGACACTCATCAAACAGATGGCAGCACTGTGCTCTTGAACTTCCAAAATTTTGAGCTAAATAAATTTGTTTCTTTATAAAGTACTCAGACTCTAGTATTTTGTTATAGCAGTGAGAAATGGACTAATATGGTAATGTGTTATCAAGAAGAAAAAAAAAACAGATTGAGGGGTTGGGGTTGTGGCTCAGTGGTAGAGTGCTTGCCTAGTGTGAGTGAGGCACTGGGTTCGATCCTCAGCACCACATAAAAATAAATAAATAAAAATAAAGGCATTGTGTCCACCTACAACTAAAAAAATATTTTTTAAAAAGCAGATTAAGGGGAATAAAGAGTGAAGATGATGGCTTTATATAAATCAGGCCTATCTGACAAGATAGTGGCTTGAGCAGAATTCTAAAGGAAAGAAGAGAAAGAACTACAGACACTGAGAAAGAGAACCTGAGGCAGACAATTTAGCAAGTGCAAGGTCCTGAGGCGGAAATATATTTTACTTGAGATTAATGTGGTTGGAATGGTGAGAATAAAGAAGAGAAGAACAATAGGAGATGAGGTCAGAGGGGAAGCAAGATCCATTTCCCACAAAAGACAAGATGAGTCATACATGTAATTTTTAATCTTCTATTATTAAAAAAAGTGAAATTTTAATATTTATTTTGCTCTATATAACCAAGAAATTATCATTTCAACATGTAACCCATATAACAAAATGCAAGATATTTTTTCCTTTTTATTAAATCTTTAAAGTTCAGCATATATTTTATACTTGTAACACATCTAAATTCAGATTAGCCACATTTCAATTCGTCAATAGCCACATATAGCTAGGAGCCACCATATTCAACGAGGCTGAAACAGAAAACTGTAAAGCTTTTGAAGCTTTGGTTCTGGTTCATTTTTCAAAAATATACAAAACTAAAAAGAACAGTATAATAAACTCAGTGTTGTCATTGCCCAGTTTCAACAATTAGCAATACAAGGCCAATCTTGATTCATCTATACCTCCACTTACTGTCCCCAAACCAAGATTATTTTTAAGAAACATTGGCAAGTTTTGAACAATCTGCTTTTTCGAGCTCACTCTGACTGACAAGTGGAGAATAGCTTGTGAAGAGGAAGTATGGATGGAAACAGAAAGACCTGCCTCAACAATCCAGGGGAACTGACAGCACTGAAGTTTGTGGTGATGGCAGTGGAGACAGAGACAGTGGATTGGATTTGTTGGTTTCCTGGCATAGTTCAAAGGTAGAAGCTGACGAGATATACTGAGGGATCAGATATGGAAAGTGAAAAAGAATCAAGGTCTGAGTAAAACAATGAAGTTACTATTTACTGAAATAGGGGAGACTTAATAAGTTTAACTACCTCTAAAATATCCAAGTGGAGATAGTGAATAAAAAGTTGGATACTTAGATCTGCCAGAACAGGCAGGAGACATATATTAGTGTGTAGTCAGAAAACAGGTGGCATTTAAAACTACAGGACAGATGAGCTTATTAGGAAGGGAATGAATGCACATAGGCAAGATAGAAGTCCCTGGGCACTCCTAAATTTAGAGCACAAAAAGGAAGAACCCGGAAGTTGGGCAGAGTAGTGGAAGCCTGTAATCTCAGCAGTTTGGGAAGCTGAGACAGGAGTACTGGGAGTCCACAGCCAGCCTCAGCAACAGTGAGGCACTAAGCAACTCAGTTGAGACTCTGTCTCTAAATAAAATACAAAATAGGGCTGGGCATGTGGCTCAGAGTTTGAGTGCCCCTGGGTTTGAGCCTTGATACCCATCCTTCACAAAAAGAAGAGGAAGAACCAAGGAAAGGAGGCTGGTTGGCACATTCCTGTAATCCAGATACTGTGGAGGTTGAGGCAGGAGGATCCCAGGTCAAGGCCAGCCTGGGAAACTGAGCCACACCCTGTCTTAAAATTTTAAAAAGGGGCTGGAAATGTAGCCAAGAGGTAAGCGCCCTGGTTTCAATCCCCAGTACTACAGAGAGGTTGAGGTGGGTAACACAACTGAGAAGGATCTCCCAGTAAGGAAAACACACACACACACACACACACACACACACACACACACGAAAAAGTAATGCCACAGGATAAGAAAAAAGCATTTTAAGAAGGAGACAGTAGGGTTTGGGGTTGTGGCTCAGCAGTAAGAGCCTTTGCCTTGCATGTGTGAGGCACTGGGTTCAATTCTCAGCACCACATAAAAATAACCAAACAAAATTAAGGTGTTCTGTCCATCTACAACTAAAAAAATATATATTAAAAAAAGGAGATAGTAAGAAAAAGCACAGAAATAACTGAAGAAAAAACAATGCCTAGAAGGGAAACAATTGAATAAGATGGAGTATCATTTGCTAAAATCCCGTAGAGAAAAGAATTATTCCAACTGACCTTGGAACAAAATATTTTCACTGTACATTTTTTAGTGAGATACTCAAAACCTAAAATAAAGGGTAAACATCTCAAATTATCTAGTTTCATTTCACAGTCTTATTGTTAATAACAATGCTGTTATTTTGAAATATACACATTGTAATATAACAAGACACTATGTTAAAATTGTTAAGACATGATGTTCAGCATAAAAAAGCTCAGTGAAGAAAACAAAACAAATAACCTTAGAATGTGGCTGGAGATGTAGCTCAGTGGTATAGTGCTTGCCATTGTAGCTATAAATCCCAGTATAAAATTGCAATTATTTTGTATCAAAGATTGAACTCAGAGGTGTTTAACCACTGAGCAACATCCCCAGAACTTTTTTTTTTAAGAAAAAAAATCTTTTTTTTTTTTTTTGTAGTTGGACACAACACAACACCTTTATTTTATTATTTTTTTTTTACGTGGTGCTGAGGATCAAACCTGGGTCCCGCCCATGTTAGGAGAGAGCTCTACCGCTGAGCCATAATCCCAGCCCCAGCACGTTTTATGTTTTATTTTGAGACAGGTTCTTCCTGAGATGCTTAGGCCCTCGCTAAGTTGCTGAAGATGGCTTTGAAATCGAGACCCTCCTGCTACAGGCTACTGAGCTGCTGGGATTACAGGTGTGTGCCAGCATATCCAGCTAATTTTTAAAAGTTGAATATATTCTACCTCTATCCATGGAGGTCAAGAAATAATGACGATCCAGTTTTAAGGAGAATTCTTTTTTTTTAATTTTTTTTATTGGTTGTTCAAAACATTACATAGTTCTTGATATATCATATTTCACACTTTGATTCAAGTGGGTTATGAACTCCCATTTTTACCCCATATACAGATTGCAGAATCACATCAGTTACACTTCCACTGATTTACATATTGACATACTCATGTCTGTTGTATTCTGCTGCCTTTCCTATCCTCTACTATCCCCCCTCCCCTCCCCTCCCCTCTTCTCTCTCTACCCCCTCTACTGTAATTCATTTCTCCCCCTTGTATTATTTTTCCCTTTCCCCTCACTTCCTCTTGTATGTAATTTTGTATAACCCTGAGGGTCTCCTTCCATTTCCAAGCAATTTCCCTTCTCTCTCCCTTTCCCTCCCACCTCTCATCCCTGTTTAATGTTAGTCATCTTCTCATGCTCTTCTTCCCTACTCTGTTCTTAGTTACTCTCCTTATATCAAAGAAGACATTTGGCATTTGTTTTTTAGGGATTGGCTAGCTTCACTTAGCATAATCTGCTCTAATGCCATCCATTTCCCTCCAAATTCTACAATTTTGTCATTTTTTAATGAAGAGTAATACTCCATTGTGTATAAATGCCACATTTTTTTTATCCATTCGTCTATTGAAGGGCATCTAGGTTGCTTCCACAGTCTTGCTATTGTGATTTGTGCTGCTATGAACATCGATGTAGCAGTGTCCCTGTAGCATGCTGTTTTTAGGTCTTTAGGGAATAGACCCAGAAGGGGAATAGCTGGGTCAAATGGTGGTTCCATTCCCAGCTTTCCAAGAAATCTCCATACTGCTTTCCAAATTGGCTGCACCAATTTGCAGTCCCACCAACAATGTACAAGTGTACCCTTTTCCCCACATCCTCGCCAGCACTTGTTGTTGTTTGACTTCATAATGGCTGCCAATCTTACTGGAGTGAGATGATATCTTAGGGTGATTTTGATTTGCATTTCTCTGACTGCTAGAGATGGTGAGCATTTTTTCATGTACTTGTTGATTGATTGTATGTCCTCCTCTGAGAAGTGTCTGTTTAGGTCTTAAGGAGAATTCTTTACTGTGATCTTTAAATACCATTTCAGACTAAAAGAACTAAAGACTTTTTAGATGAACAACCAATTCCAGGAAATGTACCAGTCGTTTTGGGACATCTTATTATGACAAAAAAGCTAGGAAGCAATCAAAAACTAATATCGCCAAATTAAAGCCACAATATCACCTCAGACCTGTTACAATGGCTAGTATCAAAAATACAAAGAGCTGGGCCTGGTGGTGTATGCCAGTAATCCCAGTTGTTCAAGAGATGGAGGCAGGAGGATCACAAGTTCAAAGCCAGTCTCAGCAATTTAGTGAGGCCCTGAACAATTTAGCAAGATTCTGTCTCAAAAAATAAAAAGGGGCCAATTCCCCCAAACCAAATACCCTATGTTTTCTATGATTTAAGGAAGCTGATTCATAATAGGGTTGGGGGAAGCAAGGGGGGATTCCATGAACTCTAGATAGGACAAAGGGGAGGGAGGAGAAGGGAGGGGAAATGGGATAGGAAAGATGGTGGAATGAGATGGACACCATTATCCTAAGTACATGTATGAAGACATGAATGGTGTGACTCTACTTTGTGTACAACCAGAATATGAAAAAGTGTGCTCTATATGTGTAATATTAATTGTAATGCATTCTGCTGTCAAGTATGTACAAATTAAAATTAAATACATAAAAAGGGTTGGGGATGTGATTCAGTGGTTAAGTGTCTGGGTTCAATCTCTGGTATAAAACAAAATGGCAAAACATAGGTAAGTGTTGGTAAGGATGCAGAGAACATGGTACACCTATACATTGTTGGTGAGAATGTAATTTAGTACAACCATATGGAAACATTATGGTGGTGCCTCAAAAAATTACAAATAAAACTACCATAGGATTTAGCAATCCAATACTGGGTATATGAGAAGGAAATGAAATCAGTATGCCAGATACCTGTAGTCTCATGTTCAATGCAGTATTATTCACAATATCCAAGATAAGAAAATAACCTGAGTGATCATCAATGGAAGAATTGGTGGAAATTACCGTACACACAAGGGAGTACCATTCAACTTAAAAAAAGAAGGAAAGCCTGTCTTAGGCAATGACATAGGTAAACCTGGAGGGACATTATGGTAAGTAAAGTAAACTAGGCACAGGAAGAAAATACTGTCTGATCTCACTAGCATGTCAGATCTCAAAAAGTCCAACTCACAGAAGCAGAAAGTAGAATGATGGAGGTATCAGGGCCTGTGCTAAGGGAGAAGGGGTATGGATAGGGCAGGAAAGATACCAAGTTTCTGGTAGAAAAATTGAGTTCTGGAGATCAACTTTATAGCACAGAGACTAATCTTCATAACAATGTATGGAATTCTTGAAAATTGCTTAAATAGTAAGTTTTTTTAATATTTATTTTTTTTTAGTTTTTTTTTCCAGTGGACACAACATCTTTTATTTTATTTTTATGTGGTGCTGAGGATTGAACCCAGCGCCCCGCGCATGCCAGGTGAGCACGCTACCGCTTGAGCCACATCCCCAGCCCAAATAGTAAGTTTTAAATGTTCTCTTTACAAAAAGATGGTAAGTATGTGAGGTGATATGTTAATTAATGATGTAATTATGCCTCAATGTACATATATCAATATACATGTATCAAAACATCGTGTCATATGCCACAAATATGTTTAATCTTTTAATCAGTTAAAATGATTTTTAAAAATTAGGTTGGAGTTGTAGCTCAGTGGTAGAGCACTTGCCTAGCATGTGTAATGCACTGGGTGCAGCCCTCAGCACCACATAAAAATAAATAAATAAAATAAAGATACTGTGTCTATCTACAACAACAACAAAGAACCAAATTAACACTGCCAGCCAGGTGTGGTGGTACATGCTTATAATCCCAGCAACCTGGGAGGTTGAGGTAGGAGGATACAAATTCAAAGCCAGCCTCAACACTTAGTGAGGCCCTGAACAACTCAGCAAGACCCAGCCTCTAAAATAAAAATATAAAAAGGGTTGCAAATGTTGCTTAGTAGCTATTTACCCCTGGGTTTAATCCCCAGTACCAAAAACAAAACTAAACCAAAAAATTAATATTGCCATTATCACCAAATGTCACTGGGAAAGGGGTCCAAGGAGGTTCCCAGAGGGAGGGGATCAGAACAACCAGGTTCTTGATGTTCACCAAGAAAAATAATTCAGGGGGCTGGGGTTGTGGCTCAAGCGGTGGCGCGCTCGCCTGGCATGCGTGCGGCCCGGGTTCGATCCTCAGCACCACATGCCAACAAAGATGTTGTGTCCCCCGAGAACTAAAAAATAAATATTAAAAATTCTCTCTCTCTCTCTCTCTCTCTCTCTCTCTCTCTCTCTCTTTCTCTTTCCTCTCTCACTCTCTCTTTAAAAAAAAAAATAATAATTCAGGACATAGAGGAGTGACAGGCTGACTCTTTTTTTTTTTTCTTGTTTAGATTCTGGGGATTGAACCCAGGGTGCTCTGACACTGAGCTTCATCCCATCCTTTTTAAAAAATTTGAATCAGGGTTTTCCTAAATTGCCAAGACACACCTCAAACTTATGATTGTCCTGTGTCACTCTTCTAAGTAGCTGGGATTTCAGGTGTGTATCACTGTACCCAGCTCAAGTTGATATCATTTTTTTTTTCAATATGGGGAATTGAACCCAGAGGCCCTTAACCACTGAGCCACATCCCAGGATTATTTTTTTTTTTTTTTTTTTTTTTTTTTTTTAGAGACAGAGCCTTACTATGTTGTTGAGGCTGGCTTTGGACTCATGATCCTCCTGTCTCAGAGTCCCTAGCTGCTGGGATTACAGGTGTGTGCAATTGTACCCAGCATCAAGTTGATTTCTTAAGCAATCAAAGCAACACACACTCAGAATTAAATATAGTATTTTTTTTATCCTTGTATAAAACTTTTATTTAAATTTTTTTATTTGCTTTTTATATATATATTAAAATACATTTTGTCTAATTAAAATATAATCCAGTTAACCTTTTCTTGTGATCACAATGTTGACTTAAGTCAATATTGGAAGAAAATATATCTTCATATGGCCATCACTGCTGTCAACTTTTACTTCGTTATAATTAACAAAGAATTAAATATAGTATTGACAACTGTTGAAAGTAGGTGAGGGTGGGCACAGGGAAGTTTGTTAAAGTATGCTTCGTACTTTTATGTTTGGAAATTTTCATGAATTAAAAAAATAGCAACTGTGATTAAATATAAATAGGTAAGGACAGTAGAGTGAGTATTGGCTATTGGATTTGGCAATATGAAGTCACTGGCAACCTTGAGAAGAGTTGTGGCAGTAGAATGGTGACATTTATACTGAAGTTCGGCAAGAACTAATTGGTAGCAGATAAATGTAGTTGTGGTCAACAGCCTTAAGATGATCCCAAAGCCCCACTTCCTTTTCTTTAAACCTTATATAACCCATCCCTTTGTGAGTTGCTTATATCAATAGACCATGGCAACATTTAAATGTCTGTTAGACTTTACATCCAATGGATCATAACTCACCATTTAGGATGGGTATGGTGGCCTACACCTGTAATTCCAGTGGTTTGGGAGGCTGAATCAAGAGGATCTTGAATTCAAAGCCAGCCTCAGAAATTTAGTGAGGCCCTAAGAAACTCAGTGAGGCCCTGTCTCTAAACAGAATACAAAAAAAGGGCTGGGGATGTGGTTCAGTGATTGAGTGCCTCTGGGTTCAATCCTTGGTACCAAAAAAGTATAACAATTCACCATTTTCAAACAGTATACTGTGTGGTACTTATGGTTATAAATACAGATTGTGTGGTGATACAGTCTGAGAATTGTGGAACTAAGAAACATCTTTCTATTGTGTCATATATGCTACTATTCAGACTCCTTTTTTCATGTTAAATTAACAAGTATGTATTGACACGTTCTTTCAGCAAAGCCTTATGTTAGAAAATTGAGATAATCATTCAATAGTTCATCTTTTACATATTCTCTTCCTAAGACCTCAAAGGGTTTTAGACATATCATGCTTAATTTTTTAAAAACCCCATGGAGTCACATAGGATAGACATTATCAGTGCTTTGGATCTGGAAGTTCTGAATTAGAAAATACACATTCTCCCGAAGTCATACCATTACAGCATGAAAGTTTAAAACCCAACCTCAACTCTAAAACCTAAGGTATTTTAAAATAATCAACTTCAAAATAGTGTTTATTTTCTATATCATTTCAATATTTTTTCTGCATAGAAAAATTAAAAGGTTTAATAAAGTTATGTATTACTCAACTTTTCACTGCTGGCATATACCTGAGAAAAACAACTTCAAGGAGGAAAGACTTATGTTGGCTGATGATTTCAGAGGTCCCTAGTTGATTGGCCCCATTGCTTTGAGGCTTAGGTGAGGCAGAACATCATGGCAGAAGGGTGTGGAGGGAAACTGCTCAGCTCATGGCAGCCAGGAAGCAGAACAGGGGGCAGCAAGGAAGAGACTGGGGACAAGATATCCTATCCAGGGCATGCCCCATGATCCACTTCCCAAATAGGCCCCATCTCCTAAGGTCTGTACCAGCTGCCAATAATGCCATCAAATTATTAATTTGTCAATGGATTAATCCATGATGAGGTTAGAATCCTCATGATCCAATCCCATCCCAACACCCCACCTCTGACTATTGCTATATTGGGGACCAAGCCTTCAATACACAAGCCTTTAGGGAATGTTCAATCCCAATGTATCACAATAGTTTCAAATACTCATTAAATGTCATTTGAAGGCAAACAAAAATGTCTCAAAATTGAATATAACCTAATGTTTTATGTAAATTCTCACACCAGTAATTCATAATGTTTCCTTTTTCCCCCAGGCCTTCATAATAACAATCCTCCCACCTCCAACAGAGTTCTCAGAACCATAGCTTATTTCATTGCCTAAAAAATCTGTAGATATTAAAGAAAGGGGACGGGTAGATAAAATGAAGCACTAGAGCCAGGCATGGTGGTACACATCTGTAATCCCAGTTACTCAGAAGGCTGAAGCACGAGGATCATGAGTTTGAGGCCAGCCTAAATAACTTAGTGAGACCCACTCTCAAAATAAAAAATAAAAAGGGCTGGGGACATAGCTCAGTAGTAGAGCACCCCTGAGTTCATTACCCAATATTACAAAAGAAAAGAAAAGAAAAAAAAAGCAACACAGAAAGAATTAAGATAAAAAATAATAAAAAAACCCACAATAAACAGTAATTTATTAAAATGAATAATGCTGCTAACACATATTTAAAAACCACTGTGAAGTTACACTTGACCTACCTAGGACTTTTTTTTTCTTTTTTTTTCTTGGTTGTTCAAAACATTACAAAGCTCTTGACATATCATATTTCAAACATTAGTTTCAAGTGAGTTATGAACTCCCATTTTTACCCCAAATACAGATTGCAGAATCACATTGGTTACACATCCACATTTTTACATAATGCCATACTAGTAACTGTTGTCTTCTGCTGCCTTTCCTATCCTCTACTATCCCCCCTCCCCCCATCTTCTCTTTCTATCCCATCTACTGTAATTCATTTCTTTCCTTGTTTTTTTTTCCAATTCCCCTCACAACCTCTTATATGTAGTTTTTTATAACAATGAGGGTCTCTTTCCATTTCCATGCAATTCCCCTTTTCTCTCCCTTTCCCTCCCACCTCGTGTCTCTGTTTAATGCTAATATTTTCTTCCTGCTCTTCCTCCCTGCTCTATTCTTAGTTGCTCCCATTATATCAAAGAAGACATTTGGTATTTGTTTTTTTTTATTGTTGGTCGTTCAAAACATTACATAGTTCTTAATATATCATATTTCACAGTTTGATTCAAGTGGGTTATGAACTCCCATTTTTACCCCGTATACAGATTGCTGTATCACATCAGTTACACTTCCATTGATTTACATATTGCCATTCTAGTGTCTGATGTATTCTGCTGTCTATCCTATTCTCTACTATCCCCCTCCCCTCCCCTCCCCTCCCCTCTTCTCTCTCTACCCCCTCTACTGTAATTCATTTCTCCCCCTTGTATTATTCTTCTCTTACCCCTCATTTCCTCTTATATGTAATTTTGTATAACCCTGAGGATCACCTTCCATTTCCATACAATTTCCCTTCTCTCTCCCTTTCCCTCCCACATCTCATCCCTGTTTAATGTTGATCTTCTTCTCAAGCTCTTCGTCCCTACCCTGTCCTTGGTTACTCCCCTTATATCAAAGAAGTCATTTGGCATTTGTTTTTTAGGGATTGGCTAGCTTCACTTAGCATAATCTGCTCTAATGCCATCCATTTCCCTCCAAATTCTATGATTTTGTCATTTTTTAATGTAGAGTAATACTCCATTGTGTATAAATGCCACATTTTTTAATCCATTCATCTATTGAAGGGCATCTAGGTTGGTTCCACAATCTTGCTATCGTGAATTGTGCTGCTATGAACATCGATGTAGCAGTGTCCCTGTAGCATGCTCTTATTAGGTCTTTAGGGAATAGACCCAGAAGGGGAATAGCTGGGTCAAATGGTGGTTCCATTCCCAGCTTTCCAAGAAATCTCCATACTGCTTTCCAAATTGGCTGCACCAATTTGCAGTCCCACCAACAATGAACAAGTGTACCCTTTTCCCCGAATCCTCTCCAGCACTTGTTGTTGTTGGACTTCATAATGGCTGCCAATCTTACTGGAGTGAGATGGTATCTTAGGGTGGTTTTGATTTGCATTTCTCTGACTGCTAGCGATGGTGAGCATTTTTTCATGTACTTATTGATTGATTGTATGTCCTCCTCTGAGAAGTGTCTGTTCAGGTCCTTGGCCCATTTGTTGATTGGGTTATTTGTTATCTTATTGTCTAATTTTTTGAGTTCTTTGTATACTCTGGATATTAGGGCTCTATCTGAAGTGTGTGGAGTAAAGATTTGTTCCCAGGATGTAGGCTCCCTGTTTACCTCTCTTATTGTTTCTTTTGCTGAGAAAAAACTTTTAAGTTTAATTAAGTCCCATTTGTTGATTCTAGTTGTTAACTCTTGCGCTATGGGTGTCCTATTGAGGAATTTGGAGCCCGACCCCACAGTATGTAGATCATAGCCAACTTTTTCTTCTATCAGATGCCGTGTCTCTGATTTAATATCAAGCTCCTTGATCCATTTTGAGTTAACTTTTGTGCATGGCGAGAGAAAGGGATTCAGTTTCATTTTGATGCAAATGGATTTCCAATTTTCCCAGCACCATTTGTTGAAGATGCTATCCTTCCTCCATTGCATGCTTTTAGCCCCTTTATAAAATATAAGATAGTTGTAGTTTTGTGGATTGGTTACTGTGTCCTCTATTCTGTACCATTGGTCTACCCGCCTGTTTTGGTACCAGTACCATGCTGTTTTTGTTACTATTGCTCTGTAGTATAGTTTGAAGCCTGGTATCGCTATACCGCCTGATTCACACTTCCTGCTTAGCATTGTTTTTGCTATTCTGGGTCTTTTATTATTCCATATAAATTTCATGATTGTTTTATCTATTTCTACAAGAAATGCTGTTGGGATTTTGATTGGCATTGCATTGAACTTATAGAGAACTTTTGGTAATATCGCCATTTTGATGATGTTAGTTCTGCCTATCCATGAACAGGGTATATTTTTCCATCTTCTAAGGTCTTCTTCTATATCTCTCTTTAGGGTTCTGTAGTTTTCATTGTATAAGTCTTTCACCTCTTTTGTTAGGTTGATTCCCAAGTATTTTATTTTTTGGGGGGATATTGTGAATGGAGTAGTTGTCCTCATTTCCGTTTCAGAGGATTTGTCGCTGATATACAGGAATGCATTTGATTTATACATGTTGATTTTATATCCTGCCACTTTGCTGAATTCATTTATTAGCTCTAATAGTTTCTTTGTAGACCCTTTTGGGTCTTCTAGGTATAAAATCATGTCATCTGCAAATAGTGATAATTTAAGTTCTTCTTTTCCTATTTTTATGCCTTTAATTTCTTTCCTCTGTCTAATTGCTCTGGCCAGTGTTTCGAGGATTATGTTGAACAGAAGTGGTGAGAGAGGGCATCCCTGTCTTGTTCCAGATTTTAGAGGGAATGCCTTCAATTTTTCTCCATTCAGAATGATGCTGGCCTGTGGCTTATCATAGATTGCTTTTACATTGTTGAGGTATGATCCTGTTATCCCTAATTTTTCTAGAGTTTTGAACATAAAGGGATGCTGTACTTTGTCGAATGCTTTTTCTGCATCTATCGAGATGATCATATGGTTCTTATTTTTAAGTCTATTGATGTGGTGAATAACATTTATTGATTTCCGTATATTGAACCAGCCTTGCATCCCAGGGATGAATCCTACTTGATCATGGTGTATAATTTTTTTGATATGTTTTTGAATCCGATTCGCCAAAATTTTATTGAGGATTTTTGCATCTAGGTTCATTAGAGATATTGGTCTGTAGTTTTCTTTCTTTGAAGTGTCTTTGTCTGCTTTCGGAATCAGGGTGATGTTGGCCTCGTAGAATGAATTTGGAAGTTCTCCCTCTTTTTCTATTTCCTGAAATAGGTTGAAAAGTATTGGTGTTAGTTCCTCTTTAAAGGTTTTGTAAAACTCTGCTGTATACCCATCTGGTCCTGGGCTTTTCTTAGTTGGTGGTCTTTTGATGGTTTCTTCTATTTCCTCAATTGATATTGGTCTGTTTAGGTTGTCTATATCCTCCTGACTCAATCTGGGCAGATCATATGACTTAAGAAATTTCTTGATGCCTTCACTATCTTCTATTTTATTGGAGTATAAGGATTCAAAATAATGTCTGATTATCTTCTGTATTTCTGAAGTGTCTGTTGTGATATTGCCTTTTTCATCCCGTATGTTAGTAATTTGAGTTCTCTCTCTTCTTCTCTTCGTTAGCATGGCTAAGGGTCTGTCGATTTTATTTATTTTTTCAAAGAACCAACTTTTAGTTTTGTCAATTTTTTCAATAGTTTCTTTTGTTTCGATTTCATTAATTTCAGCTCTGATTTTAATTATTTCTTGCCTTCTACTTCTTTTGCTATTGTTTTGCTCTTCTTTTTCTAGGATTTTGAGATGAAGTATGAGATCATTTATTTGTTGGTTTTTTTCTTTTTTAAGGAATGAACTCCAAGCAATGAATTTTCCTCTTAGAACTGCTTTCAATGTGTCCCATAGATTCCGATATGTTGTGTCTGTGTTTTCATTTAACTCTAAGAAGTTTTTAATTTCCTCCTTGATGTCTTCTAAAACCCATTGATCATTCAGTAACCTATTGTTCATTCTCCAAGTGATGCCTGATTTTTCCTTCCTTCTTTTGTCGTTGATTTTCAGTTTCATTCCATTATGATCAGATAAGATGCATGGTATTATCTCTACTCCTTTATATTGTCTAAGAGTTGCCCTGTGACATAATATGTGATATATTTTTGAGAAGGATCCATGTGCTGCTGAGAAAAAAGTGTAACTGCTTGATGTTGGGTGGTATATTCTATATATGTCAATTAAGTCTAGGTTATTAATTGTGTTATTGAGTTCTATAGTTTCCTTATTTAACTTTTGTTTGGAAGATCTGTCCAGTGGTGAGAGAAGTGTGTTGAAGTCTCCCATGATTATTGTATGGTGGTCTATTAGACTCTTGAACTTGAGAAGAGTTTGCTTGACAAACATAGCTGCACCATTGTTTGGGGCATATATATTTATGATTGTTATGTCTTCTTGGTATATGGTTCCCTTGAGCAGTATGTAGTGGCCCTCTTTATCCCTTTTGATTAACTTTGGCTTGAAATCTATTTTATTAGATATGAGTATGGACACTCCTGCTTGTTTCTGCAGTCCATATGAGTGATATGATTTTTCCCAACCTTTCACCTTCAGTCTATGTATATCTTTTCCTATCAAATGCGTCTCCTGTAGGCAGCATATTGTTGGGTCTTGTTTTGTGATCCATTCTACTAGCCTGTGTCTCTTAATTGGTGAGTTTAAGCCATTAACATTTAGGGTTATTATTGAGATATGGTTTGTTCTTCCAGCCATATTTGTTTATTAATGTTACTAAACCTGATTTGTTTTCCTCTTTGATTACTTTCCCCCCTTTACTGTCCTACCTCCCACTGTTGGTTTTCATTGTTATTTTCCATTTCCTCTTCCTGTAATGTTTTGCCAAGGATTTTTTGAAGAGATGGTTTTCTAGCTGCAAATTCTTTTAACTTTTGTTTATCGTGGAAGGTTTTAATTTCATCTTCCATCCTGAAGCTTAATTTCGCCGGATACATGATTCTTGGTTGGAACCCATTTTCTTTCAGTGTTTGAAATATGATATTCCAGGATCTTCTAGCTTTCAGAGTCTGTGTTGAGAGATCAGCTGTTATCCTGATTGGTTTACCCCTAAATGTAATCTGCTTCCTTTCTCTTGTAGCTTTTAAAATTCTCTCCTTATTCTGTATGTTGGGCATCTTCATTATAATGTGTCTAGGTGTGGATCTCTTATGATTTTGCACATTTGGTGTCCTGTAGGATTCTAGGATTTGGGATTCTGTCTCATTCTTCAAGTCTGGGAAGTTTTCTCGTATTATTTCATTGAATAGATTGTTTATTCCTTTGGTTTGGAGCTCTGTGCCTTCCTGTATCCCAATGACTCTTAAGTTTGGTCTCTTTATGTTATCCCATATTTCTTGGATGTTCTGCTCATGGTTTTTTAGCAGTCTTGCTGAGCTCTATATGTTCTTTTCAAGTTAAAGTACTTTGTCCTCATTGTCTGATGTTCTATCTTCTAAGTGATCTACTCTGCTGATAGTATTCTCAATTGAGTTTTTAAGTTGGTTTATTGCTTCCTGCATTTCTAGGATTTCTATTTGTTTGTTTTTTATTACCTCTATCTTCCTGTGTAATTGATCTTTTGCTTCCTGGATTTGTTTATGTAGTTCCTTGTCAAAGTGATCTTTCATTGTCTGATTTTGCTGTCTCATGTCTTCCTTGAGACTCCAGATCATCTGAAGCATGTATATCCTGAACTCTTTATCTGACATTCCATCTGTTGCAGCTATTACCTCTTCTAGAGTTGAGTTGACCTGCATTGCTTGTGGTCCTTTCTTTCCTTGTCTTTTCATACTGCTCGTGTTTCTTTCTGCTTGGTGAAACGGTTGTGTTTTTGAAATTTTCCCCCTATATATTTATATTGCTCTTGTATAGTTGGAAAATCTCCCTTGCGGGCCAGGTAGTGGCTGTGCTCCTCCTCTAATTAGGGTGATCTGTCTACCACGCTTCTCGGTCGCAGGTCTGCCCACCCTGCGGGCGTGGGTGGCGGCTCTGCTCTGCCCCCACTCCAATTGTGGTGACGTGTGACGTGTCTACCACACTGGCAGGCCTCTAGGCCTGTTCCGCCGGTGGGTCGCAGGTCTGCCTACCTTGCGGTCTTGGGCAGCAGTTCTGCTCAGCCCCCACTCCAAATGGGGCTACCTGGCTGCCTCTCCAACGGGTCGCTGGGCATTTTCCAGACACGGGCGGCGGCTCTGCTCCACTCCCACTCCAACCAGTGTGACGTGACTGCCTCGGTGCTATGTGTCCACCACACTGGCAGGCTACCGGGCCTGTCCTGCCAGTGGGTCGCAGGTCTGCCTACCTTGCAGGCTCAGACGGCGGTTCTACACAGCCCCTACTCCAAATGGGGTGACTTGGCTACCGTGCCGTCGGGTCGCTGGTCCTGTTCCAGGCGTAGGCGGCTACTCTCTTCGGCCCCAGCTGCAGTTGGGGTGTCGTGATACCACGCCGGCGGGTCACTTGGCCTGTTCTGGGCGCAGGAGGCAGCTCCCCTCTGCCCCTCTGGCCCCCATTGCACCCAGGAGGACCCGGACCGAGAAGCAGTTACCGCGGGGTCCCCATCCCTGGGCCAAAGCCGCTCCGGGAGCCAGAACCCAGCCTCTCTGAGCCCGGTGCACGCTCTGCTAGGAGCAGGCTCCAAGGAGCGATCTCCGTGGGTTCCCCAGCCCTAGGCCAAAGCAGCTCCGGGAGCCAGAGCCCGGCCGCTCCAAGCTCTCCGAGCTCGGTGCACGCTCTACTGGAAGCAGGCTCAAAGACGCAGACCCCGCGTGTTCCCCAGACCTGGGCCAAAACTGTTCCAGGGGTCAGAACCCAGCCGCTTCGAGCTCGATGCACGCTCCACTAGGAGCTGGCTTCAATACGCAGTCTCCGCGGGTTCCCTAGCCCTGGGCCAAAGCAGCTGCGGGAACCAGAACCCGGCCGCTCAGAGCTCGGTGCACGCTTTGCTAGGAGCGAGCCCCAAGGAGTATTCTCCACAGGTTCTCTAGCCCTGAGCCTGAACGATCTGTTTGCGAGACGCAGGCAAATGCCAGCCTGAAATCACCTGTTCCGTAGCTGAATGAGCTGAGATCAGTAGAAAACAGGGATGATTCCATCAGCTCTCCAAGATGGTGGCCGCTGTCCTCCTCCGTGGTCCGACCGGTGTCGAGAACCGAACTGGACCGCTTCTCTCCTCCGTCTCAAAGCCAGAACTCAGCACTAAGCACGGCCATTACGCCGCTGGCAGGAGCCCCCAGAATCCGCATCGCTGCACCCCCGCTCCAGCACAGACTCCAGCCGCGGGGCTATCCGCCGATCAGGCAATGCGACCCTCCGTGCGGAGAAATCGTCCTCGTCCGAGCTCCCGCAGCCGAACCTCGCGTGATGGAAATCCCTCTACTAGATTCTGGAGCATCTCAATTTCGCTGGAATTTCCCAACAAGACAGCCTTCAGCTGTTTCACCTCGTCTTTCTCCTGCACAGTCACTCGGCGACGGGGGTGATGCACTCCCTTCGCCGCCATCTTCTTCTCATTGTCTGGTATTTGTTTTTTAGGGATTGGCTAGCTTAACTAAGCATAATCTGCTCTAGTGCCATCCATTTCCCTGCGAATTCCATGATTTTGTCATTTTTTAGTGCTGCGTAATACTCCATGGTGTATAAATGCCACATTTTTTTAATCCATTCATCTATTGAAGGGCATCTGGGATGGTTCCACAGTCTAGCTATGTGAATTGTGCTGCTGTGAACATCGATGTGGCAGTATCCCTGTAGTATGCTCTTTTAAGGTCTTCAGGTCCGAGAAGGGTCCGAGAAGGGCAATAGCTGGGTCAAATAGTGGTTCCATTCCCAGCTTTCGCAGAAATCTCCATACTGCTTTCCAAATTGGCTGAACCAATTTGCAGTCCCACCAGCAATGTACAAGAGTACCCTTTTCCCCACATCCTCTCCAGCACTTGTTGTTATTTGACTTCATAATGGCTGCCAATCTTACTGGAGTGAGATGGTATCTTAGGGTGGTTTTGATTTGCATTTCTCTGACTGCTAGCGATGTTGAGCATTTTTTCATGTACTTGTTGATTGATTGTATGTCCTCCTCTGAGAAGTGTCTGTTCAGGTCCTTGGCCCATTTGTTGATTGGGTTATTTGTTGTCTTATTGTCTAATTTTTTGAGTTCTTTGTATACTCTGGATATTAGGGCTCTATCTGAAGTGTGAGGAGTAAAGATTTGTTCCCAGGATGTAGGCTCCCTATTTACCTCTCTTATTGTTTCTTTTGCTGAGAAAAAACTTTTTAGTTTCAGTAAGTCCCAATTGTTGATTCTAGTTGTTAACTGTTGCGCTATGGGTGTCCTATTGAGGAATTTGGAGCCCGACCCCATATTATGTAGTTCATAGCCAATTTTTTCTTTTATCAGACGCCGTGTCTCTGATTTGATATCAAGCTCCTTGACCCATTTTGAGTTAACTTTTGTGCATGGCGAGAGAAAGGGATTCAGTTTCATTTTGTTGCATATGGATTTCCAGTTTTCCCAGCACCATTTGTTGAAGATGCTATCCTTCCTCCATTGCATGCTTTTAGCCCCTTTATCAAATATAAGATAGTTGTAGTTTTGTGGATTGGTTTCTGTGTCCTCTATTCTGTACCATTGGTCCACCCACCTGTTTTGGTACCAGTACCATGCTGTTTTTGTTACTATTGCTCTGTAGTATAGTTTGAAGTCTGGTATCGCTATACCACCTGATTCACACTTCCTGCTTAGCATTGTTTTTGCTATTCTGGGTCTTTTATTTTTCCATATGAATTTCATGATTGCTTTCTCTATTTCTACAAAAAATGCCATTGGGATTTTGTTTGGCATTGCATTAAACCTATAGAGAACTTTTGGTAATATCACCATTTTGATGCCTATCCATGAACAGGGTATATTTTTCCATCTTCTAAGATCTTCTTCTATTTCTTTCTTTAGGGTTCTGTAGTTTTCATTGTATAAGTCTTTCACCTCTTTTGTTAGGTTGATTCCCAAGTATTTTTTTTTTTTTTGAGGATATTGTGAATGGAGTGGTTGTCCTCATTTCCATTTCACCGGATTTTTCACTGATGCCTTTGATTTATGCGTGTTGATTTTATATGCTGCCACTTTGCTGAATTCATTTATTTGCTCTAATAGTTTCTTTGTAGACCCTTTTGGGTCTTCTAGGTATAAAATCATGTCATCTGCAAATAGTGATAATTTAAGTTCTTCTTTTCCTATTTTTATGCCTTTAATTTCTTTCGTCTGTCTAATTGCTCTGGCCAGTGTTTCGAGAACTATGTTGAACAGAAGTGGTGAGAGAGGGCATCCCTGTCTTGTTCCAGATTTTAGAGGGAATGCCTTCAATTTTTCTCCATTCAGAATGATGCTAGCCTGAGGCTTAGCATAGATTGCTTTTACAATGTTGAGGTATGTTCCTGTTATCCCTAGTTTAGTTTCTAGAGTTTTGAGCATAAAGGGATGCTGTACTTTGTCGAATGCTTTTTCCGCATCTATTGAGATGATCATATGGTTCTTATTTTTAAGTCTATTGATGTGGGGAATAACATTTATTGATTTCCGTATATTGAACCAGCCTTGCATCCCAGGGATGAATCCTACTTGATCATGGTGTATAATTTTTTTGATATGTTTTTGAATCCGATTCGCCAAAATTTTATTGAGGATTTTTGCATCTAGGTTCATTAGAGATATTGGTCTGTAGTTTTCTTTCTTTGAAGTGTCTTTGTCTGGTTTAGGAATCAGGGTGATGCTGGCCTCGTAGAATGAATTTGGAAGTTCTCCCTCTTTTTCTATTTCCTGAAATAGCTTGAAAAGTATTGGTGTTAGTTCCTCTTTAAAGGTTTTGTAAAACTCTGCTGTATACCCATCCGGTCCTGGGCTTTTCTTAGTTGGTAGTCTTTTGATGGTTTCTTCTATTTCCTCAATTGATATTGGTCTGTTTAAGTTGTCTATATCCTTCTGACTCAATCTGGGCAGATCATATGACTTAAGAAATTTATCGATGCCTTCACTATCTTCTGTTTTATTGGAGTATAAGGATTCAAAATAATGTCTGATTATCCTCTGTATTTCTGAAGTGTCTGTTGTGATATTGCCTTTTTCATCCCGTATGTTAGTAATTTGAGTTCTCTCTCTTCTTCTCTTCATTAGCATGGCTAAGGGTCTGTCGATTTTATTTATTTTTTCAAAGAACCAACTTTTAGTTTTATCAATTTTTTCAATTGTTTCTTTTGTTTCGATTTCATTAATTTCAGCTCTGATTTTAATTATTTCTTGCCTTCTACTTCTTTTGCTGTTGTTTTGCTCTTCTTTTTCTAGGATTTTGAGATGAAGTATGAGATCATTTATTTGTTGTTTTTTTCTTTGTTTAAGGAATGAACTCCAAGCAATGAATTTTCCTCTTAGAACTGCTTTCAATGTGTCCCATAGATTCTGATATGTTGTGTCTGTGTTTTCATTTATCTCTAAGAATTTTTTAATTTCCTCCTTGATGTCTTCTATAACCCATTGATCATTCAGTAACTTATTGTTCATTCTCCAAGTGATCCATGATTTTTCCTTCCTTCTTTTATCGTTGATTTTCAGTTTCATTCCATTATGATCAGATAAGATGCATGGTATTATCTCTACTCCTTTATATTGTTTAAGAGTTGCCCTGTGACATAATATATCATCTATTTTTGAGAAGGATCCATGTGCTGCTGAGAAAAAAGTGTAACTGCTTGATGTTGGGTGGTATATTCTATATATGTCAATTAAGTCTAGGTTATTAATTGTGTTATTGAGTTCTATAGTTTCCTTATTTAACTTTTGTTTGGAAGATCTGTCCAGTGGTGAGAGAGGTGTGTTGAAGTCTCCCATGATTATTGTATGGTGGTCTATTAGACTCTTGAACTTGAGAAGAGTTTGCTTGACAAACATAGCTGCACCATTGTTTGGGGCATATATATTTATGATTGTTATGTCTTCTTGGTATATGGTTCCCTTGAGCAGTATGTAGTGGCCCTCTTTATCCCTTTTGATTAACTTTGGCTTGAAATCTATTTTATTAGATATGAGTATGGACACTCCTGCTTGTTTCCGCAGTCCATATGAGTGATATGATTTTTCCCAACCTTTCACCTTCAGTCTATGTATATCTTTTCCTATCAAATGCGTCTCCTGTAGGCAGCATATTGTTGGGTCTTGTTTTGTGATCCATTCTACTAGCCTGTGTCTCTTAATTGGTGAGTTTAAGCCATTAACATTTAGGGTTATTATTGAGATATGGTTTGTTCTTCCAGCCATATTTGTTTATTTATGTTACTAAACATGGTTTGTTTTCCTCTTTGATTATTTTTCCCCCCTTTACTGTCCTATCTCCCACTGTTGATTTTCATTGTTATTTTCCATTTCCTCTTCCTGTAATGTTTTGCCGAGGATGTTTTGAAGAGATGGTTTTCTAGCTGCAAATTCTTTTAACTTTTGTTTATCGTGGAAGGTTTTAATTTCATCTTCCATCCTGAAGCTTAATTTCGCTGGATACATGATTCTTGGTTGGAACCCATTTTCTTTCAGTGTTTGAAATATGTTATTCCAGGATCTTCTCGCTTTCAGAGTCTGTGTTGAAAAATCAGCTGTTATCCTGATTGGTTTACCCATAAATGTAATGTGCCTCCTTTCTCTTGGAGCTTTTAAAATTCTCTCCTTATTCTGTATGTTGGGTATCTTCATTATAATGTGTCTGGGTGTGGATCTCTTATGATTTTGTGCATTCGGCGTCCTGTAGGCTTCTAGGATTTGGGATTCTGTCTCATTCTTCAAGTCTGGGAAGTTTTCTCGTATTATTTCATTGAATAGATTGCTCATTCCTTTCCTTTTGACCTCTATACCTTCCTGTATCCCAATGACTCTTAAGTTTGGTCTCTTTATGTTATCCCATATTTCTTGGATGTTCTGCTCATGGTTTCTTAACAGTCTTGCTGAGCTGTCTATGTTCTTTTCAAGTTGAAATACTTTGTCCTCATTGTCTGATGTCCTATCTTCTAAGTGTTCTACTCTGCTGGTAGTATTCTCAATTGAGTTTTTAAGTTGGTTTATTGCTTCCTGCATTTCTAGGATTTCTGTTTGTTTTTTATAACCTCTATCTCCCTGTATAGTTGATCTTTTGCTTCTTGGATTTGTTTATGTAATTCATTGTCAAAGTGATCTTTCATTGTCTGATTTTGGTGTCTAATGTCTTCCTTGAGACTCCTGATCATCTGAAGCATGTATATCCTGAATTCTTTATCTGACATTCCATCTGCTGCAGCTATTACCTCTTCTAATGTTGAGTAGACCTGCATTGCTTGTGGTCCTTTCTTTCCTTGTCTTTTCATACTGCTCATGTTTCTTTCTGCTTGGTGAAACGGTTGTGTTTTTGAAATTTTCCCCCTATATATTTATATTGCTCTTGTATAGTTGAAAAATCTCCCATGCAGGGGCGGGTCGCGGCTGTGCCCCTCCTCCAATTGGTGTGACGTGTTTACCACGCCCGCGGACCCCTAGGCCTGTTCTGCTGGTCGGTCGCAGGTCTACCTACCTTGCAGGCGCGGGCAGAGGCTCTGCTCTGCCCCTACTCCAATTGGGGTGACGTGACTTCCACGCCGGCGGGTCGCTGGGCCTGTTCCGGGTGTGGGTGGTGGCTCTGCTCTGCCCCTACTCCAATTCGGGTGACGTGACTACCACGCTGGCGGGCCTCTGGGCCTGTTCAGGCGCGGGCGGCGGCTCTGCTCTGCCCCTACTCCAAATGGGGTGATGTGTCTGCTGTGCCAGCAGGCCGCTGGGCCTGTTCCGCCAGTCGGTCACAGGCCTGCCTACCTTGCGGGCGCGGGTGGCAACTCTGCTCTGCCCCTACTCCAATTGGGGTGACGTGACTACCACGCCGGCAGGTCGCTGGGCCTCTTCCGTGCGCGTGCGTAGACTCTGCTCTGCCCCTGCTCCAATTGGGGTGACATGTCTACCACGCCGGCAGGCTGCTGGGCCTTATCCGCTGGTCAGTCACAGGTCTGCCTACCTTGCAGGCACGGGCGGCGGCTCTGCTTTGCCCGTACTCCAGTTGGGGTGACGTGACTACTACGCCTGCGGGTCGCTGGGCCTGTTTCAGGCGCAGGCGGTGGCTCTGCTCTGCCCCTACTCCAGTTGGGGTGATGTGACTACCACGCCTGCGGGTCGCTGGGCCTGTTCCGGGCGCAGGCGGCAGCTCTGCTCTGCCCCTCTGGCTTGATGACAAAGTGACAGAGACTCGGGTGTATGTGACTCACTTTCTTTACCAGGAGACCAACTGTTTCTGTCGCCGCTGGTATCGATGAAGTTATCTCCTCTGCCGCTTTCTGATGACATAAGGACTTTGCCATGTTGGTATCCCATACAAATGGCAGCATTTCGTTCCCTTTGCTGGGTGACCAAAGCAACAGGTGAGTCCTGACCGGCCCTCACAAGCCCCGGCTCAATCCTGTTGCCACTGCCTATGAAGGCTCAGTTGGTTGGTATTTACCTCCACAGTATTCAGCAGGACCCGGACCGAGAAGCAGTTTCCGCTCTTTAGCCCTGGGCCAGAGTAGTTCTGGGAGCCAGAATTCGGCCGCTCCAGGCTCGGTGTATGTTCTGATAGGAGCAGGCTCCAAGAAGCAGTTTCCGCGGGTTCTTTAGCACTGAGCCTGAGTAATTTGTCTGCGAGATGCAGGCGAATGGCAGCCTGAAATTACCTGTTCTATAGCTGAATGAGCTACGATCAGTCGAAAACAGGGATGGTGAAGTGAAAACATTAAAATTTAAATAATCTTTGTAGCTGGGTGTGTTGTAGCTCAGTGGAAGAGTACTTGCCTAGCATGTATGAGGCACTGGGTTCGATTCTCAGCACCACATACCAATAAATAAAATAAAGGTCCATCACCCACTAAACTATATTTTAAAATATTTAAAAAAATCTTTGTACCCATCCAAGGTGGTTTATGCCTGTAATCCCAGCTGCTTAGAAGGCTGAAGCAAGGAGATCATAAATTTGAGGCAAGCGGGGAAAATCACCAAGACCCTATCTCAAAATAAAAAATAAACAGGTTGGGATGTAACTCAGTGGTAAAGTATCCCTAGGTTCAATTCTCAATAGAAACACACAAACACACACACCCCTGTATGACTTAACTTATTTAAGTGCACATTAATATTCAGTTATGAAAAAAATGTGTAAATGGCACATGTTTAGCATATGCAAGGCCATGAGTTCAACACCCAGCACCAAAGGAAAAAAAATACCAAACCCAAGCTATGAAATGACAAAATTGATCTGCTTAAGTCTAACCACTACTCAATCCCTTCCTCACTCTTTAATGTAATTATAGATAAGCCACTGAACATTCTATCTTCTCCTTATGCTTCAAAATCCTTCTCACCTGTTCCTCATGATCTAAAACAAAGTCTGAGAATAGTCACCTGTCACCTATTTTAGATATTCTATGCTTTTGGGGGGGCACTATTGGGAGTTGTTCCTGGGGTGCTCTATCACTGAGCTATATCCCCAGGCCTTTTTATTTATTCATTTATTTTGAGACAGGATCTAGCTACAGTGCCAAGGTTATTCTTGAATTTATACTCCTCCTGCCTCAGCCTCCTAAAATGCTCAGATTATAAGTAAGTGCCACCATGCCAGCCTTGCCCTTACTTTTCTATTCAAGTGGTAACATTTTGCCAGTTTGTGTCCCCCAAATGGGTAATTTATCACACTTTATTGTTACCCTCCAGCATCTTAAATAATAACACATGCAAAGAGGTCAGACTTTAGAGGTGCCCCCACACAAAGAGCTAAATATTTTATTTGCAACCAAAATGCTAAAAAATTAAGTGAAAGATATATGTAAAACAGCCAAACAACAGATTAACCATTATACTTACTGAATTGGAAAGGGATTTACATATTGTACAAAAAAGATCAACTTTGTTAAGAACTATTGGTTAGGAGAATGGTAGGGCTCACTGCTTGAGAATAAATTTAAAAAATCAGAGAAGCAAAGTGGGAAGAACATCTGAAATCTTTCTGCCCAGGGATACATACTGTTGACATTTTAGTATACAAATGTCAATCTCTGGGCTGGGGATGTCGCTCAGTGGTAGAACACATGCCTAGCATATGCAGGTCCTGGGTTCAATCCCCAGCACTGCAAAAGAGAACAAAAACAGTTACTTTTGATATCTGAATGGCCACATTCTTACTGACTTATCATTTCCACTCAAAATCTGTAGTTCTCAACTGAACTTTAAACTCAACTCTAAATTGTCCCAGGCTGCATTTCTTACCTGAGTCTTTCTGGCCTACCATCTCTCTTGTTCTTGCTCAGTTCTGCAGATTTTTTTTTTTTCTTCCTAGGCCATATCATGGTTTTGCCTCAGCAAATTCAAACCTGATATTTGTCTGTGACTCTCATTCACCCCAGATATTTTTATAGTTCCCCCCAAACATAATTCAGGTGTTTTAACGCAAATGTTACTATGGAAGGGAAGGTATCTCTGACCATCTTCCTAAAATAGCATTCCTGTAGCCTTCTTTTTTTTTATTCTTTTTACTTTCTTCAGAGCTCTGATACACCCAACATTAAACAGTATATTAACTATCAAGTTTTCTCTGATGCTTCTTAGAATCTAAGTTCTAAGGAGGCATGGGTATCTAAACAGTGCCTGGCTTGGCACAATTAACTAAAATTAACTGAAAATATAATTATGAAGACTTGACTCTTAAAAAAAATCAACAGTAAATTTCAACTTAAGGGTAAAAACTTAGAAGTCACACCCAATCTCAATCCAGACTTGTTCCTAGATGTCCATCTTGGCATCAAATGAGAGGCACTATTGGATAACCTTCAATTTTTTTCTTATGTTAAAATTCCTTTTAATTATTTACCATTTATTAGGTGCATAATCACTACTTAAAAAATGTATAACACTTTGTAAGTACAAATAATATATTTCATTTCATCCCTGAAAGTGAAAACAAGAAACAAAAATGTCTGCATCTCATCAGAGACCAATCATTTCACACTTTACCTGGCAATGATATATAATTAATTTCTTCACATAAAGGTACAGAAAAGACAGTTTGAAAGATCATCATTTATGAAACAATATTTTCTCACACTTATTTCAACAAAATATTATAATTATTGCTATTATTTGTAGTAGCATATTATAATAATGTGAAAACAATATCTAAAACTAAATTTAATCTAGAAACTAGCTGCGCTTTAGCAGCTATTATAGAGAATAAATACTACAACATATAGGGTACCATATAGCAATTAAATTTGTTAGAAGGGAAATTTAAATAAAGGTGTACTTTTTTTCTATACTAAAATTACCCTAGATAGATATTTCTTGTGCTGTATATAGTATCTGAAAGGATAGCCAATCTTTATAATTTAAATATATCTTAATTGTTCTTAATTATTTTAAGTGGTCATTATATTAAATGAAAACCTAATCACAAAGGTTTCATAAAGCATGATGCTCTAACATAACATCAAGTAATATTAACATTTTCTAAGCAATGTTATGCAGCACAAACACCTTCATTATACTGTTACTATGGAAGGGAAGGTATCTCTGACCATCTTCCTAAAATAGCATTCCTGTCACCTTCTTTTCTTATTCTTTTTACTTTCTTCAGATCTCTCTGATACACCCAACATTAAACAGTTAACAGATTTAACTCTCAGTTTTTCTGATAGTTAAAATCCTCAAGAATACCCTCTTCCCCACCAATAACAAAAGCAAACTCACCCAAACGTGGAAATAATGTGCATTCCCGTCACATAAATACTCAAGGGGTCAAATGCTGTTTTTTGTTTGTTTGTTTAGACAGGATCTTACTATGTTGCCCAGGCTGGCTTTGTACTCTTGATCCTCCAGCCTCAGCCTCCCAAGCAGCTGGGACTGCAGTCATGGGAAACTGCACCCAGCTAAGAGATTGAACTTTTAAAGCAACACTAATGTATGTGAAAAATCATGAATACTTTAGTTACTTTTAATTTCATCATAAAAATATCTCTTACTCTTTAGAATATATATAAGAAAAATTTAAGTATGAGATTAAAGAATACTATTTTAATGTTGCTATTGAATTGCCCCCAATGTTAAGAATAGCTTATGGACAGTGGCTGCTACCCATTTCAATATTATATTCTTACAAATGTAATTTTTAAAAATATACAATAATTAACCTTCAGTTATTTTGAAGGATAGTGCAAATGAAGACATTCTTTGGGTCATGATTTCAAAACATTTTCAACACTATACTTTCTTTCTCTGCTCATAATCTTAGTAACAAAATATAGTCCTTGAAGTAAAACATGTTTTCTAATAGCCTTAGTCAAACAGTTACATCTACTTAGTCAAAAGAACAAGTGACAGAATGAATCAATAACAATATTCTCCATTTGTCTGAACAAACAAGTTATATACGTAAATAAATATTTTATAGAAATGAATATGTCTTTAGTGTTTTGTTTCAGCTTCATCTAAAACACAAAAGATTTATACAAGATCACCTACCTGCTTATTACTACATTAACCATATTATCAAATTCCCTTTAAGCATTGAAGAGACTTGCCTAATAGCAACCTAATAAAATTTTAACTTTTTATATACAGAATTAAGAGTCCATGAATCCAGCACACTCCTTGAAAACACATGGAGCTTTTTAAAAGGATTCTTTTGTCCTAGCTAGCAATTCAAAAGGTTTTCTGCAATAGGATATAATCCATGGTGAACGTAGCAGCACAGGGTGATCTTCAACTGCTATCTAATGCTGCCTGATGCATTTATCCTTTTATTTGTGGTTACTGGCACCAAATTCCCATAGTACCATTGGTTGTGTTGGTGGCAGCCAACTTTGTTTTCCAGCTTCACTAAGCGTTGCAAAATATCATCCAAAAGGATGGCAATTGTTCTTCTCAGATCTGGTAGGAGGAAAAATCAGAATAAACCATATTAAACATTGATAGAGTACTTGATATTTGTGTTTTTATAGCTTAAGAGAAAAGGTGAACAGTTATTAGAGATCTGAGAGAAAATGTACTGAAAGAATGCATTCATACCACTCCTAGAGAAAGCCTAATTATTTTAATTCACAGCATCACATACAGAGTTTCCAAGAGGAGTGTCTGAGATGTAACTATGAGGGAATCTCTCACTTTTCTAGGGTAATAGAGCCGATATTTGCAGATGGTTCTATTACAAAGAGAAAAAACACCCGAGTCAAAGGCTGGGGATGTATCTTGGTGGTAGAATGCTTGCCTAGGATGTGCTGAGGCCCTGGGTTCAATCTCCAGTACCGGGGGGAAAAATCCACAAATGAAAAAAAGAGATAAATCATATTTCATGATTATATGCTTCCCAACTGCATGTGAAGCTATATTACTACATGAGCAGTGCCAAGTTGTGCCATTTATAGCCAAGTGGTTAAGAATCATTGATCTCATGAAGCCCAGAAGACAGAACACCTCATCCAGATATAGACCTGCAGGTATTGCCCCACAACCTCCACCAAAGCCCATGTAAGAAGCTGAGTCTTCAAGAACTGAAGAAAAACTATCCTGTGGGAGAAAAAATGAAGTAAAATTATACTTTCCCAAAAAACCAAAATGAGTAAGAGACTGAACAGACATTTCTCCAAAGAAGATATGGATGGCTAACAAGATAAGACAAGACACCCAACACCTATTAGGAAAATGCAAATCAAAACCACAATGAGCTACCACTTCTACTAGGATAGCTCTCATCAATGAAGGGGGAGGATGTAGGGAAATTGAAACTCTCACACATTATTAGTGAGAATATAATCTGTGGTACTGGAAAACAGTTTATCTGTTACTCAGAAAGTTAAAATCATAAAATTAGCACTTGACCCAGGAATTCCACTCCTAGGTAGAAATCCCCATAAAATGAAAGCAAGGACCTAAAAGAAATGTTGTATACCAATGTTCACTGCAGCTTTATTCACCATAGCCAAAAGGTGGAAACAACTCAAGGTCCAACAACAGATGAATGGATGAACAAAATGTGGTAAATAAGTCAGGCACAGTGGTGCATGCCTGTCATCTCAGTGGCTTGGGAAGTTGAGGCAGGAGGATTGCCAGTTCAAAGCTAGCCTCAGCAAAGCTGAGGTGCTAAGCAACTCAGTGAGACCCTGTCTCTAAATAAAATACAAAATAGGGCTGAGGATGTGGCTCAGTTGTCAAGTGCCCCTGAGTTTAACCTGTGGTACCCTGTCCCCCCAAATTGTGGTAAATATACACAAAATAATATTATTCAGTCATAAAAGAAATGATGTTCTGATCCGTTTTACAACACGCTTAAACCTTGCAGATGTTATACAAAGTGAAATTAACCAGACACAAAAGGTCAAATATTTTATGATTCCACTTATGTGGAATACTAAAAAAGGCAAATCCAGAGAGTCAGAAAATAGAGATTACCAAGGGCCAGAGGAAGGGAAGGAATAAAAACTCATTACTGTTTGGGCCCATCCAGGGATACCAAAAATAAAAATATTATTGCTTAATAATTAGAGATCCTTGTTTGGAGTAGTACAAATTTTAGAAAAGCATAGTGATGGCTGTACAACATTGTGAATATAATTAATACCAATGAATTAAAAGTGGTTCAGTGGCATCAGATGTAGTGATGCATGCCTATAATCCCAAGTATTCAGAAGGCTGAGGGAGAAGGATCGCTAGTTGGAGGTCAGCCTCAGCAACTTAGTGAGATCCTGTCTCAAAAAATAAAAAGGGCAGGAGATGTAGTTTAGTGGTAGTACATCCTGGGTTCAATGCCCAGGACCCCCCTGCCCCAAAACACACACAAGTTAAATGACAAATGTTTTAAGTATTTTGTCATAAATTAAAAAAAGAATAAATAATAGATATCAGGAGTACAGAGAGTAGTGGTAATAGTAGAGGGTGATCAGAAAATTTTTAGCAATCAATAAAACAAACAAAAAAATCAATGTAATATAAATTGAGGAAGAAATTTGGAGGAAGCCTAGTCATAGAAGAATGAGACTTTCTGAACAGTGTATCTTTGTCATCATTCATCAGGAGCACTGGTTCAGAGGGGAATATACAACAACAAAAAGAGTGTATAAGAAAAACCCTTTGGCAAAAAGTATTTAGGGTTGAAATATCATAATTTACACAACTTCTTTCAAATGGACTAAAACAATAGCATATTTATTAGCCTATAGACAGGAAGAGCAAATCCTAAAAATCCAAAACTTTCTGGATGCCGCAAATAGAAAACTTCACGCCTGACCTCATGTGACAGATTACTGTCAAAATATAAGTACACTAAAAATACTGTATTAAATTATCTTCAGGCTATATGTATAAGGGGTATGTGAAACACTAGTGAATTTCATGTTTAGACTTGGTTCCCATCCCTAAGTAATCTCATTATATACATAGAAATATTCCAAAATCTAAAAAAAAAAATCTGAAATTTAAAACACTCTGGTTCTAAACACCTCAGATAAGAGATATTCAACTTATATAGGAAAAAATGTGAGGAAATGGTGAGTCTAGATAAAGGATATATGATTTTTGTCATACAATTTGGGGAGAGGGATGGAGATACAACTAGGATCTTGAGCATGCTAAGCACTCTACCAATGAGCTATACTTCTCGCCCTTATCATACAATGGTTTTTAAACTTTATTTATTTGTTTTTTATGTGGTACTGAGGATAAAACCCAGTGCCTCGTGCATGCTAGGTGAGCACTCTCCCACTGAGCCACAACCCCAGCCCCAATTTTATTTTTTTCTGTAAATTTTAAATTTTAACAAATAAAAAAGACAGGTGGCCAGATACGGTAGCACACACCTGTAATTCCAGTGGCATGGGAGGCTGAGGCTAAACATATTTTCAGCAATTTAGCAAGGCACTTAGCAACTCAGCGAGAACTTGTCTCTAATAAAATATTTTTTAAAAGGGCTAAGGAGGCTGGGGATATAGCTTAGTTGGGAGAGAGCTTGCCTTGCATGCACAAGGCCCTGGGTTCAATCCCCGTCACTACAAAAAATAAAATAAAATAAAATAAAATAAAATAAAATAAAATAAAATAAAATGAAAAGGCTAGGGATGTGGCTCAGTGGTTAAGCACCCAGGGTTGAATCTCCAGTATAAAGTGAAAGAAAGAGTTTTTTTTTTTCCTTTTTTTTTTTTTTTTTAAATACCTTTCAATCTGGAGTTGTAGTAGTGGGAAGGGAAAGGAGGAGAGATATTGGGAAATGAAACTGATAAGATTATATTGTGTGCATATATGAGCAGGTCACAATGAATCCCATTATGATGTATAATTATGCACTAATTGTTGAACCACGACACAAAGAAAAGACCACTGACTGCAATTTTAAACCAAATTAAATCAAGCTTATATTGTACATGAAGAGATGGCCAGCTGCTGTCTCACCCGAAACCCAGGACAGAGATCAGCCCAGCTCTCAGGGAAGAAAAGATTTTTATAGCATGAAAAGTTACAAAAGGGGGTGTCTTGGGAATTTATAGCCACAGGATTTTGGCAAATGTAATACAAGAGCAGTTAACAGATTAATGATTTACATGGCTTGATATTTCAAGGTAGGGAGTAAATTCAGATCCCAACATCAGAATTTATGAGGTGCTGCTGAGGTTGGAGAGAGGGTTGTTATCTGGTCATGGAGAGGCAGGTATAGGTGAGTTCAGAGCACAGGCAAGAATTCCAAACAAGTTTAGAAATCTCAGTATTTTATAGTAAAACAGAAATGAACTTTTCATGACTTTGTGATGAGATGGCTCCCAATCTTAAGATAGAATTAGGCTATGTTCATCACTAATAAAATTACTTTAAAAATATAATATCATCTGGCAAATAAGAGAGAACTACATATATTTTTAAATCCTTCAGCAAAAAGACTAAAACTAGATCTCTGGTTACCCAGGCAGTCACCTTCTTTATAACATTTGAAATAGCAACCTAGACCAAACAAGTTGGGTGCGGGTAGGGGAATTCCTAAAAACTTAACATAAAATGAAGTTAAATTTCTAAGTGTTTTGGCACCAAGCTGAGTTTTGACATGAATTATGAAGAATATGGTCTAATCATTAATTAGTGTTAAGGTTAGAAATAGCAATTAAAGGAAAAGGTAAAATGAATGAGACACAATGTTGAATTGTTTGTTAATATTTTCTTTTTTTTTTAAGGGAGGGAGAGAGAGAGAGAGAGAGAGAGAGAGAGAGAGAGAGAGAGAGAGAGAGAGAGAGAGAGGGGAGGGGGAGAGTTTTTTAATATTTATTTTTTAGTTTTCGGCAGACACAACATCTTTTGTTTGTATGTGGTGCTGAGGATCGAACCCAGGCCGCACACATGCTAGGTGAGCGCGCCACCGCTTGAGCCATATCCCCAGCCCCTTGTTATTATTTTCTTAATGAGTTTCTCATGTATATTCAGGAAAGACATTGATCTGTAGTTTTTATTATATTGTCTTTGGTTTTGGTATAAGAGTGATACTAGCTTCATAAACAAATTGGGAATGTGCCTTCTATTTTCTAGAGACTATATAGAATTTATTTCAATTATTCTTTAAAGTACCAAGAGAATTCTCCAGCAAAAACTTCAGGCCTAGAGATTCTTTTGAAGGGGAGTTAATTATATATTCAATTTCCCTAATAGCTAAAGAACTTCATAAAACACTCAAAAAAATGTTAGCACCAAATTGATCATCAGTAGAAACTAAATGAAAGGTACATTTATAAAATGAAACAATATTGTCATTAAAAAGCATGACCTATATGCATTAAAATGGAAACATAGCCACAGTAATTAAGTGAAAACAAGTAAGTTACAAATAGTATGCATAGTACAATCCCATTCATTCAAAACAAACAATGGATTGGAGAATATACAAATACACCATATATTAGCAAATTACAGCTTGCTGGCTTCCTATCTTTGTAAATAAAATTTTACTGGAACACAGCCAGGTTCATTTATTGCAACATATACTGTAAGACCAACAAAGCTGAAAATCATTACTATTTACCCTTTAATAAAAAGTATGCCAAACCCTGATTATCTAAATTAACTGAGATTCTTTCTGCTCCCCTTATCTGTTATACATATTTTTCTATAATATGTGAATACTTATAATAAACATAATATTTTTATAAACAAATATGATTAAAAATTCTTTGTGGAATTGCTTAAATACTATATGACCATTAAATGATGCAGAAATATATTAACTGCCACAGAAATATCTCTACCATATACTGTTTTTAAATATCCATGCACAGATCTCATTTTTGCTTTTAAACCCGTTTGTGTGTATATTTATGCACAGAGAAGTATAGTATGTTAACAGTGATTATATTTGTGTAGTAGAACTACCAGTGATATTCTACTTAATTATTTTTGAATTGTCAATTTTTTAAACAAAAAACATGTGTTATTAATTATAAAAAAGAAATGAATGTGAAAATTTTTTTTTGTAAATGGCCAGGCATAGTGCACACACCTATAACCCAATGACAGACTGAGGCAGGAAAATTGAAAGTTCCAGATCAGCCTTGGCAACTTAGCTAGACCCTATCTCAAAAGAAAAAAAAAAAAAAAAGGCTGTGGATGTGGAGATGTAGCTCAGTGGCATAGCAACAATGGATTCAATCTCCAGTATTACAAAACAAATAAACAAACCTTTTATCACTGTATACTTTTCAATGTCCTTAAACCCAGATACAGTCAGAACCTTTTCTTGAGGAGCTAACATTACTACACGCATAATTTAAAGAATTCTAGATTGATCTGAATGTATAGGTAGTACAATAAAGAGAAACAAAATGGTATAGATTTGAGCAGTGATCTTTGAGACTTTTTTTTAAAGGTTCTGTCTCTTTGCTTTTTAGCAATTTCTTTTTTTCTCCATAAAGATATCTTTAAGATATCTGGCCATTATATATGGTTGGATAGCATAGTACAGATAGTTGGTTTGTGGGAGGGAGATTTTTTTTTTTTTTTTTTTTTTTTTTTTTTTGTGATCCTGAGGATTGAACCCAGAGTTTTTAATTTATTTTTGAGACAGGGTCTAAATAAATTGCTGAGAGTTTCACTAAGTTGCTGAGTTGCCTTGAACTTGCTATCCTCCTGTCTCAGCCTCCTGAGTCATTGGAATTATAGACATTCTCTATCTCACCCTGCTACAGATGGCTGGCTTTTAAAATACCACTATTATTGTGCTCAACTAGAAGGAATTTTCTTTCAAACATTTTTCCTGCTCTGTAAGAATCTGCTTCTTCATTGTTTCTATCAGTGTCCTTGAACTAAACAGCATGCAAAACAATATAATGTTAGTATCTGTATCTGTGACAAGGACCTCCTTCTCAGTTTACACCCACCTTAATCTCTAGACACCTAAATTCGATTCTTTTTTTAAGATATATTTTTAGTTATAGAGGGATACAATATCTTTATTTTATTTATTTATATGTGTGCTGAGGATCAAACCCAGTGCTTCACATGTGCTAGGCAAGTGCTTTACCACTGAGCCACTACCCAGGCCCTAAATTGGACTCTTAAAAGCATATACAAACCAACACTTGTAACTTCAAGAAAATCATCATATGCTAATTCCCAGTTCCTCAATTCACATACTAAACTGCTTGCCTAAAATGGATGAATTTTAAACAAGAAGTAGGAAAAAGCCAAGAAGCAATCCAATTTTCCCCACAGAATCCCATCCCCAAAATGCCCAGGAATTTTATGCCATGTATTACAGAAAACAGGGTAAAGAAAGGACTTAAAAAAGGACTATGTGAAAATCTGTTTATGAAGCAATTTGATTTTCCTAAATTCTCTACATTACTCCAAAACCTCCCCCAGTGAAGAAGATGCGAGATGTATTTTCACATTGGGTGAGGCAGTTGAGTTTCACTGGGTGCCAAGTGAAAACTGGGGGAGTAAATGGACAGCTACATAGTGAGTGCTGAAACAGCCTTCTTCATTCTGCCTTTTTTCTCTACTCAGATCCCAGAGCACTTACAGGCCTATATTCCCCAGCAAGAGATGAGAGTATTTTTCTAGGATTTCTGATTAGCTGAATAGGAAGGACTAAAATATACCTGTATTAGATATAATCCCAAATAAAAAAATTTACTGATATAATAGCCCTCTTTATTCTCAGGGAATATATTTCAAAATCCCCAGTGGATGCCTGAAACCACAGATGCTGCTGAACACTAGATATATGATATATTTTCGTATCCATACAATAAAGTTTAATTTATAAATTAGGCACAGCAAGAATTTAATGATAATAACATCATAGATCTTAGCAATATCAGCATATGATATTTTCCCCCCTTAAGTCTAGATCTTTCACCTGTGCACTAACAGGAAGCACTTTACTGCTTCTCTTTGGCAAATGTGAATTGCCAGCATCACTACTCTTGAACTTTGAAGTCATTATTAAAAAGAATAAGGAGGCCAATAAGGGTCTGGGAATGTAGCTCAGTGGCAAAGCACTTGCCTAGCAAACACAGGTCCTGGGTTTCATCCCCAGCATGGCACATTCACACAGCAAAAACCCCACAAAACGTAGGATAAAGATTACTTGAACAGAAACAGCACAGTGTTAATGTAACAGTTGAACTGATAACCAAGATGGCTACACTAACAGGAAGGTAGTGTACACAAAGTAGATACACTGGACAAAAGGATGATTCACATCCTGGGAGGAATGGAATGGGATGGCATGAGATTTCATCATGCTACTCAGAATGATATGAAACTTAAAACTTAAAATGTATTTCTGGAATTTTCTATTAAATATTTTTTAACTGTGTTTGATGACAGGTAACTGAAACTACATAGAGTTGAAACCATGGGAAAGGGTAGACTGTAGTATTATGTAATAAAGAATTTAGTTTGTCTTTGTTTCTGGTTCCTGGGAGGTAGCCACCAAGTGCTTGGAATTTCCTAAATGATGCAAGTCTTTGTTAGTCAAGGTAGACTTCTGGGACAACATCTGTTAGTTTACATTAATGAAGTAACTTGGAGTAGGCCCCTAGATCTCTTGTGTTAATGAGATAACTCAGGACGGTGGCTGGCCATCCCAGAAAAAACAAGGATATGATTACAAGATTGGGGATTTCAGGTAACCTCCAGAAAAGGAGGAAGGTTAGAGATTGAATTCACCCATGTGGCCAATGATTCAATCACTTATGCCTGTACAAAAAAATCCCAACAAAAACCCTGCACATGGAAGTTTAAGCAAACTTCACTAGTCAGTAATACTCTGCAATTCTTTTCCCAGGACTGAGGACTGAATTCAGGGACACTCCACCATTGAGATATATCCCCAGCACTCTGTGTATGTTTATATAGTGCTGGGGATTAAACCCAGGGCCTTGTTCATGCAAAGCAAACACTCTACCTACTGAGCTATATTCCCAGCCTCTATTTTTTGAGACAGGGTCTCACTAAGTTGCCAAGACTGGCCTAGAACTTTCAATCCTCCTGCCTCAGTCTTCCAAGGAGCTGGGATTACAGATGTGTGCCACCACATCTGAATAATACTATGCATGTTATCATACCCTAATATGCTTTGATGTGCCAGGAGGGTTATGCATACTGATTACATGCAGATAAGACAATAGAAACTGTATCTGGAGTCCTCCCAAACCTTGCCCCATGTGCATCTCCCTTTGGCTGGTTCTGATTTGTATCCTTTTGCATAATAACACTGTTATAAGCAGCACAGTAACTTAATTGAGTTCTGTGAGTGGTTCTAGAAAACTCCCAAACATGAGGGAATGGTAAAGCCTGAATTTGTAGTGAGATGGTCAGGAGCAAGGGTGGCTTGGGGATATTCAGCCTTGTGGCTGGTGTCTAAAGTGAGGGCAGTTATATGGAGGACTGTGCCCTTAACCTGTGAAGTTTGGCTAACTCCAGGTAGTTGGTATCAGAAGTCATTTAAATATTAAAGCTATAACTAAAGAAACATTCCCACCAGATCATCTTGAAGTGAATACCACCCAACAATTCAGTATTTCCATCAACTTTTTAATATCCCATTCTTAATCGATTTTGTCCCATTGTCCCAGAAATGGAACACTTATAAAAATTTAACCCTGGTGCCTTGGCATATGCCTGTAATCCGAGTGGCTTGGAAGGCTGAGGCAGGAGGATCACAAGTTCAAAGCCAGTTTCAGCAAAAAGCGAGGTGCTAAGCAACTCAGTGAGACCCTGTCTCTAAAGAAAATACAAAATAGGGCTGAGGATGTAGCTCAGTGGTAGAGTGGTTGCTTAGTATGCATGAAGCCCTGGGTTCAGTCCTCAGTACCGTGGCATGCGTACACACACACACACACACATACACACACACACACACAACCCCTGCAAAACTTTAATATATAAATGTATACTACATAATTATATAATTAAAATTTATAGTATAACATTAATTAACATAATATATGTAATCTAGATTATGATTTCTAACCTATATTAATGCACCTATGTCAATTTTGCTGAAATATTCATGGAATTGAAAATGTGGGACTTAAGGGGTTAATTATTAGCAAAAGACTAAGGATCATCAGAAATAGTTTGAAGAAACACAAAAGCACTCCAGAAAAGCTGCCATTGACAATCTCAGAGAGATTAAAAAAGAATCAGACTTCTTGGAAATTGAAAATAAATCTCCATAAAGAGAGAGAAAATAAATCTCTCAAAAGTAAAGCCAAAGGTCTGGGTGCAGGGGTGAATGCCTACAATGCCAGCAGCTTGGGAGGCTGAGGTATTGCCATCTATCCTAGCTGGTGACCTATGCTAGGATCACAAATCTGACTATTTCAATAATGTAAGAAAATGGTGAAGAAAGCACACAAACACACAGAAGTACTTTTTCAAAATCCTGGACAGCTCTCTGACCTTAGGGGTCTGTGGAAAGAGAAAGCCACCGGAATTCTTTATTCTTATATAGGGGACACACAAGGGGAGGTTCCATGGAACATTCTATCCCAAAAAGGGCAAAAGGGTAGGATTACCAAGGAACAGGTGAGTGTAACTCAACCCAACCAGGTAATGCCTACTCCTGGAGCCATGCCTCATTATCTGAGTGGCGGTAAGCCCAAGCTATTGCAGGGCACAATAATTGTTCAGTGTCTTTTGCTGAGGACTTAAGGGCATGTATTTTCAGAGCAGCTCCTAACACTGAAGAGGATTTTGAGTTCAAAGCCAGCATCAGCAACTTAGTGAGGCCTTAAGCAACTCAGTGAGAACCTGTCTCTAAATAAAATATAAAAATGGCTAGGAATGTTGTCCGGTGGTTAAACACCTCTAGGTTCAATCCCTGGTTCCCCTCAACACCCCCAAAAATGAAAATAAAAATAAAATATAAATTAATATAGCAAAAGGATAAAGAGAAGAAAAACAGAAAATCTGCTGGGGACATAATTCAATGGCAGAACACTTGCCTAGCATGTGCAAGATCCTGGGTTTGATCCCTATTGTTACTGCTGTTTACTGAGTCCTTGCTTCCCCAATGCTGAAGCATAACACCAGAGAAGCATACCGAGGCAAGTGTAGAGTGGAAAGTGGAAGCCTTTATTAAAGGATAGCAGAAAAGACTTCCTCCCGGAGGAAGATGGGGACCCAAAAGGTGGAATGCGTGGAAAGGGGAGGTCTTCCCTTTTTTTTATATCTAAGGTCTTCTTTTAGTCCTCCCACATTCCTGTCCTTTGTTTCCCTCTATCCTGCAGTGATAGAATGCAGGTGGGAAGGCCAAAAGGTGAGGAGATAGGTGGACTATTGGGGCAGGAAGGAGTAATCTGGGCAGGAAGGGCCTGGGGTGGTTTGATTAGCGCCTACCTTTTTGCTGGGAGGTTCCTTAGGATGGGTTCTAGGCCTTGGAGACATTAATATTTCAATTTTCCCAGGTGCTCTTCTGGTTTCCTGGACTCCATTCTTTTTTTTTTTTTAGAGAATTTTTTTAATATTTATTTTTTAGTTTTCGGAGGACACAACATCTTTTGTTGGTATGTGGTCCTGAGAATCGAACCCGGGCCACACGCATGCCAGGCGAGCACGCTACCGCTTGAGCCACATCCCCAGCCCCCTGGACTCCATTCTTGATAATGGTCTCCATATTCTTTATCTTACTCGATATTAGACCGGATTTACCTAACTACACTAACTACCTATCTTCAATATCATATTCCCTAACATAGTCAAAATTTAGGTGTATTTCATATAAATGCAAAAGCCTTGAACACAGTCTACAGAATTAAAGTCATTCCATTAATTAAAAACATACATACACACACACACATCCATATACACACACATACATAATGTAAACTAAGTTATAATGTAAATATTACAACTGAGAAAACCTCCTTAAAATAGCCTACACCTATCCATAACAAAATCCTTAATCTTAAATTTGTCTTGAAATGGAGGATAATTCATGTAGGATTGCCTGAGACATGGCTTGAGTTTATAGAAGTGGTTTTTGTAAGGCCTGTATTCCAGGTGCAGGGAATTCTATGAGGGAGACTGGAGTAGTGGATGATGGTTCCATTTTCTTTGGAATAAAATAAAAGTTTGGAGGAGGGCATGCAATGAACAGGAATCCCACCTGAAAGAACATTCTTTTTGGCTTGAACCCTATGGTAGCATTTCAGATCAGAGGCAGAGTGTCCTAGAATGGTGAAGTTTCTAGCATTGTATGGACTAAGCAGTTTTTTTTGGGGGGGGCAGGTACCAGGGATTGAACCCAGGGGCACTCAACCACTGTGCCACATCCCTAGCCCTATTTTGCATTTTATTTAGAGACAGGGTGTCACTGAGTTGCTTAGCACCTCGCTATTGCTGAGGCTGGCTTTGAACTCGTGATCTTCCCACCTCAGCCTCCCAGGCCACTGTGTACGGCTGGACTAAGCAATTATTGACCCATTGCCTACAGTGAACAGCATTTGGACAATATTGCTACCTTTTTCAGAAGCTATGAACAGCTGGGTGTTGAGGGTTTGAATCAACTTTCAGAAAGGGGAAGTGAGGTGAGCTAAGATAAGCAAAGGCCTGGAAAATTTTATTTATAGGCACAATCTTAAAGTTGTGGATTAGTGTGGAAGAATACCCTGTTTTACCTGAGGGGATATGCTGACAGTGAGAGCTCTCTTTCTTCTTTTGATATTGGGGATTGAATCCAGTAGCGCTTTACCACGGAACTGCATCCTCAGCCCTTTTTCACTTGTTATTTTGAGACAGGCTCTCACTAAGTTGCTGAGGGCCTAAGTTGCAAATCTCAAACTACTAATCCTCCTGCCTCAGATTCCCGAATCACTGTGATTACTTCAGCATGCACTACTGAGCCCAGCTCTACAGTGCTCTCTGCACACACCCATTCCTTCAATAGTCCCCCACTGATTCCCCTTTGTGAGGTCTCAAACCTAGAGAAGCAAAAAATTGGTCATCAGCAGTATACTGATGATTTTTCTATCCTGTTATTCCCATAGTTCAGAAGGGTTTTCCAGAGTATTTCTGCTATATAAAAAATATGAACAAAAATTGAGTTCAAGGATATGAGTGACTTGCCCAGGGTGAGGCACATGTTGACTTTGGCTAATGTTTCCTGTTTTGCACAATTAATTTAAAAACGAGTATTTATTTATTTTTGAGATTTTTGTCACACTGAAGCTCCTTAACTAAGAATGCCTTTTGATGACACATCTGGCTGGGGAGGTGGTGATGGGCCTGTCCACTAGCAGCATCTCTGGTGATTCTAACTATCAAAGCTAGAAGAACCTGAGGGACAATAGGCAGAAGGGACATCGATGACTCTTCCTTGTGTCCTCTCTCACTTGGCTCATCAACTCTCATTCTGGACAGCACACTAGAAATGAAAGTTGTCAAAGGCAGTTCCCAGTTCCCATGAGAACTAACCCATGAGAACTAACTTTCTTGTCATGGAGCAGGCTCTCCAAGCAACTATAACCATAACAGAGTTCTAAGACATAAGAATTTCCCTTGACTCAAGAGTGTAAGAAAACATGTACAACATGAAAGTGAAAAGCAACAAACTCTAGTTAGTGTTGAAAAAAGATTCTTATTAAAAACCAGTAAGCTCAAACTAACTTTCTAAAAACATTTTTAGGACAGGCTAGCTGACAGTCAAAAATTGTGTTTCTTAGTTTACATTTTATTTTAATATTTTTAGACCAAGTGTTGACTCTAATAGACAAAACAAAACCCAAAAAACAGACAATCTATCTGGACTTAAATCTAAACGTGAAAATGGATCCACAGGCACACTCTTCACCAATTTTCCACAGAAATATGTTGAAAGGGCTTTCCCATGCTGAGCTCCTGCCTCCAGGAAGGGTTACAAATCCGTCTCTCCAGATGAGAAGTTTCCTTTGAAGTAACTCGGTTTGGGGACACTCCAGTCAGTCTTGGGGAGCTCTAGAGTTTGGTGTTGGAGGTAACTTTCCACCCAGGAAGCTGATGAAATCTGGTTCTTCTGCGTTTTTGATCCCAAGTCAGCGCACCCTCATTGCCTCGCTGATAGCAATCTGAACTCCAAAATCAAAACTTCGCTGATGGGTCTCCACGTTTTCTTGTAGAGGTTGGTGTCGGCGGCAGTGGCGTTTTGAAAGGGAGCACAGAGAAAGTGCTGGCTGCTGACACACGGGGTCTTTGTAGAGCTGGGCCACTGTGGTGGCTGAGTCCTGGAAGAGGTGCCACAGCTGGTGCAGCTTGTGCTCGGGCTTCGCGGCGGCCGCCGCCTCCTGCAGCTCAGGGGGCAGCCGCTGGTCCTGCTCTGCCTGGGCCTGGCACTGCCGCTCCCACTTGGGGAGCCAACGCTCGGGCCGTGCTCCTGGATCTCCTCCTCGCCCTCCTCCTTCCGCTCCTCCATCCTCCGCTGCTTCCCGCATTCTCGCTGCTGCCATGACCTCCTCAGGCGAGGTCGCCCGCGGGAGCCTCTTCATCATTGGCCAGGTGGCTGAGCCCCGCAGCCTTTGGCGCCTCCTTGCAGCGGCCCAGGCTTCCTGCCCCGGGACGGTGGGCGACCCAGCCCCGCGGCCCTGCCCAATTCGGAAGAGACCCAGGGCATCCTGGCGGGGGGGGGGGGGGGAGGGGGGGTACTTAGGCCTTGGCTGTGTCCGCTGCACACGCCTACTGCTCCTTGCTCCAGGCCTTGGCGTTGCGCCTCCCTAAGGCCACCGCTGCTGCCCACCGAACCCTCCACCTAAATCGGACTGCGCCGCCAAGCCCACCCCGAAGACTCATTTGTGAGGCTTTAATGAGCAGGCATTGATACATTGAAGAGAAAAAAGAGCACAACACACGCAATAACTTTTTTTTTTTTTTAATGGAACTCTGATGTGGGTGCAGGTGACAGGGGCCTCAGGAGACATTAGTGAATTGTTGGCATGACATCAGGGGCAGGTTGCTCTCTCTACCAGCTTTCAGAACCATTATTAGCAGAGGTATTGGAGTCTGTTAAGAGTTTTTCAGGGAACCAGAACCAGTAAGGGGTGTGTGTATGAGGAAAGAGGGACAGATTAGGAGGAACTGGCTCATGCAGTTAGGAAAGCTGACAGATCCCAATTTTTACAGCGTGAGTCATGGACCTGGAGATCCTGCAGAGCCAATTGGGTGGGTGGCTGTAGTCTGAGATCAAAGGACAGAGAACCAGAAGAGGCAATTCTATAGTGGATCCTGGAGCTGGCAAGCTCAAAACCTAATAAGAGCCCATGTTTTAGGCCAAGTTCCAAGGCTGACAAAAGTGGATAGGTTGAAGGCCATCAGGCAGAAGGAATTCTCTCTTATTCAGCCTTGTTATTCCATTCTGGCCTTCAACAGATTGGACAAGGCCTACCCACATTAGGGAAGGAAATCTCTATGGATTCAAATGCTGTCATCACCCCCAAACACATTCAGACACAGTCAGAACAGTATTGGATCCAATATTTGGGCACTATGAGGTCCATTCAAATGGACACAAAGTTAACCATCACAGCAGGGAAGGGCTGATGGGGGCATGCTCCTTTCCACAGGGGACTGGGACTTTGGTGGGTTTACTGGAGGATGTGTTGCCAGACTGGCAATGAGGGGTGTTACTGGACTAGACCTTGTCCATTTTCTGGGTTTCAGAAGGGTGGTAATGGCCTCTCCTGCAGCTTCTTTGTCTCTTCAAGTCTGGCCACCAGTGCTAAGATGGACCTTGCCTGTTAGGGCAGGCCAATGTGAGCTGTACACTAGTTGGAGTGACATGAATGGACCTAGGAAAAGAAACCTTGACCTTTCTCACCTATGTGAAGAATAGGAAAGCCAGGTTACTTGGAGGTAGACATTGAGGGAAGGATGACTCTTGGAGCTTCCACTTCTAGTCCTCTTCCTGCCTGAGGGGCAGTGAGTTTGCCCTGCCCATTCCTAAGGCCCTGGTGACTTTTCCCTCTGCTGGCTATCCTACTGTTCCAAGGAGCTGCTTTAATCGCATTCTCTGAAAAGAAAGCAGTCAGCATAAGACTTTGCTCAGGATGAACTTCAAACAGAATTATGCAGTGCTAACTAAGGCAAGTCTTTGGTAAAGACTCCAAAAGAGTGGAGTCTGACCATTTCTAGACAAATCTTATTCACATTTTGCAAATTTTTCTTAGGGGAAAAATCTACCAATTGGAGGTTTTGTCTCAGTCAACAAGGGTAAATCAATTCTTCTCCCGAGTCAGAGCAGTTCTTCAGTATGCTGTAAGCAAGCAGAACCTTCATAAAGACTTTCATAAATTAGAATACATAACCAAAGAGCTGATCATCATAAGGATTTTCCTAAGGTGCAATAGCAGAGGTGACACTCAAGTGCTATGTGCCTACAGATACACCATGCTGTGCACCTTCCATGCATCCTCTCATTGTTCCCGGAATAAAACCATGGGAAAGAAACTATGATTGCCCCCATTTTGCAGATGAAGGACAGTGGCTTAGGGAGATGATAGAACCTGCCAGGATAGATCATCCTGGTGAGACCAGCCATGTCCTGCTCCATAGAACACATACATTTAACCCATTGATGGCACTTCAGGTTTACTTGTAGCTGCTATGGAAAGAAAGCTTTCACTTCAGTCTGAAGGCTCCTCCAGCCAGAGTCCTAGGATTCCAGCACATTGGAGAAGGCTTTGTCCTCCACACACCAGGTGAAAGCAATGATCCAGGGTGCCCAGCAGAAGCAGTCCACCCAAGCTGCCTCGCTTTTATTTCTAATGCTTTAGCCATGACTGCATTTGAGAAAAGGAACTTCTCCTTGAGATGTCCACCCCCACCCCCACCCCCAAATGCCTGGTTGTGTAAAGCTTGGGCATGTCCTCTGCCAGCTTTAGCAGCTGGAAGGAGCTTGCAGCTCACCCTTTACCACCTTTTAAAGCTTTACAAAATGCGACTGATAATAAAACAGGTTTTATCCCCCCTGATTGAAATGGAAGTGTTGTGAGTCACCAATTTTGCATGGTCTTAGAAGGCAAAACTGACAGTTACAAGGCCTCCCTGTTGGCAAGTGCTACACAAGTGCTCCTCCTATGTTCCCAACCTAGCCGGCTTTTTTTCTTTTACTTTCTTTGAAGTATCCACCAAATTACCTCTCCTGCCCAGTTTTCCAAATTGTTCCATGATGTAGTTCCAAATACAATGTGTGTCACTGTTAAGTGATCACTCTACTGTCAACCTATGGGGTGGTCAGAACCTCCAGAGGCTTCATGCCTCATGTAAGGTAGTAGTAAAAACTTTCCATGAATATAAATATATCTCCCTAGTAGTAGTTGTGGGGAAAATTTGGCAGTTTTCACTTTAGATTTTTATGAAATGTTGGGGAAGGGAAGGGGTTTTCTAAAGATGTGCCATAAATTAATCTTTTTTTCTTTAAATAATTAAAAATATTTTTCATTGTAGATGGACACAATAATTTTACTTATGTGGTGCTGAGAATCAAACCCAATGCCTCACACATGCTAGGCAAGTGTTGTACCACTTAGCCACAACCTCAGGCTCTAATGTATCTTTTATTTAAAAGGTTTCATCGGATCCCAGAAGGCAAACAACCCACACTCACACTTTGCATTCAACAAGTTAGCAAAACACTTTCTACAATGAAACTGCCCTAAGGATTTTCATATCTTAGTGGTTCCTTAGCACAGGGCTGATTGTATTGCTGCCTATTCCTACCATATCCTAGAGCCTCAGAAACTCCCTTCCTTACCCCATACCTCAGTTCACCTGCCTTCCCAGCTTTTTTCCCTCTCTCCAAAATAGGATCCTAATCCATTAAGAATGATCACATATTGAAAGCAGATTCAAGTTTTAATAGCTAGAAATATGTAATTTTTAAAAAATGTTAAATTGTTAGTTTCCATTCATTGTCTTAAATTCCTGCTGTGGTTTTCAAGTACATTTTAGGCGGAACTCTGTTGTTTTCCTGCCTACTCTTTTAAAACACCTCCAATTTAAGTATACTTTTTAACTGACAGGTAAAGCAACACTTGATTTTCTTTGTATTCAACACACTGTTCTAAAGGAATCAGATAAAGAGAAGTCCTTACCTAAGGCCTTGATTCTACAGATTCACAAGATTCTGGAACACCATCATTCCCAGATTGCTTTTGAGAATATCTTTATTTGAATCCACTGGGAGAGGGAAGATTAAAAAAAAAAAAAAAGGAGTTTCATCTCTTTACTAAAGGAACAGGAATACTGCTCAAAAACATTGAGGCAGAAAACCTATCCTGATGAAAGAAAATCTTGAAACTTTGAGAACAGTGAGAAGAAAAATTGGGAGAGTATGGAGCCCTGAATTAAGAGTGCAGATATTATCAGTACAGTGCACTTGGACAGACACACCTGAGCAGCTTAGTTGACAATCATAGAGGAGCTGGTGGACAACAAGTTGACCAAGGAGACTGAGAAGTTCCTAAGCCTCCTCGTCCTCGTCGAACTCTTCCTGTTCCTCAGCAGTGGCATCCTGGTACTGCTGGTACTCGGCCACCAGGTCGTTCATGTTGCTCTCAGCCTCAGTGAACTCCATCTCGTCCATGCCCTCGCCTGTGTACCAGTGCAGGAAGGCCTTGCGCCGGAACATGGCAGTGAACTGCTCAGAGATGCGCTGGAAGAGCTCCTGGATGGCTGTATTGTTGCCAATGAAGGTGGCTGACATCTTGAGGCCCCGCGGTGGGATGTCGCACACGGCCGTCTTCACGTTGTGGGGGATCCAGTCCACGAAGTAGCTGCTGTTCTTGTTCTGCATGTTGAGCATCTGCTCGTCCACCTCCCTCATGGACATGCGGCCTCGGAAGATGGCAGCCACTGCCAGGTAGCGGCCGTGGCGGGGGTCACACGCGGCCATCATGTTCTTGGCGTCGAACATCTGCTGGGTGAGCTCGGGCACCGTCAGGGCGCGGTACTGCATGCTGCCCCTGCTGGTCAGGGGCGCGAAGCCAGGCATGAAGAAGTGCAGGCGGGGGAAGGGCACCATGTTCACGGCCAGCTTGCGCAGGTCTGCGTTCAGCTGGCCCGGGAAGCGCAGGCACGTGGTGACCCCGCTCATGGTGGCTGACACCAGGTGGTTGAGGTCACCATACGTGGGGGTGGTCAGCTTTAGGGTGCGGAAACAGATGTCGTACAGGGCCTCGTTGTCGATGCAAAAGGTTTCATCCGTGTTTTCCAGCAGCTGGTGGACAGACAGGGTGGCATTATAGGGCTCTACCACCGTGTCTGACACCTTAGGTGAAGGCACGACGCTGAAGGTGTTCATGATTCGGTCTGGGTACTCCTCCCGGATCTTGCTGATGAGCAGGGTGCCCATGCCCGAGCCAGTGCCGCCCCCCAGCGAGTGGGTCAGTTGGAAGCCCTGCAGACAGTCACAGCTCTCCGCCTCCTTTCTCACCACATCCAGCATAGAGTCCACCAGCTCGGCTCCCTCTGTGTAGTGGCCCTTGGCCCAGTTATTCCCTGCACCACTCTGGCCTACCACAGGAAAGAGAATATGAGACACAAATGGACAAGGATTCTGGATGCTGTCATTTGCACTGTGGAGAAGGTGAGACTAGTCTTACAAAACCTTTTAGATATGCTTTGGTTACCTAAGACTGTCTGCAAGACTGAATGTTATCAGTGAACCTCAAAAATACTGGGGATCATCCTAAGGTGGAAAAAAAAACAAGTTGAGGAGAGAAAACGTTTAACAAAATTCAGCCACCTCTGCAATTAGGGGAACATTGTTCAATACTCTCATGCAGTACGATGAGGCAGGAGGAAGGCACAGTGTGATCAGAGGGAAAGAGGGACTCTAGGCAGTTGTCTGAATCTTGGTCACAGGCTGTGCTTTTGGCCTTCATTACTTTAATTTGGTTCACTGTTTTCCCTGGTCCCGTCAAGTGACCTGTAGCCTATTAAGCCTCATTAGAAGCTCTTCTTGCTCTTGAGTCTTTCCCTTCAGGGGTTGCTGTAAAGGAGGCTGACATGAAATCCTGAGCTGTCCAGAGTGACCAGAGATATCTCCCCACCCCCATGCAAGGGGTTAGGCCAGGACTGGGGCCATCTGTGGACACAGTCTCACCTGGGCACAGAACACTGAGAACTGTGAAGTGTGTGGCTGGCAGGAAGAAGGTGAATCACAGTCCCATGGACCATGAGGACATACCAAACACAAAGTTGTCTGGCCTGAATATCTGGCCAAATGGTCCCGATCTCACCGAGTCTACCGTTCCTGGCTCCAGGTCCACTAGGATGGCCCGAGGAACATATTTATTGCCTGCAGGAACAAAAGCTCACTTACACCTGTGCTTGGTAAAGAAACATGGGTAGGGTCATAACTCTATGTAGTTCTCTCAGAAGAATTCATTACAGAAGATTCCAACATTTGAGACAAAGGAATGAAAAAGGGAAAAGAAAAAAAATGCTGCGCATGCTTAGTCGTGTTAAATAAAAAAAGGACTATTAAGGAACTATGAAATCTGTTTTTTGAGGTTGGCATTTTATATGAATGTGCAAAAATGCATTCCTTTGTCATTTCTATGCGCCTAGGACTTTTCCACTGCCACAGTATGGGAAGCAAATTTAATATGCATATACTCACCAGCTGCTTCATTGTAGTACACATTGATTCTGTCCAGCTGTAAGTCACCATCTCCATGATAACTGCCTGTGGGGTCAATGCCATGTTCATCACTGATGACCTCCCAAAACTGAAATGAAAAAAAAAAAAAAATCACTCCATGGCCCAGCATCCTGTCACTAGAATGGCCTTGGAATAGTAGAGTTAAGAGTGTCAGTCTAAGACCAGAAAGCTGGTCTATTTCCTATATCGCTTGTTTCGTAGGGGTTTGGAGTCTGCAGGGCACGAGCCATATATGGTCACAGACTGATGGGCTGGAAGCACATTGGGAGAGAAGTGGGCGACCAAGAACCTCTTGTAGGAAGCAGTGGGCACAGTGGGGCTGTCCCTCCAGGCAAGTTTGAATGTCCCTGAATCCCTGCTGATGGATGGGTCCTAGGATGGGTTCTAGCAGGACCAAGGATCAAGTGGCCCCACTCCTTGCACAAACCTCAGGCAACTTTGAAGGGTACAGGTCATTGGCGGCCATGTACATGTTGGCCTCTGGATCCTAACCCTGGCAAGGAATGAGTGAGTGAGCATAGGCATGATGTTGGGAGGGCATCTGAGTGGCAGAGGAAGACAGTGGCCATCATGAGGAAAAGTGTGCCCACAAAGGATGGACGTGTCCCTAGGTAATTTAAAGGTCACTGATTCAAGGCACACCTAGCTCCATCACCATATTCATGTGCTGCCCTGGCACACCTGATAGCCGCGCACGCCAGACCCCCCACCCCAGTCCACTCTTATCCTTGGAACCCTTTGCCCTGGCCTGTGTCTGGCCTGTGTCACGCAGGGTCCACTCCCCAGCGATGTGCCCACCTTGGCGCCGATCTGGTTGCCGCATTGGCCTGCCTGGATGAGCACGATTTCACGCATGATGCCCAAAGCTGGTGAAGGAGCTGAGGTGAAGGCCTCTTTGGAGCGAGAGGAGGCCAGAGCTCTTGGTTTAGGGAAGACTGCCTCAGCCAGCAGCTCTGCTTTTCTATCCTGGGATCCCGCCCAGCCCCAGTGACGTAATGCTGGGCGGGGAAATGAGAGGTTACCTATGAAAGGGATTCAAATTGAAGGAACAAAAATGCCTGTGTAAAGCCCCAGGTGATGCCCTCATCATGAATATGAATTCTACTTGCAATATTAAGGGTTGGTCTATATCAGAGGTGGAAGCGAAAATCAAGTCACCGTGAGGAGTCTCTCGGCATTAGCTGTGTCTTACTTAGTCCTGCTTTAGGAAGTCAGACCTGGGAGTGCTCCCAGCATATAGGCAGGTGCCTGCCTGGTGCCTCCTCTCAGGCTGAGGTTTGATGTCCTGGACTCTGCTCCTACCCCTTTCTCCCTTGGACAAGCTTCTGGGCCTCCACTGAACAGCTGTGTCACTCATACTATTCCCACCTCTCCAGGGCATGGCCTCCACCTCTACACCACCCCTGCCTTCAATTCTATACTGTAGCACAGTGCTTACTAATAAATGAGCTTTGAAGTCTCTTGCCCTATGGTAAACACAGGTTCATCTAGTTCTGATGAGCACATTGTTTCCAATCCCAAACAGTAGGAGGTGTGCAAGGTGAAATTAAGATGTCCCCAAGTTTCACCTGACCTATGTGCACACATCTTTTCCTAGTTGTTCAAACAGTAATCTAGGTACTCCTGTTAGATTGTTACAGATATAATTAAGGTTCCCAATCAGTTGACCTTAAGATATGGAGAATACGTTTGCCTCCTCTAATCAAATGAGCCTATTGATTGATAATTAACTTAATGAGCACCAAGGCATGAGTCTGAATGAATAACCTGATGTTCATGATGTTCCAGGGGGCAAGATCGAAGGACAGCTGTTTAAGATATTTGATTTGTATAATTGCCCTTCATCTCCCCCCTTATTAGAAACAGAGAGTGCTGGGGCTTGCTTAGCATGTGTGAGGCACTGGGTTGATTCACGGTACCACATACAAGTAAATAAAGATATTGTGTCCATCTACAACTTAAAAAAAAAAAAAAAGAAATGAAAAGAAAAAGAACCTGAGAACTGACAAGCAGCAGGCTGACATCAATCATGGGAATAAAAAATCACAGTTCCTCAGCTAGTTTCCAGATCTAAGGTGGTTCAAGTCAAAAGCACAGAATGGAAGGGAGGGGCCCCTGAACCTTCCTCACAGGGGGAGTCTTTACTATCCCTTAATGGTAACTACAGAGCGAATAAAGAGGAATGCTCAGAATTTCTAACCAAGATACAGGGTCTGCACTGAAATGGATTCCAAAGGACACAAATCACCATTGTGGCCCATTGATTAGAGTCTTTGTTTTTCCCTTTTTGAAAGTTGGCATCTCTCTATGTTGCCCAGGCTGGACTTGAACTCCTGGGCTCTAGTGATCCTCCAGCTCAGCCTCCCCTGGAGCTGTCACTACAGGCACCACCATCATGCACAGATTAGAGAAAGGTTTTATGGAAGCCTCGTGATAAATGGAGACCTGGCCAAAGTCTATCTCGAAATGGGTAAAGTGTGTCTGGTCTCACTCTTTATTTCTACAATCACTGCTTCATCTCCTTGCACTCATTGGACTGAGACATCTGAAAAACCATGAATCCAAAATATATTTTTCCTACTTTAATTTGTTCTTGTCTGACTTTTTGGTCCCATGGCAAAATGCTGACTAACACTCATGGTGAGGATGGATGTTATCAATGGAAAATGCATTTTTGAGAAACACTAAGACCAATGCTCCATTATAATCAGAAAATATGATCATGTTAATGGAATATGAACATGAATGACTCCAGTAAAACCAATCTCACCGACAATTGATGCATTCGCCTGCTGAGATAACCAGGCATATGGAAAGCTATCAGTGCCACCTCAGCTTTGAGGGCACTCAGATGCATCATTGGTGGATGCACAGATTGGCGGAAGCTGGCCTTGACATTATGCCTGCTTTGTTTTTGTAACTGAGGTGAAATTCACATAACATAAAATTAACCATTTCAAACAATTGAAGCATTTCAGTGACATTTGGTGCACCCATGTTATTGTAATCTTTACCTCTATCTAATTCCACAGCATTTCATCATGCTAAAAGGAAACCCCGTCCACTGAGCAGTCATTCCCTATTACTCTCTCCCCAGCCCCAGGCAACTGGGAATTTACCTTCTGTCTTTATAGATCTACCTAGTCTGAACATTTTCTATAAGTGGATCATGTGATCTTTTAAGTAGTTCCTGTGATCTTTCAAGTCTAGATTTTTTTGTTTACCATATCATTTTCTGGGCTCCTCCATATTGTAACATGTACTTGTTCTTTTTTTTTTTATAGCTGAATACTATTTTACTGTGTGAACCTGCTTTTTTTTGGAGGGGGGTATCCAGTATTGAAGTGATGGGCACTTGGCCTCTGAGCCACATCCCCAGCCATATTTTGTGTTTTATTTAGAGATAGGGTCTCACTGAGTTGCTTAGCACTTTGCTGTTGCTGCGGCTGGCTTTGAACTTGCAATCCCCCTGCCTCAGACTCCTGTGTCGGGTACCATCACCCCTGGCTTGCACCTGTTTTTTGATCCACTGATTTCTCTTCCGGACATTTATTCCAAGAAAATGATCATGTATTTCTGTATAGATGTATAGATGGCCACAAGATGAGACTGGAAAAAGTTACAATTCTTATATGTGATGTGGTACTATGAAGGTGTCACCAGTTATGTCACAGGGGATTATTTTGCAGTAGAAAATCAGTAGATCACAAGTTGAAAACTCTTTAAAAAAAGATTATACATTTTTGAGTTCTATATAATTCCATTTTCACTTATTCTTTTTTCCTTTTTAAAAAATTTGTTCTTTTTAATTATACATGACAGTAGAGTGTATTTTGACATGTTTATACAAAGATGGAGTACATCTTATTCTAATTAGGATCCAGTCTTGTATTTGTACATGATGTGTAGATTCACTATGGTGCATTTATATATGTACATAGGAAAATTCTGCCTGATTCATTCCACTGTCTCTCCTATTCCTATTCCTCTCCCTTCCCTTCATTCCCCTTCGTCTAATCTATGGAATTCCTATCCCCTCTCTTATTGTGGGATAGCTTCCACATATCAGAGAAAACATTTGACCTTTGGTTTTTTTTGGGGGGGGATTGATTTATTTTGCTTAGCATATAGCCTCCAGATCTACCTTTTAGCAGCAAATGTCGTAAAGTCATTCTTTTTTTTTTTAATGGCTGAGTAGTATTCTGTTGACTCTTTCCATTATATTCTGTTGACTCTTTCCATAACACACATTAGAGTGTGTGTTACTTAGGGAGCATCTATTGCCACAGTGTGTCACATACTTTTCTGAATATAAGTGATTTGACCAGACAAAAATGACTGACTCTAGGTAGATTGCTATCCTCTGGTGTGTTTCAGTTTAGTGGGAGACAATAACCAGGGTTGCATTTTTCCCGAGCCCTCTGCTTACATTGTGCTTTTTAGGATGTGCTTTAAATTGCTGATGGCCTTTGTTTTTTAAACCCTGTTGTCCCCCTGGCCCCAAGTCAGATCCACCTCTCCCCAGATGGGCACTGTGAGCATCCCATGATGCAGAGGGGAAATGAGGCTCAGGGAGATGAGGATGTTGAAAGTCCCAGCATGGGTGAAGCTGAGAGTGGGTCCAGATGCACCATCTTGTCCACAAACCTAGGCCACCTTCCCCATGACCTTGTGAGAACCCCTGTCTGCTCCATGCACCTGACAGGGAGGCCCAAGAAAGGAGTGACCAACACCTCTCCCCCTCCCACCACCTCTGCCTCCTCACAGCTCCTGAGTCATGTATAAAACATTCCCTGAAACCACTTATTCCTCATGCATTTTCCATGAGGCCAGATAAACATATAAATACAAAAATATCAAGAAGCACTTTTTTTTAAAAGGCCATGTTTTATATAATACCAGGAGACCCATTTCTATGTGTGGCCTTCTCCAGAGCCTGCCTCCCAAGGTCATTTGTTCCCTGTGCCCTTCTCTCTTCCTCTGCTACTGGCTCCTCAGTCAACATTGCCCCTACCCCTTCCTCAGCTTCTGCCCATTGCCAAGTTTATTTCCATCTTCCTTTTCTTTCTCCTTTCTTTATGAATGTGTTTTCCTTTACCTGTTGACCTTGCTCTCAAAGTTCCTCTCTGTCTGGGTTTCTACCTTTACTTTTCTGGTTCTTCCTGACTGTGTTTCCCTCTTTCTCTCTCTCTGACTCTTTCTGTTTCTTGCTCTGAGTGAATGTCCCCACTTGGTCTCTGTCAGTGTTTCCTCTTGCTACTTCCTGGTGACCCAAAGACTTGAAAGTAATAGATATGACAGCAACACCAAGAATTGGTGACAGTGAGGGGGTAACTAGAACCCTAGGCACTGTTGGTGGGCGTGTTAATTGGGGCAACCATTCTGAAGATCATTTATCAGTTCCTGCTAAAGCTGAATGGTAATTTGTCCTATGACCAGATATTCTATCCCTTGGTATCTTTTGAGGAACAATGAGGGTGAATAACTCCTGAAAAGTAGGGAAAGGAATGTTCATGCCAGCTTGATTCATAAGAGCCAGGAAGACAGTCCCTAGGGCCATCATAGGAGAGTGTAATTGAATTCTAGTCTATTTATACATTGGGATACTGCACAGTAATAAGAATAATGAGCTACAACTATACACAAAGATGTAGCTAAAACTCCAAAACTTAATATTTGGAAAAAATTGAATATGTGAACAGCAAGAGGGTGGCCCAGCAGGAATCCTCAGGGAACCATTCTACCCACAGAGCCAGCCCTCAGAACACTGTCCTACCAATGAAGGACCACAGGAGAGGGCAGGAGAGGGACCACAACTCCAGCCTGGGGATACTGTAAAGGATTTTATTGATGTCTTTCTTCTTTATCTGCATTCTCCCAGGAGGGGAGGAAACACAGAGGCCAATTTTCCAGTTTCAACAGCATAGAACCCTTGAAGGCAAACAAAAACCCCACTTACATTTATTGATGGGGAGGAACTGGGATTTGGAGGACTCCAGCACTATTAGTTAAACAATAGTGCTTAAAAATTCATTGAATTTGGCCATTCCCCCGTAAGTAATTTGGAATTTTCCTGTTGAGTATACTCTTTTCCTTTGTCCATGAATATCAATGCTCCTTTCAGAGAGATCTACTTGAAAAAAAAAAGGGATACATTAAATATCTACAGATTTTTCTAATTCCTCTTTGGTGACATGCTATCATTATATCAAATTACTGAGATGGACTCTGCTCTCTCTCTCTCACTACCTCTCTCTTTATTTTTGGGTGAAAATTATGGGATATAAAGTATATATAAATGGAGCAAAGGAGAAAAAAAACTGTAAAGGAAGAATAGAGGAAGAGGAGGTGTTAGGTATTCTGCTGGTGTAGTAGCCAGTTAATTAATCAAGCAGTGGTGAGGAAAAATTTCAGAAGGGATGAGATTGACCTTCATGTTGCTGGGGCTGGCACTGGACAAATGCTATGGAACTGAACACTTGGTTAGGCATGCAGAACAGGATTATGGGAATATCTTCCCATCTTTGTGTTTCTCGTGGAAGGATGAAAAATGTCATGCTGTTATTTGGCTGAACTGAGGGGGCAGGGTCGGGGAGATTAGTGGAGCATGCACAGTCTGTCGAGGCAAGGGTTTTTTTCATTTATTTATTTATTTTTGCATTACAATTCTTAATACACCATTAACCATAATTTATCATATCTCTGATTGTATATAAGGTATATTGACACCAAATTCACATCTTCATACATGTATTTTGTATAATGATGAGGATCTCCTTTCACCATCTGTGCTATTCCCCTTCTCCCTCCCTTTCCCTCCCACCCCTATTCCCTATCTAGAGGTAATCTTCCTCCCTTGCTCTCCCTCCCAACCCCATTTTGAGTCACCCCCACTTACATCAGAGAAGACATTTGTTTTTTTTGGGATTGGCTAACTTCACTTATCATAATCTGCTCTAATGCCATCCATTTCCCTGCAAATGCCATGATCTTATTCTTTTTTATTACTGAGTAATATTCCATTGTGTATAAATGCCACATTTTTAATCCATTCATCCACTGAAGGACATCAGTGGTTGGCTCCACAGTTTAGCTATTGTGAATTGTGCTACTATAAACATTGATGTGGCTGTGTCCCTGTAATAAGCTGTTTTTAGGTCCTTTGGGCATAGTCTGAGAAGAGGAATAGCTGGGTCAAATGGTGGTTCCATTCCCAGTTTTCCAAGGAATCTACATACTGCTTTCCAAATTGGCTGTACCAATTTGCAGTCCCACCAGCAATGAATGAGTGTACCTTTTTCAACCGCATCCTCGACAGCTCTTGTTGTTGTTTGTCTTTATAATGGCTGCCATTCTTACTGGAGTGAGGTGGTATCTTAGAGTAGTTTTAATTTGCATTTCTCTGATTGCTACAGATGATGAGCATTTTTTCGTATATTTGTGGATTGATTGTATATCCTCTTATGAGAAGTGTCTGTTCAGGTCCTTGGCCCATTTATTGATTGGATTGTTTGTTTTTTTGGTGCTTATCTTGTTGAGCTCTTTATATACCCTAGAGATTAGAGCTCTATCTGATGTGTGAGGGGTAAAAATTTGTTCCCAGGATGTAGGCTCCCTATTCATCTCATATATTATTTCTTTTGCTAAGAAAAAAACTTTTTAGTTTGAATCCATCCCATTTGTTGATTCTTGGTTTTAATTCTTGTGCTATAGGCATCTTATTAAGGAAGTTGGAGCCTTGCCCCACTGGATGGAAATTAGGCCCTACTTTTTCTTCTATTAGACACAGAGTCTCTGGTTTAATCCCTAGATCCTTGATCCATTTTAAGTTAACTTTTGTGCATGGTGAGAGATAGGGATTCAATTTCATTTTGTTGCATATGGATTTCTAGTTTTCCCAGCACCATTTGTAGAAGATGCTATCCTTTCTCCAGTGCATGCTTTTGACACCTTTGTCTAATATAAGGTAGTTGTAATTTTGTGAGTTAGTCTCTGTGTCTTCTATTCTGTACCATTGGTACTAGCCTGTTTTGGTGCCAATACCATGCTGTTTTTGTTACTATTGCTCTGTAGTATAGTTTAAGGTCTGGTATAGTGATACCATCTGTTTCATTCTTCCTGCTTAGAATTGCTTTAGCTATTTTGGTCTCTTATTTTTCCAGATGAATTTCATGATTGCTTTTTATATTTCTATGAGGAATGTCAAGGCAAGGTTTTAACTCTTTGAGGACACCTTTGCCTACCCTCCCTCCCTCCAGCTCCAGCTTCTCCTTCTCCCAGCCCAGGAGCACATCTGTAGGGAACTCTGGCTGCAAATAGCAAGCATGAAGGGGCTGATTGATGGTGACATGCATGATGTGTGCATATGTGTGTGGTGCATGTGCGTGTACATGCTCCTATGTGTGTGCATTGGTGCCTATGTATGATTGGAAGGGTGACATATTTCCTCTCCCTCAAAAGCATTCTTTGTTCACTTTGGAAATGGGTGTTTCTGACCCCATCTCCCCCTGTCCCAGCACATTCCTTTGAAAATGAACAGTGTCTTGAATTCTGAGATGGCTGCAAAGCAGACAGTGTTGGAAAGGAGGCTTTGGGGTTGACACTGGGACTTCCTCTGCAAGGCCTTTAGTTTGCAGAGCCCATCCAGCAGGGTGGGCCAACTGGAGAGGAAATATGCATCCCCTGGAGCCATCTGAATTTAAACACTGGCAAATCCCTGGTCCTAAGGAAGGATATTCCATTCATTCGTTGGGAAAATGAAGAGGGATTCAACCAGCATGCCACCAATTCTTGGGCAAGGATTCCTGTTCAGGTTGAAGGCTGAACTAAATTGCCCAATGTTCCTCTCTCCCAAAGCAAGAGAGTAAAGAAAACAGGGAAGGCAGAACTCTGCCATGCACTCACTGTCACTGTGTGCCAGGCCTGCAAAGAGTCTGCCGATGAGTTAACAGATCATAGCATCTTTTCAGGCCACCTGAGCATCCCCGTTTTATAGAGGACAAAACCAAGGGTTGGCAGGAGGAGGGGCTTGTGAAAGACCACCAAAGAAGTACGGGCTGAGTGAGATTTGAAATCTGTCCTACTCTTCTCTGCCTCAGCCTTTCACCCATGGGTCCACAAGGCAAGAAGCATGGCCCAACTCTCCCCAAGCTGACTGCTAGCAGTTGCCAGGAGGGTAGGTCATAAGGCCAAGGCCAACTCTCTGAGGGCTCCTTCCTCTGTGCCAAAATATCCAAGGCAAGTCTCAGTAGCTCCTGGGTCTCTAGAAAACATGGCACGATATAATCCCAGGCTGATCTTTATAGGGGAAGCCACGGTGGTCCAAGTGTAATGAGTGCCAAAGATGGCCTCCAGTCAACTGCAGTGCCAGGCCTTAGAGTGTGTGAGAGGAGGTGCTGATGACATATGCAGAACTTTCCAGAATGAGATTTTGTTCCTGTCATGGCACACGGGCTACTGTTCCCTTTCATCCTCACAGTTACCATGTGGCTTTCAGTCCTTGGCTGTTGGAGAAATCTCAGGGCTGGGAGGTTATATTGCTGTTAGACACAGTTTTCCTGAATGTGTTTGGTTTGATTGTTGTTGTGTTGTTGTTATTATTATCTTTGGTACTAGGGATGCTCAACCACTGAGGCACATCCCCAGTCCTTTTATTTTTTATTTTGAGACAGAATCTCATTAAGTTGGTTAGGGCTTCACTAAGTGGCTAGGGCTGGCTTTAAACTTGCAATCCTCTTTTCTCATACACACTCATATACACCCACACACATGCACACATGCACACACACGACACTTACATATGCTCACATACTAAAACACTCACATAAACTCACTGTACACACATACTCTCCTGTGCACACACTCACATGCACACACACCCTTATATACATACACTCACACACATACATACACAACAACACTCACTTGCACACTCACACTAACACTCACATGCTCACTCACACCAACACACATACTTGCACTCACCCACAGGCACAAACATGCACTCACATAGAGTCACACACATGCATATACACACATATCCTTATATACATACACTCATACATGCTCACACACATACACAACACTCACAGTCATACACTTGCACTCAACACTCACACACTCATACACTTACACACTCACTCTTGCACATACTCACAGGCACTAGTATGCATGCACACATGCACACACTCATACACTCAAGGTGCTCATACATATGCCCCACCCACATAAATATGTACCCCACAAATATGTATGATGATTATATGTTAATTAAAAAGAAAAAAATCTAGGGCTCAGGATTGATAGAGCTTAGTGGTAGAGCACTTGCCTAGCATGTGGAAGCCTTGGGTTTGATCTCCAGCACTGGAAAGAAAGAAAGCAAGGAAGGGAGGGAAGAAGAAAAAGAGAGAGTTGTAGAAATATATAATATATACTAAGTATATACGATTGGGATAGATATACAGAAGTTTGAAGCTTATAGAATCCTTGGGCCTATCGGAGTAGGTTCAGTCAAAGAGGTGGTTGCTGAGAGAGAGTGAGGATCCATGTGCTTATTAGGGGTGAGAGCAGAGTACACAAGCAAAAGTTAGGGAATTTCAATGGTGCTGACGATTGACATTAGATCACAGAAGAAGGAAAAATGGGATACCTCTACCTCAAGTTTGTGCAAATATATCGTATACCTGCTTGCTTGGGCAGGGTACCCACAGCCTGTTTGTGGGAATATTGAGGCACCAGGAAAATAAGAAGTTAAAAATTTTTTAATACACACACAAAGCTCACTATCAAGCTCACTCAATGATAAATAAGTTGATTAGCCTTATATAATTAAAGAAATTGAATTGGTAGTTAATATTTCCACAAAGAAAAGTCTAGGCCCAGGTAGCTGTACTGTACATTTTATCAAATATTTAAAAAAACAAATGATATCAGTTCTATACAAACTTTTCTGAAAAATTTAAGTTGGGAATTCTTTACATCTTATACTGTAATTGGTATTATTCTTATTACAAAGTAAAGAAAATTTCAGTTTAATACCCTTCTTGATCATCTATGCAAAAATTCTGAATTATTTTATCAGATCTAATACAAACATATATAAAAAGGATAATACATCATGATCACATTGGTTTTATCCTCGGAATGCAAGGTTGGTTTAACATTTGAAAATGTCTCTGTAATTTTTCATATTGACTAAAAAATAACTACAAAATTATCTCAATAGATATAAAAGATATATTTGAAAGATTCAATGCATACCCATGATAAAAACTCTCAGCAAACTAAGAATAGAGGGTAAGTTTTTCAATCTGCTAAAGGGTATCTACTATAATCCCATAGCTCACATCATATTTGATGGTGAAAGGAAAATGTTTTCCTCCTAAGATAGGAACATAACAAGAATGTCTATTCTCAGCACTTCTATTCAACATCATAATAGAGGTTCTAGCTGTTGTATTAAGGCAAGATAAAAAGACATAAAAGACATGCAATTTGGGAAGAAGAGAATAAAATAGTCATTATATGCACTCAATATGAGCATTTATGTAGATAATTATGTTAAATATACAAAAACTATCACTAGAAATAAGTGAGTGTAAGAATGCAAATATGATCAATGTACAAAATTATATTTCTACATACTAGCAACAAAAATTCAGAAATTGAAATGAAGTAGAAAATACCATTTATAGTAGCATGAAAAAATAAAAATCCTTAGGGAGAAATCAGATAAAAGTTGTGTAATATTTTTATATTGAAAAGTACAAAACAATGCTCAAAGAAATAAAATAATAAATAAATGGAGATATTACAATCGTGTTCATGGATTAGAAGACTTAATATAGTTAAGGTGTAAATTCTCAAATTAGTGTATAAATTCAGTGTAATCCCAATCAAAATCTCAGCAAGATTTGTATATGTGGATAAATCTGTGTGTATGTGTGTACACACTGACAAGTTGACTATAATTTGCATGAAGCTACAAAGCTAAAACACTTTTGAAAAAGAATAATTTTGGAATGTGGCTTACAGTCTAAAGAAGGCAAAGAGATGAATGTGAAAAAATAGAATCCAGAAATAGACCTTCATGCATATGTTCAAATGACCTTTGATAATGGTGCAAAGACAATGTACTAGAGAAATAAGAATGGCTTTAATAAATGGTGTTGGGAAAACTGTATATTCATATGCAAAAAAAGAACTCTGATTCATTTCACATCTTATGTAAAATGCCTAAAAGAGTATCCAGATCTAAAAGTAAAGCTTAAACATAGAAATCTGAAGAAAGTAGTGGTTAGCCAGAGGCTTCTCGGACACAACACAAAAGTATGATCTTTAAGACAAACCTGATAAATTGGAGTTTATCAAAATTAACAATCTTTGCTCCTGTTTTTTTGGGTGCTGGGAATTGAACCTAGGGCCTGACTTAATGCTGAGCTACACCTCCAGTCCCTGAACCTTTTTAAATACTCTTGTTAGAGAATGAAAAGACAGCTGTATTTGCAAATCTGAAGTTGTATTCATAATATATAAGGAATTATTAAAAGTAATAAAACAACTCGATTAAAAATGAAAAAAAAATTGAACAGATACTTTATCATAGAAGATATATGGATGGAAAAATACAAAAAATAGCTCATCATTTTTGGTTAATAGACAAATAAAAAAATAAATACAAGGAGATCCCACTCTAAATATTTAAACTTAAAAACATCGATTATCCTCGTCAAGGCAGCATAGGCCTATAGGCCTATAATCCCAGCTACTAGGGATGAAGAGGCAGGAGGACTGAAAGTTCAAGGCTTGTTTGGGCCACTTAGAAAGACCCTGTCTAAAAATAAAAAAGGTTTGCGAGTGCAGTTCAGAGGTAGGGTGCTTACCTAGCATGTGCAAGGCCCTGGACTTGATCCTCAGCACCACAAAAGCAATATCAACAACAAAATTCACTGGTCATATCAAGTGATGATGAGGATATGGAGCAACCAGAACTCTTTTTCCTTCTTTCTTTTTTCTTTCTTTTTTTTTTTTTTTGATACTGAGGATTGAATCTGGGGGCTCTTAACCACTGAGCCACATCTTCAGCCCAAACCAGAACTCTTAACCCTGTTGGTGGTAATATAAATTAATACCACTACTTTGTAAAACAGACTGGCAGTTTCTTAACATAAGTAACCATATGTCCATACGAAGACTTGCACAATATCAGCTTTATTTGAAACAATCCTAAAGTGGAAACAATCCAAAAGTCTATCACAATGTAAACAAATTGGGTTTGTATTCATATTCAATGGACTAATACTCACCAATAAAAAACAAAAAACAAAAAGTATTGCTATATAGGACAAAATATGATGCTTGAAAGAAACCATATAAACATGAACATGCTGTATGATTCTATTAATTCTAGAAATGAACATGCTGTATGATTCTATTAATATTAATTCTAGAAATGAACATGCTGTATGATTCTATTAATATTAATTCTAGAAATGCAAACTAACGAATGGAGAAAGAAAGCCAAAAGGTAGATGAGGGGAGCCTGGCGTTGTAAATAGGCGTGAGGAACTTTTGGGGGTGATGAAACTGTTCATCTTGATTTGTGGGGGTGATTTCATCAGTGTATATAATTGTTCACTGTTAACATAGTGTGCACTTAACACAGTTTTTGTTCATAAACTAATACCTCAATCAAGCTTGTAAAAATTGGTGATCATTTTAAATTGCGCAAGATTTGCCACAATGTACAGTATTTACAATTGAAGTACATTTTTTTTTCCTCTTTTAATTTTGTGGGAAAAAACCGGCATTGCTCGAGAAAATGAATGCTAAAGCTGGCTTGAGAAATGTATGTAAAGCCATTGATCTGTAAAACACATTTTTCAATTATTAAGGTAATTTTCTTATTTACGTCTTGTACATATGTTGGAAATCTTCCAGTTTGGGAGTTTTGAGATTTAAACCCGTGTGAACAAACTAGGAAGGCCCACACAATCTCACGCCACAGTGTTGCATCATGGTTCAACGCCTCAAAAACCGAACCAGCTATTGGCACACAGCTGTGATACGGGACTATAAATGGCCAGCACGCAGCCTCAGTACTATTTTAGGCGTGCACGTGCCTGCCTCGCAGCAGCCTCGGGGTCTTATGAAGTAGCTGCGGCTCCCGTGGCTCAGCACCGTGTGCGCAAGCGCAGCGTGGGTTCTGAGTCGCGGAAGCACGCGCGGTAAGCGTCTGCACGTGCGCGACGGCGGCCGAGGGCTTTCTGCTGTGGCGGGCGGCTGGCTGAGGGTCCAACATGTGGGGCCAGGGGCCCTTTTCTAGAGCGTCTGTGACTGAAAGTGTGAGGTCAGTAGTAATCCTTGTGGCAGGTGCGATGGTGGCCACTTCTGGGACCTTAGTTTTGGGGCTGGTTGCATTTTAGGGCTCAAGTTCGGCGCGAGGCCTGCTTTCTGGCCTTCCGCGCCCTGGGGCCGCCTGGCCCCGCGAAGGGGCTATGGGCGCCCAGGTTTCAGAATTTGGTGCCAGGGAGCGAAACGGGTAAAGCCTGGGGTGGAATTATTTGCTCCCTTTCCCGCAAATCTGCGCCACTTAAATTTTCAAAGTCCTTTCTACAACAAGAGTGAAGCCACCTGTGCCTGCCTTACAAATTCTCTTTTTGAAGTGGAGGTTTGGTAATCCATTTAAGCAGAAAGTGGGGACTGTAGCAGTGCTGCATGAACGTGCGGGACAATCACTTTTAAAATAAGATTTAAAACTGGTAGAAAATAACTTTTTAGGGCAAGTGGTAAGTTTTACAAAGTAAACTTTTTTTTTTTTTTAAACTAAATCCCAGGCATAATGTCTTCAAGGGAAACGTAATCCCTCTAAACAGATTCCAATTTTGTTTTACAAGTTTTCAGTCAATTTAATTTAAAAATTAGTTTTGACCAGTATTGAAGAGTCCTTGGTTTGAAGATGTTTGAAAGGCATTTAGTGTATTTGAAGGAAAAAAAAATTAAAGTTGTAACAAAAATCATAAGAATGAAGTTTGAAGGTTTTATAAGGCTTTTTTCCCTTCTGTTATGAAGAGTTAATAATTTTTTTCTTTGTTTAGAGCATTTGAAACTTTGGTATAGAGGTGTTCTTAGATAACTTTTTAAAAAAGTGTTTTAAAAACATGACAGACTGTAGGATATCTGCTCTTTTCTTTTTTTGGGTGTGGGGGTGTATGGGTATTTAACTCAGGGGGGCATTCAACCACTGAACCACATTCCCAGCCCTGGGATGTCTGCCTTTTTAAGGCAGTTCTGTGAAGACAACTACCCCCATCTTTTTCAACATATAGCTGCATAGAATATTTGTCTTAAAAACTCAAGACCATAAAAATAGTGGTGGTGGTGGTAAGGGGGTTCAGAGAGTGGTGTGAGTCATGCCAGCTAATCATATCAAAGTCACCATCAGATTGTTGATATGTACCTTCTGTAAATTACTTTTTTTCTGAGAAGGAAGTAAAATCAGCTGGGACTGAGCAATTAAAACATTTTATTTTTCTTCAGTATCTATGAATGGACAGTGCAGTATTCTAGTGTGTTGAGAATAAAATTATAAAGTAGAAGACATTTCTTTTGAAATACTTTTTTCAGTTGGGAAAGTATAATATTGTGTGATGAAAATTTTTTTTTGAGTAATGGGCAAAACTTGATTTATTTTACCATCTTTAGTCCCAGGGTATCTTCAAAAACAATAGCCTCTGTGTCTTTAAAAGAAAATTGATTACCAGTATGAAGCATTTGTAGTGTTTCTTTCTTCTTATAGAAGCCTTCTTTTTGTTTGACAAGTCATTAATTTATTATAAAAATAGGCACATTGTTCCAAAGTTTTGATTTATGTAAGTGATCAAAATGCATGACTTTAGTGTATTTTTTTCCTGTTTTTATTTTTTCCCCTTTTATTTACTGGTGCATTATAGTTGTACATAATGATAGGATCTGTTGTTACATACTCGTAGGTGCACACAATATAGCAACATAATTTGGACAATATCAGTCCTCAGCACTTCCCCTCTCCTTCTGCACCTTCCACCCCTTGGTCCTTTTACTTTGTTGATCTTTCTTTGATTTTTATGAGACCTCTTGCCCCCATCTTTCTTTTCCGGTTTGCCTCTTTAGTTTCCACATATGAGAGAAAACATATGACCCTTGATCTTCTGAGTTTGGCTTATTTTGCTTAATAATCTTTAGTTCCATCTCTTTTCCTGTAAATAAACAATTTCATTTTTTTCTGTAAGGATGAATAAAACTCTGCTGTGTATGTATAGAACGTTTTGTTTATCCATTCATCCATTGATCACCACTTAGGCTGGTTCTGTGGTTTGGCTTATGAACTGGGCAGCTCTAAACATGGGAAAGCATGTAGCACTATAGTATAATGACTTTAATTCTTTTTTAAAAATAATTATTTTTTAGTTATAGGAGGACACACATCTCCATTTTATTTTTATGTAGTGCTGAGGATCAAACCCAGTGCCTCATCCATGCTAGGTGAGCACTCTACCTTTGAGTCACAATCCCAGCCCCTGACTTAAATTCTTTAGGGTAAATACTGAGGAGTGGTATAGCTGGGTCATATGGTGGTTCCATGATTAGTCTTTTGAGGAACCTCCATATCTTTTTCAGTGTAAATTTGTAAAAGTCTTGTTAATGACAATTTTAAGGACAGAGACTATAAATGATGAAATTGTAAACTACAATATTCTCACAAGAATAGAACTATTGAAGAGAATGTTTTAGCTCATTTTTAATATGGAGTTTGAATTTTGACAGAATTCATTAGTGCAGAACACACTTAAGAAAGTTTGAGCTTCATGTAGTTTAGTCTTTATTGTTAATGAGTGGATTATTATAACCTAATTAAAAGTATTGAATTGTTTTAGTTTTTCAGGAATTGTCCAAATGGATGAAGATATACATTACAATAAAGGTACTGATGCTAAAAATTATTTTTTGGGTGTAAGAGCTAGATTATTATGATTAATTTCTAATTTTCTTTACATTGTGATTTGGTTTTAGTTGAAGATGTGGTTGGAAGTCATGTTGAAGATGCAGTAACATTTTGGGCCCAGGTAAATAGCAGTCAGGTTGATTTCTTCTCTTCCCCTCCCTCCCTAACCTGTCTTCCCCAACAACAACAAAAAACCTAGAAGTAAGTATGTTTATCATTATCACTGCCTAATTTTTGTTAAATTGTTTAGCCCTAAGCATTATTAAAATGTAACTGGTTATAACTGTAACTATAGTTGAAATATGAGTAGTATATTCATAGTAATGAGTAAAAATGTTAAAATCAGCAAGATTGTGACTTCATAATTACACTGAATGTAATTAATACCAACATCCTAGGCTGCGTAAATTTAAGAGGCTAGAGGGTGCTGTATAATTGGGTGAAGTTATAGCTCCATCTAGTGGTCATTTTAAAGATTGTTTCTTGAAAGATAAAAATTTTAAGTGTCATCTTTTAATTAATCAAACAAATTTCATTTATTTAGCTTTCTGACTCTGCTTGTACCTTCAACATGTTAACAATGATTTTCTGCTCCTTTATAAGGAAAGAATGCTTGATCCTATCACGGACATATTTAGGACACAGAGAACCACCATAGGCTCAGCTGATGTTTTTCATTTATACAATCACATAATTTTAAGCATCACAGAACAAACCCTTCAAAATCTGTCTGGGCACACATGACATGAAGACATTTAATGCTTTCTAAACCTTCTTGTTATAAAGGAAAACAATTCTGTTACTAGGGATTTGGGACAGCCTAGTTTAGTTAGAAGCTGTATTGTAGGAAAGCCTGTGGTGGTATGTCAAACATTGGAACATTCTGAATGCTCTTAGGCCAGCCCAAAGAACTTTCCTGAAGGCTCCTTTATCTTCAGATGGTGGCTGATTGTAAAGGGAATAAAACCAGTGAGAAGAAAAAGCTACCATCTCTCTCAAGACCTTCTCTAGAAGAGAAAGAAAACTCATTTTTTTCTGATTGTTTAAGTTTGAATTTAAGATATGCTAATTTTTCTCATCATAAAATTTGAAGCATTTATGAAACATTTCCAATTTTCTCTTGGTAGGCTACAAGTCAGATAGTGTATTCAGTTTTGAAAATAAAAAAGGGGCTGGGGTGGTGGCTCAGTGGTAGAGTACTCAATTAGCATGCATGAGGCACTGGGTTTGATCCTTGGCACCATATAAAAACAAACTATTGTATCCAACTAAAACTGAAGATACATAAATAAACAAATATTTAAAAAAATAAGCACCAAAGTGCATGTGTTGGCAGAATTTAAGAATGTGAAATTCCTCTAATAAACACAATTATCCACTAATGTTTTTTTTTTGTGTGTGTGTGTGGTGTTTTTTGTTTTTTTGTACCAGAGATTGAACCCAGGGTGCTAACCATTGGGTAACATCCCTGGCTTTTTCTTATGTTTTATTGTGAGACAGGGTCTGGCTAAGTTTGCTGAGGTTGGCTTTCAACTTTCAATCCTCTTACCTCAGCCTCTTGAGTTGCTGGGGTTACATGCAATGACACTGTGCCCGGCTTACATACTGGTTTTTGATTTTGTGAACTGTATGTACATGGTGTCAGAGGGAAGGGAATTAAATTTCTTTATATTTCCTATAGCATGGGAACTTTTTCGTCCACCAATTTTTTTTTTTTTTTTTTTTTTTTTTTTTTTTTTTTTTTGCAGGTGGGGATACTAGGGATTGAACTCAGGGCCACTTGACCACTGAACCACATCCCTGGCCCTATTTTGTATTTTGTTTAGAGACAGTGTCTCACTGAGTTACTTAGCACTTCCTTTTTGCTGAGGCTGGCTTTGAATTCGTGATCCTCTTGCCTCAGTCTCCCAAGCTTCTGGGATTACAAGCTAACCCACAAATTTTATAATTTTTTACTCTAGTATTTGGCTAATGCTGATTTTCTAATCTCCTCATTCCCGGTGGATTTATGAATTGTTCTTCTATAAGGAAGAGCTGTTTTTCTCTATCATTTTTAATTTTTAAATAATTTATTTATATTAATATAGATGTATGTATTTATTCCACTATTTATTACCCAATGCTGTAATTATTTATTTTGTTGTTCAGATAATTCTGTTCTGGCCATTAGGACAAATGTTGGCCAGAGAACACAGATTGGTTACTTGGCCCTTAAAAATGTCCCATTCTTTTTTTTACCACTTCTCTCTCTCTCTCTCTCTCTTTTTTTGACACCATCAGATACTCTAGGAACATCTTTTATTTCCTAGCTCTGGAATCAACCAGTCTCCAGGGAACCCTCTTTATATATAACTTAATAACCTTTTATATTTTATTTGAATTTCAAGTGATTTAAGCCAATTGGAAAGTAAACATTTTTTATAGACTAGTCTTATTTCTTATAATAACTGATTTTAATTTTGAAAAAATACTGATGTAAGAATACAATCTGATATCTAAGTTTCAAAACCTTTTAAATATGTTTAATAGAATTCTCAGTTTTATAACAGTTAAATAATATTTTACTGAGTGTCAAACTTTATTCATTCTTCCTAGAATATAAATAGAAATAAAGATATTATGAAGATTGGTTCTTCGTTGTGTGAAGTTTGTCCCCATGCCAATTCAGTTTTTGGAAATCTTGATCCAAAGAAGGTGAGCCATATTCTTGGGTATAGTTATTTCATCCCTCTTGTTAACTTTCTTACATCTTAGATTTTTTATAGTTTGGAACTTAGAGTCTATTTGAAAGGATTTTAGAATGTGTAAACAATACTTATAGTAAATATATTCATTCAAAAAATGCTTATGCACTGAATATTATTTGGCCGTAAAATGGAAAGAAATCCTGACATAGCTGCAATATGGATATGTCTTGAGAAGCTTTTACCTTTTTTAAAGGCTACAATTATTTCCAGTAAATTTGTGATTGTGATATAAGGGAGAGGTTGAATTTTTTTCCAATATGGATATAACAACTTTAACAGCATGATTAATAAAAAAGCCATTGTTTCTTTACTGAATGGTATTGGCATCTTTATTTTATATAAGTGACTATAGGGTATTAATCGTTCTTTTTCAAAATAATAGACGTCCTTGGGTGCATCAATTTCTTTGCCAAGAATTTACCCTTTGAACACTTTTGTAAGTGCACCCATATGTTTATACAAAGATATTTATTTCAGCATTATTTGTAATGAGAAAAACTGAGGGTCAACTAAATATCCTTCAGTATTTTACAATAGCAGTAGTAATAATAATAGTTAACTTCCTTTGTGGGCAATATTCTAAGCACTTTTTGCTAACTCATTTAATCCTCGTAGTGCCCATATAAGGCAGGTGATGTTACTATTTTTTATTTTTTCCTGAAATTCCTGAAAAAAGCCAGGATAACTTTTTATGAAAGTCACTAGCTAGGTAAGGGCGGATCTACCCATCTCTTTGACTGTTAACTCTATATTGGAAAATTTATCGGACTTTTTGAATACTGTCTGACCATCTTTGGGGGGCTGGTACTAGAATGAGGCAATTATAAAATTTTAAGAGGCACTCATCTTTATATTTTAAGTGCAGGGTTGGCACCTGAGAGTGAGTACCTCCATAAATTTTGTTGGGTGGGTGCCTAGCTTTAGTTAACTTCCTCCATTTAATTGGTTATTTAAATGAGGGAGATAGCTGTAGTCTAAATGTTTTTTTTCCCCCTCGGAATTTACGTGTTGAAGTTCTAACTCCTAAGGTTAAGTACTGAGAGTTGGGGCCTTTGAGTGTCTGTCACATGCCTTTTACCACTCAAAGGCACTATATCATGAATTAGTGCCCTTACAAGAGAAGTTCCAAATAAAAGAGGTATCAGGGTGCTACCATGTGAAGATACATGAAAGTACCAAGAAGGTGTCTTCTCTGAGGAATAGAAACATATTAGGCATTGAGTCTGCTGGCTGTTTGATCTGGGATTTCCCAGCCTTCAGAACTGTGAGAAATTAATGTATTATTTATGAGATACACTCAATCTAAGGTATTTTGCTATGGTAGCCCAAAAAGCTTAAGACAGGGTTATATCTCTGTTTTCTAATAAGGAATAAGATATAGAATGGAGTACAAACATAAGCACATATATGTAAATAAAATCCAGATGGTAGCACAAATATCCTAGTGTATATGTGAAATTAGTGTAAGTGTAAAAATTATTTTCTGGAGACAGAAGTTGGAAAATGTCTTAGTCTTTTGGAAGTCACTTGCGTGTGTGCTGTGGATTGAACTCGGGGCCTTGCACGTGCTAAGCATACATTCTCCATTCTACCACTGAACTAAGTCCTTTTATGTGCTTTTCTTTTCTTTTTTTAATAATACACCTCTTTTAGTTTTGTTTTAAAACAATTAAAATCCCAATAGCATATGTAAAAATATAAAAGAAATTAAGAAGGAAGGAACATAGTTTGAAACTAAGCATTAGATGGATAAGGTAATGCAGTTTGTGAAGTTTCTTGTTAGTGTTCCTGAAGTCTGTGACTATATTTAATAGTTTAAATATTAACAATACCTTTTTATCTGTTGAATACAAAATGTCACTTGCATTACCAGAAATTCAAATTAGCTTCAATAATAGGAATCTGGTTATATTCCTCGCTCATCTCTGATTACACTTTGCAAAATTTTCTTGGTGATCCTAATGGTTTTCTCCTCACTGTGTAGAGAAGGTCAGTTGCTATGGCTAGTTGGGGTTGTGGGAGAAGATTGGGCCCAGGCATAATTGAAATGAATATATAGTTCTGACTGTTTTCTCAATACAAGACTGTTTGGGATAGATTTATATGTTATGGTGCCTCTGATTATTTACACTTACAGAGCCAAGAACTTCGGATTCCTCAGCTTGGTTGGATCCCAGTTCTATTCCTGGATATAAGTATCCTCATTCATACATCATCTGGATTGTAATCATATACCATGTCTGTCATGTGCCTTTTACCAAGTGTTAATCATATTGGTATATTGCTTCAAAGCCTAATTAAAGATAATTTGATCTTTTATAGAGTTTGAAATTAGAATAAAACTGTTGATTTAAAACTGTCATCTATTTTTGCTACTAAACTTGTTTGCTTGCTAAAAATGAAATAAAGTTATCGGGAGAGGGTTCCATGCTATTGGTGCTCTTTCTTGACCTCTAGTTGTTCAGTGTTAGCTGAGGGAACCAGAGTTTGGTACTAATGGAATACATCTATCATTTGTAGCCTTTGATTTGCTAGATGCACATTTGTGGCTCTGCATAGGTTTGCCCTTTGTCATTTTGGGGAATTGAGGGGTTTTACTATGTATTACTTTTGTTTTAAAATAAATATGTGAATTTGTCCCAGTTCAGTAATGTTTTAACTTAATTTTATACTGTCATTGAAAGCCATGTTCTTTAACCTTTGGTTAATGATTCCCTCGTAAGGAGCATTTTAGACTTGTTTTTTCCTGATGGGCCTTTCCCCCTAAACATATTTTAATATCGCAAATATATCGTATATCTCTGTTGTCAGGGCTACAAACCATTGTAATAGCTAAGATCCCTTTCCCCCTGTCCACTAAGAGGCACTTTTCATTCCCTTGGGGACAATATTGCTTCAATGTGGTTATCAACCTGGAGTGAATTTTTATCCCCAAACTCCTACTCCCAGGAGACATTTGAAAATGTTTGGAGACAGTTTTTGGTTGTCACAGCTGAAAGTGGTTCTACTGACATCTAGTGGATGAAGGTCAGGGGAAATGCTGGTAAAGATCCTAAAATGCATAGGTTAGAGGACAGTCTTCTCACTTTTAAAGACTTTTCAGCTCTCAAATGCTAAGGCTGAGCAAATGACTGAAAGTATGCAAATTTTTTTTTTGTTATGCTCTTTTATTAAACAAAAATTTATTAAATAAATGAAAATTCATTGTTCAGGTTATTGTCCAGTTATCCACTTGATATCACTGATGTCTTATATATAAAATAAAAAGTATAAAAATATTTTTTTCTTGGTTGATAGTAAATAATGGATCCCACCATGGTTGAGAATTAGACTTATGTAGAATATTCAGCATATTTAGGTCTAAGAATAATTATACCTGTTTATGTCTTCAGACATTAAAATAATTTTATTTTAAGTCTTTGATACTTGTGCCTTCTTTTGTTTCGAGTTTTTTTTTTTTTTTTTGCAGTACTGGGGATTGAACCCAGGGCCTCATGCATGTTAGGCTAGCACTCTACATCCTCAGCTTTCTTTTTATTTTGAGACAGGGTCTCAGTAAGTTGCTCAGCTGGTTTTAAACTTATGATTGATCTCCCTGCCTCAGCCTCCTGAAACTTTTCTTGTTTGTTTCTTTTGAGGTGCAGAATAGCATAATGGACTTGGAGGGGTTCTGCTCAATACTAACTTATGACATTGGGTACATAGTGGTGAAAACAAAATATCTGCCTGATGGTGTTCTGGGCATTTAATAAATTATTGTATGTAAAACGCTATTGACACATAGTAAGCACTTAAAAAATGCTAATCTACTTAGTGTGCTTTTCTTCATTAAGATACCAAATAATTTTGCTTTCTGTTTTTAGATTTATGGTGGATTATTTTCTGAAGATAAGTGTTGGTACAGATGCAAAGTACTGAAAATCATCAGTGATGAAAAGGCAAGAAATATGTGTTTGATTTTTTGCCCTAAGGAATTCTTAATGTGCTTCCAAAATTTGATGCTTATTTAGCCCATCATTGCATATTCTTGGTCTGGTTTAGTGAATTTATAAATTGATTAAAACATGGTTTTTTTTTCTAGTGAACACAAAAAGAAATTAGTTACTTGAAAACAGATAAGATTCAGGAATGTTCTTCTGAATTTAAGTTTTTTTTTTATAATTATCTTAGACTGTCAAAGAATAGTTGATACAGCTTGTGGATTATTTTTGGTGACTGGTTGGTCCTTTGCACCTCAGTTTTTAATAATTATGTTTGTTCCTTGCTAATGAATAACATTAAAAGCTCATTTTATTAAGATTGATGAATAGGAAAAGAACATTTGATCCTGAAGTTAGGTGTGTTTTTTACTTAGTTGTGAATATCTTTAATAATGAAGGTTGGTTTGCCATATTCTTATTCCTAGGTTTAATGTGATTAATTTTCTCTCTCTAACCTTGAAAGCTTGTGGAAGATTTTCTTAAAATTTTTTTTGTAGTTGTAGATGGACAGAATGCCTTTTTTACTTTATTTATTTATTTTTTATGTGGTACTGAGGATTAAACCCAGTGCCTCACATGTGCTAGGCAAGTGCTCTGCCAGTGAGCCCCAGCCCCAGCCAGTTGTGGAAGATTTTTAGGAGGATTTGGGGAGAAGAGATTCTGAATAGTTGTTTAGTGGCAACTGCACATTGTAGGCAGTATAAAAACATTTCACAGGTCTTCCCTTAGTGTTTCTTCCATATTTGCTTTCTAAAATATGTTTTATAATATATGTGTTTTATAAGTAGTTTTCTTGGTGTAATAAAGTGTTAAGATTAAACAACTTTAAAACTCTGATTATCTTGTTTTTTAAAAAACCTCATTGTTTATTATTGTCATAGGTAATGGTTTATCTTAGTGAAACTGTCCTTTCTAATAGATATTTTCTGTATCATTTAACACTTGGAATTATATTTTGCATTTATTTTTGGATTGGCTGCTCTAACTTTTTGAATCAAGGGGCAAGGTGACATTTGACTTTTTTAGATACGGAAGTAAGGGTGAGTTTGATCTGTTTCATGGTCTAGTTGAGTATAATTTTATCAAAGGAAGTTTGATAACTTTTCTTTTTAGATTTGTTTCCGACTTAAGATTGATTGATTGATTGTTGATTGATTTTAACATTAATAAAGAAAATAAGAGAGGGCCATAAGCTTAATAGATTCATGTTTGTGTGACATACTAGTTGTTAATAAAAAAAGATAAATGAAAAATGGGACTGTTGGAACTTAAGTAGTACCAAATATAGAAACACTGTGATTTCATTTGATTATATTACTAGAGTTCTGATCCTGAATGCATTTGTTAAGTTGAAGTAAAATTCCATCCTAATATACAGGTAATCAACAGAAAACAGCAAATTATGGTTTCTCTGGAGATATTTAATTTAGATTGAGTGTTGATATTTGTCCCCCCTCCTTTTTTTTTTTTTTTTTTTTAGTGTCTGGTGAGGTATGTTGACTATGGAAACACTGAAATCCTAAACCGATCTGACATAGTAGAAATTCCTTTGGAGCTGCAATTTTCCAGTGTTGCCAAAAAGTATAGACTTTGGGGACTACAGATTCCTTCTGGCCAAGAAGTTACCCAGTTTGATCAGGCAAGTTATAGATTTTGAACATTTTTAGTTAGTAAAAACAAAACTGTGCTTGAAAAAGATGTTAGTGTAGTTAAGTCTCATTAACTTTGTTTAATATTACAAACCCATATAAATTAGTAGAAAATATGAATTATTAAAACAATTCAGGGTTGGGGATATAGCTTAGTGATAGAGTATTTGTCATGCATAGCCATAAAGCCCTGGGTTTTATCACCAGTACTGTATGTGTTAGTGTGTGCTCACTGCATGCACACACAAGGACACATATACACACAAGGCATAAAATAATTCCAAAGCAATTATATAATCATGCTTATGTTTGCTAGGTAGACATTCTTTTTTTTTTTTTTATAAACATTCATTATAGATTTATTTTGATATTTGTTCTGCATAAATTACAGATATATGCATAATCTTGTCTTTAAAGATCTAATAGCATTTGATAATCAGAGCACATAACCATGTACTACTAACATGTTGTTCAGATGATAAAATGATTGTTTCTTTTTTTTTTCCTTTTTTTATTGTTGGTCGTTCAAAACATTACATAGTTCTTGATATATCATATTTCACAGTTTGATTCAAGTGGGTTATGAACTCCCATTTTTACCCCGTATACAGATTGCTGAATCACATCATTTACACTTCCATTGATTTACACATTGCCATTCTAGTGTCTGTTGTATTCTGCTGCCTTTCCTATCCTCTACTATCCCCCCTCCCCTCCCCCTCCCCTCCCCTCTTCTCTCTCTACCCCCTCTACTGTAAATCATTTCTTCCACTTGTATTATTCTTCCCTTACCCCTCACTTCCTCTTGTATGTAATATTGTATAACCCTGAGGATCACCTTCCATTTCCATGCAATTTCCCTTCTCTCTCCCTTTAGGTAGACATTCTTGATGAGTAGATAAGTGATGTGTGTGTGTGTATACACACACACATATATAAATAAAACAAATGTGAATAGTTGTCTATGATGTAAAAATTTAAAAGGATTGTTTTTTTAACATGCTGAAGAAAATAATGAATGCAATTACTTGATTATCATTTTTGTGAATATATTAAGTAAAAGTGGTCTTTAACCTAGCCTTGACCATAAATATCACAAATTGAAATTAGTGGGGTTATACTTAATCAGATTTTATCATTTTAGTAGAGGTTTATACTATGATATAGTCATTGACAGTGATGTTTTTGCTAATCTGGATTCTAGTTTGCATTTCCATCAAGTTGTGGGTTTTGCTAATCTGGATTCTAGTTTGTATTTATTTCCATTGGGTTGTGGGTAAGTTAACTAATTGTGGAAGACATTTGATAATTTCAGGGATAGACTTACAGGAATACCTCCTTTTAAGTCTACTATACAATAATGATATGTTCTTTTTGTGAGTGGTAGTGCTGGTGAGGGATATTACATTTCAAAGTAATAGGTTTGTAATAGTTTTGTTTAGCAACTCAAGTGGCTTATATGAAAAATGATTTAATCCGCATTATATGGAACAGTACTTACAACTTAGAAACCTTGTATTTGCATCTTTTTGTGTGTTTTGATAATCTTGCTGGTGTGTTGAATGTTAAATTTGCTGCACTGTGGTTACATATGAGAAACATTTCTGTGTATACAGCTCAGACTTACATAAAATGTAGGTATTATAAAATTATACCTAGTATTTTGAGTTAAAATCTATTTTTTTATTAATTTTTTCTTTAATAATAGCCTTGACCAAGGTAAAGGTTTGTTTTGAATTTCCCACATGCCTAGAACCCTATAATATTAAGTCACAGACTTAAAATTGATCTACTGTCATCATATTTCCCAAATAAGGAAATTATGGTCTAGAACAACTTAATAACTTATTCAAAATCATAAAGCTACTTAGTGCAGAGCCATGGTGGCTAGAATTCATCCAAATCCATTGCTATTTTCATGGTAAGATGATACACAGATGTATGTTGGTTGAAACAAACAGGAATCAAGAAAGAAAAGGCTTTTTTGGTTTTGTTTTCTTTGTGGTCTGGGACCCAGGATCTTTTGTTGTTTAGGCACTTGCTCAATCACTGAACTACACCTCAAGGGCTAGAAGGCATTTTTTAAGTTTGGAACTGAAGGAATAAACTTCAGTTGAGACTGTTCTGTATGCTCCATAGATTCTTTTTAGGCAGCTATGTATAAACATTTGTATTTGGATGTTTAGTTCAGTATTAAAAAAAATAATCAGAGATAAGCTAATTAGCAGACTGTTATCTGGAAAAAAATAGTTATTCTTGAATGTCTTTGCATAAGAAGTCCACAGTTAGTTGTTAATTCCCAGATCAGGAGTCATATATGTAGATTTTGCTAATGCATACATTTGTTCCCCTGCAGCTGTTTTAGTTGGGAAATATGTAAGGCATGTAAAAATGTAATTTTTCTCTCCCACAGGATAGTGAGTTTGGTAGAGGTAAGATTGTCTTGGTAGAGACAAATATTATATTTGTCTCTATATTTGACAAATATTTTTTTTATGCCTAATCTCCCTGCATGTTAGGTGTTAGGCAAGTATTTATTTTATCTAGAATTTAAATAAATGGGTGAATGGTAGGGATTCTATAAAAACAAAAACAAGTAAATACTGCCCACAGAGTATTGCAGAAAGTATTCTGGGAACTGAAATGCCTTGAGCACAGTTTTAAATCAGCACATTCACATAATGCTATATAACATGGTTGAAATTGATACTCCGAACGATGCTTACAAATTGCTGAAGATCAACCCAAGACTGAATTTTTTATATATGCCTTGAATACTTTAAAAAGCATATATAGAATCAGAATGAGAGCTAAAGATTGGAAATTGGATTTTAACAGTGTAAAGATTTTAGCCAATTTCTAGTATACATATTCAAGATTAGGTAGAGTCATCGAAGAGTACTTCAAATGCAAGAAATGAGCAAATAAATTTTTTGTTCACAAAAAAAGAATAAAGTATAAAGCATATGAGCTATCTTGTTTCTGAATAAAACTTACCATTTTGGAAAATGAAATGAAATGAAATAATTAAAAAGTGACATTAGATATTAATTTTTTTTAGTATTGGGGATTGAACTCAGGCATGCTTAACAACCAAGCCACATCCCCACCCCTTTAAAAATTTTTTTTATAATGAAGGATTTATTCACATTTAGAAACCACACCTTGAAAGATAAATTCAGTAAAGTTATTAGCTCAAGCAATCCTTTTTTTCCCCCTTTGGCTAATTTCTGTGGCAATCAGTATGACTTGATAAATTTTTTTCTTTAATTATTTATTTTAATTAGGTAGGTATGATAGCAGAATGCATTTTGATTCATTGTACTCAATTGCAGCACAATTTCTATGGTTGTACATAATGTAGCATCACACCATATGTGCAGTCATACATGTACGTAGGGTAATTCTGTCCATCTCATTCCACCATCTTTCCTGTCCCCATGCACCCTCCCTACCCTCCCTCCCCTTTGCCCAATCATAGTTCCTCCATTTTCCCCATACTTCCCCCTCCCTGTTATGGATCACCATGCACTTATCAGAGAGCATTTGGCCTTTGTTTCGGGGGGATTGGCTTATCTTGCTTATCATGATATTCTCCAACTCTATCCATTTACCGGCAAGTGCCATAATTTTATTCTCTTTAATGCTGTGTAATATTCCATTGTGTACATATACCAATAACCCTTTTTATTTTTTAACTTTTTTTAGTTGTAGATGGACACAATACCTTTATTTTATTTACTTATTTTTATGTGGTGCTGAGGATTGAACCCAGTGCCTCACACATTCTAGGCAAGTGCTCTACCTCTGAGCCACAACCCCAACCCCCTGTTTCATTTTGAGACAGGATCTTACTAAGTTGCTTAGGGTCTTGCTAACTTGCTGAGGCTGGCTTTGAATTTGGACCTACCTGACATAGTTTCTCAAGCCATTAGGATTATAGGCATGTACCACTGCACCCAGCACATTAATCCTTTTTTAAATTATTGAAAGTTCTGTGTTCTGAACTGCCGCAGCCCGGCTGGCTGGGCAAAATAACTGGGGGGTGATGAGCAACTTGTGTACATTGATACAGCAGGAGTGGGAGCCCTTTATTGTAGGACAGGAGCGGTATATATATATTCCACACAGCTTATCTTAATTAACATAAACTAGATACAGCAGTCAACCAATAAGGAATCTCCACACTTAATGGCTCGCTGGCGCCACTTCACAAACCACTCCCTCTGGCAAAATGCCAAACGCCATTCTGACTTGTTTACAGACTCTAACACTGAACCAGTAACCAGATTTATTTAAAAGGTAACTTATCTCTTAAATATGTTTTAAAAGTACTTGTGTATATCTCTCTCACAGATTTAATGGAAAATATAATACATTTGTAATGATAAAAATTAAATGTTTTAACATTTACAAAAGAATATTTGGCATATATATTTATGGCAAAGTATGGTAAAAAACACTCATGTTATCACCTACCTTGTCATTCTCATTGCTAGTTAGAACTGAGAATTCAATTTTAGCGTTCTTTATTTGTGGATATAATTATTCAGGGAGAATCTGGTTGAAAACTTGGTACTAATTGTGATGGGTGACTATAACTAAAAAGAATTTGACTTCAGAGAGAAGTCTAAAAATCAAATTTATACATAAAAAGTTCTAAAGGAGTTGTGTACCTTTACAGCATTCAGCTGTAGGTAATTCAAGTTTTTGTAGAAAGTAGATTGTGGGAGACCAACCTTACACGTGACTGGGTCACATTCCCGGCTGGGTGCTGAGGTGCTCAGTCACAGAAATGTGGCAGAGCTTTCCCCACCCTTCTTGGGTTCGAGGGTTGGTGTCTTGTGCATGGGTGTGTCTTGCTACAGCCCCATGGGTGAAGCTATGCTCACCTGTTCCTTTGTAATATAATTCCTTGTCCTGTTTAGGATAGAATCTTCCATGGAAGTGCCTTGTGTGTGTCCCCTTCTCTTACTGTCCCCTTGGGTGTGGCCTATCCAGGTGTCAGTCAACCTGCTGACAGTGGACATCATGAAGATAGACTCAGCCCCCTGAAACCTGACCCCTTGCCTCATTTGAATAGCTTCTTCTCAATAAAAGGGGTCAGCGAGTACTCTCGCTCTCATTCTTCCTGACCTTAAGGTCAGAGGAGCCGTCACAGCGACCCCAAAGAAAAAGGTATTGTGTCTCTTGTGTGGTTATTTCATGCAGCCCAGTTATCCCAGTTTAACTGGAGTGACTCCTAAGCCTTTTAGTCACGAGAACAGAAACTCGGCAGTAGATTATTTCCATCTGAATTTATATGCTGTTCAAAGACAAAGATTCTTTTTTCCCTATTTTCTCAGATTTTTTAATTGGTGTATTATAATTGTACACAATAGTAGGATTTGTTAAGTATTTAGTCAGTTTTTTTCCCCCAGTAACACCCCTTTCCTTCGCCTCCTACCTCCCTTTACTCACCTTCTTCTATTCTAATGGTTTCCTGTTTTCAAGAGATTCTCCATACCTTTTTTGTTTTGTTCCCTTTTTTTCTCTGTAGCTTACACATATAAGAGAAAATATACATTTAACATAAAGCTCTCAAGTTCCATCCATTTTCATGCAAATGTTATAATCTTAATTCTTTTCTATAGCTGAATAAAACTTTTTTATATATACCAGTTTTCTTTATCCATTCATCCATTGGCAGACACCTAGGTCAATTCCATGATTTGGCTACCGTGAATTGTGCTGCTATAAACATGGGTATTGCTATAATGTACTCACTTTAATTTGTGTGTATGTGGGTGTGTGTGTGATACTAGGAATTGAACCTAGGGGAGTTCTACCACTGTACTGCATTTCTGATCCTTTTTATTTTTTTATTTTGAGACAGGGTCTTACTAAGTTGCTGAGGCTGACCTTGAACCCGTGGTCCTCCTGCCTCAACCTCCAGAATAGCTGGGAATACAGGTTTTACCACTATGTCTTGCTGAGTTTAATTCTTCAGGATACATACTATGGAGTGGTATAGCTGGGTCATATGATGGTTCTATTTCTAGTCTTTTGAGGAACCTCCAAACTGATTTCCATAGTGGTTGTACTAATTTGCAATCCACCAACAGTGTAACAGTTGTCCTTTTCCCTTAATGTCCTCTGCAGCATTTACTAATATTTGTATTCTTAATGGCTGCAGTTCTAACTGGAATGAGATATCTCAGTGTGATTTTTTTAAAATATTTTTTTTTAGTTGTTGATAGACCTTTATTTTATTTATTTATACATGGTGCTGAGAATTGAACCCAGTGCCTCACATATGTCAGGCAAGTGTACTACTGCTGAGCCATAGCTCCAGCCCTCAGTGTAGTTTTGATTTGTATTTCCCTAATTGCTAAAGTTGTTGAACATATTATTTTTGTTTATTTGTTGGCTATATGTATTTCTTCTTTTGAGAAGTATCTGTTTAGTTCATTTGCATATTTATTGATAGGGTTATTGATTTTTGGTGGTTAGTTTTTTGAGTTCTTTATATTCTCTGGATAATAATCTTCTGTCAGCAGAGTAACAAGTGAAGATTTTCTCCCTTTCTGTAGGTTATGTCTTCACACTCTTGTTTCCTTTGTTGTGTAGAAACTTTTCAGTTTGATACCATGCTGTTCATGAATTCGTGGTATTATTTCTTGAGCTGTAGGAGTCCTTTGAAGAAGTGGTTGCTTATAACTATATGATAAACTGCTGCCCTATATTTTCCCTAGCAGTTGGAAAATTTCTAATCTAATTCTTATATCTTATATCTTTGATCAATTTCAAATAACTTTTATGTAGGGTGAGAGATTGGGATCTAGTTTCATTCATCCACATAGGGATGGATATCAGTTTTCCTAGCATCAGTTTGCAGAGTTGCTGGGGTTACAGTCATTAGTCATATTGCCCTACTCCATTTTATATTCTTGAATGTGTGCTGAAATGAATTCAGAAGTCTCAGTTTATATATGGCCAATTCTGCTGCTCTGGATCTGAAGAGAGGAAGAATATCATAGTGGAAGAGTGTGGTATACAGGAAGCATCTCAGAACATGGAACCAGGAAGCAGAGAACCCCCCCCCCCAAATTCTTGATAGATTAAGAATTCTACGTATTCTAGCCATAATTTTCAAACACTTCCTAGGGGCAGAAATTTTATTTGAATATTATTTTGTTACTGGGAATTCAACCTAGGGGCACTTTCCACTGAGTTATATCCCTAACCCTTTTTATTTATATATGGTGAGACAGGTTCTTCTTGCTAAGTTGCTTAGGGCCTTGCTAAATTCTGAGATTGGTCTCATACTTGGAATCCTCCTGCCTCAGCCTTCTGAGTTGCTAGGATTATAGGCATGCCCCACTCTGACTGGCATATACTTGAATTTTAGATAAGCTTTTGGCAGTTGGAAAACAAAGGTTTTTGTAGGTAAGATGTTAATAGAAAACTATATAATTGATCAAAATCTTAAGATGATGTATTTTAGTGAATTACATTTTGAGTTGTCTTTGCTTCATCTCATTTGATTGGCAATGCTTTCTGAACCATATTTGCTATTTACAGTGGTGTTCTTGGTGAATTCAGGCCTCTTGATATAATTTGTATATTTCTAAATTTCATGCTTTGAGACATTTATAACCATGATTTTGTTAACCTTAATACTTTTTCATTTTGGCTTGTGGGCTAAAACTTTTTTTTTTTTTTAATAAGGATGGTTGGTGATCCTTAAATACAAAAACAGTTTGAATCTCCTCTATTCCCTCATAGAAATTCTTCTAGGCCCAGGGTTTTTTTTTTTTAACATGGTGTTAAATTGTATCTCAGTGAAATATTTTTATTTGTGATGCTACATATTTCATGCATTTACAAACATTATTCTGATAAAGGGGTCCAAAAGATTTTAGTAAGACTGATAAAAGAGCCCATGGCACAAGAAAAGTTAAGAATCCCCTTTATAGGTCTCACTTTCTACCCTCTTTATTGCTGTTTAGTTAAAATAAGTAGAAAATATTTAATCCTTACCAGTGTTACTAAGTTTTTTGGATTTTGAAGTTTTTCTTTTTAAAATCTGGCTGGTTTAGTTTCAGTTTTTTTAGTTTGATCTCTGCATACTTATTTTTCTGAGTATTATTGATATGATTTCTTATTTAGTTTGCTCTATTTCCATAAATTATATTGTTTTTGATATTTATCTAGTGGGAATATAGCTAAAAATAAAGCTCTTTCTTGTAAGATATGGATCATCAGTTTTAATATATCAGTTTTAATTATATCCCTAAAGAACCAGTAACCTTACGCAGTACCCACCAATTTTGTTGCTCCTTCCCTTTCCTTCTCTTTTGTCCTTCCTGTCCTCCCTCCCTTTGCTCATTCTCCATTCTCTGTTAAATTTGTTTCACAGATTCTGAAAAAAATTGTTCATTGCATTTACAGTGTAGGGTAAAAATCGGGAAAGGAGCTTAGAGAAATTTTAGAAATTAAAAGTAATTAGATCATATCAAAGTAATTTTTTAAAAAATTACAATTTTCTTGAAGAGTAGGAAAATTCTTATTTAGGTTGTTTCCATATCTTTCATTCTCAAATATGTTTTAGATATATATGTAGTAGAGTAATAGTTAATAATTAAGAGTTAGCAAGTACCTCACTTTTTTTAAAAACAAATTTTTATTATAGTTGTAGGTGGATACAATACCTTTATTTTTTTGTGGTGCTGAGGTTGGAACCATTGCCTCATATATGCTATACAAGTGTTCTCCCACCAAACCACAACCTCAGCCCCAGCACCTCACTTTTCATGTAGTTTCTCGTACTGCTGTGGCCTCCTTAAAATTTTATTTAAGAAAGTATGAGTATAGAAATTTCTAGCATTGCACATTCCATAATTTTACTTTGTTGATTTTTAAAAGAATTTGCTGATATTTTTGTGCTTTGAGTTTCTGGTTTTTTAACTCCTGTTACTTTAAAACCACAGTACCTGACTCTGCCTTTAAAACTGTTTTGTTGAAATACCTGACTCCTCCTTTAAAACTGTTAAATTTTGTTGAAATTGAATATCTTTTTTAAATACCAGAAATTCATTTTAGGACACCATTATTATTTATTTATTAGAGCTTTATAGTTATACATAGTAGTTGGGTTCATCCTGACAAACTCATACATGTATGGAATTTGATTTTAATTTATGCTCTTTCCCTTTCCTTCTCTTTTGTCCTTCCTGTCCTCCCTCCCTTTGCCCATTCTCCATTCTCTATGCTACTAGATTTCCTTTTGTTAATTTATATTTAATTGGTTCTTTCTACCTATGCATAAAGGTGAAGTTCCCTGTTGTATATTTATATATGCACATAATTTGATTTTTTAAAGAATTCATTTTACATTGTCTTCCCTTACCCATTCTTCCACTCTGCCTTTTGAGCTCCTTCTTTTACATTACTTATCTTCCCTTTATCATTATGTTATCCTATCTTTTTCTCTTATTTTACTCTAGCTTCTGCCTATGAGAGAAAGCACTCATTTAGTTTCTGAGTTTGACTTATTTCACTAAATGTGATGTTCTCCATTCCCATACATTTGCTGGCAAATGCCATAATTTCATTAATTTTTGTGGCTGAGTAGAACTCCATTAATGTGTGTGTGTCACCATTTCTTAATCAATTCATCTGTTGACAGGTATCTGGGTTGATTCCATAATTTAGCTCTTGTAAATCATGCTGCTGTAAACATCAACATGGTTGTATCACTGTAGTATGCAGATTTTAGATCTTCTGGGAAGATATAAGGATACCATTATATTTATATGGGGGCCAGAGTTGTTAATACATTCTGTTGGGTTCAAAAATTATTGTACATATTTAATTACTATACATTTCAAAATTTATAAACATGGCTGCTTATACAGGTATTAGCTTTATTTATGGGTTTTTAGCAACTATGTTACTGGAATACATTCATACACATGTGGAAATATATTTGCATGTAGCCAACAACAAGATAAGATACTTTACATAGAGATTCTAGAATGAAGAAACATACCTAAAAAAAAAAATTGGTAGAAAGAAAAGTGAAGAGAAATGTGATATAGCTGGTTTATGTCTTCTTTCTTGTCTTTCTTAGGGCAGAACCTTTTTGGGGAGCTTGATTTTTGAAAAGGAAATAAAAATGAGAATTAAAGCAACCTATCAAGATGGAACAGTTATTGCTCAGGCTGAGTATGGCAGTGTTGATATAGGGGAAGAGGTGGCTAAGAAAGGATTTGCAGAAAAATGCAAACTCTCTTCCAGCCCTAATGCCTGTGAGGAAAAAAAATCGGATCCTAGTCAACTTGCTCTGAGGAATCTCAAGAACCCCATTCCCTTGTGGGGGCACAGATCAAACCAGTCAACCTTCAGGAGGCCAAAGGGACGTTTAAATGGAAGGCTGACTCTTGATCTGAAGAATGAAAATGATGCGGGAAATCCTGTGACATTTCCAAAGTAAGAGTGTGGTGGGGTTTTTAGTTTTAACTAAGTTCAAATTTATGGTAGTGGCCCTTGTAGAAGTTAATGCTCATGCTTTTGGAATCCTTCACTATGTCAGTGATTTTTGAGGAGCAGTTTTGGTAATTTATATTTTTCTCAAATACCTGCTCTCTTCTTTAACAGAATGTTTTCATTCAGAGGGATTTGAAAGAAAAATAATTCCTGGATTTTTGAAAATTCACGTACCAACTTTCATGCCAACTCTTTTGAATGCTTTTATCAAAAATAAAAATCTACCCCTAAGTGGGAATTATTGATGCAAAGCCAAGTTTCAAATAATATTTGAAGTTGTATCTAGGGGTATAGCTCTACTGTAGTAGAGCCTGAACTAGCATTGCACGAGGCCCTGGGCTCATTTTCCAGTGTGTATGTTGTGGGAGAAGAGTGGGGCTCGGATGATGGGTGGTGGGGAAAGAAAGAAGAGAAAGAAAGAAAAGCTTTGGTGTTTTTTCCTATAGCTATAATAATATTTGAATGAGTTTCTTTGTTCTTCCTATGAAAACTTATTATGATGGAATTTGATTATTCCAAAAGGAATTCAATTTTTAAAAAGTATTTTAAATTAATAAAACAGTAATTGTACATATTTATGGGGTTCACTGTGATATTTCATTATATTACAATGCACAATATTAATAAGCAGATCAGGGGAATTGGCATATATCTGCCAACTTAAACATATATTTAGGATTTCCTTTTTTAGGTAATTTTGAATCATCAACTTGAAGCAAAAAACTAAGATTTGATATTTATATATAGCAAATATCTGCATTGTGAGCCAAACCTTAATGGCAGGTTTTGGGTGACATAGCTATTTGATGGGATCTTACAAGTGTTTTAGGAGCTGAATTATCAAATAGGGTGGGGACACAATTGTGAGAAAGATTTGTGAGAAATGTGATTTACTTTGTTTTTTTCAGTTGATTGTGCTAATGAGGAATCTGGAATATAGGATAGTTGGAGGTACTGTTTTTGAATCATGACTCAGTTGTAAAATCTAATTTGCATTAAATTAAAAATTTTAAATGTTGAATGAGATAAAGATTTTAGTTTCCAAAGCTAACTCTACAATTATAAAAATCCAAGGTAATTTTGATTTGTGAACATTGTCAGCCTTATACGGTATATCTTTAAAAATGAATGTATTTGTTTTTAATAGGGAAAGTTTGGCTGTTGGTGACTTTAATTTAGGGTCTAATGTCAGCCTGGCAAAAATTAAGCAGGACCAGAAACTGATTGAAGAGAATGAAAAACTAAAGACGGAGAAGGAGGCTCTTCTGGAAAGTTATAAGGCATTAGAATTGAAAGTAGAACAGATTTCCCAGGAGCTGCAGGTATGTTTAATAGCTTAAGTTGTAAAGAATGTTCAACCAAGAAATGTGTACATTGATTTGCTCTTACAGAAGGGGAACTCTTCTTTCCACTCCCCAATTTATTTTCTCCTTTCCTTATATCTGTTTATAGATGAAAAATTTTTCTTACATTTTAAATTAATAATGTGTGGATTTCATTGGATGTTTGAAATTGAATTTCTCATTTATATTTTATGTTATTTTGTTGTGGGGGGAGTGGTGCCAGGGATTGATCTCAGGGGCACTTTAACTGTTGAGCTGTATCCCCAGACCTTTTTATTTTTATTTTTTAAAACATTTTCAGTTGTACATGGACACAATACACTTATATATTAATTTTTTTTATGTGGTACTGAGGATTGAACCCAGTGCCTCACACGTGGTAGGCAAGTGCTTTACCATTGTGCTACAATTTCAGCCCCCTAGACCTTTTTTAAAAAAAATTATTTTGAGATGAAATCTCACTCATTTTTCTAGGGTCTAGCTAAGTTGTTGAGGCTCGTTTGAGCTTGCAATCCTCCTGCTTCAGCCTCCTCAGTTGTTGGAATTCACCACACCCAGTCCCTTTTATGTTCTTTAAAGAACTTTTAGCTAGCTGGGAGCATACCTGTAATCCCAGCGTCTCAGGAGGCTGTGGCAGGAGGATCACCAGTTGAAAGCCAGCCTTAGCAAAAGCAAGGTGCTAAGGAACTCAGTGAGAGTCCTTCAATAAAATGCAAAATTGGGCTGGGGATGTGGCTCAAGGGGTAGCGCGCTCGCCTGGCATGCGTGCGGCCCGGGTTTGATCCTCAGCACCACATACCAATGTTGTGTCCGCCGAGAACTAAAAAATAAAAAAATATTAAAAAAAAAATAAAAAATAAAATGCAAAATAGGGCTTGGGATGTGGCTCAGTGGGTGAGTGTCCCTGAGTTCAATTCGTGGTACCCCTCCCCCCCAAAACAAAAAAACATTTAGCTATGGAAAATTTAAACATTCCAGAAGGAGAAAGATTAAATAATTAATCCTCATGTACTCAGTATCAGTTTTTATGATCATGGGTGGTCTAGTCTTAGTTAAATCTGTCCTTTGTGTATTATTTTAAAACAAATCTCATTTGTAGAATTTCATATTGTTTACTATGCATACAATGCTAATAGGAAAGGACTTCAAAAGGAATGGGTGGGGCAGGGCTTGTGGCTTAGCAGTAGAGTGCCTTCCTAGCATGTGTGGGGCGCTGGGTTCCATACTCAGCACCACATAAAAATAAATTAAGATAAAGGTCCATCAACATCTAGTGTCCAACTACAACTAAAAATAATAATAATAATAAAAAAAAGAACTTGGTGCTGGTGTAGCTCATTGAGTGCATGCTTAGAAGTGCAAAGCTCTGGGTTTAACTTCTAGCCCCAAACAAACCCCCCCAAACAAAAAACAACCAGATCATACCATAATACTATTCATACTGAAACTAAGTAGTACTTGCTTAATATAATTTAAAATTCAGACAACGTTCTGATTTTTTTTATCTTGCTCCATGAAAGTCCTTTTACAGATTCATTTCTTCCAGTCTGAATTCCCTCTAGTTAGGCCTATATATTGCATTTTGGTTGGTGTATCTCTTGAATTACTTAATCTGCACTTCTGATTTCTTTATATATTTCCTTTTTATGGTAGTTAGGCTTCAAGTTAGGCTCAGTTTCAGGTCCATTCTCCCTCGAAATCTCCCAAGCTGTGTGAGGCTGGGATTGTGGCTCAGTAGCAGAGCGCTTGCCTCACAGTGTGAGGCACTGGGTTCAATCCTGAGCACCACATAAAAATAAATAAAATAAAGGTATTGTGTCCCTCTATACTAAAAAAAAAAAATATTAAAAAAAAGAGTAACTGTGGTTTTCAAATGTTAATGTGTTGTTCTAGGATCAGTGGTCCAATTCTCTGACACCAGCTGGGTGCTCAACAATTCAACTCATTTTGACACAAACATTATTTAACTTTAAATTACACCTGAAAAAAATCATTTAAATAATGGCAGAAATACAGTTTCCTATTTGAGTTTCACTAGCATGTGTGTGTTCTTTGTTTCAGCAAGAGAAAGCAGCTACCCTGGATTTGACTAAACATTTAGAAAGTACTCTAAAGACTCGTGTAGGTGCCAGAATGAAAAATCTGGCAGCTAAGGTGGAAAAATTGAAAGAAATTAGGTATGTAAAAGCATATTTTTGAGAAGGAAGGATAATTTAAAATAATTACCAATTAAATGGGATTTTAAAAATGCCTACTATTTTGGTTTGAAATTTAATGTTTGTATTTTTATGACTTTAAAGAGAAACTAAAAATAGTTATTCCTGAGAGTAATTTTTATAGTCTTTGTTGTTAGTTTTCTATTGTCACTACTTGAAACTTTAGTGTCCTAAGGCCACCTCTGAGAGTGAAATTAAAAAAACAAAAGACAGGTGTCACAAACCTATAATCCCAGTAGTTTGGGAGGCTGAGGCAGGAGAATTGTAAATTCAAAGCCAGCCTTAGCAAGACCCTGTCTCAAAAAGTAAGAAAAAAGGGCTGGGGATGTGGTTCAATGGTTAAGCACCCTTGGTTCAATTCCCAGCATTAAAAGGAAGACAAAAAACTAACCAACCCAGCAAAACCCCCAAACACAACTTCTAAGAGGTAGTTTGATGGAAAACTACCATGTCATTGTTTTGCTTGGGGTTATTTTTATTTATTTATTTATTTTTGAGAATACTGAAACTAAAGGCTTCAGGAATCTAAATTACTTCACTGTGCTCTGTCTAAATAAAAAATATATTATTTACAAAGTGATCTTCATAGAGTTGGAAGCAATGAGTTCACAAATCTTATGTTGAGTTTATTCAGTATTTCTTAAAAGTCTGCATTAAAATTATGTAGGTTTTTGGCACTGCTTCATGATGCCAGCAATTGGCAGCATCCTAGAGTGTCTCCTTTAGATTTCTTTTTATGTTCCAGGTATAGTTTTTATGCTTTGTTAAACCCCATTGCCTCCTTTCTGCTACAAAAGCAGTGTTTTAATAGTTTTTTTGGTTCATTTGATTCGTGGCTTTTTTTTCCTTAAGTAGAAACAAGTTGTTGTTTTTTAATTAGTATTCTGGGAGGAAATAAAATGTATAATAAATATAGATTAATAAAAATAGATTTATGGGGGCTTACTTAGCATATTCAAGGCCCTGGGTTCCATCTTTAATACCACATAAAAATAAATAAAACAAAGTTACTGTGTCTAACTACAACTAAAAAGTAAATATTAAAAAAAAATAGAATTATGTAAGTATTTTAGTCAGATTTTTTGCTGATGTGACAAAAAGCCTTGACAAGAACAGTTTTAGAGAAGGAAAAGTTTATTTGGGGCTCATGATTTCAGAGGTCTCAGTTCACAGATGGCTGACTTTTGTTCCCCTTGTTCTGAGGTTAGGCAGAAGTTCATGGTGGAAAAGTGAGGTGGAGGAAAGCAACTGGGAGCATGGTACCAGGAAGCAGAGAGGGCAAGCTCCACTCTCCAAGGATGAAATCTGTACCCCAAAGACACCCCTGACTCCATAACCCATCTCCTCTAGCCACACCCTACTTGCCTATAATTATCATCCAGTTAATCCCTATTATGGGGGATTAATACACTCATTAGGTTAAGTGAAAGTTCATTTCACTCTGAACTTCCATGCATTGTCTCACACATGAGCTTTTGGGGGACTCCCTCATATCTAAACCATAACAGTAGGTATTTTATCTTAACAGAGTGTTGCATTATTGTTCGTTAAGGTTGTTAAATTGTCAGTTTGAATAAAATAGTTCTTAACACAGACTCTTTTCATCCTGTACACTGTACTTAAAACCAGTAATTCACTTTCTCCTGCACTTTGATACCCTGAGATGTTTCCCTGAATAAATATTTTGTTAGTTTTCTCCCCCTCAATGGAATTTTCTTTCTTTTTTTTTTCAGTATAAATCTATCACTTGGCATGTGGTGTGTTTTTTAAAAGTTTGAGCAACTTGGTCCCTTTAGAGCCTAATGAATTTTTGATATACTACCAAAAACCAAGTGGCCATTCTGACAAAGCTTAAGACAAGATTTTGGGCCAAAATGACAATATGCTTTAATCTATGTTTGAGGGAACAATGTCCTATTAGAATGGTGGCAGTCTGCTTGGAAGCTAGGGAAAAAAAAGTGAATGGATCTTGTTAGTTTTTCTAATTAGCCTGCCTCTCTTTTCTTTTTTTGGAGATTGTATTTTTTTTTTTTTGAGGTTGTATTTTTTAACTCTTCAAATGCTAGTCTGTTTGTAAGGGTACCGGGACTATCCTAGTTTTGCTAAACTAGATTGGCTGTGTCTAAAATTTTCAGAGAAGTTCTTACAAATATGATTATAGATCAGAAATTCAAAGTTCATTTGACATTTGTGAATACACCACCAGTGAAACTTCACATCATGTACAATCACAAGAATGGATCCTAACTAGAATCAGTTATACTCTGTGTATGTGTAATATATCAAAATACCCTCTATTGTCATGTATATCTAAAAATAACAAATACAAAAATTTTTAAAAAGACATCTCTTTATAGCCAGTAAGGTAATAGTAACTTTTAGACCAGTAATATGTAAGTTTTTCTTATGCTAATTTTCTGACTTCTTGATCTTATCTTTTTTGCTGTTTTAAAAAAATAGACGTGTCAACATCAGTGTTCGTTTTGGAAATGACCTTTCAGATGCTATACAAGTGTTGGATGAAGGGTGTATTACTACTCTAGCTTCTTTGAATGAATTGGAGAAAATTTGGGCAGAATACAGTCTGGCTCAGGAGAAGATCCAAAGTTGTTATAATGTGGTGGGTTGAGAATTTTTCTCTTTTATATTTTTTAATCAGTTGAACATGAAGGCATACTATCTTTTGAGAAAGCAGAGATGGACGGCGGCTATTGCAATATTTGCATAAACTAAATGCTTTATTCACATTTTAAATACATACTTTATATAATCAAATGGTTAATGTGAAAATGCTACAAAAGTATTGCCTTATAAGAAAGATAATTGGTGATTGTAGATAAATGGTTAATAGAAGATTAAATGGTTAATAGAAGATTAACTCTTCTCTGTTCTCTTGGAAATCTGATAAAATAGTTCACCTGTATTACTGGACAAAATTATCTATAGTAACTGTAAGTCCTGATTGTATCTGGACTAGGAACGATTATCAACTACAAATTCTTTTTGTTTTTTATCCTTTGATACTGGAGATTGGACTCAGGAATGCTTTACTACTGAGCTACATCCGCCAGTCTTTAAATTTTTATTTTGAGAAACAGTCTTGCTAAATTGTTTTCTTCTTATTACATATATACAGCACAGTTTTTCATATCTCTGGTTGTATATGAAGTATGTTGACACCAATTCGTGTCTTCATACATGTACTTTGGGTGATGATATCCATCACATTCCACCATCCTTGCTAACCCCCTGTCCCATCCCTTTCCCTCCCACCCTTCCGCCCTATCTAGAGTTGGTCTATACTTCCCATGCTCCCCCTCCCTACCCCACTGTGAGTCAGCCTCCTTATATCAGAGAAAACATTTGGCATTTGTTTTTTTGGGATTGGCTAACTTCACTTAGCATTATCTTCTCCAATGCCATAGTCTCCTTAAATTGTTTAGGATTTCACTAAGTTGCTGAGTTTGGCCTTGAACTTGTGATCCTCCTGCCTCAGCCACTTCTGAGGCTGGGATTATAGGAGTATGCCAGCAGCCAGCCTCAACTACAGATTCTTGATGGGGATTATTGCATTTGGGTGTGTCTTTCAAGGGACTCTGGGAAGCTCAACTTGTGGAGTTATTATAATAATTATGAACTTTTGAGGGACTCATAGGAGCCTTGTGAACTAGGATAACTTTCATACATGCTCATGTGGATCTTGTCTTCTAGTATAAGTAGTGTTTTAGATTCTTCCATGTTATTAAATACTATGTAAGCCATCTAATGTTGAGAGGTAGTTTGTGAGTGGGGAAGGTATGAAGACTGAAATACTTCATGTAAATTAAATTTTTTTTTGTAGTTGTAGATGGGCAGAATGCCTTTATTTTGTTTATTTTTATGTGGTGCTGAGGATTGAACTCACTGCCTCACACATGCTAGGCAAACACTCCGCCACTGAGCTACAGCCCCAGCCCTCATGTGCATTTTTTTATTAGCTTAAGTACAAGTCTATTTATTTACTATTTCAGTTTTCTTTAGTTTATTGTATTGAATGAAAATGAACACCTTTTTTTCTTGTAAAGATATTTCCCATAACCATTAAAGCTGTCTGTAACACCTATGAGCTTTTTGTTGTCATTGGACTTGTTCCATCTTAAGTATTGGTTGTTTCTGCCTCTGGTTATACTCTGAACATCTTACTCATTATTTATACCTAGGTTGACCAATTGGCAACCCAATTGGCTTTAAATAAAAAGTGTGAACAGGATAACTAGGCCTTTGGAAATGCCAGGAATGTTTAGTTTGGAGAAAGGATTGGATTTGGGTAATGGGTCATTTATTACTATAAAAATAAAAATATCAAAATCAGTAATTTTTGAATCTCTGTAAAGTATAGGCAATGTTGTAGGTATTTTATAAACCTCCATATCTTTTTTTTATTGGTTGTTCACAACATTACAAAGCTCTTGACATATCATATTTCATACATTAGATTGAAGTGGGTTATGAACCCCCAATTTTACCCCAAATGCAGATTGCAGAATCACGTCGGTTACACATCCACAATTTTACATAATGCCCTATTAGTAATTGTTGTATTCTGCTACCTTTTCTATCCCCTACTATCCCCCCTCCCCTCCCCTCCCATCTTCTCTCTCTACCCCATCTACTGTAATTCAGTTCTCTCCTTGTTTATTTTCCCATTCCCTCACAACCTCTTATATGTAATTTTATGTAGCAATGAGGGTCTCCCTTCATTTCCATACAATTTCCCTTTTCTCTCCCTTTCCCTCCCATCTCATGTCTCTGTTTAATGTTAATCTTTTCTTCCTGCTCTTCCTCCCTGCTCTGTTCATAGTTGCTCTCATTATATCAAAGAAGACATTTGGTATTTGTTTTTTAGGGATTGGCTAGCTTCACTAAGCATAATCTGCTCTAGTGCCATCCATTTCCCTGCAAATTCTATGATTTTGTCATTTTTTATTGCTGCATAGTACTCCATTGTGTATAGATGCCACATTTTTTTTATCCATTCATCTATTGAAGGGCATCTGGGTTGGTTCCACAGTCTAGCTATTGTGAATTGTGCTGCTATGAACATCGATGTGGCAGTATCCCTGTAGCATGCTCTTTTAAGGTCTTCAGGGAATAGTCCGAGAAGGGCAATAGCAGGGTCAAATGGTGGTTCCATTCTCATCTTTCCCAGGAATCTCCAAACTGCTTTCCAAATTGGCTGCACCAATTTGCAGTCCCACCAGCAATGTACAAGTGTACCCTTTTCTCCACATCCTCGCCAGCACTTGTTGTTGTTTGACTTCATAGTGGCTGCCAATCTTACTGGAGTGAGATGGTATCTTAGGGTGGTTTTGATTTGCATTTCTCTGACTGCTAGAGATGGTGAGCATTTTTTCATGTACTTGTTGATTGATTGTATATCCTCCTCTGAGAAGTGTCTGTTCAGGTCCTTGGCCCATTTGTTGATTGGGTTATTTGTTATCTTATTGTCTAATTTTTTGAGTTCTTTGTATACTCTGGATATTAGGGCTCTATCTGAAGTGTGAGGCGTAAAAATTTGTTCCCAGGATGTAGGCTCCCTATTTACCTCTCTTATTGTTTCTCTTGCTGAGAAAAAACTTTTTAGTTTAAGTAAGTCCCATTTGTTGATTCTTGTTATTAACTCTTGTGCTATGGGTGTCCTATTAAGGAATTTGGAGCCCGACCCCACAATATGTAGATCGGAGCCAACTTTTTCTTCTATCAGGCGCACCATCTCTGATTTGATATCAAGCTCCTTGATCCATTTTGAGTTAACTTTTGTGCATGGCGAGAGAAAGGGATTCAGTTTCATTTTGTTGCATATGGATTTCCAGTTTTCCCAACACCATTTGTTGAAGATGCTATCCTTCCTCCATTGCATGCTTTTAGCCCCTTTATCAAATATAAGATAGTTGTAACTTTGTGGATTAGTCTCTGTGTCCTCTATTCTATACCATTGGTCCACCCGCCTGTTTTGGTACCAGTACCATGCTGTTTTTGTCACTATTGCTCTGTAATATAGTTTGAAATCTGGTATCGCTATACCGCCTGATTCACACTTCCTGCTTAAAATTGCTTTTGCTATTCTGGGTCTTTTATTTTTCCATATGAATTTCATGATTGCTTTATCTATTTCTACAAGAAATGCCGTTGGGATTTTGATTGGCATTGCATTAAACCTATAGAGAACTTTTGGTAATATCGCCATTTTGATGATGTTAGTTCTGCCTATCCATGAACAGGGTATATTTTTCCATCTTATAAGATCTTCTTCTACTTCTCTCTTTAGGATTCTGTAGTTTTCATTGTATAAATCTTTCACCTCTTTTGTTGATTCCCAAGTATTTTATTTTTTTGGAGGATATTGTGAATGGAGTGTTTTTCCTCATTTCCGTTTCAGAAGTTTTGTCGCTGATATACAGAAATGCCTTTGATTTATGCGTGTTGATTTTATATCCTGCCACTTTGCTGAATTCATTTATTAGTTCTAGTAGTTTCTTTGCAGACCCTTTTGGGTCTTCTAGGTATAGAATCATGTCATCTGCAAATAGTGATAATTTAAGTTCTTCTTTTCCTATTTTTATGCCTTTAATTTCTTTCGTCTGTCTAATTGCTCTGGCCAGTGTTTCGAGGACTATATTGAATAGAAGTGGTGATAGAGGGCATCCCTGTCTTGTTCCAGATTTTAGAGGGAATGCCTTTAACTTTTGTCCATTCAGAATGATGCTAGCCTGAGGCTTAGCATAGATAGCTTTTACAATGTCGAGGAAAGTTCCTGTTATCCCTAGTTTTTCTAATGTTTTGAACATAAAGGGATGCTGTACTTTGTTGAATGCTTTCTCTGCATCTATCGAGATGATCATATGGTTCTTATCTTTAAGTCTATTGATGTGGTGAATAACATTTATTGATTTCCGTATATTGAACCATCCTTGCATCCCAGGGATGAATCCTACTTGATCATGGTGCACATTTTTTTTGATATGTTTTTGTATTCAATTCGCCAGAATTTTATTGAGGATTTTTGCATATAGGTTCATTAGAGATATTGGTCTGTAGTTTTCTTTCTTTGAGGTGTCTTTGTCTGTTTTCGGAATCAGGGTGATGTTGGCCTCATAGAATGAATTTGGAAGAGCTCCCTCTTTTTCTATTTCCTGAAATAACTTGAAAAGTATTGGTGTTAATTCTTCTTTAAAGGTTTTGTAAAACTCCGCTGTATACCCATCCGGTCCTGGGCCTTTCTTGGTTGGTAGTCTTTTGATTGCTTCTTCAATTTCATCCATTGATATTGGTCTGTTCAAATTGTTTGTATCCTCCTGACTCAGTCTGGGCAAATCATATGACTTAAGAAATTTATCGATGTCTTCACTATCTTCTATTTTATTGGAATATAGGTTTTCAAAATAATTTCTAATTGTCTTCTGTATTTCTGTAGCATCTGTTGTGATATTGCCTTTTTCATCCCGTATGTTAGTAATTTGAGTTCTCTCTCTTCTTCTCTTCGTTAGCATGGCTAAAGGTCTGTCGATCTTATTTATTTTTTCGAAGAACCAACTTTTAGTTTTGTTAATTTTTTCAGTAGTTTCTTTTGTTTCAATTTCATTGATTTCCGCCCTGATTTTAATTATTTCTTGCCTTCTGCTACATTTGCTGTTGTTTTGCTCTTCCTTTTCTAGGGCTTTGAGATGAAGTGTGAGCTCATTTATTTGTTGGTTTTTCCTTTTTTTGAGGAATGACCTCCAGGCGATGAATTTCCCTCTTAAAACTGCTTTCATTGTGTCCCATAGATTCCGATATGTTGTGTCTGTATTTTCATTTATCTGTAAGAATTTTTTGATTTCCTCCCTTTATGTCTTCTGTAACCCATTGATCATTCAGTAACATATTGTTCATTTTCCATGTGATGTAGGATTTTTCCTTCCTTCTTTTATCATTGATTTCCATTTTCATTCCATTATGATCAGATAAAATGCATGGTATTATCTCCACCCCTTTATATTTACTGAGGGTTGCCCTATGGCATAATATATGGTCTATTTTTGAGAAGGATCCATGTGCTACTGAGAAAAAAGTGTATCCATTTGATGATGGTTGATATATTCTATATATGTCAGTTAAGTCTAGGTTATTGATTGTGGTATTGAGTTCTATAGTTTCTTTATTCAACTTTTGTTTGGAGGATCTGTCAAATGGTGAGAGAGGTGTGTTGAAGTCACCCATAATTATTGTGTTGTGGTCTATTTGATTCTTGAACTTGAGGAGAATTTGTTTTATGAATGTCGCAGCACCATTATTTGGTGCATAAATATTGATAATTGTTATGTCTTGTTGGTGAATGGTTCCTTTTAACAGTATATAATGTCCTTCTTTATCCCTTTTGATTAACTTAGTCTTGAAGTCGATTTTATTCGATATGAGGATGGCCACTCCTGCTTGCTCACGAGGACCGTGTGCATGGTATATTTTTTCCCATCCTTTCACCTTTAGCCTGTGTATGTCTTTTCCAATCAGATGTGTCTCCTGGAGGCAGCATATTGTTGGATTTGTTTTTTTAATCCATGATACCAGCCTATGTCGCTTTATTGGAGAGTTTAAGCCATTAACATTTAGAGTTACTATTGATATATGGTTTGTACTTCCATCCATGTTTGATTATTTATCCTTTTTTTAAAAAATTTAGTTTGTTTCTCCATGATTATCTTTCCCCTCGCCCTCTGTCTTTACCGAGGCACTTCCTACTGATGGTTTTGGTTATTGTTTTTCATTTCTTCCTCGTGTAGTGTTTTGCTCAAAATGCTTTGCAGTGCTGGTTTTCTGGCTGCAAATTCTTTTAACTTTTGTTTATCATGAAAGATTTTTATTTCGTTGTCGTACCTGAAGCTTAATTTTGCTGGATACAGAATTCTTGGTTGGCATCCATTGTCTTTCAGTTTTTGAAATACGTTGTTCCATGACCTTCTTGCTTTCAGTGTCTGTGATGAAAAATCCATTGTTAACCTTATTGGTTTACCCCTGAATGTAATCTGTCTCCTTTCTCTTGTAGCTTTTAATATTTTCTCTTTGTTCTGTATATTGGATATCTTCATAACAATGTGTCTTGGCGTTGGTCCACTGTGATTTTGTGTGCTCGGTGCCCTGTATGCATCTTCCATTTGTATATCTGTTTCCTTTTTTATTTCTGGAAAGTTTTCTGTAATTATTTCATTCAGCAGGTTACTCATTCCCTTGGTTTGAATCTCTGTACCTTCTTCTATCCCGATGACTCGTAAGTTTGGTTTTTTTATGTTATCCCCAACTCTTGGATGTTTTTCTCGTGATTTTTTACCAGCCTTTCTGAGTTGGCTAGACTCTTTTCAAGATGATATATTTTGTCTTCATTATCTGACGTTCTGGCTTCTACTTGCTCCACTCTGTTCGTGATACTCTCAATTGAGTTTTTAATTTGGTTTATCGTTTCCTTCATTTCTAGAATTATTGTTTGATTATTTTTTATAATCTCTATCTCCTGATAAAGATGCTTAACTTCTTCTTTTATCTGTTTATGTAATTCATTCTCAATGTGTTCTTTCGCTGCTTGAATTTGCTGTCTTGTATCCTCTTTAAGGTTCCATTCCATCTGTCTAAGGTGTTCCTTGAGTTTTTTATATGACCATTTTTCTGATGACTCTAGGTCCTCCTGAATATTTAGGCTGTCCTGCATTGTTTGTACTCCTTTTCTTCCTTGCTTTTTGAAGCTGCTCATGTTACTTCTTGTTCTGTTTGACTGATGAGTTACTGTTTATTCCTATAAATTTATTAGATGCTTGGGAGGAAAGGTATTAGAAGGGAAGGGAAGAAGTCACTAAAGAGAATGAGAGTAAGCAGGTAGAATTACAGGAAGGAGGAATAAGATAATTGAAAAGAAATGAAAAGACAGAAGAAGAAAAAAATAGGAAATATAAAAAAGAAAAAAAAATAAAAAAAATAATAGAAAAAAATTAAAATTAAAATTAGAAGAAAAAAATTAAAAAAAAATTGTAAAAAAAATTTAAAAAAACAAGAAAAATGAAAATGAAAGAAAAACCCAAATCAAAAAAAAAAAGAGAAAAGAAAGAAAAACTAATAAATTCAGTCTTAGAGTTTGATTACCTTCTCTTCCAGTAGGTGGCGCTGTGCCCACCAGGCCAAGTTTCTCCTGTCAATATGTGGGAACCAATTACTGTGCAGCAGCTCCTCCCAGACTGGGCGAGTCTCCAATCCTGAGTGCCTAGGGCCTCCTCTTGTGTCTAGTCACTTCCCACTTTTCCTCTAGCCAGGCCCCTCTCACGGGTGCCGCTCACCACAATACTGGCTACACGCTAGGTCTGCTGCTCCCGGGAGCCCTGTTTTCATGAACGACTGGGCACACTCTTCCAGTTTGTCATTCCCTCAGACCCTAAGTTTGTAGAGCTTGGGGCTGAGAATCCTCAGCGAATTTTACTTGCCCTCCAGTAGCCACTCCCCCGGTAGCTGATGCAAGAGACCTCAGCTGTCAGCACTGGTGGGAGCGGTAGTTCCGTGCCGCTGGTCCCGCGCCACCTCTGATTCCCTGGGTCTGGCTATTGTGCTCACGGGAGAGCTGGGAGGGGCCCTTCCGGGAGAGCTGGGAGGGGCCCTTAAGGTTTCCTCGATGTGTGGAGAGGGAAGGCTAGGGGATCACACACCTGTAGCCGCAGGTTTCAATGAAGTTATCTCTTCCGCAGCAGTCTGATGATGTCAGTTCTCTGCCATGGTAGTATCTCTTGCAAATGGCGACAGTTCATTTCCCTTTGTCGGGCGACCAATGCAACGGGTGGGTCCTTACTGTCTCTCCCAAGCCCCGTTTCAAACCTGTGGCCACTACCTATGAAGGCTCGGTAGGCATTTACCTCCGTAGGATGAGAAGGGCTGACCAGTTGTTTCAGCCGGATGGATTAGTGCTGAGTCACAGCTGTTTGTCTGCGGGAAGCAGGCGAACTGGAGCTTGAATTCAGCCGATCCGGGCTCAGAGTGTGTTCTGAGAGGCCCAGACTGTTTGCCCCAGATTCACGTCAGCTCAGCATTGCCTAGTAATCCTGAGCAAACAGATTTAGGTTGTTTATGACTCCCTATGCCTGCACAGCTGAAGAGGTCAGAGACTTGATCTCTCTGCGCCTGCCGCCATGTTGGAATCCAGCAATATCAAACCTCCATATCTTAATTTTTAAAAATATTGTATTCATGCATTATAAATTATATATAATGGTGGGATTTGTTGTTACATATTTGTACATGCATACAATATAACAATATAATTTGGCCATCATTATTCCCCAGTATTTTCCCTTTCACACTAACTTTTCTTTTTTTAAATATTTATTTTTTAGTTGTAGGTGGCCACAATATCTGTATTTTATTTTTATGTGGTGCTGAGGATTGAACCGTGCCTCATGCATGCTAGATGAGCACCTCATATTGATTTTTAAAATGGTCATTTTTGTTACTATTACATAAATGAGGAAACAGTTTCACCAGAGTTAAGGAAATTGGTCAAGATTGTGTAGTTCTAAATGTTAATATGGAATTTTGAACCCGGGCTTGTGTGACTGAAAAGTTATTCTCTTTCCATTTAAACCACAAGGTCAGTTTTTAAATACATCTTAATGAATGTCATATAGTAAGATGAAAAAGACCTGCTTTTATGGTCTTATTTTGTTTTTGTGGTTTGGGCATGGTTAAATAATTCAGGACAGAGAGGAAAGAAGATTAATTTGACTTTTAGACACAATGTTCTAGTAGTGCAAATGTGTCTTTTTTTTTAAGCAATTAATTATTCTTACTATAATTAAGAATGATGTTTAAGAATTGTTTAATTAAGAATTGATGTTTCAGGACTTAAGGTTCATTTTGTAAACTGAAGAGTAGATTACTGAGTAAATATGTAATAAAAATTGCACTCAAAGTTAACCATCTTGTATTTAATTTGGTCTTAGAACTGTTACTTTTATTTATGTATGTACTGCCTAATTCCTTGTTTGCTATTTTATTTTTTGATGAAGTTTTACTTGAAGTTGTTTTCTTTTTGTTTATAAAATAGTCTGAGCTTATGTAAGAAAAAATATTCAGAAATTCAAGCTTTTAAGTATATGTTCCAGATATTATTGTAAATAATGGCTATATATAGCCATTATCTGTAATTTGGAGATATATATACATACATACATACATATATGTGTGTGTGTGTGTGTGTGTGTGTGTGTATTTATATTTAGGACATAATTTTTCTCTTTTTGGTATTAGATGGATGTACTAATAGTTTCAATATAAAATGGTAAGTACTACAATAGAGATAATGCATAGGGTTCTTGGTTATCTTTTTAAAAAATTTTTTTAGTTGTAGTTGGACACAATGCCTTTATTTTTATTTGTTTTTAGTTTTATGTGGTGCTGAGGATCTCAAACCCAGAGTCTCACAATTGCTAGGTGAGCGCTCTATAGCTGAGCCACAACCTCAGGCCCCTCTTGGTTATGTTTTATGTACATAATTTACAAACAACCTCTTGGGCAAATTGGAGGCTTTGTTCCGGTGAAGTTTAACTAAATCTTGAAAGATGACTAGATGAAAGAATTGAGGATGGGTTGGGAGTAAAAGAAAGGTAGTGTGTAATAAATAGGAATTTGTATAATTTTATTAACAACTTTCATTGCAGACATAATAAAAAATAAAGATTCTCAGGGCAAGATTGTTGAATTGAAATGTTTGTATTAAGGGAAGAGATGTTCTTTGTCTCTTTGGTGATAAGGAGAAAAGGATTTGTCTTAAATGCTACTATGCTTGGTGAAAGTAATGTTAAATTTTAGAAATCACTTTTTTTTTTCATGTAGGTAAATGCGTGAAAAACACCCGATATATTAATGGTAGTTTTTCTTTTCCTTCCTCCAGAATGAAGGGAATGTTTTGATTGCCAAAAGAAATGAAGTACAACAGAAGCTATATATGGCAGTAGAAGTTTTTATTCTGGAAGTGGATGAATTACCGCTTAATAAACGCTTAAAAACATTGAAGGTTGGAATTAAAAATATTTAATATATATATATTCAATTATAAATTTACTCAGTGAGAGAGGTGAAATTAGTATTTACCTTGAGATTTTAGAAAGTACTGACAGCTGTACAGCTTTTTTTTTTTTTTTTTTTGCTGAATTCCAGTTTAAGTCATTGTGTGTACCCCCCACACCCTCCTCCTGCCTCCCGGTACTAGAGATTGAACCCAGGCCTGCTTACAGCTGATGAGACGGCCCTTACAGGAATGAAAAATGCCCACAACAGAATGAAAATATTGTGGTATGAAAAAATTGTTGCTAGGATGTGCTTGATGATTGCCATTCTAACTGTGGTGAGATGAAATCTCAGCACAGTTTTGATTTTCATTTCCTTAATTAAAAAAAATTTTTTTAGTTGTTGAGGACCTTAATTTTTATTTATTTATTTATATGCAGTGCTGAGAATCCAACCCAGTGCCTCACACATGCTAGGCAAGCCTTCTACACTGAGCCATAACCTCAGCCCTGCATTTCCTTGATTGCCAAAGATGTTGAACATTTTTTTCTTATATTTTGAGCATTTGTATTTTTCCAGGGAAGTGTCTGTTTAGTTCATTTGCCAACTTATTGATTGGGTGGTTATTTTTATTTTTTGGTGTTCAGTTTTTTTGAGTTCTTTGTATATAATCCCCTGTTAAAGAGTAACTGGCAAAGATTTTCTCCCATTCTGTAGGCTCTATACTTTGCTTCCTTTGATGTGCGGAAACAATTCAATTTGATGCCATCCCATTTATTTATTCTTGGTACTATTTCCTGAGCTTTGAGGAAGTCATTGCCTATATGTTGGTGTGGTGACCCTGTATTTTCTTCTGGTAGTTGCAAGGTTTCTGTTGTAATTTTTTAGATTTTGATCCACTTTTGAGTTTACTTTTATGCAGGGTGAGAGAGAAGAAACCAGTTTCATTCTTCTGTATGTAGAGCTGGGGATGTGGCTCAGTGGTAGAGTGCTTGCATATAGCATGTTCAAGATTCTGAATTCAATCCCTAGTATTGCCAACAAAACAAAGCAGAAAACACACATCATTCTTCTATATATGGATATCTAGTTTTCCCAGCACTGTTTGTTACAAAGTTTACATTTCCTCTATCATGTTTTTGGCATCTTTGTCAAAAATCAGATGACTATATTTGTGTGGCTTTGTCTCTGTCATCTATTCATTGGTCTTGGTATGTGTTCTTATGCCAATATCAACCTATTTTTTGTATCATAGCTCTGTAGTATATATAATTTGAAGTTGCAATGCCTCCAGCATTGTTCTTTTTGCTCAGATTTCCTTTGACTATTCTGGGTCTTTTATTTTTCCTTATGAATTTTATATCTTTTTTTTCCCTAGTTTACCATAAAAGAATGTCATTGGTATTTTGATGGAGATTGCACTAAACCTGTAGATTGCTTTTGGTAATATGGCCATATTAATGATATTAATTCTGTCCATTCACAAACAAGGAAGGTCTTTCCATGTTCTAGTGTCTTCTATTTCTTTTTCAATGTTCTGTAATGTTCATTGTAGAGGTCTTCACCTCTTTGGCTAGATTTATTCTTAAATATTTTATTTTTTAAGGTAATCATGAATCAAATTATTCTCATGTTTTTTTAGGGGATTTGTTATTGGTGTATGGAAAAGCCATTGATTTTTGTATGTTGATCTTCTATTCCTGCTACTTTGCTGAATTTGTATATCAGCTCAAAAAGTCTTCTAGTGGAGTTTTTTTTTTTTAATTTTAGAATCATCATCTGTTAACAGCCATACATTGACTCCTTCCTTTCCTTTTTGTATCTTATTCTCCTGTGTAATTGCTGTGGCTAAAATTTCAAGTACTATATTGAATGGAAGTGATGAGTGTGGACGTTTTTGTCTGGTTTCTATTTTAGAGTAAATGCTTTCAATTTTTCCCCATTCAATATGATGGTGGCTTTCGTTTTGTCATATATAACCTGTATGATGTTGAGGTAAATTCCTTATGTCCCTAGTTTCTCTAGTAGTTTTAACATGAATGGACACTTTTGCTTTCTAATGGTTCAATGTATGCAATTTTTTTCATGCAAAAATTACTTAAAAGTAACCTTTAGGGTATGTGTATATGATGTATATGAAACACAAATGAATTTGGTGTTTTGACTTGGAAAACACATCCATAAGATACATCATTAAGTATTTGGAGATAGTCTAAAACCTGAAACACTTCAAGCATTTTGGAGAAGAGATGCTTAACCTGAATTAAGACTTTTTGCCTGCCTTGTCTCTTTATTTACCTACGTCACCAGAATATTCTTTAAACTTGGGTTCATTTTGCTAAGAAATACTTTGTTTATTTTTTCAAGTACTTAAGAAGCATATTTCTATAATGAAAGTCAAAAAAATTAAAGTTCATGATTTCTAACTTCCAGTGCATTTATTAATCCTTTTGTGGCATAAAATACATGGTTGGTTTTTCATAATTGTTCCTTATGAGTTAAAAAAGTATATTCTAGGTTTTCTTGGGGTGCAGTTCTAGATATACACAGTCATTTATTACTTAATAAAGGGGATACATTCTCAGAAATGCATTGTTAGGCAGTTCCATTGTTGTGCAAACATCACAGAGTATACTTACATAAACCTGGTAATGTAGCCTATTAATGAATACCTATAAGTGGTACCTGTAAGTGGTAGAGCTTATTTCTTTTAGGCTACAAATAAGTACATTTTTTCTGTACTGAATACTGTAGGTGTTTGTAAGGCGGTGCTAAGTATTTGTGAGTGTGAACATTGAAAAGGTATAGGAAAAATATGGTATAAAAGATTAAAATGGTACACCTTTATAAGGCATTTACCATGGACTTGCAGGATTGTAAGTTGCCCTGGGTGAGTTGCTAAGTGAGTGGTGAGTGAGTGTGAAGCCTTGGGACATTATTTTACATTACTGTAGACTTTATGAACACTATGCTTAGGTGACACTAATAAAAATAATTTTTTAGTTTAATAAGAAATTAACCTTAGCTTACTTTATTTTTCAACTGTTTGACTCATGTAGTAATAGTTTAAAATACAAATACATTGTACGGCTGTAAAAAATATTTTTCTCTGTACCCTCAATCTATAAACTTTTTCTGTTATTCAAATTTTTATTTATTTTTACTTTTTAAACTTTCTTCTCTTTTTTGTTTAAAACAGACACAAACACAGTAGCTTAGGCCTTTGCGGGGGCTTAATAATCAATATTTCTGTCTTCTGCCTCCACATGTTGTCTTACTGGAATGTCTTTCAGACACTCAGAACTGTTATTTCCTATGATGATAATGCTTTCTTCTGGAGTACCTCCTGAAGGTACCTTCCTGAGACTGTTTAAGAGTTAATTTTTTTAGTGATATTTCCATTTATTTCACTTTTAGAATAAAAATTTTTCTATCTCATACATGATTGGACACATATTTTGCTTTAAAATTAATAGTCACAATGGAAGAAACAGTGGTTTATTTTTCTAATCAAGTGTGACCAAGCTGCAGAATCTTAAGGCCTCAACAAATGTATCTTAGTATTTTCTCTGAACAATAAGATCTTTTATTTTAATTATTCTTGGTGAACAGTGATGATGTTTCTTCATTGGTTTTCACTGCCAAAGAGTCATGACAGGTGGTTTAACAGGGGATTCCGTCATATAAATCCTAATTTCCAGTGCAACAGCTGTTGGCAATCTTTCATTGAAAGTCCATCCATCAGGATTTCTCTCTATCGTGGTTGACCAAGGAGTCAAGCTTTGGCTGCCAGGGCTTCATTCTGCTGAATATGATATTCTTGAAATCTCATGGATATTCTTTGTGTCATTTTTAAATATTTCTGTAAGCAATGTTCTGAACAGGTGATCTCTTCAGGTTTTACTTGTTGTAAAGTCTTTTACACAGTCCAAAAAGCAGGTTTCTGTAAGTTTATTGTATGTTCCAAGGAATTCCCTAAACTGTTTTATCTGATCAGATTCTGGCATTTGTGCAGCCATATTCTCTTGGTATGTTTATTAATCACCAGTCAGGTCAGGAGTGCTTCAGTCGAAGATGAGTCCCTTGAATTTTATCCAATATCTTAATCTTGTAGGGAGATGTGCTGCCTTTAAAATAAAAATCAAGAGTTAACTTTTTTTTAATAAGTAGAAGTAGTATACTCTTAAAATAACAAAAAAGATTCCTTAGACTATTAAATACATTAACTAGTAACAATCTTTCATTATAATTTTCAAATATGTACTATACATAATTTTTATGTGTTATATACTTTTATACAACTGCCAGTGCAGTAGGTTTGTTTACACCAGTATCACCACTAACATGTCAGTAATGCATCATGATAACTATGGCATCACTAGGTGATATAAATTGTTCAGTTCAATTGCGGTCATATAGAACCACTGTTGTATATGTGATTTTACTGACTGAAATGTTAAATAATGCATAACTGTATATCATCTTAAGCTTTAATCCTTATCCTTACTTACTTTTTGGTATGTATGTACTTTGAACACCTGAAGGAACTAGAGGGATACACACACACACACGCACAAACACACTGGACATTAAAATATTCACAATTATATTTTAAACTTTTCTTTTTAACCACTATGTAATCTTATTTTTTCACTTATCACATTTTGGTATAAAATCTTGTTTCCTTTTAAAATTCCCATCCCACTTTTATTTTTGGTTAATAATTACTTTATATATTTTTTCTTTTTTTCTTTGTATCCAGTTTTTGAACTACCTCTTAGCTAATGCACTCATGATCAATTCTTAAAAGACTTCAACTTAGAAATTTATCTTTTGATTGGTAACTTAGTTGACTTACATATCTAATTACTGTTTGTTTAGAACTTATTTCCATGATCTTATTTTTGTATCTGTATCATGATTTCTTTTTTCCTTTTTGTCTCACTTCTATCCCTAATACTTAAGATCTCCCCTGTCTTTGATGTCCCCCTTTCTGTCTCATTCCCTAAAGCAACTAGCAAAACAACCAATATTGTTGATTAGGATTATAGTCACAAGTTATGAATACTGTGTTTGATAGTTCAATCAAATAAAATTTGAAGTTACTTTCTCATTATTTCTTAGGTGTTATTTGGTGTCTTTGGACTTTTTCAAGATATTAGGATATTTTCCTTGTGCTTTCAGAGACATTTTTGTGTAGTTGACTTTATGAGGTATTAAATGTTTAAAGATATCATGTTTCTGTCTCTCATAAATAATTATTTAACTGGCTATAAAATTATTAGATCCAACGGCCATTTTTCTCTATGGAACTTTGATAATGATAATCTATTATTATCTGAGTTTTGTAATTTATCAGTTCTTTGACTTTTTGTCCCTCTGAAAGCTTTAAAATTTTCTCTTGACTGTTACTAAATTACACTATAACATGTTTAAGTTTTGATATAATTCAGGTCAGTTCAGTTTTGAATTCTTATCTTTCTTTAATTCTAGGAAATCTTTGATATATATTTAAGAAATTACTGCAGCTGTTTTTTTTCCTTTACCCCACCTCGTGAATTTTTCTTTCATCCCAGATCTTCTATTACGTGGATATTTAAACTTCTTTTATCCTCTGCATATTGTAACTGTTAATGCAGTTTTTTCTTTTTATCCCTTTTAGGGGCTTTTTGGAGGTATCCTTGATTTAACTATCTGTCTCACCAGTAGGTTCTCTAATTGTATGTCTTCTGTCATTTTTCTAGTCCATTGTGTTTTTTATTTTAAATTGGTTCCATTCATACCCATTATCTTTCGTTGCTTATTATTTATAAGTACCAGGTTGTATTTCCAGTATTCTTTCTTTTGTTATTTGTTATGCTTATTTTGAGTTCTTATTATCTGGGAATCTGTTACTGATTTTTCTTCTTTTATAAGGTGGCTTATTGTTATACTTCTCTCCAAGAACTTGTGTATTTCACACATTTCATCTTCCCTTTTACCTGTCTTTAAGATTACATATTTCCTTGAGACTAGAACTGCCTTAGCTCTGTATGTTGTGTAGGTATGGGATAACATGGTAGAGAGGCAGAGTAAGAGTGACATCCTATACTATAATTTTTAAAGATTTCTGATGCCTTCAGGGAATAGAATGGGGTTGTTTTTTTGTGGTGTAGAACTTCTGGTGTTGCAGTTAGGGTGTAGCTATTGCCTATCTGCTTCTCTTCTAGATGGTCTTAATCAGCATTCCTCCCAGTTCCCTTTTTTTCCCAATTCATTTAATTTTATTTTTTTCTTTTTTAATTGCTTTTATTTTTTAAATACATGACAGTGGAATGCATCACAATTCTTATTATACATGTGAAAAATTGTGTTCTATATCTGTCCCTGTTCCTTTACCTCAGCCTCTGTTGGGGGCTACCACTTGGACATAAATGCTCCCATGTATTTAGGAGAAATGGGAAGGAAAAAGAATGCTCAGGGGCTGGCCAACCTAGCTCTCCTGGTTATCAGTTTTTGCCTCATCTGTGTCCTTATGTGCTATAACCCCATTGCCTCTTGCTGGTGCTGCTGTTTTTCTGCCCAAGGAAAGAGAGAGAGTAGGGTACATGAAGGAAGTTCTGTTTTCCCACACGTTATTTTTTGCTGTGGTATATAGATCTTCTTACACTTGAAAGAACTATTCATTTAGTGGTAAGCACCATCCATTGTCTTTTGAGGATTTCTCAAAGAGTTTTGTGATAAGTTTTTTTTGGAAACTATTAAGCTTTTCTCTTGTCTCTGTACCATTTATAGGGTTTGATTCCTTGAGAGCCAGCAGATTGTGTTGGCTATCTAGTTGAGACTACCTTGTCTCTTCCATTCGTTATTTTTTTCTTTACTTTTTATTTGTTTTTATTGGTACATTTTAATTATAAATAATTGATTCATTATGCCATATTTGTACATGCACATGACATAATTTGATAAATCACATCTCCCAGCATTTTACCTTTCCTTCCCCTTCCTTTTCTCCTTCCCTCATCTGCTTGCTCTGTCTCCCTCCTATTATTATTTTAATTAGTGCATTATAAATATATATGTATGTAAGTGGTATCACTGGGGTATGTTCATATATGTACATAGCATAATTTAGTGGATTTTGTTTCCCATTACTTCCCTAGGCCTTCCTGTCCTTATTCCCTCTTGATCCCCTTCTCGTTTGTTTCTTTTCTATTTTGGTGAAATCCCTTTTTTAAAAAAATTCCTTTCCCCCCAGTCTTTTAAAAATGCTTTCAAGTACATATATATGCTTAATGTTTTTACTTAATTGGAATTATTTGTATATTTTGGTGTATATATAATATATTTTTGTCCAGCAATATACTGGGAACACCATGTCAGGACAAACATTTGTTACTCTTATTTAAAGTCAGGAAATAGAGGCCAATTTCTAGTTTGTTAAAAACCTAAGAATATCCACTTGAATCAAATGTATGAAATATGATATGTCAAGAGCTTTGTAATGTTTTGAACAACCAATAAAAAACCCCTAAGAATATAAAACTTGCTGTTTGAATGAATTGACTTAATATGACTTTTACTTCAAAAATGGTCCAAAAATCACCTTTTAGATAGTTCTGTGTTTTCATCTGATAAGTCTTAAGTTTTATTTATAAACTTCTTAAGAATGGGGATTCAGATACTGTTTTTTCATCTCCTATGTTCAATACAGTGCTTGAATCCTAACTTGAAGTTAATAAGTTTTAATATATTTTTTTCTGGTTCTTGGGATTAAACTCAGGGATGCTTTACCATTGAGCTAAGTTTCTGGGCCTGTACATATATATTTTTTTGAGGCAAGGTCTTGCTAAGTTACAGAGGCTGGCCTTGACTTGTGATCCTGCTGTCCCCACCTCCTGAGTCAATAGAATTACAGGTGTGCACTTCTATGCCTGAAAATAATCTTTAATAAACAGAAATATTTCTCTTTGTAGGATTTATCAACCTCTTTAGAAGCAGTGTATGGACAGGTCAAAGAAGGAACAAATTCTGAAGAAATACTTAAAAAATTTTATGAGTGGAAGTGTGATAAAAGACAGGAATTCACCAACGTGAGGAGTGAAACTGAGGCTTCTCTGCAACATCTTGTAGCATGGTTCCAGAGCACTCTAAAGGTAAAGAAAGCTCTTATTCAGTGCCATTTGTGGCATAAAATGGGGGGGGGGAGGGAATCCATATACATTAATCATATCCTTTGTTTAAAAGCTAACATTGTCTACTCATCCCTGTCAGGTTTAAATTTGCTACCTGAGGATCAAGGTTCTTTATCAGCTTTTAGTCAGACTGCTCCTTTCATTATTGTCAAAAAAGCAAAGCAAAACAAAACAAAACCCAACAACAACAAAAAACAACAAACATCATTTAGGTTTGCTTTTGCTCTTACTTTTCCTCTGTATTGTCCTCTCACCTTTCTTAAACACTAATTTTCTTTAGGTATGCTATATGCATGTAACTTGTCTTTTCTGGTACATGTGTTTTATGAGGGTAAGTCTTTTCTTTTTTCCTCTGTAATCTTATTTCCCCTATATCACTCAGGGCATTACTAATGCTTTTTTTCAGGTATAAAGGTAAAATGAATCCTAACTGAATTAATTAATTGAGTTTATTTATTTTTTATTTTTTTGCAAATAAGGTTTTTGATCTGTCTTTGGAAGAATCACTGATTTCTGAAGAAACACTTGGTAATATTGATGAAATCCTAGAGAAGACTGAGTCATGTGTCTGTAAAGAGCTGGAAATATCTCTGATTGTGAGTATTGATATTCTTTATTATTGCTTTCTTTGAAGCAGTGTTTTCTTTTGTTAGTTAGAAAGTATTAACTATTAATTACTTTTTTTTACTTTTTTAAATTACTTTTAATTACTTTTTTTTAAAGAGAGAGGTGAGACAGAGAGAGAATTTTTAATATTTATTTTTTAGTTTTTGGTGGATACAACATCTTTGTATGTGGTGCTGAAGATCGAACCCGGGCCGCACGCATGCCAGGCGAGCACACTACCGCTTGAGCCACATCCCCAGCCCAGAAAGTATTAACTATTAAGATGGCTTTTTTGCTAACTAGGAAGTATTAAGACTGATATGATCTTTCCTCTTATAGTCCTGTTTGAAAGAGTAACACTTGAAGTTGTAATCTGTATATAGTGCAAAATCTTATTCTTCTGTAGGGTGGTATTTTCACTTTAATAGAACATTTCACACTTTGAAAGCTAATATTTAATTCAAGGAAATATCTCTTCATCTGAGTGGATCAGCTTTCTATATCATTTGATTCTTGTGTTTATTGTATATAGTGACTTCAACTAAAAACAACTAAAAATTTGGGAGAGCTTTGGAAGTAGACACACAGATTAATTAGTATTCCCTTTTTTATTGTGTATAATATGTATTCCTGTATCAAATTTTATTTATTTTTATGTGATGATGAGGATTGAACCCAGAGCCTCACACATGCTAGACAAGTGCTGTACCACTGAGCCACAAACCACAATCCATGATATTTCCTTTTTTTTAACCAAGAATTTTAGTAAATTACTAAAATAATTAATAATGAGAGTGACTTTTTTTCTCTTTTTCCTCGTTAGCTTGGCTAAGGGTTTATCAATTTTATTTGTTTTCAAGCAAACTATTTTGTTGATTTTTTAAAAAATTCTTTTTGTTTCAGTTTCATTGATTCAGGTTCTGATTTCAGTTATATCCCATCTTCTACTGCTTTTGATATTGATTCCAGAAGAGTATTTTGTAATCTTAACATTTCTCATTAGGATGCTCACTAGTTGTTCAAGTTGCTTTCCAAAGTCTTAGTGATTATGCTTTTCATTTTACTTATTTCTTTTTTACTCTATGAACAACTGAATTTTCCTTTTGTTAAATAGGTTTGGTTGGTGTTGTCAGGTATGATATAAGTGGATGTTAATAGATGATTTCTACAATGAGTGTTGAAGTTTTTTATATTGTTTGTTTCTTTATTTAGCAGGTTAGTATTCCTGATTTTCTTTAGCATTGTATTCCAGACAGCTTTGGGGATAATATATAGAGTAATAGGGGTAAAATTTTCCATTAAATGTCTTTAATATCAAGGTTCTATCTAGAAAAAATTGTTCTTGAGAAGTAGTTTGAAATAAATATAGTAATTTAAAGGTGTAATTTTGAACTTTATTTATTATTATTGAAGATTTTAGCTATTTTTGGCTATTCTCATATGTGATTCCACATGTGATTTTATTTAGGAGCAAGGTGATGCAGATAAGGAGATCATTTTAAATACTTACAGTCAAGTACTACAGAAAATCCGTTCAGAGGAAAGGCTCATTGCCACAGTACAATCCAAGTACAGGAACAGTGCTGAGGTTGGATTTTGTTTTGTCTTAATGTTCTTCCAAATTGATGCTTTGGATTTTTTTTAACATTTAATTTTTTCTCTAGTAGTTTAATTCTCATTGGGTCAGTAAATTATTATTGCTGGGAAAACTATAGCTGTAGTTATAAGGTATATAATTGAATTCACTATAAAGTGGGAATGATGATTTTTATTGATATAAATATATGCATATATATGGATTTATGCACATACATATGTATGTGTGTATTTTTTTAATAGCTGGGGATTGATCCTAGGGCTGCTGTACCACTGAGCTACATCTGTAGCCCTTTTTATTTTTATTTTGATATGTTCTTACTAAGTTTCCCAGGCTGGCCTCAAATTTGCTATCCTCCTGCCTAAGACTCTCAAGTAGCTGAGATTGCAGGTGTGTGCCTCTGTGTCTGACTAAATACATTTTTTTATTAAGTCTAATAGCTTTGATTTTCTTATGTACTTGAAAACATAATTATAATTCTTTTGTCCTTTGAGAAAGATTAATATTATTTCCTTTTTGAATGGAGAGAAAATATACACAGAATGCTTATTATTATGTTTCAGTAGTATATTATGAGCATTTTCCCATATGATTAAGATTCTTTTGTGCTGTCATTTTGAGTAGATAAATCATCATTCCTATATAGAAGTATAATGTTATCTAACCTTTCATCATATATGTTGGACATTAAGGTAACTTTTTCTCCTGCCTTAAAAAAACACACAAAACAAAACAACACACTTTTTTTTGTTTGTTTTTTGTTTTGGTATCAGGGATTGAATCCACAGATGCTTAAGCACTGAGCCACATCCTCAGCCCTTTTTATTTTTTATTTTGAGATAGGGTCTCACTAAGTTGCAGAGACTGACTTTGAACTTGCAATCCTCCTGGAACTCAACCTCCTGAGCCACTGGGATTACAGGTGTGCACTATCATGCCTGGCCCATAATTTTTATAATCTCTCAGATTCCTAAAATTTTAATTCCCACATTATAATGAATGAAAATTATTAAAACTTGGTACATATAGTCAAACCACTTTGGGAAAGATGATTTCAATTTACATCCTCACTAGATATCCCAGTTTGCATCCATATTAACAATGTGTGTCTTATTGTATGTCTTAGTTGAAGTATTGACTTTGTTACTTTTAGTGCTGAAACTGAGATTTCTTGAAGTGTGGATAATTAGGAAATTGGTAGAATTGTCTTGTTGAAAATTATAGAATTTTCAGAGTATTTCAGTTGTAGTCAGATCTTGGAGAAATAATAAATGGTCAGTAAGTAACTGTTCAGTTAATATTACTGTCTGTTGTATTTGAAAATATGGTAATTCTTTCTCTTAGTTTAAAAAACAGATTATTGAATGTTTAAATAAGAGCCCCAGTGTGGATCACTTGCTGTCCATTAAGAAGACACTGAAAGTCTTAAAAGCTCGACTAAGATGGAAGTTGGTTGAAAAGAATAATTTGGAAGAAGTAAGGAAAAACAGTTGCTTCTAACTGAACTCTGTTTGTACCTCATTTTACTAGAGCTTTATTCATAAAAGTTGTACATAAATATACTTTTTAAAATAAGAGAGCTATTACATTTATGTTTTGTTTTATATACTTTAGATTTTTTTCTGAGTGTATAAATAATTGAGACTATATTAACAGTGTAAACATTCTCCCATTTAAGTAAATGTTTTTATATTCTTTTTTTTTTTTTTTTTTGCCATGCAGGGTATTGAATCCCAGCATGTTGGACAAGTGCTCTATCACTCAACCATATCACATTTCTACCTCTTAAATGTTCTTTAAAAACATTTTACATGGCTTCCTTGGTGTTCAGTAACATGAACATTTTGCAGTAATTTTTAAGACTTTTTTGCTTTGAACTGTTAAGACTGTTTGTTGTAGTATAAAATCTACTTCATACAGGTGATAAATAGGGTACTTCCCCAAAGGTATATTTTTGAGATCATGGTATCTTTTGTTTACTCTTTTTTCTTTAAATGACTGGACATAATACTTCTTTCTTTTTCTTTGCTTGTTTTCTTTTTTGCTCCTGGGTACTGAACCCAGGGGTGCTTTACCACTGGGCTACATCATCAGACCCACCCCCATGCTTTCCCCCCTTTTCAAAAAAAATTTTAAAAAATTTTATTCTTATTTGTTATATATGACAGCAGAATGCATTATAATTCATATTACACATATAGAGCACAATTTTTCATATCTCCATGCAAGTTTTTTAAGTTGTTTTCATATGAAAACAGATGGAGGGATTAGGGTATTCAATCTCAACTAACCTCTTTAGGCTTGAAACATTGTGAGTAAACTGGCAATTCTCTGTATTCTCTTGAGGATTTAATATTTTCACAGAAGGAATCTATTATGAATTAATCAAACTTGATCATCTCTTTTCATCTTCTGAACACTTAGTTGGGAGTGGAGTGGTAATTATTCTAGATCTAATTTCACAGTTTAAGAGTTTTCCAGCTTTATCCTATTCTGGACTGTGGGGAAGGTAGGCCTTTTCAGTCTAATTTTTCAACATTTGGAGAAAAATATATAATTTTTAAAGCACATATATCTTTTTAAACAATATTTTTTAGTTGTAGATGGACACACTTGTAGGGCATGGCTGCCTGCTTCCTTCTCTTGAGGCCACACATGCAGCTGGGACGGGCTCCTGGTGATTAGCCAGGAGGCGGTGCTGTGGGCCATGACGGAGGAGGCGGACCACCTCCAGGAGAGGTCCAGGACTCTTCCACCCTCTGGACAGCTCGTGCCTTCCCTTACAGACTATGGGATGGGTGTACACGTGAATTTACTCCACCCCTCTGACCTTTATTCTGATTGGCTCCTGTGCAGTATATAAGCTGTGTGTACTTCCTTATTAAATGAGATCCTGCTTTGACTATTCTCCCTCGCACGTTTGATTGTCCTCCCAGGAGGGAGGGCTGGGTGCTGAGTGTGGGCGGCCAGTAGAACTTTACCTTTCTTGTCTCGTCTTGGTCGGGACATGCTTTTCCCGCTGGTCAGGAGGAGACGGGGGGCTAAAAACCCTGACACACACTACCTTTATTTATTTGTTTTATTAATTAATTAATTTATTTTTATGTGGTGCTGAGATTGAATCCAGTGCCTCATGCATGTTAGACAAGCACTCTAATATTGAGCCACAACTCCAGCCCAAAGCATATATATCTTTTAAAAAATATTTATGTATCTTTTAGTTTTGGGTGGATACATTAGGTTGTTTTTATATGGTGTTGAGGATCGAACCCAGTGCCTCATGCATGCTAGGTGAGCGCACTCCCATTGAGCCACCATCCCAGTCCTAAAAGCATATATATCTTTTAAGTTGGCTTTTTAATTAAAACTTCATTAGGGTCTTACAGAGTGTTTGTGAGTTCTGAATAATTTTTCCTGTAGTAGATTATTCACACATTGACTGTTGTTTTTTACAGTTTGGCATGTTGTATTTTTAACCAAGTCTTATGTAAAAAACAATTACAGGTAATTCAGTTTTAGTTGCTGTTTGAACACGTTTACTTTATGACTGCAGTTTGTCATCTTTTTTTTAAAAAAATATTTTTTTAGCTGTTGATGGACCTTTGTTTTATTATTTATTTATATGCAGTCCTTAGAATCAAACCCAGTGCCTCACACATGGTAGGCAAGTGCTCTGCCACTGAGCCACAACCTCAGCCCCAGTCATCTTGATCTTTGAGAAAATCTACAGCAAATTAAAAGGCCAAAAAAATCTCTGTAATTGATTTTTATCTTTATTGTTTATAGTTTCTTCGTGTAGGTTTTGGAAAAAAATCAGTGTTAGAATAAACTGAACTAAGTTTACTTTAACAAGTATTATGATGGTAGGTACTGAAGGATGCACAGATATCACACAGAATGATTTACATAGAAGTTGAACTAATTTTATGGGAACACTTGATTTTAGTCTGCTTACTGAGCCTGTAAAACCATTTTTTCTTTCTGATTAAAGTCTGATGACCATGATGGATCTGAGATTGAAAAAATAAAACAAGAAATTACTCAGTTGCGCAACAGTGTCTTTCAGGAAATTTATCATGAAAGGGAGGAATATGTAAGTCTTTGATTCTTTGATTCTTTGAAATTTTAAATCAGATTTTGCTCTATAAATTGAATTAAAATACTCATTCTATAAAATGGACTGTAATCACAAGGCCAGAGGTATTATCTTGGCATGAAAATGTTTATATGAATTTAGAAATTTATTTCTTTTTTTCTTTTGACAGTGCTGTGGATGAAACCCAGGGCCTCATACATTCTGGCAAGCTCTTTATCACTGGGCTATACCCCCAGTGAAATTAATTTATGAAAGAATAATTCATGACCATACCAATCTGGAAATTATAAAAAAGGAAAAGACATTACTTATAACTTTTTCACCTAGTGGTAGCTTAGTTAGTAGTCACAATTAACTTTTGACTTCCTTTTACCCTTTTTTTTTCTGTTTTCAGAATTGAGATTACAGTACACACACAAACAAACAGAGGCATCTTTTTTTGTTTAATATAAAGCATAAGAATTTCTTCAAATAAACCTATATGAACATCACTTTAGCATAATGTTTCAATGTAAACATTAATGGAACAACATTCTTTATTTTTGGTGAATGTAACATGGAACTACCTGTTTTTTTGAGAAAGTTGTATCTTAAGTCATCCATTCTACCCCTAATTACTGTTACCTTAGAAGAATTTATCAGTGTCTTTTCTCTTTAAAAAGGAAAAAATATTGTACTTTATGTCTGAGGCATATTATAGAGAAGAAGTCAATTTACAGTGCTATGAAAATAAAATAGTACTATAAAATAATAGACATTTTAAGTGTCATGCTTTAATTACCAAACTCATCTGACTATATGTAACACCTTATGAATCTTTTGATAAAATTTACAAAAGTTTAGAAGTTTTTCTTAAGCATGTGACATGATTTTCCTTTTGTAAGGATCTTTAGTTTTCACATTTGCTTCAGAGTGAGTGATGCAGAGCTATGTATTTATTTTTTGTCTCAGGCTTTTATAATTTTTTTTCTTCTAAATGAGACATGCATTATTTTAAAATGCTACCATGTTCTTAATATGTTAGGAAATAATGACAGTTTATTATTCAAGTTGATATAGTATTATACATTTTCATTTTAGTTTGGAAGTGAGTATGAACTTTGACCTTAGGCTTATATGTATACAAGGCATAAAATTGGTAATTAAGTTTTTCTTCTATTTGTAAAGTGGTAATTTTGATTCAAGGTATCACTTGGTTTTTGCTTGGTATTTCTGAAAAATAGAAATCAAAATTAGGATCATATATCTTATTAGATATGTAAAAAGACTGATGCTGATATACTGTGTTATCCTGAAAAGGAACACATAACAATTAAATATGTATTGATCTACAATAAAAAATTACATTTTTAACTTAGGAGAAGCTGAATAGCTTGGCACAGAAATGGTTCCCTGAGCTGCCTCTGCTTTATCCTGAAATAGGATTACTTAAATACATGGTAAGCTTTGTTTCCCCTGAGAATTGCTACTCTGCAGAGAGTGTAGAAAAGTGATAATGTTCAGACTGTATATCAGTGTTAAATTTATAATATCTTTTTTATAAAAATGTTTCTGATGAACATTTTAAAATATTATTAGCACCTTTTCTCAAGACTGTCTTAAGTAGTTGCACAGTGCAGATTTGAATTTTTATGTTCATTTACATCTTTTTCTCTATTTTCTCTTCATTCTCATTCAGAAGATGGTATGGCACTTGTTTGTGGGGTTTTTTTTTTTTTTTTGAAATGATAAAACAAAATTTTAACTGCAGTTTTGAGAGTTATATAAAAACAGGATACTGTTAGTCATGAGGAATTTAAACCTAATGTGATTTTCAAGTTAGAGCAGGTTGGGGAAAAAAAATTGAGAGAAGAAGGTTAAGGTAGAGTTGTTGAGGTGGGTTTTGTTTTCTAGGCAGGCCAATTCAAAGGCTGGGAGATTAACATTAGACCTGGACAGTATGGAGAAGGATTGGTGAATTCTGGCTCTCAGGGCAGAATCTGTTCTCTCTTTGTGTTTTATTGTCTGTTAGGGATGAGGAACTAGATGAGGTATAGTTGTTAGTTGGTATTTAGTGGTTCTAGGACCCCCCCATCCCATCCTAAATCCAAGATGTTCAAATTCCTTACATAAAATGTCTTAGTATTTGCATGTAACCTACATGTATCCTCCAGTATACTTTAAATCATCATAGATTACTTATGATCTTTAGTACAGTGTAAATGCTGTGTAAATGCTGTGTATTGTTTAGGGAATAATGACAAAAAAGTCTGTACATGTTCAGTACACACACTTTAAAAAACATTTTCAAGTCACAGTTGATTGCACAGATTTGGAATACATAGATATGGAGGGCCAACTGTATTTATTCTTTATAATTGTCATTTAATTCCATCATAAGCTTAAATATAGCATTGAAAGGGATATTTGTATAAACACATGAGTTTATTCTCATATAAGATCAAAATTTCTTAAACAATTAATATAAAGTCTTTACAGACTAGACATGAAAATGATGAGTTTTACCTGCAATTATGCAACTCTAGAGTGTCTCATATTGTGTAGGTGAGTGTTTATGTATGCCATGAAATGAAAATTCATTTCTAAAAATATGTTAATCTTCTTTATTGTAGAAGATTATAAAAGGTTTTAATCATGGTTTATGACAGGCTTTAATGATATTAAGATGTTTAACTGGGAAGTATTCTCTGGACTCCTTTGTAGATCGATTATATGTATTGTGGATTACTTAAATATACTAATGTAACTTAACTAGGAAATACTCCTCTGACCCTTTTTACTAAAACTACAAAGCAGTAAAGTGATTTATAATATTAACTGTCAGATCTTGGTGTGAAAATTTATTCTTTTAAAAAATTGCAGAAATATCTTGTGGGATTAAAACATTTGAAACCTAGTTTCACTTTTGAGGACTTCAAACAGAGGCAGAGGTGTTAGAATTATTTGATGGTAGTTATAATTTTCAGATTTCTCATTCCTATTCTACAACTACTTTGTCATTATTTTAGTATTTTGCAGAAAACCATGAGGTTTTTTAAGTAAACATTAAGTTTTCTTGGCAGCCTATCTGGTTAATCCCAGTCATCTGTAGTATCTGTTCTAGAACTGTAACAGTGATTATTATATGATGATTACACTGTGGGTAGGAGTTCAAGTCAGAAACCAGAAAAAATACAAAAAATTTTCAACATTTTTGTTTTATTGGTTTTTCTAGTAGAGTTGAGGATGTTCATTCCATTTAAGAGCACGTAGCTAACTATGTTGATGATTTAAAAGTACTAGACATGGTTAAATTCTACAACTATAATAAAAACTTGTGCCTAGAACTCTGGTGGTCTTCTTACTATGAGCTTGGAACGAGATATTCTTGATGCTGAGCCCATGAAGGAACTTAGCAGCAAGCGTCCTTTGGTGTGCTCTGAAGTTAATGGGCAGACAATTCTTTTAAAGGTAATTGCTTAAGTTCTGATTTGTGGGAGTTTTGTAAGTTGGGAAGTAGTGGTGTTACTTTTCAGGAAAGAAAAAACTCACTTTTTATTTTATAAAGGATGTAAGTTGACTGGCGTGATGATGATTCTTTTATTTTGGTTGCCAGAATTAATTTTGACTTTTAAATTTCCTTCATTTTTGTAAGTAGTATCTGTCTTTAGTGGGATTCACTGCTTTTTTTTTTGTGAAGTTATTACAATCTATCCAGTAGTCTTTTAAGATTCTGCTTTATTTTTAGATTTCCTTTCAAAATCTCTGCTATGTTGCCAACATAAGCTCCTACTTCTTAATTTCCTTTGTGATTGATTTGTGACACTATTAAGTTAGCCTTAGTTGCTACACATAATAGAATGTGTATAGTAAGCTACAGGTAGAATTATTTTTTCTTTTCATTATTATAGCATTCAAAGCAGAAAAAATACTTACAAAATTAGAATAGAAAATCAAATGTAATCTGATTTACTTAAAATTATTATGTTTAAGGGGAGTGATCTGTAATTAGAGTGGGATTTTAAATGTTGGTATTACCAGTGTCTCTGTCTTGATACAAGGGCTATTCTGTGGATGTTGACACAGAAGCCAGGGTGATTCAGAGGGCAGCTACCTATCACAGAGCTTGGAGAGAAGTTAAAGAAGATTCTGGGTTACTGCCATTGATATTCCTGTTTTTGTGTAAGGTAAAGTTCTTATGCTTATCTCTTATAGACTTAATATTTATATTAAGTTTTGGTTTCCATGTTTTAGAGCAGTAATTCATTCCTTCTAACATAAGCTAAAATTATCTTATAGAATCAGTGTGTAATAAAAATATGTTGAACAATATTTAACTGGAGTCACCTTCTCTGTTTTGCTTCTTAGTCTGATCCTATGGCTTATCTGATGGTCCCATACTATCCTAGGGCAAACCTGAGTGCTATTCAAGCTAGTATGCCTTTAACTTCAGAAGTAAGTCAAAACAATTTCCATGGATATATTAATGAGAAAATAACACCTAATATTTAATATCTAATATTTATTTAGGTCATCCTACATGTGATACTGTGTAAAATTTTGACTTGTGTTATTTAATTGTCTCATCCACTTTGTGATGTGACAAAATTCTATTATACAAATGAGAAAAGTGAGTCTTTGACTTGCACAGTGTCCCTCAGGCAGAGATAAGTTGAGACTTGAAATATATGCATTCTTGGTTATTAATCCCAAACTTATAAATTGTTAAGCTATGTTATATATAAATTGCCTAGTATAGAATTTAATATTATAAGCACTTAAGTGTCAGCTTTAATTTTTATCATTGTAAATTTATAATTTGAACTACCCAGAACATTATTTTCAGTCTCTTCTAGTTTTATTTAGTAATATTAAATAAAAGTTCTAGACTTTTATTTAATATTACTAGGCAGTAAGTCATTGTCATCTAAGTTTTCTTAGACACTGCAGAATGTGTATATATTTGTATACTTTTGCAGTCATACACAGTCACCAAATATACAAGTTACATAATCAGGGCTTTATCTGGCCTTTAATTCTTTATTTATGATTTATTCTCTTTATTGCCTTTTTGAAAATTGGTGCATTGTAATTACATGCAGTAGTAGGATTTGTTGTTACCTATTCATATGTGCATGCAATAGAACAATATGTTTTGGTCAGTATCATTCTTCATTCCCTTCCCTTCCCCTTCTCTCCTCTCTCCTACCTACCCCTGATCCACTACTACTACTCTACTAATCTCCCTTGTGTTTTCATGAGATCTCTCTACCTTTTTTCCACTTTTTCTCTCTAGCTTTAATATATGAGAGAAAATATATGGCCCCTGACTTTCTGACTTTATTTTGCTAAATACTGCTCTGAAGTTCCATCCATTTTCCTACAGATGACATAACTTCATTCTTGTTGACTGAATAAAACTTTATTGTGTATATATACCACATTTTCTTAATTTGTTCATCCATTGACGGACACCTAGGATGATTCCATAATTTAGTTATTGTGAGTTGTGATACTGTAAACATGGGTATTCATGTTTCACTATAGTGTTATGCTGTATTCTTACTAAAGATTTATTTGGAGGAAATTTTACTCATCCTGAAACAGAGTCTTAACAGGGAAAAGATTCACGTGTTAAAATGATTTGCCTATTTTCTAACCTCTTGTTACCTATAGGAAGCTTTAAAGGTCATGAAAGGTGTTGCCCAGGGCCTGCACACATTGCACAAGGCTGACATAATTCATGGATCACTTCATCAGAACAACGTATTTGCTTTAAATCGTGAACAAGGAATTGTTGGAGATTTTGACTTCACTAAATCTGTGGTAAAATATCATAGTTTTACAAATAAGTTCTAGACTTTTATTTAATATTACTAGGCAGTAAGTCAGCACTTACACATTATATAGTAATTTATTGTAAGACCTGTGCTTTCAGTTAAGGTGTGTGATGTAGTATAAGCAATTACCTATTGTCAATCAGGTGCTAGAACAAGAGTTTCCAAGTTTTTGCATTGTATATTTTTACCATAAATATTAGGAGCAACCTGAGATTACATTCAATAGTATTGACAACATTAACTATTTTTACCATTATCTGGAAATATTCAACTACTAGGAAATTTACAAGAACCCCTCTTTGCTGGTGTCACCTGTTCCCCATAAATTAAATTTAAAAATACATACTTTTAAATTTTTGATTAATAATGTGTACTTTAGAAACCTGGGAACTTTGGACTTTCTTATTTAAATTCTGACTCAACTACAATGGCTCTTAATTTGGAGCCTTATCATCTTAGTGTACACAGAGATAGCAAGAGATTGCAAGAGTTAGTAGAGATAGCAAAGATCAGACAATTAAGAGCATGTTGTGAAAAAAACTTTATAGAATTGGCAGTCTCAACATAGTCTTGAGGGAACAAGACTCTTTATCTAAATTGACAAATAAAAATCATTTATTGTGTACAGCACTTGTTTTGATTGATATGTGAAATGACTGAATCAGAAATTCCTATTTTAAATATACCAGCTTTATTGAGATATCATTCACCTGTTATAAAGTGTTCAAATTAGTAGTAGTTTCTAGTACATTCTAGAGTTGTGTATTGATCACCACTGTCTACGTCCAGAATAATTTGTATCACTCCCAAAAGGAAGTCCCATGCTGATAAGCAGTCACTCTTCATTTCTTCCTCTATTCAGGCTTTTGAAAAAACTAATATGTCCTTTATTTCTGTGGTTTTCCTATTCTAGACATCTGAATAAATGAAATCATAGAATATATAATTGTTGTGATTGGCTTATATTACTGTATAGCAGTTTCAAGGTTCATCTGTGTTACAGAATACATCAGGATGCCATTTCTTTTTATGACCAAATATAATATTTCATTGTGTGTATATATATATATATGTATCATATTTTGTTTATTCGTAAATTGATATTTTAGTTTTCACTTGTTATTATGAATAATGTTGCTATGAACATTAATGTACATGTTTTTGTGTAGATATGTTATTTCTTTCAGTAGGAAAATTACTAGATCATATGGTAACTCTTTCACTATTTGAGGAATCAAATTGTTTTTAAGAGTAACTATCATTTTACATCCTCATAAGCAATGTATAAGGATTCTAGTTTCTCCATGTCCTTGCCAGCTTTTGTTATTATCTGATTAATTCCCTTTCACTACTATATTATAATGTCTTATACTTTGGTCATCTGCAAGTCATAGGGTAATGCCATCAGTGTATATATAGTCTCAGTGGCTTTCATATGGTACCCTAAAAAGATTAGAAAGTGAAAATCTAAAACTGTAATGAAACAGGATTTATACAGATTGATTTGGTAAAATATTTATTTTAGCATATTAATTTATCTGAAAATTGAGATGACATCCTGAGAAAAATGACTAAATGATGAGTTTTAAAAGGTTCTCAGCATTTTTTTTTGTATCAGGGATGGAACCCAGGATGCTTAACCACTGAGCCTCTCCCCAGCCCTTTTTTTTTTTTTTTTTTTTTTTAGAGAGAGAATTTTTAATATTTATTTTTTAGTTCTCAGCGGACACAACATCTTTGTTGGTATGTGGTACTGAGGATCGAACCCGGGCCGCACGCATGCCAGGCGAGCGCGCTACCGCTTGAGCCACATCCCCGGCCCTCCCCGGCCCTTTTTATTTTTCATTTTGACACAGGGCCTCACTAAGTTACTTATGGCCTGGCTAACTTGCTGAGGATAGCCTTGAAGTTGTGATCCTCCTGCCTCGGCCTCATGAGTTGCTGGGATTACAGACATGTGCCACTAAGGTTTTCAACCTCTAGGGATCCTGCCCAGTTTGTCTTTTGAACATATCGTTTATACAACTGTAGATATGACTGCTCTTAAGAATTACTCTTCCTCTTTTTCCTTGTTTGTTACCTGTTATTATTTCCCAAAACATTGTTTTACTAGTTAAAATTATTTAATCTGAAGTACTGATTAAACTCACCTTTTGCTATATTTTCATACTATATTTAGATTGAAGTATATTAACTAGTAAGAGCAATTTTAAAAGTAGTGTGTAGTTCAACATCTTTGATATCTGAGTTTTTACAGTGCATATAAATTACCTGGAATATTGTTTAAGTGCACATTATTATTTGGCATTTGTGAGATGGAGATTCTTACATTTATAATAAGTTCCCAGTTGGTACCTTAGTTGCTGTTTTTTGGACCACATTTTGAGAAGCAAGGATAAAGATAGTAGGATAGATATAATTAATACTAAGTAATATGTGCTGGGCATAATGCTAATTACTTTTATGGTTATAATAACTGTAAGGTAGATACTATTTCTGTTTTATAAATTAATTAATTTTTGGCCCCAAAAAGTTAAAGCCAAGGCTTCACTGCAAATGAGTGGAAGAGTAGGGATTATAACCCAGGTCTGACTGAATTTAAGTCATACTATTGCCATTGATTATCCTTTGGTATCTTAGAAATGGTATATATAGAAAATAATTAATAAGAAAAGAAATTTTCAGTTTTTATAAAGCTTAGAGTTTTCAGAATTAGAAAGTAACACTGGTGCATTTCCTTGTGAAACTTACTAAAATAAATGATCTATTTTTGATCTATCCAAGTCTATAACCTGAATGTAATCAAAGACTCACTGTTAATTTTATGAAACTAATTTTAAAAGCAATTTGTAATAGCAAAATTTAGATAATATATTTGAGAGCAAGAAAATGAAATATCTTAAATGGATTTTTACTAATCAGATGCCAAGTGTTTTACACAAAACCTCATCAAATTTGTTGACCCTAAAATATTTAAAATACTGTTTTTGTAGAGTCAGCGAACCTCAGTGAACATGATGGTTGGTGGCTTGAATTTGATATCACCTGAATTGAAAATGGGGAAACCTCCTTCTCCAAGTTCAGACTTATATGCTTATGGTTGCCTTTTATTGTGGGTATGTTATTTTTTAAATAGATCAATCATTTTTATATATATTTCCTTTTTAAAGTGACGATTATAGCAATTCTTCCTAACATATTGTTCTGGATAAAGAACAATGGTAGAATTTTAGTTTTTAGATTTATCATAAACTGTTGATACACTTCCTATTACCTACTGTATACTTTTTACAAGTAGCTTGTAAGATAGGTATTATTGCTGTCTTAGTTTTGTTAAAGTCAAGATTAACAGTGAAAATGATTTTGTCCTGTATTAATCTGGAAGAAGTTTATGCATATATGAAAAATAAATGCTAACTGAGCCTTGGGTAAATGTTCCTGCTTCCATTTTAAACCAACTATTTCTTATCCATGGTTTAAGAATTATGAGGGATTAAATAGTAATAAGGGCATTTCTTATAATCAGCATTGTACTGGAGGTTCTAGCCCAGCAATCAGCAAACATTTTCTGTAAAGGTCCAGCTTGTAAATGTTTTAGGCTTTGTGAACCATGTGTTCGGTGTTGTAACCACTGATTTTTTTTTTAGTAGCACAAAAGCAGCTATACCTAGTATATCAACAAATGAGTGTGACTCTATTCTAAAAATTGTTTGTAGAAAATTGAAATTTGGATTTTTTGTAATTTTCATATCATAAAATAGTGTTCCTTTGATGTTCTTTTAAATACTTAAATATGTGAGACCCATTCTTGGATTATAGGCTATACAAAAACAGGTAGTGAAATTGATAGGAGCTGAGGCCATAGTTTTCTGATCCCTGTTCTAGCAATACAATAAAGCAATAAAAAGAAGTAAAAGTTATACAGCTTGAAAATAAAGAAAGCTAACATTTGTAGATGACATTATTTGGAAAAATTTCAGGAATGTACATAAAAGCTACTAGAACACCTGAGTTTAGCAAGGTAGAAGTTTTAATTTCAGTGTAATTGGGTTACACTAGCAGCAAATAATAGGAAGTTGAAATAAAAAATCAAGAAAGTATCAAAAATACAGAATTTTTGACAAAAGGTAGACAAGAACTGTACACTGAAAAACTGCAAAGTATTGCTGAAAAGATGTAGATAAATCAAAGAGATATGCTGTATACTCATGGAATGAAAGACAATATTGTATGCATGTCAGTTCTTCTGATATTGATCTATAGATTTAATGTAATTTCATCAGAATGCTGGTTCTTTATTTTTGGAGGGAGAGGCAGAAGTTGACAGATTTCATAATGTATACAAATGCAGACAATCTGGGATAACCAAAAGAATTTTGAAAAAGAACAAAATTGGAGAATTTATATTATCTAACTTCAAGACTTAGTAAAATTATAGTAAGATTAGTGTAATGTTGGTGTGAAATTAGATAGATATACAAGTGAATGGAAGGGTGAGTGAAAGGAATCTTCAGCAAAAGTGATATTGGAACACATGCACAGAAGAAACTTTAATTCATTTCTTGCAACTTGTACAAATATAACTCCAAATGTATATTAGATCTAGAAGTAAAACTCAAATAACTACATATGCCTATAAAGTTTTTACTCAAACATATTATTATTGAAATATGATTTGTAGTCCTGATCATTATGGTTTATTTTTGGATTTTAACTTGACTTGCTTTCTTTTTTGTTTGGCTTTTCCTTTAGTGTAGTTCCTCCCTTTGCTGATTTTCATTGTTATTTTTAATTTCCTCCTCATGGAGTATTTTGTGGAGGCTGTGTTGTAGTTTTCTCATAAATTCTTTAAACTTTTATTTATTATGGAAGATTTTTATTTCATCATCAAATCTGAAGCTTAATTTTGCTGGATATAAGATTCTTGGTTGGCATCCATTTTTTTTCAGAACTTGGTATATGTTGTTCAGGATCCTCTATCTTTGAGGGTCTGGGTTGAAAAATCTGCTGATATCTGAATTGGTTTCCCCCATATGTAATCTGAAACTTTTCTCTTATGGCTTTTAGCATTCTGCCTTATTCTGTATGCTAGTCATTTTCATTATAATGTGCCTTGGGGTGGATCTTTTGTAATTTTGTACATTTGGTGTCCTGTAAGCCTCTTGTATTTGATTTTCCAATTTATTATTCATGTTTGGAAAGTTTTCTGATGGTATTTCATTGAAGAGATTGTGCATTTTTTTGGCTTGTATCCCTGTGCCTTTCTCTATCCGGATAATTCTTAGATTTGGTCTTCTCATGTTATCCCATAATTCTTGAATGTTCTATTCATGGTTTCTTACTATCTTCACTGTGTGGTCGACTTTATTTTCAATATTGTATGTTTTGTCTTCATTGTCTGAGGTTCTGTCTTCCAAGTGATCTAATCTGTTGGTGATGCTTTCTATTGAATTTTTAAATTGGTTTATTGTTTCCTTCATTTAAAGGATTTTTTTTCAGAATCTGTCTCCTTATGTAATTAATCTTTTGCTGCCTGTATTTGCTCTTTTATCTCTTTGTTGGTGTGATCAGTTGTTACTTGTATTTGTTCTCTTATATCATTGTTTGCTTTGTAGGTTATTTTAATCATGTACATTCTGAATTCCTTTTCTGACATTTCATCTGTGCTGTCAGTGGATTCTATTATTGTAGCATCTTGGTTTGTTTGGGGCACTTTCTTCCCTTGTTTTTTCATACTGTTCATGTGCTTTCCTCTCTAGCAGTGCAGATTTGAGGTATTACAATTTTTACACTGTAATCTTGTAGTATCCCTCGGATTACTAATACCTCACCTTTAAGGGGGAGACCAATATTTATAGCACCCAATGCAAATAATGTGCAGCCTTAAACCATATAGCTCCTATTTAGACAGTTATAGCTTTGTCATAGTAAAAAGAAATTATGTGTTTGATTAATATCTACAATATATATAGTAGGTTTTCATAAGGGTCTACAGTTTCTAATGATGGACAAAGAGAGAGCCTGAGGGGTGAGTATAGGATGTGGGGTTTACGAGGTAGGAGGTGAGAATATAGAGATATTAGATTACAGGAAGAGTGAAAGAGGAATCAAGAGAAGTAGGCTAGTTGGTATACCTCTGGTGTAACCAAGCCCACAAGGACCTTGGTGATTGTCTTCCAGGTCCTGGCTGTTGTCTCTAGATGGAAGTGGGCATGTTCCTAGTTGGTGGCAGTGGCAGCGTCAAACCTGTAGGTACCTTGATGTTAAGACTTCCAGGTTCTTGCCGGTGTCCTAAGATGGAGGCCGCCCCAACTAAAGATGGTGGTATGACAGTGGAGGTAACCCAAGATGGTGGTGGAGGTGTCTCAAGATGGAGGTGATTGTTTTCAGAGGGCTGAGAGGGAAGACTGTGTGGTGACATTGAGCAGCCTGTTCAGAGATGCAGTGCTGTGGGAGGCTGCTGCTTCCAGGCACTGCCAGTTGTCCCCAAGGTGGAGGCTAACACGTTGTGGGGAGGGTCTCTGGAGTTGGCTCTGGTGCCCCAAGATGGAAGCAGGCTGGGAGAGCCATGCATTTGTAGATGGGGGCTACAGCATGGTCTTTCTCCTCCTCTACATGTGTGTGGTCACTCTACTTTTTTTTTTCTGTTAGGCACAGGGTCTCTGTTCTAGTGCCTAAGTCTTTGATCCACTTTGAGTTGATTTTTGTGCAGGGTGAGAGAGAGAGGTTTAATTTCATTTTGTTACATATGGATTTCCAGTTTTACCAGCAGCATTTGTTGAATTAGGCTGTCTTTTCTCCATTGTATGTTTTGGCACCTCTGTGTAGTATGAGATAACTGCATTTATGTGGGTTTGTCTCTATGTTTTATATTTTGTACCATTGGTGTACATTTCTGTTTTGGTGCTAATATCATGCCATTTTTGATGATATTGCTCTATAGTTTAAGGTCTGGTATTGTGATATTTCCTGTTTAAGTCTTCTTGCTAAGGATTACTTTGGCTATTCTAGGTCTCTTTTATTTTTTCCAAATGAATTTCATGATTGCTTTTTCTATTTCTGTAAAGAATATCATTGAGATTTTAATAGAGATTGCATTAAATCTGTATAATAGTTTTGGTAGTATGGCTATTTTGACAATATTAATTCTGCCTATCCAAGAGCATGGGAGATCTTTTCATCTTCTGGCACATCTCCCTAAAATTCTAACTACTTGGGAGACTGAAGCAGGAGGATTGCATGTTTGAGGCCAGGGTGGGCAACTTAGTGAGACACTCTCTCAAAAATAAAAAGGGATGGAGATACAGCTCATTGGTACAGTGCTCCTGTGTTCAATCCCTAGTATTGGACCCCACCCCCACAATTAAAAAAAAAGGCAAAGGCAACTCTCCCTCAAAGAAAGGGTATAATGACATAAAGGCAACTTTTGCTGGACAAGATGATGAAATGCACCTTTTACAGAATAGTTCTAATGTATTAGGTGGCTTTAGTCAGAGGTATCATCTAAGGTAAAGCTGCTGGGATACTAATATATTGTTTAGCTGCATAACCTCCAAGATTAGTGATTTTTAGAATCAACTAAAAACAGGTGGAGCTCAGGGGTTTATTTGTGTTTTACCATGATTATACTACCTCTAGAGTATAAGTTTCTTCAGGGCAGCTTGTTTGTCTTGTTGGCTACTATATCCTCAATACCTCAAGCACAATAGGCATCTAATTAGTAGTTGTATTAATGTATGCCTTGATGATGTAAGAATGAATGTTAAAATTTTAGTCACAATTACATTCATATCTATTTCTTATTTCTCTCCCCATTGTACAGTTTATTCTTTGGAACCCTACTTCAAGATTTTCTTGTTATTCCAATTCCTAATACATTGCTCCTGTAGCTAGGATTTCCAGTATCTGTGACCATTGGTTATGCTGAGACTCTTCTGTTTACCCTTTTCCATGCAATTGTGTGTGTTCCTCCTTACTTGGGGAGCCAGGGTTGCAATTGCTGTTATACTCTTCTCTCTTTGTGTTGCCAGCCCAGAAATCTGTGTGTACAGGATTCTTCTTTTTCCTTTGCTGATCTCTAGTGCTCTCTCTGAGTCGCTCACTCTGAAATGATGCTATTCATTTGTTGTTTTTCTTCTTTCTGGAGGGGGTAAGTGCTGGTTACTTCTATTTGGCCATCTTGTGTAGACTTCTCTTTGTTGACCCTGGGTGAATGTCCTTGCCTCTTGAGCCTCAGTTCCCCTGGGTGTAGGATGGATAACATGAATCCCTAGACTTGTGCCCACTTTAAAAAGGCAGCTCTGAGGCAGTACTTGGGTCCTTCTGTGACCTGAATACAGGGGAAAACATGCTTGATTTCATCTTATGTTTTTGAAATTAATGTTCACATGATATATATCACTGTCTTTTTACTCTAAAGGTGTCTATGTTTTTGGATTAAAAGTTAATTCTTGTATCATGTTTTTAATTTACTAATCTGTCTTTTAATTGGGGCACCTAGATCATTATATTTAAGGTGATTATTGATAAGTTAGAGCTAAGTCCACTATTTTATTATTGGTGTTGCTTGTTTCCTCTGTTTCTTACTCATTTCTTTTTTCTTGCCTTTGTGTGAATAACTTGGAAACTTTTAAAGTCTACCTTGATATCTTTATAGATTTTGTTAGTTTAAAAGCACTTAATGTGTAGACAACCTACATGACATTTTTTTTTCTTAAAAACATGGTCTCTACTCCAGATAAATCATAGTCAAAATAAATGACAGACTCAAGATGCCATCAGTCCCATTTGTATTAAGATCTGTTGTGTGGATGACAAATAATAAGCACTTATGACATTGATAAACTGAAAGTAATTGCCAAATTTGCTAACAGTTTTTCATTTCTAAGCCATTCTTAAAGAAAATCATATGGGGCCACTCATTATAGTCCAGCAGAGTAGCCAGGCCACCCAGATTACTATTTTCATCATTAAAGAACTGGTAGTTTTTGAAATTAACAAAGATGTGCCCCTATCATGAAAGGATTTTACTCTTTCTAGCCTTTATTATTCAAGTTTGCCTTTGGTCAGTTTCATGTAATCTTTAATGTACTTCTTGTAGTTTCTTTTGAAGCTGGTTCCTGCAAGTGATGGTTCGTGATAATATCAACACCAGTGATTACTGTGCTTTTGGTGCCTTTATCCTTGGGGTCTTCAATGGAGGCATTTCCACCAATGAGCAAGTCATCAATGTTAACTCCCTATGCTACTGATCATCTTCCATTCTACCTTCAGGAACCAGCCTGTCGATGATCTCTGGAACCTGTAAATGTAGGAGAAGATCTCATTGTAGCTGATGAAGTTCTGGTAGATAATCGTGATAGTAGTTTCAGGAAGACAGTGGGTGATTGTAGCTTAGTAGGAGCCTGGAGATCAGAATGAACTTAGTTCAGCCAGAGTGGTGTTCATTGGGGTTTGGGGAGCAGATGGAAAAGTTGATGGTGTGTTTGAGTGTATGCCTCCTTGATTTTCTTAATGATTGGTCTGGGTATTACAAAATACATGTGTGGCTTATCACATATAGTAGTATCACCATTTTATCACTTTGAAGCATGTATAGAAACCTTATATCCATTTAGGTTCTGTTACCCTCCCCACTTTAAAGGATCATTGTCTTGAGTATCAGATGGTGTTATAATTTTTAGAAAACTCATGATAAGAAGGATAAGCTTTTTGTATTTAATCATATTTATGTTCTTTCTTCCTTTTCAATGTCCCAGGACTTCTGTTTTTTTCAGAAAATCATTTTCTTTTTGTTTGAAATACTTCCTTTAGCCATTTTTTGAGATTATGTTATCCTGTAACAGATTCTTTTGATTTTCCCTCATCTTGATTTCACCTTAATTTCTGATGGATAGTTTTGCTGAATATAGAATTTTTGGTTAAAAATTTTTTTCCATTCTTTATTAGTTAAAAAATGTACTACTTCCCTCTTTTATAGTGTATTACTTTTACATAGTTCTCTCTATTGGTCTCTTCTGAAGTTCATTGATTCTATCTTCTGTCATCTCTTTTCTGTTCATCCTGTTTAGCCCATCCAATTTTAAAATTCATTCAGCAAAATAGCAGGATACAAAATCGACATCCATAAATCAAAGGCATTTCTGTATAATCAATGACAAATCCTCTAAAAGGGAAATGAGGAAAACTACTCCATTTACAATAGCCTCAACAAAACAAAACAAAACAGCAACAACAACAAAAAAAACCCACTTGGGAATCAGCCTAACGAAAGAGGTCAAAGACCTCTACAATGAAAACTACAGAATGCTAAAGACAGAAATTAAAGAAAACCTTAGAAGATGGAAAGATCTTCCTTGTTCTTGGATAGGCAGAATTAATATTGTCAAAATGCAATTCCAATCAAAATCCCAATGACATTCCTTATAGAAATAGAAAAAGTAGTCATGAAATTTATCTGGAAAAATAAGAGACTTAGAATAGCTAAAGCAATCCTTAGCAAGAAGTCTAAGCAGGTGGCATCACTATACCAGACCTTAAAGTATACTACAGAGCTCAAAAAATAGCTGGTAACAAAAATAGCAAAAATAGTATGGTATTGGCACCAAAATAGACTTGTTGACCAATGCTACAGAATAGAGGACACAGAGACAAACCCACACAATACAGTTACCTCATATTAGACAAAGGTGCCAAAAATGCACATTGGAGAAAAGATAGCCTCTTCAACAAATGGTGCTGTGAAAACTGGAAATCCATATGCAACAAAATGAAATAAAGCCCCTTTCTATCACCATGCACAAAACTTAACTCAAAGTGGATCAAGGATGTAGGAATTAAACCAGAGACCCTGCACCTAATAGAAGAAAAAAGTACGCCCAAATCTCATGTCAGATTAGGTGTCAACTTCCTTGATAAGACTCCTGTAACACAAGAATTAATATAAAAAAATAAACAAATGGTATAGATTCAAACTAAAAAGCTTCTTATCAGCAAAAGAAACAATTGGGTGAATAGAGTGCCTACAATTTGGGAACAAATTTTTGCCACATGCACGTCAGATAGAGCATTAATCTCTAGGATATATAAAGAACTCAAAAATCTTAACACCAAAAAAATAATGCAATCAATAAATGGCCCAAGGGACTGAACAGACACTTCTCAGAAGATGATATACAACCAATCAGCAAATATATGAAAAAATGTTCAACATCTCTAGCAATTAAAGAAATGCAAATCAAAACTATTCTAAGATTTCAACTCACTCCAGTTATAATGGCAGCTGTTAAGAATACAAACAAGGGTTGGGGTTGTGGCTCAGTGGTAGAGCACATGCGAGGCCCTGGGTTCGATCCTCATCACCACATAAAAATGAAGATATTGTGTACAACTAAAAAATAACAATTTTTTTAAAAGAATACAAACAACAATAAAATGAAATAAAACCCCTTTCTATCACCATGCGATAGAAATGAGAGATGTGGGGATAAGGGCACACTCATAAATTGCTGGTGGAATTGCAAATTAGTACAGCCAATATGGAAAGAAGTATGGAGATTCCTTGGAAAACTTGGAATGGAACCACCATTTGATGCAGCTATTCCGCCCCTTGGTTTATACCTGAAGGACTTAAAAACAGCATACTATAGGGACACAGCCACATCAATGTTTATAGCAGCACAATTCATAATAGCTAAATTGTGGAACCAACCTAGATGCCCTCCAGTAGATGAATGGATAAAGAAATGGTGGTATATATACACAATGGAATATTACTCAGCATTAAAAGAGAATAAAATCATGGCATTTTCAGGTAAATGGATGGAGTTGGAGAATATCATGCTAAGTGAAGTTAGCCAATCCCCCAAAACCAAATGCTGAATGTTTTCTCTGATTTAAGGATGCTGATTCATAATATGGTTGGGGGTCATGAGAGGAATAGATGAACTCTAGATAGGGCAAAGGGGAAAAGGGGAGAGAGGAGGAGGGAGGGGACATGGGGGTAGAAAAGATGGTGGTGGAATGAGATGGACATCATTACCCTAATTACATGTATGAAGACACAAATGGTGTGACTCTACTTTGTTTATAACCAGAGATATGAAAAAATTATGCTCTATATATGTAATATGAATTATAATGCATTCTGCTGTCATATATAACAAAAAGAAAAAAAGAATGTGTTTAAGAAGAATTGAGCTTGTATCTGCTGCCGTTTCCTTGTTGTTCTGACTTTTATTCTATCCAAGCCACTGTCCTGTTGGATGGTGGTGCCAAGTGTAGGGAAGGTCCCCACTTTACTTCACATGTAGTCATTCCTGGACACACCCTCATTGACACACCCAGAAGCCTCTTAATCTCTGACATATCTTAATCCAATCAAGTTGGCATTCAAATTAACTATTACACCCTGCTCTCTGTGGGGTGGATAGAGACTACTTCCTGAACCAGCCACTAGTTATGATGGTATTCTTGTGGGGATTAGGGTGCACTTATTAGACCAGCAGCTTGTGTGATTTCCCCTTGTTTGTGACCTTGGCCTTTCTGTTGCATCCCTCATTGTTTCTTTTAGGCTCACCTATCTGTGTTGGTGGCATTCCTATTAAATTCAGGAAAGGGCCCCGTTTGGCCTGATTTCTGTTGCTAGCTTGGGGATTGGGAAATGGCAAGCCTTGGTTACTTCCAGTTTTGGTTAGGGGCACAGAAGACTCCCTGGCACTATCTTGTTCCTCAAGTCCTATAGTTTCTTTCTCTCTTTATTGAATAGCATAGCAATGTAAACTTTTTTTAAAAAATTTTTATGTGGTGCTAAGGATTGAACCCAGTGCCTCACGTGTGCTAGGCAAGTGCTCTGCCACTGAGCTAAAGCACCAGCCCCCCTGTAGTCTCTTATAGCTTAATTTCCTCTTTTTATCCTTCAGAATTTTCCTTTGGTTATATATATATATATATATATATATATATATATATATATATATATATATATATATATATATATATTTTTAATGAATGAATTCTAATTTGTTATACATGACAGCAGAGAATGCATTTCAGTTCATAGTACACAACAGAACACAGTTTTTCATTTCTCTGGTTGTACACAAAGTAGAGTTACACCATTCATGCATGTGGTAAAGATTTTTCTCACCTTTGTCGAGTATGAAATAACTATTTGTTTGGGTTTCCTTGCTGTGTCCTCCATTCTGTACCATTGGTCTACAAGTCTGTTTTGGTGCCAATACCATGCTGTTTTTGATATTAGTGCTCTGTAATATAATTTAAGGTCTGGTATAGTGATACCTGCTTCACTGTTCTTGCTAAGGATTGCTTTAGCTATTCTGGGTCTCTTATTTTTCCAGATGAATTTCATAATTGCTTTTTCTAATTCTTTAAAGAATATCATTGGGATTTTAATAGGAATTGCATTAAATCTATATAGTATTTTTGGTAGCATGGCCATTTTGACAGTGTTAATTCTGCCTATCCAAGAACAAGGGAGATCTTTCCATCTTCTAAGGTCTTCTTTAATTTCTTTCTTTACTGTTCTGTAGTTTCATCATAGAGGTTTGTCACATCTTTCATTGATTCCCAAGGTTTTATTTTTTATTTTATTTTTTGCAAATGGGGTAGTTTTCCTAGTTTCTCTTTCAGAGGATTGTTACTTATATACAGAAATGCATTTGATTTATGGTATTGATTTTATATCCTGCTACTTTGCTGGTTCATTTATTCGTTCTAGAAGTTTTCTGGTGGAATTTTTCGGATCCTCTAAGTATAGAATCATGTTGTTGGCAAATAGTAATAGTTTGAATTATTCTTTTCCTATCCATATCCTTTTAATATCTTTCGTCTGTCTCATTGCTCTGGCTAGAATTTCAAGAACTATGTTAAATAGAAGTGGTGAAAGAGGGCAGCCCTGTCTTGTTCCAATTTTTAGAGGGAATGCTTTTAATTTTATTGCATTTAGAATAATGTTGGTCTGGGGCTTAGCATAGATAGCTTTTACAATGTTGAGAGATGTTCCTGTTATCCCTAGTTTTTCTAGTGTTTTGAATATGAAGGGGTGCTATATTTGTCAAATGCTTTTTCTGCATTTATTGGTTTGTAAGCCTACTCTTTATATTGTAGATAATAAGTGAACTTAACATTTCTGATTTTTGATTTTCAAGTTGAACCAACCTTGCATCCCTGTGATGAACCCCACTTGATCGTGGTGCACTATCTTTTTGATATGTTCTTGTATTTGATTTGCCAGAATTTTGTTGAGAATTTGTGCATCTATGTTCATTAGAGATATTGGTCTGAAGTTTTCTTTCTTTGATGTGTCTTTGCCTGGTTTTGGAATCAGGGTGATATTGGACTCATAGAATGAGTTTGGAACTGTTTCCTCTTTTTCTGTTTCATGGAATAATTTAAGGAGTATTGGTATTCTTCTTTGAAGGTCTTGTAGAACTCAGCTTGGAATCTGTCTGTTCCTGAGCTTCTCTTTGTTAGTAGGCTTATGATGGCTTCTTATGTTTCATTGCTTGAACTTGGTCTGTTTAACTTGTGATATCGTCCTGATTCAGTCTGGGTAAATCTCATGACTCTAGAAATTTGTCAGTGTCTTTCAGATTTTCTATTTTATTGGAGAACAAATTGTCATGATATTTCATTTTTCATCATAGATTTTAGTAATTTGAGTTTTCTCTCTCCTTCTCTTCGTTAGCATGGCTAAGGGTTTATCAGTTTTATTTATTTTTTCAAAAACCCAACTTTTTGTTTTTGTGAATTTTTTCACTTGTTTCTTTTGTTTCAATTTCATTGACTTTAGCTCTGATTTTTTTTTTTTTTTTTTTTTTTTTTTTGGGCAGGGGGGTACCAGGGATTGAATTCAGGCAGTCAACCATTGAATGACATCCCCAGCCCTATTTTGTATCTTATTTAGAAATAGGTCTCACTGAGTTGCTCAGCACTTCACTGTTTGTCTCATTGCTCTGGCTAGAGTTTGAACTTGTGATCCTCCTATCTCAGCTTCCTGAGCCACTGTTTGGTTTTAATTATTTTCTGTCTTCTACTACTTTTGGTCTTGATTTGTTCTTTTTATAGGGATTTTTTTTTTCCTGAGTTTTTACCCTCTAGTTTATAGTGTCCCTGTAGGGTTCAATACCTCTCCTTTCAGGGACTGAGATCAATATTATCTGATACCAATACAAACAATATACAGCCTTAAATCAAATATCTTCTATTAAGACGTTTACAGTTTTGTCACAATATACAGAAATGGTGAGTTCAGTTTATTATCTACAATATAAACAGGAGGTTTACAAAAGGGTCTACAGTTTCTGATGTTGTACAAAGAGAACTGGGGGTGGGGTGTAGGATCAGATGTTAAGGAAGAGTGAAAGAAGAATTGAAAGAAGTTGGCTAGTCACAGGAGAAAAGAGAGAAAGTGATTTTTGGGTAGACAAGTAAGTGGGAAGATAATATAGAGAGTAAAAAACAAATGTAAAAATTAAGAAAAATTAAAAGTGTAAAAATAGGCCATTTAAAAGAATATACAACACAACTGTAATATATTATTCAGACATCCCAGTCCTCAGTAGCCTAATCCATGAAAAGTATTTGGTTTCAGAAATGTTGGGGATGTTAGGGCAGGAAGAGAGAGAAAAGAAAAGAAAAAAAAATCTCGAAGTAAAATTAAAGACTGTTTCTGTTGGAGTCCAGTATCTTTCCTGCTTCCCTTCTCATCTCATAGGTGGGTTGTCTAATGTTTGATGGTATCTCCACCCTCAGGATGGTGAAGGTTATTAGGGTGGGAGGATTGGTTTTGCGAGCAGAACTGCTGGATGTGGGGTATAGCACTTGCTTTCTCTGCTGGGAGACTGTACCCCAAGATCTCCTTTGGGGCTTGCTCATGTGATGAGGGCACCTGGTCTTTTCTCCTTTTATTGCATGTAGACCTCACAATTCTGAGTCTCTACTTTAGCCTCTAAACTGTACCTCACTCACCCCCTCCCTTTCTACTTCCCAAGCAGGAGCCTCTCTCTCCAGAGGTCTTGTGGGCTGCACTTTGAGGCCTGAGCATCTGTCCCCAAAAGCTGTTTTGTTTCGGGCAGGTCAGGATCAGTCTTTGCCAGCTATGGACTGGCCACTTAGCTGCAGGCACTGTGCTGGGTTAGTAACTATGGGGGAGACGGGGGAGTCGGGAGGCTATGGGTACCTTGATATTGCTTCTAGGCCTCAGCTGGAGTCCCAAGCTAGGAGTTGTCCCAACTAAAAATGGCATTGGTGGTATCAAGGATAACCAAAGTTGGTGACAAAGGTGTCTCAGGATAGAGGTTGCTGCTTTCAGAGATGGGGTGTCAGGTTGGACTGGGCAGCATGTTCAGAGATGCAGCTTTGTGGAGTGCAGTGTTGTAGCTGGTGGCTGTCTCCAGACCCTGTCCAGTGTCCCCAGATGCAGGTGACTATGGCAGTGGTTGCAGTGTCCCAAGATGGAGGCAACCAGGGGAGCCCCACGCTAGTAGATGAGGGTCCACATGGGAGCGGTGGCTGGGGGGTCCTGAGTGTACCCTGAGGCCAAGAGACCTGTGTGGACTCAGTGACCAGGATTCCTGTATGGGAGTCCTCTAATAACTGTTGGGGGTCCTCTGATAACTTTCAGAGAAACAGTATTCCCACTGCTTGAATTCTAGGTCACAGGGTGACAGGGAATGCAGCCTCCCTCTAGCCTGCCATCTTGGATCCACTTGTCTCCTTTGGTTATATTTTATGTTATTTCTAGGTCTATAATAATTATAATGGGAGGAACTACTTGGACTTTCATTTAAATGAACTGTAAAAAGTAAAATAATTTATGATTCAAGATCCATATGCAACAAAATGAAATGAAACCCATATCTTTCACCATGCACAAAACTTAACTCAAAATGGATCAAGGACCTAGGAATTAAACCAGACACTCTTCATCTAATAGAAGAAAAAGTAGGCCCCAACTTCCTTTATGAGACTCCTATAGCGCAAGAATTAAAAACAGGAATCAATAAATGGGGTGGAATCAAACAACAAAGTTTTTTCTCAGCAAAAGAAACAATCTGTGAGGTGAACAGAGAGTCTGCATCCTGGGACCAAATCTTTACCCCTCACACATCAAATAGAGCACTAATCTCTAGGGTATATAAAGAACTCAAAAAGGTAAGCACCAAAAAAAAGAAATAACCCAATCAACAAATGGGCCAAGGACCTGAATAGATACTTCTCAGAAGAGGATATACAATCAATCAACAAATATATGAAAAAATGCTCATCATCTCTAGCAATCAGAGAATTGCAAATCAAAACTACTTTCAGATATCATCTCACTCCAGTCAGAATGGCAGCTATTATGAAGACAAACAACAATAAGTGTTGGAGAGGACGTGGGGAAAAAGGTACACTCATACATTGCTGGTGGGACTGCAAATTGGTGCAGCCAATATGGAAAGCAGTATGGAGATTCCTTGGAAATCTGGGAATGGAATCACCATTTGACCCAGCTATCCCTCTCCTCAGACTATACCCAGAGGACTTAAAAACAGCATACTACAGGGATACAGCCACATTAATGTTTATAGCAGCACAATTCACAATAGCTAAAACTGTGGAGCCAACCTAGATGGCCTTCATTGGATGAATGGATAAAAAAATGTGGCATACATACACAATGGAATTTTACTCAGCAATAAAAGAGCATAAAATCATGGCATTTGCAGGTAAATGGATGGCGCTGAAGAAGATAATGCTAAGTGAAGTTAGCCAATCCCCAAAAAACAAATGCCAAATGTTTTCTCTGATATAAAGAGGCTGACTCATAGTGGGGTGGGGAGGAGCAACATAGAAGGAATAGATGAATTCTAGATAGGGAAGAGGGGAGGGAGGGAAAGGGAAGAGGCAGGGGATTAGTAAGGATGGTGGAATGTGATGGACATCATTATCCAAAGTACATGTATGAAGACACGAATTGGGTGTCAACCTGCTTTATATACAGAGATATGAAAAATTGTGGTATATATGTGTAATAAGAATTGTAGTGCAAAAAAAAACCAAATACATGTATAAAGACATGAATTGGTGTGAACATACTTTAAAAAATTGTGCTCTATATGTGTAATAAGAATTGTAATACATTCCACTGTCATGTATTTAAAAAAAATCAATAAAAAAGAAAAAAAATTAGATAACAATAGAAATAAAGTATGTACACCATAAAAAAAGAATTGAAAACTGGGTATTGATATCAAAGTTATTTTTATTGTGACAATATCAAAATAAATAAAAAGATAAAATATATCCTTATCTTTTGGAGATAATGTACAATAGTATTTTTATATGAAATTATGGGATGCATAGGATTTTCCTTAGAAGTATTACATTTGGTTTTGTGTATAGGATAAGAGTAATCACTGATAGATGGTTGTTAGCATTGGGTGATGTAAAAATATGGGACTCAGCATACCTTTTCGCATGTAAGAAATCTATATTTAATAGTTTCTTAGTTTAGCTTATAGTTTTTGAATACAAGTTAAGTATTAGAAGGAAGGAAACTTGTCTGGTTTATTTTCTTTGTACCTAATTTTTAAATATTGTTGAAGCCAAAATAATAGACTATTAAGTTTTAACACATTTTCTTATTATAAGATGAGGAAGTATTAGCATTTATAGTGTATTCATAAACTTTTGAATAGTCCTTCAGGAGCCTCAGGAATCATTGTAAGTAGTTATTAAAGTTTTTGTATCCTGCAAGAGTAATGTGTTTTTGTAAATTAAGTTTTCTCTGTTCACATGGATCTAAGGAATTTTATATTTGATTCTCTTGTAGAATTACTGTTTTGACAAATTTGGAATCTGTTCATAACTTATTTTCTTTTACAGCTTTCTGTTCAAAATCAGGAATTTGAGACAAATGAAGACGGAATCCCCAAAGTGGATCAGTTTCATTTGGTATGTGACTTTTTTTGTCATTTACTGTTTTGAAATGTATAACAATGTAAACTTAAGTATTTTACTGAAAATGTCATAATCTTTGTAAGAGCATTCATAGTAGAGAGTACTGAGAAAACTTAAATGCCTTACTTATCATTTAAACCTCTGTCAAATAGTTAGTTAATATTACTAGGCTTTATTGTGTCACACATATTGTATACATATATATCTATATTTAATAAGAAAAAGTATTGTTTACAGTATTTCAAGATTATATTGAAATTAATGTTTTAGCTTTTTAAATGAGCACCTAAATATATTTTTCTTTTAAATTCTCACTTATCATTGAAATTGCTTTTCATCCATATGTTTTTAGCCAACATATTTCAAGTACTTCTTGTGTGCCAGTAATTGAACTAGGAGTTGGGGTTATAAGGATTGCAGCATTGAAAATGAAATAACAATTTAGGAATGTGAACAAGTAAACAACCAAGATCTAAAAATAAAATATGAAGTAATTTAGGGGAAGCTAATTTTTATTTATGAAGGGGAAGGAGGAAATATAGTGTGATTATATATTAAAAGGTTAAAAGATAGCATAAATATCTGATTCTAAAAGTTTTTATGCCATTTTGATGGTTTGGATATGTGTCAGTGAAGAAATACATACAACTTTATTTAAGACAATAAACTTATTTGACCACAGGTATATATTTTGTTATGATACTCATATTCATGAATTTAAAAAAAACCTTAGAAATAATGTTTAGGAAGTTTGCCACACTTCTTGGGCAGTAGTAAAAAGTATTTGAGACAACTTTTGGGAAATTATGAAACTGTGTTAGGCACTCTGGCTGCCTGTATAGAATGAGATAACAAAGAAGATAATGGTTTACACTTTGAAAAGCCTATTATTATTGTGCCGGGGGCCGGCCCCGGCGGGGTCCAGGGAGTCCCGAAGGAGGAGTGGCGTCGGCGAAATGATGGTACAGGAGTCGTTCCCTTTGAGCAATCTTCAGAGAGAGAGCTAAAACAGCTTTTCTCTGGGTCCCCTTTTTATTACAATTTTTCTCATCATTATAGATTCACAATACGTCATTGATTATATAACTTAAAATTTTGCCAAGACATGACATTTCCTTAACCATGATTGAGAGCACACGGATCTACATTCTTCCAGGATATGACCCCCAGCCATACAATCATCAAAGTACAGATTCATCAATAAAACATGTCACCAATTTACATCCTTCAGATTTTCCCAAGATTTACTATTTTTCCCAAGATGTTATTTCCTTATTAACTAATGTCAAACTACGTAACCAGACTCTAAGTCTCCTAATTAATCATTAACCTAAAGTACACCTGCACTTTATTTTTAATCTAAAATTCCCATCTAAAAAAGTCCCTTTAAATCTTATATTTAAAATGTCCTAAAGTTTATGAATCATCCTTAAAGCATATCAGAAACCTATATAACTAAAGACTTAATAATTTCTAAACTTAAGAATCTAAATAATATTTTTAACATTATTCTAAAACTGTGTCTTATAAAGCTATTTTAATTAATTCCTAAATTTATTTTCATAAAACTGGTTGAGCTGCTTTCTCAGAGAGTTTCTTTTGTTTCTCAGTCAAGGTACACTAGTTCTCAAAGAATTTGTTTCTCAGTCAATGTGTACTAGTTCTCAAAGAGTTTGTTTTTCAGAGGATGATTGTTGTCTGTTATTAGGTTTGTCCACAATGTACTAAGATAGAAGAATAGCCTTTTATTTTGTCCTTGATATGCTGAGGGGTGGGTAGCAGAACAGCTTCCAAGGCATGAACTACCTGTTCTGTTCTAGCCATCTGAAATTTAATTGTTTGACATTTAACATACTCATGCCTCCTGTGAGAAACATAAGCATGAAAATGCAAAGTCCCAATTACATAAAAAAGGGTCTCATGGTTTCGGTTACCCACCAACCAGTGTGGCTTTGCCAGCATTCATCCTCACTGTGACCCTGTCAAGACAGTGGGAGAGCGGCTTTGCCAACACTTTTTCTCACTGTGACCCTGTCAAGACAGTGAGTGGGGGATCGCCTTCACCATTATTGATATTATTTGCTGTTAGATAGCATTCTATCAGAGATTATGCTTCAGCCACAGTGAACATATGGAACCCTTGTTATTTAAAGTTTAGTAGAAAAGTTATTTTCTACCATTGTATTTGTCTGTTGATGGACATTTGGGTTCTTTCTGTCTTTTGAATAATGCTTCTATAAACATTTGTGTACAGATTTTTGAGTGGACATGTTTTCATTTCACTTCGATAAATACCTTGGATTACAATTACTGGGTCACGTCACAACTCTGTTTAGTTTGAGGAACTGCAAAAACAGTGCACTATTTTACGTTATTACCAGCATGTGTTGGAGTTTTATTTTTTACTTATCCTTGACAACACTTATTGTAAGACTTTTTGATTTCTAGTGATCCTGGTGGGTGTGAAATATTATTTCATCATTGTTTTGATTTCCATTTTCTTAGTAACTAATGATGTTGACTATCTTACCCTGTGTTTGTTACTCATATGTCTTTCTTGAAGAAATGCCTATGCAGATTCTTTTCCTATTTTTAAGTTGGGTTGTCTTTTTATTATCGAGTCATAAAGTTGCTTATATTTTCTGGATGTAAGTTCCTTATTGGATGTATGGTTTGCAAATATTTTCTCCTATTATGTGAGTGGTATTTTTATTTTCTTAATGGTATATTTTGAAGCATAAATGATTTGAATTTTTATGAAATCTAGTTTTTTTCCTTTGTTGGTTCTGCTTTAGTTTTCTGAGTCCTTTACTAAATCTAAAAAGTCACAAATATTTATCTCTATATTTTCTTTTTAAAGTTTTATACTTTCAGGTCTTGGTATTTAAATTTCTGATCTATTTCAGATTAAATTTTATAAAGTTTGCAAGTAAGGTTCTAGCTTTATTCTGTTGTATGTGACCATCCAGTTGTCATAACATTATGTGTTGAAAAGATTGTTCTTTCTCCATTGAATTGTCTTGGCATCCTTATCAAAATTGGTTGACCATAGATGTATGGCTTTATTTGTAGACTTAATTCTATTCCATCAGTCTATAGATGCTTCTCAACTTATGTGTTTATATCCTGATAAACCAGTCATACATTGAAAATATTGTGAGTTGAGAATGCACCTAAATTTAACATCATAATTAACAACAGTGTGCACTATAGAATATTGCTTCCTTACTCTGGTGATCACATGGCTGACTGGGAGCTGCAACTCAGAGCAGCTGTGTAGCATCATGAGAAAGTATTGTACTGTGTATTGCTGCCTGGGGGAAAGATCAAAATTAAGATTTTGAAGTATGATATTCTACTGAATATGCATTGTTTTCACACCATTGCAAAGTAGAAAAAAATTATAAGTTAAACTATCACAAGACAAGGACCAATTGCATACATAAGTCTGTTCTTTTGTCAGTATCATATTGTCTTGCTTACTGTTGCTGGATAGTTATTAAAATTGGATAATTTGAGTCCTTCTACTTCTCCTTTCTCAGGATTGTCTGTCTATTCTAGATCCCTTGTAGTTTCATCTGAATTTCAGAGTTAGCTTGTCAATTTCCGCAAAGAAGTCAGTTAAGATTCTGATAAGTTGTGTTCAATATGTAGATCAGTTTGGGGAATATTGCCGCTTTATCAATGTTAAGTCTTCTGATCCATGAACATGGGATGTTTTCCCACTTATTTACATGTTTATTTTTCTTCAGCAATATTTTGTACTTTTCAGAGGGTTTTCTACTTCTTATGTTAAATTTATTCCTATGTATTTGTTCTAGTAGTTTTTAGTGGATTTCTTAGTGATCTATATCTGTATATCTATATATCTCCTAATGCCATTGCAAATACAGGTAGTATTTTTACTTCTTTTTATTCAAGCTGCCTTGGTTTTCTTGTACACATAACTACAGCCTCTCCTTTACAATGTTGAATATAAGTGGTGAGAGAAGACATCCTTGTCTATCTTACCTAGAGCTATTAAAACTAGTTAAAAAGAAGGCACAGTTGCAAGATATAAGATTAGTTACAGAAATTGATTGTATTTTTGTACACTTGCAATGAACACCCAAAACTGAAATTAAGAAAACAGTTATACATTATATTAAATTGAAATAAGCCAAACCCAGAAGGTTAAGGATTATATATTTTCTCTCATATTTGGAAGCTAGAGAGGAAGAAGGAAAAGAAAGATGGGAAGAGGATCTCATCAAAATCAAAGGGAGATCAGTGGAATGGAAGAGAGGGATTAGGGGGAGTGAGTGGGGAGGGACATGGGAATTACTGGAGAACAATATTATCCAAATTATATTGTTATATTGTTTGCATGTACAAATATGTAAATAAGAGATATCACCATCATGAACAACTGTAATGCACCAATAAATAAAAAGAAAACATAGTCTTTAAGACATTGGAAAAATACATTGGGTAAATCCTTCCTCATTACTAATTTTTTTAAATAATCAGAGTTTTGTGGCTATTCCTGCTTATTATTGTAAAAGACCTTTAGGATTAACTGCTCTAATTTAAAAGAAAAAAAAAACTGATGGTATTTTTGTTGGGAGTTAGGTAAACTTTGTAAATTAACATGTAAATTGATATATTTATTATGAGTCTTTTTTTTTTTTGGTCTAAGAACATAAGATTTAATTTGTTCCAGATCTACTTTTGTGGTTTTAAAGAGGATGTGTTATTTTTCTCATTTAGATTTCCTAGTTTTTCAGTTAAGTTTATACCTAGTGAAGATAGTTTCTTTAAATTTGATTAAAAACATTTTTTGTATAGTGCCTTTTGGAAAATGGTATTCATTCATTTATCAAATATTTACTGAATGTCTGCTATATTCAAAACATTGCTCATTGTTGAGGATGAATTAATAAACTGAAATGTCTGTCCTTAGGAACCTTGGAGTCTAGTAAGCACATTCATAGTAAATAGATGATTTTCATTAGTGTGATATGTGCTGTTAATTGGAGGGGCAAATATAAGACAAACTGAGATGGCTTGGGAGGTGGAAATTATTCAGCAGCAACATCCTAGATTTGTTTACTTGTGATAAAACAGAGAGTGATTTGAAATAGTGGTGCATGATAAAGTCTGGCTTCTGTAATGATGATAATAATGGTAGTGGTGATAAAAGGGTTCCTAGAGGAGATCGTTTCAAAACTGGAAAAAAACAGTTGACTAGGTGGAGTTAACCTTCCAAGCAGAGGGGTTTAGTTGAAATTTTCAGAGTGTGAAACTCTGATCAGTGCCCTATAAAGGCAGAATAGAGAAAATTATAAAATGTCCTTTGCTGAAATTTCACTTTTTTTTTGAGAGAGAGATTTCAGCTGTGATTCTTTTTCCTTTTTCATTTCCCCCTAAGAATTCAATCCTGTTATTTTATCCATTTACATTAAAAAGTAGTTGAAATTGGTAGGAATCTTTAAATAGGAAAATTTGACTTTAGCTTGTATCAGTGACAAACAGGATTGTCCTTTTGTTCATTTATTTTGATTTTGATTTTTTTTTTTGTTTTTTTCTTTGCAGGATGATAATGTCAAATCCCTTCTCTGTAGCTTGATATATTTTAGAAGTTCAATGACTGCTGAGCAAGTTTTGAATGCTGAATGTTTCTTGCTACCGAAGGGGAAATCAATTCCAAACCCAGAAAAAGAGATTGAATATACTCAATATAAAAAGGACGACGAATTAAAGATGGAGAACTTGGATAAATATAAAGAAAAGACAAGAAATGGTGAAGCCAGCATTGATTTATAAATTAATATTCTATTAATGTTGCAGATCTTCCTTTTAAAAACTTTGTTTAGTTTGGTTAATAGACAAAAGATCTGGAAATGTTCTGGAACTAGTTGGATTTCATCTTTGGTATTCAGGTTGTGAAAAATAAAAAATGTTTGCATATATCTAAAAGCTGTTTGTATGCTTTGAAATTTTGCTTAACTTGGGGTTATCAAGGAAGAATTTTCTGTCTGTAATTGTTGGAATTGAGTTAGACTGTGATACTTGTACTAGGAGAGGCTATTAGACAGCAAGATTCCTATTCTATGTAGATTTTCAGTATGTTGGCTAGTTGATGGTGAAGACTGATATTTATTCAGCAGATGATAGTTGGTATGTACTTTGTATCCAGTTCTGGAAACATAAAGGTAAATTAAAACATAGTACTTGCTCTTATGAAGCCCACAATTTATTGAGATTCAGATATATAAACAGATCTTCATAATATAATGTGGAATATCCTGTGATAGCCCTGGGCATTATGGGATTATCCAGGAGTAGTACTCATCCTGCAGAGGAGTAGTGTTAGGGAAAACATTCTAGAGGAGGTGATACCATGATTTTATTTATTGCTTTAAAGTTCTTTTAAAATTTATTTTTAACTATTAAAAACAAAAATTGTGAATATTAATGGGATACCATGTAATGTTTCCATACATGTGTACATATACATGTTTACATTTAAACTTATAGAAGTTTAAATCAAGTTAAACATAATCATCTTCATATTTACATTTCTTTATGATTGAAAACTTTTTAAATTATTTCTTTAGCCTTTTGAGATGTACAGTACATTATTATTATCTGAGTTGGCCTTCTGTGAAGTAGCATATCAGAACTTCTTAGTCCTAACTGTAACTTAGTGCTCATGTATGAACCTTCTTCAGCCCTCTCCACCTTTCCATACTCTCCCTGGCCTCTGATAACCATTGTTCTACTCTCTGCGTTTCTATAAGATCAGCTTTTTTCAATTACATGTATGAGTAAGATCATGCAGTACTAGTCTTTTTAAAAAATATTTTTAGTTGTAAATGGATGCATATTTTATTTATTTATTTTTATGTGGTGCTAAGATTGAACGCAGTGTCTCATAAGTACTAGGCAAGCACCATGCCACTGTGCTACAACCCTAGCCCACTACTTTTGTGCCTGACTTATTTCACTGAACACAGAGACCTCCATTTCCATCCATAAGGCCATAAATGACAGGATTTCATTTTTAATAGTTAAATGGTATTCTGTTGTGTATGCGCCACATTTTCTACTTATGTTGTTTTCACTTGGCTTTTGTGAAAAGTGTTGCTGGTCACATAGGAGTGTAGATGACTCTCTGATATATTGATTTAGTTTTCTTTGGCTATATACCCAGGAATAGATTGCTAGATCATATGGTAGTTTTATTTTTAATTTTTTGAGGAATCTCCATCCTATTTTTCATAATGGCTCTGCTATTTTATATTATCACCAGTAGTGTACAACAGTTCCCCTTTCTCTACATCCTTGCCAGTACTTGTTATCTTGAGTCTTTTCAATAATAGCCATTTTTACTAGGGTGAGGTAATAACCTCATTTGTGGTTTTGATTTGTATTCCCCTGATGATAGTGATGTTGAGCATTTTCATATACCTGTTGGCCATTTGTATGTCTTCTTTTGAAAAATGTCTATATAGAGCTATTGCCCATTTTAGAAATCAGGTTATTTAATTATTTTTTTTTTTTTTTTTTTTTTTTTTGCTGTTAAGGGTTTAGAGTTTCTTTAAGTATTCTGGATATCAGCCCCCTTTCAGATGTGTAGTTTGCAAATATTTTCCCCCATTCTATAGATTGTCTCTTTGTTTGCTGTGTAGAAGCTTTTTAGTTTGATGTAATTCCATTTCTTGATTTTTGCTTTTGTTTCCTGTGCTTTTGGGGTCTTGTCCAAAAGGTTCTTGCCCATTTCATTATCCTGAAGCATTTTGCTTGAGCTTTTTTCTAGTAGTTTCATAGTTTCAATCTTACATTTAAGACTAATATAATTTGACTTTTTAAAATTTGAATGCCCTTTATTTCTCCCTCTTGCCTTATTCCTATGGCTAGGTCTTCAGCACTGTGTTGAAGAAATATGGTGCATGTAGCATTCTTGTCTTGTTCTAGATCTTAGAAAGCTTTCAGCTTCCCCCCATTTAGTGTAATGCTAGCTGTTGGCTTATTATAAATGTCCTTTATTGTGTTGAGATATGTTCTATGTGTAATTAGATGGGATGTTGAATTTTATCAAATATCTTTTCTGCATCTGTTGAGATAACTATATGGTTTTTGTCCTTTATTTTGTTTATGTGATGTATCATGTTTATTGATTTGCATATATTGAACCACTTTGCATCCTTGGAATGAATGCCTTTGATCAGGGTGAATGATCCCTTTAATATGCTTTTGGATGTATCTTTTAATATTTTATTGAGGATTTCTATGTCTATTTTCATTGAGGCTATTGGCCTGTAGTTTTCTTTTTCTTTCTTTTTTTTTTTTTGTTCTTATCTGGTTTTAATATCAGGGTGATGCTGGCTTTGTAGTATATGTTTGGAAGAATTCCTTTATCTTATATATTTTTTTAGAATACATAAGAATTGGTATTATTTCCTCTTTAAATATTTGGTAGAATTTAGCCATTGGTCCTAAGCTTTCTTTGATTGGAGGCTTTTTATTTACTAATTCAGTCTTATTACTTGTTTTACTGTTCTGGTCAAGTTTTCTGTTTCATCATGGTTCAGTTTGGGTAGTGGCATATGAGTCCAGGAATTTTTCTCTTCTGGGTTATCAGTATTTTCAGCATACAGTCCATAATAATGTCTAATGCTCTTTTATGTATCTGTGATGTCAGTTGTAATATCTGTCTCACTTTCATTTTGTTTTTGGTACTGGGGATTGAATCCAGAGGCATTTTAACCACTGAGCCACATCCTCAGGCCATTTTATTTTTTATTTTGAGTCAGGGTCTCCGTAAATTGCCTAGGGCCTTGCTAATTTGATGAGACTAGCCTTGAATTTGTGATCTTCCTGCCTCAGTCTTCTGAGTTGCTGGGATTACAGGTGTGCACCACCACACTTGGTTTAGTGTCTCCTTTTTTTTTTTTTTAATCATGGTTTTATTTCTTTGATTCTTTTCTCTTTCTTAGTATAGCTAATGATTTGTCTTATTATATAACCTTTTTGAAGAAAAGGCTTTTTGTTTTGTTGAATTTTTGTGATATTTTAGTCTCCATTTTATTTATTTCTGCTCTGATCTTTATTCATTCTTTCCCTCTAATTTTGGGTTTAGTTTATTTTTTTTTTTATTTGTAGTTCATTGAGATACAGTGATAGATTGTTTATCTGAGATCTTTCTTTTGATATGGGTATTGATTGCTGTAAACTTTACTTTTAGTATTACTTTTGCTGTATCATAGATTTTGGTAAGTTGTGTCTTCATTTTCATTGTTTTCAAGAAATTTTAAAATTTTCTTCTTGTATCTTCCTCAATCCATTGGGTTTTCAAAAAAATTTCATGTATTTATATAGTGTCCAGAATTGTTCTTGTAATTGCTTTCTAGTTTTATTTAATTGTGGTTAGAAAAGGGATTTAAATTAAAAAAAAATGTTGTGACTTGTTTTTGAGGCCTTTCATTTCCTGGGGAATGTTGCATATGCTAATGAGAAAAATGTATATTCTTTAGATATCTGTTAAGTTCATTTGGCCTGGGGTGCATTATAACTCTGCTGTTTCTTTGTGATTTTCTTTCTTGATGATCTATTCATTGTTGAATCTGGGTTAAGTTTCCCAACTATTATTGTATTGAAATCATTCTCTTCATTTAGAACTATTAATATTTGCTTTATACATTTGGGCATTGCTGTATTGGGTGCATATGCAATCAGAATTGTTTTTCCTCTTATTTAATTGATCCCTTTATCATTATTTGACCTTACTTTTTCTTTTTATTGCATTTGTCTATTTTATCTAATGTAAGTATAGCTACTCCTGCTTTCTTTTTACCCCATTTACATGGAATATCTTATTCCATTATTTCACTTTTTTATCTATGTGTGGTCTTAGAGGTTAAGGGAATTTCTTATAAGCAACATATAGTTGTTGTTTTTTTTTTTTTTAACTATTCAGTCATTCTGTCTTTTAATTGGAGAATTTAATCAATTTATATTCAATGTAATTATTGGTAGATATAATCTTACTAGCCATTATGTAATTTTTTTCTAGTTAGTTTCCTTTTTTTTATTTTTCTGTCTTTGTGGTAAAGTGATTTACTGTAGTACGTTTTAATCCTTGTTTATTATTTTTGGTTTCTCTAACAAAAACATTTTAATTATAATAAGCTATTTGAAATGATAGCAACTTAATAGATCATAAGGATAAGAACAGAAACAAATTTTACAAGAGAAAATATATTAATAAGAAAACTATTTTATTGCATTCCTCCCAACATTTTGAATTTTGAATATTCCATTTTACTTCTTTCTATATTGCCTATCTCCTAATATATTAATGTACTTATTATTATCTTTAAGTGTTTTGTTTTTTAGTTTTCATGCTAAAACAATGAATGGTTTATGTACTATGCTTACAATATTAGAACATTCTGAAAACTTACCAGTGAGTTTTATACTTTCTAAGGTTTTCTTCTTACTCATTAATGTTTTTCTTTACGTTTGAAGAACTTGCTTTAGTGTTTGTTGTAAAACATGTCTGATATAGAAATATTTTCTCAGCTTTTGTTTGTCTGAGAATATCTTTATCTTCATTTCAGTTTTAAAGGATAGCTTTGCTGAGTACAGTATATTTTGGTTGACAGTTTTTTTTCCCTTCAGTACCATGAAGACCTCCTGCCACTCTGTCTTGGCCTGTAAGGTTTCTGCTGAGAAGTCTGCTGTCATGCAGATTGGGACATCTGTATGTTTTATTCATTTCTTTTCTCTTTCAGCCTTAAGAGTCTTCTGTTTATCTTTTACCTTTGGGAGCTTGATTAGATCTTGGGATAGTCTTTAACCTTCCAGTACCTGGATATTTGTATCCTTTTCTAGGTTTGGAAAGTTTTATGTTATTTTTTTGAATAAGCTTTCTATCTCTTTGGCATTTTCAAGTCCTTCTTGAACCCAAACAACCTGAACATTTGCTCTTTTTTTTTTTTTAAAGAGAGAGTGAGAGAGAGAGAGAGAGAGAGAGAATTTTTTAATATTTATTTTTTAGTTTTCGGCGGACACAACATCTTTGTGGTGCTGAGAATTGAACCCGGGCCGCACGCATGCCAGGCGAGTGCGCTACTGCTTGAGCCACATCCCCAGCCCCAACATTTGCTCTTTTAATTTCCCAAAGTTCCTTTAAGTTTTCTTTATTCCTTGTCATTCTTTATTCTCCTCCAACTGCATATTTTACAGCCTGTCTTAGAGCTTACTTCTTTCTTCTGTTTACTCTATCCTGCTATTGTTACCTTTCATTGTGTTTTTAATTTCACAGAGTATATTTTCATCTCAAGAATTTATTTGACTTTTTAATTGCCTCCATCTCTTTGTTAAGTTTCTTTTACAGGGTATTGAAACATTTCTGTTTTCTTCAAGCTCATTGAAATTTCCTTAAAACAGATGTTTTAAATTTTCTGCCTGAGAGTTTTCCTGTATGGATTACTATCTGGTAGTTTCTGGCACTGTTTTATTTTGTTTCATTTTATTTTTTGAGAAAAAGGAAAAAGGTTTTTATTGCTTTGCTAGTAAAGGAGAAACACAGGGCACCTTTAATTCTGTCCATCAGCAGGAACAGGTATTTTCTTTTTTTTCTTTTTGGCAGGGCTGGGGATTAAACCCAGGGCCTTATGCCTGGGAGATAAACACTCTACCAACTGAGCTGTATCCCCAGCCCAACAAGGGGCTTTAGAAGAGGTAATTTAAAAGCTACATTCCATGTGTAGTTCTCTTTTAGAGTTGTAATTCACTTGTTAATTTGGGAGATAGTAGTTTCTGAGATCTTCTGGTACCATCCCCAAAGTCTGGATTACTATATTCCAGTTGTGGGTACTACTCAAGGACACATAACTCTGCATAAAATGGGGAAGAAATGTAATCTTGTTTCCTCTGAGATTAGGGAGGGGAAGAGATTAAGGAGGAGCAGGGAAAGAGGAAGAGAAAGAAACATGTCCATTTTAAAAATTAAAGTTGCAGTGGCAGAGCAGCAAGGGATGTATTCAAAGCACAAAGTAGACAATTGTTACATTTCCCCACTGTCAGTTTCTAAATTCCATCTATAGAAAAAATGGGCAACAACATCTCCAAGCTGCTTGCTGCTGAAAGAGGGCAAAGTTGGGGGAAGTAATCCAAAATCCTGTTTTCTTTCAGGTGGGGCATGGACAGTTAAGGATATTCAGCATCAGAGCAGTTCAGGGGTCTACAGTGGCAGATGACAGGTGACTGGACAGCATATGTAGAGTAGGGATCATGCTAAGACAACAGTAAACAAGACAGCAAAGCATTACTTGTTTTGTAAATAACACAAAAGCAATTCGTATTTCAGCCAGTCTCTGAAAACCATGGAGACAGTAACTCATATCAGTGAAAATCAGATCAAGTTCATCAATGTAGAAGGTTAAGAAGATTTGTAGGTGTATGAGATCTGGCCCAAATTAGGACAAACTTGCAACTCTAAAGTCCTTTGTGATCATTATTATTAGTCACTCCCACACAACAACCTTTCCTTTATAGCTTCCAGCTCTATTTAATTTTGGTAGGGCTGACACAAGGGTACATCTTAGGTTACATTTAAAAAACTATTATTTTTTTCTTTTAAATGTTCATATAGGACTGTGCTTAGGCTACACTCTCCTGCCAGGTGTTTAAGATCAAGTTGGTTAAAACTGATCTTGTTTCTATCTACTCTTTTTTTGGGCAGTGCTGGGGATTGAATCCAGTGCCTTGTGCATGCGAGGGTTCCTTTCTACTCTTAAGAGTCATCTGAAATTCCTCAGAGATCACTGTTGGGGAGATGTGTGAAGCCTCTTGGCTCCTTAAGCTTTCTTCTGCCAGTGTTGCTATCTGCCAGAATGGGTCAGTTTTGTTGACTATAAGTGGCTTCTCTTGGAAGCATCAGGGACATTTCCCTCTCCAGTGACCCCCTTCTTTGCAGGGTCCACTCCTTGATTGGCAGATCAGATGACTCACCAGAGAGGGGTCCTATTGTTCTCTGGGGCTGACCTTAGAGGGCAAGGGCCAAAATGTTGGCTGATTTTTCCTTTGGCACTGTATTTCAAGTATTAGATGATATCATAGTTTCCTGAAAGCTCTTGATGCTTGTTGGCATGTGATGTCAAGTGGGCATTGAAGCACTAGGCAATTTTTCAGCTTTCCTAATTTAACAAAAATTCTAAGTAGGCTTATTATTTTTGCTGAGCCTGTTGTTGCCTCAACTATTTTAGCATTGGCTGAAACCCAGGTCCAGATTTGCTGGGAGTCTGCTGTTGGTGTGTTGTTACTATTTCAGCAGTAGAGGACAATACAAACCCAGGTTTGTCCCAAACACACTGTTGTGTGTTCTTAGAAGAACTGATAGAGTACCTAGAAAGAGTAGTTTGTTCCCACAAACCTCTCCCTAGGGCCAAGGTAGGTCAAATGCTTTGTCTACAGTTCCCAGCCTGTGTTCAGGCACTGTGAAGTATGCCTGGCTCTGGGCATAGTTACCCTCTGTGGACCAGCCCCAGGCTTCTCTGTCACACCTGTGATTACCAGTGCTGCCAACTTCTGTCACACCTAAGCCCACAGTCGATCAACGCCAGCATAATACTGGGATAGAACCAAGGCCTATTGCAGTGGGCTCATGACCCATGACTGCTGTACTCAGCAAAAGATGAAGATAGTTATAGAAGAAGTCTGATAGACTGCAGTTGTGTGTCTTCTTATACGTGGGGCTATTCTAAAAGTTCTTTGCACAGGCAGGTCTGGGGATGGGAATCTTTAGGATGTGACCAGTGTTAGATTTCATCAGCTCAGCACTAATTTCTAGGGCAAAGTTTTGTGCTTACTATTATGACCTACTCCCAGTGAATAGTCTTTAACTATTCTTTGTTGTCTGAGGTTTGGGTAGTGTTGGTGATGACAGTCCCTTGGCTACTTAGAGTGATGATAGGCTGGATTGTATCTGAACTTGTAGACACAAGTCTCCAAGTTCAGGATTTGCATAGTCTAGGGTACAATGAGGCCCACTTGTAGCTGGCTGTAGGTAATGCAGACTGAAACATGATTCTGTTTCACTGGGACACAGGTCTTTGCGTGATGCTAGGCCAGTTCTAGAACCCCATGTGTGACCACTGGCTTGGTGATAGCTGTGCTGCTCTCACCAAGATTGGGAAATGCATGGTAGAGACAATCTCTTTACCACCAAAGCTGATACTAATCTGAATGTGAGTCTTAATAGCTGTAGGGACCTGCAGAGTCTCGGGAGGGAAAGTATATCTTGGACTTATTCCACTACTGCAAATAATGCAGGGCGAATCTTGAGTCTGTCCCACTGGTGCATAGGTATCCATCTGATGCTGAGGTTGATCTAGGGGCTCCCATCTGTGAGCTCTGGCCTGCTATAGGGCTTTCAGTTTTATTGGTTGCTTGATCTTACTGTGGTAGTTCTGCCCCTGGGCTCCAAGAAAAAGCCCTGTGCTGACTTTCATGCCCTACTCTCCAATGGGTGGAGTCTTGTTCCTTGTAATGCTGCCCAGGGTTTGGAAGAGGCATGGAGGGAACATTCAGCTGGTTGGTCTAATAGTTGCAGCAGCTTAGTCTGTGGGTGTTAGCCTGATGGTATAGGGGTTGTAGGGCTTTTTCCAGCACTTAGTTTTACCATAGCAGGCCTGGGTACTGGGCTTCGGATTTAATTCTTTCTCCCTCCCCCAAGGGAGAAGAATCTCTCTATGCTGGGCTGCTTTGAGTTGGGTAGGTGTAAGGGATGACTTAGGCAACTCTTTACTTCCTGCCTTCTTCATTTTGTTTTTTAATTTTGTTATAATTTTGTTACAGTAAAAGCAGGCACTGTGATCTCTCAACCTTATTTCCTAAGCTCTTGTGAGGGTAATTTGTTATTAGTTGTTCAATTTGATGTGTCCGTGAGGGAGAGGATCATTGGAAAATCTTACTGGGTTGCCATCTTACTCTACCTCTTCCTTAATAAATCTTTTTCTTTCTTTTTTTTTTTTTTAATGAACTTTGGGCTGGTCTAGCTAATTAGGCCTTGTTACTCACATTGAAATTGTATGCAATTTTATTTCTTTTCTTTTTTTTTTTTTTTTTTTGTGGTGCTGGGTATCAAACCCAGGGCCTTGCACATGCTAGGTAGGAATTCTGAATTTCACCCCCAGCCTCTTAATTAAATCTTAAAAGATGAGTAGTAAAAGTGAAGAGAGGAGCAAGAGTATTATAATTTGCTAGTAGAAAAAGCTGAAGGGAGAAACAGTTTGTTTGGGGTTAGTAGTTAAAACTGTAGAGCAGGATAGATTAGGACTTTGTATGAAAAAAAATGTTTATAACTGATTTTTTTGGAGGAAATAGGGATTCATTTAAGAATTATAGGCAGCTTTAGCTGTTGCTGCTTTTTTTTAAAAATATTTTTTTTCAGTTGTCATTGGATCTTTATATGTGGTGCTGAGAATTATACCCTGTGCCTCTCACATGCTAGGCAAGCGCTCTACCACTGAACCATGACCTCAGCCCAGCTTTAGCTTCTTCATAGTTGATTTTCTACTTATCATCAGGATAGGAGGTAGGGAGACTAGTAAAAAGGTAATTATAATAAAGGAAATGAGAGGTGATGGTTTGCAAGATCTAGGGAAAGTAGGTATAGAGATGAAATATATGGAGGAAATTTATGAAATAACTAGGAAAAATTATTGGACGTGGTGATTGAAGTATATGTAGACTAAAGTAGCATGGAAGTTTCCAGTTGGCTATTCAATATCCAATCTTCCTTAGGAATAGACTCTCAGTAATTGACTTGGGATGCAGTATACTTAAAAAGACTACACTTACCACTGTCTCTATTATTCAAGGTAGTTTAGGTTATTGCAAATGAGGCTCCTTAAAAGAAGCTGATGTAGGTAGGAGACGTACCCTTTTGCCTTTACCCCTTTCCTACTGCCCAAAAGTTAATGTGATGGCTAGAAATTGAGCAGTCCTCTTGGATCATGAGGTGACCTTGAGGATGTGAGCCATGAACTAGCATGATGGAGAATGAGTTAGAAGAAACTGATGTTCCTTACCATTTTGAAACCTCTGTACTATCTTTAAGATTTCATGTTATTTGAGAGAATGAATCTCTACATTGAGGTATGGTTCCTTTATCAGCAGCCTCAGCATCACTTGGGAGCTTGTTAGAAATGAAAATTCTTGGGGCTGGGGATGTGGCTCAAGCGGTAGCGCGCTCGCCTGGCGTGCGTGCGACCCGGGTTCGATCCTCTGCACCACATACCAACAAAGATGTTGTGTCCGCCGAGAACTAAAAAAATAAATAAATATTAAAAAAAAAAAAGAAATGAAAATTCTTGGCTCTACTTCTTCCCTACCAAATCAGAAACTCTGTGGGAATAGAGTCTTAACAATTTCTTTTAACAAATCCTTTAAGTCATTATAGTGAGCACTAAAGGGAATCACTAAAGGGAAGTATGTGAGGAAGGTTGATTAATGCGTTTTAAGTTATACTTAGTTAGGAGAAAGAAATTCTGGTGTTCAATTTTTTATAGTTAATGCACCGTTTTTTAAGCTATAAGAAAGGATTTTGAGTGTTTTTATCAAAATTATAAATGGGGAGATAGGTTAGCCCTTATTTGAATATTACACATTGTATATATTTGTCTAAACATAGTATGGTATATACCATAAGCATGTACAGTTTTTGTGTATCAGTTAATTAACAAGGGAACCACTGCCAAATTTTCAAGCCATTGCTGCATTTTGACTTCTCTATTTTACAGTAGAACTCAATTTTAGTTGATTCAGTATTAAAAGCTCAGAAGATAAGGTTAAAGCAAATTTGGATTAAAGGGAGCAAGGATAGACCACCTCATTTACACTACTTATTAAGAATTAGACCAGGATTTCCTAAGGGTATTCTACTGAACAAAAGTGAATTCCATGATTAGCTTTTTGTGAAATAGTGATAAATTGAAGTTTGATTGTACATATTCAATATTAAAGGTTTTTAAAAGTTCTATAGGAGGGTAACTCAATTTAGTTTTCTTTAGCCCAAACAATGATATCCATTTTTCTCCATCATAATACCTCTTAATCTCTTATGAAACCAGTATGAAGATCATATTTTGTGGTCTCATATTTTGTGATCATGTCATCTACTCAGATGAATTTTTAAATTTTCATGTTTTAAAATGGCAAATATTAATATGTAGTGAGAATCAACAAATTCCAAGTATATGTCTGTTCAGTCACATAAGTGTCTCTTGAATGTTGTTGCAGAGGCAAACTGCTTTGTAGGCAGTCTGTAAATAATGCAGCATGTAATATACTATAATAAGGGCACTAAAAAAGAAGGGAGGAGAGGAATGCTGAGATTGAGGAACATTTGATTCGTTTTGAAGGAGCATGGTAGAATTCTGCTTGTTGGAACAGGAAAAAGTGCATTGCAGGTCAAAGAAATTAGGAAAGTTCAAATGTGGATTTAGGAAATGCCAAGAAATTAGCTGTATTACAGAACATTTATAAGGGAGTTGAGAAATAACTTTTTTTTTTTAAGATAGAGAGAATTTTTTAATATTTATTTTTTAGTTTTCAGTGGACATAACATGTTTATTTTTATGTGGTGCTGAGGATCGAACCCAGCGCCCCACGCATGCCAGGCGAGCACGTTACCGCTTGAGCCACATCCCCAGCCCGAGAAATAACTTTTAAAAAGTATTTTGGGACAGATAATAGAGAATATTGAGCTGCTTTGCAAGAGGTGAGATCCTCTTATAAACTTAGGAGCAGCTAAAAAAGATAGTCCTGTTTTAGTATAGAATAATTAACCAGAGAGAGAGAATGATTTAGGCATGAAAAGATTGGAGGTAAGGAAAAATTTAAGGATAGTACATTTTAACTAAAGTAATGCATGAAATCTTGTTTTAGGTCAGGGTTTTGAAAAGGGAGAGAACCAAAAATATAAACCATCTCTGAAGAAATTTATGGGAAACCTCTGGCCCATTTCATAGTATTAATGCTAAGTCATTCAGCATGTATTTTAATTTTAACATTTGTTAGATTTCTTCTAAGCATCTGTCTTTTAACTCAGAAAATGGTATATTTTAATATGCCCTAGTTATCGGGATAACCATATTATGCGTAGAAATAGTTTTGGAAGGCAGAATAAGGTCCTCTGAAAATGTATCCCTCCATAAAATCAACAAGAATAATGACAAAAATGGTCAAAATCAACTTTTTCATACTTCTAGAAATAACCAGTTGCTTACGACAACCTAAAGAACATTTATTCAAGAAAAAATGGTTGGGTCTTGGCAAAAACAGCAAACTTTGTAATGTTTTAATAGACCTATTTCCATTCCCTTGACCACAGCTCTGCAGAAGTCTCATAAACTGTAGCAGCCTCAAAGTTGTGTTATCAATGAAAATGAGTGGGCTTAACATCATTGGAGGTGGCAGAATGTTTGGAGCTTCTCAAAAGCCTCATTGCTATAGAATTGTCATTGTTTTACTGGTCTTTCATCACCCTGGAAAAGCCCCATTCTCAGGACTTGTCTTAATTTAAAAGTTATCTGATTTGAAACTCAGAAAAGTCCTTTTCCCATGGCATTTGTTTAAAAAGCATCACAGCAGTTTAATATAGTAGCTGCTGAGGCAGTCATATTAGGTGGAAAAAGCAATTTGATAGGAAAATCTAGAGAATGAGATATTTCTAGGGTGTCTTGAAACACTCTGAAAAATTCTTGAGTATCTAGAAGATTGTGTGCATATTGAGCCGTGCGCATGTCTAAGAAACCCCTGAGAAGGCCCTAATCTTTCATTTGTGGCTGATCTTGAAATTCTAAAAAGCAGAATTTGAAAGCAAAGGCAGAGTTATAAACTGCCAGAATGTTTAAGGTGTGCCTCAATGGATACATGTAACCTTTCAGCAAAGTTTGGAATCTTACTGGTTCTAGGCATTTAAGGAAATGAATGTTCAATTGTTAGGTGACCATTAAGCTAAGTGGCCTATCAGAAAGAATATAGCCCTTACAGTATTAATCTAGGAAAAGTTACTCAGCAACATATTAGCATCATTAACAGAAACAAGAACAACCACAAACCCCAAGTTGAGGCAGAGATTAGATCTGATTTCTAAAGTTGACACATTATATTGTTTAAAATTTCTAGTTTTGAAAAAAAATTAGATAATATACTAAGAAACAGGAAAGTATGGTCCATATGCAGGAAAAACAAAACAGTTAATAAAATGTATCCCTGAGGAAAGCTAGATATTGGACTTAGTAGCACAAAAGCTGTAACAAATGTGTATAAAGAACATAAAGAAATCATATTTAAGAAGTTAAAAGCATGAGAACAATCTCTTACCAGATGGAGAATGTCAACTAAGAGATAGGTATTATAAGAAAGAACCATCTGAGCACGGTGGCATATACCTTTAATCCCAGTGACTCAGGAGGCTGAGAAGGATTGCAAATTCAAGACCAGCCTCAGCAACTTAGTGAGGCACTTAGCAAGACCCTATCTCAAAATTAAAAAAAAAAAAAATCATAATTTAAAAAAAGATTGGGGATGTAGTTCAGTGGGAAGCTGCCCTCTGGTTTCAATCCCCAGTCCAAAAAGAAAAAGGAAAGGACCAAATAGAAACTAGGAAGCCAAAAATAAGTTACTGAAATGAAAAATTAATTGTAGTGGCTTAACATATTTTAAATGATGAAATAAAAATTAGTAATCATAAAGCTGAGTCAGTTGGGGGATTGTCTAGTTTGAGGAGTAGGAACAAAATTAAGAAAACAGGACAGGGCTGGGGATGTGGCTCAAATAGTAACGTGCTTTCCTGGCATGCGCAGGGCGCTGGGTTTAATCCTCAGCACCACATAAAAATAAAAAATAAAGATGTGTCCATTGAAAAACTAAAAAATAAATATTAAAAAAATTCTCTCTCTAAAAGAAAAAGAAAAAACAGGACAGAAGAGGCTTATGGGGATACCATCAAGCATTTCAACACCATGGAAAGAATTTCAGAAAGGAGGAGAGAAAGGAACAGAAACATTTGAATAAATTTAGCTTCCTTTGCTTAGCATGATATTCTCCAGCTCCATTTATAGCATTTGCTGCAGATTTTTAAATATTTGCTTTATATATTTAGATGCTTTGATATTAGGTGCATCAAGTATTTATAATTGATGGATTTGCCCTTCATCACAAACTATCTCTTGTGGCAGGTTTTTACTTAAAATTGATTATTTTGCAAATGCTATAATTTCATTCTTCTTTAAAGCTGAGTAATAGTACATTATATATAAATATATGTGTGTATATGTGTGTGTATATATACATACACACATATACATACATATATACATATATATGTGTATATATATAACATTTTTAAAACCATTTGTTGAAGGGCAGCTAGATTGGTTTCGTGATTTAGCTATTGTGATGAGCTGCTATAAACATTGATGTGGCTGTGTCAGTGTAGTATGCTGATTTTAAGTCCTTTGGGTATAAACTGAGGAGTAGGATAGCTGGGTCAAATGGTGGTTCTGAGGAATCTCCATACCCCTTTCCATAATAGTTGCACCAAATTGCATTCCCACCAGCAATGTATGAATGTACCTTTCCCCCACATCCTTGCCAACATTTGAAGGGAGGGGGGGTATGGGGATAGAAAGGATAGTAGAATGAAACAGACATTATAACCCTATGTACATAGATAACTATACATCTGTGTGATTCTACATCATGTACAACAAGAATGAGAAATTATACTCCATTATATATGATATATCAAAGTGCATTCTACTGTCATGTACAACTAATTAAAACAAAAAATCTTAAAAAGAGGGAAAAATGATATTTCATGTAATAAGTGATAACCAAAAGAAAGCACAGGTGGTTCTACTTAGGCAAAATAATCTTTTAAGTAAAAACTTGCCACAAGAGACAGTTTATGATGAAGGGCAAATCCATCAATTATAAATACTTGATGCACCTAATATCAAAGCATCTAAATATATAAAGCAAACATTTAAAAATCTGCAGGGAGAAATAGCCAACAATTTAATGATAGGGATCCCTATTTCAGTACTCCACTTTCAATAATTGATAGAACATTCAGATAAAATCAATAAGGAAATTGCAGACAGTAATGCTATAGACCAAATGGATTTAACAGACAAATAGAGAATGTTCCATCCATCAGAAACAGCATACACATTCTTTTTAGGAGCACATGGAATATTTTTCAGGACAGAACATATGTGGATTCACAAAACAAATATTAAATCTAATAAGATTGAAATTTATCAAGAATTTTTTATGGCCACAATGGTATGAAATTAGAAATCAAAACATTAGGAAAATTGAAAACTTCACAAATATATGGGTATTAAACAACACACTCTTGAACAACCTGTGGATCAAAGAAGAAAACAAAAGGAAAATAACTTGAGACAAAATGGAAACATATTAAAACCTACAAGATAAAAGCATTTCTAAGAGATTTATAAAATAAACATATATATTAAGAAAAAGAGAAAGATGTCAAATAAGCTACCTAATTTTATACCTGAAGGAATTGGAAAAAGAAAAAGACCAAGATCAGCAGAAGGAAAGAAAGAATAAAGGTCCAGACAAAAATAAATAGAGGCTAGGAGAAAAAATACAAAAGATTAATGAAACAGTTTTTTCTTTTTGAAAGATAAGATTGACAAACCTTTAAGTTTGACTAAGTAAAAAAAAACTAATTCATGAGAGAGGCAATGTTACAACCAATACCACAGAAATACAAAGAAGAGACTACTATGAACAATTATACACCAATAAATTAGATAGCCTACAATAAATGGTCAAATTAATAGAAATATACAACTCCACCAGGACTGAATCATTAAGAAGCAAAATCTGGACAGATAAAAGATAGGTAGATACAAGAAGTGGTAATTTAAAAAATCAACAAAGAAATGACCAAGACCTGGTGGCTTCACTAGTGAATTCCACCAAGTATTTAAGGAAGAATTAGTGCCAGTCCTTCTTAAACTTTTCAGAAAACAAACACAAAACACAAACCCCCCCCCCAAAAGTGAAGAGCAGTACTCTCAAACTCATTTTACAAGGCAGCATTACCTTGATAATAACACCAGTTTAGTCCATTTTCAGTTACTGTAACTGAATATCAAGATCTGGAAAATTTAGAAAAGATATCTATTTCTTCCCATTCTGAAAACTAATAAGTTCAAGATTGAGGGAATCCATCTTACAAGAGCCTTGCTGATGCGTACTTTGTAAAATCCCAAAGTAGTTCAGGGTATCACATGATGAGTCAGACCATGCATGCTAGATAGTCTGTTTTTATAACAAAAAAAAATCCTCAGTAACTCACTAATTGATTAATTCATGAATGGATTAATCCTCATGACCCAATCACCCCCAAAGGTCCCACCTTCAAATAACATATGTATTTGGGGATTAAATTTACAGCACATGAATTTCAGGGGCACATTCAAACCATAGAGACACAACAAGGAAATTATAGGCCAGTATCCCTGATGAACATAAATATCAAAATCCTCAACAAAATAATTGCAGACCATATTCAACAGCACACTAAAAGGACCTTATACTGTGATCAAATTGAATTTATTCTGGATACAAGCATGATTCAACGTATGCAGATCAATAAGTATGATACACTACATTAACAGAATGAAGTACAAAAACCAGGTGTTCTCAGTGGACACAGGAGAAAGCACTTGACAATATTAGACATCCTTTCATGAGAAAAATATCCAACAAATTAGGTATAGGAGGAAAAAACCTTAACATAATTAAGGCCATCTAAGACAGTCCCATAGGTAACATCACGTTTGATGGTGAAAAGTTGGCAGTTACTTTTAAGACAAGAACATGGTAAAGATACCCACTCTTGCCACTTGTATTGGACAGAGTACTGGAAGTTGTAGCCAGAGCAATTAGGCAAGAAGATGAAATAAAGACATCCTAATTGAAAAGAAAGAAGTAAAATTGTCTCTGTTTGCAAATGACAAGATCTTATACATAGAAAACTTTTTTAAGATTTCACCAAAAAATACTCTTAGAACTAATAAATTTAATGAAGTTGCAGACATAAAAATTAATATTTTCATACACTATATAGAGTGAACTGTCTGAAAAAAGAAATCATGAAAATAATCATATTTGGGAATAAATACAAGCAAGGAAGTGAAAGATGTGTACACTGAAACTATACAACATGGGTGAAAGAAATTGCAACAACAAAAACAAATGGGAAAATATCCTGTGTTTATGGATTGGAAGAATTAACATTGTTAAAATATTTCCCAAAGCAACCTATAGATTCATTGTAATCCCTATTGAAATTTCAATGTCATTATTCAAAGACACAGAAAACAAAATTCCTATGAAAACACAAAAGACCCCAAATAGCCAAAGCAACCTTGAGTAAAAAGAACAAAGCTGGAGTTGTAATACCTGATTTTAAGACATAGTATAGAGCCTAGTAATGAAAACAGCATGGTACTGACATAAAAACAGATACACAGATCAAGAGAAAAAATAGAGATGACAGAAATAAACTCATACATAAAGCAAACGGATCCTCTACAAAAGTGCCAGAAATATACATTAAAGAAACAGTATTCTCTTTAATAGTGCTGGGAAAATTGGTTATTGATTAAATTTATTAGTTCTAAGAACTAATAAACTCACAATTCTCCTGTCTCAGCCTCCCAAGCCACTGGGATTACAGGCATATGCCACCTCGACTGTCTCTGTGTCACTTTGTGACCTGGGACTCATGTAGTAAGAATACGGCTTCACTGTGAGCAATAATACTTGCTCCCATGTAGGAATCACAGCCACCGTGCCTGTGCAGGGTTCCAGGCCTCAGCATTAGAGTAGGTTTCCCACGCAGGACTACCAGGTACCCAAGCAGGACCAATGGCATTAGCACCCACACAGAACCTCCAACCTCCTCACCATAACATTCTACACCTCACCCCTGGTTCTTTGTCCACCATCAGAAACCATAAACCCTTTTACAAATCTATTGATTATATTGTAGATAATAATTAAATTCACCATTTTGGTACATTGTGACCAAACTGTAAACAGTTTAACAGCAACTATTTGTTTTTAGGTTCTATATTGTTTGTATTAGGATCTGTTAACATTGTCCTCAAAGGAGAGGTATTAGAACCCTACAGGAGCACTATAAGCCTACAGGGTAAAAACCATAACACCTTGGATCCACAGTGCTAGAAGGGAAGACACAGATGCTACATGAAAAGACAAGGGAGGAGGTGCCCCAAATAAATCAACATACCACATTATTAGAATCCATGGCCAGCACAGCAAAAGAAATAACAGAGAAAGAGTTCAGGACATACATAACTAAAATATTCTGTGAATTAAAGGATGATATAGGACAGCAAATACAGGCAGCAAAAGATCATTTTGACAAAGAGCTACATAAACAAACATAAGAAAAAAAAGATTACTTCAGTAGGGAGATAGAGGTTAAAAAAACCCAGAAATCCTTGAAATTAAACAAAAAATAAACCAAATTAAGAGTTCAGTTGAAAATATCACCACCAGATTAGACCACTTGGAAAACAGGACCTCAGATAATGAAGACAAAATATATAATCTTGAAAAGAATGTTGAACACACAGTGAAAATGGTAAGAAACCATGAGCTGATCATTCAATAATTATGGGATAGCATAAAAAGACCAAATTTAAGAGTTATTGGCACAGATGAAGGCATAGAGTTCCAAGCCAAAGGAATGAACAATCTATTCAATGAAATAATACCAGAAAATTTTCCAAACATGAAGAATGAGGTAGAAAATCAAATATAAGAGGGTTATAGGACACCAACTGTACAGAATCACAACAGATCCACATCAAGGCACTTTATAATGAAGTGCCTAGCATACAGAACAAGGAGAGAATTTTAAAATCCACAAGAGAAAGGAATTAGATTACATATAGGGGGAAATCAATTAAAATTTCTGTCAATTTTTCAACCCAGACCCTGAAAGCTAGAAGATCCTGGAACAACATATACCAAGCTCTGAAAGACAATAGATGCCAACCAAGAATCTTGTATCCAGCAAAATTAAGCTTTAGATTTGATGAAAAAATAAAAACCTTCTATGATAAAAAAAGCTAAATGAATTTACAACTAAAAAGAAAGCCTGCACTACAGAACATCCTTGGTAAAATATTCCATGAGAAGGAAATGAAAAACAACAATGAAAATCAGCAAAGGGAGGTATCACACTAAAAGAAATACTAATCAAACGAGAAACCAAGTCAAATTGAAAACCAAAAATAAACAAAAATGACCAGGAACACAAATCATATCTTAATAATAACCCTGAATGTTAATGGCCTAAACTTACCAATCAAAAGACATAATCTGGCAAATTGGATTTAAAAAAAAAGACCTAACGGTACGCTGCCTTCAAGAGACTCATCTCATAGGAAAAGACATCCACAGACTGCAGATGAAAGGTTGGGAAAACACATATCACTTCCATGGACTGTGGAAACAAGCAGGGGTTTTCATCCTCATATCAAACAAAGTAGACTTCAAGCCAAAGTTAATCAAAAGGAATAAAGAAGGACATTTATATTGCTTCAGGGAACCATACATCAACAAGACATTAACAATTATAAATATATATGCCCCAAACAATGGAGCATCCACATTCATCAAACAAACTCTTCTCAAGTTTAAGAGTCAAATAGACCACAACACAATAATTCTAGGTAACTTTAACACATCTCTTTCACCACTGGATAAATCTTTCAAACAAAACCTAAACAAAGAAACTATAGAACTCAATAATATAATCAAAAACTTAGACTTAACAGACATATATAGAATATTTCATTCATCAATGAGTGAATACACTTTCTTCTCAGCAGCATATGGATATTTCTCGAAAATAGAATGTAAATTATGCCACAAAGCAACTCTTAGCAAATACAAAAAAGTAGAACTACTACCCTGCATTCTCTCAGATCATAATGGGATGAAATTAGAAATCAATTATAAAATTAAAAATGGAAGTTACTCCAACACCTGGAGACTAAATAACATGCTACTGAATGAACAATGGGTTGCAAAAGACATCAGAGAGGAGATTGAAAAATTTCTAGAGGTAAATGAGATTCTGGCAAATTGAATACAAAAACATCAAAAAGATAGTGAACCGGAGGTCTTCCTGTGGAGAGAATGTGGGAGCAGAGGAGACTGGAGGCTGGAAGAGCAGTGTCTGGGCTATTACTTATCTTTCAGCATCAAATAAATTTATAGGAAAATAACAGTAACCCAGCAGTCAACCAGAACAAGAAGCAACATGAGCAGCTTCAAGAAGCAAGGAAGAAGAGGAGTACAAGCAATGCAGGACAGCCTAAATATTCAGGAGGACCTAGAGTCATCAGAAAAATGGTCATATAAAGACCTCAAGGAACACCTTAGACAGATGGAATGGAACCTCAAAGAGGATACGAGACAGCAAATTCAAGCAGCGAATGAACACATTGAGAATGAGTTACATAAACAGCTAAAAGAAGAAGTTAAGCATCTTTATAAGGAGATAGAGATTATAAAAAATAATCAAACAATAATTCTAGAAATGAAGGAAACGATAAACCAAATTAAAAACTCAATCGAGAGTATCACTAACAGAGTGGAGCAAGTAGAAGCCAGAACGTCAGATAATGAAGACAAAATATATCAACTTGAAAAGAGTCTAGCCAACTCAGATAGGCTGGTTAAAAATCACGAGAAAAACATCCAAGAGATTTTGGATAACTTAAAAAAACCAAACTTACGAGTCATCGGGATAGAGGAAGGCACAGAGATTCATGCCAAGGGAATGAATAACCTGCTGAATGAGATAATTACAGAAAACTTTCCAGAAATAAAAAAGGAAACAGATATACAAATTGTAGATGCATACAGGACACCGAGCACACAAAATCACAGTAGACCAACGCCAAGACACATTGTTATGAAGCTATCCAATATACAGAACAAGGAGAAAATATTAAAAGCTACAAGAGAAAAGAGACAGATTACATTTAGGGGTAAACCAATAAGGTTGACAACGGATTTTTCATCACAGACGCTGAAAGCGAGAAGATCCTGGAACAACGTATTTCAAACACTGAAAGACAATGGATGCCAACCAAGAATTCTGTATCCAGCAAAATTAAGCTTCAGATACGACAACGAAATAAAAATCTTTCATGATAAACAAAAGCTAAAAGAATTTGCAGCCAGAAAACCTGCATTGCAAAGCATTTTGAGCAAAACACTACACGAGGAAGAGATGAAAAACAATAACCAAAACCATCAGTGGGAAGTGCCTCAGTAAAGACAGAGAGCGAGGGGAAAGATAATCACGGAGAAACAAACTAAATATTTAAAAAAAAAAAAAAAGGATAAACATTCAAACATGGATGGAAGTTCAAACCATATATCAATAGTAACTCTGAATGTTAACGGCCTAAACTCTCCAATAAAGCGACATAGGCTGGTATCATGGATTAAAAAAACAAATCCAACAATATGCTGCCTCCAGGAGACACATCTGATTGGAAGAGACATACACAGGCTGAAGGTGAAAGGATGGGAAAAAATATACCACGCACACAGTTCTCGTAAGCAAGCAGGAGTGGCCATCCTCATATCGAATAAAATCGACTTCAAGACTAAGTTAATCAAAAGGGATAAAGAAGGTCATTATATACTGTTAAAAGGAACCATTCACCAACAAGACATAACAATTATCAATATTTATGCACCAAACAATGGTGCTGCGACATTCATAAAACAAACTCTCCTCAAGTTCAAGAATCAAATAGACCACAACACAATAATTATGGGTGACTTCAACACACCTCTTTCACCGTTGGACAGATCCTCCAAACAAAAATTGAATAAAGAAACTATAGAACTCAATATCACAATCAACAACCTAGACTTAACTGACATATATAGAATATATCAACCATCATCAAATGGATATACTTTTTTCTCAGCAGCACATGGATCCTTCTCAAAAATAGACCATATATTATGCCATAGGGCAACCCTCAGTAAATATAAAGGGGTGGAGATAATACCATGCATTTTATCTGATCATAATGGAATGAAACTGGAAATCAATGATAAAAGAAGGAAGGAAAAATCCTACATCACATGGAAAATGAACAATATGTTACTGAATGATCAATGGGTTACAGAAGACATAAAGGAGGAAATTAAAAAATTCTTAGAGATAAATGAAAATACAGACACAACATATCGGAATCTATGGGACACAATGAAAGCAGTTTTAAGAGGAAAATTCATCGCCTGGTGGTCATTCCTCAAAAAAAGAAAAAACCAACAAATAAATGAGCTCACACTTCACCTCAAAGCCCTAGAAAAGGAAGAGCAAAACAACAGCAAATGTAGCAGAAGGCTAGAAATAATTAAAATTAGAGCGGAAATCAATGAAATTGAAACAAAAGAAACTATTGAAAAAATTAACAAAACTAAAAGTTGGTTCTTCGAAAAAATAAATAAGATCGACAGACCTTTAGCCATGCTAACGAAGAGAAGAAGAGAGAGAACTCAAATTACTAACATACGGGATGAAAAAGGCAATATTACAACAGATCCTACAGAAATACAGAAGACAATTAGAAATTATTTTGAAAACCTATATTCCAACAAAATAGAAGATAGTGAAGACATCGATAAATTTCTTAAGTCATATGATTTGCCCAGACTGAGTCAGGAGGATACACACAATTTGAACAGACCAATATCAATGGATGAAATTGAAGAAGCCATCAAAAGACTACCAACCAAGAAAAGCCCAGGACCGGATGGATATACAGCGGAGTTTTACAAAACCTTTAAAGAAGAATTAAAACCAATACTTTTCAAGTTATTTCAGGAAATAGAAAAAGAGGGAGCTCTTCCAAACTCATTCTATGAGGCCAACATCACCCTGATTCCGAAACCAGACAAAGACACCTCAAAGAAAGAAAACTACAGACCAATATCTCTAATGAACCTAGATGCAAAAATCCTCAATAAAATTCTGGTGAATCGAATACAAAAACACATCAAAAAAATTGTGCACCATGACCAAGTAGGATTCATCCCTGGGATGCAAGGATGGTTCAACATACGGAAATCAATAAATGTTATTCACCACATCAATAGACTTAAAGATAAGAACCATATGATCATCTCGATAGATGCAGAGAAAGCATTTGACAAAGTACAGCATCCCTTTATGTTCAAAACATTAGAAAAATTAGGGATAACAGGAACTTACCTTGACATTGTAAAAGCTATCTATGCTAAGCCTCAGGCTAGCATCATTCTGAATGGACAAAAGTTGAAGGCATTCCCTCTAAAATCCGGAACAAGACAGGGATGCCCTCTATCACCACTTCTATTCAATATAGTTCTCGAAACACTGGCCAGAGCAATTAGAAAGACGAAAGAAATTAAAGGCATAAAAATTAGAAAAGAAGAACTTAAATTATCACTATTTGCAGATGACATGATTCTATACCTAGAAGACCCAAAAGAGTCTACAAAGAAACTACTAGAACTAATAAATGAATTCAGCAAAGTGGCAGGATATAAAATCAACACGCATAAATCAAAGGCATTTCTGTATATCAGCGACAAATCTTCGGAAACGGAAATGAGGAAAAACACTCCATTCAAGATATCCTCAAAAAAAATAAAATACTTCGGAATTAACCTAACAAAAGAGGTGAAAGATTTATATAATGAAAACTACAGAACCCTAAAGAGAGAAATTGATGAAGATCTTAGAAGATGGAAAAACATACCCTGTTCATGGATAGGCAGAACTAACATCATCAAAATGGTGATATTACCCAAAGTTCTCTATAGGTTTAATGCAATGCCAATCAAAATCCCAACGGCATATCTTGTAGAAATTGACAAAGCAATCATGAAATTCATATGGAAAAATAAAAGACCCAGAATAGCAAAAGCAATTCTAAACAGGAAGTGTGAATCAGGCGGTATAGCGATACCAGATTTCAAACTATATTACAAAGCAATAGTGACAAAAACAGCATGGTACTGGTACCAAAACAGGCGGGTGGACCAATGGTTTAGAATAGAGGACACAGAGACTGATCCACAAAGTTACAACTATCTTATATTTGATAAAGGGGCTAAAAGCATGCAATGGAGGAAGGATAGCATCTTCAACAAATGGTGTTGGGAAAACTGGAAATCCATATGCAACAAAATGAAACTGAACCCCTTTCTCTCGCCATGCACAAAAGTTAACTCAAAATGGATCAAGGAACTTGATATCAAACCAGAGACTCTGCATCTGATAGAAGACAAAGTTGGATCCGATCTACAAATTGTGGGGTCGGGCTCCAAATTCCTTAATAGGACACCCATAGCACAAGAGTTAACAACAAGAATCAACAAATGGGACTTAATTAAACTTAAAAGTTTTTTCTCAGCGAGAGAAACAATAAGAGAGGTAAACAGGGAGCCTACATCCTGGGAACAAATCTTTACTCCTCACACTTCAGATAGAGCCCTAATATCCAGAGTATACAAAGAACTCAAAAAATTAGACAATAAGACAACAAATAACCCAATCAACAAATGGGCCAAGGACCTGAACAGACACTTCTCAGAGGAGGATATACAATCAATCAATAAGTACATGAAAAAATGCTCACCATCTCTTGCAGTCAGAGAAATGCAAATCAAAACCACCCTAAGATACCATCTCACTCCAGTAAGATTGGCAGCCCCTATGAAGTCAAACAACAACAAGTGCTGGAGAGGTTGTGGAGAAAAGGGTACACTTGTACATTGCTGGTGGGACTGCAAATTGGTGCGGCCAATTTGGAAAGCAGTTTGGAGATTCCTGGGAAAGATGGGAATGGAACCACCATTTGACCCTGCTATTGCCCTTCTTGGACTATTCCCTGAAGACCTTAAAAGAGCATGCTACAGGGATACTGCCACATCGATGTTCATAGCAGCACAATTCACAATTGCTAGACTGTGGAACCAACCCAGATGCCCCTCAGTAGATGAATGGATAAAAAAAATGTGGCATCTATACACAATGGAGTACTATGCAGCAATAAAAAATGACAAAATCATAGAATTTGCAGGGAAATGGATGGCACTAGAGCAGATTATGCTTAGTGAAGCTAGCCAATCCCTAAAAAACAAATACCAAATGTCGTCTTTGATATAATGAGAGCAACTATGAACAGAGCAGGGAGGAAGAGTAGGAAGAAAAGATTAACATTAAACAGAGACATGAGATGGGAGGGAAAGGGTGAGAAAAGGGAAATTGCATGGAAATGAAGGGAGACCCTCATTGCTATACAAAATTACATACAAGAGGTTGTGAGGGAATGGGAAAATAAACAAGGAGAGAAATGAATTACAGTAGATGGGGTAGAGAGAGAAGTTGGGAGGGGAGGGGAGGGGGGGATAGTAGGGGATAGGAAAGGTAGCAGAATACAACAATTACCAATAGGACATTATGTAAAAATGTGGAAGTGTAACCGATGTGACTCTGCAAGCTGCATTTGGGGTAAAATTGGGGGTTCATAACCCACTTCAGTCCAATGTATGAAGTGGATTATGTCAAGAGCTTTGTAATGTTGTGAACAACCAATTAAAAAAATAAATAAATAAATAAATAAATAAGTGATTAAAAAAAAAAAAGATAGTGAACCACGATCAAGTGGGATTCATCCCAGGGATACAACATATTTAAATCTCTGAGACACTATGAAGGCAGGAATCTCCATACTGCTGTAGCAAGATACACCCATGCATGAGACACTGACCGAACCCAAGAAGGGTGGGGAAAGCTCTGCCACATTTCTGTGACTGAGCGCCTCAGCACCTAGCCAGGGAGTGTGACTCAGTCAAGTGCAAGGTTGGTCTTCCACAGGCGAGGATGTGGTGAGAAAGGCACACTCATATATTGCAAATTGGTGCATCCAACATGGAAAGCAGTATGGAGATTCCTTGGAAAACTTGGAATGAAACCATCATTTGACCCAGCTATCCCATGCCTCAGTTTATAACCAAAGGACTTAAAAAAACAGCATACTACAGGGACACAGCCACATCAATGTTTATAGCAGCACAATTCATTACAGCTAAATTGTGGAACCAAACTAGATGCCCTCCAGTAGATGAATGGATAAAGAAATGGTGATATATATATATATATATATATATATATATATATATATATATATATATATATATATATATATACATACACACACACACACACACACACAATGGAATGTTACTCAGCATTAAAAGAGAATAAAAGCATGGCATTTGCAGGTAAATGGATGCAGTTGGAGAATATCATGCTAAGTGAAGTATGCCAATCCCAAAAGACAAAATGCCAAATGTTTTCTCTGATATGAGGATGCTGATCCATAATGGGGATGGGGGGCATGGGAGAAATGGAGTAACTTTAGATAGGGCAAAAGAGAGGGAAGGAAGGGGGCAGGGAGTTGGAAAGATAGAGAATAAGAATAGACATCATTATCTCAAGTATATATATACCAGAGATATGAAAAATTGTGCTCTGTGTACTATGAATTTAAATGCATTCTGATATCATATATAACAAATTAGAAGAAATAATTTCAAAAAAGAAAACATGAAATGTTATATTAGTAAAGTTTTGAGTGACTCATGATTATTAGATCACTTTGTTGCTCCTTTATGACCTGATTATCTATCAAAAATATAGTTTCCAAAGAAAAAAAATACAGTTTTCTAGTGTTTATACCCAGTGATTCTGCCTTCTATATCAGAAATATGATGTGGAAATCTATATTTATATAAAGTACCTTTAAGTATAGTTCATGTAGTTAATTTTGGGGATTACATTAAGAAGTAATGCTCTGAAAGCATGTATTTTGGGTTTTACCAGTCACACTTCTGTTTAGTTCTGACTTATGGTAGTGGACAGTTTGCTCTCACATTGAATGTGCATACATTAAAACAAAATTTAAAATGTTTGTCATGTTTGTGGAAAGTTAGTATATTTCTTAGCTTGGAATATATTGAAGAGACCATGGTTATCACCAACAAGTTAAAATATACAAAAATTAACATATTGAAAAATAATTTAAGGATGAGAGCTGACCAGAGAATATTAACCTAAAGGGTTAATAAGTTAAAGCATATAAAGTAATTATTCAAATTTAAAAGAAATTGACAAATTTAGAAAACTTAAGATTCTAGTAGGTATAGGTTTAAATTTTTATTTTTTCAAAATTCAAAGAAGTCAAATTAATCCTTGGATAGTATTTTATGCTTAGTAAAGCAGCGAAATTGTATCTAGTTACATAATATTGGTTACATTGATACAGATTGTCATTTGTGAGAGCAATGTGGCAGTGGTAGAAGGTAGCTTGGTCATATGTCTTATAAGCCATAAAAATGGCTCACTCTTTTGATCCCAATGATATCAGGCTTAAAAATTTGTTTTAGAAACAGTTTAACAGAAACAAATTTATACATATATTTGTCCAAATGGAAACTGAAGAATGTGAACAAATGAATTGTTTCATGAAATCTTTTCTCATTAAAAAATTTTGTTTTTCATTAAAAGCTTTAATGTACTCAGCTACTAAGTAATAATGTACTGTTATTTTGGGAGATTTTTTATTAACAGGGATACATTTTAACTTATGGGGTTTGGAAGAGTTTCTTGTAAATTTGTATATGGCCACCAGGTGTAGCTCTGGATCCATAGCATCTTGCAGTGGGCAGATGAAGGGAGAGGGTTTTTGTAAAGGTGATTTCTAAACAATAAAATCAGACTTATTTGGGTGAGGGGGACTACAATAAATTTTTCTTTCATTAAGATTTAAAGTTATTAAATTATTCTTGACACAGAATCTAAAACTGCTTCCTTGAAGGATTTCAAAGACTCAATTTATATATTGGCTATATAATTTCTTTATTGTTAAAAAAATAAGTCTTTGCCATATTATCTTTTAACTGGAACATCATTTTCTTACTCCATGGCTTCCAGGAGAAATATGTCAGTTTCTTTCAAATTTGAATAATTTGGAATATGAGTAATAGTTTAATAAATAATTTAATAAATATGAGTTCCGTAGCAAATATGTTTATGTTAATCACTCTTTGAAATGATTTTAGGGGGACTCACTTAGTTGTGAACAAGTTGACTCTTGGTACAATGAAAACTGATTACAACTATAACTTTTCTTTAGTGTGATTAGCTTTTTTTTTTTTTTTGTGTGTGTGTGTGTGTGTGTGTGTATGGTTGGGTTTTAATTAGCTTTTTTGTTGCTGTGACCAAAATACCCAATAAGAACAACTTGGAGGAGGAAAAGCTTCTCTGGGGCTAACAGTTTCAGAGGTCTCAGTTCATAAATGCTTGAGTCCATTGCTCTGCCCAAGATGAGGTCATCCATCATGGGGGAAGGGCCCAGTGGAGGAAAGCTGCTAAGGGCAGGGCAGCAAAGAAGCTGAAATCTCTAGTGTAGATATGATGAGGTCTTCCAAGGCCACAAATTTATTACAGATTTTCTGACTCAAAATGAAAAGACTACTGAAGTTCTACAAATCTTAATTTATAAATAAGTAAATACCAGCCTCCATAACTTACTAAAGCAGAAAGCCTTCCAGAGTCCATTCTTGTTCTTATTTTGAGAGTGGAAAAGGTCCTGGAGGCCCCCAAAGTGAGATGACCACTGGGAGTTATGCCCAGATGTGACTGAGTCATTTCTTGCTCTGACCTTATAAAGAGTCATTATGGGGGGAATTTCAAAGAGCGGGTATATAAGAGAGTGGCTGCAGCTGGGTTTTTGTCCTTAAGAACAGGAAGGTGACCTCTTGGATTCCCATATAGCACGTTTGGTGGTGGTTGGTGGCTGGTGGTTGTTGTCTTTGGATATTGGTTTTCTGATTTTTTTTTTGCTTTTTTGTTTTATATATCTATGTATATCTATATCTATCTATCTGTGTATATATATATATATATATATATATATATATATATATATATATATATATAAAATTTAGCTAGCATCCTAAGATGGCGTTCCATTTTAGGATAAGCAGTGAGAGTAATCAGAGTAGTATAGAGCTCCAGGGGCTGGGCTCCTATGAGCCCAACATCATGGACCATTATGAAGTTGTGCAGGGCATTGAGGAAGGGGGACTTCGCCAAGGTGAAGCTTATGCACCATCTTGTCATGGGGAAAGAGGTTGTGGTGAAGGTCATGGCAAAACCAGCCTAGAACCTCCCCTTCCTATCTGAACCTGATCTAATGGTGGGCTTGGACCACCCAGAGAGGATCTAGCTCTTCCAGGTCATTGAGACCATCAAATATGTCTACATTACCATGGAACATGCAGGTGGGGAACATCTCTGGAGCCTCATCCCAGAACCTGGTGGCATGCTGGAGGAGGAGGCATGGAGGAGGAATTTTTTTCTCTAGATGTGAAAGGCAGACTATTCAGGCAAATCATGAGTGCCTTGCAGTACTGTCACGAGAAGGGTATCTTGCACCTGGACCTCAAACCAGAGAACGTTGTGCTGGATGCCAGTGGCAAGATGAAACTCATTGACTTTGGACAGAGCACCAGATTCACAGCTGGGCAGATGCTGAACAGGTTCTGGGGTACTCTCCTATACTTTGACTCTGAAGTAGTTGGGCAGGAGGAATACGAGGGCCCCCAGGCCAACGTCTGGAGCCTGGGCGTCCTTCTCTATTTCATGCTGACAGGGAGTTGCCCATTTATGGCCAACACTGCTCCGGAGGTGAGGAAACTGATCATGGAGGGAACATGTTATATTCCCCTGCGTGTTTCTGAGGGAGCTCAGAGGGAACTCAGAGTCTCATCTGTGAGATCCTGACAGTGGACTTCACACAGAGGCCCACCCTAGAGCAGATAATGGGGTACCCATGGCTGAGCCAGGGCAAGGAATCCTCACCCAGTCCTTCTGATCAGGCACTCCTCAACCTCCCAGGTCCCGCCATTATAACAACTATATTCGACATGGGCTACAGCCCCTATAATACTTGGGTGTCCCTATCAAATAAGAAATATGATGACGCCAGGGCTACATACCTCTATGAGGGTGAGGAGGAGGATCAGCACCTGCCTTCATCAGCTCTGCTGTGTACCCTGCTTTGGTCGGTTAGCAGTGAAGAACAGAGTGGCTCCAGTGGAAATGCTGAGCCTAGACCGATAGAACCAAGGGACAGCCGGCAGACCCTGAAGAGTGCCCACTGGCTCAGGCTTCTCCGCACAAATTCCAGGCAGGAACCTCTGGATCCACCAGGGGTCTCCTCTGCCCCCACCTGCAAAGACACATCATAGAGACTTTCCCCTGGGATGCTTCCCCCTGTCGTCTTTGTCCTTTCTCCCATGCTTTGGGAGAAATATATTCTTAATTTCTTTTCTTCACAGATTGTATAATAAAATTGACGTTCAAAGATTTATAAAAAAAGACATTTTTTTGTTTTTTTTTTAAAATAAGAGGGAGGCCTCAGGGCAAAGGCTGGAGTCCAGCAGCTATCCTTTCCAGGGCCTGGACCACTGTGCCTTCCACTCCTGCTCAGTGTAGACACTCGCTCATCTTGAGCCAGGGTAGATGTGGACCCACTTGCCTTGAACCGATGTAGATGGAGACTTGCTCCCATTGACCTACTATAGCTGGAGATCTCCCCTTGAGCTAGTGTAGACTTGACTCACTTTGAGGTGGTTGCTTTGGTCAGAAGGAATCCTTTTCCTGGTCTTCAGGTCAAATAACTAGCTCAAAGTGAATCATGTCTACACTGGCTGTTGGAGAAGACACCTCTGGTGAGGCATGGGAGACTCCATTGTCTCTGCATCTCATTATATGTAAATCTTTAAGGTCTGAGATTGTAGCTATCACAGGCTTTCAGTAATATTTTTTGAATAAATAAATGGAAAGCATGATTTGAAACTTCTCCTGAAGCCTATCTTGTTAACGGTTGGTAAATCTTAGGATTGGGCTTGTTGAATTCTTTATTTTCTTTTTAATTATTATAGGATCAATTTAAAATAAATGAAATAGTTCTAAAATAACTTTGAGAAGATTTTTTTTCTCTATATGTGAAATGAATATAGCTATTTTAAAAGGAAAATAGAACTTAAGTATATTGAAATCTGTTTTAACCAAAAATACTTTGTCTTTCTTTTTTCCTTAAAGAGAAAGTTTCTATGTTAGGATGTTATGACCTATGAATTTCTTTCTACTTACCAGAAAATAAAATCATGGCAAAACTCTGGTAGTAAATTAAACTGTCAATTGGAATAACCATGAGGAAAGATTTTCCAATTTAAAAATTATTTTTAGATAACAAAATGTTCAATGAGTTTTATATAAGAATAGTATTTTCATAAAATGAAACTATTCAGAATGAAAAGTCTTGGGAGAATATTAATGTAAGTTAAGGAAGTGTCTTACAGAATTTTAGTGTCATGCTTTTAAATACCTGATAGCATAGTGGAAAAAATCATCAAAGTAGAAGTCAACAATAAGTATTAGAACCACTGTTTTTAAAAGGACTCCTATTTTAAAGAAAGGGAAAATTCCAGAGAAATAAGATCACAAAATTATTTAGCTCAAGAATTAAATTCTTCATGTGTTTTTATCATGGCATTGTACTTTTACATATAACATTTCAAAAGATACTTCTTGACAAGAACCATCTTATCTAGCATGAAGGGCTGTGACTCTGAAAGTCTTGTCTGTCCTTTATTTCCTTCAAATTAAGTAATGTCTATATTCATATCTGGCTAGGGTACCTTCTCCCTTCTGCCTTCTCTTCTCCCTTTTCCCCGTTTGCTCTTCTCTGCCCACCCCCTTTGCCACTACTAGTTAGTTTAGAGAAAGGTAGATATTACTGAAGTAATTAAATCGCTAGTTATTAACAGATATTCTGGGAACATAAATATTTCTTTAAAAATTCATACTAAAATATATAGTCTTAATTATTATGTTTTCCTGACTATCCCCGAATAATATGTAGATTAATGTTTTGACATCTATTTGCTTTTCCTTGAATGTCATGATTCATTTTTATCTGATATCAGCTTCATTTATGGCAATCAAATGATAACTGCGAATTACCATTGCTATAACAAACGGCATATGATTACTGTAGATTATTTTACTTGCCTGAGTCATGATATGCATCATCTTGTGCAATTCATGTTCACAAAATTTTATTTCCACTATATCCTTTTCAACCCCCGCATAAGCATCAGTTATAACAGATAAATATGTGATGACACTTTGTTTCAGTAGAATTATCTAAGTAATTTCTTGTGAGCTGCTGTAAAAATTGTCAGAAGCTCTTTTTCTTTAAAGCAAATGACAATTTTTATTCCCCTCTAAATAATCACCTTTCCCCCTGTGTGTTTCAAGCCATGCTGAGAGATTATTATAAAATAGATTACTAAGTGTTTTAGTCAGCTTTTGCATTGCTGTGACCAAAACACTGAACAAGAACAACTTAGAGGAGGGAAAGTTTATTTGGATCTCATGCTTTCAGAGGTCTCAGTTCATAGATGGCCAATTCTGTTGTTCTGAGCCCAAGGTGAGGGTGAAGAGTGTGGCAGAAGGAAGCAGCTCAGCTCATGGAAGTCAGGAAACAGGAGGTGGGATGGAGGGAGGAGTGGCTACAGGGAAGATGAACCCTTCCAGAATATGCTCCCAGTGACCCACCTCTTCCAGCCATGTTCCATTTGCCTACGTTTACCACCCAGGTAGTCCATTCAAACTAGGATGGACTGATTAGGTTACAACTCTCACAATCTATTTTATTTTATTTTATTTTTATTGGTTATTCAAAACATTACAAAGATTGCAGAATCACATTGGTTACACATCCACATTTTTACATACTGCCATAATAGTAACTGTTGTATTCTGCTACCTTTCCTATCCTCTACTATCCCCCCTCCCCACCCTTCCCATCTTCTTTCTCTACCCCATCTACTGCAATTCATTTCTCTCCTTATTTTTTTTCCCATTCCCCTCACAACCTCTTATATGTAATTTTGTATAACAATGAGGGTCTCCTTCCATTTCCATGCAATTTCCCTTTTCTCTCCCTTTCCCTCCCACCTCATGACTCTATTTAATGTTAATCTTTTCCTCCTGCTCTTCCTCCCTGCTCTGTTCTTGGTTGCTCTCATTATATCAAAGAAGACATTTGGCATTTGTTTTTTAGGGATTGGCTAGCTTCACTTAGCATAATCTGCTCTAATGCCATCCATTTCCCTGCAAATTCCATGATTTTGTCATTTTTTTAGTTCTGCGTAGTACTCCATTGTGTATAGATGCCACATTTTTTTTTATCCATTCATCTATTGAGGGGCATCGGGGTTGGTTCCACAGTCTAGCTATCGTGAATTGTGCTGCTATGAACATCGATGTGGCAGTATCCCTGTAGTATGCTCTTTTAAGGTCTTCAGGGAATAGTCCGAGAAGGGCAATAGTTGGGTCAAATGGTGGTTCCATTCCCAGCTTTCCAAGGAATCTCCATACTGCTTTCCATATTGGCCGCACCAATTGGCAGTCCCACCAGCAATGTACAAGAGTACCCTTTTCCCCACATCCTCGCCAGCACTTGTTGTTGTTTGACTTCATAATGGCTGCCAATCTTACTGGAGTGAGATGGTATCTTAGGGTGGTTTTGATTTGCATTTCTCTGACTGCTAGAGATGGTGAGCATTTTTTCGTGTACTTGTTGATTGTATGTCCATTTGTTGATTCTAGTTATTAACTCATGTGCTATGGGTGTCCTATTAAGGAATTTGGAGCCCGACCCCACAATATGTAGATCGGAGCCAACCTTTTCTTCTATCAGACGCATAGTCTCTGATTTGATATCAAGGTCCTTGATCCATTTTGAGTTAACTTTTGTGCATGGCGAGAGAAGGGGATTCAGTTTCATTTTGTTGCATATGGATTTTCAGTTTTCCCAGCACAATTTGTTGAAGATGCTATCCTTCTCCATTGCATGCTTTTAGCCCCTTTATCAAATATAAGATAGTTGTAATTTTGTGGATTGGTCTCTGTGTCCTCTATTCTATACCATTGGTCCACCTGCCTCTTTTGGTACCAGTACCATGTTGTTTTTGTTACTATTGCTCTGTAGTACAGTTTGAAATCTGGTATCGCTACACCTCCTGATTCACACTGCCTGCTTAGAATTGCTTTTGCTATTCTGGGTCTTTTATTTTTCCATGTGAATTTCATGATTGCTTTATCTATTTCTACAAGAAATGCCTTTGGGATTTTGATTGGCATTGCGTTGAACCTATAGAGAACTTTTGGTAATATCGCCATTTTGATGATGTTAGTTCTGCCTATCCATGAACAGGGTATATTTTTCCATCTTCTAAGATCTTCTTCTATTTCTCTCTTTAGGGTTCTGTAGTTTTCATTGTATAAATCTTTCACCTCTTTTGTTAGGTTGATTCCCAAGTGTTTTATTTTTTTTGAGGATATTGTGAATGGGGTGGTTTTCCTCATTTCCAGTTCAGAAGATTTGTCGCTGATATACAGGAATGCCTTTGATTTATGCGTGTTGATTTTATATCCTGCCACTTTGCTGAATTCATTTATTAGCTCTAGTAGTTTCTTTGTAGACCCTTTTTGGTCTTCTAGGTATAAAATCATATCATCCGAAAATAGTGATAATTTAAGTTCTTCTTTTCCTATCTTAATGCCTTTAATTTCTTTTGTCTGTCTAATTGCTCTGGCCAGTATTTCGAGAACTATATTGAATAGAAGTGGTGAGAGAGGGCATCCCTGTCTTGTTCAAGATTTTAGAGGGAATGCCTTCAGTTTCACAATCTATTTTATTTTTTAATATTTCTGCATTAATGTAGGAGCTTTGGGGAACACCTCATATCCCAACTTGTTGTTATGACAACAAGTAATGAGCTCGATAAAAAGAATTTCTTTTAATTATTTTCAAGGTTGGAAGGGATGTGGTTTGTTACAGGACTGAAACAAACAAATTCAGAGTGAAAATTCAAATATGAGCAGCCATAGGTGACTTTAACATAATTAAGAAAACCCTAAGATGCTGATACAATAGTTTTTAAAATTTCACTTTGGGGTCTGAGGATATAGCTCAGTGAAATGGTGCTTGCCTACCATGGGTGAGGACCTGGGTGAGGATTTCTTTGGTTTGATCCCTAGCTCCACAAAACAAAACAAACCAGCTCTTTGGCTGTCTGTTGATTTCTTATTTTTTTTAATTGAGACATCATATTTTCATGCTTTTGTTGGTATGTTATGGTAATCTGAAACATGTATGCCATTTATGAATTAGAGTAATAGATGTTTCCATCTCTTCAAACATCATTTATATATGTTGGAACTTAATGATCTTTCAGTCATGTTGCAATATATTATAGATTGTTTTATCCAACAGTTATGCTTCTGTGCTATAGAAAAACCAGAAATAATTCCTAATGTGTTTTTCTGCTCCATATTGAATTTCTTTCTAGCCTCTCAACCCTTTTCTCTTTCTAGTCTCTAGTGACACTATTCTGTTCTGTTCTTCTATGAGATCAACTTTTGATTTTCCATAAATGAGTGAGAACATGGTATTTGTCTATGTCTGGCTGATTTCATTTAATATAATGACCTACAGTTTTATTCATGTTGCTGGAAATGACAGAATTACCTTCTTTTCTATAACTGAATAATATTCCATTGCATATACATACCACATTTTCTTTACCTGTTCATCTGCTTATGGATACCTAGGTTGATTCCATATTTTAGTTATTGGGAAGAATGCTGCAGTAAACATGGGAGTGCAGGTATCTTTTAGGCATAATGATTTTATCTCTTTGGATGTATATTCAGTAGTGGAGTTGCTGGATCATATGGTAGTTATATTTTTAGTTTTAGATTTTTTTAAGAAATCTCCATTTTTTTAACATAATGGTTATATTAATTTACTTTCCCAAAAGCAATGTTTAAGAGTTCCCCTTTCTCTGCATCCTCACCGCATTTTTTTTTTTTTTGGTCTTTTTGATGATAGCCATTCTGACTGGAGTAAGTTGACGTCTCATTGTGGTTTTGATTTGCATTTCCCTGGTGATTAGTGAGACTGAGCATTTTTGTGTATTTGTTGCCATTTATATTTCTTCTTTTCATATCCTTAGCCTTTGTGTGTGTGTGTGTGTGTGTGTGTGTGTGTGTGTGTGTAGCTTTTTGAGTTCCCTGTATACTTTGGATATTAAATCCCTTTTGGGATGCAAATACCTGCAAATATTTTCTTCTATTCATAGGTTGGCTCTTAATTCTATTTGTCATTTCCATTGCTGTGCAGAAAGTTCTTAGTTTGATATAATCCCATCTGTCTACTTTTACTTTTGTTGCCTGTGCCTTTGGGGTCTTACGTAAAAAAATCATGGCCTACACCAATGTCTTGAAGTGTCCCCCCTCCCCTGCTTTTTTAATAGTAATTTTATAGTTTCAGGTTTTACATTAGATTTTTTATCCCAGTTGAGTTGATTTTTGTGTACAGTGAGAGGGGTCTAGTTTCTTCTGCATCTGTATAGCTAACTTTGCCAGCACCACTTACTGAAGACTTTTTTCTCCACATATTCTTAGTGCACTTGTCAAAAATCAGTTGGCTGTATGAATATGGATTAATTTCTGTGCTCGCTATACTGTTATATTGGTTTCTGTATCTATTTTATGCCAGTACACTGTTGTTTTGTTTACCATAGCTTTGTGAAACATTTTGAAATCATTCTCCATCTTTGTATTTTTTACTCAAGACTGCTTTGGCTATTCTGAGTCTTTTGAATTTCTGTATGAGTTTCAGGATTTTTTTTATTTCTGTGAGTAAAGTCATTGGTATTTTGATGGGAATTTCATTGATTCTATATATATCACTTTGGGTAGTATGGTCCTTTTAATAATATAAATTCTTTTGATTCATGAACATGGAATTTTTTTTTCATTTTTGGGTCCTCTATAATTTATTTCATCAGTCTTTTATAATTTTGATTGAAAATATATTTCATTTTCTTGGTTAAATTTATTCCTAAATATTTTATTTTTTTGTAGCTATTGTGAATGGTATTGCCTTCTTGATTTCTTTTTCAGCAAGTTCATTATTGGTATATAAATATGCCACTTTTTTAATGTTTTGTATCCTACGGCTTTACTAAATTTGTTTATCAGTTCTAACAGGTTTTTGATGGAGTTCTTAGGTTTCTCTGTGTGTAAATTCATGTCATCTACAAACATGGATAATTTAACTTCTTTCTTTATAACTTGGATGCTCTTTGTTTCTATCTCTTGCCTGACTGCTCTTGTAGTGACTTGTGGTACTATATTAAATAAATTGGTGAAAGAGGACATCCTTGTCTTGTTCCTGACTTTAGAGGAAATTATATAAGCTTTTCCATGTTCCAGTAAGATCCTGGGTGTGGGTTTTTATTAACCTTCAGTATTTTGAGATATGTTCATCTGTATCTAATTTGTTGAGAAATTTCTATTATGAATGGTTATTTAACATATGGTGGATCTGCAATGGGTCCCATGGAATGATTATGGGTGTCACTGGGCTTATAGCACAGGTAACCAGTTTCCTGAAGCTGTGGGACCCAGATGGTACCTTCTTCAGTCCCAAGGGACAAGCACAAATGGGATCAAAGCTTTTGGCACTGACAATTGTGCTCCTAAGTCCATGGGCTGTGAAGAAGATCTTCCCAAGGCTTCCCAGGGCATGTATAGGTCACATTTGAGTTTGTGCTGGTGTCCATGTTACTGGAGGAGAAGGACATGGAGACCTTTTCTAGGTCTTGTAGGTTGAGCATGAGTGGTGCTGGGTCTTGTGGCTTTGTTATTTATGGTCCTGGAGCTGCAGAATATGGATAGGATAGGGCACACTGGTGGGTCAGGGGTTGTGGTATTGTTAGCCACATTCCTAGAGTTGTGGGACAAAGTTGAGACCTTTCCCAGTTTACAGTGGATAGACATGGATAAAGCTGGGACTTGGTACCAGTAGTTACAATACTGAAGGTACTTGGTTCTTAGTTCCCTAGGTGAGCACAGGTGGTGCTGGGGACTGGAGGTAGAATGTAGTGGGACCTTTCTCCGCTCTAATTGGCAGGCACAGATGAAGCTGGAACTTTGTACCAGTAACAAAGTCCCAAGCTGTGGCCAGGGGAGGAGTCCTTCTATAGTTTCAGCAAGCATGGGTGGGACTGAGCTGTAGCTATGGCAGCTGCTGGTCCTGAAGCTACAGGATGCTAAGGGGGCTGTCTTCCTCCAAGTTAGGCACTCACTGGCCCAAGGCTTCTGGCAGCTTCAGGGTGCAAGCTGCTGTCCCCTAATACAAGATGGCGTCTAGCAGTGGAAGTTGTAGCAGTTTATATTCTGGGGATTGGGAGAATGTGAATTCTTTCTCTGGAGCAGAGCAGTTAGTCTTAGACCAGCCACCTTCTAGACTGTATTTAAGTTATGTAAGGACCATGGAATTATCCTCAGTTAGGATTGCTATGAAAGGGGATGGATTCTGGTTAACCTTTTCCTGGTGCTGTGGAGGGGGTCATCCCACCCTGTGCCAGGCTGCTAGGGTTGAAGTTGTAATTTGCTTTGTTCTATTCTTTAGGTTACCTTTCCAACTATACACTTCCTTGTTGATTTAGAGTACTCCCTCAGTGTCCTTGAAATAGTTTTTCCATTGTTGCCCTGGTTCTTTGGGGGCAGAGTCATGCACGGAGCACCTCTATTTGGCTCATTTGGCAAAACCTTTGTTGCTTTCAAGTCTCACCTCCTTTTGTGTTAAAACTTTATGAAGTTTGTAAATGTTTTTTGTTTCACGATTAAAAGCTATATAGAATGCATTACCACAGTTCCTGAGGTGGGATGGATGTCAGTCATTTAACCTACATTATCTCATTTAATCTTCACAATAACCCTGTGAAGTGTAACTGTTATTCATCTTTTACACAGGAGGAAGGAAAGTGAGGAATGAGAGATGGGGTTCCTGGCAAGGATCACATTTATCATAATTGAAATTATGGGTAGGACACTGGGATAGATACTGAAGAGAGTAAGAGGCATGAGTCTTTGTCCTTGAAAGTCTTCCACGGTTGTTGAGGCAAAGCAGGCCTGTAAAAAGAGACAGGATTACAAGAATTGCTTTCTAAGTGCTATTAACCCTCAAGTAGTATCTCCCAGAAAAAGTGAATCGATCTTGGAGTTTCAAACCTCCCTAAGGCTCTCAATCTTAGGAGTTCAAAAAGAAAGCTCCACTTTTTAAAAATTTTGGTACTGAGGATTGAACCCAGGGGCACTCTACTGGGATGAATTGCATCGCCTGTTCTTTTTATTTTTCATTTTGGGACAGGGTCTCACTAAATTGCTAAAGCTGGCCTCAAACTTGCATTTCTCCTGCCTCAGTCTTTTAAGTCACTGGGATTACAGGCATGTAACACCACACCTAGCATCCACTATTTTTCTATGAATATGTATGCCTTATGTATGCCTTACATTTTTGTGAGGATTGAAATATAGATTATTTCCTTGAAGTGAGATGAAGGATAGTTTCTGTAAAGGTAAAAAAATATTCTTATCTTAGACATCAAGCATATGTTATTTGACTACTTTGGTAAATTAAAATCTTGTTGGTGTCAACCATACAAGTTATTTATTTATTATCATAATTTATCATATATGACAGCAGAATGCATTACAATTCATACTACACATATGGAGCACATTTTTTTATATCTCTGGTTGTATACAAAGTATATCACACATAGGGCTGGAATGTGGCTCAGTAGCTGAGTGTTTTTTGTGCATGAGTTTTGTGCATGGCGAGAGATAGGGGATTAATTTCATTTTGTTGCATATGGATTTCCAGTTTTCCCAGCAGCAATTGTTGAAGAGGCTATCTTTTCTCCAATGTATGTTTTTGGTGCCTTTGTCTAATATAAGATAACTATAATTATGTGGATTAGTCTCTGTGTGCTCTATTCTGTACCATTGGTCAACAAGTCTATTTTGGTGCCAATGGCATGCTACTTTTGTTATTATTTCTCTCGAGTATAGTTTAAAGTCTGGTATAGTGATGTCACCTGCTTCAATCTTCTTGCTAAGGATTGCTTTAGGTATTCTGGGTCTCTTATTTTTCCAGATGAATTTCATGATTGCTTTTTCTATTTCTATGAAGAATGTCATTGGGATTTTAATTGGAATTACATTAAATCTGTATAGTGTTTTTGGTAGTATGGCCATTTTGACAATATTAATTTTGCCTATCTGAGAACAAGGGAGATCTTTCTATCTTCTAGGGGCTTCTTTAATTTCTTTCTTTAGCATTCTGTAATTTTCATTGTAGAGGTCTTTCACCTCTTTTGTTAAGTTGGTTCCTAAGTATTTTATTTTATTTTGAGGCAATTGTAAGTGGAGTAGTTTTCCTAGTTTCTTTCAGAAGATTTGTCACTTATATACAAAAATGCCTTTGATTTATGGGTGTTGATTTTATATCCTGCTACTTTACTGAATTCATTTACTAGTTCTACATGTTTTCTGGTGAAATTTTTTGGGTCTTCAAGGTATAGAATCATATCATTGGCAAATAGTGATAACTTGAGTTCTTCTTTTCCTATTTGTATCCCTTTAATTTTTTTCATCTGTCTAATTGCTCTGGCTAGAGTTTCATGAACTAAGTTAAATAGAAATGGTGAAAGAGGGCAACCCTGTCTTGTTTCAGTTTTTAGAGGAAATGCTTTTGATTTTTCTCCATTTAGAATGATGTTAGCCTGGAGATTAGCATAGATAGCTTTTGTGCGGTTGAGATATTTTCCTGTTATCCCTATTTTCTAGTTTTTTTTTTCTGGTACTGGGAGTTGAACTCAGAGACACTCAGCACTGAGCCACATCCCAGCCCTATTTTGTATTTTACTTAGAGACAGCATATCATTGAGTTGCTTAGCTCCTCACTTTTGCTGAGTCTGGCTTTGAACTCTCTATCCTCCTGCCTCAGCCTCCAGGCTGCTGGGATTACAGGCAGGCATCACTGTGTCTGGAATTTTCTAGTGTTTTGAACATGAATAGGTGCTGTATTTTGTCGATTGCTTTTTCTGCATTTATTGAGATGATCATGAGATTCTTATCTTTAAGTCTATTGATGTGATGAATTACATTTATTGATTTCTGTATGTTGAAACAAACTTGCATCCCTGGGATGAATCAATTCCACTTGATCATGGTGCACTATCTTTTTGATATGTTTTTTGTATTCGATTTGCAAGAATTTTATTGAGAATTTTTGCATCTATGTTCATTAGAGGTATTGGTCTGAAGTTTTCTTTCTTTGATGTGTCTTTGCCTGGTTTTGGAATCAGGGTGATATTGGCTTATAGATGAGTTTGAAGTGTTCCCTCTTTTTGTATTTCATGGAATAATTTGAGGAGTATTGATATTAGTTCTTCTTTGAAGGTCTTGTAGAACTCAGCTGTGTATCTGTCTGGCCCTGGGCTTTTCTTGGTTGGTCTATTTCTGATGGCATCTTCTATTTCATTGCTTGAAATTGATCTGTTTAAATTGTGTATATCATCCTGATTCAGTTTAGGCAAATCATATGACTCTAGAAATTTGTCAGTGCCTTCAATATCTTCTATTTTATTGGAATACAAATTTTCAAAATAATTTCTAATTATTTTCTATATTTCTGTAGTGTCTATTATGATAGTTCCTTTTTCATCACAGATGTTAGTAATTTGAGTTTTCTCTCTCCTTCTCTTCATTAGCATGGCTAAGGGTTTGTCAATTTTATTTATTTTTTCAAAGAACCAACTTTTTGTTTTGTCAATTTTTTCAATTGTTTCTTTTGTTTCAATTTCATTGATTTCTACTCTGATTTTGATTATTTCCTGTCTTCTACTATTTTGGTGTTGATTTGTTCTTCTTTTTCTAGGGCTTTGAGATGTAATGTTAGGTCATTTATTTGTTCACTTTTTCTTCTTTTAAGGAGTGAACTTCATGCAATGAACTTTCCTCTTAGTACTGCCTTCTTAGTGTCCCAGAGATTTAAATATGTTGTATCTATGTTTTCATTTACCTCTAGGAATTTTTCAATCTCCTCTCTGATGTCTTTTGCAACCCATTGTTCATTCAGTAGCATATTATTTAGTCTCCAGGTGTTGGAGTAGCTTCCGTTTTTAATTTCATCATTGATATCTAATTTCATTCCATTATGATCTGATAGAATAAAGGGTAGTAGCTCTACTTTTTTTGTTTTTGCAAAGAGTTACTTTGTGGCATAATGTATGGTCTATTTTAGAAAAGGATCCATGTGTTACTGAGAAGAAAGTTTGTTTATTGAAGGATAAAATATTCTATATATGACAGTAAAGACTAAATTATTGATTTGTATTATTGAGTTCTATACTTTCTTTGTTCAGCTTTTGTTTGAAAGATCTATCCAGTGGTGAAAGAGGTGTGCTAAAGTTACCTAGAATTATTGTGTTGTGGTCTATTTGACTCTTAAACTTGAGAAGAGTTTGTTTGATGAATGTAGATGCTCCATTATTTGGGGCATATATATTTATAATTGTTATGTCTTATTGATGAATGGTTCCCTTAAGCAGTATGAAATATCCTTCTTTATCCCCTTTGGTTAACTTTGGCTTGAAATCTACTTTATTTGATATGAGGATGGAAACCCCTGCTTGTTTCTACAGTCCATGTGAGTAGTGTGTTTTTTCTCCAACCTTTCACCTGCAGTCTGTGGATGTCTTTTCCTATGAGATGAGTCTCTTGAAGGAAGCATATTTTTGAGTTTTTCTTAAAAATCTAATCTTCCAGACTATGTATTTTGATTGGTGAGTTTAAGCCATTAACATTCAGGGTTATTATTAAGACATCATTTGTATTCCTGGTCATATTTGTTTATTTTTGGCATTTAACTTGACTTGGTTTCTCCTTTGATTAGTATTTCCTTTAGTGTAATTCCTCCCTTTGCTGATTTTCGTTGTCATTTTCTATTTCCTCCTCATGTAATATTTTGCCAAGGATGTTTTGTAGTGCACGCTTTCTAGCTGTAAATTTTCTTAAATTTTGTTTAACATGGAAGGTTTTTATTTTGCCATCAAATCTAGAGCTTAATTTTGCTGGATATAAGATTTTTGGTTGGCATTCATTTTCTTTCAGAGCTTGGTATATGTTGTTCCAGTATCTTCTAGCTTTGTGGGTCTGGGTTGAGAAATTGACAGAGATTTTAGTTGATTTCCCCCTGTATGTTATCTGATTCCTTTCTCTTGTGGATTTTAAAATTCTCTCCTTATTCTGTATGCTAGGCACTTCATTATAAAGTGCCTTGAAGTGGATCTGTTGTGATTCTGTACAGTTGGTGTCCTATAAGCCTCTTATATTTGATTTTCTACCTCATTCTTCATGTTTGGAAAATTTTCTGATATATTTCATTGAATAGATTGTTCATTCCTTTGGCTTGGAACTCTATGCCTTCTTCTGTGCCAATAACTCTTAAATTTGGTCTTTTTATGCTATCCCATAATTATTGAATGTTCAGCTCATGGTTTCCTACTATTTTCACTGTGTGGTCAACATTCTTTTCAAGATTATATATTTTGTCTTCATTATCTGAGGTCCTGTCTTCCAAGTGGTCTAATCTGGTGGTGATATTTTCAACTGAACTCTTAATTTGGTTTATTTTTTGTTTAATTTCAAGGATTTCTGGGTTTTTTTAACCTCTATCTCCCTACTGAAGTAATCTTTTTTTTCTTATGTTTGTTTATGTAGCTCTTTGTCAAAATGATCTTTTGCTGCCTGTATTTGCTGTCCTATATCATCCTTTAATTCACAGAATATTTTAGTTATGTATGTCCTGAACTCCTTCTCTATTATTTCTTCTGCTGTGCTGGCCATGGATTCTAATAATGTGGTATGTTGATTTATTTGGGGCACCTCCTCCCTTGTCTTTTCATGTAGCATCTGTGTCTTCCCTTCTAGCACTGTGGATGGTTTTTACCCTGTAGGCTTATAGTGCTCCTGTAGGGTTCTAATAACTCTCTTTTGAGGACAATGTTAACAGATCCTAATACAAACAATATAGAACCTAAAAACAAATAGTTGCTGTTAAGCTGCTTACAGTTGGTCACAATGTATCAAAATGGTGAATTTAATTATTATCTACAATATAATCAATAGATTTGTAAAAGGGTTTACTGTTTCTGATGGTAGACAAAGAACCAGGGGTGAGGTGTAGAATGTTATGGTGAGGAGGTTGGAGGTGAAGATATAGAGTTATTGTATCTTAGGAGGTATGAAGGAGAAATCTAAGGAAGAAGGTTAGTAGCAGGAGAACAGAAAGTAATTTTGGGTAGACAAGTAAGTGGGAAGACTGTAGAGTACATAAAACAAACACATACATATTAAGAAAAAAGAAGTGTTAAAATAGTGAAAATTGGAGGGTAAAAAAAGAATATACAACACAACTGTAATATACTATTCAGGCATCCCAGTCCTCAAAATCCTAATTCATGCAAAGTACTTGGTTTCACATATGTTGGAGATGTGAGGGCAGTAGACTAGAGAATGAGAAGAAAAAGAAAATCTCAAAAGAAGAAACAAGGATTGTTTTGGTTGGAGAACAGTATCTTTCCTGCTTCCCTTCTCATCCAGCAGGGAAGGTTGTCTGTTAACTGGTATCTCTGTCCTCAGGATGGTGAAAGTAACCAGAGTGTCACTGAGCCAGGTGGGTAGCTGCTGGGGTGACAAGCGAGTTAGAAATTGGGTACCTGGCCAGCCAGAGCTCCAAACTGGGAGTTGCCCCCACTAAAAATGGTGATGAAGGTGACCCAAGATGGAAGTGGCTGCTTTCAGCGATTAGGTGTCAGGGTTGGGAGAGCCAGGTGATGACGTTGGATGTGGATGATGTGTCCAGAGAACTCTGTGGTGTGCTGTGTGCGGCTGTCCATTGTCTTCAGAGATGTATGAAGTTCCCAGGTGCTCATAGGCTACCACACGTAGGGGACTATCTCCGTTGCTGCAGAGTCCAAAGATGGGGGCAACTGGGGGTGCCCCACATTGGAAGACTCCTCATCTGGGGGTTCACATGGGAGTGGCAGCCAGAATTCCTGTGTGTGGGTTCCTGCATGGGAGTGATGTCAGGGATTTCTGCTGGGTGTGTGGCTGAAGGTTCTGTGTGGGTGCTAATGCCATTGGTCCTGCTTGGGTACCTGGTAGTCCTGTGTGGGAAACCTACTCTGATGCTGAGGCCTGGAACCCTGCACAGGCACGGTGGCTGTGACTGCTGTATGGGAGCAAGTATATTGCTTGCAGTGACGCCTATTCTTACTACTTGAGTCCCAGGTCACCAAGTGACACAGAGCCGGTCGAGGTGGAGTGCGCCTGTAATCCCAGTGGCTTGGGAGGCTGAGACAGGAGAATTGTCAAAGCTAGCCTCAGCAACTGTGAGGCACTAAGCAACTCATTGAGACCCTGTCTCTAAATAACTACAAAATAGGGCTGGGGATGTGGCTCAGTGGTCAGGTGCCTCTGAGTTCAATTACTGGTACCAAAACAAAAACAAAAACAAAACAAAGTGACACAGAATGCTGCCTCCCTCTGGCCCACCTCACAAGTTATTTTTTTGAATCACTGGCAGAAAGAATCATTGTGCATGTGAGGAAATAAATTTTAATTTCTATGCATGTTTAATTTTCTTAATTAAATTTCCTATTGTAGGAGATATGGTCTCTTTAATAGAAGAAGTTTGTAATTAAAGGTGATTTTTGAGACCAAAACCATTGCTAGGGAGCTAATAGAGCTAATATCTGTAGAGCTAATATTTTTAATATGGGATTACAGATTTCCCAGTTTTGGTCTGAGTAAGAGATTGAAGTGAATTAATTAACTCTGACACTGACTTGAGAGAAGTAGTAATTATGTTAGTTTTTTCTTTTACTCTTTATTATAAGAGTTGAGTGAAAGGAAGTTATTGCAATGGATGGAGACATTATTATATGTGGTGAGATTAAAGTAAGCATTATTGAACTCTGTGTTCCCAAACTTTTTGTGTTTGTTATATAAATTTGAAGAGTATAATTTTTGGCAGTTCACTTAAAGGTTTAGAAGATGGACATAATTTTTTTCTTAAAAATGTTTTAGAAAATAGAAAATACATACCACAGTTATTGTGTTCTTCACTTTTACTGTTTGATACTTGACTCTTTTATCTACACTGTACATATTCATGTCTACATACTCAAAGACATTCAGTTATGACATGTTTTAGAAAATCATAAACATTTTTTGGTCACTGGATGCTTCATCTTGCCTCATATCTAATTTATAGCAAGTTATCTTCTCTAAACTAATCTCTCATATAATCCATAAGTCCAGCAGTATATATCATATACCCCTATATCCTTGTTTTATATTGCAACAGTATATATCATATACCCCTATATTCTTGTTTTTAGTAAAAATAAATTTTGTATGTGTGGTGGCTCACATATGAAGGGTTTGGCTCACATTAATGAGTTGTGGCCTATATTAAGAATCCAACACAGGGGCTGGGGATGTGGCTCAAGTGGTAGCGCGCTCGCCTGGCATGCATGCGGCCCGGGTTCGATCCTCAGCACCACATACCAACAAAGATGTTGTGTCCGCCGAGAACTAAAAAAAATAAATAAATATTAAAAATTCTCTCTCTCTCTCACTCTCTCTCCTCTCTCACTCTCTCTAAAAAAAAAAAAAAAAAAAAAAGAATCCAACACAGTAAGGATTGAAAAGGCCAACTCGTGCTAAGACAAAGAGATAACTGACCTCTAGTAATTAAGAAGCTGAGGCCTTTGAAGACCATGACAGCCTAAATAGAACTTTTGACAATGTTAGGATCCTGATTGAATTGACAAAGTAAAATTTGATTACTTAGGTATTACTTTTTAAAAATGTATGAACGAGAGGTATTGAATTACACCTTAGACCTTTTTATTAGATGCCTTTTTAATTTTTTTTAGTTGTAGTTGAACACAATCCCTTTATTTTATTTATTTATTTTATGAAATTAGAGGATGGAACCCAGCACCTCACACATGCTAGGTGAGTGCTCTACTGATGAGCCATAACCCCACTCCCCCATTAGTTTCTTTTTAAAAAATTTGTTTTAGTTGTAGATGGACACAATACCTTTATTTTATTTATTTATTTTTATGTGGTGCTAAGGATCAAACCCAGTGCCTCGCACATGCTAGGTGAGTACTCTACCACTGAGCCACAACCCCAGCCCCTCATTAGTTTATTAATGTTATTTATTTTATATATGTTTTATTACAAAAAGTATACATACATAGTGGAAAACCCTGGGGATAGAAGTAAGAGGAAATGATAATATGAGGAACTGATGTGACTCCATTTTTAAAACCAAATAAATAACAGCAGCTTCTACCTCAAGGCCTGTCCTAAGGAAGGGGGCATGACCCTTGTCTTTGGAAAAACCCACAGAGCACTTCTAAGCACGTACCCACCCTGCTGAGTTGTTTGTCTGTAAATATCAGGAGAGGTCTGAGGTGCCAGGTGTCCTTGACTCAGTTAGGCTAGGTGAGGACCCATAGCAACCGCCCTAGCAACCTCTAATCAGCTGGAGACAGGGAAAATACCTGGAATACCAGATGATCCCCAAGTAGTTTATGGTGGTTGATAACATGTTGGGAAACCATGTAGTTTAGCACGTACACCTCTCGTGGCCTAAACCAATCAGTTCAAACGAATCCCCTTTATTGTACTAACCAATCACCCCTACCCAACTTGTTCCCGCCATTGAATGTGCTAATCAATGTTAAGAGTTGTTGTTTGATTTTCCCGCGGTATGGAATGATTTGCTGTGTGCCGTTGTGACGCATACAGTATCCCCCCAAAACCTATAAAATCTCGCTAAACAAAGGACCGGGACTCACTTCCTGGAACCGCTGTGTCAGGAATGGTTGTGAATCCAGGCTCAGGCTTGAAATAAAGACTCTTTTGTGATTGCATCGGATTCAGCTCCTGGAGGTCTATTGGGGGTCCCACAAATCTGGCATAACAAATATAGCATTTCAATATCCTAAAAAAAATTTTTACATTGTAGCATTTCCCTTCCATTTTTCCTCTATGTATAGCCTTTTAAAAAGTGTTATAAAATTGTACATAGAATTTTTTCTGCTTAAAATTATGCTATAGCTATTTTTCATATTGTAATCAATCCTGCATAAACCTTTTAAAAACGGTGTTCTAAGTATTCTTTTAAGTAAACATACCATAGGTCACTTAACATTATGAATTGTGTTTGTTTGATCACTGTGGAAGGTTGGATAAGTTAACAAAGTTAGTCAGGTGGACTGGATTTAGGAGAGATGGAACAGAAGTATGAATTCCAAACTGCTAAGTTAATGATTAAAGTTCCCCAAGTTAACAGAATTTAGAAGCAACTTAAAGATCAAGGTCCGGGAAAAGATTAGCAAAAAGTATAATGCTACTTGCCTGCTTCCTGGCAGATACTTAGTAGGTTATAGTATTCTTTCCCAGGAATTTCTATTTGAAATAAAGGTTCTGAAATTAGAAGTTGGGACAGCTAGATTTAATTGTTAAAAAGAGACAGAGATCTGGAACTCAGGAGCAGAAAGAGCCAGGAAGCATCCACAGTCAGAACATAGGAATCTGAACTGGGACAAAGATGATTTGCCCACTGACATTCTTGTATTTATTTGCTAAAGGTATTTTCTCTGAATTATGGTACCAAGAGGTAGGATAGAAAACACAAGGATTGGTAGAAAAGAGACACGCAGGACAACACAAAGAATGGCCATGATTAAGAGTCCAGATTTAAAAGTCATTTTGACATTCCTTGATCACAAACAGCACTATTAAATCACTTATTTGACTTTATCCACAGGTATACCAATATAGTACTGCGTTCACAAAGCAGCATGTATCAAAAACAAAGAAAAAATAACCCCTCCATCCTAGTAATAGTCAACATGCTCAGTGACCAACACAAAGGAGAGCTAAAAATCACCCTTTTAGATCATGTCCCTGTACTATTTATCTTACATGAATAAATACGCCTGAGATATGGTGAGTGTTTTTCTCTCTAATGACAGCACTCTGCCCCCTCAGAGTGTGTACTTCCTTCTTTCAATAAGTACAATCTGTTCCTCACTTTGACTTGCCCTCCAATTCTTTTTTGTGATGATGTCAAGAATCCTTAAGCCTGAGTTGAGGTCCACCTCTTTTTTGAGGGACCTCTTCAGGACCCTTGTCCCAGTGACAGTAAAACACAAAATAGAAAATTAGATTATATTAGGGTGATGATTTTAATAGCATTTTTTCTTTTATCTAAGTTTCTAGATTTTCTATAATATGATTATATTTATTATAATTAAAATAATTTTAAAAGTATTATAGTAGGAAAGAGAAAAGATGGCAGATTAGGGGGAGGATGTACTTCCCAGCAATTCCTTAACTCCATATTTAAGAAGTGGGAAGTCTGCTCCTCAGCAAAGTGGGTAACTAGGAGAACTCACTGAAATTCAGTACTGGACTGTTAAGGAAACCATAGAGAGACAGAAAGTCAGGAACTTCAAACATAAGAACTAATACGTTAAGTGAGCTACCTTGGCTAGTGGTGGCAGCAACTGAGGGGAAGGGAATATAGGCAGAGAGAGGGGAAAAAAACTGGCCTTAGGGGAACCTGAGGAATAGAGAGGAAAGTTGATCTTAATGGGCCCAAAGTCAATGGGAGAAGTTGTTGAGTGGAAAACAACTAAACTCTCTGGCCCATTGGCAGATTATTTGGCAGGAACCAGGGTCACCCGTGCAGGAACCATTTATAAGTGCTGTTCTGCATGGCCAAGCAGAGTGAGGAGACTGGGAAATTGCCAGTCTTATCCACAGGCACCTATTATGAGCCCAGAATGTGCCTGGACCAGTGTGACTAAAATAGGCACAAAGAGAATTGTGCATAGGGCATCCAGGCCCCAGACACCTAGGAAACAGAGCTACCTCCGTTACTGGCATCTCTAAGAGCTATTGATAAAATGTCAATTATGGCCACACAGGAGCTTATTCACTTTAGGTCTGATACTGGGTAATTCACATCCATAGTGGTGAATATGAAATCTGTGGAGATGTAGAACCTGCACTCTAAAAGTGGTATTTATAGGAGGCACCTGAGACCCAGACATCCAGCAGAGATCAGCATATCCCCAGCAACACTGTATGTATCAAATCTACTAATAGAGTTCCAAAGGTCTGCCAAGAATAAATCGCAACTAATTGATAGGTCTATTCAATGTAGAACTCTGCCCCACTCCCACTACAGGTGTACACAATTTGTCAGCACTCCCAGTCTATCCAATCCTATACTGGGAGATGGGAAGCTGAGAGCTACTACAACCATTTTTGGCTCCTAGCCACAATGACTGGCATCTAGGTTAGGAACATAAAACATTAGACCTAACAACTCTTAGACCTTGACTCTTGACCCAAAAAATGAATACCAAGAATGAAAATCCACCCTTGCCCATAGTTTTGACCATCTCATGGAAAAAAGCCCTTTATTTCTTATTAAGAATTTTTATTGTTTTTTCCATATTCCCATTTATTTTATTTCTTTACTCTTTTAAAAAAAATTTAATTTAAATTTTTAAAATTTCATTTTATTTCTTGTATTTTATTATTTTTTACTTTTCTCAATTCTGTGTGATTGATTGTGTGTGTGTGTGTGTGTGTGTGTGTGTGTGTGTTCATGCATGCATGCACACTTGCACACTCACACTGCATGTATAGGTTTGGAGATATTTTATATATATATATATATATATATATATGAACTTTTACTTTCATTTTAATTATTTTCTTTTTCACCAGTTTATTATTTAGCATTGGTTTGACTTAGGTGGGGTAAAATTATACATGGATTTTTGTTGTTTTGATCTTACATTTGTTTGTTCGAACCTTAGTTTTTGTCCCTCTTACTGCTCCTTCTTCACCCTCTTCCCCCACCAATAGCCAAATTTTCCTGTTCCTTCTCCCTCTCTTGTTACTTTATTAATTTTAGTTGTTTGTACTCCTCCTTTTTAATACCACTGCCTGCCTGTCATCTATCTCCTGCCTCTCTTTTGTTCACCTTTTAAGTATTTCAAACTTTCTCTTCCCTTCCTACTCATTCTCTCTTCACTCCTATCTTATAGAATCATGTAGATTATGTAATTCCTACCCTATTCCTGTTGCTGTGATTATTAATACAGTGACTGATGTAGTACACACCTACCATTTAATGCCTGATCTAGTTCATGTTTTGTTGTTGTTGTTGGTAGTGGTAGTGCTGATGTTAAATGCTAACAACATTATTTCTATGGCAATTAGTGTTATACATATCAAAGTAGATATTTATCTTAAGCACCTAATGTTAGATTAGTGTTATTCACGGCTCCCCTTTTCCTCTGAGAGAGGCTGGAAAGTGATTGTAACCTTCAAATTCACAGAGTAGAGGTCCTGTTGCCAAGAAATATTCACAACTCAGCCAAGTAACAATGAATCTCAGCCAACACAAGATCTAGTCCAACCGGAGCCATAACAATATTTCAATACAGAACAGGAGACAAAACCCCCAAACCAACAACTAGTTCCCAAGTAAGAACAACCAGAGGGGGACCTTTCTTTATACATCAAAAACAGAGAAAGGTCCCAGAAAAAATAAAACTACAAACAAAAGGACATGCATATAAAGGAGGAAGGGGGAATCCATCTTAATTGACACATTATATAAAGACCTATGAAAAAAGAGGAAATAGGCAAATAAATCTCCATCAAAATTCGCAATACCCCCCAAAAAGATTCCACAGATATGGAAGTACTTTGACATGCCAGAGAAAGACTATGAAAAGACTATGATTATTAAAATGTTCAGTGAACTACAAGAAAATTTAAGAAATGAACTAGGAGAGCAAATACAGGAGATGAAAGATCATTTCAATAAAGAAATAGAAATAATGTAAAGAAACCCATCAGAACTCTTGGAAATGAACGATAAATTAAAAACTCACTTGGAAGCATCAGCAACAGATTAGATCACACAGAAAATAGAACCTCAGGCCTTGAAGATGGAACTTCAGGCTTTGAAGACAGAGTATATGAACTTGAATACTCAATATGCAATAAGGGGAAAAATACCACCATCAGAATATACGAGAACTCTGGGGCAGCATCAAGAGAACATACTGAGTGTCATCAGGCTAGAAGAGAACATGAATATACAGGCTAAAAGCATTAAGAACATTTTCAATGAAATAGTAACAGAAAAATTTCCCTATATTAGAAATGAGGTAGACATCCACATACAGGAGGCATATAGGATAATAGAAAAGATCAAAATAGAACCTCTCCAAGACACATCATAATAAAAATGCCTAACATAGAAAATAAGGAAGGAATATTAAAAGCTGCAAGAGAAAAATATCATGTCACATTTAGAGGCAAACCAATAAGTGACACCTGTCACTTGATTAATGGATTAAGAAAATATAGAATATATACACTACTCAGCCACAAAGAATCTTGAAATTATGGTACTTGTGGGTAAATGGATGGAAATAGAGAACATCATGGTAAGTGAACTAAGCCAGAGTCAGAAAATCAAGGGTTTTTTGTTTTCTCTCATATGCAGAAATTAGAGCAAAATAAAGAGAAAAAGTGTGTGTGTGTGTGTGTGTGTGTGTGTGTGAGAGAGAGAGAGGGGGGTCAGATAGCATAAAGATATAGGGAAGATCAGTGGAAGAGAAAAAGAAGTAGTGAGGAGGAAGAGGTACAGGGAGGAAATGCAGAATGAATTTAACAAAATCACATTATGTGAATATATACCACAGTGAATTCCATCTCTATGTATATAGTTAAAGCACCAATCATAAATAAATAAATAAATAAGTGAAAGGAAGATCAGTAGAGTAGAAGAAGGAGAATACAGCCAGGAAGAAGAAGAGAGAACTTTGGGGCACAGTGGACTAAAATGAAGTAAATCAAATTTCATACATGTATGATTTTGTCAAAATGAACCCACTTACTCCATGTAACTCTAATACTCTAATAAAAAAAAGCAAAAACAAAACAAAAGTACTCAAGTAATTTAAAGAGTAATGCATTCTAAACCAATAATTTTATGTAGGGAATATTTTACAAATCTATCTGAGTTAGCACTAGACTTGGGATCACAGGACTTGGATCTGAGGCCAAACAACTCCATTACTATGTGAGTTATTTTTCTATCTAGGTTTTTATTTCCTTACCTGGAAAATTGAGATAAAATAGTATCTACCTTTTAGACTCTAGAAAGGATTATGATAATACCTAGTTTTTAAATGGTGGAAAGCAAAAGCAAATCCTTTCAAGTTTTGAAAAGTATTTAAAAATAAAGAGTGAAAGTTAAACATTAAAATCAAGGATGATAGCCTTCTCCTAAATGCTGCATCTTCCTAAAAATGTACCTGGAAGAGTGGGTAAAAATGAAGAGTTCATAAAAAATGTGAACTGGTTGAAATGGCACAACAGATGAGATGGGTAATAAAAATGATACAGCTGAAAAGTGAATTAGTAATTTATAAAGTTATATTGAAAGACACTACTAGAAGGAAAACTTGAGATATGGAAATGAAAAATCATAACATCAATAATAGGACCTTCAGAAAGAGAAGTAAAAATGGAGACAAGGAAGAAATGGTTAAGGAATTCGTAGAAATATTACCTCAGATCAGGAGGGCTCATAGAGTGCCAGTCAGGAAAAGGAAAAGCTCACATTTAGTTGTATTATAGAACATTGAAGAAATTCAAGATTAAGGAAAAAATTCAAAACTTTTAGAGAAAAGAAAGTAAATCATCTACACATTAACACAAATAAAATTGACTTCAAATGTCTTAACAGCAATCCTGTAGGAAAGGAGACAATGGAGTTAATATTTTAACGTATTGAAATAAGAGAATTTGAACCTAGACTATTCTAAATTATTTTATGCAAATTATCACATATATATTAATATGTAATAAAAATATTTTCAAGCATACAAGGTATCAGAAGGTTTAACATGTGAAGTACCACAATGAAAACACTTTTAATGGAAGAAATCAAGGAGAGCAAAAGATCTTGCAGGACATGCCTCAAGAGAGGTAAGTAAATTTACCTTGGTAAAGTTTGTTGTTGTAAAAATAAAAAAGAATAAGAAGGTATTATTAAAGGCAAGGAGGGACTCAGGGAGTAAGGGGGAAGAAAATATAAAAACGGCCAAACATAGTAAATAAATGATGGGTGTGACTATGTTCCCAAGAAGATTTATTTAAAAAAATAGGTGGTGGACTATATGATAAGCTAAAAGGAAAAATAAATGAAATAATAAAAAACTCTAAAAAAGACAGAAAAATGATAACCAAAAAATGACAAAGAACAGGTGGGACAAATAAAAATATTAGTATAATTAAATAACCAACTGGTTAGATTAAGTATACCATATTGACATTGTGTTATGTATGTTTTTCACATTGAATGTAAGTGGCGTAAACACTGCCATAAAAAGAGAAATTATCAGACCTGTGAGAGCCAATGATATGCTATTTATTGGAAGGACACTTAAAAATGAAGATATAATTAGTTTAAAAGTAAAAGAATAGAAAAAGACATGCTGTATAAACCCTAATTTTAAAAGCTGGATTGAGGCTGGGGTTGTAGCTCAGTGGTAGAGTGCTTGCCTAGCATATGTGAGGCACTGAGTTCAATTCTCACCACAACATAAAAATAAATAAATAGAATAAAGGTCCATTAACAACTAAAAAAGTATTTTAAAAAAGTTGGATTTACTGTTTCAATACAAGACAAAGTAAATTTTAGAATGAGTAATATTATATGGAATAAAGTATAATGTTATATTATGATAAAAGAGTTTATTCACAAAATAGAAATAATAATTCAAAATGTGCACCTAACTAAAAGGAGAGCTTGAAAAACGATAAAGAAAAAAAACCAAAGGGAGAAATAGAAAAAAATAACCATATAGTTAAATATTCAACATTTCCCTTTCAGTAGCAGAAAAATTAGAAATGTAAAGATAAAGAAAACTTAAACAATGCTGCCAACTAACTTAATATAATTGACATTTATAGACTACTCTTCCCAACAACTACAGAATATATTGTGCCCGGATTCAAGAACATTCATCAGGATAGACTGTAAAACAAGTCTCAGTAAATGTAAAAGAATTAAAATCACAATCATACAAAATATGTTTTATCCCCATGATGAAAATTAACTAGTTATCAGAAAATAAGGGATAGACAGCTATCATTTAAGAAATTAATACACTTCCTGGTAACCCACAGTCAAAGAAGAAACCACAAGGGAAATTAGAAAATGTTTTGAAGTTAATGAAAATAGAAACAAGGTCAAAATTTTCAGAACATAGCTTAAGCAATGCTCACAAAGAAATTTACAGCTTTAATTTCTTATACTAGAAAAGAAGAAAGTTCTAAAATTAGTCATCTAAATTTCTAATTTAAAAAACTGGAAAAATAAAAGCAAATTAACCTTAAAGGAAGTAGAAGGAATGATATAAAAGAGTGGAAATTAATGAGATAGAAAAAAAACACATACAATATAAAAATGTCAGGGAAGAACTAGGACAGTTCTTTGACAAAATCAATATAATTAATTCATAAGAGAAAAAGAGAAGTCACAAATTACCAATATTAGAAATGACAATGTAGCATTACTACAAATCCTACCCAAAATAAAAGATTTTAAAGATTATATTTTAAACAAATTTATACCAGTAAATCTGAATCTAACCACTTAGATGAAATGGTGAAATGGACAAATTCTTTGAAAGACATATATTGACAAAACACTCCCAGGAAGAAATAGAAAATGGAATAGCTCTATACCAATTAAACAAATTGAGCTCATAATTAAAAAAATATATTCACAAAGAAAACTCAGCCCAGATGATTTCACAGAGGAATTTTATCAAATATTTAATGTAGAAATAATATCAATGCTACACAAAGATATTTTAGAACACAGAGGAAAAGATAACTCTTCTCAACTCATTTAGTGAACCCAGAATTATCTGAGTGCCAAATCCAGAAAAATGCAAGAAAATAAAAATACAATTCAATAACCCCCATGAGCATAGATTTGAAAATCTTGAAGATCTTAGCAAATCAAATCTAGTAATATATGAGAAGGATACTATATTGTGACTGTGTAGGGTTTATGACAGGAATTCTAGGTTGGTTGAACACTTGAATACATGCAAAATTCAATGATATTTCTTTATACTGCCAAGAATAGGAAATTAAAATCAAGTAAGCAATACTACTAATAGCATCTCAAACCATAAAATAATTTGAATAAATTTAACAAAATATTTGTAGAACTTGTACATTGGAAACTACACCGATTGGAGGATTAAAAACAAAATAAGACCTAATAATGGAGAGATATGTCATGGTTGTGAATCCAAAGACTCAATATTGTTAAGATATTTATTATTTCCAAACAAATTTAAATTCTGTTTGAAATTGCAAGAAGCATTTTTGCAGAAATTGACAAACTGAGTCCAAAATTTACAGGGAAAAACAAAGGACCAAGAATAACTAAAATAACTTTCAATGAGAAGATTACTGTTAGGGGGCGTCCCTGATTTCAAGACTCACCATAAACCTACAGTGATTAAGAAAGCATCTTATTAGCATTAGGATAGGTTCTGTGCATCAGCAGAATACAATAAAGAGTCTATAATTAGAATGACACATTTTGGTCAGTTGTCTTTTGACCAAAGTGCCCAGGTAAATCTATCAGGAAAGGTAAAATTTCTTTTTTCCACAAAATGATGCTGGAACAATTGGATATCTTTTGGATGAAAGAAAAACTCATCTTAACCATTATCTCATGCCATACATCAAAAGTAACTTAAAAGGGACGATAGATATAAATGAAAAGTAAAATGTCTGGCAAACAATGTAGAAAATCTTTGTTTTTGTGTCATTGGGGGTAGGGAAAGAGTTCATATAAAACAAAAAGCATGAACCATTTAAAAAATTGATAAAATAAACTTTATCACATTGAAAAATTTTGCTCTTCAAAAGACACCACTAAGAAAATGAAAAGGCAAACAAACCATAGACTATCATAAAATATTCATGATACATCTACTTGGCAAATGACTTATATGCAAAGTGTGCAAAAACCATTTATAACTCAATGTTAAGAAGATAGCCCCAAGATTTTTTTTTAAAGTACAAACTATTTAAAATAGTACTTTACGGTTCAAGGCATGGTGGCGCCTGTCTGTAATCCCAGCAACACAGGACATTGAGGCAGGAGGATTGCAAATTCAAGGCCAGCCTGGGCAAGTGCCGCGTCCGGCAAAATGGACCGAGTCCGGCGGGAGACGTCGGGATTAACAAAGACACAGGAGTCCGAGGTTCTTCATCCAGGGGGAATCTGACTTTATTATCTCAGCTCATACTTATATATTTCTTTCAGATAGAATGGAAAGTCACTAGTAGGCGGGAGTAAGGAGGAGGGGAAAACAGGTGGTTCATGTCGACTCATAATGAGCCTTCAACCAGGAGCCTTATCGGACCCAAGCAGGTCAGGACGTTCCCACATGACCATCATAGGCTGAATAATATGAAAACAGACACCACAAATCCTTCAAGGCCTTGTGAGCTCCTTCAAGGCCTTGTGAGCTGGCCTCTTTGACGTGCACAACAAGAAACCAGGGCTGGATCCAAGCCCTGGGGGCCGGGGGGAGTCCGTGCCAGCAGGCAAGTAAATGGGAATCTATCTCAAAATAAATAAATTAATAAAAAGGGCTGATGATATAGCTCAGTGGTAGAGGGCCTTTAGGGAGTACCACATAAAGAAAACAAAAACAAAAATGATACTTTACAAAAAATGTTAGACAAATGGGAAATAAACATAGGAGAAATGCTTAACATCATTTATCATCAGGGAAATGCAAATTAAACCATAGTGAGATGCCATTAGACATCAATTAGAAAGAATTCTAACTGAATTCAAAAGGCAGGGAAAAGACTCAAGAAACACCAGTACATGCTTGAGGTGATTAGGATGTAAATTTTAATGATGTCATGGAAATAAAAGGCAGGACACATTCTAAAGGATGGAATGAGAGACAAGGTACCTGGTTGAATAAGGAAATTGGAGGGGGAGAGAGGAATCAAAAGAAGATTCTCTTTTGAGAATAGTAATACCAGAGAGAGAAACAGTGAGATCAGGGGAGAATGTGATTTTGAAGGGAGCATAACCTCATGTTTAGGCAAGTTAAACATGTGATGGTATTAATGTCTAAATGGAAATGATTGGTTGGCAGAGAAAAAGGCTGAAGTTGAATGTGGATAGATAAGTAATAACTAAAGGCCTTGTCCTGGGAGTTATTTCTTAGATTCACTTAAATCTGATGATTTATTTTATAAAGTAGATTTTATTGTCTCCCTTTTATAGATGAGGAAACCAGCTGCTGAGAGAAGTCAACTATACTTAGAGAAGTCAACTATACAGAGTTGCAAATTGAGGTCCCGAAGCTCCTATACCCAAGAGCTTTCTAACTACTGTCTCTAAAGTAGGATTAAAGCTACAAGAGTAGAAAAACACTACAAGAAGTGCTGAGTTGCTGCTTAAGATTGGCATGTACGGATATGAAGTGGAAGCATAGGTTTTATTGAAGAAGAGAGACTGAGAAATCTCAAAGGATCATAAAACAGAGGTTTGTGGTCAAAGGAGGGAATGGTGGGCAAAGACATATTGAGGAAGTTTGGAAGTGGGCCAGGAAGTAAATGTGTGGAGGGGTTAGTTAATGGTAATGGGATATATTACTCAGAGTCCGAATTTGGCTGCTATAGCACACACCAAATTAATGGCTTAAACAGGATAAAGGTTTATCCTCTCTCATTAATAGTCTGAACATAAAATGCTGGTTTAAAGCCGCTATGGCAGTTCCCTGGAGACAGGGATTCAAACTCCTCACTTGCTGCTCAGTTAACTGTAACTTGCTGCTCAGTTCCTCGTCTGCACAAAGATGTTTCACTAGTCCTATGACCACATTTGAGGAAGGAGAAGGAGAAGGAGAATAAAAAGAAAAAGAAAAGGAAAACAGAGGAAGAAAAAAGAAGGGTTCTTCCTTCTGAGAGAACGTTATAGATGTTGTACACATAATCTCCCATCAGAAGACCATACTTAGAAAGGGAGATTGAGATTGTTTTTTTTTTTTTTTTTAACCTGGATGATCATGTGATCATGATCATCTGAGTTTTAATGAGTAGAATAGGGAAGAATGAGTATTTTCCACATGGTGGTCAGCAGTAACAAAAGTGATTTGAAGAAAATGATATTCAGGAATGGCTTCTGTGTCAACAAATCAGATACATGTGTCAATTATATTGTTCCAAATGGTGTTAGGAATGAGCGTAAGACCAATTCCCTCCTCTTATCCTCTTACCTGAAGTTTGAGAACACGGAGCCTCTATAGGTAAGGGCAGTGGAGAATCTTCTGAGTAGTGAGAAGGGACTAGGAAAGATACTAGGAAGGATCATCACAGACAAGCACCATTGAACCTATCTTCATCCTCTTCCGTCCAAATCTTTCCTGGGTATTTTAATTGTGGTCACAATTTAAATAGTCTTCATAAGAAAATTAAATTTATTATACTACAATTAAATCGATACATGTTATAACATGGACTAAACTTGAAGACATTATGCTAGTGAAAGAACCATTAAAAAGATCATATAGTGTATGATCCGTTTATATGACACATCCATGGGAAACCCCTACAGACAGAAAGTACATCAGTGCTTGTCAGGGATTAGGGTTTAGAGGTGAATGAGTAATGACTGCTAATTTACATAGAGTTTTTCTTTGGAGCAATGAGAATGTTCTATAATTGTGTTGATGGCTGCACAATTCTGTGAAATTCTAAAAGCCATTGAAGTGTACCTTTTAATGGGTGAGCTTTATGAATTAACATATAAATTATATATTGATAAAATTATTAAAAGTAACTCATTGTTCAACTATTTGCAAAGACAGCACTGGGAACAAATTAGGCAAATGTCAGAAGTGAACCAAAGTGCTCTGCCTAACAATGGCTGTTCAAGACCAGCACACACCCTGGCTCTCATTTCACTGGTAAATAATTTAAATACTGTGCAAATGCAAGAAGCCTACAGGAAAAAGAAATGTGTTAAAAGATAATTTTTAAAAAGAGTAAAACCATGATTCCCAAATCATGTTTATGAATCAGTTATAAAAATGAGCACGTTAAAGATTTGATTTAACTCATTCATGAGAAAATTTGGCAGATGTTATAACTGAATTCTAAAAGAAATTTAAAAGGAGAAACATATTTATACAGAGTTGTGAAATAGCTCAAAGGTAATGGACAGGGCTAAAAACTGATAACTTTGTGCTTTATGTAGACAGTACTCAGCAATGAGAGGCTAGGATCAGATGACCTGGGGGTGTCCTTTAGACAATGCATAGTTTTTTATTGAAATATACATTTTTCTTCTCTAGACAATTGTTTTTCTCAAATAGTTCATGACATGGAAGGTGGGTTAGGATAGAACCAGGGTGAGAAGAAATGATAGCAGAAAGGACATAAATATTCAACATTTTGTGCTCAGAGCTGTAGACTTGACAGGAATGATGGAGGCATAAACCAGAGATAAGACAAAGGGAGATTTATCATAACAGGAGCAGCTAAAGGAGTGGAGGGACATAAAAAAAGGGAAGAGAAGGGTCACATAAGTGGGGAGAGGAGAACTTGAATAGATGGACTCTGACATATACCTGACCAAAGGGACGTTGCCACAGAGATGTCTTAGCTAGATCCCTTCTTTTAAAATGCAAGCTACAGTTGCTCAAGAAGTGCTTTAAAAACAATCCTGATTTTTCAAGGGATCAATTTACCTAATAACTGGTTTGTTAACATCAATTTCCTGAATGATTAATTTGTCAGAAGATCAATTCACCAATTTGTTTCAGTTTTGCCATAATATTGGCAAGTCATTCTTTCTGTGAATTGGTTTTCAAAAAAATTGGTCTACTTCCAGATTCTGATCCCCCAGGCAAATGAATTTGCTAAAGTTGAGTTGCCATTTGTAAAGTTACATTCTACATTCACCAATTTATACAGTTGTTCACTATTGATTTTTTAAGCACTTACTCTGTGTCTGGCACTGTTGTAGAAGGAGAAACTTCTGCCAATAGATCTAAAGAAGAAAATGTTTCCATCCATTGTATGTGATACAGAATTGACAAAAGATGTCTTTTTTTTTTAAAAGATCAGTCTCACCAAATATCAGAAAATCATAAGGATCTACCCAAAATAGGGGTCTTAAGTGGACAGTAATGAGATAGTAAACTAGATGGTAATAAAACATGGAAAACTGACCTAAAACCCAATAAATATTTGTGGAGCATTTTCTCTTACTTGCATTGTGCTAGGTAGGCCTTTAAGGGGTACCACAGGAAAAACACAAAAATGAATAAATTGACTTTAAAAACTTATTGTATGAGTTATATGACACAGGTCACTCATTCTCTTCACAGAAATGATGTTATGAACCGGAATTAGGTTTCTGGGTTGGCTCAGAGCAGTTTAATCCACATGTAGCAGTAAGCATGGCAAGAGAGACAGTGTGTCCTACAGTGTAAAAAATAGGGGCTTTGGGATTACTACAAACTACTTTGAGTAGTTTGATTACCCTGGGCAATTTACTGAAGTTCTCTGAATCTTATCTGTATCATGAGGTAATAATGTCTACCCAAAGTGATTGGCAATTAAGTGAGATAATATAATATAAAAAGTTCTTTTCAAGGTATTCCCCTTCTTTTAAAATGTAGACAAAACACTTTTATTGTTGTTGTCTGCCTTCTTGAAAAGAATAGAGTAAGCATAGATTGTATTTCTGTGATTCTAGTGCAACATCTAATTGCGCTGTAATACAGTGAGCAGTGCCCTGTAGGAGCATTTTACTTATATAGGACTATTTCTTCTACAGTAAATGGTCTTAGAGTTGTTTTGTGCTTTCATAGTTTACACACTTCACCTTCATCATGGAACACCACTTATGCCTGTTATTGGTTCTAGTTTTACCATGTGCTGCTCTTAATCTTATAGGAGAGAACCTGGAAAATGTTACTCATTAGAGTTGCCTATAAACCAACTGTAGATAGATTCCGAGAACTCAGGGCCTCTCCATGAAGAAGATTGGTCTTTGTAGCTATTATCAAAGCTCCTTTACCCACATTTTTACCTAAATATTACAGATTGGGAACAAGGCTACACCCCAAAGCCAAGGTGCATCATCTCTGACTTTCTTCCACACATGGATGATGGCAGCAGTGATTGGGTGCAATTACTATGCTGTTTATCAATCTTTAGTAAGTTTACTGTGTTTTCACTTGGCTTTGAAGTTGTACATGAACGTTATGAACCTCATCACATTTCTTAAGTGTGAATAGAAGGTTGAGAGTGCTACTTTAAATAGTCATGCTGCTCAGGATGGAGATGAAAGCAAAGCAAAAAAAAATAACGGAATGACAAGGAAACAGCTCTATGGGGGAGAACTGTTTACCAGTAGGATTATTTTTTTGGGGGGCGTCCAAAAGCAAATTCTGTAATATGCAAATATTGTTCCTGTGTGGTAGACAAAAATCAGTAAGTGCTACATGTATTCATGAGCAAGGCTATTCACTTTAGCTTTACTTGTAATAGCAAAATCCTTCAAACAATTCTTTGACAAAAGGGGACTGAAGAAATAATTATGATAAATTCATACAATAGAAGACAATGGACATTTGAAAAATATTCTTTATGAAATTGTATTGAATGGCCTTCCTGCTAAGTTGTTGAGAAAAAGAATCAAGGTGAAGTGAAGCATTTACAGGACATCAGCATTTGTGTTAGAAAAAAGAAAAAAAACATGTTCTCTTTAATATGTGTAGAATATCTAAGATATAGAGACCATTGGTTGCACTTATTGGGGGCTAATGGAAGGACAGAAGTGGGAAGGGAGATTTTTCCCAATATAACATTCTGAATCTTTAGGATTTTCAACTATAATAAGGAAAATAATTATTAAAGGCTGGGAAAATGGAAAGACTTGAGCTGAGATCAGAGGTCAACATCCAGGTTGGATGCATATAGTATAATATCAAATCTGGAGACTACTGGGATTTTGTTGAAAAATTAGGAGGCTCAATATGTAAAAGTTATGAAATTTCTCCTTCCTCCCCCACAACCATGAGTTCCATAAGTTTAGAGTCTATTTGGATATTCTATTTATCAAAGTGAGTAGTGAGGTGAAAAATTTGTGTTCTGTAGTGGCTAAAACACAACATGCTACATTTGCAGAGACTATAAAAGAGTAGGCAGAAATTTGTCTCTGCAAATTTTCTATTTTTGACAAAGCTCATAGCAATAATGAGAGGCACATTCACTTATGCACTTATCTTCTTACTCATTAATTCATTCAAAGAATTTTTATTAAGCATCTGCCACATCCTAAACATTTTTCAAAGCATCAAGGATTATAACAGTGAAGAAGATAAGTCCCTGCTCATATGAAGCTTATGAGCTATGTGAGAGACAGGCAATTCATAAAAAGACAAAAATTTCAGATATTTGAAGACCTCATTAAGGAATAAAAAGCATAAAAAGGGGACAAAATGTGTCTTGGGTGGAAGAAGGGAGAATTATTTTGGGAGTGTCAGGAGCCACTCTGGAAATACATGCCCTTAAGTCCTGAGCAAGGGATACTGAGCAATTATTTTGCCCCGCAATAACTTGGGTTTTACTTCTGCTCAGCTAATGAGGTGTGGCTCCAGGAGTAGGCATTACCTGGTGGGGTTGAGTAACACTCACCTGTTCCTTTGTAACCCTGCCCCTTTCCCCTTTTTTTTGGAGAGAATGTTCTAAGAATCAGCATTCCCCCATAAAAGCCAACTCCAGAACGTGTACTCCCACTCTCTCATCAGACTCTTGTGGCTTTCTCTTGCCCCCTTTGAGGGAGCCTGAGGCTGGGAGCCAGGAAAGCTGTCCTGAAGCTCATAGAAAAAGGTATTCAGTGTCTGTGTGGTCTTTTCGTGTCACCCCCAAATTCACACGAGTGACTTTGGTTTAGTTTCCCAGGCTGGACAGGGGTAGCAGATTGGTGCCCAATGTGCAGCACTCATTATGAATTTGGTGGGTTGACTTTGGTTAAGCGTGCTTAGAAAATTCAGAGTAATGTGGATTGGGTTGTGAGAGAAAACAGTTTGCAGATGGAGAGTAAGGAATGCTAATTGTAACATGGGGAATTCATTGTCTTCAGAGAGAGAAATCTACTTCGTATTCCTGGAGACATTAATTAATTGTAGGGGAAAACAGATCAAGAGAGCCCAGCTCACTGAATTCCTAAAAATAGTTAATGATGTCTATCCATGGTTTTGTGAGGAAGAATTGCCTAATTTGCATACTTGGGAGAGGCTAGGTAGAAAGCTGTTTAAAGGTTGCCTCTCTGCTAAACTACCTAGAAGTACAATGGAGAATATTCATAAATTCTGGACTGCCTTAGAAATATGTCTTTTTGCAGACTGCGAGGAGGCCCACTGGTCCTCCAAGGAATTGTTGGAAGAGCTGCAGAATGCAATTAGGACCTTTGAACATGACAAATAGCCTTGTGCCACTCCCAGATGAATTTCTGTCTGCAGCTGGACTAAGGGCGGAGTCAAGTCATACCCAGGCTGTAGCTCCTAAACCTCAGACAGAAAGTCTCAGGGAAAGACCTAAGACTATTCAAATTACAGCTGATGGGGGGAGAGAGAGTGATTCACTTGCGTGTCTGTGAAACTTGTTGGTAGTGGCATGAGCTAGAGAGGAAACCAGCCCCGATTGAGTTTCAGGAATGGAAATCCAAGATGGAAGGGAAGAAAGCACATTGGAAAATTCTGGAGAGGCCAAGCTGCGGGGTTTGGAGGATTCCCAGTCTGATGGAGAAGTGAGCTGGGAATGGGTTTCAGTAATGGTTGAGTGGTCCTGTTTCCACCATTCGAATAAGGCTGCTCCCCTCCAGGAGAACAAGGTTTAGCCTTTCTGATGTGTCTGTGGGTAAACTTTTGCTGCTCCAGTGTGGCCTTCGGGCTGTGTTGGGGGAGGGAGAGGACATTACAGGTTTCCAGCTTTTTCCAGTTTTTGAGCAGGTAGATGAGCAAAATGAGCGTGTTAAAATTCACACTGTGGTTCCTTTTAAAACTATTAAGGAGCTGAAAAATGCTTGTTGCACTTATGGTCCAAATTCGCCTTTTATTCAGAGCTTGATTGAATCAATCTATAGTGAGCCATCACCACCTCATGATTGGATTATGCTAGCCAAAATCTGGAGGTGACTTTTTTTTTTTTTATTGTGGAGATCAAACTGGACGGATTTCTGTACTAAAAAGCTGGAAGGAATTACAGGCATGGTATGGATATTTCTTCAGAGATTTAACTGGAACAGGACCATTTGCAGATTTAGAACAACAGTTAACTTATGACTTACCAACTTATGATCAGATTAGTATGTATGCTAGGAGAGCCTGGAGAGGACTACCAAATAAAGGTGAAAAAATCCTAGATTTCAGTCAGATCTGGTAGGGACCAGAGGAAAAATTCTGGGAATTTGTAGCATGCCTTTATCTAGCGGCAAATAAGACCATTGGTGACTCAAATGCTTCTGAGGTTTTGGTCAAACAATTAGCCTTTGAAAATGCCAATAAAGTCTGCCAAGAAATCATCCAACCCCCATCGGAAAAAAGAAACTGTTTCTGAATTTATTCACCTTTGCTCTGACATGGTTCTGATGCAACTGCAAGGTTTGACTATGGCTACAGCTTTAAAGCTAGTTTTACAGCCTCAGTCTAGGAGACGCCTTCTCAGAGGCAATGTTTTAACTGTGGTAAGACTGGGCACTTGGCTAGGGACTGTGGGTCACCATGCAGCTGGGGAGATCCACCTGGTTGTGCTGGTGCCATTGGAGAGGTGACCATGTGGTGTGGGGAGGCTCTGGCAGGCATGGTGGAAGTGGCCAGCCATCATCTGTGGCTCCACTTCAGTCTTCACGATTGCCGGGAAACTGGAGGTGGGGCCCTGCCCTGGCCCTGCAGTTTACATCAAAAGAGGAACCACGGGCTCACAGTCAGATGTCATCAAGCCTATCCCAGTTGGCCCAGCATTACTATCCTTCCAGGATGTTTTTGCCCCAGAGACTGAGAGCCTGGGACTCCCATGAGCCATGGGAATAGTTTTAACTCCTGAATGGTCCCATGACAAATCCCTACAGGGATTCACAGGCTGCTGTGAATACCATAGACCTTGTGTTGGGACAAAGCAATTTAACTCAGAGGAATTCAAGTATTGCCAGGTGTTATTGATACAAATTATGAAGGAGAGATTAAGATTACAGTTCAAATAAATTTCGTTATTCAGCTTTCTCCAAGGGATGTGATACCGCAGTTAATATTCTTGCCTTGTCACTCTGCAAATGGTCCAGGTGAAATCCTGACTTCCCGGTCCCTGGACCAGGTGTATTGGGCTCATTGGTTAGACAGGAGTGCCCTCTGTTGGTTTTAAAATCAACTAGAAAAATTTCAGAGGTGTGCTTGATACAGAAGCAGACAAGTCAGTTATTTCTCGGAGATATTGGCCAAAGAAGTGGCCTTTACACATTGCACCTGCCAGCTTAGAAGGGACTGGCCAAATTTCTCAACCTGCACAGAATGCTGCATATTTTTGGTGGGAGGATAAACATGGTAATTCTGAAGTCTTTAAACCCTCCTAGACACTTTGCCAGTAAATTTATGGGCTTAAGATATTCTAAGAAGCTTTGGGTTTGTTATTAATAACTCCAAACTTCATTGTCATCTCAGGGACTTAATAAAAAATTTATTTCTCCTAAGAAATTTGCAGGGAATTCACATGAAGGGTATTTACCTATAACCCAGTCTCCCCTGCAAAGACTAGTTCATTCACCCAATCAAAACTTTTGGTGGGGGCACTGACTTTCTTCCTGGTCCCCCAAACAGCAGAAAAGCTAAGAGCCAATTTGGGTTTGTCAGTGGCTCTTAACAGGGGAGAAACTTAAAATAGCCAATATGTTGGTCCAGGAACAACTTCAGGCTGGCCATATAGAACCTACTTTTAGTCCATGGAATGCATCAATTTTTGTAATTAAGAAAAAGTCTGGTAAATGGGGTTGTTGCAAGATCTCAGGGCAATTAATCATTTTATGGAGCCCATGGGAGCTTTACAACCAGGGCTTCCTTCTCTTACAGCTATTCCTTTAGATTATCATCTAATGGTGATAGATCTAAAAGATTGTTTTTTCACTATACCTTTACATCCAGATGATTGTTAAAAATTTGATTTTAGTGTTCCAGCAATAAATTTTAAAGAACCAGTTAAGAGATATTGCTGGAAGGTGTTACCTCAGGGTATGTGTAATAGTCCAATTCTTTGTCAAAATGTTGTGGCATAGGCTATCATGTCTGTAAGGGAAAAATTCCCTTATGCATATATTATTCATTTTGTGGATGATATACTTTTAGCTCATGTTAGTCCAGATGTGCTTTTAAAAAGTTTTTTTCTCAATTAGAAAATTCACTTGCTGCAATGGGTTTGTACATAGCACCCGAAAAGGTGCAAAAAACATATCCTTTTCAGTATCTAGGTAATATGATAGAAGGACACACAATTTATCCTCAAAACTTACAAATGAGGGTCAAAGGATTATACACCCTTAATGATTTTCAAAAATTATTAGGTGATATTCATTGGCTGAGACCATCTTTAAAACTAACTACTGCAGATTTGAGTCCTTTGTTTTAGATCTTACTGGGGGACCCTTCTCCAACTTCTCCTTATCAGATCACAACAGAAGTAAGAACACCCTTAAAGAAAGTTGAATTTGCTATTAAAAAGGCTCAGCTTACCAGAATTAACTCATAGGAGCCTATATATTTATTAATATTTCCCTGCTTATGCTCCTGCAGGAGTGATATGGCAATCATTGGGAGTTATTGAATGGCTCTGCTTAGTTCATTCTCCTCAAAAGTCATTGAATCCTTTTTATGATTTTGTTGCTCAGTTGGTTATGAAAGGCAGAATGTGAGTTTTACAGCTGGTTTGATCATAACCTAATATTGTTATTATCCTTTATTCTACTCAACAGAATTATTTGCCAAATTGAGGAATGGCTTTTCCAAACTTCTAATACTTGGCAAGTAGCTTTTGCTAATTTCCCTGGTCAGATCTAAAATCATTTTCCTTGTGATAAAATTTATTCAATTTGCCTTAGTAACTACATTTATTTTTCCAAAAATTGTGCATGCTCAACCAAGAGTTGGGGCACTATCAGTGTTCACTGATGGGACAAGTTCAGGTATATCAGGTTTTTATAGCCATGCTCATACAGAGGTAATGCAAACCTCAAATGCTTCTGCACAACAAGCAGAACTTCAAGTTCTCATTTGTGCTATAAGTCATTTTGCAAATGAGCAATTAACATTTATTATGATCGTTTATATGCAGTTGGAGTTAAAAAAATATTGAAACTTCAACTATTGGGTACACACCATTACAAGAGTTATTCAATTTGTTTCATACTTTGCAGAAGACTGTTCAAATGTGTCAACATCTATGTTTTATAGGCCATATACTGGCCCACACTAATCTTCCAGGGCCTTTAACATCAGGTAATGATAAGATTCATAAACTGGTTGCTGTTTGTCAGCAAAAGTATGACTGTGCACAAGGTTTGCATTCTTTGCATCATCAAAGTGCTTCTAGTTTGCATAAAAAATTAATATTACTAGAGAGCAAGCTCATCAAATTGTATGTCAATGCCCATGATGTGTTTTACACATTCCATCTTTACCATCTGGGGTAAGTCCCTGTGGGTTATGACCAAATTGGTTATGGCAAATGGATGTAACTCACATCCCTCAATTTGGCAAACAATGTTATGTATGTATAATTGTAGATACTTATTCCACATTTATCTTTGCCACAGCCTGTACAAAATAAAATACTCAACATGTTATTTCTCATTGCCTAGCTGCCTTTGCAGTATTAGGATGTCCTTTGCAGATTAAAACTGATAATACATCATCTTATACTAGCACTTCTTTTCAGCAGTTCTTCCAACAGTTTTGTATTGACCATAAAACAGGTATTCCTTACAACCCTCAGGGTCAAGCCATTGTAGAACAAGCTCATTTATGTATTAAGCTACAATTAAAAAAACAGAAAAAGGGAAATAGGACCCCCCCCAAAATAACCATAATCATGCCTTATTTATTTTAAATTTTCTAAACTGTGACTCAGAAGGTACACTGCAGCTGAGTGACACATGTCTTCCACAGCTACAGGTCCGTTAGGCCAAGTTTGGTGGAAACATTTACAAACAGGTCAATGGAAAGGACCAGATTCAGTGATAATGTGGGGTAGAGGTCATGCTTGTATTTTCCCAGAAGGTGCATTTTGTCCTACTTGGGTACCTGAATATGCCATCATATATGGAGGACCTAGAAACAAAATTCAAATGACTGAGGATTGATCTAGAGATGTCAACCCTGACTCCCAGAAAGGAGAGGAAGCTTCGAAGGATGAGGGGAAAAAAGATGGCCCAGAGAGACCCAACGGTGAAACTATCCTCATGGAAGCTGTGAAGAATCTAATGCTGCAGGATGAGCAGATGATATAGCAGTAAGGAAGAACTAAGTTTCTAGCTATGATGCTTGTATCAATGCTAGCTCTGTTAAGCTGCCAGGTAACTAGGACACAGGGAGAAACTTACTGGACATAGTTTCCAGATCCATCTTTAGTACCCCTATGTGTGTGGACTGGAGAATCCATCCCAGTATTTACTAATGACTCATATATGATGGGAGGTCTTACAGGCACTCATATTACTCCCATTCATGTGACTAGATTTAATTATTCTGGCTATAGCGATCAGTTACCTATGTATTGGTCCCACAATAAACATGCTGGCTGTCTAAAAGTGTTCTTTAAGGAAAAGACAGCAGTTAGGGGGCCTAGACCAGCTAATTGTACTAGCCTCAGGGACTCAAAGCCATATATTATAACAGTTATTAAAATGGGACTCTCCCATAACAAGCCAGTCATTTCAGCAGAATGTCCGCTAATACCTCACTGTCCTAACCATTCTGCTGTAGAAATCGGCACATTTCCTAAATGGATGGATTGTAAATACCTTGCCAATATAGTATAAGGTGTCTAGAAATAGTGTGTATATTTTAGACTGGTCTCTTGGGATTGACAAAACAATTACATAAGGGTGCTGCCATGACCCCTGTAGGATTTGTTAGTAACATCTTGACCTTCAGTGAAGGTGGCATCCAGAAAGATGTTTGGCATTTGATTGCAGCCTCAGAAATTTTACATTTTACTGACAAGCCTTTACCAGACTTTGTAGGCAGAAATTATAAGGAAGGTTCTTGTTATGGCCTGGAAGCCTGTGTTCAATATCCTTATATTTTAATTACTGGAAATGTGAAAGTCAAAAGAAAAGATGATAAATATCTTGTAGCCTGTAATAATTGTAATTTAACTAATTGTATCACCAGATATAATAGAGGAAAAGGAACATTGATACTTCACCAGCCCTCTTGTCTTATTGCCAGCTAATATCTCAGAGCCATGGTATGCTGATGCTGGTTTTTAAGTCTTACAACAAATACATGCCCAGCTGACTAGACCTAAGTGAGCTCTTGGACTGTTAATACTTGGAGTGGCTGCCTTAGTTTCATTTATTGCTTCCATGGTCCCAGCTTTGGTGGCCATATCTCAAAATATTCAGCATGCAGATTTTCTTAATAATTTGGCTCATAACACTTCCAAAGCTTTTCATAATCAGATAAATATTGATTACAGGATTGAAACTAAGCTAAATGCCTTAGAAGCTACTTTCATAAATATTGATAATGAGCTTTCAACTTTAAAGTTTGAGGAAAGGCTTAAATGTCATGCTGATTATAAATATGCGTGTTACTACTGCTAAATACAATGCTTCCCAATGGGATTGGGAGAAGGTTAAAAACCATTTATTAGGTATTTGGCAGAATAATAATAACAGCTTGGATCTTTTGGAGTTACATTATCATATTCAAGATATACAAAAAAGTAAGATTGATTTTTTTTGGATCATGTCGCTTTAGCTGATCAAATACTTTGAGAGTTAAATGGTTTTAATCCTGGAAACATACTAAAACATTCTGCATGGTATATTATTTCTTTGCTATTAATTCTCTCTTATATTGTAATCATAGAATGTCGTGCCTTTAGAACAAGAATTCAGGAACTCAAGAGAGCGATTCATTATGTACTTTTTTTCAAAGAAAGAAGGGGAAATATGTTGGGAGCTGTTCTGGAAATACATGCCCTTAAGTCCTGAGCAAGAGATACTGAACAATTTTTGTGCCCTGCAATAGCTTGGGCTTTCTTCCACTCAGATAATGAGGCATGGCTCCAGGAGTAGGCATTACCTGGTGGGGTTGAGTTACACTCACCTGTTCCTTTGTAGTCCTACCCCTTGCCCCTTTTTTGGAGAGAATGTTCTAAGAAACAGTGTCCCCCAATAAAAGCCAACTCCAGAACGTGTGCTTCCTGTCTCTCATCAGCCTCTCGTGACTTTCTCTTGCCCACCTTGTGGGAACCTGAGGTCAGGAGCCAGGGAAGCCATCCTGAAGCTCATAGAAAAAGGTATTCTGTGTCTGCATGGTCTTTTCATGTCACCCCAAATTCACACGAGTGACTTTGGTTCAGTTGCCTGCTCTAGACGAGGGCAGCAAGGAGTATTTAGAGAAGTCCTGGGGAAATAAACAGAAGAGAAAAGAACTGAATGATGATGACAGTGAGTAAACGTGTAGATTTAGTGGGACAGTATTCCAAGCAGAAGGAACAGCAGGTGGCCCAGAAACAGGGCATTCTTGGCAGGGAACAGCCAGGGAATCACAGAATCAAAATGTAATGACCAAGAAATGAAAGATGGAGGTGCAGAGAATATCAGTTCTTTTAAACTTTCTTTTTGTGCACATCAGTTATCTGGGGATCTCGCTAAAATGCAAATTCTGATTCAATGGATCTGAGATGGGGCCCAAGATAGCATCTTTCTAATTAGCTCCCCAGTAATGCTGTTCTTATCATACTTTGAGAAGCAGGGTACTATATGGTACACTCCTATGGGTCAAGGTAAGGAATTTAAATTTTATGCTTAGGATGTGAGGAGAATATTGGAAAGTTCTAACTAAAGGAATGACAAAATCTTATCTATAATCTAAAAAGATTGCTCTGGCTGTTCTATGGAGAGCAGACTGTTGATTTCAAGGGAAGAAATAGTAAATAATTAGAAGTTTACTGAATAACTTGGGTGACAGACAAAATGACTTCTACTAGGCTTTAAAGATGGCATTGGTAAAATTGAGGATACATTCTGAAGGCAATGGAATAGAATCTATTGATGGTGAGTGGAGGAAAAAGGAATCAAAGACATCTCCTAGTTTTGAGTCAGAGTAACAACAAATTGAGTGAATGGAGGTGTCATGTCTATTTATTGGAAAATATCCAGGGAATGTGTAGTGAAAACCCTCTTGTTCATGGTAGTGGCCTTGGAGGTTCTGCTTATCAGTTCTCTCTTTAAGAAAGAATTTGCCACAAGGATTGTAATAAGCTGATAGCCTCCAGTTACAGGTACCTTCAAGACCTGACTCAGAGGTAGTGCTGAGGCCATGTGCTTCCCAGGTAGCTCAGGAATGATAAGCATGGCTGTGAGTCCAGGGCTTGCCAGAGCTCTCTCCTAGGCTGACCAAAGCTTTCTCAGAGCTGCCTGGTGTCTGAGGCTTCTGCTACCTCATCCTCCTTCTTTTCCCTCTCCTTTCGCAGATCTGCATCAGGCACTGAAGGTTTTCTTTGCTTACTCTGGCTCTTTTCCTTCCTCTTTGACTAGTATGATTCCCATACATCTCCTGTACTTCTAGCACCTTCTGGGTATCTGTTTCCCAAAGGATTGAATCTGTACTTTCACCTAGAAGTCATCACAAATGGACTTGATTCCCCAATTATTGAACATGTCTAATGTGTCAGAAACTGTGCTATACATAATATGGGATATGTAAGACATGTGTCTATGCTCATATGTAGGTTAGATTTTAACCAAAGAGATTTAAATCTATATAACTGATCATATTTAAAACCTAATATGAAAATAGCCATATTCATTTGTTCCTTCAATAAATATTTATTAAGTGTCAACAACAACAGGACTTACATCCAGCTTTTCAGAGTCTGATTGACTTGTAAGTGGAGGAGCTTCTGTACTTAACTTATTCTAAAACCTATTTTTCTTTCTGTTAACTGGATATTCTAAGCTAGTGCAGTTCAATCTATATACAATGGGAGGCCTATATGTGATTCTAAATTTTCTAGTAGCTATGGTAAAAAGGCAAAAAGAAACAGGCAAAACTAATTCTGGTATACTTTATTTAATCTAACATATCAAAAATGTTGTCATTTTTTATATGCAATCAATATAAAAATTATCAATGAAAATATTTTTTAATACTGACTTAAATTTGTGTGTATTTTACACTTAGAGCACATCTCAGTTCCTACTAGCCACAATTCAAGTGTGAAATGGTCACGTGACTAGTAGCTACTATATTGGATAACACAGTTCTGAATAGTCTTGAATGCAAATAAGCAACCTTGAAGCAGAGTAAGTAACAGGTATATGATTTCCTGTTATTTTTATGGGATAAAATGGATGTGGTCTGACTAGAGACTAGGATCTAAGAATGCATCTCAGGATATGTATGGCCTGCCCCAGGGCATTCTTCCTTTCCTGCTCTGGGGTTCTAGTTGTGAAAGTCCTTTTTACCCTGCAGCCTTTCTGCTGGGGAGACAGAGCCTTCTGGACTTCTTTTCCCAGGAGCAAGGGACAACTTGTGCTGTCATCATAGTAGGAGGGCAACATAGGCATTGTGCTGAGTAGAAGCAGGAACGGAAGAGCCTGATTTGGTGTGGGAAACTTGTTATCACAGAGCTTCCAATGTCATTGGTAAAATTAGACAAAACAACACTTGCAGAATGTTTTCTAAAGTTAGTTTATAAGATAGTGACTATAAATGTACTTTTGGAAACATCGTGTATCACGTTTTTACCATGTATCTCACTACCAAATCTAAAGGTAAGATACATTCTAGTGGTTTCCAGATGTTAGTGCACATTAAAATCACTTAGAGATATTTAAAAAAATACTAATGTCTGGCTTTTACCTCCAAACATTCTGCTTTAGTTGTTCTGGTGTCCTGGTTGGGAAATGAGAATTTTTAAATTTCTCCATACAGTTTGGGAACCACTGCACTAATATGCAGCCAAGTTTGGGAGCCACTGATATGGTCTATTCGGTTCTCTTAGAAAACACATTTGTTCATTCATACAACAGATATTTGTTAGGGCCATCTATGTGTCAGAGTCTGGGATAAATGCCATGACCTGATGGAGGAGGAGCTGGACACATACAAGTGAACAGTAACAAGTAAACATCTGGCAAGTGTCATTAAGTCCTAGAATCTTTGAGGACAGAGGGTGTGTGAGAGAAGATTTTGAGAAGGAGGTAAAGTGGGTGTTGAGTGATGAATATGAGTTATCCAGTATATGAGGACAATATGAAGTAAAGAGAAATTGTATTTCTGTGGGGAGAAAATATGGTATAAAATACATTTTTGTGTATATTATATTTGGTTAGGGTATGCACTGGAGAGAGTGGTCAGAAAATACTGGAAAAGGAGACAGACTTTGTGGTGAACTCACAAACCCAGGAGTTTGGATTTTATGCTTTATTTTATGTTTGTTTATTCTGATTTTCCACTATTACATTGAAAACTGGATGAGAGTAGATTTATTACTGATAGTTAAGAAACCAATGGAGTGTTTCAGGGAAAGTTAGGATTGGGTTGTCTTTTTAGAAAGACGTCATATTGGTGGCAGGGTAGAGTGGACTAAGAAGGCAACAGTGAGGGAAGAAATAATGAGAGTCTGTTGTCATGTATTTAAAAAAATAAAATCAATAAAACTAAAAAAAAAAAGAATAGTGAGTGTGGATGTACAGGATGGATAGGGTGTCTTTGTCTGCCTGGCTGCCATAACAAAATATCATGAACTGTGTGGCTTAAACAGAAATTCACTTTCCTCACAGTTCAGGAGACTAGAGGTGCATGATCAAGATTCTGGCTGATTCTATCCTGGTAAGGATTCTCTTCTTAGCTGGCCTATGGCTATCATCTCACTGTGTGCTCACTTGACTTCTTATTTGTGGCTGGTGGTGAGAAAGAGTGCATGAACTATCTAGTGTCTCTTCTTGGGGAGGACACTAATTCTATTGAAGCAGGGCCCCACCCTAGAACCTCATTTAACATTAATTACCTCCACAACACCCCACCTCCAAATATAATCACACTAGAGTTTGGGGCTTCAACATGTGGATTTTGGGGGACATAACTCAGTTGATAGCATAGTGTGTTTTCTCATTCCTCAGTGAGAAAAAGAGAACCTGTGCTCCATGTTCATAGTGTACAGGTGTGTGTTCAGAAATCCACCAGAACTGGGTGTCTATCATTAATCAACTAAGTGACCTTGGAGATGTTGCTTAATAATTCCTAGTTGTTCTTACCTGTAAAACTGAGGTAAGGCTACTTTTGCACAGTGTAGTATTGTATTAGACAGCATATGTGGAGGCTTTTGGCCCTAGGTCTGCCAGGTGGTGGGTGCTCAAAAATAGGTAGTTTTGTTGATATGTGCTTTGCAGGCTGATTTGTAAATTTGCAACTGATTTCACAGTTTCTGCAGGGTCACAATCTACTAGCAAAAAAGGAAGTAACTGTAGAGTTCAAGCAAAAGAGAACGACTGCTTTTCTTTCCCATGTGACTTCACTGCATTGAATGGGGGCTGGGCTGCCTATGTATACATGAATATGGCTTAAGGTAAACCTTTTCTGTTCAAATCTCTAATCTTCAGCTGTTCATTATTTTGTGGTCACAGTTCTTGCTAGCTTAGGTCTCCAGCTTATATTTATGAGCTCTTTTAAGTAAACATTAGAAAATGAAATAACATAATGCACTGCTAATAGAAAACAGCAGGGGAAAAGAGAGGAGTCCTTTTAATTTTTATTACCATTCTTCCATTAAAACCTCCAATTGAGATTAATGCTATCTGGGAGAAACATACCCAGGAAACCTGAACCGCAACATGAACATTCTATATAACAGTTCTTCAACCAGGGGCTTTCTGTTCCTTGAGGATTCTGTGGGTACATCTTTCTTGACTGCAATCACACAGTTGCAGAATTAAAAACAGATAAAACAGAGCCTGTCAACAGCAGCACTACATCAGCCTCGATCTTTTAAAAAATTGAGAAGTTGTATCATTTTTGTTTTGAGGATCTTCTATCCTATATACTGGGCTTGAATATAAGTGTTTGCAAAGTCTTAAAGGGCATCTCTTATATAAGTAGAATTTTCCCTAAGTTCAAGGTATCCTATGAAAGTTTCAATTTGGTTTCTATTTTTATCTTTTCATTAAATAAGGTGAATGCAGATTGCTTGTAGTGGGACTCTGGGTGCTTTAATCGGACTCTTCAATCCATATTGGTGGGGACATGTGTCGGAGGACAGTTGCTTTAATGATGGGTTGGGAAGCCTCCAGGGAAAACAGCTTTTGTTTTTGTTTGTAGAACTCTGCCATCTGTATCAGAGATTGGTGAGAAAAGATGACAATAGAGACCTCCAAATTAAGAAGCAGTGTTTAAGATAGCCACTGTCATCGGAATGCAAGCATAGCAGAACTGGAAAAGAACCTGAGGATCATTCAGTCCAGCTCCTTCCCCTGTAGAAAAAAAGGAAGTGAAATAATTTGACCAAAGTCCAATGTAGCTTGTTGCAGATCTAATGTTAGGATACACCACTCCTGGCTCTGAATTTTCCATGAACCATGATTTCTGCTCTTGGGAACCTTTGTTTTCTAGCTTATTTAAAGCAAACTAATCATAAAAAACAAAAACAAAAACAAATCTCCCCTGGAAGTTTCTAGTTTTTCTATTGGGTAATGAAAGATTATAGGTGCTATGAGATGAGTCATCTAAAAGTCATATTGATGAATATTTGAGTCCTCTAAAATTCATATATCAAAGCTTAACTCCCAATGTGATGGTATTTGGATGTTGGGTTTTTGGAAGGTAATAAGGTTTAGATGAGGTCATGAGGTTGGGTTAGTAGACACTAATGAAGAGATTATATATGAGTCCTTATAAGAAAAGCAGAGGAGATCAGAGCTTGTTTTCTCTCCACTATGAGAAGACCACTGTCTGCAAACAAGGAAGAGAGCCCTCATTGGTAAGCACCTTGATTTTGGATTTTTCAGCCTCCAAAGCTGTGACAAATAAGTTCCTGCTGTTTAAGTCAGGCAGTATATAATATTTTGTTATAGTAGTCTACTAAAACAGTATCCAATCAAATAGAGATGTATTAGAAATAAATGTGCTATTTTAAAAGTAAAAACTATTGTTAAACTAGATCTGATTTCTTCTTTTTAAAAAAGCACAACTTTTATATAAAGTATTGAAATCAACCAACATCCATACATTGTTTAAACACCTGTATGCCCTGTTTGGAATGAAGAATATTTGTCCCTAACTCTGGTGTCTCACGAAAGAGGCATATCTATAAATATATAATTACTACTGGAATTCAGGGCTCAGATCCGTTTTTCTCATTGTTTCTATTACAACATCTAATGGGGCATTCAATTACTATTTTTGAATGAATGAATCAGTAGGAAGGAGGGATCATATATGGCTTCAGAGAAATGGTATTTAACTGGTTTTCATCACCCCAGTAGACTTCTCTAGAAATAGAAGTGCAATGCAGTACTGGAGTGGGAGTTTTCACCTGGTCCCATGTCTTTTACTTGACACCAGTTTCATCTTATTATAGGCTGGCAAACCCAGTACACACACAGTAAGCCATGGTTTTGACCAAAGTCCCAGAACCTTGAAACAGACCTGGAAACAGAGCTCTCTGCACTCACAATCAAAAGGTCCCACTGACATTTTGTTAAGGCAGAAGGGATGGGAGTGAATTTTTAAAAAAGACACTATTTACATTAGTTACCTTCCTTCACATTTATCACTTAATTTAATATAATACTGAAAAGAGAGTTATTCCCATTTTAAAGATGACAATACTGAGGTTCAGAAAGATTGAATAACTTTGTCCAAAGATAAATAGCTATTAAGGGATGAAGCCGGGGTTTGAGTTTAGCTCAAACCCAAATCCAGTCGCCTCCAAAGCTCATCCTCTTTCTACTCTATCTTTTTACTCATAAGGTTCAGTGCATTACTTAAGGAGCCAGTATGTTCCAACAGTCTTACTATCAGCCATATTTTCATGCTTAACATCTGGGTTTTAAGGAGCTCAGTGGAAACACAGGAAACGTTATGTACAAGTTTTTTGCTTTGTTTTTTTTTTTAACTCATTGGAAATCCATTTGGGATGATGCTTCATATGATATGTTGGATAGTATAATTCATCCCTGTTCTGCCAAATCAAAGGAGAGGAAGTTTGGAGGGTGGGTAGTACAAAGTGGAGAGGAAAGGGGAGAAGGAGAGGGTGTAGGGAAGGACACTTGTCAGGGATCAGCTGGAAGGAGGAAGAATGTTTTCTAGAAAGGGCATCATTGGTTTTTGATGAGGAATGGTCATGCAAAGGTCAGCAATGAGCAACACTGGACATGCAACTTGCAAGACTGAAGAGAGTTCAATATTGTATTAAAATATAAGACTTTTTAAAAAGTTGATGTTACAAATAAAGTTTCATTCAGCCATGTGTCATGGACCTCTGAGCTGGGTTGGAACAAAGGCTCTCTGGGTTACAGTAGAAATTCTGAGTGTTTCCTTGTTCTTCCCTATGTCAAAATCCCACATAATCATCTGCATAGCTAAGAAAATAAATTGCTTCACTCTAATAACTACTGTGTGCTCTATTTGTGGAATTTTATTCTAGAAGGCCACATTTGACTATGTTGTATTCTATAAATCATCATGAGTGGCAGATTTCAGGCTCCAAGATAGAGCAGAGTTAACCTAGATACAACTTTGAAATTATGCCATGTGGGCATAGTACCCTGCCGCCTCTTCTGGGACACCTGCTTCTTGGGTGAGATGTGGCATTGCCTTCCTGTAATGAGCCCACTGTGAGAGGAAGGAATGTGAGCTAGACAGAAGCATACATAAATCCAGAAGACAGGTGCCTGTCTGTGAGGATCAGTCATTGCAATGGGAAGAGTCACTTAGAAGGTAAGGAGAGAGACAAAGGCTGTGCATGGGACCTGGGGCAGAGTGACAGCACACAGACCGTCCCTTTGATCTGTAGTTCAGAGGCGGACCTGATAGCTCAGGTTCATTTTTCCAAGGCCATGTCTGTAGAGAAGAATGTATTTCACCTTTTGTATAAAAAAATGTTCCGACAAATATGAAAACTTTATATATAACTGCCACCAGAGGGGAAGAAGGTGGCTGCCATGTGTACAGGGCCCTCTTTCAGAGTCACACAGGTCTGCATTGTGGCATGTCTGCTTCCTAGGATCATCGCAGGGGTACTGGTGCAGGAGATCCAGTCTAAATCAATTTGACGAATTCTGCAGCATTTGGGTGGAGAGCAGCCTGCTGCTTTGCAGAGGTCACAGGAACAGGGATTTATCATGCCTCAGAGCTCTGGTCTGTTTCTACCACTTCCTGATGACATATCTATGAACATAAAACTTCTTTTTCTCTCAACTCGACTCCTGGAATGTTGTAGCTACCCCTCATCTGAGTTTTTATTCTGCCTACCAACTCTCTTTCCTTTTTGCACATGCACATGGTTGAGATTCTCTTTAATGGGAAATTCTTTATCTGCAGATGGGACATTAGAAATGAACTGAGAGATAGACTAACCCTGCAGCACTTTTAGTTTCAGATAATCTTATCTGTATCCAGCCCCTTGCTTTCTAGAAACATAAATTGTTCTCTTTACTGGCTTAGTATAACTAGCTCCTGGGAAATGGCAACCAAGACCACATCTGCTAGCCCTTTGATGTGGCAGCTACAGAAGAAAGGAATGATGCATCCTGCCTGGATTACTGATTTTTTTCCCCTCCCTCTTCAACTTCTAATGGGTATAGGAGCATTTAATGAACTCACATAGATTTTGAAAAGAACCTCACAAAAATAGAGTAGAAATCAAAGAGGAGTTGAAAATGTCAAATTTAGCTTCTCGTTGATGGATCTCTGGCTTGAGATGGCTTCTGGCGGCCTCCTGGGTCAGACAGAGGAGGACTCTGGCAGAAAACTATGACAAACTGTCTGGAAAAGTGCTCTTTGACAAAGTGGCAAGATATGCTGCCTCTGTTATCCTCAGGGCACATGGCATAAAGCAGGAATTTGACAAGAGAAGGGTGTTTTGCCTCTCTGATCCATTGACTTCTAGCACTCCCTCTTGGCCTGGGTGCACATCCCAACTCTGCAAGGCCAAACTAATATAGCCCTGGACATTGGGGTAGGAATGGGGTGGGTGGTGGATGACCAGCTTTTAGCTTTGCATCCAAGCGCAGAGACTGACACAAGTAAAAGTTCTTTCTCTAATCTGATGGCAGGGCAGAGTCACCTGCTGGCTGCCCTCCTGAGTACACTGCACATTGGTTACTCAGCGCCACGCACCCAGGGGTTGCTTGGTTAAACTCTTTACATGTGGGACTTGAGTGCCTTGCTTTCTCAATGTTTCCCAGCTTTGGTTTGCAGTCAGATGCTTCTTGGCTTTTAGATCAGTATTTTCTGGACACTCTTTCAGGGTCTTTTACATTCATACCTCACTTCATGTCTCTGGCTGCTGTTTTTTTTTTTTTAAATGTTTCTTTCTCTTGTTCTGTACTTCTGCTTCTCCAAGTGTCTCCTAATTTGGGCTTCTCTATTGTCTTCTCATGCATGGCCCTGCTTCTTTCAGTAGAAGTAGGTAAGTAATACATAGTTTTCATTATATAAATAATGTCGGGTTTCTGTTCTCACAACTAAAAGGCTCAGGGGTCACTCTAGTTAAACTGGGCTAACTGGGCTGCACAAAATAACCACACAAGAGACACAAATACCTTTTTCTTTGGGGTCGCTGTGACAGCTCCTCTGACCTTAAGGGTCCACAGAAAGAGAGAGAGCGAGAGCACACGCTGACCCCTTTTATTGAGGAGAAGCTATTCAAATGAGGCAAGGGGTCAGGTTTCAGGGGGCTGAGTCTATCTTCATGATGTCCACTGTCAGCAGGTTGACTGACACCTGGGTAGGCCACACCCAAGGGCACAGTAAGAGAAGGGGACACACACAAGGCACTTCCGTGGAAGATTCTATCCTAAACAGGGCAAGGGATTATATTACAAAGGAACAGGTAGCTTCACCCATGGGGCTGTAGCAAGACACACCCATTTCTGTGACTGAGAGCCTCTGCACCCAGCTGGGGAGTGCAATTCAGTCACCCATAAGGTTGGCCTCCCACACATGCTCAGACTAAGATAAATTTTTTTCTAAGACAAATTTTTTTGAAACATGTAAAAGTAGAAAAATGTTTAAAAATCCTTAATTCCATCATTGAAAAATGATCTTTTCCTTCTTGAATTTTTTTACTAGCCAGACTCTAGGTTGGTATTTCATTCATAAAAATAGGCATGTCAAATGCTTGCAGGAGGGGCAGTATTATAACCAAGGAGGAGAGTGGATGCAGTGGGAAGAGTATAGAAAATCTAGTTTGATATCCAGTCCAAGCATGTCCTGGCTGTGATGTGGGCCAGTGAATTGTCCTCTTTGGACTTCAATGGGTAAAGCAGAAATAATAAAATATGTTTCTTTAAGAGCTAGGCAAGGGCAGTCTTTCACAAGGAAGATGTTCAACAAACATTTGGTACAATAAAAATGTAATTTAAAATTAGGGAAATTCTTTGGGTGGTGAGTGGAGTATATACACAACAGGATATCAAGACTGGGGCCAGGGAGAGGTGTAAGGAATGAGACAGCTGGGCAGAAGAAGTCTCCAGCACAACTGGACAGCACCCAGGAGGGTCACTTTGCTGATGCAAAGACCTGGAGAGTGGAGGCCCAAAAGCTTCTTCATCTGAGAAATCTTCCCAGACCATCTTTCCCTTTACGAACAGGGAATCCCTTGTCCTTCTCTGTTCCTGCAGTATGTGTGGCTTTATAATGCATTTACCACTTTATAAAGTCATATAGGAATTAATGTGTGGAGCCCTCACATGTCTGTGAATTTCCCCAGGGCAGAGATAACATTGCACTCTTCTTGTATCCTCAGAGTGTCCAGCCCAGTGATGCCAGTACAGACGGATATGTCCCTGAGTATTGTACATTATCATCTGTGTAAACATATTCTACTGAGTCAGAATACTTGCAGGAGTGGGAACTTGTGTGTGGTTTCTTTTGGCAGAGTGTGTGTGTTTGTGTGTGTGTGTGTGTGTGTGTGTGCATGCGTGTAAGTGTGGAAACTGTGGTACAGCAGAAAAATGAGGACAGACTCTAGATTGAAGGGATGCTATGTTCTGATGAGTGGACTTTTCTATATATTTAAAGTATACACAAGTGTCCTTTTTGGTTTCAGCCCTCATTTAACATTCCTGAAAATCTATAGGGGTTCAATACTTCTTAAATGTTTCTACTGCAATGTACCACGAGGTAAAGAAGAGTGACTATATAAAACAACACCTTTCAAATAAGACAGAATAAATATTGATGTGATCCATAACCATGCAATAAGAATACTAAAGAAAGAAATGGATTTTCCAACGTTAATATAGGCCTACTAGTTTAGTTTCTGTGGTTGTTACTCATATGACAAGTCTCTGGCAGTGAGAACAGGTTACCTAAGGGCATAATTTCCACTCTTTTTAAATAATGAAATGTTTGTATTTACTAGGGCAGGAAGGTACACAATGTACTAGGCAGCCTGGACTCCTCTCCCCCAGAACTACATAGTGGGGTAGGGGTGGAGAGTCCACAGGGAGCATACACACATAGCCAAGGCATATCAATGGCATATCTTCCTAAGTCTCAATTTTACTCAGAGATTTGGAGGGGAAAATTTCATGAAAGAATGGGAGGTAGCTTAAAACAGTTTGTTATAAAAACAAAGTTGAATATATTATGGTGCTTAATGGACATTTTAAGGATTCAATTAATGACTAACAAGTTGTGGACTTGTTGTAGGCAGTTTCAGGTCCTGACCCTGGTCCCCACTGTTCTTAACCCCTGATATATTATATATATATATATATATATACCTTCCCCTTACCTGAGCCTGGAGGTTGAGCCCCTGGAGAAAGGTTTTTGACATTGTTCCAGTGAGAACCCTATTACTCAAGCCAATTCTTAGTGAGGGTCTCACATAGTTGTAATGGGTGGAGCAGGACATATTCGTACCTATAAAGTGATAGTTCCCAATCCTAGATCCTCTCCCAGAGGTGTTAGGGTCTGTAAACAAGTCAAGATGGCACCTGGCATTTTTCCAGAGGGAGTGGTTTGTGAAGTAACACCATTAAGTGTGGAGATTCCTTATTGGTTGACTGCTATATCTAGTTTATGTTAATTAAGATAAGCTGTGTGTAATGTATATATACCCCTCCTGTCCACTCCTGCTGTATCAATCTACACAAGTTTCTCGTCACCCCCTGGTTAGTGCGGCACAGAGGTTGTTACTGGGTCTTTTATTCCTACATCAAAGAAGTGTGCTATGTATATTAATAGAAATGCTTAGTTTAGATTAGTTAGACAATTTAATATTGATTGATCTTTTGTTATCAGTAATTCTACAATAAATATAAGTAATTTGAGTCAGTGGCTCAACCTCCAGGATCAGATAAGGGGAAGGCAAGTATGTATCCCTACATCAGGAGCAAGTGTCATGGAGCTATGAAAGTTTGATATATTACAATTATTGGATACCTATAGGTTGTCCTATATACTACTTTTGTTACCCTAAATCAAATGGTTGCATATCACAGGTATAAATGTTAAAGTAAACAGTCCTAGGTATATCTGGTAGGTTTCTATATCATTGCATCAAAGTCAGTGGAATGGATGTGGGAGGGCTATTGTAGGTCAGGGACCCTCTTGGCTTTGATAGAATGTTACTCAAGTCTCATTCAGAATTTTCTTCTCAATCTGAAAGATTTTGATGTAGTCTTTTGTGGTGTGATTAGTTCCATCTTCTTTTCTTTTTTCCTATTGTTCTTCTTTTCTTCTTTGCTACAGTATTTGAATGTCCCCTGTTCATTAATTCAGTAGACATTTATTACTTACTCATTTGGGAGTGTATAGAAACTAACAGGGCTCCATTCATGACCTTAACACATAAGGGAGGAAGTGGGGGTAAATAGCCCCATAACCACAACGATGAGATAAATATTTTTGATAGATGCAAGCACAGAATTTCCAATACAGATGAGGATTTTGTATCCAGCTGAGGGCAGGAAGAGGTGGGAGAGGACTCTTTCTGAAGGCAGTGATGCTTGATCCAATTATGAAAGACAAGGAGGACTCAGGTGGAAAAGGCTAGCAGTGAATCAACAGGGGAAAGGACAGTGTGTGGGAAGGAATGGAAGATGAACCCCATGCATGAAAGGAGGACTTTAAATAGATGAGTCTGCTTGGAGCAAAGCATGGGTTGGAGGGAAGGATGGGAAACAAGTTTTGAGACAGAGGATGATCACTCAGGGCCTTACATGTGAAGTTGCAGGTCCAAGGATTCATTCATTCGAAACATTTATTAATAACCTTTTATATGTTAGACCCTATTTTTCAGATGTTGGGCATGCTTGAGTGAACAACGTAAATTCCAGTTCTCAGACAACAAACAAACAAACAAATAGAAAGAAAGAAAGAAAAATGTATATAAGTGACTACATTGGATCAAGTGGCCAGAGAAGAACTAGATGACGTTTAGGGCCAGACAAGACATTTAGGGTGAATGACAAGAAATATCCATGCAGAGACCAGGAGAAGAGCATCCCAGGTGGAGATAACAGTATATGCAAAGGCCTAAGATGGGATGAAATGTGGCTTGTTAGTAGAACAGAAGGGGAACAGGGTAGGTGAGGGACAGTGGTTAGACAGGAAGTCATGGAGGAAAGCAGAGATTATGCTAGAAAAAATTCCAAGCATCTACATATCCTTCTTTGCTCTGAGATTTTTCTGTATGAAAAAGTAGAGGTTATAGATGATTAGAAGAGAGCCTTGCCTATGTTCTGGGGTGCAAGCTAGAGCTGAGGGTTGTAGTTAGTTGAAAATGTTGCCTGAACCCTGGTGAATCTTTTTCTCACCTTCCTGTGGACTTTGTACAGAGGATTGCTGTTCAAAATGAATTGTGAATCCAGTGGGTTCATCTTCAGTGGAATCTTGGTTTATATATGGCTGTATTTTTTTAACCTCAGGTCTGTCTAATGGATATTTTTTTTCACTTTTTTTTATTGGTTGTTCACAACATTACAAAGCTCTTGACATATCATATTTCATACATTAGATTGAAGTGGGTTATGAACCCCCAATTTTACCCCAAATGCAGATTGCAGAATCACGTTGGTTACACATCCACAATTTTAAATAATGCCCTATTAGTAGTTGTTGTATTCTGCTACCTTTCCTATCCCCTACTATCCCCCACCCCTCCCCTCCCATCTTCTCTCTCTACCCCATCTACTGTAATTCATTTCTCTCCTTGTTTATTTTCCCATTCCCCTCACAACCTCTTATATGTAATTTTGTATAGCAATGAGGGTCTCCCTTCATTTCCATGCAATTTCCCTTTTCTCTCCCTTTCCCTCCCATCTCATGTCTCTGTTTAATGTTACTCTTTTCTTCCTACTCTTCCTCCCTGCTCTGTTCATAGTTGCTCTCATTATATCAAAGAAGACATTTGGTATTTGATTTTTAGGGATTGGCTAGCTTCACTAAGCATAATCTGCTCTAGTGCCATCCATTTCCCTGCAAATTCTATGATTTTGTCATTTTTTATTGCTGCATAGTACTCCATTGTGTATAGATGCCACATTTTTTTTATCCATTCAACTATTGAAGGGCATCTGGGTTGGTTCCACAGTCTAGCTATTGTGAATTGTACTGCTATGAACATCGATGTGGCAGTATCCCTGTAGCATGCTCTTTTAAGGTCTTCAGGGAATAGTACGAGAAGGGCAATAGCAGGGTCAAATGGTGGTTCCAATCTCATCTTTCCCAGGAATCTCCAAACTGCTTTCCAAATTGGCCGCACCAATTTGCAGTCCCACCAGCAATGTACAAGTGTACCCTTTTCTCCACATCCTCGCCAGCACTTGTTGTTGTTTGACTTCATAGTGGCTGCCAATCTTACTGGAGTGAGATGGTATCTTAGGGTGGTTTTGATTTGCATTTCTCTGGCTGCTAGCGATGGTGAGCATTTTTTCATGTACTTGTTGATTGATTGTATATCCTCCTCTGAGAAGTGTCTGTTCAGGTCCTTGGCCCATTTGTTGATTGGGTTATTTGTTATCTTATTGTCTAATTTTTTGAGTTCTTTGTATACTCTGGATATTAGGGCTCTATCTGAAGTGTGAGGAGTAAAAATTTGTTCCCAGGATGTAGGCTCCCTATTTACCTTTCTTATTGTTTCTCTTGCTGAGAAAAAACTTTTTAGTTTAAGTAAGTCCCATTTGTTGATTCTTGTTATTAACTCTTGTGCTATGGGTGTCCTATTAAGGAATTTGGAGCCCGACCCCACAATCTGTAGATCGGAGCCAACTTTTTCTTCTATCAGACACAGAGTCTCTGATTTGATATCAAGCTCCTTGATCCATTTTGAGTTAACTTTTGTGCATGGCGAGAGAAAGGGATTCAGTTTCATTTTGTTGCATATGGATTTCCAGTTTTCCCAACACCATTTGTTGAAGATGCTATCCTTCCTCCATTGCATGCTTTTAGCCCCTTTATCAAATATAAGATAGTTGTAACTTTGTGGATTAGTCTCTGTGTCCTCTATTCTATACCATTGGTCCACCCGCCTGTTTTGGTACCAGTACCATGCTGTTTTTGTCACTATTGCTCTGTAATATAGTTTGAAATCTGGTATCGCTATACCGCCTGATTCACACTTCCTGTTTAGAATTGCTTTTGCTATTCTGGGTCTTTTATTTTTCCATATGAATTTAATGATTGCTTTATCTATTTCTACAAGAAATGCCGTTGGGATTTTGATTGGCATTGCATTAAACCTATAGAGAACTTTTGGTAATATCGCCATTTTGATGATGTTAGTTCTGCCTATCCATGAACAGGGTATATTTTTCCATCTTCTAAGATCTTCTTCTACTTTTCTCTTTAGGGTTCTGTAGTTTTCATTGTATAAATCTTTCACCTCTTTTGTTAGGTTGATTCCCAAGTATTTTATTTTTTTTGAGGATATTGTGAATGGAGTGGTTTTCCTCATTTCCATTTCAGAAGTTTTGTTGCTGATATACAGAAATGCCTTTGATTTATGCGTGTTGATTTTATATCCTGCCACTTTGCTGAATTCATTTATTAGTTCTAGTAGTTTCTTTGTAGACCCTTTTGGGTCTTCTAGGTATAGAATCATGTCATCTGCAAATAGTGATAATTTAAGTTCTTCTTTTCCTATTTTTATGCCTTTAATTTCTTTCATCTGTCTAATTGCTCTGGCCAGTGTTTCGAGAACTATATTGAATAGAAGTGGTGATAGAGGGCATCCCTGTCTTGTTCCAGATTTTAGAGGGAATGCCTTTAACTTTTGTCCATTCAGAATGATGCTAGCCTGAGGCTTAGCATAGATAGCTTTTACAATGTCAAGGTAACTTCCTGTTATCCCTAGTTTTTCTAATGTTTTGAACATAAAGGGATGCTGTACTTTGTCGAATGCTTTCTCTGCATCTATCGAGATGATCATATGGTTCTTATCTTTAAGTCTATTGATGTGGTGAATAACATTTATTCATTTCCATATATTGAACCATCCTTGCATCCCAGGGATGAATCCTACTTGAGCATGGTGCACAATTTTTTTGATGTGTTTTTGTATTCGATTCACCAGAATTTTATTGAGGATTTTTGCATCTAGGTTCATCAGAGATATTGGTCTGTAGTTTTCTTTCTTTGAGGTGTCTTTGTCTGGTTTCGGAATCAGGGTGATGTTGGCCTCATAGAATGAATTTGGAAGAGCTCCCTCTTTTTCTATTTCCTGAAATAACTTGAAAAGTATTGGTATTAATTCTTCTTTAAAGGTTTTGTAAAACTCCACTGTATACCCATCCGGTCCTGGGCTTTTCTTGGTTGGTAGTCTTTTGATGGCTTCTTCAATTTCATCCATTGATATTGGTCTGTTTAAATTGTGTGTATCCTCCTGACTCAGTCTGGGCAAATCATATGACTTAAGAAATTTATCGATGTCTTCATTATCTTCTACTTTATTGGAATATAGGTTTTCAAAATAATTTCTAATTGTCTTCTGTATTTCTGTAGCATCTGTTGTGATATTGCATTTTTCATCCCGTATGTTAGTAATTTGAGTTCTCTCTCTTCTTCTCTTCGTTAGCATGGCTAAAGGTCTGTCGATCTTATTTATTTTTTCGAAGAACCAACTTTTAGTTTTGTTAATTTTTTCAATACTTTCTTTTGTTTCCATTTCATTGATTTCCGCTCTGATTTTAATTATTTCTTGCCTTCTGCTACATTTGCTGTTGTTTTGCTCTTCCTTTTCTAGGGCTTTGAGATGAAGTGTGAGCTCATTTATTTGTTGGTTTTTTCTTTTTTTGAGGAATGACCACCAGGCGATGAATTTTCCTCTTAAAACTGCTTTCATTGTGTCCCATAGATTCCGATATGTTGTGTCTGTATTTTCATTTATCTCTAAGAACTTTTTGATTTCCTCCTTTATGTCTTCTATAACCCATTGATCATTCAGTAACATATTGTTCATTTTCCATGTGATGTAGGATTTTTCCTTCCTTCTTTTATCATTGATTTCCAGTTTCATTCCATTATGATCAGATAAAATGCAAGGTATTATCTCCACCCCTTTATATTTACTGAGAGTTGCCGTATGGCATAATATATGGTCTATTTTTGAGAAGGATCCATGTGCTGCTGAGAAAAAAGTATATCCATTTGATGATGGTTGATATATTCTATATATGTCAGTTAAGTCTAGGTTATTGATTGTGATATTGAGTTCTATAGTTTCTTTATTCAACTTTTGTTTGGAGGATCTGTCCAATGGTGAGAGAGGTGTGTTGAAGTCACCCATAATTATTGTGTTGTGGTCTATTTGATTCTTGAACTTGAGGAGAATTTGTTTTATGAATGTCGCAGCACCATTATTTGGTGAATAAATATTGATAATTGTTATGTCTTGTTGGTGAATGGTTCCTTTTAACAGTATAAAATGACCTTCCTTATCCCTTTTGATTAACTTAGTCTTGAAGTCGATTTTATTCGATATGAGGATGGCCACCCCTGCTTGCTTACGAGGACCGTGTGCATGGTATATTTTTTCCCATCCTTTCACCTTCAGCCTGTGTATGTCTTTTCCAATCAGATGTGTCTCCTGGAGGCAGCATATTGTTGGATTTGTTTTTTTAATCCATGATACCAGCCTATGTCGCTTTATTGGAGAGTTTAAGCCATTAACATTCAGAGTTACTATTGATATATGGTTTGTACTTCCATCCATGTTTGATTATTTATCCTTTTTTTAAAAAAATTTAGTTTGTTTCTCCATGATTATCTTTCCCCTCGCCCTCTGTCTTTACCGAGGCACTTCCTACTAATGGTTTTGGTTATTGTTTTTCATTTCTTCCTCGTGTAGTGTTTTGCTCAAGATGCTTTGCAATGCTGGTTTCCTGGCTGCACATTCTTTTAACTTTTGTTTATCATGAAAGATTTTTATTTCGTTGTCATACCTGAAGCTTAATTTTGCTGGATACAGAATTCTTGGTTGGCATCCATTGTCTTTCAGTGTTTGAAATACGTTGTTCCATGACCTTCTTGCTTTCAGTGTCTGTGATGAAAAATCCGTTGTTAACCTTATTGGTTTACCCCTGAATGTAATCTGTCTCTTTTCTCTTGTAGCTTTTAATATTTTCTCTTTGTTCTGTATATTGGATATCTTCATAACAATGTGTCTTGGCATTGGTCTACTGTGATTTTGTGTGCTCGGTGTCCTGTATGCATCTACAGTTTGTATATGTGTTTCCTTTTTTATTTCTGGAAAGTTTTCTGTAATTATTTCATTCAGCAGGTTACTCATTCCCTTGGTTTGAATCTCTGTACCTTCTTCTATCCCGATGACTCGTAAGTTTGGTTTTTTTATGTTATCCCATAACTCTTGGATGTTTTTCTTGTGATTTTTTACCAGCCTTTCTGAGTTGGCTAGACTGTTTTCAAGATGATATATTTTGTCTTCATTATCTGACATTCTGGCTTCTACTTGCTCCACTCTGTTAGTGATATTCTCAATTGAATTTTTAATTTAGTTTATCATTTCCTTCATTTCTAGAATTATTGTTTGATTATTTTTTATAATCTCTATCTCCTGATAAAGATGCTTAACTTCTTCTTTTATCTGTTTATGTAATTCATTCTCAATGTGTTCTTTCACTGCTTGAATTTGCTGTCTTGTATCCTCTTTAAGGTTCCATTCCATCTGTCTAAGGTGTTCCTTGAGTTCTTTATATGACCATTTTTCTGATGACTCTAGGGCCTCCTGAATATTTATGCTGTCCTGCATTGTTTGTACTCCTTTTCTTCCTTGCTTTTTGAAGCTGCTCATGTTACTTCTTGTTCTGTTTGACTGCTGAGTTACTGTTTACTCATATAAATTTATTAGATGCTTGGGAGGAAAGGTATTAGAAGGGAAGGGAAGAAGTCACTGTAGCCACAGGTTTCAATAAAGTTATCTCCTCCACCGCAGTCTGATGACGTCAGGTCTCTGTCATGGTGGTATCTCTTGCAAATGGTGACAGTTCGTTTCCCTTTTCCGGGTGACCAATGCAACGGGTGGGTCCTTACTGTCTCTCCCAAGCCCCGTTTCAAACCTGTGGCCACTACCTATGAAGGCTTGGTAGGCATTTACCTCCGTAGAATGAGAAGGGCTGACCAGTTGTTTCAGCCGGATGGATTAGTGCTGAGTCACAGCTGTTTGTCTCTCCGAAACTTTTTTTTTTTTTTTGCAGCTGTGTCACCGGCTTTGGGGAGCCCACCACAGGTCGGGGGCGGCCTCCCTGGGGGGGGCAGCCCAGGCCGGCCGAGGCCGCTTGGGGGCGGGGGGAGGCCCGGGGGGCACGCTTGGGCCCTGCCTGTTGCAATCTCTAATGGATATTAACAAGAGAAGTTCCATAACAAAGGCCCAGCTTAGGGAATGTGGGTGAGGCTGGAGTGAGTAGAGAGGGCAGTGATAGGTGCCTGGTGAGGCTGCAGACTGTCTAACTCCTGCTTGGCACCTTCTCCCCCTGCACTACTGCTTCACAGTGGGGTCCCTGTTACCTCAGGCTCCAGTTGTTCTCTCTCAGATCCTGGAGAAAGCATGCAGCCATAAAAATATTTGCCCTATATGTCTACCAGAAGAGACCAGTTTTGACTTTCTTGGAGAAATGTGGACTAGGAAGAGGCAAACCGCTTTCTAATCCTACTCTTCCTTGGCTTGAACTTAGCTGTCCAAAGCCCAAAATGGCAGTCCTTCCAGCTTCCTCAACTGAAGGGGTGGGAAGAAGAGAAGAGCTGGGAGAGTAGATTGCTTTGGGTCTCTCCACTCTGGGGAGACAGACCCCCGTGAAGACATGGGCTGCATGATGTTGGTGAGTGTTGGAGTGTTGTCTACATCAAACCACCACTGCTCTGTAATGCCTGGTGGATATCTTAAGCCTTCTCCAGGGAGCCTGATGGCCTTGCTCCTAACACCTCAGAGCTCCGTTTCTCTTCTCCTTCATGTGTGCTTGTGAGAAGGATCAGCTGTCTGGCTTTGCTCTTCTGAGAATGTGGCATTTTCTGTGATAGTGGATGCTGTGCACCATTGGTTCTTCCTAAAGGCTAAATTTTACTTCTCTTGCCCTTGTTCCTACTTTATTGAGAGCTGGTAGATCTCTTGGCTTCTAGGATCTTAAAGCTCCAGGGTGAGGATAGAGGTAGGAGCAGGATGTAATAAGGCCCCATGTGTTCTGTGGATTCATATGAATGTATTTAAATGCCCAGGGAAAGGCCTGGAAGCTTCCACATAAAGCTGATAGCTGTGGTTACCTCCATAAAGGCAGGAAGAGAACCAGAATTGGGGCTATCAAAGGGGATGTAAACAGTATGTAAGTTTCTAAGGAGAATGTATTATTATTATTTATATAACTAAATGTATAATTGATATTAATTTGGGATTCCAGACCTGAGAAGGAGTAGATGGGTGTGGCTGCTATGGCTGGGACCTAAGGTGAGAGGACCAGGGATGAGAGTGGGTGAAGCCCAGGGTGCAGACTGGGTTTGGGAGTTGTCACAGATGGGTAACTGTGGAAGGACCAGATCAAAATAATTTTGAAAGTCAGCCAGAAGGAACCCTTTTTGTTACTGGCATTTTAATGTTATTTTGGGCAGAGGAATCTTGCCATATTGAATATTGGATGAAACAGATATATGATTAAATAAATGAATATTGGGATAAATGAATATTGGGTTTATTTGGCAAAAGAAATAATTAGGTGGGTATGTCCACATTGCCAACATGGTATGCATCTCAAGCACAACCATCTTGGGTTTAAGAGTTGTGTGTGTATGTTTTTCACTTCCAGTTCTTCAGTGACTGGTGATTCTTAAGTTATTAAGAGACATTTTGGCTCCAGAGAACCCCAAAATGGCCACAGTGTAGTGTCCCCCAAGCTGGGCTTCATGAACACTTCTTTTTTCATTCTTTTTGAGATATGGCTGTGTGGTCATATATGTTTGGAAAAAACACATCTCACAATCCTCTTGTGGAGGGCCACAGTGCAAGCTGGAATAGTAAAGCCTCCAAGAACTCCTTCAAGAAAGAAGGTCAGAGGTTAGGTGGGCTCCAAAGGAGGTCTGATTAGTGGCTTAACGATGACATCAAGAATCCATTCCAGATACGCCCACATCAATTTCAAGCTGAAGATGGTTTTCCTTATGGTTACAAGGTGACTGCCACTGACAACTGGGGCCTCATGCTTCCTTCTTTTTGTCCAGGAGGGAGGGAAGGGAGAGGGAGAGAATTTCTTTTCCACCCACGAGCTACAACTCTTTCCTTTTAGTCTGAGAGAACCAGCTTAAGCCGTGAGGGCTGCCTGGAGAGTGCGATGTACTGGTTTACACAGACGAATCAGATCCGACCCTGGAAGCTGGGGATGGGGATAGCTCCCCTGATGCCCAGGGCTGTTTGGAGGAGGAGTGGATATTTGGGGAAAAAAGTCAGGATTCTGATGGAAGAAGAAAGGATGAAATGAACATGCATGCAATGATGAAAGAAGCAGTACCAGACAGTTTGTAGCATGACCTAAGAGACAGATTCACATGTGAGGCATCAAGGGGCAGTGGGCAGTGGGGAGGAGAGGCGTGGTGCTGGTCAAGGACAGCATGATGGGCCAGAGGAGAAAGGGTGCCTAACAAAGCCACTGGCTGCATCTTTCAGTGGTGGCTCAGGACTTTATTTATATTTTGAGAACTTGGGGATTTATTCAAAATTCTGTCACGTATGGAGTGGTTTGGAATTTTGGAGAATTTGAGAAAGAATTAGAATGCTGCTGAACTTTAAAGAGAACTAAATAAAGAACAAAGCAGCAGGAAGTGCTGTGTGCAGAATAAGGATGGGGTTCTTTTCTCCTTGAGAGTGCCAGGCATGAAAAGTGCCAAATGGCAATTTATTTTCTTTATGTACAGTTTCCCCTGAAATGTTTGTCTATGAAGGCTGTCAGAAGTGAGCACAACTGCAAAACCAGTGACTAACTTAATTTGAGAACTGAAAATGTTTTTCTTATCTTTCTGCCTATGACTCAATATAGTTGCTTTCTCTAGGAGGGACCAAATGTTAGGGCAGGTTTTTTTGGTACCTGAGATGGCTAATGCAAGTAGGAAACCAAATAAAACACTTAAAAATGCAATTTTTTTTCCTCTAAAAAAAACTGGCATTTCAGCTCAGTCTTTTCTAATGTAACATGGCAATTTGAGGTTTTGTTGTAGCAAGTACCCAAATAATAGCTAGCAACTCTATGTATAGTTATTCATACTCTGTACATGTTAGGCTGTATATGATTATAATAAATATATAAATAAATACGTAGGATGTATAGAGAAGGGTTGGTGAATTCTTTGGGAAGAATTATATGTGGGTATAGTTATACCTCATGTATACCATAAGACTATCCCCTGTGTATGCAAAAGGCTAAGGGGAATGCAGAAGCAACTAGAGATAGTATGGTTTCAGGCAATGTTTCTGCCTTTTACAAATGTAAAATTTAGTTCTAATGAAATGAGTATTAGGTTTCTCTGTCTGGCTCCTCTCAAACTATAGATATTAACAACTTTGATAGAGAATAAGGAAAAATGAGAGTAGTCATTAATATGACTTAAGGACTTCAACATTTGAGGAAATGGTAAAGATTGGGACAAGTATATGCCACAGAATTAAATAATGAGGAAAAAAAGTAGTAAGTTATAGTTTCCAAAGAATGTATTCTTATTTGTCAGGAAGGCAGGGTTTGAGAATAGAGAAATGCTATGTCTAAATGCTTTGTCCCCCCAGAGTTAACCCCCAGTGAAATAGTACTCAGAGGTGGGCCATTTAGCAGGCATCTAGGGATTGTGCCTCAATAAAAGAAGCCCAAGAACCCCTTCCACCCTGTGAGGAGGCAAAGAAGGCACCATCTGTGAGGAATGAGACCTTATTAGATAATAAATCTCGTGGAACTTTTTTTTTTTTTTTTTGTACCAGGATTGAACTCAGGGGTGCTTAACCATTGAGCCACATCCCTAGCCCCTTTTATATTTTTATTTTGAGACAGGGTCTCTCTATATTGCTTAGGGCTTTGCTAAGTTGCTGAGGTTGGCTTTGAACTTGTAATCCTCCTGCTTCAGCCTCCTGATCTGCTTGGATTTCAGGCATACATCACTGTGTCTGGTTTGTGGAACCTTGATCTTGGGCTTCATAGCCTACAGAAACTATGAGTAATCAATTTCTATTGTTTACCAATTATGTAGTCTAAGGCATTTTGTTATAGCAGCTATAATGAACTGCAGCAAGGTGCATTAAAACTACCATTTCAAATATACACATGTTTTTCTTCTCAACTGCTCTGCTATGTCTCTAGAAGATTTTTGTACTTCAGATCTTATATGTTCTTCGAAATGAGAATCCCTAGCGGAGTCTGGGAGGTGTTGTTACTAACAGAAGGTACTGGGTATATTAGGGCAGAAAAAAATGTTGACAGAGCTATAAAAATACGAAATTCTATTAAGGTTAGAAAGGAATAGGGAAATGCCAGTGTCTGTTCTCTGCTTTGAGATAGGAATAGAACTTTTGCAATGGGACTAGGTGGAACCCCTAATAGTGTTTGACACCTTGAGGGCTAGAAGCAGAGGTGGGGTAGAGGTGGGTAATAGGTATTTATAAATTACCAGCACTTTTTCTGTTTTTCCAAAGCTGCAAGTCTGACTTGACTTTTCAGGGCAGATTGCTCCTTTAACCACAAAAGCAGCACTTCAATAAACCTTCTGTTTTGTAAAGATAAAGGCAAGGAACTATTCTGGAGTGAGCAGAAAGGTTTAATGCAACCAGAAGCCAAACTGCTTCTGTTTAAAGTAAATGTCTATAGTAAACTGTGAAAGTTGTCCTTAGTTGAGTGAAATAATGGAATGTTTTGGTTGCTGGAGGGTGTTATGGTTCTCCGGAGGGAACTCAATTCTCAGCGCAAGGACATTGCGGGGAGGGGGCTTGTAATTAGGTCGTGAAGGCTCTGCCCTGATGCATAAATTAATGTTGTTATCACAGGAGTGGGTTAGTTATCGGAACAGTGAATCTGTTATGAAAGCACATTTGGTCCTTTCTTGCTCTAGTCTCATCCTCTCTTGCTCTTTCCCCTTCTACCCTGGGATGACCCAGCCCAGAGGCCCTCACTAGATATCAGTGCCATGCTCCTGAAATTCCCCAGCCTCCAGAACTATAGGCAAACAAATCTCTATTTAAGTTTCTTTGTCTAATGTCATCTTTGGAGACAGGATATTTTGCTGTGCTACCATCACTAGCCCTATAGAGAAGGGATTTTTTTCGTCACCGTAGCCTTAGGCATGCCTCTCTGAATCCTGATTTCCTTCCAGGTGGCCTCTTCCAAGGATGATTCACAGTGGTAATACTCCTTCCCTTGAGGAGCTCCCTCTTCCCCTTTCAGCGGTATAGTTGAACTCAAGGACCCTGATGAGAAACACATAAAGAGAGTGGGGCCCTAAATAGATAGATTTTCCAAGTGGATGAAATGAGTTACTTGGCTGCCAACAGACTTCCACCTGTTTTTCAGTTGGGGAGTTAATCTGTCTAACCAAGGTCTTAAGAACAGGGAATTTCTCTATCTTCCTTGGCCCAGGACAGTGGGTGGCAACGTCCCAGCAATATTTTACCTTCTCCTAAGCTGGTCTGTCTCTGAGTCAATTGGGAGGGAGTTGGCTAGGCCGTTTGTCTTCCTGGCAGCTTTGTCTGCAAAAAGATGGTATATCGTGCTTCATTTCTGCTTCTGCTATTTTCTTATGTATCTTAATCAGTTCAAGACACAATCAGAAGAAGAGGGAATCTATTTATTAGTCCTCTCCACATCCCAAAAATTATGCCAATGATTATTCTGCAAACTGGGGCAAACTCTTTGTATCTTTATTTCTTTATCTATACACTGGAGTTGTAGTGTAATAGTCACTGGATAAAGATTTTTTAAAAAGTACTATAAATGATTGGCTTAAAGATGTTAATTTCTGGTCCTATTTCTCTAGTAATATCATAATCGTTGTTTGGCAACACTTTCTAAATCTTATCTGAGAACCTAGCTGTTGTGACACGTTGATTTACTGTGGCTGGCACCATATGCTCCCATCTGCTATGAGCAGCATAATTGCTCTCAGCCATCAACATTGAGCACCCATGGCTAATTTGTGGGAAAAGACTCCAGCACTGAGAACTGAAGTCCAGCTTTTTTGTTAATTCACTCTTGTATAAGGAGCCAGGTCCTCAACAACACTCTTCCTACGATCCTGGGGACTGGTCACAGTAAGGACAGGTATTCAGCTCTACCTTTTCATGACCACTAGTAAGGATAAGTCTTCTCTATCTCGAAAAGAACTTGCCCGAGTCTCGGAATGAAATCATTTGTTGGATTGTTGCTTATATATTTGGTGTGCTGTTTTCACTATTGGCTGATCTAGGTTCAAATCCTAGCTCTACTTTTCATTAGCAGTGTGATTTGGAGCCAATGATTTAATCTCTCTGAGGTAGTATTTCTTCTTCTGTAATAAGGAGCATACACCTACCTCTCAGGGCATTGTGGAATTGTAACTTGCTTAAATTAAAAGAAGTATTTAGCCCAGTGCATGGCTGATAGTAAGTTTTCAATAACTGGTAGTGATTATTTTCATTGCAGTGCATATACTTTGCTCATAGACCAATTATGAAGACTGAATTTTTTCTTAAACTTTCTCCATATGCATTTCTAGTCCTCAACAAGCTTGCTCCTCTAATTATGGTCCTTGGGAGAGCAGATATTTATAATCAGTAGAGAATACATAATTGTTCATAAAATACTCTGCAAGCTAAGGCATTCAGGTGTAGGAGACTTCCATTCATTCTGCTAGGGTTAGGTTAGCTGTTGATGCAGCTAATGAGACAGTATTCCTGATGAAGCAATTTCAGGAAAGTCAGGTTTCATGGAGATTGCCCTGTTAAAAGTGAATTCCTGGGCTGGGGATTTAGCTCAATTGGTAGAGTACTTGCCTTGCATGCACAAGGCCAAGGGACTGGGGATATAACTCATTGGTAAAGAAACTCTAGGTTACATCCCTGGCATCAAAAATAAATAAAGAAATAAAAGAGGGAAAAGTGAATTTCCAAGAGTGAATACTCCCTAATGAAAATAAATTTAAAATGATCTAGTCCATTGTGGAAATGAAGAAACTTCGGCAGAGACTAGTTCTTCGATGAGAAGGAGGAGTTGGCAATTTGCTCCTGTGTACTGTGTGTGTGTAAAGGTGTGTGGCTGGGTTCTAGATGACAATTGCTCCTCCATGGGTGAGACACTTGTTTGAGGGACAGGAATAGCAATAAAATGTACTCTGGGTTTTGTTCTTGTTACTGAGCAGAGAGATAATTACAGTGAAGTTGAGGAGTTAAAACAAATACAACTGAAAAGCAGAAGCCTAGGCTGCAGCCAAATGGGCCATCCTGACAATGGACACTACTGGGATTCAGAGCAGGGGCCATGTCTCCTCAGAGGGCCACCTCTGGTCACACTGGCCTCCTTGCCAGGCCTGGCACATAGTCAGGTGCACTACTGCCCCACCCTTCTTGGCTTTTGCTTTACTTGCTGTTGTATGGACTGGTCTTTCCCTGAGATCTTCACGGGGCTGGCCCTCGGTTCCTCAGGCCTTTGTTTGCATGTTCTCATCTCAATGAGGTCTTTTCTCACCTGTCTTTTCCCCCCTGTTTTCTCTTTCTCTTTCTTTATTCCTTCCTTCCTTTCTTTTTTTTTTTTTTTGTAGTGGTACTGGGGATCAAACTTCAAAGCTTCACACATGCTAGGAAAATATTCAACTACTGATCTACATCCATAGGTCCTTCTCTGATCATTTCCCACTATTCTTATTCTCTGCTGAATTTTTCTCTATAGCCCTTCCCATCAATCACAAGACATGTATTTTCTCATTTGTTTATTGTCTGTCTTCCTCAGTGGCACATCAATTTATAAAGGTGGAATTTTTGTTTGTTCTGTTTGGTCCTATGCTTTATCTCCAGTCCCTAGAATAATTCCTAGCACATAGCAGGGCTATTCTGTAGCACAGGGCTCAACAGATATTTGTTGAATAAATCGTAGCTTTACATGCTGTTGTTATAAAACCCTGTAAGTGGATTCATATTTGTATTTTAGAGATGCAGCAGTTAAGACAAGGAGAGGGTAAGTACCTGTTTGTAGTAATAGAAGACTGTGGTATCTTCAAAAGATAGTTGGTCTTTGTCTCTGGTTCCTGCCACAGAGCTCCTCAAACCTTTGGAGTTTTTTGATTGGAATGGTTATAGAGCATCTTTTGTTCTAATGGGGTGACTCTTGGCAAGCCCCTAGATAATTTTAGGATGGGTCTCCAGAAAGACCAAGCTTTGATTAGAAGATTAGAACTTTTATCCATACTCCTAACTTCCTGGGAAGGGAATGGGGCTAGAGATGGTTTAATTACCAGTAGCCAATGACTTATCAATCAGGCCTATTTCATGAAACCTCCAAAAAAGCCCCTAAAAGATAAAGTTCAGGGAGTTTCTAAGTAGGTGAACACATTCATACTCCAGAAAGGTGGTAGGCTTCAAGCTTACTCTGTGCACCTCTTCGTCTGGCTGTCGTTTGTATCCTTTGTAATAGACTAAAAAATGTAAGTAATGTGGCTTCCTGAGTTTGTAGAGCCCTCTGGAAAATTATCGAATTTGAGAAGAGTCAGTCATGGGAATCCCTGATTTATAGCCAGTTTATCAGAAGTTCTGGTGACCTGAAGCTTGTGACTATCATCTGAAGTGAAGGCAGTCTGCTGGAATTGAACTCTCAAAACTGTGGAGTCTGGGTCTGGGTCATTAGTGTCACAAGTGAATTGAATCATAGGATGCTTAGCTGATATTGGAAAGTTGAAAAAGTGGTATTGGCAAAGACACTATGTATTTGATGTCAAGAGGGAAGAAAAACTCTCAGTATTCAAGATAGCACTGTGGATTCTCATCTATGCTCCCTGTGTTCTTCCATAAATGCCACCTTTACCTACCAATGTGTTTAAGCAAAAAGTATTGAAGTAATTTTCAACATCTTCCTTCCAGATCCATCATTCAGTCTACCAGTTATACTTCCACAGCAATCCCTCATCTAGCCCCTTTCCCCTTTCACTGCCCTGGTGCAAGCTAACATCACAGTGCGTCTGCATTACTCCACTAATTTACACCAGGCTCCCCCTCCTCAACTTTCCATATTATTCATTTTCTGTATCGCAGAATAAAAATGGCAAGAAACTGTGCACTGCCCACGCTGGGAGTACAGAGCTCCTTTGCTCTTGGTGCTGCTCCTTGGTGGTTCTTGTTTTTCATAGTGTGCCCTTCTTTCTGCAAGGGCACCATTATTCCAACTTTTAGCTTTCAATAGCATCTAACTCTAGGTTGCTGAGGAAAGCTCTAGAACTTCCAGCCAAATTGTCCTTTTTAGATGATTCTGTGCCTTAGTAACTTAGTAGGGTCCCATGTGCACCTTGATTACTCCTGCACTATCACAAAGTACAAAATAAATTCATATAAAAAGTACTATTCAGGGGGCTGGAGCTGGAGCTCAGTGATAGAGTGTGGGAGGCTGACTAGCACGTGACCATGTCTGACTCCCCTGCTGAATGATGTGGCATCTGGCAGTCATGCTGTGATCTGGATAGCCCAGGTTTTTTAGGGTGCAATTGACTGTGTCTTGGTGCATGCGCGTGTCTTCCTATATCCCCATGGGTAGAGCTACGCTCACCTGTTCCTTTGTAATATTACCCCTTGCCCTGTTTGGGATAGAATGTTCCATGGAAACGCCCTTTTGTGTGTCCCTTTCTCTTACTGTAGTCTTGGGTGTGGCCTACCTAGATGTCAGTCAACCTCCTGACAGCAGACATCATGAAGCTAGACTCAGCTCCTTGAAACCTGACCTCTTGCCTCGTTTGAATAGCTTCTCCTCAATAAAAGGGGTCAGCACATGCTCTCTCTCTTTCTCTCTCTCTCTCTCTCTTTCTGCAGACCCTTAAAGTCAGAGGAGCACCCCCAAAGAAAAAGGTATTTCTGTCTCTTGTGTGTGGTTATTTCAAGCAGCCCAGTTAGCCCAGTTCCCCTGGAGTGACCCCTGAGTGTTTTAGTCGTGTGCAACCCAGCAATAGAGTGCTTGTCTAGCGCATGTGAGGCACTGGGTTTGATCCTCAGTACTGCGTAAAAATAAATGAATAAAATAAAGATATTTTTAAAAGTGCTATTCAGAAGCTAATTGTTTAATCTATTCGAAATGGTATTCTTTTGCCATAGCTAGGCTGCAATTTGCATTTGTGTTACAAACCCCTAAAGAGCGACTGCTTCAGCCAGGCAGGTTGTGAGGACCTGGCTTGTTGAACTCTAGGACTGAATAGGGGCCATTCCAGGCTGCCAGGAGAATTGTACTAAAGATAGCAGCCTGGCTGGTCCACATGCTGTTTGCTCAGGATAGGGAAAGAACAGATGAAAAGAGCACAAGGGACAGCAGAGAGCTGCCAAGCTCCTCCTGCTAGCTTCTCTTCCCATGTGATCCTGCAGGCGACTCACCAATGCCAAGGAACTTTTTTTTTTTTGGGTAGAGTGCATGGAATGCTTTGGAATTGATAAGCAGCCATGTCTCCCTCATCTCTACAGGGCCCTATTGTTTTCAAAGCATTCTTTTACGCATTGTCACGTATGAGTCTTGCCACAACCCTAGCAGGAAGTTGGAGCAAAGTCATTATCTCCATTCAAAGCTGTGAAAAGTCGTGGCTTAAGAGAGTTGGGTGCTTGCCAGTGGCCACACGATAACTATCTGAACCTGGGCTTGAACCCAGCTCTACCCTTTTTATTATCCTAAGAATAGAAAACAGATTTCTTCTTGTGGGCCACCTTTGATTAACGGTGGTTTCCTGGAGTGGTAAGTTCTGAAATGGTTTGAGACCATTATTGGGCTCTGCTGGAATTAATGTCATGAGTGATGATTCTGCCACTGGTGAGGGAGGGGTTGTAGTGACACGTTACTTTCCATTCCCTCCTCTTCTCCCTGTACTGTGCTATAATCCTTCTTTTGGCATTCTCTATTTGGACTAGAGATTTAATTAATAAAAAAAATAGTGCCTATGAGGCTTAAACATGCTGTTCTTTTCTGTCCTGATCTTGCTATATTTCTTCTATTCTGATTATGATGATACAGGCAATTGCACAAGTCCACATGCCTGTAGTTTCTTTTCTGGAGAAGTTTAATGCGTTTTCTTCTCTCTGAGAAAGAGTAATAGTAGAGGTACTAATGAGAAGGAGCCGACATTGTTGATTTCATAGGCATTACAATTGAATTCTTAGGCACTGATCAAAGTAGCATGTAGATCTAACTAAGAATGCAGAAGTTGCAGGAACATCTCTGAAAACACTATGAGGAACTATAGAAAACCCCTTGTATAGATGTCATCAATAAGGTTCTTCTCTATTCATTTCCAAATCTTCATGGAGTGGTGTAGACCCAAGGCATTCCCTCATTTTAGTGTTAGTCCATTTTTCAACTATATTGAAGTACCTGAATCAGTTTTACTTTATAAAGGAATGTGGTTTATTTGGGCTTCTAGTTGCAGAAGCACAAGATCAAGGGATTGCGTCTGGTGATGGCTTTCTTACTGGCAGAGTCCCGAGGTAGCGCAAGACATCCCATAGCAAAAAAATAGGGAGTATGTGTGTATCTTCTGGTCTCTCTCCCTCTACTTATAAAGCCACCAGGATTGAATCATGGGGACTCCACCATGATGTCTTAATCACCTCCCAAAGTCCTTCCCACCAAACATTATAGTTGGGCTAAATTTTTACTCTCTTAATACCTCACAATGGGGATTAAATTTCAACACATGAAGCCTTGGGACACACAAACTATAACCAAACCATAACAATCACTCAAAAAAAATTAAATCCAGAGGAGGACATACAATCAATCAACAAGTACATGAAAAAATGCTCACCATCTCTAGCAGTCAAGGAAATGCAAATCAAAACCACCCTAAGATACCACCTTACCCCAGTAAGATTGGCAGCCATGATGAAGTCAAACAACAAAGAGTGCTGGCGAGGATGTGGGGAAAAGGGTACTCTTGTACACTGCTGGTGGGACTGCAAACGGGTGCGGCCAATTTGGAAAGCAGTATGGAGATTCCTGGGAAAGCTGGGAATGGAACCACCATTTGACCCAGCTATTGCCCTTCTCGGACTATTTCCTGAAAACCTTAAAAGAGCACACTACAGGGATACTGCCACATCGATGTTCATAGCAGCACAATTCACAATTGCTAGACTGTGGAATCAACCCAGATGCCCTTCAATAGATGAATGGATAAAAAAATGTGGCATTTATACACCATGGAGTATTACGCAGCACTAAAAAATGACAAAATCACGGAATTTGCAGGGAAATAGATGGCACTAGAGCAGATTATGCTTAGTGAAGCTAGCCAATCCCTAAAAAACAAATACCAAATGTCTTCTTTGATATAATGAGAGCAACTAAGAACAGAACAGGGAGGAAGAGCAGGAAGAAAAGATTAACATTAAACAGAGACATGAGGCGGGAGGGAAAGAGAGAAAAAAAGGGAAATCACATGGAAATGGAGGGAGACCCTCATTGTTATACAAAATTACATATAAGAGGTTATGAGGGGAATGGGATAACAAACATGGAGGGAAATGAATTACAGTAGATGGGGTAGAGAGAGAAGATGGGGAGGGGAGGGGAGGGGGGATAGTAGAGGATAGGAAAGGTAGCAGAATACAACAGTCACTAATATGGCATTATGTAAAAATGTGATGTGTAACCGATGTGATTCTGCAATCTGTATTTGGGGTAAAAATGGGAGTTCATAACCCACTTGATTCTAATGTATGAAATATGATTTGTCAAGAGCTTTGTAATGTTGTGAACATCCAATAAAAAAAAATTAAATCCACTTAGAAAGAATCACCCTAAATCTGAAGCTCTTTCTGTGTCCCAATGCATTTCTTGCAGTGGACTTCTAGCAAAGCTTCTATCATGTTCCACCTCCTATTAGTTCATGTCTAACAAGGCTGGATTATTATTATTTTTTAAAGAGAGAGTGAGAGAGAGAGAATTTTTTTAATATTTATTTTTTAGTTCTCGGCGGACACAACATCTTTGTTGGTATGTGGTGCTGAGGATCGAACCCCGGGCCGCATGCATGCCAGGTGAGCGCGCTACCGCTTGAGCCACATCCCCAGTCCCAAGGCTGTATTATTTTTATTCTGTACTTTCTGGCTTTACTTCTTTTCTTAGAAGCTCATCCTCTCTTAAGTGTACTTTTTTGTTCATAATCCCTGTCTCCATATGTTGACTTGACTCCTTCATGAAGCTTTTCATAAACATGTAACTGGATGAGATTTCTCTTCTCTTTGAATTGCATCTGCCATACCTACTGCCCCAGCACTTGTGTGTGTGTGTGTGTGTGTGTGTGTGTGTGTATGCTCCTGCCTTACATTATTTTTGCTGACTGACTATTCCCACCACCTTCTAGACTATGAATTTCTGAGTAGGAACTTTTTTCCCCATACCTAGTACAATGCCTACGCCAGAGTACAGATGAATTCATTCAAAAAATGAATGCATACAGCAAGTGTCATTTCTTCCAGGCCTTTCATATTTGAGTTATTTTCAATTTATTTTTTATTGGTACATTGTAATTATTAATAGTGGGTTGTGGTGGGTACCTATACATATCTTCACAGCCCCTTGTGAAAAAGAGCTAATTTAGCCAGACAAATCTTCTCAATAAGGGCCCCAGGGAGAAAAATTCACCAACCTTGATGAATTACATGTTTGAATTCAGCTTCATAGGTTGAGAACAGTTTCGGGTCATAGGTGGTGAATTGCTCCTTTGACTAGATATGAAGGAAACAAAAGAAGATATGTTTGGTGCTTGATGCTCGGGATACCCTGGAAGACTCACTCTCAGAGGCAAGCTCTCTTGACCTTCACATCTGGATGTTTCAGGCTTTTTCTATTAGTGTGAGCAATAACTATGGGTCTTTTCCTCCTTGACATCTAAAGTGGTTATGAAAAATGTTAAAATTTTCTAAAAAAGAAAAAAAATAATGACTCTTGTATAGCTATAAACAATGAACATGCATCAAATATTTTATTTATTATGATACTATAATTTGTTCAAAGGGGAAAAATTAAAAAGCATAAATTTATATGGAGAAAAGGAAAGTCAATGTGAACATGCAAATGAAGGCCAACTCTTTTCTACTGAGTGGGAAGGGAAGCAATTTGTTCCATTACCGGATAGGATAGAATTTACCTGTCTGTAGACAAGGATTATGTTGCATTGCTACCAGTTATCTACAGAGTTGAATGATAGTATCCATCATCAGAGAATGAAATAATGCAGAAGAGTGAGTTATAGATAATGCAGTTTTCCATGGAGCAAATTCTTTCCTGTGGCAAGGAGAACTCCTTACTCTTTCTGGTGTCCCATTGTTGTTCTGCTAGTTTCTTGAAGAACTGTTAACTTGATTTGTTACCTTTTCACCTCTGGGTTCTTCAGCTAAATAACAAATCTATGTTAAACAAAGATATAAACTTTTCAATATTTAAAGCCATGAAAGTAGGTAACATTTCAATTTATTAAATAATATATTAGTTTTTTTCTTTAACTTTATTACTTTGGAATTATGGGGTTAGAAGAAAGTGTGTGGGTGCTCATGGAGATTGGGAGAGAAGTGGAGAAGAGAAAAATTAGTTCTTTTTCAGTGAGATGGGGTTGGGGTGGGTGAAAGGATAACTTGGGCATGGTTTTATTCGGTTGCAGGATGCTCAGGAGTGGGTGATTGTAATTTGTGAGTAGGCTCTCATGGCTGGGATGGGAACTCCTTTGGAGCTGATTTTGCAAAGTCCTTTCATAATTGGCTAGTGCTTCACAGGCATGTACCATCCTGTGAAGAAGGGTCCTTCAGCACATTCTGAATAGGGCAGTACCCTGGATAGGCTTAATTTAACTGGTGGCTTACCTGGGTTTGTTAAATCCCCTCTAACTTACGTAACTGAGCCCAGAGAAGTAAATCAGTGGTTCTCAAGCCTAGCAGCACAATTTGAATTATCTGGGGAACTTGGAAATATATCCACCTTGAGAGAATCAGATTGAATTTGTCTGGGCAGATCTGGGTGTCATTGTTTAAAGAAAAAGTCTCTAAATGATTGCAATGTGCAGTGAAGGATAAGAACTGTTGGTCTATATATTGTTTCTCAAACATTACTGATGGCTAGAATCACTGGAATTTACCTTTTAAAAATACAAATTCTCAGGTCCTTCCCTAGTGACTTGGATCCTGCAAGATGTGGAATGGGGCATAGAAATCAGGTACTCCAGGTGGAAAAGGGGTATGTTTATGAGCCACTAATCAAATGAAACTTCAGATGCATTGGGTTTTAGCTCACAGAAGAGTCTTTGCAAATTCAATGTTTCTTTGCTGAAAATAGATTTTGAAGAATGGTTCTTAGTTCAATTTATTAAGTTTATATTTGGAGACAGTGTTTATGTAGATTACTTATGTGGTTTGACTGTATCCTGATTGGCATGTGAAAGCAAAGACTTCCTTTTCTTTTAGAGTCACAGCTGTGATAGGCAGGAATATAGTTTCCTGGAAGATACCTGCTTCCTAATCCCTGGAACCTAAAAACGTTACTTTATTTGAAAAAAGGGTCAGTATAGGCATGATTTATATTGAAGCTCTTGAGGTTATTTGGATTAAGCAGGTGGGTTCAAGCGCCATCACTATGTCCTTATAAGAGTTAGAGCAGAGAGCTATTTGGGCAAAGACAGAAGGTGATGTGAAGATGAGGGTTGTTTTCATCAGTTTTTTCATTGCTATGACCAGGAGACCTGACCAAAACAATTTTAGAGGAGGAAAAGTTTATTTGGTGCTCACAGCTTCAGAGGTCTCAGTCTATAGATAGCTGGCTCCATTCCTTGGGGATTGAGGTGAGGCAGACCTTCATGGCAAAAGGGTCTGGCAGAGGTAAGCAGCTCAGGACCTCTTACCAGGAAGGAGAGAGGCAGGAGGCCATGCTCTCATCAACAAGCACAAAGGCATGCCCCCAGTGATCTTCCTCCTTCAGCTACACCCTATCTGCCTACAATTACCACCTAATCAGTTCAACTGATTCATACATTGTTTAGGTGAAGGCTCTCATAACCCAATCATTTCACCTCTAAACTTTCTTGCATTGTTTCACACATGAGCTTTTGGGGGACTACCTCCTATTTAAACCATAACAAGAGTAGAAATTGGCCACAGCCATGGAACTCTAGCAGCTATCAGGAAGAGCAAGGAAAGGTTCTCTCCTCAAGTTAGGTATTGAGGAAGCATGGCTCTGCCAAAACTTTGATTTTGGCTGGATGAAACAGAGTTTGGACATTTGGTCTCCAAAACTGTGAGAGATTAAATTTCCATCAAGTGTGTGATAATCTGTTATGGCAGTCACAGGAAATTAACACACAGATATCATAGGGAGGAGCTGGGTGCAACTGAAATTCTCATGGGTGTGCTTCATATCTCACACTGCTTCATATCTCACAAGGTGATCTCCAGGGTGACCCTGTTGTTTCGGGTGTAAGGGCCACACTGAGGAGCAAATTTTAGAGGGCAAATAGGGAGCAGAGATGGGCTTGGGAGTGCTTCCTGAAGAGAGAAATCAGGCAGTTTTATGAAAGTTTTTGAGTCCATTCTTGTCATTTCTAATCATGTCCTATTTCCACGGACAGAGGGAAGATCAGAATTCAGGCAGATAATTGAGATAAAAATTAATTAGATGAGACTCTTGTTTCCCTGCTGTGGCTGTTAGACCTGGCTAAAAATGGTGTGAGGCCCTTTTAAATTAACAAAGGGATGATTGCTTCAGCAGCCACATCTGTAAAGCGCCATAATTTTTAAAATCTGTCAATGGAGATTTCTGTACTATTGAGAATGAGTGTGGGTGTAGTGGGTTCATTTAATTTTAAAAGCCATAAAATCCATAAACACTGAAAATGAAAAAGAACTATATTAGCCACTATATGGCTAATTCTTTTTTTTTAATTGTTTTTAAGTCGATACTTTCAAACTTCTTTTTTTTTTTATTGGTTGTTCACAACATTACAAAGCTCTTGACATATCATATTTCATACATTAGATTGAAGTGGGTTATGAACCCCCAATTTTACCCCAAATGCAGATTGCAGAATCACGTTGGTTACACATCCACAATTTTACATAGTGTGTATGGCTAATTCTAATGCTAAGTGTTGGTGAAGAGTTTTAGCATTCTGGGATTGATTTAGAAACACATTTGCCTTTACCATAGCCTTGGGTAAAAAGGTTTTTAATTTGGTGTTTGTCTTCCACTTAAGATATTGTGGTGCAGAACAAAAAAAAAAAAAAAAACAAAAACAAGGAAGAACTTCCTGAATTTATTCAAACATAAAATCCTTTGATCATGGACAGAGTACAAATGAAGAGTGCGATGTTGTGGTTTGGATATGAGGTGTTCCCTAAAATCTCCTATGTTAGACAATGCAAGAATGTTTTGGGGAGAAATGATTGGGCTATAGCCTTAACTTACTTAGTGAATCAATCCCCGATGGGATTAAATGAGTGAAAACTGGAAGCAGGTGGGGTGTGGCTGGAGGAAGTGGTTCACTGGGGCCTTGGCTACGGGGTATATATTTTGTATCTGGAGAGTGGAGTCTCTCTCTGCTTCCTGATCATCAAGTGAGCAGCTTTCTTCTGCCACACTCTTTCGCCATGATGTTTCTGCCTCACCTGAAGACTAAAATCCCTGTTTATGGATGGATACCATTGAAACCATGAGCCCCCAAATAAATCGTCCCCCCCACAGCTGTTCTAGTTGGGTCCATTAATCAGAGCAGCAACAATCTGACTAAGACAGTTGATGTCTACATATTTTACAGCTTCTCTTAGAGATGATTCCTGGGTCTTTTTGGAGGTCACTGTTTTTGGAAATTTGGTTTCAGGCTCTTATTTCTTTATTATCCCCTTACAGAAAATCTTGGGGAGGTACACTGTGTAGCATTTTATATTTTTGTAGAAAAATATATAATATAGTACTTCCTAGTTTAAGAGTAGAATTCAGTGATAATAGGTATATTTATACTGTTATGCAGCCATCACCACTGACCATCTTTAGAACTTTTTCATCACCATAAGCAGAAACTCCATACCCATTTAAATAATAACTCCAAATTCTCCCCTCCCTGTAGTCCCTGGTAACCTCTGTTCTACTGTCTCTGAATTTGCCTAGTTTTCAGAATTCATCCATGTAGCATGAATCCAAATTTCATTCCTTTTTATGTCTGAACATTTCTCTGTGTTTAATTACCACATTTTGTTTGTTCATTCATCTGTCCATAGATATGTGAGTTGCTTCTGCCTTTTGGCTATTGTGAATAGTTTTAAATTTTTTAAAACTAAAATTAATTTAAATTGTGGTAAAAGTGGTTTTGAGAGTTTTATACCTTCCCTCTGAAGACAATGGAAGATATACCCATGAAAACAAGGCTGGGAATCATTGTACCAGGACAAAATAATTTTTGAATCTTGATTTGTATTATATGTGAAGAAGTCTTAATGAATGGGCTCCGCCAGCAATAGAAGCCTGGAGCAGACACTTGGAGGTGGAGAAGAATGAATGGCTATGGGCAAAACTGCCCTTAGACCTGATCCCTGGGCTGCAGCCTTGAGTCTCTACTCCAGAGGTCCCACTCTGGCTCTCCTGTGATGGTTTACTCCTGAGAGGTGGGCTAAGAGGATACAACCCCCACAGGATACCCCTCTTCTGGACCTTGTTGTGATATCTGAGACCCCAAATTCCTCCCCCTTAGGAGTCCTGAGCCCCCATACCGCTGCCATCTGCATGCCTGGCACTAGGACTGAGGATGACCAGGGATAATTGCTTGGTCTTTAGGGGTAGTAGTGGGGGTCCCTGTAAGACAGAGTCCTGATTGGGAAGGGAAGAGGAATGGGTCTCACTATGAGTTTCTAGCCATACTACCCATGTTTGAGGTTATTTCAGGTCTTACAGAGGCTCAGAATATTTGGTTGGATGGTAAAAGTGGTTTTGAGAGTTTTATACCTTGGTTGAGATTATACAGAGACACAACTGTGAAGTAGATAAACATGTTTATTCAATAACGGCTCTGCTTTTTTCTCCTTTCAACACTTCTTCTCATCCTCTATCTCTCTCTCCCTCTATACACATACACACACTTGGGCAAACATATGCTTTAGAGTCAGAATATTGTCCACACCTGTCTCATTTGATAGATGGGAAAATTAGGGACTGTGGAGGTAAAGGTCTTAAAAATATATCTCGAGTAGTCATTGGGGAAGTATTGAAGGGGGCAGTTCCTCCATTCCTGCCTCCCAGAAGCAAACTTTCCACCCAGGTTCCTGTGATATAGTGATTGAAAGGCCTCAGTAAGTTTTGAGTCTTAAACCCTTACCTTGGAATGAAGAATCAAGAGACTTGGTCTCGAGGTGGCCTGGCTCCTACCTAGCTGTTGGAATTTGGAAAACGGCCAACCTTTTTGGACCATATTCTTCTCCTTGTTTTAAATGGGGCTAGTCCTACCTGCTCTGCTCACAATCTGCTCACACATCTATTATTTTGAATCAAATGGGTTGAATGCATGAGAAATGTCATATCCATGCAGGGCACTAAGGAGAATGTGTGCAATGTTGGGGGGTGAATTTCTGCAGCCCTTTGGTTTGGAAATATACTGATTGCACAAGCGGAGTCAGGAGAGGGAGTAGGAGTCTGACCTACTTTGATATGTGTGCTCCTCTCCCTCCATCCTTTCCCACACTTCTTTTTCAATACTTTTTATGTCCTCTCAGTAGAGGACAATGAAAGGTTTTGTATGGAAGATACCTGGGCTGGATGGGAGCAGAAAGGTCTCTCTGTCCTCAGAGGTCTGACTGAACTAGAGCAGCTGACAAGACAATCTGACAAATGCATCTTTATGTCTCAATCCATGGTTAGTGTGCCAAGGCAGTAGGCTGGGAAATTGTCAGTGGAATTTCTGCTGCCACCAAAGCCAAAGGCATGGCGATGAAGTGGGACAAGATTATATGCAATGGCCTTCTGCTTCACGGTCAAGGTCCTTGCCTGTCCTCTATCCTCTTTTTTCCTTCCCCCAGTCTAAACCTGGCTTCCAGACACTTAGTTGCTGTGTTCTGAATGTCCATAACTCTTCCTTGCCATCTGCTTCCTTCCTTAAAAGGTTTTTTTTTTTTTTAAATAACCTTGCTCTCCTGCATTGTAATCAAAACACTGAATTCACCAACTCTGAAGGTACTGATCTGATTTAAATAATTTATACGAAGGTGGGAATTGATAAGCTGAACACAGGGGTGATTTGCATTTGTAATAAGAGATTGTTGACACAAGTGAATCTCTTATTGGTATATTAATATGAGAGAAAAAAGTTCTTGAATAGGGACATTCTTTCTTCCTCCTCCCCACGTCTAGCCTAGCAGCAAGGAAGGGCATCTTGTGGGAAGTTTCCCTCATTCACATATAAAGCAGTGGACATATGTCGTCCCATTTTATCTTCATATTGATCTATGAAAGTATCATTAGCCACATTTGCCAATGAAGGAATGCCCAAGTCACAAAGCTTATAGTGGTGCTGGAAGGAAGGACAGCTGTGTCCCACATTTTCAGAGGGAACATAGCTTCACATGGAGGACCAAGACCTGGAGTAAATTTTGAATTTTAATCTGCATGGTGGCAGCAAAGGAGATGAGAGATGAGGCCAGAAGTAAGGGGCGGAGGCTGATTGTGGGGCCTTATGTGAGAGTCAGCAAAGACATTTGACTTCATTGTGTGGAATCAGTAGACTTTAAGTATGTGGGGGAAGCCATGTCTCCCCAGCACCGCCCCCCAATCTAGAATGATGCCCTGCACATGGCAGGAGCCAATGTCACCTCTTTATCTTCCTTCTTTTGTTACTGTGAGTCCCAGGCCTGGCTCTCCTTACAGAGTCCTGAGAGGTGACATAGCTGTTGTTTGAAAGGAGGATAGGGGATGTGACTGGAGAGACGGGGAGGATGCAGGGAATAGACAGGGAAGAAAGAGAAATATCTTTGTTGTTAATTTTATGGAGAACAGAGCTCCCTGGGTCTCTGGTTATAGTCTAACAGCAAAACAAGCCTCTGTCTGCCATCTGGCACTGCTATCTTCCTATTTATATCTCTAGAGGAAAAGAAAACTTGGAAATGGAGTTAAAGAAGGAATAACAAATGGATTTCACGTGTGCTAAGGGCTTTAGGCTGTTACTGGTTATAAATGTCCTGAGTATCAGGGAAGGGAAATTGAAAAATTAAAAATAACCTGATCACAAAAGAAACAGTGACAATTGAGTCATTTTTGGGGACATTTTAATTGTTTCCATCATTTTGTGAAACCAGACTTTCCCTCCCAAGCTTCTTGGTGAGAAGGACTTCAAGGGAGGGTTGGATGGGCCTGTGGAGGGCATGAGACTGGTGCTGAGATGTCTGTTCAGATGCCAGGAGAGATCTGTAATGGACCTCCTGTGCACGCCAGTTCTCATCTCTGGCTCTGTACTGGGCTAATGAATAAGTCATTTTTGTATTACATAAAATTACCTTTTAATCATCTCTACATTACCATCTATTTCACAGCAGGACTGAACAAGCTGAAATTTTGAAATTTTGGAAATCAAGTCTCTCATTTTGAATTCTTGACTTCCTTGTACCTTGATTTTTCTTACCTTCTTCCTTCTCAGACACTGTACCCCTCCTTCCAGCTGTGTGGTTAATACTATAGGATAATAATAATTACTGTTTACCAAACACAGTGTTTGTGCCAGGTGCTATCAATTCTCTAGTCCTGCTAATACCTCCATAGCAATGGGATTTTTCTCTATTTTACAGATGAGGAAGATAGAAGCTTGGTGAAAAATTGAGGCTTGTTGAAAAATTCGCTTGTTGAAGTGCATACAGGCAGTAAGTGACTGAGGTGGGACTTAAATTTAGGCCTGTCTGTTATGATTTGGATGTGAGGTGAACCCCAAAAGCTCATGTGTGAGACAATGCAAGAAGGGTTAGAGGAGAAATGATTGGGTTCTGAGAGTTTTAACCCAATCAATGAAGTAATCAACTGATGGGATTAATTGAATGATGATTGAAGGCAGGTGGGGTGTGACGAGAGGAGGTGGGGCATCTGCCACGTGGCTCTGTTTCCTGATCACTATGTGAACTGCTTCCCTCTGCCACACTCTTTCATTATGATGTTCAGCCTCACCTTGAGCTCCAAGGAATGGAGCTGGCCTTCTATGGATTAAGACCTCTGAAACCATGAGCTCTCAAATAAACTGTTCTTCCCTATAATTGTTCTGGTCAGATCTTTTAGTCACAGCAGTGAAAAAGCTAACTGAAACACTGTCTGACTCTAAGCCCACTCTTGTCTCCAGAAATGTGTGGTCTCTCCCGATACTTTGGGCCTGGAGGAGGTGGGTTTGGGAGGTGATGGTCCTGTTGAGGAATGTTGAGACTAATTCCTGTATATGCTCCAATCAACCACGCAAAGTCAAAGGTTATAGGACAGTTCAGAAAGGTTACATTGCTCCTGGTGATGCCTCTGGCAACCCTTTAGAGCAATGTGAGTTCCCTTCTTCCCTCTCAAAGCAAAGTCCACAGTCTATTTGCCATAAGTATAGTCCAGCCCCTAGTCATAATTATGGCAGAGTTGAAGGCTTCCTATCTTTAATTGGGAAGCCTTACCTTTTAAAATGTAGGTGTTTCCTTGGAGGTTTACAACTGGGAAACTTAAATTCAGAAAAAAAATAGAATTAATGAAAGTGGAATGAATGTCTTATGACCAGGCTTGTTTTCTTATTCTGTTTTATTCTCTCAACAATGTTTGCTTACACTTAAATGCCTTCCTTGGTGGTTTATTTCCATTTGAAGAAATGTTTAAGAAGACAACTAACATATTATATAAAATGGTGTGTTCCCTTAAACTTCAGTGTAGAATTGTGACAGAGGCCTCTTCATATGGTGATAACGTGAGAGGCCCTGAGGAGTAGAATGACGTGGCCAGCCTCGCCTGTCAACGGATCCCAGGATGCCAGTTCAAGCCTGACTTACTCCAATTCCTTCCCACTAAGGCACACAGCTAACAGGAGCTGAGGAAGGAGCCTATCTGAGTGCAGAGCAAAGGTGGCAGGTATTGCCAGTTACACAACTTTGGAGACATTAGTGTGGAGGATCTGCTGGGTGCTGGAGTTCTTATTAGAGAAAGGAGATGAGGCAGGGAGCAATAAAAATAGCAAGAACCAGGTGATCTCTACTGCATACACATGTGGCCCCTGCTTTTGATAATTTCATGGTCCTATTTCATCTTGCTGCTCATCCCCTGTATAGAAAGGCTGGTCTCATCTCACAAGTGAAACAACTGAGGTTCAGAGAGGCAAATATTTGTCCAGATAGGTCATAGAGCTAGGCAGCAACGGAATCAGACTGGAGTGAGTCTAAAGTCTGTTCTTTGACTAGAGTGTATGAGGCTAGAAAAAATACTTTTATTTTTTTTTAACACATTTGCCATTCTCCATCCCCAGATTGCAGTGGAAAGGAGCACTGGAGTTTTTTCTAACCAACCTCTCATTCCTTTGCTCTGAGTAGAAAAAGAATAAAGTTGAGAGGTTGGATTCTCACATGAAAGTAGAGATTCTTAACGTGAGGCCATGCATGCCATGAAGTGGGTAGAATTCAAGGACATCTGTGAACTTGGATGGAAAAAAATTCTCTTTATATTCTGTAACTGAACTGTTGTATTTTCTTCAATTGAACAGAATAAATTAGCAGCATCTGAGACTTTGTCATCCATAAAAGCTACAAATTTTTTCACATAACAGTATAGTTTGATATCTAAAGATATCCTGTATCCTCACCGATACTGTAAAATTGGGAAAGTTTATTAGACTTATTGCTAGATTTTATTATTTAATGCATTAATTAAAGTAATGTATTACCATACCACAATTCGAAGAAAATATTGCCAATTGTAATTTCATATAATTAGTTTTCTTTGTAATTCACAGAATTTTATTTTATAATTAAACAACTGCTAGAGTGTAACAGTGTTAGAGCATTTGTCTTGTATGCAAGAGTCCCTGAGTTCAGTCCCCAGTACCGAGAACAAACTTGTAAAAGAAATGATTATGAGGGGGATCCAACATGGCTGCTGGTGAGGAAGCAGCGATTCCAATGTCTCCACATTAATGGGATCAGAAAGACCCATTGGAACAGCTGCAGTCTACCTACTGAGGAACTTCTAGCAAAATTCCGTTAAGAGGGGACCTGCCGGGAATTGGTAGGTTTATTAGAAGTGTCAGTTTGTCCCAGACAAGTGGATCTTGGCTGGCCACGCGGGCGCGGAGGTCCAGTCCCGCAGCCACCTGCGCTTCTGCAAGCGGCCGGCGGACCAGAGCGGCGCGGCCAGCCCGAAACCGCAGACGGCACCCGCCATCCCACCGTCCCGGGGAGGCCCTGCTCTCGCTCTGTGAACGGCCACCACGCCTGCCAGGCTCGTAGCCACGCGGCCGCAGCTGCCTGGCTCTACAGGCGGCCCCCCAGCGGGTGCAGAGGTACAATCCCGCGGCCACCAGCCGCTTCAGAAAGCAGCCGGCAGCCCTGAGCGGCGGGGCCCGCCCGAACCCGCAGATGGCACCCGCCATCTCGCCGTCCCGGATCTTGGCCACGCGGCCTCAGCTGCCCGGCTCTATAGGCAGCCCCTGGTGGCCCGGCGCAGCGAGAAGTGTCCCTGCCTGGCCCAGCAGACAGCCCGTGCCCTCCCGGCTCTATTAACAGCCCCGCCCACCCGGCGAACGGCTCCCCCGCTGAGACAGTGTGAAGGGAATCTAACCAACCCTTTACGAAATAGCGAACTGGGAACTAAAACCAGAGATTGTGTCAGACCAGAGACAAGCCAGTTCCACCCCTCCCTTCGGACACTCTGGCAAGGAGCCAGGGGCCCGCCACAGCAGAGAGGGGAAGTCACCAAAGTTCGGCCAAAGAGATTCCTTCCCAGCGGAATATACTTTAGCAGGTGTGTGACTCCCACCCACACCAGATACAAACAACCGGGAAACTTCAAAATCTCTCCGTGGGCGTGACCGTAAGGGCCAAAGGACTCTCGACCCCCAACTCCCCATACTGCCAGTGATGAGGGCGTGACTGTAGGGGCAGAGGGAAGCAGAGAAGACTCCCGACCCCCAACTCCCCCAACCTCGAACTGAGAGGGTGTGACGGTAGGGGCGGAGGGAAACAGAGGACACTCCAGACCCCCAACTCCTCCTACCGCCAGTAGTGTGGTTGTGACTGTAGGGGCTGAGGGAAGTAGAGGGGATCCTCGACCCCCAACTCCTATTACCACCAGCGACACCAATGGTCTTAGCTGCCACATTCCGAAGGTGTGCCCACCAAAGGGGTCCGGAAAAATTAAACAATTGACTCCCAGACCACAGCTCCACAGCACTGGGGCTTAGATGAATGACAGCGAGAGTGCTCAGTAGTTAGGGAAATAGAGCACTCGGTGGGGCTGAAAGTGTAACCAAATCCTTGGGGAACTGCCTCCGGTGAGCAGGACCTGGCTGGCTGGCAGGAGGAAGGGGAGGAGGGGCCATAGAAGTGCAACGGCTCTGGACCAACAGGATTGAGAGACTCCCAGGAACCGCCTTACAGGGATTGCTGTTGACACATTGAGGGCAAAACTCAGTCCGGAAGGCACAGCTTTGCCTACGGGAAGAGAAGAAAATGGATCTCTAAGACCTAATTTTATTTCCTATTTCATTTTAATTTTTTTCTCTCCCTTTTCCCTCTCTCTCTCCCCTTCCAAGTTTTATTGCTCTTTCCATTCTCCTCTATGCTATCTATCTCCCTCTCCTTCTTTCTTTTCAAGAGCACCTACCTTCCCCTTCCCCCCAACTTTCATCCCAAGCATTACGTCCTCCATTTCGCGTAACTGTCTAAATACAAATAGGTGTGCGCCCTCCCCCCGCGCCTGCAAGGTACCCGGACGTGCAACCCACCAGCAGGTCAGGCCCAGCAACCTGGGAGTGGCAGAGCTGCCCCACGCGCCTCCAAGGTAGCGCACCTGCTACCAACCAGCAGAACAGGCCCAGCGGCCTGCCGATGTGGTAGGCACAGTGCCCCAATTGGAGGAGGGGCAGAGCCCCTGCCCGTGCCTGCGCTGGAGACTTTGCAACTATACAAGAGTAATACAAATATATAGGGGGAAAATTCAACAACACAACAGTCTCAGTAAGCAGAAAGAAACGCGAACAGTATGAAGAGACAAGGAAAGAAAGGACCACAAGCAATGCAGGTCAACTCAACGTTAGAAGAGGTAATATCTGCAGCAGATGGAATGTCAGATAAAGAATTCAGGAGATACATGCTTCAGATGATCTGGAGTCTCAAGGAAGACATTAGACAGCAAAATCAGACAATGAAAGATCTCTTCAACAATGAAATACATAATCAAATCCAGGAAGCAAAAGATCAACTATACAGGGAGATAGAGGTTATAAAAAACAAACAAACAGAAATCCTAGAAAGGCAGGAAGCAATAAACCAACTTAAAAACTCAATTGAGAATACTACCAGCAGAATAGATCACTTAGAAGATAGAACATCAGACAATGAAGACAAAGTATTTCAACTTGAAACGAACATAGACAGCTCAGCAAGACTGTTAAGAAACCATGAGCAGAACATCCAAGAAATATGGGATAACATTAAAAGACCAAACTTAAGAGTCATTGGGATACAGGAAGGCACAGAGCTCCAAACCAAAGGAATGAGAAATCTATTCAATGAAATAATTTGAAAAAACTTCCCAGACTTGAAGAACGAGACAGAATCCCCAATCCTAGAAGCCTACAGGATGCCGAATGTGCATAATAATAAGAGATCCACACCTAGACACATTATAATGAAGATGCCCAACATACAGAATAAGGAGAGAATTTTAAAAGCTACAAGAGAAAGGAAGCAGATTACATTTAGGGGTAAACCAATCAGGATAACAGCTGATCTCTCAACACAGACTTTGAAAGCTAGAAGATCCTGGAATAACATATTTCAAACACTGAAAGAAAATGGGTTCCAACCAAGAATTGTGTATCCAGCAAAATTAAGCTTCAAGATGGAAGATGAAATTAAAACCTTCCACAATAAACAAAAGTTAAAAGAATTTGCAGCTAGAAAACCATCTCTCCAAAAAATCCTCAGCAAAACATTACAGGAAGAGGAAATGGAAAATAACAATGAAAACCAACAGTGGGAGGAAGGACAGTAAAGGGGGGAAAATAATCAAAGAGGAAAACAAACCATATTCAGTAACATAAATAAACAAATATGGCTGGAAGGATAACCCATATCTCAATAATAACCCTAAATGTTAATGGCTTAAACTCACCAATAAAGAGACACAGGCTAGTAGAATGGATCACAAAACATGACCCAACAATATGCTGCCTACAGGAGATGCATTTGATAGGAAAAGACATACATAGACTGAAGGTGAAAGGTTGGGAAAAATCATATCACTCATATGGACTTCAGAAACAAGCAGGAGTGTCCATACTCATATCAAATAAAATAGATTTCAAGCCAAAGTTAATCAAAAGGGATAAAGAGGGACACTACATACTGCTCAAGGGAACCATACACCAACAAGACATAACAATCATAAATATATATGCCCCAAACAATGGTGCAGCTATGTTCATCAAACAAACTCTTCTCAAGTTCAAGAGTCTAATAGACCACCATACAATAATCATGGGAGACTTCAACACACCTCTCTCACCACTGGACAGATCTTCCAAACAAAAGTTAAATAAGGAAACTATAGAACTCAATAACACAATTAACAACCTAGACTTAATTGACATATATAGAATATACGACCCAACATCAAGCAGTTACACTTTCTTCTCAGCAGCACATGGATCCTTCTCAAAAATAGATCATATATTATGTCACAGGGCAACTCTTAGACAATATAAAGGAGTAGAGATAATACCATGCATCTTATCTGACCATAATGGAATGAAACTGAAAATCAATGATAAAAGAAGGAAGGAAAAATCATGCATCACTTGGAGAATGAACAATAGGTTACTGAATGATCAATGGGTTTTAGAAGACATCAAGGAGGAAATTAAAAAATTCTTAGAGATAAATGAAAACACAGACACAACATATCGGAATCTATGGGACACATTGAAAGCAGTTCTAAGAGGAAAATTCATTGCTTGGAGTTCATTCCTTCAAAAAAGAAAAAACCGACAAATAAATGATCTCATACTTCATCTCAAAATCCTAGAAAAAGAAGAGCAAAATAACAGCAAAAGAAGTAGAAGGCAAGAAATAATTAAAATCAGAGCTGAAATTAATGAAATCGAAACAAAAGAAACAATTGAAAAAATTGATAAAAATAAAAGTTGGTTCTTTGAAAAAATAAATAAGATCGACAGACCCTTAGCCATGCTAACGAAGAGAAGAAGAGAGAGAACTCAAATTACTAGCATACGGGATGAAAAAGGCAATATCACAACAGACACTTCAGAAATACAGAAGATAATCAGAAATTATTTTGAATCCTTATACTCCAATAAAATAGAAGATAGTGAAGGCATCGATAAATTTCTTAAGTCATATGATCTGCCCAGATTGAGACAGGAAGATATAGACAGCCTAAACAGACCAATATCAATTGAGGAAATAGAAGAAACCATCAAAAGATTACCAACTAAGAAAAGCCCAGGACCGGATGGGTATACAGCAGAGTTTTACAAAACCTTTAAAGAGGAACTAATACCAATACTTTTCAAGCTATTTCAGGAAATAGAAAAAGAGGGAGACTTCCAAATTCATTCTACGAGGCCAACATCACCCTGATTCCTAAACCAGACAAAGACACTTCAAAGAAAGAAAACTACAGACCTATATCTCTAATGAACCTAGACGCAAAAATCCTCAATAAAATTCTGGCGAATCGGATACAAAATCATATCAAAAAAATTGTACACCATGATCAAGTAGGATTCATCCCTGGGATGCAAGGCTGGTTCACTATACGGAAATCAATAAATGTTATCCACCACATCAATAGACTTAAAAATAAGAACCATATGATCATCTCGATAGATGCGGAAAAAGCATTCGACAAAGTACAGCATCCCTTTTTGTTCAAAACTCTCGAAAAAATAGGGATAATAGGAACATACCTCAACATTGTAAAAGCAATCTACGCTAAGCCCCAGGCTAGCATCATTCTGAATGGAGAAAAATTGAAGGCATTTCCTCTAAAATCTGGAACAAGACAGGGATGCCCTCTCTCACCACTTCTGTTCAACATAGTTCTCGAAACACTGGCCAGAGCAATTAGACAGACGAAAGAAATTAAAGGCATAAAAATAGGAAAAGAAGAACTTAAATTATCACTATTTGCAGATGACATGATTCTATACCTAGAAGACCCAAAAGGGTCTACAAAGAAACTACTAGAACTAATAAATGAATTCAGCAAAGTGGCAGGATATAAAATCAACACGCATAAATCAAAGGCATTCCTGTATATCAGCGACAAACCCTCTGAAATGGAAATGAGGACAACCACTCCATTTACAATATCCTCAAAAATAATAAAATACTTGGGAATCAACCTAACAAAAGAGGTAAAAGACTTATACAATGAAAACTACAGAACCCTAAATTGAGAAATTGAAGAAGATCTTAGAAGATGGAAAAATATACCCTGTTCATGGATAGGCAGAACTAACATCATCAAAATGGCGATATTACCAAAAGTTCTCTATAGGTTTAATGCAATGCCAATCAAAATCCCAATGGCATTTCTTGTAGAAATAGAGAAAGCAATCATGAAATTCATATGGAAAAATAAAAGACCCAGAATAGCAAAAACAATGCTAAGCAGGAAGTGTGAATCAGGTGGTATAGTGATACCAGACTTCAAACTATACTACAGAGCAATAGTAACAAAAACAGCATGGTATTGGTACCAAAACAGGTGGGTGGACCAATGGTACAGAAAAGAGGACACAAAACCAACCCACAAAACTACAACTTTCTTATATTTGATAAAGTCGCTAAAAGCATGCAATGGAGGAAGGATAGCATCTTCAACAAATGGTGCTGGGAAAACTGGAAATCCATATGCAACAAAATGAAACTGAATCCCTTTCTCTCGCCATGCACAAAAGTTAACTCAAAATGGATCAAGGAGCTTGATATCAAACCAGAGACAAGGCATCTGATAGAAGAAAAAGTTGGCTACGACCTACATACTGTGGGGTCGGGCTCCAAATTCCTCAATAGGACACCCATAGCACAAGAATTAATATCTAGAATCAACAAATGGGACTTGCTCAAACTAAAAAGTTTTTTCTCAGCAAAAGAAACAATAAGAGAGGTAAATAGGGAGCCTACATCATGGGAACAAATTTTTACTCCTCACACTTCAGATAGAGCCCTAATATCCAGAGTATACAAAGAACTCAAAAAATTAGACAATAAGATAACAAATAACCCAATCAACAAATGGGCCAAGGACCTAAACAGACACTTCTCAGAGGAGGACATACAATCAATCAACAAGAACATGAAAAAATGCTCACCATCGCTAGCAGTCAGAGAAATGCAAATCAAAACCACCCTAAGATATCATCTCACTCCAGTAAGATTGGCAGCCATTATGAAGTCAAACAACAACAAGTGCTGGCGAGGATGTGGGGAAAAGGGTACACTTGTACATTGTTGGTGGGACTGCAAATTGGTGCAACCAATTTGGAAAGCAGTATGGAGATTTCTTGGAAAGCTGGGAATGGAACCACCATTTGATCCAGCTATTCCCCTTCTGGGTCTATTCCCTAAAGACCTATAAACAGCATGCTACAGGGACACTGCTACATCGATGTTCATAGCAGCACAATTCACAATAGGAAGACTGTGGAAGCAACCTAGATGCCCTTCAATAGACGAATGGATAAAAAAAATGTGGCATTTATACACAATGGAGTATTACTCTGCATTAAAAAATGACAAAATTATAGAATTTGGAGGGAAATGGATGGCATTAGAGCAGATTATGCTAAGTGAAGCTAGCCAATCCCTAAAAAACAAATGCCAAATGTCTTCTTTGATATAAGGAGAATAACTAAGAAAAGAGTAGGGAAGAAGAGCATGAGAAGATGACTAACATTAAACAGGGATGAGAGGTGGGAGGGAAAGGGAGAGAGAAGGGAAATTGCTTGGAAATGGAAGGAGACCCTTAGGGTTATACAAAATTACATACAAGAGGAAGTGAGGGGAAAGGGAAAAAGAATACAAGGGGGAGAAATGAATTACAGTAGAGGGGGTACAGAGAGAAGAGGGGAGGGGAGGGGAGGGGGGATAGTAGAGGATAGGAAAGGCAGCAGAATACAACAGACATGAGTATGTCAATAAGTAAATCAGTGGAAATGTAACTGATGTGACTCTGCAATCTGTATACGGGGTAAAAATGGGAGTTCATAACCCACTTGAATCAAAGTGTGAAATATGATATATCAAGAACTATGTAATGTTTTGAACAACCAATAAAAAAAAATAAAAATAAAAATAAAGAAAAAAAAAGAAATGATTATGAGAGGTCCATAGATACTGCGGACTGCCAAAGGCCCGAGAATAATTAAAACCCTACACAAAAGCAGCTGTGGCCTTCCATGATTTCCAGTCCCCAGAAGAGTGCTAGAGTGGAAGTGTCTGTCCAATAGGAAGGTATGTGCAAAGAAAGGAAGGGATGATATCCCATGCATTCATTTGTTCCTTCATTTATTAAAATACACTTATGGAGGGTCACTGTATGCCAGGCACCATGCTAGACCTTGGGGTCTCTGTCTCACGGGGATTCTGTTTTAATGGAGAGAGACTGTTTAAAAATGGATATGAAATAAATAAGACAGGTTGTTGACTTGAACAAAGAGAAGGTGACTCTTGGAAAGGAGTTGAAGTTATAGGCAGAGAGAACAGCAAGTGCAGAGAGAGAACTTTTCTGAGATAGGAAAGACAGAGGCTCTTGGTACTTTTAAGGTGCTGGAGCTGTGCTGTCCCATATGGCGGCCACTGGCCATCTGTGTCTACTCAATTGGAATCGGCTGGCCCAACAGAGGTGTGCTGTGGGGAAATATATATTGGATTTTTTAATTCTTAATATAAAAAATGTAGAAGACTTTATTAACTTTTAAAGATGGATTATATGTTGATAATATTTTGGATATTATTGTTTAAAGTATACTCTTAAAATTTACTTTGTTTACTTTTTAATATGCGGCCACTGGAAAATTTAAAATGATGCAGGCAACTAGCAGTGTATTTTCGTTGGACAGCATTGTGTTAGAGAGTAGGAGAAGAAAGGAGATTTCCTAGTGATTGCTATGGAACATTTGGACACCTTTAAATGTTTTTCAGAGATGTGAATAGAGACAGAATTTCTATCTACTCAACTAGTATTTATTGAACATCTAAGTGTTGGGGATATATTGGTGAAAAAGAAATAGTCCTTGCTACTATAGAGTGTTTCCTGACAATTCATACATTGAAATCCTAACCCCAGTGTGATGGTGTTAGCAGACAGGACCTTTGAGAGGCAGTTAGTGCCCTTACAAAAGGACCTCCAGAGATCTCCCTCGACTCTTCTCTCATGTGAGAACATGTGACCAGAGAGCCCACTATGAGCCCTGACCAGATACCAGGTTGGCTAGTGCCTTGATCTTGGACCTCCAAGCCCCAAGAACCATAGAAATAAATTCCTGTGACTTAAAAAGCCTCTTCCTTGTCTGTGCTATTCTTATAACTGCCTGAACTAAGACAGTTGTAACAGATGTGCATGTGTATGTGGTGGGGAGCAAGGGGTAGACAAGAAACAAGTACATTTGTCACATGAGACAATCAGGGATTGCATTGTGTGATGGAGAAAAACAGGATGAGTAGGGGGGCCTGCTTTAAAGGGTGTTGTTGGGGAAGGCCCCTCTGAGATGGTGTCCTTACATTTTGAGGAGGAGCCTGCTATGGGATGAAGATCAATAGCTCTACTCACAGCTTCACTCACAGTCCTGCCTTATCTTCTCCCACTGAGTTTAGCTTTAAAAGTAGGCTTCACATAGCAATGTAAGGCTTTTCTAATTAGTTTTATTTTCTTCTCATTTTACCAAAGGATACAGCAATCTCTCAAGTTCATCTGGTAGAGAGGCACTGATGAGTGCACTGATGATCCCCTGAAGATGGTGTTCCAAATGGTTTGGGGGCTTTTAGTGGGGGAATTTCCTCAGCAGTTGGTCTGCAGTACCATTCAGCTCCCTTGGCATTTATTGAAATGCTTGCATAAATGAGATACTTAAAAAGGTGCCATCCGTCTAGGATGAGTTTTAAGATTCTGTCTTGTAAATAGTGTTTTTTTTTTTTATAAGACAATTCTAAAAGGGTGGGAAGTCTACTCTTTTGAGTTGTGCTCTTATGCCTCTGTTTTAAATGCCATCTTCTGCTTTAGTTTTTAAATACTGATAATTATAATAAAAACAATGCATGGCATAAACTAAGTGCTTACTATGTGCCAGGTACTATGTAAAAGTCTTTACGTGCATTGTCTCATTTAACCCTCCTAGCAAGAAGAAACTGTATGGTTTGGATTGAATCATTCTCAGGTTTCTTGGGTTTGAGGATTAGCTCTGTCGTTACTGGTTATTTGACCTTCTACAAGTTATTCAACTTCTCTTCCTTATATACTCATTTGTAAAACAGAGCCTTATCGGTCCAGCTCCTGAGCTTGTATAAAAGAGGAAATCAATTAATGTAGAGCTGTGCTTGGTCTGGAGTAAGCCCTATGTGATGGTTTGCTATTATTAATATGAAGTAATACCACTATTAGCCCCACTATACACGTTAGAAAATAAAAGTTTAAATTAAGTCATTTGCCCAAGGTCACATACAACAGAAGTGACACTCCCCCACTGCTGCACTGAGGTACTGAGCATGTTGTCTGTTGGCCCACAATATCCCTAGGTGTAGGAAAGTTTGAAAAATAAGCCATATGGACTCATGTTTGGCCCTGGGTTCCATAGGACCATATGCTGTAGTAGGCTGGAGAAACTTGATTTTTGGCAATTGCACCCTTTAAAGTAGGCTCCCTCCACTTTTTTTTTCTTTTTTACTAACAGCATTTCTCCAGACCCATCTTATAGTATGAGATGACAGTATTGGCAGAATAATTGGAGATTTAACAGAGTGATTAGTTGTTTTGACTTGGAACTTTTTTCCTAAATCTCAGAAAGAAACAGCCCATCTGTTAACTTCCTGGAAACTTGTTGCCTGGAGATGGGGAGAGGGGCTTTAGAGTCACAGGTCTGGCTTTGCATCATGGTGCTGCCTCATCTAGTGATCTTGAGCAAGTTCCTCACATTTCTGAAATGTGGTTTCTTCTTCTTTTTTTTTTTTTTGCAATTTTTAAAAGTTTTTTACTGGTTTTTAAAAAATAATAAAAAAACTTTTTTTATTGATTGTTCAAAACATTACAGAGCTCATGATATATCATCTTTCATACATTAGACTCAATTGGGTTTTGAACTCCCATTTTTACCCCAAATACAGATTGCAGAATCACAACTGTTACATACTCACATTATTACATAATGGCATATTAGTGACTATTGTATTCTGCTACCTTTCCTATCCCCTACTATACCCCCTCCCCTCCCCTCCCCTCCCATCTTCCCTCTCTACCTCCTCTGCTGTTGTTCAATTCTCTCCCCCTTTTTCCCCCCTCCCCCTTGCCCCTCATGATCTCTTATAATTTTATGTATCATTGAAGGTCTCCTACCATTTCCGTATGCTTTCCCTTCTCTCTCCCTTTCTCTCCCCCCATTCGTCTTTGTTTACTATTAGTCTTTTCCTCATGCTCTTCCTTCCTGTTCTGTTCTTAGTTGCTCTCTTTATATCAAAGAAGACATTTGGCATTTGTTTTTAAGGGCTTGGCTAGCTTCACTTAGCATAATCTGCTCTAATGCCATCCATTTCCCTGAAAATTCTATGATTTTCTCATTTCTTAGTGCTGCATAATACTCCATTGTGTATAGATGCCACATTTTTTTTATCCATTCATCTATTGAAGGGCATCTAGGTTGGTTCCACAGTCTAGCTATTGTGAATTGTGCCGCTTTAATAATTGATGTGGCCGTATCCCTATAGTGCGCTCTTTTAAGGTCCTCAGGGAATAGTCCGAGAAGGGCAATAGCTGGGTCGAATGGTGGATCCATTCCCAGCTTTCCCAGGAATCTCCATACTGCTTTCCAAATTGGCCTCACCATTTTGCAGTCCCACCAGCAGTGTACAAGTGTACCCTTTTCCCCACATCCCCGCCAACACTTATTGTTGTTTGACTTCATAATGGCTGCCAATCTTACTGGAGTGAGATGGTATCTTAGGGTGGTTTTGATTTGCATTTCTCTGATTGCTAGAGATGGTGAGTATTTTTTCATGTACTTGTTGATTGATTGTATGTCCTCCTCTGAGAAGTGTCTGTTCAGGTCCTTGGCCCATTTGTTGATTGGGTTGTTTGTTATCTTATTGTTTAATTTTTTGAGTTCTTTGTACATTCTGGATATTAGGGCTCTATCTGAGGTGTGAGGAGTAAAAATTTGTTCCCATGATGTAGACTCTCTATTTACCTCTTTTATTGTTTCTCTTGCTGAGAAAAAACTTTTTAGTTTAAGTAAGTCCCATTTGTTTATTCTTGTTATTAACTCTTGGGCTATGGGCGTCCTATTAAGGAATTTGGAGCCTGACCCCACTATATGTAGATCGTAGCCAACTTTTTCTTCTATCAGACGCACCATCTCTGATTTGATATCTAGCTCCTTGATCCATTTTGAGTTAACTTTTGTGGATGGCGAGAGAAAGGGATTCAATTTCATTTTGTTGCATATGGATTTCCAATTTTCCCAGCACCATTCGTTGAAGATGCTATCCTTCCTCCATTGCATGTTTTTAGCTCCTTTATCAAATATAAGATAGTTGTAACTTTGTGGATTAGTCTCTGTGTCCTCTATTCTGTACCATTGGTCCACCTGCCTGTTTTGGTACCAGTACCATGCTGTTTTTGTTACTATTGCTTTGTAGTACAGTTTGAACTCTGGTATCGCTATACCTCCAGATTCACTCTTCCTGCTTAGAATTGCTTTTACTATTCTGGGTCTTTTGTCTTTCCATATGAATTTCATGATTGCTTTATCTATTTCAACAAGAAATGCCGTTGGGATTTTGATTGGCATCGCATTAAACCTGTAGAGAACTTTGGGTAATATCACCATTTTGATGATGTTAGTTCTGCCTATCCATGAACAGGGTACATTTTTCCATCTTCTGAGATCTTCTTCTATCTCTCTCTTTAGGGTTCTGTAGTTTTCATTGTATAGATCTTTCACCTCTTTTGTTAGGTTGATTCCCAAGTATCTTATTTCCTTTGAGGATATTGTGAATGGAGTGGTTTTCCTTATTTCCATTTCAGAGGTTTTGTTGCTGATATACAGGAATGCCTTTGATTTATGCGTATTGATTTTATAACCTGCTACTTTGCTGAATTCATTTATTAACTCTAGCAGCTTCTTTGTAGACCCTTTTGGGTCTGTTAGTTATATTATCATGTCATCCGCAAATAGCGATAATTTAATTTCTTCTTTTCCTATTTTTATGCCTTTAATTTCTTTTGTCTGTCTAATTGCTCTGGCTAGTACTTCGAGAACTAAATTGAATAGAAGTGGTGATCGAGGGCATCCCTGTCTTGTTCCAGATTTTAGAGGGAATGCCTTCAGTTTTTCTCCATTTAGGATGATGCTAGCCTGAGGTTTAGCATATATAGCTTTTACAATGTTGAGGTAAGTTCCTGTTATCCCTAGTTTTTCTAGTGTTTTGAACATAAAGGGATGCTGTACTTTGTCAAATGCTTTTTCTGCATCTATCGAGATAATCATATGGTTCTTGTCTTTAAGTCTGTTGATGTGGTGAATAGCATTTATTGATTTCCGTATATTGAACCATCCTTGCATCCCAGGGATGAATCCTACTTGATCATGGTGCACAAGTTTTTTGATATGTTTTTGTATTCGATTCGCCAGAATTTTATTGAGAATTTTTGCATCCAAGTTCATTAGAGATATTGGTTTGTAGTTTTCTTTCTTTGAAGTATCTTTGTCTGGTTTTGGGATCAGAGTGATGTTGGCCTCATAGAATGAATTTGGAAGAGCTCCTTCTTTTTCTATTTCTTGAAATAGCTTGAAAAGTATTGGTATTAATTCTTCTTTGAAGGTTTCGTAGAACTCCGCTGCATACCCATCCGGTCCAGGTCTTTTCTTGGTTGGTAGTCTTTTGATGGCTTCTTCTATTTCTTCCTTTGTTATTGGTCTGTTTAAATTGTGTGTGTCTTCCTGTCTCAATCTGGGCAGATCATATGCCTTAAGAAATTTATCGATATCTTCACTATCTTCTATTTTATTGGAATATAGGGTTTCAAAATACTTTCTAATTATCTTCTGTATTTCTGTAGCATCTGTTGTGATATTGCCTTTTTCATCCCGTATGTTGGTAATTTGATTTCTCTCTCTTCTTCTCTTCGTTAGCATGGCTAAGGGCCTGTCTATCTTATTTATTTTTTCAAAGAACCAACTTTTAGTTTTATCAATTTTTTCAATAGATTTTTTTTGTTTCAATTTTGTTGATTTCTGCTCTAATTTTAATTATTTCTTGTCTTCTACTACATTTGCCGTTGTTTTGCTCTTCCTTTTCTAGGTTTTTGAGGTGTAGTGTGAGTTCATTTATTTGTTGGTTATTTCTTTTTTTGAGGAAACAACTCCAAGAAATGAATTTTCCTCTTAAAACTGCTTTCATTGTGTCCCATAGATTCCGGTATGTTGTGTCTGTATTATCATTTGTCTCTAAGAATTTTTTCATCTCCTCCTTTATGTCTTCTGTAACCCATTGATCATTCAGTAACATATTGTTCATTTTCCATGTGATGTAGGATTTTCTCTTCCTTCTTTTATCATTGATTTCCAATTTCATTCCATTGTGATCAGATATGGTGCATGGAATTATCTCCACGCCTTTATATTTACTGAGTGCTGCCTTATGGCATAATATATGGTCTATCTTTGAGTAGGATCCATGTGCTGCTGAGAAGAACGTGTATCCACTTGATGATGGTTGATATATTCTATATATGTCGGTTAAGTCTAGGTTCTTGATTGTGGTGTTGAGTTCTATAGTTTCTTTATTCAGTTTTTGTCTAGAGGATCTGTCTAATGGTGAGAGCTGTGTGTTGAAGTCACCCATAATTATTGTGTTGTGGTCTATTTGACTCTTGAACTTGAGGAGAGTTTGTTTTATGAACGTTGCAGCTCCATTGTTTGGTGCATACAAATTGATAATTGTTATGTCTTGTTGGTGGATGGTTCCTTTTAACAGGATATAGTGTCCTTCTTTATCCCTTTTGATTAACTTAGGTTTAAAGTTGATTTTATTCTATATGAGTATGGCCACTCCTGCTTGCTTCCGAGGGCCATGTGAGTGGTATGATTTTTCCCAACCTTTCACCTTCAGCCTGTGTATGTCTTTTCCTATCATATGAGTCTCCTGAAGGCAGCATATTGTTGGATTTGTTTTTTTGATCCAGGTTACTAGCTTATGTCTCTTGATTGGTGAGTTTAGGCCATTAACATTTAAGGTTACAATTGAGATATGATTTGTACTTCCAGTCATGCTTCTTTATTTATTTATTTTAGTTTGGCTGGTTTTACTTTTTGGTTATTTTCCTCCCCCTTTATTGAGACACCTCCTGCTGTTAGTTTTGGGCACTATTTTTCAATTCCTCTTCTTGTAGTATTTTGCTCAAAATGCTTTGCAGTGCTGGTTTTCTTGCTGCGAATTCTTTTAGCTTTTGTTTATTGTGAAAGATTTTAATTTCATTGTCAAATCTGAAGCTTAATTTTGCTGGATACAGTATTCTTGGTTGGAATCCATTATTTTTCAGCGTTTGAAATACATTGTTCCAGGATCTTCTCGCTTTCAAAGTCTGTGATGAGAAATCAGTCGTTAACCTAATTGGTTTACCCCTGAATGTAATCTGCCTCTTTTCTCTCGTAGCTTTTAATATTCTCTCCTTGTTCTGTATGTTGGCTATCTTCATAATTATATGTCTTGGAGTTGGTCTATTATGGTTTTGAATGTTTGGGGTCCTGTAGGCTTCCAGGATTTGGCAATCCACTTCATCTTTCATCTCTGGGAAGTTTTCTAGAATTATTTCATTTAATATGCTGTCCATTCCTTTGGTTTGAACCTCTGTGCCTTCTTCTATCCCGATGACCCTCAAATTTGTTTTTTTTATGACATCCCATATCTCTTGAATAGATTGCTCATGGGATTTAAGCATCTTTTCTGTGTTGACTATATTCTTTTCAAGTTGATAAATCTTGTCTTCATTATCTGATGTTTTGACTTCTACTTGATCAAGTCTGTTTGTAATATTCTCGTTTGAGTTTTTAATTTGGTTTATGTTTTCCTGCAATTCTAGGATTATTGTTTGATTTTTTTTAAGATCTCTGTCTCCTAGTAGAGCTCGTTCTTTGCCATTTGAATTTGTTTGTTTAATTCGTTTTCAAAATATACTTTTATTGCTTGGACTTGCTGTCTCATGTCTTCCCTAATATTCCTTTCCATTCGAGTTAGGTATGCCTTGAGTTCATTCCCTATACCTGCTTCTGATGTTTCTATGTCCTCCTGTAGAATTAAGTTGTCCTGTATTGTTTGTACTCCTTTTTTCCCTTGTTTTCTCATGTTGTCCATGTTACTTTCCAGCTCTATTTGATTGCCGTGTTTCTGCTCTCTTCTATAGATTTGTTTTGGTTCTGTATTACTCTGTTGTTTCTTCTTTGTGTTGTTAAACTGTGCCTGCTAACGTGGATTCTGCTGGGAAGGAATTCCGACGGCCGAGCTCCAGTGACGTCACTACTCTGCTATGACGGGCCCCAGGCTCCTTCCTGGGGTGTCCTAATGGGGCTGTGTGATTGGACTGTCTCTGTTTGGTTTCAGCTCCCCGTTGAGGCAGGCGGGCAATCTCCAGCCGCCCAGTATCTCAGGCAGCGGGCGGGTGATTGGTCGCTGACGGGGGAGTGGACTTCAGCCGCCCAGTCACGCTGGCAGCGGGCCGGCTTTCACCGGTGGGCGGGCGATCTCTAGGCACCCTGTCCTGCGGTCGGTAGCCGGCGGGCGGGCATTGTCCTACCGCCCAGTTACGCGGGCAGTGGGTGAACTGTCGCCGGCGGGCCTGCGGTTTCCAGCCACCTAGTCGCGAGGGCCTGGCCTCTAGTCCCCTAGTTTCTCCTGCTAGTCTTGGTTTGTCCTGCTAGACCAGATTTCCCCTGAGTGATGGCTCTCGGCAGTTCAAACTGTACTCTGGACCTGCCGTTTGTTGGGTGTGGAGGGTGTCTATTGGGGACCCCGGCACTCTATTGTTTTGTTCCCATTGTGGGGGATAGAACTGTACTGCTTCCTTCCCCCTCTGGAATCCTGTACTCAGCCCGGGGGTCAGTGCGGGCTCATCCAGCAGGATTCCACAGAATTGCAGCCACTTTTCTCTCTGCTTACTAATTAATTACTTCTCTGCGGCGCCCCGCTTTCTGTAGCCGTGGGGAAGGCCGGGCGAATCAGTCAGCCTGGATCCCAGGGGTCGCACAATTGGCTATTGGGATCCCTGGCACTCTATTGTTTTGATTTTTTCTGCTTGCCCCTCCCCCAGTGCTGGCTAGACAGGTTTTGTTTTGGCTGCTGATGGGAAGGGGAGTTGAAGGTCAGGTGTCTCTAGTTTTCCCCTAGTCTTTATGCGGGCTCACTCTGATTCTCCTTCTCCCGGAAAGCCTAGGAGAGCCTAGGAGACACAGACCTGTTTTATTGTTGCAGTCTGTCGTAGAGTGGCGGTGGATACCTCAGCTCTCCAAGTTGGTGGCTGCTGATTGCCTTGATGGAGTTTCCATTGTGGGGGACGGGACTGTATTGCTTCCTTCCCGTCTGAAATCCCGTACAAAAAAAAAAACTTTTAAAAACCCTCCCAGCAAGAAGAAACTTTTCTTTTTTACTAACAGCATTTCTCCAGACCCATCTTTTAGTATGAGATGACAGTATTGGCAGAATAATTGGAGATTTAACAGAGTGATAACCAAAGTATCTGATAACAAAGATGGCTATTAAATGACTGATGGTCAGGGAGTATATATGGTGTGAATACACTGGACAGAGTGGGACTCGAGTGGAACTGACATGAGACAGCATGACATGATGTGAGATTTCATTATGGTACTCAGAATTTAAAACTTATGAATTGCTTATTTCTGGAATTTCATTTAATATTTTCAGACCATAGTTGACTACCAGCTAACAAAGAATGCAGAAAATGAAACTAAGGATAGGGAGGCTATAATAATTCAATTCCCCAATGTGTGGATTTTTGGCTTAACAAGACATTTTCTACTTTTAGAGAATCCAGGTTACATCATTGTCCAGTTGGCATTTGGTACTTGGGATGACTCATTACTGCACTTAATAAATATCTTTGCTTTTGGTATCTTCCACCTGGAGCTAAAGGTAAAATTGATGATGACTGAGTTAGTACTGGCTCTTAAAATCTTCTTGAATCTATGAATTTTACCATTTGGAAATGACAGAGCCCAAAACTTTATTCTGAGCTTTCACTTTCGTTTATCTAACTATCTATTTGGCATCTCTACTTGGATACCTTACAAACCCTGCCCAAATAGAATTTACCATATGTTCATTCAAGTCAGTTCATTCTTCTATTATCTGATTTCAATAATAACAGTATCCACTGTGTTGTACATGGAAAAAATGTTTTCTTTGCCTACTTTGTTTTCTTCAGCTATCAAATCCTGTCAATCACTTCAGCCTCCGCATCCTTCATCATTTGAATCCCCAGGCTTCTCTCCATCCTATTGCTGTGACCCTGGTTCAGGTTTGTCTTCTTCCTGTATCCTCACTGTACCTTCCTAACTGGCCTACTGACTCCAGTGTTGCCCTACTCCTACCCATTCTCCCTTTTTTCTTACTTGTATATGATCTTTAATGATATCCCCCCCATCCCAACATACCAACCACTGGAGTCCTACCAGAGGCTTGCCATTGTCTAGAGGATAATTTCCACCAATTTTTGCCATAACTAACAGGGTCCAGAGCAATCCAGTCCTGCCTATCCCACCTGCTGGTTATTGCCCTCTGGATCCAACATGGTGGGCTTATTTTTGTTTTTCACCCTAGGACTTTATGCCCACCCCTCTCTGCTGGGAATGGTCTCTCTCACTCCTCTTCTCTGAACCCCAGTTACTCCAGGTATTGGTACAAATAATTAAATTATCTCTTTCAAAGGGAGGTATTAGACAACCATACTTGCACCTACCCAGGTTGCTAACCTGTGTCGTTTGCTTATCAGTCTTGTACAACATCCATCATGTTTGCTTACTATCTATTTGCTTACTAACTATCCTTTTCACTAGACTATAAGGTCCTTGAGGGTTTTTAATTTTTGTTTAAACCTAAGGACCTGTCATTCTGTATTCAGTTCAGTTACCTTAATTTACTTATTAGGAAAATGGAATCCACGGAGTGGAGTCTTCAATTTCTTAATTTATAAATTTATAATGAATGTCAATGAAATATGGTTGGACAAATAACCCCATACCCCCAGTTTCTTGGTTTATAGCCAACAACTTCATGCAGAAGCCCAATTTGTTAAGCTGGTCAGGCATTTTTCCTTTGACCATTCACTCATTTACCCTGAATTTATAAGCATCCTAACATGCCCCAAATCATTCTGGGTGACAAAGATAAAGCTGTGACCAAAAGGAACAGAGATCCTGTCCTCAGGAAACTCTCATTTTAGTGTGGATATATAGTCTATAAATCCATAGTGTATACGGTTATGTTGGGTATCTAATTTTCTAGGTATGGCTGGGAATATTTTGTTTTTTCTCTGAAGAAAACTATAAAACTTCATTGAGAGAATTTTAACAGTCAAGTTTCCAACATGAGAATAGTCCGTATGGTTTCATCTTGTCTTCTTTTAAGCCTATGGTAGCTCTTCTCCTGCCTAGGGCATTTTAGAATAGTCTAAACTAGTATCCACTTCTGCTTATAATCTGGACCATCTCCATTCTCATGCCCAGACTCTGGTTGATCCAGTTCCCCCGGATGCGCTTGTAGCTCAAGGTCTTCAACTGCAGGGTCTCCTTTATCTTTTCTCTCCTGACCATATGTGTCATCCTGGATTTCAGTTGGTGGTTCCTCTTGTCAGTGTTGTATGTCACTGGGCTGCTGGGCAATCGCAGGCTCATTAGGCCAGAAGAGTCTTTTTAATCTCTTCATCCTCTAGATTTAGATCTGCATCTTATTTGCTTGCTTGTTCCTTCACATAGCTAAGTCCAGTGAAACCATCAATACCCTAGGAAGGATTCGCACAGCAGCCGATCAGAAGGTGTCAAGGGAAAGATTCCTTAGAAGAGGCAACAGTTAAATTGAGACTGATGAGGGGACAGTCAAATGAAATCATTCATTCATTTAATAAATGTTTGTTGAGTAAAGTAAGATACTTTGGTAGGTTGTGAATATACAATAGTAAACAAAACAGACAAGATTAATAAGTGAGTTATATAGTATGATAATGATAAGTACCAAGCAGAAAAATAAAGCAGGGGAAGTATGTGTGTGGGGGGAGACAAAGAGAGAGGGGTTGTATGTATGAACATGTGATACTGTTTGATATTTTAGAAAGGATGGTAAGTGAAGGCCTCTCTGAGAAGGTGACATCTCATTAAACACCTAAGGTAAAGTAGACACCATGCAGCTATCGGCAAAAACAGCCCTCCAGGTAAAGGCAACAGCAAGTACAAGGGCCCTGAGGCAAGAGTCTGCCTGAGTGTTGGTGGAACAGCCATGAAGCTGGGGTGTCTGGAGCAAAGTCATGGTGTTGGAGGAAAGACAAAATAGAGTTAAACTCAAGTAACAGGGGCCACCTTGTGGTCAGACTTGGATTTTCTTCTAACTTTGTGGAAGGCTGTTGAGGGTTTTAAGAGTGATATGGTAGGAATTATAGTTGTTTGGGGAAGATGCTTTATGGGAAAGCAAGTCAGAGATAGTTAGAAAGCTTATGTAGAACTTAATTCTTCATTTTGTAATAACTTAATTATGATCTTCTGAATCTGGAGAAATTTATAAAGTTTCCCATGAGGGATTGGGTCTTAGGGGAATTTTGTTTGCCCTGTGATGGTGACTCTTGCCCCAATTCCCAAATAGACAAAAACCACTTGTTATGTAAACTGACAGAGAAAAAATCAGTCTCAATAAAATGGTGGGTCCTGAATACTTACTGGACAAATACTGTATTCCCTCTCAAATACATAATGTAAATACCCTTTACAAATAGTCCTTTTGCAGTTTGCTGAGATAAAATGATTGGGTACCTTCCTCTAGCTGGAGTGGCCAAGCCCCATCCCTGTGGGGCACAGGCGATTCTTCAGCACATGGTAGGTTGGTACCAGGATGTAAGAGAAAGTCTGCACTTCTGCTGTGTTAAGGAACTGGCTATGGTGGTTGCCCAGCCTCTGACTGTCAGTGCTCCCCATCTTTCTGCTTTCCTGCACAGCTGTTTTTAGAAAAATGACAAAATTTGTTTATAATGCTGAGTCCATGGTCTTCTATTGGACAGCAGCCAGGCCAACAATCAGGGGACTTCTGAGCCCACCCAAAACAGAATCCAGCTCAAAATTGGTGGTCAAGGCTTGAGTGCAGATTAAGGGAGCAGGAGTTACTTTGGATAAAGACCCATGACCCTTGTGTAGTGCCCTGTTAATTGGGGAATCTTGTGAAATCCCACGGAGAGCAGAAGGGTGTGTCACTATAGTGATAGAGATTGAATTTTCTGACAGCACCTCATGGGTGATGTTCAGAGCAGCCTCTATTTGATTTACAGAACTGTAGAAATATGACATTTTAAAACTCTTTCAAGTGTTCCAGAATCATATCCATGCCCACTACAGTTGCACGGTCACCTGGGCAAAGCTGCATGGGTTTCTATTTAAAAGCCACAAAGTTCAGCAGTCACCTCAGGGGCATGCCCAGATGGCTGTGCCTTGCCAGGTTCCTGGGGCTCAGCACACATCATGGGGCTGAAATGCTGCCAAAGGCACTCCTTTGTTTTGACAATGATGGGAATAGTCAGAGGCTCTGGGTCTCTTTGCTTCCCCAAAAACATAGGCAGCACAACCCTGCAGTTGGCTGCCGTACTGTCATTGGGGAGGCGTTGTTCAGGCATGGCAGAATGAAACGACGTTTGCACAGCCCTTCGGGGTTTTCATACAGTGTCTCAGTGGGTTCTTGTACTAAGAAGAGAGAGGGAAGATTTATTATTATCAGCCAACTTATTGATGAGGAAGCTGAAGCTCATGGAAACTGAGATGTGTTCCAGATAGCACAGCTCTCCGCTGTCAGAGCAAGTGCAAAAACCCATCACACTCACCGTGACTCATCTCTGTCCTCTGGGTCAGCATTTCTTCTTGACACAACTTTATGCCTCAGATAACTGATGCACAGAAAGAGTCATTAACTTGCTCGAGTTCACAACATTCAGATTCAAACTGGACTCCTGACTCCAGAGAACATGCTGTTAATAAAGCGATTCTATTGAAGGAGACAGCATGGGATGTGCTGACATTTTTTTTTAACGTGTGTATCTGTAACAGAGAAATGGAAAATTCTGTATCCCCAAATCTGCTTGTTTGAGAGAATCTCACAGTATCTGAGGAATAGGCTATGTTCTGTGCTCCATTCTATAGGTGATCAGTAAGTCAGCTTTGGTTACATATGATTTATAAGCCAAAGAGAGCAAAATTGGAGTGGTGGGAAAGAAATGATGGGGAATACAGGAATATAAAAGTCATATTGAAGATGCAGAATTTTTAATAAAATGTTTGTATTTTATTCTCCCCAAAGCAATGCATATTCATTGTATAAAAGATAGAAAACATAGGACTAGGGATGTAGTTCAGAGGTAGAGTGCTTGCCTAGCATGCATAAGGCCCTGGTTCAATCTCCAATACTGAATTAAAAAAAAAGACAACATGGATTTATGACAATAGAGGAGGAAAATTGATCCCAAATCCTACCATCCAGGAAAAAAAGAACCCTGTTAATTTGGTGCATATATTTCCATCTCTCTTTTGTATGAATATTTAAAAGCTACCAGCATTTTTGAGGCCCTTGATAAATGTGGCCAAGCCTCCTTCCCTAAAGCCTGTAGCATTTGCATTTTAGTCCTCAGTAAATGAGAGATCCTCGCCACTTTTTCTTCACCAATTCCAACTGGGTCAATTTGGTAGGCAAATAGAACATCCCTATTTAATTGAGAGAATCTCACAGTATTTGAGGAATCTATTTAATATTTAATATTTTTTGTCACACCTTTTAAGATATTTAGAAAAAAAAAGAAAATAACATTTTATTCTTGTTCAGTTTAGCTCCTTGCCCCACCCTCCCTGTTCCCTTTCCAGTGCTGGAGTCTTTCAATTGAGAACATCTTCACTCAGGTTTTGAACTTGATCAAGAATCTGAAAGACTCTTCCTGTTTTTCCATGTATGGTTATACATTAGAACTAGTGGGGAAGAACAAAAAACAAACAACAACAACAACAAAACGAACCCCCCCCCAAACCAGTGGGGAACTTTAAGACACACTCCTATGCTCTGGCTGCACCCTGGGCCAGTTAAATTAGACACTCCAGGGAGAAGGGCAGACCTCAGTTTTTTCTAAAGTTCTCTATGTGGTCTAGAGAAAGTGCTAGATCAGCACAAAGGTGATTCAATTGAGGCTGGCCTTTCTGTGAAGTGTCCTGAGTGTGCACCATGAACTTCTGTGGTTTATTCTGGAGATGAAATCTTTGTCGATCTCCCTAGCACCCAGCATGGAATCCCAAGCTGTGTTTCCCATTAGTGCAGGAGTCTTTCAAACCACCAGATTTGGGGTCACAGGACTCTCCATTTCTCTGCAGACACACAGAAATTAAAAAAAAAAGTACATTTACTTCATCTACAGTGTTTCTACTATTTCTATCTATGTAAGATTAGGTATTTATACCCCAATTTGGGGACAAAAATACTTCACAGGGTTGTTGAAATGACTAGGTGAGCTGATACACGGTGAGTGCTTTTCTTGAACCTGGTGTACTTACCTGATCGCTCCTGGCTGTGGTTTCCTGAGGCACTCTGTCTTTGGATTAGCTCTAACAGTTTCTGGGCAGTCAGAGGTAGTGTGGTGGTCAGGCCTGGTGTGAAGTTCTTGCCGGCCAATGTAGAGGCATCTGCCTGTATCTATTTCTGCTGTGGCATCTGCCATCGCTGTATTCATAAGCACTCATGGACCTAGGCCTGAACATGTCTCTCTTCCAGGCACTGGCTATACCTTGATAATATTTTTCTTTTGAACTTCTTTTTATAGGTAACAAGCAGATGCAAGAACCTGAGTTTTGTCTGTATAGTCTTTCCTCCCAGAACATGATGCAATTATTGGGTGTCAGCTTCTTTGTCTAGTTACCATCCAGTCATGCCTCATTTAGGTCACCTTGGGTGGATGTTGCATTCTGTTTTTGGACAATTCCTAAGTGTTTATCAATAGTTGGTTGATCGAACCACTTAAACGTCCCTGTCCTCCCTAATCACAAAACTCAAGCAGAATGCAGGTTTTGCTACCATTGCGTAGATTTGAACTGTGGCTTCACTAACTTTGGAAATAAATTCTCTTTTCTGAGCCCTCACTTACTTCATTCACAATGATCATAATAGTACTTATCCTAATGTTTCTTTTTCCTCTTTTTGGGGAGCAACATTTAAATAAGATAAATGTTATTATTTATTTGAATTATTACAACTGGAAATGTTTAGGAAAAGCAGAGTGAAGATTTTATATATATCAGATAAATAGGGCAGCTTCTCTTACTAATATGACAAAGTTCAAGAAAAGTTTAAAAAATTCTATCTAGTTAAATTGGAAAAGCATGTAATGGATAATGCAGATTTGATTGGAGAAGAAAGGTGGATTATTGGGGAGACTGAGGGACAGAATTTTAGAAACTGAGGACAAATATATTTTTTAAAAAAGCATCCAGAGGGATCCAACATGGCGGCGGGCGCGGAGAGATCAAGTCTCTGACCCCTTCAGCTGCGCAGGCATGGGGAGACGTAAACTGTCTAAATGCTGTTTGCTCAGGTTCACTAGGCAATGCTGAGCTGATGTGGATCTGGAACGAACAGTCTGGGCCTCTCGGAACACACTGAGCCCGGATCAGCTGAATTCAAGCTCCGGTTCGCCTGCTTCTCGTGACTCAGCACTAACGATCCTGCTGAAATAACTGGTCGGCCCTCCTGAATTTACAGAGGTAAAAGCCAACCGAGCCTTCATAGGCAGTGGCCACAGGATGGAAACGGGACTTGGGAGAGACAGTCAGGACCCACCCGTTGCATTGGTCACCCGGCAAAGGGAACGAATGGTCACCATTTGCATGGGATACCACCATGACAGAGAACTGACTCATGGGCGGAGGAGATAACTTCATTGAAGCCAGTGATGACAGGTGTGTAATCCCCTAGCCATCTCTCCCGTGAGCGCGATAGCCAGACTGAGGAAATCAGGAGTGGCGCGGGACTAGTGGCACGGAACTCCCGGCTACCGCTCCCACCAGTGCTGACAACTGAGGTCCCTTGCACCAGCTACCGGGGGAATGGCTACCGGAGGGCAAGCAAATTCACTGGGGGTTCTCAGCCCCAAGCTCTACAAACATACGGTCTGAGGGAGGCAAACAGGGAGAGTATGCCCAGACGTTCATGGAAACAGGGCTCCCAGGAGCACCAGACCTGGCGTGTAGCCAGTATTGTGGTGAGCGTCACAGGTGAGGGGGCCTGGCTTGAGGAAACACAAGAGAAGGCCCTAGACACTCAGGATTGGAGACCCGCCCAGTCTGGGAGGAAGAGCTGCTGCACAGTGATTGGATCCCACCTATTGAGAAGAGAAGCTTGGCCCAGTGGGCACAGCTCCACCTACTGGAAGAGAAGTTAATCGAGCTCTATGACTGCATTTATTATTATTATTATTTTCTCTTTTCTTTCATTTTCATTTTTTTGTTGTTGTTGATCTTTAACTTTTTTTAAATGTGTTCAATTTTTAAAAATTTATTATTATTATTTTTTTAAACTTTAATTTCCATTTTTTAATTATCATTATTTTTTTTGTTTAAATTTTTTTTCTTTCTTTCTTTTCTATTTTTTTCTTTGTCTTTTCATTTCTTTTCAATTTTCTTAATCCCCCTTCCTTGAATTCTACCTGCCTACTCTCATTCTCTTTAGTGACTTCTTCGCTTCCCTTCTAATATCTTTCCTCCCAAGCATCAAATAAATTTATAAGAGTAAACAGTAACTCAGCAGTCAAACAGAACAAGAAGTAACATGAGCAGCATAAAAAAAGCAAGGAAGAAAAGGAGTACAAAAAATGCAGGACAGCCTAAATATTCAGGAGGACCTAGAGTCATCAGAAAAATGGTAATAAAGAACTCAAGGAATACCTTAGACAGAAGGAAAGGAACCTTAAAGAGGATACGAGACAGCAAATCCAAACAGTGAAAGAACACATTGAAAATGAATTACATAAACAGATAAAAGAAGAAGTTAAGCATCTTTATCAGGAGATAGAGATTATAAAAAAAATCAAACAATAATTCTAGAAATGAAGGAAATGATAAACCAAATTAAAAACTCAATTGAGAGTATCACTAACAGAGTGGAGCAAGTAGAAGCCAGAACGTCAGATAATGAAGACAAAATGTATCATCTTGAAAAGGGTCTAGCCAACTCAGAAAGGCTGGTTAAAAATCATGAGAAAAACATCCAAGAGATATGGGATAACATAAAAAAACCAAACTTATGAGTCATCGGGATAGAAGAAGGTACAGAGATTCAAACCAAGGGAATGAGTAACCTGCTGAATGAAATAATTACAGAAAACTTTCCAGAAATAAAAAAGGAAACAGATATACAAATTGTAGATGCATACAGGACACCGAGCATACAAAATCACAGTAGACCAACGCCAAGACACATTGTTATGAAGATATCTGATATACAGAACAAAGAGAAAATATTAAAAGCTACAAGAGAAAGGAGACAGATTACATTCAGGGGTAAACCAATAAGGTTAACAATGGATTTTTCATCACAGACACTGAAAGCAAGAAGGTCATGGAACAACGTATTTCAAACACTGAAAGACAATGGATGCCAACCAAGAATTCTGTATCCAGCAAAATTCAGCTTCAGGTATGACAACGAAATAAAAATCTTTCATGATAAACAAAAGTTAAAAGAATGTGCAGCCAGGAAACCAGCATTGCAAAGCATCTTGAGCAAAACACTACACGAGGAAGAAATGAAAAACAATAACCAAAACCATCAGTAGGAAGTGCCTGGGTAAAGACAGAGGGCGAGGGGAAAGATAATCATGGAGAAACAAACTAAATTTTTAAAAAAAAGGATAAATAATCAAACATGGATGGAAGTACAAACCATATATCAATAGTAACTCTGAATGTTAATGGCTTAAACTCTCCAATAAAGCGACATAGGCTGGTATCATGGATTAAAAAAAACAAATCCAACAATATGCTGCCTCCAGGAGACACATCTGATTGGAAAAGACATACACAGGCTGAAGGTGAAAGGATGGGAAAAAATATACCATGCACACGGTCCTCGTAAGCAAGCAGGGGTGGCCATCCTCATATCAAATAAAATCGACTTCAAGACTAAGTTAATCAAAAGGGATAAGGAAGGTCATTTTATACTGTTAAAAGGAACCATTCACCAACAAGACATAACAATTATCAATATTTATGCACCAAATAATGGTGCTGCGACATTCATAAAACAAATTCTCCTCAAGTTCAAGAATCAAATAGACCACAACACAATAATTATGGGTGACTTCAACACACCTCTTTCACCATTGGACAGATCCTCCAAACAAAAGTTGAATAAAGAAACTATAGAACTCAATATCACAATCAATAACCTAGACTTAACTGACATATATAGAATATATCAACCATCATCAAATGGATATACTTTTTTCTCAGCAGCACATGGATCCTTCTCAAAAATAGACCATATATTATGCCATACGGCAACTCTCAGTAAATATAAAGGGGTGGAGATAATACCTTGCATTTTATCTGATCATAATGGAATGAAACTGGAAATCAAAGATAAAAGAAGGAAGGAAAAATCCTACATCACATGGAAAATGTGTTACTGAATGATCAATATGTTACTGAATGATCAATGGGTTATAGAAGACATAAAGGAGGAAATCAAAAAATTCTTACAGATAAATGAAAATACAGACACAACATATCGGAATCTATGGGACACAATGAAAGCAGTTTTAAGAGGGAAATTCATCGCCTGGAGGTCATTCCTCAAAAAAAGGAAAAACCAACAAATAAATGAGCTCACACTTCATCTCAAAGCCCTAGAAAAGGAAGAGCAAAACAACAGCAAATGTAGCAGAAGGCAAGAAATAATTAAAATCAGAGCGGAAATCAACGAAATTGAAACAAAAGAAACTATTGAAAAAATTAACAAAACTAAAAGTTGGTTCTTCGAAAAAATAAATAAGATCGATGACAGACCCTTAGCCATGCTAACGAAGAGAAGAAGAGAGAGAACTCAAATTACTAACATATGGGATGAAAAAGGCAATATCACAACAGATGCTACAGAAATACAGAAGACAATTAGAAATTATTTTGAAAAGCTATATTCCAATAAAATAGAAGATAGTGAAGACATTGATAAATTTCTTAGGTCATATGATTTGCCCAGACTGAGTCAGGAGGATACACACAATCTGAACAGACCAATATCAATGGATGAAATAGAAGAAGCCATCAAAAACTACCAACCAAGAAAAGCCCAGGACCGGATGGGTATACAGCGGAGTTTTACAAAACCTTTAAAGAAGCATTAATACCAATACTTTTCAAGTTATTTCAGGAAATAGAAAAAGAGGGAGCTCTGCCAAATTCATTCTATGAGGCCAACATCACCCTGATTCCTAAACCAGACCAAGACACCTCAAAGAAAGAAAACTACAGACCAGGCAGCGAGCGGAGCGCGGCGCAGGGAGCGCAATCTGCGCGGGTGGCTGCGGCAGCGCCCTGCTCCCACGGCTCGGATTTTCGGCCCAGCGAAGTAGCCTCCAGCGGTGGCGGCGGCGTCCGGGCGATGCTGCGGGACCCCTCGGGCGCCGGTGTCCTGGCCTCTTCCTAAGGGAAGATGGCGGCGGGAAGTGAGTAAGCCGCTCTGAGCCCCGCGCCACGGCGTCTGAAAAGATGAGGTAAAGATCATTAAAGGAGATCTGTCGACAAAAACCCAGCACCGTGTCATGATAGGGGCCTAGGTGGAGTGAATCAGCCACTAATCCAGCCAAGGTGAAGGGAGTACAGCAGGACTTCAGCGCGAGCAGTAAGGCTGCAGCCCGAGCCGCCCGGCTCCATCAACCCCGTCTCCTTCTCCCTCCCCTTCTCCTCTCCGCCTTTCCACCTTGCTTCTTTCTCCCCAGCCGTCTCTCCTCCCAAGCTCAGTCTCTAAATTTAGATCTCAACTTCTTTCCCCCACCCCGCCCGCTCTCCTGCGTGTCCGGTACCCGGACCGCGTGGCCTGAGGCGCCGCCTCCCCTCCCCCAACCCGCACCCCCTCCCCGGGGGTCCCGAAGGCCGCCGCCGCTGCCGCCGCCTCCCACAGAGCACCACAGAGCAGACGCTTCACCGCGCGATTGAGCTGCCGAATTATATGAAACAGCTGATAAGATGAGCGACAATTTAAAATCCAAGTGATCCGAGAACACGCACTGAGCTCTGGCCCGCTGAATTCAAACTCCCGGTCACCTGCTTCCCGCAGACAAACAGCTATGACTCGGCATTAATTCATCCCGCTGAAACAACGGGTCAGCCCTTCTCATCCTACGAAGGTAAATGCCTACTGAGCCTTCATAAGTAGTGGCCACAGGTTTGAAACGGGGCTTGGGAGAGAAGGACCCACCCGTAGAATTAGTCTCCCGGCAAAGGGAAACCGTGTCATCAGACTGCTGCGGAGATAACTTTGTTGAAACAGGTGTGTGATCCCATAGCCTTGCCTCTCCACACATCGGGAAAACTCTAAGAGCCCCTCCCAGCTCTCCCCTAAGGGCACCTCCCAGCTCTCTTGTGAGTGCTTCAGCCAGCCCGAGGGAATCAGAGGTGGTGCGGGTCTCGCAAGCGGAAATACCGCTCCCACCTGGGCTGATTGCTGAGGCCTCTTGCACCACCTACGGGAAGTGGATACCAGAGGGCAAGTAAAAGCCGCTGAGGATTCTCAGTCCCAAACTCTACAAGCTTAGGGTCTGAGGGAATGGCAAACTGGAAGAGTGTGCCCAGTCGTTCATGAAAACAGGGCTCCCGGGAGCAGCAGACTTGGCGTGTAGCCAGCATTGTGGTGAGAGGGGCCTGGCTAGAGAAAAAGTGGGAAGTGACTAGACACAAGAGGAGGCCCTAGACACTCAGGATTGGAGACTCGCCCAGTCTGGGAGGAGCTGCTGCACAGTGATTGGTTCCCGCGTATTGACAGGAGAAACTTGACCTGGTGGGCACAGCGCCATCTACTGGAGGGGAAGTTGATCAAACTCTAAGACTGCAGTTATTAGGTTTTTTTTTCTTTTTCTTTTCTCCTTTTTTTTTTTTTTTTTTTGATTTGGGTTTTTCTTTCATTTTCATTTTTTTCTTTCTTGTTGTTTTATTAATTTTTTTTTACAAAATATTTTTTAAATTTTTTTTTCTACTAATTTTAACTTAAATTTTTTTAATTATTATTATTTTTTTTAGATCTTTTTCTTTTTTAGTTCCTGTTCTTTTTCTTCTTTAGTCTTCTCATTTTTCTTATCCCCCCTTTTTTATTGAATTCTGCCTGCCTACTCTCATTCTCTTTAGAGACTTCTTCCCTTCCCTTCAAATACCTTACCTCCCAAGCATCTAACTAATTTATAGGAGTAAACAGTAACTCAGCAGTCAAACAGAACAAGAAACAACATGAGCAGCTTCAAAAAACAAGGAAGAAAAGGAGTACAAACAACGCAGGACAGCCTAAATATTCAGGAGGACCTAGAGTCATCAGAAAAATGGTCATATAAAGAACTCAAGGAACACCTAAGACAGATGGAATGGAACCTTAAAGAGGATACAAGACAGCAAATTCAAGCAGCGAAAGAACACATTGAGAATGCATTTCACAAACAGATAAAAGAAGAAGTTAAGCATCTTTATCAGGAGATAGAGTCTATAAAAAATAATCAAACAATAATTCTAGAAATGAAGGAAACGATAAACCAAATTAAAAACTCAATTGAGAGTATCACTAACAGAGTGGAGCAAGTAGAAACCAGAACATCAGATAATGAAGACAAAATACACCATCTTGAAAAGAGTCTAGCCAACTCAGAAAGGCTGGTAAAAAATCACGAGAAAAACATCCAAGAATTATGGGATAACATTAAGAAACCGAACTTGCGAGTCATCGGGATAGAAGAAGGTACAGAGATTCAAACCAAGGGAATGAGAAACTTACTGAAGGAAATAATTACAGAAAACTTTCCAGAAATAAAAAAGGAAACAGATATACAAATTGAAGATGCATACAGGACACCGAGCACACAAAATCACAGTAGACCAACGCCAAGACACATTGTTATGAAGATATCCAATATACAGAACAAAGAGAAAATATTAAAAGCTACAAGAGAAAGGAGACAGATTACATTTAGGGGTAAACCAATACGGTTAACCACGGATTTTTCATCACAGACACTGAAAGCAAGAAGGTCATGGAACAATGTATTTCAAACACTGAAAGACAATGGATGCCAACCAAGAATTCTGTATCCAGCAAAATTAAGCTTCAGGTATGACAACGAAATAAAAATCTTTCATGATAAACAAAAGTTAAAAGAATTTGCAGCCAGAAAACCAGCATTGCAAAGCATTTTGAGCAAAACACTACACGAGGAAGAAATGAAAAACAATAACCAAAACCATCAGTGGGAAGTGCCGCAGTAAAGACAGAGGGCAAGGGGAAAGACAATCATGGAGAGACAAACTAAATTTTTTTTTTTTTTTAAAAAAAGGATAAACAATCAAACATGGATGGAAGTTCAAACCACATATCAATAGTAACCCTGAATGTTAATGGCTTAAACTCTCCAATAAAGCGACATAGGCTGGTATCATGGATTAAAAAAATAAATCCAACAATATGCTGCCTCCAGGAGACACATCTGATGGGAAAAGACATACACAGGCTGAAGGTGAAAGGATGGGAAAAAATATACCACGCACATGGTCCTCGTAAGCAAGCAGGGGTGGCCATCCTCATATCGAATAAAATCGACTTCAAGACTAAGTTAATCAAAAGGGATAAAGAAGGTCATTATATACTGTTAAAAGGAACCATTCACCAACAAGACATAACAATTATCAATATTTACGCACCAAACAATGGTGCTGCGACATTCACAAAACAAATTCTCCTCAAATTCAAGAATCAAATAGACCACAACACAATAATTATGGGAGACTTCAACACACCTCTCTCACCATTGGACAGATCCTCCAAACAAAAGTTAAATAAAGAAACTATAGAACTCAATACCACAATCAATAACCTAGACTTAACTGACTTATATAGAATATATCAACCATCATCAAATGGATATACTTTCTTCTCAGCAGCACATGGATCCTTCTCAAAAATAGACCATATATTATGCCATAGGGCAAACCTCAGTAAATATAAAGGGGTGGGGATAATACCATGCATTTTATCTGATCATAATGGAATGAAACTGGAAATCAAGGATAAAAGAAGGAAGGAAGAATCCTACATCACATGGAAAATGAACAATATGTTACTGAATGATCAATGGGTTACAGAAGACATAAAGGAGGAAATCAAAAAATTCTTAGAGATAAACGAAAATACAGACACAACATATCGGAATCTATGGGACACAATGAAAGCAGTTTTAAGAGGAAAGTTCATCGCCTGGTGGTCATTCCTCAAAAAAAGAAGAAACCAACAAATAAATGAGCTCACCCTCCAACTCAAAGCCCTAGAAAAGGAAGAGCAAAACAACAGCAAATGTAGCAGAAGGCAAGAAATAATTAAAATCAGAGCGGAAATTAATGAAATTGAAACAAAAGAAACTATTGAAAAAATTAACAAAACTAAAAGTTGGTTCTTCGAAAAAATAAATAAGATAGACAGACCTTTAGCCATGCTAACGAAGAGAAGAAGAGAGAGAACTCAAATTACTAACATACGGGATGAAAAAGGCAATATTACAACAGATGCTACAGAAATACAGAAGACAATTAGAAATTATTTTGAAAATCTATATTCCAATAAAATAGAGGATAGTGAAGACATCGATAAATTTCTTAAGTCATATGATTTGCCCAGACTGAGTCAGGAGGATATAGACAATCTGAACAGACCAATATCAATAGATGAAATTGAAGAAGCCATCAAAAGACTACCAACCAAGAAAAGCCCAGGACCGGATGGGTATACAGCGGAGTTTTACAAAACCTTTAAAGAAGAATTAATACCAATACTTTTCAAGTTATTTCAGGAAATAGAAAAAGAGGGAGCTCTTCCAAATTCATTCTATGAGGCCAACATCACCCTGATCCCGAAACCAGACAAAGACACCTCAAAGAAAGAAAACTACAGACCAATATCTCTAATGAACCTAGATGCAAAAATCCTCAATAAAATTCTGGCGAATCGAATACAAAAACACATCAAAAAAATAGTGCACCATGATCAAGTAGGATTCATCCCTGGGATGCAAGGATGGTTCAACATACGGAAATCAATAAATGTTATTCACCACATCAATAGACTTAAAGATAAGAACCATATGATCATCTCGATAGATGCAGAGAAAGCATTCGACAAAGTACAGCATGCCTTTATGTTCAAAACATTAGAAAAACTAGGGATAACAGGAACTTACCTTGACATTGTAAAAGCTATCTATGCTAAGCCTCAGGCTAGCATCATTCTGAATGGACAAAAGTTGAAGGCATTCCCTCTAAAATCCGGAACAAGACAGGGATGCCCTCTATCTCCACTTCTATTCAATATAGTTCTCGAAACACTGGCCAGAGCAATTAGACAGACGAAAGAAATTAAAGGCATAAAAATTGGAAAAGAAGAACTTAAATTATCACTATTTGCAGATGACATGATTCTATACCTAGAAGACCCAAAAGGGTCTACAAAGAAACTACTAGAACTAATAAATGAATTCAGCAAAGTGGCAGGATATAAAATCAACACGCATAAATCAAAGGCATTTCTGTATATCAGCAACAAAACTTCTGAAATGGAAATGAGGAAAAACACTCCATTCACAATATCCTCAAAAAAAATAAGATACTTGGGAATCAACCTAACAAAAGAGGTGAAAGATTTATACAATGAAAACTACAGAACCCTAAAGAGAGAAGTAGAAGAAGATCTTAGAAGATGGAAAAATATACCCTGTTCATGGATAGGCAGAACAAACATCATCAAAATGGCGATATTACCAAAAGTTCTTTATAGATTTAATGCAATGCCAATCAAAATCCCAACGGCATTTCTTGTAGAAATAGATAAAGCAATCATGAAATTCATATGGAAAAATAAAAGATCCAGAATAGCAAAAGCAATTCTAAGCAGAAAGAGTGAATCAGGCGGTATAGCGATACCAGATTTCAAACTATATTACAGAGCAATAGTGACAAAAACAGCATGGTACTGGTACCAAAACAGGCGGGTGGACCAATGGTATAAAATAGAGGACACAGAGACCTACCCACAAAGTTACAACTATCTTATATTTGATAAAGGGGCTATAAGCATGCAATGGAGGAAGGATAGCATCTTCAACAAATGGTGTTGGGAAAACTGGAAATCCATATGCAACAAAATGAAACTGAATCCCTTTCTCTCGCCATGCACAAAAGTTAACTCAAAATGGATCAAGGAGCTTGATATCAAATCAGAAACTCTGCGTCTGATAGAAGATAAAGTTGGCTCAGATCTACAGATTGTGGGGTCGGGCTCCAAATTCCTTAATAGGACACCCATAGCACAAGAGTTAACAACTAGAATCAACAAATGGGACTTAATTAAACTTAAAAGTTTTTTTTCAGCAAAAGAAACAATAAGAGAGGTAAATAGGGAGCCTACATCCTGGGAACGAATTTTTACTCCTCACACTTCAGATAGAGCCCTAATATCCAGAGTATACAAAGAACTCAAAAAACTAGACAATAAGATAACAAATAACCCAATCAACAAATGGGCCAAGGACCTGAACAGACACTTCTCAGAGGAGGATATACAATCAATCAACAAGTACATGGAAAAATGCTCTCCATCTCTAGCAGTCAGAGAAATGCAAATCAAAACCACCCTAAGATACCATCTCACTCCAGTAAGATTGGCAGCCACTATGAATTCAAACAACAACAAGTGCTGGCGAGGATGTGGAGAAAAGGGTACACTTGTACATTGCTGGTGGGACTGCAAATTGGTGCGGCCAATTTGGAAAGCAGTTTGGAGATTCCTGGGAAAGCTGGGAATGGAACCACCATTTGACCCTGCTATTGCCCTTCTCGGACTATTCCCTGAAGACCTTAAAAGAGCATGCTACAGGGACACTGCCACATCGATGTTCATAGCAGCACAATTCACAATAGCTAGACTGTGGAACCAACCCAGATGCCCTTCAATAGACGAATGGATAAAAAAAATGTGGCATCTATACACAATGGAGTACTATGCAGCAATAAAAAATGACAAAATCATAGAATTTTCAGGGAAATGGATGGCATTAGAGCAGATTATGCTTAGTGAAGCTAGCCAAACCCTAAAAAACAGATACCAAATGTCTTCTTTGATATAATGAGAGCAAGTATGAACAGAGCAGGGAGGAAGAGTAGGAAGAAAAGAGTAACATTAAACAGAGACTTGAGATGGGAGGGAAAGGGAGAGAAAAGGGAAATTGCATGGAAATGAAGGGAGACACTCATTGCTAAACAAAATTACATATAAGAGGTTGTGAGGGGAATGGGAAAATAAACAAAGAGAGAAATGAATTACAGTAGATGGGGTAGAGAGAGAAGATGGGAGGGGAGGGGAGGGGGGATAGTAGGGGATAGGAAAGGTAGCAGAATACAACAGTCACTAATATGGCATTATGTAAAATTGTGGATGTGTAACTGACGTGATTCTGCAATCTGCATCTGGGGTAAAATTGGGAGTTCATAACCCATGTCAATCTAATGTATGAAATATAATATGTCAAGAGCTTTGTAATGTTGTGAACAACCAATAAAAAAATGTAAAAAAAAAAAATAAAAAAATAAAAAAAAATTAAAAAAAAAAAAAAAAAAAAAAAAAAAAAAAAAAAAAAAAAAAGAAAACTACAGACCAATATCTCTGATGAACCTAGATACAAAAATCCTCAATAAAATTCTGGCGAATCGGATACAAAGGCACATCAAAAAAATTGTGCACCATGATCAAGTAGGATTCATCCCTTGGATGCAAGGATGTTTCATTGTACGAAAATCAATAAATGTTATTCACCACATCAATAGACTTAAAGATAAGAACCATATGATCATCTCGATAGACAAAGAAAAAGCATTCGACAAAGTACAGCATCCCTTTATGTTCAAAACATTAGAAAAACTAGGGATAACAAGAACTTTCCTCGATATTGTAAAAGCTGTCTATGCTATGCCTCAGGCTAGCATCATTCTGAATGGAGAAAAATTGAAGGCATTCCCCCTAAAATCTGGAACAAGACAGGGATGCCCTCTCTCACCACTTCTATTCAATATAGTTCTCGAAACACTGGCCAGAGCAATTAGACAGACGAAAGAAATTAAAGGCATAAAAATTGGAAAAGAAGAACTTAAATTATCACTATTTGCAGATGACATGATTCTATACCTAGAAGACCCAAAAGGGTCTACGAAGAAACTACTAGAACTAATAAATGAATTCAGCAAAGTGGCAGGATATAAAATCAACACGCATAAATCAAAGGCATTTCTGTATATCAGCGACAAAACTTCTGAAACGGAAATGAGGAAAAACACTCCATTCACAATATCCTCCAAAAAAATAAAATACTTGGGAATCAACCTAACAAAAGAGGTGAAAGATTTATACAATGAAAACTACAGAACCCTAAAGAGAGAAATAGAAGAGGATCTTAGAAGATGGAAAAATATACACTGTTCATGGATAGGCAAAACTAACATCATCAAAATGGCGATATTACCAAAAGTTCTCTATAGGTTTAATGCAATGCCAATCAAAATCCCAAAGGCATTTCTTGTAGAAATAGATAAAGCAATCATTAAATTCATATGGAAAAATAAAGACCCAGAATAGTAAAAGCAATTCTAAGCAGGAAGTGTGAATCAGGCAGTAGAGCGATACCAGTTTTCAAACTATATTACAGAGCAATAGTAACAAAAACAGCATGGTACTGGTACCAAAATAGGCAGACCAATGGTACAGAATAGAGGACACAGAGACTAATCCACAAAGCTACAACTATCTTATATTTGATAAAGGAGCTAAAAGCATGCAATGGAGGAAGGATAGCATCTTCAACAAATGGTGTTGGGAAAACTGGAAATCCATATGCAACAAAATGAAACTGAATCTCCTCCTCTCACCATGCACAAAAGTTAACTCAAAGTGGATCAAGGAGCTAGATATCAAATCAGAGACTCTGCGTCTGACAGAAGAAAAAGTTGGCTCCGATCTACATATTGTGGGGTCGGGCTCCAAATTCCTTAATAGGACACCCATAGCACAAGAGTTAATAACAAGAATCAACAAATGGGACTTTCTTAAACTGAAAAGTTTTTTCTCAGCAAGAGAAACAATAAGAGAGGTAAACAGGGAGCCTACATCATGGGAACACATTTTTACTCCTCACACTTCAGATAGTGCCCTAATATCCAGAGTATACAAAGAACTCAAAAAATTAGACAATAAGATAACAAATAACCCAATCAACAAATGGGCCAAGTACCTGAACAGACACTTCACAGAGGAGGACATATAATCAATCAACAAGTGTATGAAAAAATGCTCACCATCTCTATCAGTCAGGGAAATGCAAATCAAAACCACCCTAAGATACCATCTCACTCCAGTAAGAAAGGCAGCCATTATGAAGTCAAACAACAACAAGTGCTGGCGAGGATGTGGGGAAAAGGGTACTCTTGTACATTGCTGTTGGGACTGCCAATTGGTTCGGCCAATTTGGAAAGCAGTATGGAGATTCCTGGGAAAGCTGGGAATGGAACCACCATTTGACCCAGCTATTGCCCTTCTCGGACTATTCCCTGAAGACCTTAAAAGAGCGTACTACAGGGATACTGCCACATCGATGTTCATAGCAGCACAATTCACAATTGCTAGACTGTGGAACCAACCCCGATGCCCCTCAATAGATGAATGGATAAAAAATGTGGCTTTTATACACCATGGAGTATTACGCAGCACTAAAAAATGACAAAATCATGGAATTTTCAGGGAAATGGATGGCACTAGAGCAGATTATGCTTAGTGAAGCTAGCCAATCCCTAAAAAAACTAATACCAAATGTCTTCTTTGATATAATGAGAACAACTAAGAACAGAGCAGGGAGGAAGAGCAGGAAGAAAAGATTAACATTAAACAGAGACATGAGGTGGGAGGGAAAGGGAGAGAAAAGGGAAATCACATGGAAATGGAGGGAGACCCTCATTGTTATACAAAATTACATATAAGAGGTTGTGAGGGGAATGGGATAATAAACAAGGAGAGAAATGAATTACAGTAGATGGGGTAGAGAGAGAAGATGGGAGAGGAGGGGAGGGGGGATAGTAGAGGATAGGAAATGTAGCAGAATACAACAACTACTAATAGGGCATTATATAAAAATGTGGATGTGTAACCGATGTGATTCTGCAATCTGTATTTGGGGTAAAAATGGGAGTTCATAACCCACTTGAATCTAATGTATGAAATATAATATGTCATGAGCTTTGTAATGTTTTGAACAACCAATAAAAATTAAAAAAATAGAAATAAATAAATTAAAAAAAAGCATCCAACTTTGTGAAGAATTACTCAGGGTCCCTGTGAAATGAGAATAGAGTAAATCAGATGATGTGGATTATGGGATATTGTTGTGTGACAGTTTGTGGAGGTATTTTTCTTTGCCACTAGACCCTGTGCCAGTAATAATGGAACTGTAAAATAGCTGAATGGAATGAAGTGTAAAGTAGCTGAACCACCCTCTGGCTCCAACACACAAACAAAGGGAACCTAAATCAAAAATCTAAAGTTTTTCAAATAATTAAGTTACCTTTCCCATGTTAGTCAGTTTTTCATTGCTGTGATAAAATTCCTGAGATAATTAACTTAAAAGGAGGAAAGGGGGCTGGGGATGTGGCTCAAGCGGTAGCGCGCTGGCCTGGCATGCATGCGGCCTGGGTTCGATCCTCAGCACCACATACAAACAAAAATGTTGTGTCCGCCGATAACAAAAAAATAAAAAATATTAAAAATTCTCTCTCTCTCCCTCTCTCACTCTCTCTTTTTTAAAAAAGGAGGAAAGGTCTATTTTGGCTCATGGTTTCAGAGCTTACAGTCATGGTCAGTTGGCTCTTGCTTTGCACCTTGTGGCGAGGTATTGTATCATGGTGGGGAGTGTTTGGTGGAGCAGAGTTGCTCTCCTTATGGTGGCTGGGAAATAGAGAGGAAGGGGCCAAGGTCCCAATATCCCCTTCAAGGGTGTGTACCCAAGATGCTAACTTTATTCCACTTGAGACTCCATCTCCTAAAAATCCACCACCTTTCTGTAGCACCACAAGCTAGCAACAAACCTTTAGCATACAAAGTTTTGGGGATGTATCAAATCCAAACGGTAATGAAGTGTTCTCAGAAGAACAGTCTTCTGAGAGGGCTGGAGAAGGAAACACTTTTCCTCCTGGAAAGAAACACAAAGAATCTCACATTGATGAGAATTTACATATAGAAAATCCAACTGTCAAAGTTTGAGAAATGGGACATGTACGTCCATGCATGGCATGAAAAGGCACAGCCCAAAAATGACCTTTTAAGGTGGTCTATAAGCGCCCTTTGAGTATGACCTCTTTGATGTACTCAAAGATCCATTTTCCTCTTGGATAGGCAGTATTGTAGAACATAGAAACTGAAAAATAAAGTTTAGGAGTGATGAAAACTGAACACTGACCAAAACCAAGAACAATAGTGTTTAAAGTTATAAAGTGAGAATCCAAGGGAAAAGGAGGAGAGAAGTTACTGAACAAAGTGAGGAATGCTTGTATTTTAATTTAATTAATGTAGGGAATGCTAAACAGTAGAAGTCATTTAAATTGAAGTTGTTTAAATCAAGAAGTGACTCACAGGTGGAGTAAGTGGCTCCTGTAAAAGACCCATTTGGGACTTTCATAGTGCCATCATTTGAAAGTTCATGTCCCCTCAAAATTTGTAATCTTAATATTCAAGATGATGATGAGAAGATGAGAGTATTCAGGAGGTGATTAGGAGATGAGGACTTTGCCCTTATAACATACAGACCCAAGGCAGCCCGTTGGCCCCTTCCGCCATTTCCACACTGAGAAAGTTGGACCAGAAAGTTGGGCCTTTACTAGACACTAAATTTTCTGGTGCTTTGATCTTGAACTTCCCAGACTCCAGAACTATGAGCAATAAATTTTCCTTGTGTACAAACTACCCAATCTCTGGTATTTTGTTCTACCAGCCTAAATGGACTAAGACAGAAAAATTGGTAGAGAAGTGTGTGTGTTCCCCTAACAAATAACTAAAAGCACAGAATTGGCTTTGGAACTGAGAGGCTAGAAGGTAAAGCTAGAAGAATTTGCAGGTACATGGTAGAAAATGCTCACACTGCAGCAAACAGAGAACTAAGAGTGATTCTTGTAAGGGATCAGAAAGAAGGAGGAATGCTTGAAAGAAAGTTTTAATCTTCCAGAATGTCTAAATGGTCATGAACAAAAAGTTGGTAGGAAGAAAAAAAAAAAAAAAAAAGCACGTAGATTGCAACAAATTTTCCCTAGGAGTATGGGACCCAGTCAGAAAATGGTCACAAAGAGCCCCTGCTAGGGCATTGCTCTGGAGTCATGGGAGCAGGGTACCCTGAGACCCAGACATCAAAGAGCTACCAGTATACAGTTCCCGCTCAGGACAGCTGTGGTGTGGACCATGCCCAGAAAAGTCATGGGGATGGGACCACCTGGAGCCTTGGGGGCTGAATCTCTGCAGGGCAAAGCTTCAGCAGGGAGCGGGAGGCGGGGTGGAGGTGGGGTTTATGCCCTCCCAGTCTGGAAGGTGGGATCTTCACTCAATGGACCAGGACAACATCAAATCAAAGGTTACTCTTGAGCCTGAAGATTTAATATTGTTCACCCTGTTGGATTTTAGATGTACTTGGGTGCTACTGCTATTTTCCTGTTTCTCCTTTTTGGAATGGAAGTGTCTATCCGATGCCCGTCTCACCATCATGGGAAGCACACACACGCTTGAGTTCGTAGGTTCACAGCTGGAGAGAAATTTGTCTCAGGATGAGTTATATTTTGAGTCTCACCCAAATCTGATTTAGATATTGGACTTAGACTTTAAAGTTCATACTAGAGTGTATAATAAATAAAGTTAATACTTTGGAATCTACTGAACTGAAATGAACGTTTTCTGCATGAGAGGACATGAATTTTGGAGGCCCAGGAGTGAAATGCAATGATTGGACTATGTTTTTCCCAAATTAAAACGTCGAAATCCTAACCCCATCATCGTGATGATATTAGGAGGAGGAACTTTTGGAGGGTGATTAGGTGATGAAGGTAGAACCCTCATAAATAGGACTAGTGCTCTTATAAAAGAAGCTCAAGGAAGTTCACTTGCTCCCGACACCATGTAAGGACACAGTGAAAGGACACCACCTGTTACTGAGAAAGCAGGCTCTCACTGGAGATTCTCTCTGAATCTGCAAATGCCTTGATCTTGGACTTCTCAACCTCCAGAACTGTGAGCAATTAATTTGTTTTTTTTTTTAATAAGCTATCTACTTTATGGTATTTTCTTATAGCATTCCAAACAGACTAAATTAGGCAGGATGCTGGCCCAACTATGATCCTGGTGGATTTTTAGTCTTGTGACTTAAAGCACCAATGAAAGCCATTCTGAGAAGCCAGGGAGCTTTTGTGTAAATTTGATGAAGCGATATTTTTGGAGATGAAAAGCATGGTAATGACTCTCTGGTGAACTAATATAAAACTCTCCCCCTGTCCACTCTCTGTCACCTCATTCCTCTCCAGTACTGAGGTAAAAGGTCTGTAGAATTTACATTTGTCTGGCATATATCTTCTAGATAAATATTGGAGTAATATTTGTAGTAGTAAATATTGGAGTCAAATGGTATCTCCTATGACCTGTTGCTTTCCCTACAAGATAAGGAAAGTTTGCAAGAAACTTTGATTGTTGAAGAATGATTTTAGGGTTTGAGGTGAGATAGCCTTCTGGAGGCAGGATCTGAAGGGGCTTGGGTGTGACAGGTCTCTGGGAAATTTCTCCATCAGACCCCTGGGCATATTTCTGTCAATAGGGAGTCAGTTCTTTGACTTTATAGCGCAGTCACCCACACTCCAAGCTATTCTTGAGTTTTGGGGATGACAATAGACTCTTCTGAGGGCATTTCATTTGAGTTCTCAGAAATCATCATCTTTATCTCACTTTTAACCACTATTGAAGTAAGGATTATGGGATGCCTTCTCAGCCCCTCTTAGATCAAATGGAGAATTGCCTTGGTCTGCAAAATGGCTGTCACTATTTTGAGTTAACTTGGAGCCTTCAAGGTCTGAAAAACATCTGAGAACACTTTCCAAGGCTGGCTGAGATTCCTTACTGTATTTATGAACAAGTGTGTCTCAAGAGGTCACTGAGGGAAGAGCAGCTCTCCTCAGAGCCAGCGCTCCTGAAGTTTCCTCTGATACCTCAGTATCAGAGGATTGGTTTTAAGGACTCTCTGAGGATATCAATACCCACACATGCTCAAGTCCCATATGTAAAATGGTATCATCATATTTGCATATGATCTACATATATCCTCCTATATACTTTGTCATCTCTAGATTACTTATACCACCCCAAACAAGGAAAATGCTACATAAGTAGTTCTTCTCCTGTAGTGTTTAGGGAGTAATGAAAAGAAAAACAAAAATGTCTACACTTGTTCAGTGCAGGTATTTTTTTTCTGAATATTTTTAATCCAATGTTGGTTGGACCTGCTGATGCAGAACCCTGGGAAACAGAAGGCCAATTGTACTGGTGGAGAGTACTCACTCATCTTCCTCAACAACAAAAACATGTTAGTATTCTCAGATTTGTTTGTTAATATGCTCTTTAATTACATCAATGCAGGATCCACTGTATTTTGTATTTATTTGTTAGGGTTGCCATAACAAAATATCACAAACTGGGTGACTTTAAACAACAGAAATATCCTCAAAGTTCTAGAGGCTGAAAGTCCAAGATCAAGGTATTGGCAGGTTTTGGTTTCTCCTGGGGTATTGGTTTGCAGATGACTGTCTTCTTGCTGTGCCCTCATACTGTTTTTTCTCTCTGTGCACACAACTCTGGTGTATCTTGTGTGTCTAGATTACTTTCTCTTATAAGGACACCAACTAGTTTGGATTAAGGTTCACTCAAATGGCCACATTTTAATGTAGTTATCTCTTTAAAGGGCCTATCTCCAAATATAGTCACATTTTAAGGTACTGGGGTTTAAGGCTTCAATGCATGAATTTGGGGGCACACAATTCAGCTGATTGCAGTCACTTTTTTTTTCTTTTTCTGATATTGGGGATTGAACCCAAGAGTCCTTTACCACTGAGGCACACCACCCCCAACCCTTCTTAAAAATGTTTTGAACTTAGGGTCTCACTAAATTGCTCAGGCTGCCCTTGAACTTGGGATCCTTCTGCCTCAGCCTCCTGAGTGGCTGGGATTACAGGTGTGCACCACTGTACCAGACAGCCTTGTTTTTTTTTTTTTTATTCACAGTGGGAGGAGTAATTTTATGTTTTATAACAGAAAAGGAATGGGGCCCATCCTAAGTCATTATGGGGAGGAAGAGTTCCCTGAAGAGGTTTGGAGGTTTGATTACTAGGGCCCTGCAAGACAAATGGCAAGAGCCAGATGAAGTTCGCAGTATTGGGAAAACCCTTTCATCCACATCTTTTAGAGGAAAGGCAATAGTCTAAATCAAACACCAGTTTTTGTGTATCTGGAAGCTGTTTAATTTAACACCCTGCTTTGTAGTCTGCTTGGGTCCCAGGTACAGCTGCAGAGCCTGGCATTACCTGGGGCACCATCTAACATTGAGCGTCTGCCTTTGGCAACTTGCACTTTGTTGGCAGCTGAGCTGTCTGCCAGCAGCTCCCAAAGCCCAGAGAAGCATATATATCTTACTTACAGTGGAGGACGCATGGAGGGGCACATAGGCTGGGGCCAGTGGATCCCAGAAGGCACATCTTTTGGAAAAATATCTGTGTAATCTGTTTTGCTGACCTTGAATACTTCCTCTTTAAGAGAGAAAACAGAATAATGACACGTATTTCTTTTTAAAGTTATTGTCTGGGTCTCAACACCCCTGCCTCTCATAGTATTTTGTTTGACAACGAAAAACCAGGGGGTTGCATTAAAATTCTTGTGCTTTCTGTCTAATTGCTGGCTGGGGTGTGATTTCAGTAAAAGGGGCATGGTGATTGTCCTGGATATTCATGTGGTGTCATTAACATTACTTCCAGGGTCTAAGTCTATCTAGCAGCAGGGGAAAGTGATACTTAATTGGATTTTTGCAATCTTAGAGGCGACAACTGCTCTTTTCTTAGAAGCTGTATATTGAGTTCAGAGTTGAACCAGCTCAACCCCAGCGCTACATCTACCTATTAACTTCACAGGCAGTTAAATAGAAGAATATAAAACCGCATGACTAACTGTGCTCATGGCAGCTGAAAACCAGATAAGGCAATCTTGAAATCCTTTATTTCAGCATATTGTGGGCGCTAAATAAATTTTCAGTGATAAATAATACTGCAAAATTTCCCTTTGTCCACAGTCCTCTCAATGCTCCCTGCCCCCTGTGGGAAAAAAAGCTATTATTTATTAATTGGAAAAAAACCTTAAGAAGGTGATTTTGGAAGGCCTTAATAGGAGGAGTTGTCAAAAGAAACTTGAGAGTATAGGCATCGGGGAGGCAGAGGACAGAATAAGCAGCATTCCTGACCATTAATGGTAGCTGTGGGCCACAGGTTTTGAGCCTATGGATCAGTGGTTCTCAACCCTGCTAACCATTCCTGTCTACCTACCTGCTTACCTTATGTATCACAGGAATTAAATAAACAGGGAAACTAAAAACAAAACAAAAGACATTTTTAAAAACAGGCATTGACCAGTGTGTTTGAAGGGCCTATTGCTGAGAGCTGAGCAAAATCCCTTTCTCAGATGGACTCCTGAGTTGGGCACTCAGGAAAGGTGTGGCCTTGAGACATCATCCACGAACAACCAACTTCTTGCTTGTCATTCAGATTTCTTTATTTTAAATGAATTAGGTCCTTGGATATAGAGTCAGATGGCGAGGCAATTTTCTCCTCAAAGAGTGGCAGCAAAGGAAAGCTGAAATGCATTAATCATAAATGAGTCAATTAATTACAGCTCTCCTTCCCCTGTGGGGTCAGTGTTGGCAAGAGTAGGACCTAAGTTATTTAGGGAATTAGACACTGAAGATGCCCTTTATAGAGCCAATTATGTGCAAAGAAATTACTCTGTCAGATGACAATATACTATTCTCTTGGAACATGTGGGGAAGGGTGTCTTTTTATCATGGATTAATCCCTATGCAGTTTTCCGTGATAATTAAAGCCATTTAACCATGCGTGGAAAAGTGGAGGTTTCTTCTGGCACTTATTCTTTGGATATATGGATGCTGCATGCTTGGAAAAATCTGTGTTTGTGGGGTTTTGTTTTGCTGAGTGATATGCTGATGTTTGAATAGGTTTCAGAGTTGTGACAGAAACTCCCAGAATCTCCTGCAGAGGCCTGGATAGCAGGTTAGGGGTGTAAATCACTCCCCTGGCCCTGGCCTGCCATTTCCCCTAGAAGAATAGGAGGGTGGAAAGTCTAACAAACACACTGCTCTGTTGTAAATGCCTGGGGCATGAAATGCTTTTGCTCTGCATGGTAACAGGTAGTTATGTGAGTTGGTAGCAACCAGGGCTTGAGGAGGGCTCAGGAAGTAGCATATTGGGACACTAGGATCCCCACCTTCCCTCATGTTCTTAGTTCATCACTAGCCCCTTTCTCTCTGGTCCTTAGTGTCCCATATCCTCAGCTCCACCTGAGGCCTTACCAGAGTGGGAAGAAGGGAATGGGTCAGATGCTCATTGTGACTTGGTTTATAATACAGAAGATCTGGAAATATCCAGCATCCCTCCAAAAAGGAGAGCTTAAAGGTTTTCATGGAGACTTCTAAGCAAGAACACTGGACAGCAGCTAGAAAAGAATCAGATGGAGCTGTGGCTCCTGATATGGAGAATTTCCTATGTATACTGTAAGAGGGGAAAAAGTCATAGAATTAGAGACATAGTGTTTAACACATTTATATAAAACAGACACAAACAAAATGACATTTCCAATTGTTCAAATATATGAAATTGCCATTTTAATTTTTTTTATTTGTTCTAATTAGTTATACATGACAGTAGAATACATTTATGCATTTTGATATGTCATACATAAATGGAGTATAATTTCTCATTTTTCTGATTCTACATGTAGAATCATATTGGTGATGCAGTCATATTATGTACATAAGGTAATAATGTCTGTCTCATTGGACTATCCATCCTACTCCCATACCCCCTCCCCTCTATCTAATCTAAAGTAACTCTATTCTTCACTAGCCTCCCACCCCTTATTGTGAATTAACATCCACATATCAGAGAAAACTTTCTGCCTTTGGTCTTTTGGGATTGGCTTATTTTGCTTTGCATGATATTATCCAGCTCCATCCATTTACCAGTAAATGTCATAATTTCATTTTTCATTAAAGCTAAGTAAAGGTCAAAAATGGTCAGTCACTGATAATTTCCTGTAGTTTAACCCACATTTTTTACAAAACAATTTTTCCTATGTGAACCCCCCTTTTTTGTATGTGTTATATATACTTATACACAGTGGTGGGATTCATGGTTACATATTTGTACATACATACAATATACCAATATAATTTGGCCAATATCATTCCTCAGTATTTCCCCTTTCCTTCTCCTCTCCCTTCCCCTCTTCCCCTGGCCCCTTTCCTCTACTCTTCTGATCTCCTTTTGATTTTGGTATTTTCATGAGATCCCACAATAACCTTTCTTTTCCTTTCTAGTTTCCACATATGAAAGAAAAGCATATGACTCTTGATTTTCTGAGTTTGGCTTATTTTATTTAACATAATGTTCTTAAGTTTCATCCATTTTCCTGCATATGACATAATTTCATTTTTTTTATGGCTGAATAAAACTTCATGGTGTGTGTGTGGGGGGGGAGTGAATACGTATAAAATATCATATTTTCGTTTTCCTCCATTGATGGATACCTAGACTGATTCCATGGTTTGGCTATTGTGAATGGTGCTGCTATAAACGTGGATATGCATGTATCTCTGTAGTATGATGATGTTAATTCTTCAGGAGGAGTGGTATAGCTAGATCACATGATGGTTCCATGCTTAGTGTTTTGAGAAACCTCCATACTGATTTACATAGTGGTGTACTAATTTACAATTCCATCAACAGTGTAAAAGTGTACTATTGACATTTTGGGTCACATAATTATTTAGGTGTATATGGGGTCTGTCATATGCATTGTAGGATGCTTAGCAGTATCAGTGGCCTGTACCCACTAGATGCTAGTATCATTTCCAAGTGGTAACATCCAAAATTATCTCACAACATTGACAAATGTATGCTGCAGGGCAAAATCCTAATCTCCACTTTGTAAACCATTTACTTAACTTGTTATATGTAAATACAAAACGATGTGGAAAAAAATGTATGCCAAACAGATCTATTAGTTCCTTCTGGAGATTGTTGCAGCTCTAGCTTATCTACATTGTCTTAAATTATTCTACAATGAGATTACATTTATGTGTTACCTGTGTAATGAAAACAACAAAACAGAGCAGAACCCGGGATTGTGTGTAACTGGGAGGGGCGCCTTGGGCCTCAGAGAAGTCAGTGGGAGGCAGCAGGTGGAACTCTGCCGCCCGCTGCCTCAGATAGAAGCATGTTCTCTGCATCAACACTGGAGTTTTTGGTAAGGCCATTAGTGGATTTACCTGAATGCCTTTCTCTCTTTGGGGTAGCGGAGGAGTATTGGAGACTTACATTGCTTTAGGAAGCCAGCAAGTCTGGAGTGGGAAGTTCCGAAAGCCATGGGCAACAAACAGAGGCATTGCTGAGGGGTCTGCCCTTCAGCATCACTGTGGGGAGCCGTGAGGGCATGGAGAAGCCCCTCAGGAGATGATTTCAGAGGACAGTGTCTGTTTTATTGCGCAGCAAAAAATAGCTTTTATAGAGGGTATGTGCCAATTTACATATAATAGTCATGATAAGCCAGAGGTGACACACAACATATCATCTTACAGAAGTCCAGATACCAAGAGTTCAGGAACTGCCACGTAGGCTGACCTTGCACCAACAGGGGAATAACTTCTTGTTAAAGGAGCAAGGAAATTGTGCTTGCCAGTGTTCTGACAGCACTTTGTCCCAAAACATAGTGTTCTGTGTTAAGACTTCCCTGCTCTACAATGAGCAAGATGAGCATTCCTCCATGAGGGTCCAAGGTCAGGCCCTGCAACAAGGCATGAGAAATGCCACCCAATATACAGATATACTAAAGGTCCAACACATTAGAGAGCTGACAGGAAGGTAAGCCCACTCCACTAGGTTAGGGGTGGGTATCAAATTTGAGGCAGGAAGGGAATGTGGGGCTGGGAGGAGAAAATAAGCAGAATGAAAACTGAAGGAAATAGTGTGTATAGAAGTGCATGAATGGTCACCTAGAATGAATGTTCTCCATCTGGGACAATGGTTCTCAAACCTGGCTACACATCAGAGTCAACTAGGGAAAATGAAGAGAAATCGATTTCCGGATCCCTCTTCAGACTGAGTCAGAATCATTGAGTAATGATTTCAATAAAGATTGCACTTTGGGAAACTGATTTGGGATAGATTTGTGTATTTTATGGTTCAACTGGAAAGGCTGAGGGAAAGTAATACATGGGTCCTGGTATTTCCCAGATGATTCCATGTTCTGCTTTCTCAATGCCCCCATGTGATCCCATAACCTAGGAGAGAGGTGATAATGATCTGAGTGGAATATTGGGTTGGTTGTGAAATGGTGATCTTTATAAATTTCATTTTAAAAAGTTTTGGAAAGAAACTAAATTTACCAAGTCAAAATGAGCTTATGTTCTTACTTAAAATTAGTTTTTTTGAGATACTAGAAGAATAACTTTAAACATGATTTGTCTATGGACAAAATTTATGAGAGAATCAAAACGAGTGAGTCATTCAGAGGAGGAATAGAGAGGTTCATTGAGAGACAGATGTGTAAACCACTCCTGGGGCTTAGGGAAGGATCCCATCAGAGCTGTGAAGAGACATGAACTCTGTCAATGAGAGAGGCAGTGAGCAGCCATGTGAAACTTAACCAAGACCCACATGTGGAAGCTTTACATATTTGGACCACTACTACTCACTAATCTGTTAAACTTTTATTTTAATTTAGCATGTAGATAGCCAGAACATATGGACAAAACCTAGGCTCCTAAATATCCACCCCGCAGATTTTTTATGATGAAAAATCTCAAAGAAAAACTTAAATTGCAAACATCCACATATGCTGAAATGTAGATTCAACAATTGATAACATTTTTTCCCATATTTGCTGTATCTTTCTGCATTATTTTGAACATAATTTATAAACTTCATAACACTTCATCTCTAAATATTTTAAGCCTAAAATAAGGACTAGAAGTAAGGACTCAATTTCTACAATCATCTTACTTTAGGAAGGTAACAATAATTTTATAATATTACTACATCATATCTCACATCCAAATTTGCACTATTATTCCACAGTGAAATATATAGAGGAGCTTACAGCTGTTTCTTGCTCCCCTAGCCCTTTTATTTCCTGAAAACTACAAGTTAAGTCTAGGAGCTTGACTGATAGGTTCAGACTAAAAGCTTCGGTGAGAATATTTAATAGATGCATTTAAAAAATTTTTTCACATTAGCTTTTCTAAGTGTTTTTTTTTTTATTTTTAAAGTTTTGAAGGAAAGTAGAAATATATTTAGTGCCTGGAGGCAAAGATGTATTTTGTGATATGAGGCTCCTTCTAGTACAAAACATTAGGTACTGAAAGCCAGTGTCCTGTTATACTTTCTCAAGTGTTTGTTTATCCCCACTCTAGATACAGAAAACATTACTGGATTTTAACTGGGCCACATAGGGATGGATAAATTTCAAAGTGTAATGGGCATCATCAGGAAATGAGAGTGATAGAGAAACCCCCACCTTGAGTCCTCAATACAGAAAGTGGGAAGAACTAGAAGAGATTAGAAGGAAAAAAGTATCAATAACTGCTAGAGAAGACTGCTTGTAGGGATTTGATAATTAAGCAAACTATCCTTCACTGTGAGTTTTGATCAACTTAAGAATCATAATTGTCACATGGAAGTAGAGTGTCCCAACAGGTTGGGGATGATATCTGATTTGTGGAAGAGAAACATCACTACTTATATTCCACTTCCTTTCTAACATGTAGAAGCAGACCAGGCAAAACTCTTCAGCTGCCCTGGCTGCTAGAGGGAGGCTGTATTAGGGTTCTCCAGAGAAATAAAACCAATAGGAGAGAGAAGGGGAGCAATGAGATTATAAGGAATTGCTCATGAGATTCAGAAGTATCAAAATTTGCTGTCTCGAAGCCAGAGAACCAGAAGAACTGATGGTATAGTTTAAGTTCAAAACCTGGCAGACTTAGGACCCCCAAAAGCCAGTGTTTCAGTTTCAGTCCAGAAGCCAGGGAACTCTGCAGTCCCATCTGAAGACAGCCAGACAGAAGGAGTCCCCCTCTTGTGGGAAAGTCGGCCTTTTTGTTCTATTCAGGCCTTCAGCTGACAGGAGGAGGGCCACCTACATTAGAGAGGACAATCTGTTCACTCACTCTACCAATTGAAATGTTAATCTCATCTAGAAAGCCTCACAGATAATAACTAAAATAATGTTTGACCAAATATCTGGGTATGCTACGATCCAGTCAGGTTGATGCAAAAAACATTAACCATTACAGAAGTTAAATCTGCTCAGTTCAGAAAGGATATTGGGCAGAAAGCCCCACTTTCATTAACTCCTCTTTTGATGTATGTAGCAACCAGCATGAGGGCCCAGAGGGTGTCTGAAGAGAGGAGTTCCAGGTATCACCTGGGTGTACTGAGCCCTAGTACATGACAATATAAATGTAATATATGGTACATAATACATGGGTGATATCTTAAATATTGCCATATAAAAGAAGTTGACCTGAACTAACTCTAATGACAAAAAATGATTGGGGTGGGATTCAACCTCGATCAAGATACCATACTAAGGTACTATACTAAGATATAGAAGTAAGCAGAAAAATTACTTTCTGCTGTTTTTACTGCATGGATGAATGATAAACATCTATCCAATTTTGTAGCACAAAGTCATAAGCTCTCTTAAATTATAATGAACATTAATAACATACAGAATTGATTTAGATTTGGATAAGTTTGGTCCCATCCACATTATTTTTTAAAGCCTGCCTTACGTGATAGACTGAATCATTGTTAGGAAAGTTCACATGTAGGCAATCTTAACATGCCTGGAATTTCACCTGTTGGAAACAATTAACTGCCCAGGACATTTAGTTTATGTGTAGAATATATTTTAACACCACCACCAACTAAATACCTATATTTTTGTTTCCAGTTCTGAGAAGTTTGTGAGATAGTATTAAAAGATTTTAAATGGCCTTTTAATGAAAGATGTTCTCTTTTACTTAAACTAGTCTTCTACCTGAATTGTGATGTTAAAGCAAAGCAAGACAAAACAAAACAAAACCCTCACCCTGACTGGACTTTCCCTAAATATCCATTAAACACCTGTGAAAACAGTGAAAACACAGGGTTAATGTAATTATTTAGTATACTCCTATGAAGTGCAAATCTCCCTGCCAGTTTTTAGAGATGCAAATGGTCAGCACAGTCCCTTCCCTTAAGCTGTTCGTGGTCTAATCTGCAATTTTCTAAAAATTAGGAATGAGAGTTGACCGTATTCTGTTACCCAGGAGAAATTTCTGTTGCTTCTGTTGATAGTGGTATGGGGTTAAGGAACTGTAGCCATGCCGTCTCTGGTACCGCTGTTCCTCTACTAATGCAACATCACTAGGGATCATTTGGAAGTGACCCTTTTGTTCACCACCCCTGGGTCTTCCCCATGAACATTCTAGAAGCTGAAGAGTCAGGCAGCAGCTTCTCTCCAAACAAAAATTGCTTCTGGAGGTGGCTGGGAGATATCTCTCTTCCATATTATTTCAGTTTATCACATTGATTATCTACTGTTGAATAGGCACCTTGCTAGGTATTGATCTCTTATCCTCAGGGGACAGTTTAATAGAGGAGACAAGTATTTAAACTAACAAATGGAGTATAAGTGTATACATAAGAGATGTAGTAGAGACTAGTCCTGTCTGAATGAGGGGCTAGCCAGGAAAGCCTTCATAGAGGAGGGGACCACCCAGAAGAAGTTTGAAGAAATACCTGGAGTTTTATAAATGTGACATGCATGACAGGTCATCTAGCCAGCATAGGAAGTATGTGACAAACCAGTCATCAAACAGGAAGATATGATGTCTGCATTCTGAGTGACAGTCTTTCTTTTAAGGTTGAAGTTTCCACATGCAATGTGGCAGGAAATGGAAGGCACTGTTGAGAACTCAGGAGTGAAGTTGTTAAAAGGTAGAATTTTTTCTTCCATCACTTTTCTCATTAAAGAGGACTAGTCCACAGGTGGCTTGAGTTTCCCTGGGAACTGCATTTTCTTCCTTATGATGAGGAAATCATGTTTGGTTTGATAAAGGACCCTGTTTGACCTGCCTAGTAAGAACTCAGAGTTGTGCATGTCTACCTGCTCTTGGCTTTATAGTTGATCGATTATTCTTCCAGTTCTAGAAGGACAGTAAGTAGGTCATGGAGAGTACAACTTACAGTCTCTCTTCCAATATGGGGTCTGGATAGGTCCTGGTTAAAAATACATAAATGAACAATTGACAGAACAGTTCTTATAGCACCAAAGAAGAGAGTGACATTTTAAAGACTTGGGTAAAAACAACAACCATACCTATTTACCATAAGAATCAGAAGAAGAATTTAGAAGACATTTGTTTGATGATTTTTATGAAAATACAAGAGAAATCACCACTGTGAACAATATGGTTTAGGAAGGGGTTTATTGAAACAAACAAACAAACAAACAAAACAAAACAACAGTTGTAGAATAAAAATCCATATTGAAGACAAAGAAAATTACATGTACAAATATATTTTCCAGGAAGAATACATAGGTGGCACATTATCTAAAAATCTTAAGGGTATGCAAGTGTCATATAAGTAAGGTATAGTAGTCATTTTGAAATGCCTTTAAAAAGCTCTGGATCCTTTTCTTTAATGAGAGCATACATAGACCCTGGCTATGTAAAGATGATGAAAGGAGTCTGGTTGGAAGACAGGAAACCTATTCACTACACTTTCATCCTTGCCTAAACAGTGTATTCTGAATAGGTTCTCTTGAATTCCCACTAAAGTTTCTTTAAAACACTGAAAACCTATGAGATAGAGGATAAAATTGAGGCACTCCCAGAATACATGGCAAAATATTGAAAATGATGAGAGATGAGTGAGATGGATGAGTGACCACAAAGATCTAGCCCATGAATAATAAATTTTGCTAGAGGCTAATACATGATTAATTGAGTTAGAATTAATTTGTGATGCAAGTCATGGTAGAAAAAAACTCCTTATCTAAGCAAGCAAATCTGAATTTAAAGGTCGAGAAAGATCTTGCATTCCAGACAAGATTAAGAGATCTGTGATTGTATATATTATGTTGAAATTTTTGAATTTCAAGGATAAACAAAATTATTGGTCATATTTTATATGCTCAACACTCAACATTATCATGCTCTACAAGAAGGTGAAAAATATAAGCATACCTTCATTCAGCAACAAGATGAGGAAGCTGGGGATCATGCTTCAACTGGTTTACACAAATGTAATACAAAGTCATAGAGTTTAGATTTAAGATGGGGAGATAAGAAGGTAAAACAAGTTACCTAGGAAGGAAACAATTTCAGGTTAGACTTTTTGGTCATCCAGAACATAGAAAAAATTGGAGGAATGTCCTCAACCGTGCTTCTGAACATTGTTATCAGAATTGCTGTTGGAGCTCTATGAAAGTCACAGATGAGGAGTCCCAGCCTAGACCAAGCAAACCTGGAAGCAGGATCGTATTGCTAGTGTTGATATTTGCCCTTCTCCAGGATTTGTCAGGAAAAAAGGGAGATTTTTACAAAATTCTTCTCCCCCCACCCTAAATTTATATGTGAAAACATTAAGTTGACACTTGCATACCCCATATCCTTAAGATTTTTTTTTAAAAATCAATATTCCTTTATTTATTTTTTTAGTTGCAGATGGACACAATACCTTTATTTCTTTTATGTGGTGCTGAGGATCAAACCCAGTGCCTCACGCATGCTGGGCAAGCACTCTACCACTAAGCTACAGCCCCAGCCCATCCTTAAGATTTTTAGAAAATGTGCCACCTATGTATATTTCCTGGAAAATATACTTGTATATGTCTATCAGTTCACTGAAAGTTGAACATATATTAAATTATAAATGTAATAATAATAATAATAATAATGGAGACAACAAAACCAAATGAGCAGAAATAATTGGTGTGCTAACTGGTGTAACTATGCTTGCAAAGCTGAATGTAAAAACTTTTAAAAATTATGGAAGACAATGAATTAAATTAAAAATTATGGAAGAGAATGAAATTAAGTTAATGAAGACCTAGAAAATTTAAAGGACACAGAGAAACTAAAAGAACTCAATTCCTTGCATTCTGTAGTAGTAAACAGAAAGTGGTTTCATCCTTGATCTATAGAAATACAGGATTATGAAAGTTTTTGGAAAGTATAAAAGAAATCATGAATAGAAATTAATTAATATAATTTAAATTAGGGTACACTTATATCAGTGTAAAAAACCCAAACTGAAGTGCGTTGAAGAGAGAATAAGAGGAAGTTCAGATAAGAAGCACAGATGATTTTTCCAAAGATGTCTAATGTGAAAATAAGCAGAAACCCAAGCAGTAGCTGAAGGAAGACCCTCCTCAAGGGAGGGATTTTCTTATGTTGTTATGGATAGATGCTTGTAGGAATATGTATCAGTTCGTTTTCTGTTGTTATTAAGGAAACACCTGAGGCTGATTCTGTAGCAAAGACAGAAGCCTATTTAATTCACAGTTTGGGAGGCTGAAAGTCCAAGATGAGGTGGCTTCATCTATTTGGCCTCTAGTGAGAGCTTCATGGCCAATGGCATCAAGTAGCAGGAACATGTACAGAAGAGATCACATGGCCAGGCAGGAGACCGGAGATTCAGGGGCTTGCTCTTTCTATAACAACTTATTTGTTGGAACTAACTGGGGTCCTTTGAGAACTACATTAGTCCCTTCCAAGGGCAGCACTCTCAGTGACCTAACTACATTGCACCAGGTATCACTTCTTAAAGGTCCATCTCAACACTCTATACGGAGGACCTTTGGGGGACACTCAAACCATAGCAGCATATGACAGGAAAGATGAAATTGGAAAGAAGAAACCAATAATGTAATAAAGAAAGAAAACAATGATTGGTGTAAAGTCCTTGAGGAGGTGAGAAGGGATTGGACCCAGGACATACGTAGAGGGGTTACTCTAGATGGGAGTAGAGACAGATTATTTATTGTTACAAGAATAAAGGTATACTATGTGGCTATAATAATGATTAGATCCATGCCCTTAGGCTATTACTTAACCTTAAAAATTTTTAAAGTTGATGATGGTAAAAACAACTGAATTCCTTGTCTTTCATAGTAAAAAAAAAAGTTGTTTGATCCTTGATCTATTCTCTTTACAGATTCTTAAATGCATATTGGAATATTGTGATTATAGGTGCAATGTTATACAGCAGATTTCTAGAACTTATTCATCTTGTCTTACCGAAACATTGTGCCTTTTGAATAGGAATGCCCCATTTCCCCAATTTCCCCTTGCAGCTGAGACTCTGCTCTCTGCTCCTCTAAGTTCAACTATTACAGAGCCCTCATTATAAATGAAGTCAAGTAATATTTTCCCTTCTGTTCCTGGTTTATTTCACTTTGTATAGTGGCCTTAAGTTCCATCTATGTTGTCACATATGGCAAGTGGGTTTGGTAAAGGGAGAAAGGGGCCAGACAGGATGTTTGCAAGGGAGCGTTCAGAGTACTGACTCACAGAATTCAACGCTATACAATACAATAAAATGGTAATGAAACTGCCTTGGGCAAATTTGATAAGGAAGAAACACAAAGAAATGAGAAATAGTATATGATAATAGACACTGAGGATAACATGACCACTTACTGAGGATATTTAGATAATTGCTCATAAATTCAACTTTCCCAAGTTCTGTGTTCTTGAGTATTTAACTAGATCAAAACCTAGACTTGGGGCTAGGATTGTGGCTCAGAGGTAGAGCGCTCGCCGGCTCTGCTAACAGCCCCGCCCACCCGGCGAACGGCTCCCCACCCCTGAGACCACGTGAAGGGAATCTAACCAAGCCTTTACGAAATAGCGAACTGGGAACTAAAACCAGAGATTGTGTCAGACCAGAGACAAGCCAGTTCCACCCCTCCCTTCAGACACTGTGGCAAGGAGCCAGGGGCCTGCCATAGCAGAGAGGGGAAGTCACCAAAGTTCGGCCAAAGAGATTCCTTCCCAGCGGAACCTACTTTAGCAGGTGTGTGACTCCCACCCACACCAGATACAAACAACCAGGAAACTTCAAAATCTCTCCGTGGGCGTGACCGTAAGGGCCAAAGGACTCTTGACCCCCAACTCTCCCTACTGCCAGTGACGTGGGTGTGACTGTAGGGGCAGAGGGAAGCAGAGAAGACTCCCCACCCCCAACTCCCCCAACTGCGAACTGAGAGGGTGTGACGGTAGGGGCGGAGGGAAACAGAGGACACTCCAGACCCCCAACTCCTCCTACCGCCAGCAGTGTGGTTGTGATTGTAGGGGCTGAGGGAAGCAGAGGGGATCCTCGACCCCCAACTCCTATTACCACCAGCAGCGACACCAATGGTCTTAGCCGCCAGATTCCGAAGGTGTGCCCACCAAAGGGGTCCGGAAAAATTAAACAATTGACTCCCAGACCACAGCTCCACAGCACTGGGGCTTAGATGAATGACAGAGAGAGTGCTCAGTCATTAGGGAAATAGAGCACTTGGTGGGGCTGAAAGTGTAACCAAATCCTTGGGGAACTGCCTCCGGTGAGCAGGACCTGGCTGGCTGGCAGGAGGAAGGGGAGGAGGGGCCGTAGAAGTGAAACGGCTCTGGACCAACAGGATTGAGAGACTCCCAGGAACCGCCTTACAGGGATTGCTGTTGACATATTGAGGGCAAAACTCAGCCCGGAGGGCACAGCTTTGCCTACGGGAAGAGAAGAAAATGGATCTCTAGACCTAATTTTATTTCCTATTTCATTTTATTTTTTTCTCTCCATTTTCCCTCTCTCTCTCTCACCTTCCAAGTTTTATTGCTCTTTCCATTCTCCTCTATGCTATCTATCTCCCTCTCCTTCTTTCTTTTCAAGAGCACCTACCTTCCCCTTCCCCCCAACTTTCATCCCAAGCATTACGTCCTCCATTTTGTGTAACTGTCTAAATGCAAATAGGTGAATGTTTGAAGGCCGTCTATAGTGCTCCTAAATACCTAGCTCCTACCAACACCCTGATCCAATCGACGGTTAGTATCCCCCTTCAGTAGAGCAATCTTCTAAAGCAGCCAAGACATACTAACCCTTATACCTGCATAGCACCTAACCTAAAGTCCTAAGAATAAAAAACAAATGACTATATGCATACAAAATCCGGAAGCCCTTTATAAATTGAATGAATCAGCTCTAAAGTACAATAAAGCCCAACATCTATAGGCATAATCTCCCACCACAAAGGAGAGACAACAGAGATAAACAAAGTCAAAACAAATGTATAGGAGAAAGTAGTTTCAAAGCAGTCAAACAGAGCTGTAAAGTAACGTGAACAACATGAAAAAACAAGGGAAAAAAGGATTACAGATAATGCAGGACAACTTAAATCTACAGGAGGACCTAGAAGCATCAGAAACATGGACAGGGAAAGAAATCAAGGCATACCTAACTCAGATGGAATGGAATTTTAGAGAAGAAATGAGACAGCAAGTCCAAGAATTGAAAGTATATTTTGAAAACGAACTAAACAAACAAATTCAAACTGCAAAGAATGAGCTTTACCAGGAGATAGAGATTTAAAAAAAAAACAAACAGTAATTTTAGAAATGCAAGAAACCATAAACCAGATTAAAAACGCTAACGAGAGTATTACAAATAGGCTAGATCAAGTAGAAGTCAGAACATCAGATAATGAAGACAAAGTTTATCAACTTGAAAAGAGTATAGTCAACACTGAAAAGATGCTTAAATCTCATGAGCAATCTATCCAAGAGTTATGGGATCTCATCAAAAAACCAAATTTGAGAGTCATTGGGATAGAAGAAGGCACAGAGGTTCAAACCAAAGGAATGCACAACCTATTAAATGAAATAATCCTAGAAAACTTCCCAGAGATGAAAGATGGAATGGATTGCCAAATCTTGGAAGCCTACAGGACCCCAAACATCCAAAACTGTAATAGACCAACTCCAAGACATATAATTATGAAGATAGCCAACATACAGAACAAGGAGAGAATATTAAAGGCTACAAGGGAAAGGAGGCAGATTACATTCAGGGGTAAACCAATTAGGTTAACGGCTGATTTTTCATCACAGACTTTGAAAGCGAGAAGATCCTGGAACAATGTATTCCAAACGCTGAAAAATAATGGTCTCCAACCAAGAATACTGTATCCAGTAAAATTAAGCTTCAGATTTGACAATGAAATTAAAATCTTTCACGATAAACAAAAGCTAAAAGAATTCACAGCCAGAAAACCAGCACTGCAAAGCATTCTGGGCAAAATTCTACAAGAAGAGGAATGGAAAAATAGTGCCCAAAACCAACAGGGGGAGGTTTCTCAGTAAAGGAGGAGGAAAAAAATCAAAAAGTAAAAACTAGCCAAACTAAAATAAATAAATAAATAAACATGACTGGAAGTACAAATCATATTTCAATTGTAACCTTAAATGTTAATGGACTAAACTCACCAAGCAAGAGACACAGGCTGGTAACCTGGATCAAAAAAACAAACCCAACAATATGCTGCCTTCAGGAGACTCATATGATAGGAAAAGACATACACAGGCTGAAGGTGAAAGGTTGGGAAAAATCATACCACTCACATGGCCCTCGGAAGCAAGCAGGAGTGGCCATACTCATATCGAATAAAATCAACTTCAAACCTAAGTTAATCAAAAGGGATAAAGAAGGACACTATATCCTGTTAAAAGGAACTATCCACCAACAAGACATAACAATTATCAATTTGTATGCACCAAATAATGGTGCAGCAACATTCGTAAAACAAACTCTCCTCAAGTTCAAGAGTCAAATTGACCACAACACAATAATTATGGGTGACTTCAACACACCACTCTCACCATTAGACAGATCCTCCAGACAAAAGCTGAATAAAGAAACTATAGAACTCAATGACACAATCAAGAACCTAGACTTAACCGACATATATAGAATATATCAACCATCATCAAGTGGATACACGTTCTTCTCAGGAGCACATGGATCTTACTCAAAGATAGATCATATATTATGCCATAGGGCAACTCTTAGTAAATATAAAGGTGTGGAGAAAATACCATGCACCATATCTGATCATAATGGAATGAAACTGGAAATCAATGATAAAAGAAGGAAGGAAAAATCCAGCATCACATGGAAAATAAAAAATATGTTACTGAATGATCAATGGGTTACAGAAGACATAAAGGAGGAAATAAAAAAATTCTTAGAGATAAACGACAATTCAGACACAACATACCGGAATCTATGGGACACAATGAAAGCAGTTCTAAGAGGGAAATTCATTTCCTGGAGTTCATTCCTCAAAAAAAGAAAAAACCAACAAATAAACGAACTCACACTACATCTCAAAACCCTAGAAAAGGAAGAGCAAAACAACAGCAAATATAGCAGAAGACAAGAAATAATTAAAACCAGAGCGGAAATCAACGAAATCGAAACCAAAAAAAAACATTGAAAAAATTGATAAAACTAAAAGTTGGTTCTTTGAAAGAATAAATAAGATCAACAGACCCTTAGCCATGCTAACGAAGAGAAGAAGAGAGAAAACTCAAATTACTAACATACAGGATGAAAAAGGCAATATCACAACAGACACTACAGAAATACAGAAGATAATTAGAAAGTATTTCAAAACCCTATATTCTAATAAAATAGAAGACAGTGAAGACATCGATAAATTTCTTAAGTCATATGAGCTGCCCAGATTGAGTCAGGAAGACACACACAATTTAAACAGACCAATAACAAAGGAAGAAATAGAAGAAGCCATCAAAAGACTACCAACCAAGAAAAGCCCTGGACCGGATGGGTATACAGCGGAGTTTTACAAAACCTTTAAAGGAGAATTAATACCAATACTTTTCAAGTTATTTCAAGAAATAGAAAAAGAAGGAGCTCTTCCAAATTCATTCTATGAGGCCAACATCACCTTGATTCCAAAACCAGACAAAGACACTTCAAAGAAAGAAAACTACAGACCAATATCTCTAATGAACCTAGATGCAAAAATCCTCAATAAAATCCTGGTGAATCAAATACAAAAGCATATCAAAAAAATAGTGTACCCTGATCAAGTAGGATTCATCCCTGGGATGCAAGGTTGGTTCAATATACGGAAATCAATAAATATTATTCACCACATCAATAGACTTAAAGATAAGAACCATATGATTGTCTCGATAGATGCAGAAAAAGCCTTCGACAAAGTACAGCATCCTTTTATGTTCAAAACACTAGAAAAACTGGGGATAACAGGAACTTACCTCAACATTGTAAAAGCTATATATGCTAAACCTCAGGCTAGCATCATTCTAAATGGAGAAAAACTGAAGGCATTCCCGCTAAAATCTGGAACAAGACAGGGATGCCCTCTCTCACCACTTCTATTTAATTTAGTCCTTGAAATACTCGCCAGAGCAATTAGACAGACAAAATAAATTAAAGGCATAAAAATAGGAAAAGAAGAACTTAAAATATCACTATTTGCGGACGATATGATCCTATACCTAGAAGACCCAAAAGGGTCCACAAAGAAATTACTAGAACTAATAAATGAATTCAGCAAAGTGGCAGGATATAAAATCAACACACATAAATCAAAGGCATTCCTGTATATCAGCAACAAAACTTCTGAAATGGAAATGAGGAAAACCACCCCATTCACAATATCCTCAAAAAAAAAATTAAATACTTGGGAATCAACCTAACAAAAAAGATGAAAGATTTATACAATGAAAACTACAGAACCCTAAAGAGAGAGATAGAAGAAGATCTTAGAAGATGGAAAAATGTACCCTGTTCATGGATAGGCAGAACCAACATCATCAAAATGGCAATATTACCCAAAGTTCTCTACAGGTTTAATGAGATGCCAATCAAAATCCCAACGGCATTTCTTGTAGAAATAGACAAAGCAATCATGAAATTCATATGGAAAAATAAAAGACCCAGAATAGCAAAAGCAATTCTAAGCAGGAAGTGTGAATCAGGCGGTATAGGGATACCAGATTTCAAACTATATTACAGAGCAATAGTAACAAAAACAGCATGGTACTGGTACCAAAACAGGCAGGTGGACCAATGGTATAGAATAGAGGACACAGAGACCAATCCACAAAATTACAACTTTCTTATATTTGATAAAGTCGCTAAAAGCATGCAATGGAGAAAGGATAGCATCTTCAACAAATGGTGCTGGGAAAACTGGAAATACATATGCAACAAGATGAAGCTGAACCCCTTTCTCTCGCCATGCACAAAAGTTAATTCAAAATGGATCAAGGAGCTAGATATCAAATTAGAGACTCTGTGCCTGATAGAAGAAAAAGTTGGCTCCAATCTACATATTTTGGTATCGGGCTCCAAATTCCTTAATAGGATGCCCATAGCCCAAGAGTTATATACAAGAATAAACAAATGGGACTTACTTAAACTAAAAAGTTTTTTTCTCAGCAAGAGAAACAATAAGAGAGGTAAACAGGGAACCTACATCCTGGGAACAAATTTTTACTCCTTACACTTCAGATAGAGCCCTAATATCCAGAATATACAAAGAACTCAAAAAATTAAACAATAAGAAAACAAATAACCCAATCAACAAATGGGCCAAGGACCTGAACAGACACTTCTCAGAGGAGGACATACAATCAATCAATAAGTATATGAAAAAATGCTCACCATCTCTAGCAGTCAGAGAAATGCAAATCAAAACCACCCTAAGATACCATCTCACTCCAGTAAGATTGGCAGCCATTATGAAGTCAAGTAACCATAAGTGCTGGCGAGGATGTGGGGAAAAAGGTACACTTGTACATTGCTGGTGGGACTGCAAATTGTTGTGGCCAATATGGAAAGCAGTATGGAGATTTCTAGGAAAGCTGGGAATGGAACCACCATTTGACCCAGCTATCGCCCTTCTCGGTCTATTCCCTGAGGACCTTAAAAGAGCATACTATAGGGATACTGCCACATCAATGATCATAGCAGCACAATTCACAATAGCTAGACTTTGGAATCAACCTAGATTCCCTTCAATAGATGAATGGATTAAAAAACTGTGGCATTTATACACAATGGAGTATTACGCATCACTAAAAAATGACAAAATCGTGGATTTTGCAGGGAAATGGATGGCATTAAAGCAGATAATGCTAAGTGAAGCTAGCCAATCCTTAAAAAACAAATGCTAAATGTCTTCTTTGATATAAAGAGAGCAACTAAGATCAGAACACTGAAGGAGAGCATGAGGAAAAGACTAACATTAAACAGAGACGAGTGGGGTGGGAGAAAGGGAGAGAGAAGGGAAACTGTATGGAGATGGAAGGAGACCCTCATTGTTACACAAAATTACATATAAGAGTTTGTGATGGGAAAGGGGGAGAAAAGGGAGATAATTAAACAACAGCAGATGGGGTAGAGAGGGAAAATGAGAGGGAAGGGGAGGGGGATATTAGGGGATAGGAAAGGTAACAAAATACAACAGTCATTAATATGGTATTATGCAAAAATGTGGATGTGTAACCAATGTGATTCTGCAACTTGTATTTGGGGTAAAAAATGGGAGTTCATAACCCACTTGAATCAAATGTATGGAAGATGATATGTCATGAGCTTTGTAATGTTTTGAACAACCAATAAAAAAAACAAAAAAAAAACATCAATCTTTCCAGTTATGTTTCTGTACTCATTTTTATAGCTAGTCGAACTCCTTTCTACTCTGCCTCATAAAGTGTACCTGTACCTATGGCCTCTAAGGTCCTTCATTGAAAAAAAAATAAAATGAGAAGCTGAAGTGGCTTGGCAGACTCATAACAATTTTTATTGGCTACATAGTCAACCCTAAGCCACAGGAATCAAAGCAGTGTCCTGGGTTAAACCTGTCTCAGACGTGAATCTTTTATGAAGGTCTCATGAATTCGAGCAACAGGGCAACTTCCCGGTTGCATTCCACCTTTTCTCTAACACATCACTCCTTTCTATATGAAAGACTGGAAGAGTGGGGAGATGAGAGTCTCCATGACACTGTCACCTTTAAGTTGTCAATAGTTTAGGAGATCACAAATGTAAAGGACTGTAAGTCTATCAAATAGCATAGATATCCTAGGTCGTCACGCCTCTGCTAAGGAGTTTTTGATTTCCAGCTCAGTGAGTCACACCATATCTAACATAAAATGAAATCCTATTAGCTTAAATTGCTCTTAGGGGATGATATATTCTCAGAAAGAAAGAGAAGAGGGAAGGCCAGACTATAATTGAGAGGCAACATTATCAAGTGGCTGAAGTCTGGGATTTGGGGTCAAAGCTGTGTGAATTCAAGCCCCAGATCTTCTACTTTTTACATGTGTATCTTTGAGCAAATTAATCTCTGAAACTTTATCTGTAAAGTGGGAACTCATCTCATAATGCTTCGTAAGACTTTATGAGAATTAAACATGTATGTACTTAGTAAAGTATCTGTAACATAGGCACATGATGAGAGTTAAATAATTAGCAATTTTTATTCAGTTTCATAGGAAATGTCAGTTTTTTAAAGATTTAAATAATTTTCTCCTAAATTAGAGTTGAGTATAGTAGGCTCACAGATTCACCTCTTAGCCAATCAACACTGGATGTCTGATGAGTGCTAGATGAAGTGAGCAGCTCCAGTAGAACTGGGAGGCATTAGTTTTGCCTGAACAACAGCTGGTGGAAGTTCAGTCATGAGATTCTTACAGCTTTGGGGAATAGAAGCACAAAGTTGGCCAACCTCGGTGCAGAGCATGGGTCAAAAATTTTAATTTTTCTAATAATCCAATAAATAAATTGGCAAAGGAACTGAAGAGACACTTCACAGAAGAAGAAATAAGAATGGTTAAAAATAAAAATATTTGTGAAAAAATGATCAACATCTCTAGCTATTAGAGAAATGCAAATAAAACTACACTGAGATTCCATCTCACTCCAGTCAGAATGGCAATTATTAAGAATACAAGTAACAATAAATATTGATGAGGATGTGGAGAGAAGGGTACTCTCATACGTTGCTGGAGGGGCTGCAAATTGCTGCAACCACTCTGGAAAGCAGTATGGAGATTTCCTTAGAAAACTTGAAATGGAACCACCATTTGACCTAGTTATCCCACTCCTAGGTTTATACCCAAAGGACTTAAAATCAGCATACTACAGTGATGCAGACACATCAATGTTTATAGCAGCTTAGTTCACAATAGGCAAGCTACGAACCAATCTAGGTGCCATTCAACAGATGAGTGGATAAAGAAAATGTGGTATATATACACAATGGACTATAACTCAGCCATGAGGAAGAATGAAATTATGGTATTTGCCAGTAAATGGATGGAACTGGAGACTATCACACTAAATGAAAAAAGCCAGTCCCCTAAAAACCAAAGGCCAAATGTTCTCTCCAACATGTGTATGCTAACATACAATAAGGAGGGAGAGAAGAATAGAAGTTCATTGGATTAGAAAAAGGGGAATGAAGGGAGGGGGAGATGAGATTAGGAAAGTCATAGAATGAATCAGACATAACTTTCCTATGTTCATATGTGAACACATGACCAGTGTAACTCCACATGTATAACCACAAGAACGGGATACTAATTAGAATAAGTTATACTCCATATATGTATATAGTAGGTATATATGGAGTATATACCTATTGTATTTGTACTCCATTGTTATATATATCTCAACAAATAAAAAAATCTGAATGTTTCTATCTGAAAGTGAATGATCTATTAACAGATTTTTTTGAGCACTTGGTAAAAGTTGAGTAAATTATTATTTGGTTCTCAAAGAAGATAATATCTACCTGGAGAGATAAGACCAGTATGTACACATTTTAAAAATTGACATGTCAGGATATAAAATATACCTAGTGAGAAGTGGAGCCGATGGATGAAGAAGGAAAATGAGGGTCCTGTGTTTCAGCATGGCCAAGGTGCTTGTCTGGCTTGGGTTCAGGACTGGATTCAGATTAAGGGAGAGAAATGGGGCATTCTAGGCAAGGGGAGAGGCATAGGAAAGCATAAGTGAGTCTGAACAGCTTGGTTCAATGATAGTAACAGATCTAGTGAAAAATAAAGAATTTGTAGAAAGATTACAATATGATTTTGAAGAACATTGAAATGATAGGATAATAGGATTTGGGGGTTTACCCCATAGCTAAAGGGAAGACACTGAAGGTCTTCAAAACAGAATGGTGATTGGAATTTTTTTTTTTTTTTTTTTTTTTTTGTTCGTGTGTGCTGGAGATTGAACCTAGGGTCTCATGTATGCTTGGCAAGCACTCTACCACTGAACCATGTCTGCACCCCCAGAAAGAATGTTTTAAAAATGAATAAAATAACTTGGAGAAGGTAATCCCTGAGCAAGTAACGACAGACATGAAGGTACAATGTAACACAAGGCAAAATGTTCATGTGCTATGTGCATATGCACACACATACATACGTGCCCAGAAAGGATGACTGTAGCAGCCCACAAATGTGCATCTGGAAGAAACTTCACCACCATCATTTACAGTTGGTACCAAGTTTGGGAGACTTAGTATTGAAGTTTAAATCTAGTAATGGGAACAGCAACCTCTAGAGATTATTAGAAAAATAGAACCACAGTCTCTAGATGTTTCCTGTAACAATTAAATGAGATTGGAATAAGAGAGATAGGATTATTTAAACAAGACTGTGTGAGAAATTACAGTCTCTCTTGCTAAGATCAACACAGGAACAAGGACAAATGAGGGTGGGTTCACAGGACCCATTACTATGTGTCAAGGTGATTTACAGTTAGCTGTTAAATCGTACAGAGGATTAAATTTTCAGCCACATTTCACTAAAAAGATCTCTAAAGAATTACTGCAAGAATATTTAATTTTAAAGACTTTAAAGGCATTTACAAGACAAAATTTGCCACTTAACAAAGCAAATCCTGTCTTTGAAAAACTGTACATGTGATACATATTTGTTGTAGCACACTTGATTTTTATAACTCTAAGGACAAAGGTGTCTGATTTAAAGCAAACACAGTCCATGAGGTATTAAGAACTAAAACACTTACTTTCATTTCTCATTGAATAGTAAAACTATGTGTGGTCACATACTAACCTCCCAAATCTCTTCAATTCCCTCCCAACACAGTTTTTGCTTTCTCTCTTTCCCTGACTCTTCTTGCCCTCTTGTGTGCATAGTGATCCAACTGCCCGTAAAGTAGGGCCCTTTTTCTTGAGTTAGGGAGAGGGCTGCTGAGAGAGGGAGATGGTGGCAATGTGTATGTGGTTGGGTGAATGTTAAGGTTAAAATTTGTCCTGATGTATTTGGAGTATGGTCTACAATGACACCATTTGGAAATAAGGTTTCTGTGGCATTCCATTGGCATATATATTTTGGACTACGCAACCACTTTTAGAGCCTTTTTTGCTTTGGGGACTCTGGTTTTGCTTCTTTTCCCTCTGTTTGCTGTTTTGTCCACTGGACACTCTCTTCTTACCTCCTGGTAGCCACTTTCCTTTGGGCCTTAGATGAAATACCACTTCCTCCTGAATGTCTTCCCTGAATCCTGAGCCTCTCCCATGTACGCTCATGTGTCCTCTGGTGTACCTTGCTGAGCACTTTTGACACTGTCCTATAATTGCCTGTTCAGTTGTCTATATTCAGAAAGACCCCCAGCAAGTTGTGTTTCTAAACCTTGCTCTGAGGTATTATATTCAAGTATTTCTTGAAGGTATGAATGAGTTATTTGTATATTGTTTTCTGTGGTCGAACCATGGTATACATAATATTACATTTAACTTAACGTTATATCCTAAATATTTATTCATGTCATTAAAATTTCTCTAATAGACATAACATTAATTTTATTTTGAGACAGGGTTTCATTATGTTTCCCAAACTGCCCTCGAACTCCCTGTCCTCCTGCCTTAGCCTCCTGACTAGCTGAAATTCTAGGCATGCACCACCATTTAAATGTCTGAAGTATATTTTGTTATATGGATATACCATAATTTAAGGGATTGTAAAACTTTTTCATAAAGGTCCTGATAGTAAATATTTTCAGCTTTGGGGGCGTGGTCTCTATTGCTATCAAGTCTGCCAACTTAGTGTGAAAGGAGCCGTAGACAATACGTGAACAAGTAGGCATGGCTGTGTTTCGATAAACTTCATCTACAACAATAGTCAGTAGGTTAGGTTTGGTCCACCAGCTGCCATGGTTTGCTAACTCCTGAGTTCAGTAAAAATTTTATTGCTTTTAAATTTTGACTTTCCCATTTTCACTGTTAAAAATGATGTTTGAATGACTATATTGACTACATTTTCCCCCTTGAGGATAGATTTCCCGAAATTATTGAGGTATCAAGAGCACTTTTGAAGCTTTTGTTAAATATTTCAAAATTGTTTTCCAATATATATTTCCATCAGTACAATAGGAGTGTGTTTTGTAGCATTCTTCTAAATAGTACATTAATAGATATTTTTATTTAGAAAGTTATGAAATATTTCAAACACATAGAAAACACAGATAATAACACTAAAAAATCCCCCATGTACCAAATTACCCATCTTTAAGGAGTGGGCTTTGGTTTACAAAGCTAACAAAAAGAAATGCCCCTAGTCTCAACTGCAATGCAAGCCTGATCACCTCACCAACTGTATTTGTACTCTGCTACATATGCCCTGGCAGGTGCCACCTTCAAGTCTAGGGCCAACCTCAGGCCCTCACTGAATTATACTTTTTCAAGACATGGAGATCTTTACAATATTTAATGTGTTTAGCTTGAGGGTAGTCATATATAATTTTTGTTTTACCAGTAACTTCTATACCTTGAATGCTTTTTAAAAATTTTTCTATTATTCAGTTAATTCAGGGTGGTGGTGGTGGTGGTGGTGGTGGTGGTGGTGAGTGTGTGTGTGTGTGTGTATGTGTGTGTGTGTGTGTGTGTGTGTGTGTATGAGAGAGAGTGAAGGGGAAAGAAGAATAAATCTCCAACTCTTTCAAGATAGCTGGTGGAGATCAGGCACAGTGTAGCGGAATTGATATTACTTGCTAGCAATCCACTAATGGGACTCATTCAAGCCTCCCAGGGTCATTACAATCTTTTTAGTTTCCAACTTCTGTGGTCCTACCACAAGAACAGGGAGGCTAAAGGTCAATGCTACTGGGCTCTAGAAGAATAGTTATGTTTTTTTAAATTATAGTTTTGTTTTCCTTTTTGAATCAATACTTATGTAGGCTGTTTACTTTTTATATTTTTGCAAAAGACAAGTCTCCTTTTGTTTTCTTGTTTAAATTCTTAAAGAATAATTTATAGTATTCTTTCACTATGACAAGAAAAGGTGAGTTATACATTTTGTGCTTTTTGGCATTTAAGGAGGTCTCCTTTAGTACTCATATTTGATATGTTTTTACAAATGTTTCATTTACTCTTGAATATGTGGTTTATTCTCTATAGAGTTCAAAGCTTACTATATATCTGTTGAGTGATTCTAATTATTTGAATCCCCTATGCATTTTTTATTATTGATTTGGTTTGTGGAAGATGAGAATGATGTGTTAAAGATTCCCATTACAATTTTATTAGTGAATTTTCCCTCTGCCTGTCCATATACTTACAAGGTTTTTTATTTTTAAAGGAATTTCAGGCTTATTATTGTGTAAATTTTTCTTTTAATAATCTTTACATTAACTTCAGTTGTATATAATATTTACATAAATTGCCAGATAAATTCTGGCAATTTAATTATAATTGTTTAATCCGTTTTCATCTTTGCCAGAAAACAAAAAGTCCAGATTAAAAAAAAAACCCTTTAGAATTCTTAATTTTGATTCAGCTGAGCTACATCTCTGAGAAATATTTTTGTTGACTCTATCCACTTTATCCACCTCTCCTCCTGTTAACCTAGTCCATTGGCTCTAGGCCAGCAGCCTTGGCATCATAGGGACCTTGGTAGAAATGCAAATTCTTGGGATCCTTCCCAGCTGTACTGAATCAGAAACTCTGGGAGTAGACCCAGCAATCTGTTTTAGCCGTCCTCCAAGTAATTTTGTTGCATGCTTAAGTTGCTTTAATTATTGTAATAGACTTCTACCTTTTCTTCACTTTTTCTTTTTATCCAATAACAGACATGGTTGGCTGTCTTCTAAGAAGTCATTTTGTCCCTACCCTCCCCCCTTTTTTTGTACGGAATGCCAATTTTATTAATATATTTGGACATCTGTGTACTCCAAGTCCTAAGGAATGAATATTGATGAGTATAACCAACAAAATTTGGATGTTGTTGCCAGTGACTGTTGTGGTCTTTTGCATGTATGACAATACTGGTCAATGAGGCAGAGCAGTGAGAAACACGAAGAGCTTAAGAGAAAGTTTTCTTAGCCATTGAAGAGGTGGTGGTTGTCTTGTGACTGGGCTGGGGAAGAAGAGGTTTAAAACAAAGTCAAATCATAGCCCTGACATCTCTGTGCTGCTAGACTAACTGACCTGGAAACACTGGTCCCAGATTTTGTATTATGTGAGATAATAAATTCTGGCAACAGCCTCTTGAGTTGGGAATGCTGTCATTTGTACCTGAAAGTGGGTATTAATTTATTCACATCTCTTTAACCTAGTAAACATACAGCACCCTTATCTTTATAAAATGCAAATAAAAATGGGAAGTTGGCATAGGAAGAAGGTATAAGGGATTTTTTTTTTCTACCTCAATAGCAATTACACTGGCAGAATCTGCCTAATGTAACCATTTTGGAACTTTGTGATTGATTGAAGTCTAAAACTCGGGGGGAGGGGTGGGCAGCAGTTGGATGGAAAACTAGTTAATTTTGGTCAGTTTCAGTTCTTGGGTTGCCAGTGGCTATCTACTCCTCTCTCACAATCCTGTGGTGGGCAGCCATGTGTGTGTTCCTGAAGTAGCTTGCATACAACTGTGGAAACCAAGGTGAGAGAAAAGAACTCTTGTCCTCCGTAGCTCGTGCTCTGATTGTTGTTTGCTGTTTCTAACCATGGAGGTACAGACAATGAGATGGGCAGCCATTTTTGTTCACCTTATTCACTGTTGTTCCCTGAACTATGGCTGAAATAACTTCCAGAGGACTTGAAAGGCTGGTGCCTGCCCCCCTTTCAATTTTCTCTTTTTTCCCTCTTGGGAGTCAGACATTAAAGACTAGGGCATTCAAAAGCAAATGGACATTCTAGGGAAGTTAGAAAGTCACTGTGTATGTTCAGGAAAAGGTGTAGGCTCAGAAAAGACCTTAGATGATATTAAGTTTCTATCTCAGGCTTATGTTTGGCACAGAGACCACCTACAACAATAAGAAAAAGAACAAAAGGAAAAAGAAACAGGAGATCTGGATAATGGGGAGAATCTTCCTTTTAGAATTAACACATTATGTGATTTAAATGTCCCGTTGCAAAGAAAAAAATCATAAGGCATACAAGAAAAGAGAAAAGTAAAATCCATTCCAAGGGGGAAAAAAAATCAACAGAGGCACTCCCTGAAAATGACCTGATGGCAGATCTATGGGACAAAGACTTTAAAGATGTTTAAAGAACTAACGGAAGATGTTGAAAAAATTAATATGTGAACAAAATGGAAATATCACAAAGAGATAGAAAATTTTAAAAAGCAAATTCTATAGGTGAAAAGTACAAAAACTGAAATGAAGACGTCACTAGAGACACTTAAGCAAGGAGAAGAAAGAATTAGTGGACTTAAAAGTGGAACAACAAAATTTGTAGACTATGAGGAACAAAGAAAATAAAGATTGAAGATAAGTGAACACACCTTAAAGGACCTATGAGAGACCATTAAGTGGTTCTTCCTAAATGAAGAAAGAGAAAGAGGCATAGAGAATCTTTAAAGAAATAATAACTGAAAGCTTCCCAAACTCAATGAATGATACAAATATAAACATTTCTATGAGTTTGAATATTTTAGGAAATTCTGACATAATACAACATGGTTGTACCTTGAGGACGTTATGCTAAGTGATATAAAACCCATCACAGTTAAGACAAATACTGATTCCTCTTATATGAGGTACTTAGAGTAGTCAAAATCATAGAAAGTGGAATGGTGGTTGCCAGGGCTGGGAGGCGAGGAATGGCAAATTAATGTATGATGGGTATAGAATTTCAGTTTTGTAATAAGAAATGAGTTCTGGAGATGGATTGTGGTGATGGCTGCACAACTATGTGGATGTATTTAATATTGCTGAACTATATGCTTAAAAGTGGCTAAGATGGTAAATTTTACCATAGGCTTTACCATAATAGAACAAAATTGGGGAAAATTGCAAATAAGAGCATGTGGCTCCCTTTCTTGTCACTCCTCAACAGATTCCCATTTTACTTAGATTATAAGCCAAAATGGTTACCATGACCCTCAGAACCCTTCAGAGTCTGGCCTCTCTTCTTCTACTTCATTTCCCCCTATTTGATCTGTATTCTCTGGGTGTCTTGTGTGTTTCCTAACGCATCAGGCTCATTTCCTCCTCAAGGCCTTGGTCCATGGCTGTTCCCATTGCCCAGAATGCTTTGCACTTGGGTTTTTACTTGATTTTCTCATTCTTGTCATTTGGATCTCTCTTCAAACTTGATCACCTCCTTACGGAAGCCCTTCCTCACACCAGCTTCCTGAAATTATCTCAGGCATTTGTTTGTGTCTGCTTCCTTCCTCTAGGACATAAACGCTCAAAAGCAAGAGTCTGGTCTTATTCAAACAGATGCCAGGGCATTAGAACTTTGTTGGTATTTAATATTTGTTGAATGAATATTTTCATATAATGCACTTATAAAAATGTCTTTCTAACTGAACAACTGGAATAGGTCTGTCTTTCTCTTAAAAATGGGGGCTCTGGTTTAGGGTTGTAGCTTAGTGGTAGAGCCCTTGCCTAGCATGCCTAATGCCCTGGGTTCTATTACCCAACACCACAAAACAAACAGAGTACAGACAAAAGACAAAAACAAAACAAAACTGGGGCCCTAAAGCTTTATGAGGTTCTAAACATGGGTTTAAATATTCAGGGAGTCTGTGAACCTGTTGTAGTTGCTGTGCCCTAGTACTGCATAGTGTACGTTCACTTTTCTTGTAAGAAGATTTATAGCTTTCATTATTTAGTTGATGAAGCCTGTGACTAAAAGGTTAGAAACCACTGTTATTTTTTTCTGCCATTTTCTAGGTTTTGTAATTACTGAAGAGAAGATTTACTTCTGTTGTGGGTAAATGGTTTATCAGGTTTGGTGCTTTCCAAAAGAGACTTGAGGGTGGCCTGCCTTCATTCCTGCCTACTTGGGATTGTACAAGCTCCTTCCAAGTTCCTTGCCTGGTGTGTGCGTTGATATCTTAACAACTAAACCACTGCCACTATCTGGCAGATACTCATCTGGCACAATTATTTTAAATTTCTTATACTTTTTGTCAGGGAACCTATTTTTATGTAAAAAATTGTGCATATGGCTGTTACTGATAATAGGTAAATGTGGGGCTATTCTGGTTGAGTTAGGAGATGCACCCAGTCTGTCCTTTCACCTCTCTTTTTTCCATTCAGCAAGCATTGAGATACCCTTGGAGGACCTCAGGGATCCTGGGCACATGTTTGAAAAACACTGATTCTTCAGGGAGGAGACAAACTCTTCTTTTTTATTCCCCTGTCTCCGTCTAAACTCCATTTGGTCCTGATCCTTTTTTTGTGGTATTTATGCTTCTCTTCAGGTCCTTTCTGTTCCTGCTTCTACTTAAAGTGTGTCATGGTTAGGAATCCTACCTCTTGGACTGCAAGGAGTCTCCACTCTTTCCTTCCTCTTTTGTGTTACTTTTTGAGTTATGCGGTCTCTGTCTCTAAATGGATATATGTAGAAGGGTGCCTACTGGAGATACAGAGGCGAGACCCAAATGCTTCCTGGCTTCCAAAGTATACTGCAAAACCTGGGGATGGTTTATTTCTGATACTCTGTGTTGATAAACCAGGAGCAGATGAGGGAAAGAGGGCAAAGTTTTGTCTTCTCAACCTGCCCGAGCAGAAAAAATTAACATAGCAGACCTCAACTGCCATTCTTGAAAAAAACCTGCTTTGAAGGTTAGCCCTTGGCTGATGTCTGGGAACTAAGACTTCAGAAGGGTTCCTATCACAAACAGATAAGAGTGGTTGGTTCACTGTGTCTGAACTGTGCAAACATTATGGTTTATGACAAACACCTACTTTCCTTCTGAGAGTCTGCAATTTTGTTATGTGCCAGTTAGGGGATTGTTTATGGGAACATCTACCAATAAAAACCCTAGATACTGAGTCTCAAACAAATTTCCTTGGATGGCAACATTTCTTGCGTGTTGTGACAACTTGTTGCAGGGGGGAATTAAGCATATCTTGTGTGGTTCCATTGGGGGAGAATTCTTGGAAGCCTGTGCCTCGTTTCCCTCTGACTTCACTCCATGTGCAATTTACCTTTGTTGAATGTGCTTGGTATGGTTTGTTGTAATAAATCTTAGCCTTGAGTAGGACTTATTCTAAGTTCTCCTAGTGCATCATCAGATTTGAGTGCGGTATTGAAACTCCTCATGCCCTGATCTTCCAGACCAGCCACACTCTTACTTTTAGAGGACATTGTTTGTAAACCATCAATTAATTTTCTCAAATAAGTTCTTTAGACTTTAAGGTGGTAGAATTTTTTTTCAGATTCTGGCCAAAAGTTGTCAACTTGTTTTCAATCTCTGTGATTGTTGATTTATTTTTATCTTTATGTTTTTCTGATGTCTCCATATTTACTTTAGCAGAAAGAAAAAGTTGCACTAGGAGATCACAGCATTAACATTATTTAAATCTCAGTTTGGGGCATATCACAATTTAAAATTTTGATACATGGGAGAATTTGTTTTTTACTGGCTGTTTTAAAAAACATTTTTATAGTGGGATTGAAGAATAGCTCCTAAAAGATATGTCCAAAAGTTTTTGGGGACTTTATTTAAATATAGGGTCTTTATAGCTAGAATTAAGAATCTTGGGATGAAATTATCCTGGATTTAGAGTATGACCTAAGTCCAATAACAGTGTCTTTATAAGAAAGAAGACACAAAGATGTGGATATGGAAAGGCTATGTGGATGCAGAAAGAGATCAATGATGTGTTCACCAGTGAAAGAATGGCAAGGATTGCTGGTAACTATCATGCCTTTTATTTGGGCTCAGAGACCCTACAACTCTGGTCTGCCCAGGATATCTGACTTTGAATTCAACCCAGGGCCTCAGAACCTCAGAGAGCTCCAAGAAAGAGCATAGCTGCTATAGCAGTAAGAAGAGCTTATTCTAAACATGTTCCCCGACCCTCCTTCTCGCCCCCTTTAGACTCCTCAACTATGTGCTCTTCTGACCCTCAAGCTCTGGAATTCCTTTGTCCTTTCTCTTATTTGCCCAGATACTTCCTTTTCCTTTCTTGATATTTATTATGCAAGGGCCTGGAGACTTGGTCTCATGGTCATTTCCCTGAACAGGATTCTCTGACTCTGTGGTAGAGACATTTAGTTTTCTCTTTAATATCCATTCTCCTTGCATTCCTTACTACCAGAATCCAGAATCCCTGGTATGGATGGATTATATATATAATTTTTGTATGGGGGATTGAACCCAGGGGTGCTTAACCATTGAGCCACATCCCCAGCTCCTCTCCCAGTTTTTCTAAAGTTTTTGAGACAGGGTCTCACTGAGTTGCTTAGGGTCTTATTAAATTGATGAGGCTGGCTTTAAACTTGTCATCCTTCTGTCTCCTGCCTCCCAGGTCACTGAGATTACAGGTATGCACCAATGTGCCTGGCTTTTGTTTTGTTTTGATTTTGTTTTGCTTTGCTTTCAGAAGGCAGCACTATCCTTGATTAAATGCTATCAGGGATGTACAATGAGATATAAGCAGAAGTCATTGATTGGGCCTCTGAGGGAAGACTGTACATCATTTTAGCCCTGCCTATAATTTTCTTTCTTCTGTCTTGAATGCAGAACTGTCTATATAACCATCTTAGGCCCCAAAGCCATCCTAAAATGCAGAAGCCATGCTCTTTTTTTAAAATTATTATTAGTTGTTCAAAACATTACACAGCTCTTGACATATCATATTTCATACATTTGATTCAAAGGATGATGGTACAGAGAGTTGAAGAAGGCCAGGTCCCAATGACTCTGGGACTTTCTTTCTAGTATTGGACCGCCATCTCCAAATTTATTTTCCTTAAATGAAAAATATCTTCTTTAAGCATTATTACTTAAGTTTTCAGATATATGCAGTGAAACTTACTCTTAACTGCCTAAGTGTCCTGTTTGTCTAGGATAGGGAATTTTGATTATATTTTTCTTTTCCCCATTTATGTTTGCTCAATGCAGGGAAATCTATTTCATAATCATGCAACAAATAATTAACACTCCATTAATATTATCATATATATAATTGTGCTTAAAGTATTCCACGCTCCCAGTTTAAAAAGACATACCAAGAAAGTACACAAATAAAATAAACAACATGACACATTGCATGTATATAATTCCTGACATAATCGTATCCCATCACATTAAGTTTTTAAGTTTCTCCTCTGTAATTTCAATTTAATTAAGAAGATTTATGATGTTGGAATTCTACCTATGTCACCATCTGGCTCCCCATAGCTGCCTGTCAGTACTAAAAGCTCAAAGTGGAGCCATATGGACTGTTTCTAAAATAAGTCTTTGCCTTTTAGACAACACCGCCACTCAACTTTGAGGCTTTTCCTGGGATTATGCCTGCTGCATGTATTTTTGTGGCTCCTAGGATCAAGAACCAATTATCACCTATAAATGTTTCTCCAGAGTGTGTTATAGGTATTATTGCCATTGCCTAGTGTATCTGATTTTATGACATAAGTTGAAATGGAAAGAACTGAAGATCATAACCTGAGAGATGGAATTCTAGAATAAAACCTTTGTGCTTCTTAAAGAAACAAACAAACAAAACAAAAAACAACAACAACAAAACACATTTGTTTTAAAAGGACACTTGTACTAGTTAACTAGAAATTAAACCCTTTAAAAAAATGGGGATTTGGGGCTGGGGATGTGGCTCAAGCGGTAGCACACTCGCCTGGCATTCGTGGGGTGCTGGGTTCTATCCTCAGCACCACATAAAAATAAAATAAAGATGTTGTGTCCACCAAGAACTAAAAAATAAAAAAAAATTGAAAAAATGGAGATTTATTCCTTTTCTATTTCTTCATTCCCATTCTCAGTTTATTTCTTTAGGGAGCCATAGCATCTAAGATCCACAGTCCACAATTTATAGCACTTTTTGCAGAGTGGCTTCTGTTGCATCAGAAATTCCCATGCCCTCTACCAGTTATTTAATGTATTAAAAGATGAAAGAAAAGGAAAATCACTATAGGACCAAGAAGAGTCTGTTTAATTGCCTTGAATTGGAAGGTTTCTAAAATAAATTTCCTACACCTGCTATAGTTCAATAAAAGTTAAACTGTGAATATGCCCCCAAACACAAAGAAAACATGGAGGGGACAAGTTTTTTATGAGCCAGGTCCAAAGAAGTATCATGTTTAGCTTTTCCCCTTGAGCTGAGGCGGCAGCTCTTAGAAAGGATGTGTGTGTGTGTCCAGTACCCCAATGAGCACATCGGGATGATCCCAGCACTTTTCTTGTTCGACACAAGAGATACTCATAGACTGTAAGGGAATTCGGTAGGGAGAAGAAATGAAGGGTCTATAGTTTAAAATGCATTTCCCTTCAAAATAATGAGTTATCACCCGTGATAGGTTTTTTGCTTTGCTTAAATGGGGAAAGATTTAAAAAGACATACATCTTTTTGAGGATGCAGTGCCTCTGAAGTTGACATAAAATGCTCCTTTGTCAGGGATCTGTGATACTTGTGTGTTCCTGAAACTCTTCCAATACCTTCACTATGTCCCATCTGTTCAACCTGGGTGTCTGCAAAACCCTCCAGCAAGCATTGCATTCTGGGTGTTCATCTTGCTGGTGCATCATCAGATTTGGGGTCTTAATGATTCTTTGTGGATCCTTCAGCTGGGCAGATTGCATTAGGGGCTTGAGCCCCAGGAGTGATCTGTCTCTGCATTGCCCCAGTTATGGATATTGTGTTCCTTTAGAACAAGTTTCAGCAAAGATGAGTATGTTTCTTATTGCTGTATTCATGCATAACTGCTGCTTTCAAGGGCATTCCTCAGGAATCTGTATCTTCCTGCTGAGCCTGGACTCTACAATAGGATACCTCAGCCTAACTTTTTGTTTATTTATTTTTGGTCCTGTCAGGAGAACCCAGGACTTCATGCATGCTAATCACATGCTGCACTCTAAGCTCTCCTGAGCCTAACTTTGAAAAGCAAGGAATGAATAGCTGCTCCCAGTCCTGACCTTTGAGAATCACTGGTGGTAGCATAACGTCTTGGCACCCCATGAAGCAACTGTATTTTCTTTTGTATTTTGAGAATGACTCATCTCATGTAGCTGTTGGGTTCAGTTTCAAGATGACAGGTGATGTTTAAAACACTCCAGCCTATAGGGTGAGCAGGCTGGTCTCTGAATAGTTTTGCTTTTGCATTCAGGGGTTGAAGGAAATTGTTCCTTTTTTGGGCCTATGCTTGAATCTCTTCAGTCAGCCTATGTATCTGGGGAGCGTTCAGAAGAAGCCATCAGGAACCAAATGTGCTAGAAATTGCTTGCAAAATTATTGGAGGTGCAAAAGAGCCACGTGTAGCAAGTTAGAAGGAAGCAAATGCCAAAATGCAAGCATTAAAGGTAGATGAAGTAACTGTCATCCATGGATTGGGGTGGCAGGAAAAAGTATAGAGGAAGTGGAGATTGGGGTGATATTTGTTATGATTTGGATGAATGTCTCCTAAAGTCCCATGAGTTAAAGGCTTGATTATCAGTGTGTGGTACTATGGGGAGAAGGTGAAAATCTTAAGAGGTGGGACCTAGTAGAAGAAAGTTGGGTCACTGGGGGTGTCCTCTTGAGGGGAATAATGGGTCCCTGGCCCTTCCTATTTCTTTTTGCTTCTTGGCTGCTTGAGGTCAACAGACCTTCTCTGCCATGTGCTCTTGCCATGATGTACTTTGGGCTATAGGCCCAAAGCAACAGGGTCAAGTGACCATGAACTAAAATCTCTGAAACCGTTAGCCAAAATAAACCTTTCCTCCTTTTAGGTTGATTATCTCAGTTTTTTTTGTCATAGTGATGCAAAGCCAACCAAAGCAGTATTTTTGGAGTGGAGAGTGGCATGAGCAAAGTTCATAGACAAGAATAATCAGCTTGTCTATATATGCAAATTGGAGATTGTCAGCATCAGGCAGTGAAGCCTGGGGAGGAAAGCAGGATACATTTGGGAAGAGAGTACTTCTTTCGGTAGCACAGGAAATATCATAGGAAACAGAAGAGAGTACAAGAACAGTTCAAAGGGGAGAATATAGTTATTACAGTGAGTCGAAGTAACTCCCTTTCATTTTCCCCAAGCCTAGCAGGTGTGTAGAACATGTGATCTGAGGATTTCACAATAAAAAGGCAGGAGGCAAAAAGCTGATGGGTGGGAATAGCAATCCCAGCAAGACCTGGAGCAGAATGCTTTACAGCACTAAGGAGGTCCCCTTGGAGATCCTGTCCCACCCACTTCCCAAACACTGCAGGCATCATCATAAATGACATCACAAATGCTGCAGCCTTCATAAGGCAGCCACTGAATTAATGTTGCATTGAGCTGAGCTGAAACTTATTACTATAAATGTGCATAAGAGTTCCCATCCAATATTTTATATATATTTTCAGGAGTCTAGGTAGGGAGGAGAATTATTTAAAAATTAGGTCTGAGGATATTAAATGACTGTGGTCACTACACTAACAAAAGAGGGGCTATGTTATTGTTTGTGGCTCCAAATCCTGGAACCCAGGCTACCAGTTAAGTAGGAGAGTTTTGAGGCAGGTTATTCAGGCAGGTTATCCAGTAAGTATGGCGGATATTAGACCTTGACAAATATTTCCATTTCTCTCCCCTGCCAGCCACACACCATGATTCCTCTTCCTGGCTCCTTGGTAGTGGGAGAGAACATGTGAATAATTTTGTCCAATGAGCTGGGAGCAGCTGTGTACCACCTCTAGGTGAAAGTGATTGCCTGCCAGTCTGAGACCCTCCTGAGCTCTCTTTCTTTTACCATAGCAACTGAAATGCTCCAGGCTTGGCTTCTCCATCAGTGTTAGGTTCTGAAGACAGAACTCCCAACCAACCCACAATGAACACATAACATGAAGGAGAAATGACCTTTGCTGTTACATGCCACGGGGATTATGAATTGTTTTCTCTCTCAGAACATAGCCTGACCTGGCTGATAGACCAAGTATGAGGGGTTGGATGCCCAGGCAAAAAAATAAAAAAAAAAATTAAAAAAAATGGAGGCAAAGCAAAGGAGAAGGAAGAGATAGTCTAAAGGAAATTTGAAGGAGGACTCTGGGGAAGTTTGTAAAAGGTAGAATATAATGATTACCTAGGAACAGCAGGCTTTGAAGATAGTTCCAAAGGTTAAAATTCCAGATATGGGGAGAATGGAGGTCACTTTGGTTTGCAGACAATCAATTTAGCATTTCCTTAAAATAGCTCCTGACCCTATTTTAAAAAGTAAAATCTACTGATCATAGTTTTCTGTACTATAAAAATATTTGTAAAGAAAAATTAACAAGATTCTAACACACATCAATAATGATAATTTACATATTCATTCACCCAAACAGAGGCATGAACATGCTTGCTTGTGTGTGTTTACAAACCTATTTAGAAAAAATATTAACTGTTGGACTTGTTGTATATGAAATAGATATGCATTTGAAACATTAATTCATTAAAAAATGCTGAGTACTTTCACTTAGCAGGTGGTGAATTAGGTGCTGGAGTAAAAATATTAATAGGCAAGTTACTGTTCCTTTCCTCAAGGTCCTCACGGACTGGTAAGGAAAGTTCTTATTATAAAGGGCCGTTGGAAATATGGAATTGGAGTTCAGGGTGGTGTAGGTTTGAGAGTTATAGGCCAGAAGCATCAGTTGTGACCTGAGGATGAATACTTTTCCAAGGAAAGAAGAAGGATAAGCAAAGATGAGGACCAAGTTAGGGAGCATCCAAGTGATGGGAGGAGGAAGAAGGGCCTGTGGGAAGGGACAGAAGAAAGGACGAGAAGAAGCGTACATTATGACTTAAAGTAGATCCACACATCACCCAGAAAAGGGCTTTTAAAACAAAGAAAATGAAAGGAAGGAGACATTAGGGGGAAGTTGGAGATGTTGGTGTGGGAAGGAATGACGTGGAGACGGCTTCCTCAGGAGTCAGGACATCGGGAGGTCAGGTCTGCGGTCACTTACCTGGACTTGATGTCAGGTGCCTTTTGGAGCTGAAGGCTCTTATCTCTCTATCCCTGTCATCTTTGTCATGTCCAGCCACCATCTGTGTATGCACCTGTGCTCTGGTCCTTGACCTTCTCGCCTTTCTGTATCTTTAACCGATTGAAAGTTTCTTTCTCTTTTATGAGCTGAACTGAAATTATTCATCACCTACAAACACATTTTCTTCTTGAGGGGGACACTTCTTTCTTCTATATCTCACAGGTCACAGGTGGGGGAGGTTGGGATGACAGCCTTCCAATCCATCATTTTTCACCTTCCTATAGAGTAGGGGGTCTCAGAGACTGATGGCCAATGGGTCAAAGATGATTTATTAACATTTGGGGCCATCAATATTTTATTAATTTCAACTTTTTTTAATGGGAGATTTTCTATAAAAAAGGAGATCTTTTGTGACTTCTCTTGAAAAATAACCATGAGTTTTAATAACAAAGGTTTACATTGCTGTAGGGCACAGTTGACCCAAGGCGGGCCAAGGTGGTCCTTTTAGCTGACTACAGTGCCCACTGCTCATCCAGCATGCTCATTTGCCCTTCCCCAGCACGTCAGGAGTGTACATTCTTTGCCAAGTCTTTGAAGGCATTGCCTGTCTGCAACTCTAATGTTCTTGACTTTTCATAACATTACTGTCATGTTCTGAGATGCCTGACTGGCTCATGCTCTTGAATTCACAAAGATATTGGAGTCTGATTCCTTACTAGTATTAAAAGAGTATTTATTATGTACCAAGTAGAGGATTTAAATCTCATAACAACTCCCTAGGTAAAGTGATAATTATAGTACTATTATTCTATAGACAGGGAAACTGAGGCATAGAGGTTAAGTAAATAGTCGAATCACCTATAAATTTTGACTTTATACCAGCTTCCTTCTTGGGACTTGAGGTATTTCTGGGTCTATAGAGTGGTCCCATCCCACAACCCAGCACCACTATCTCATCCCCAATGAACTTTTCTATCCCAGTCACATATCTGAACACACTGGACTTTGTCCACATCAATAATGGATAGACTTCAGATATTTGAACTCTGAATCTCACTTTCCAACAACAGCCTCATATATTTCTAAGTTTTTGATCTTCGACCTCACAGAACTCTCCATACTCCCAAATACTCCATTTTACCAGGTCTACTGGCCCCTTTGGTGGCTTCATTTTTACCCTTACCAAGACCAGTTCCCATGGTAATCCCATGAACCACTTTATTACTCATAACTGCAGCTCCAGAGTGCCTATTCCTACCATGCTTGTCCTTAACAACTTCAATCAGTTCTGCAATCCACCTTTTCGATCTCCCTGGACTGATGAGAAAACATGAAGGTGTAATTTTAAGATTTCCAGTTTTAGCTGGGCTTTGAGCAACTCATTCATTTGCTCATTTAACAGTTGTTTATCTAGTGGCCTACTATGTGTCAGGCACTGAGCTAGGCATCCTGTAAGTCAGTGAATAAACCAGCAAGGATTCCTGCTTGTGTGGAGCAAATATTCTTATGGAACAGATATCAATAAACAAAAGAAGTAAAATACAAAGTCTATATAGATGGTAAACATGGTATGGAGAAAAATGGGGGTAGGGAAGGGTTTAGGAATGGCTAATGACTAAATAGAAATTTTAAAGATGTCATAGTTGCTTTGGCAATCTTGAGAAGGCAACTACTTTAAGATTTCATCTCATAGCAGTCAGAATGACAGTTATCAAGAATAAAAACAATAATAAGTGTTAGCAAGGATGTGGGGGAAAAGGCATATTCACTCATTGCTGGTGGGACTGCAAATTGGTGCAACCAATCTGGAAAGCAGTATGGAGATTCCTTAGAAAACTTGGAATGGAACCACTATTTGATCCAGCTATCCCACTCCTTGGGCTATACCCAAAGGACTTAAAATCAGCATACAGGGATACAGCCACATCAGTGTTTATAGCAGCTCAATTCACAATATCTAAACTGTGGGAGCAAACTAGATGTCCTTCAATAGATAAATGGATAAAGAAAACTTTGGTATGTATACACAATGGGATATTACTCAGCATGAAAAGAGAATAAAATTATGGCATTTTCAGGTAAATGGATGGAGCTGGAGAATATCTTGCTAAGTAAAGTAAGCCAATTCCAAAAAACCAAAGGCTGAATGTTCTCTCTGATAAGTGGATGCTAATCCATAATGGAGGAGACATGGGAAAAATGAAGGAACTTTGATGAGGCAAAGGGGAGGCAGGTGGGCGGAAGGTGATCCTTTTAGCTGACCACAGTGCCCAGGAGGGGGCATGGGGTAGGAAAGATGGTGCAATGAGATGGACATCATTATGCTAGGTACATGTATGACTGCACATGTGATGTGACACTTCGTGGTGTACAACCATAGAAATGTAAAGTTGTGCTTCAATTGTATACAATAAATCAAAATGCATTCTGCTATCATATATACCTAATTAAAATAAATAAATAAAAGCAATTCATTTAGGAACAAAAGGTAAAGTGTAATATGGTACAGATACAAGTAGGTGGTTAGAGGTGGTAGTGAGAGTGTGGAAATTCTTTTTAGTTGGCTTTAATTAATAAATTTTGGGGAAAAAAGATGGCTCAGAGAGAGTATAGAGAGAAATATCTCATTTTTAAAGAGAGAGGAGAAGGTACACAATATTCATTTGGAGATTAGGACATTGAATATGGCATTAAATCTTATGTCATTTACCAGTAAATGTCATAGGAGTTTTGTGCAACACCAAAGTTGTACCTGCTTAAGGTTTGGAGTCACATGTTTAATAGATTAGTCAGCATAATCATGTGGTTTTCTCCATTGGGCTTGGCTTTCTTTGATGCAGGCATGGAGGAACTAAAAGTGGATTTAACCAAGATAGGGGTTTTTCCATTAAGTTCTAGAAAGCTGAAGTTGTTTGCAAGGAAGTGAGTGTAATGATGAACTAAGAAAGGTAAGCTGGCTAAGGAGGGAAGGAAGAACATATATAGAGAATAAGATCACTACATGGAGGTCCCAGTAGGGTAGAAGAGTTGTTGGAGTTGGGTTGCTTCATGAACAAGGAAGGCAGAGGGTGATTGGCAATTACAGAGGGGGATTGTTGAGACTGAGATCATGGATCAGCTTCTGTTATTGGTCATGACAAGGCCTAGGCAATGACAACGGGAAGGGCAGCTGCAATGAGGGGGAAAAGATATCCAACCAACAGGTGTTAGACCATCTCTACATTCTATGGTCTGAATGTGTCCATCAAAATCCCATATTGAAATGTAATCAACAATGTGATAATACCAATAAGTGGGGCTGGGGGAGGGGAGAGTAGGAAGATATTGGTCAAAGCATACAAAGTTTTGGCTGTAAAAAAACAAGCCATAGAGGTCTATTGCACTGCATGGTGCCTATAGCTAGTAATACTACAATGTGTGCCTCATAATTTTCTAAGAGGGAAGTTCTTTTGTTCAGTGTTCTTACCACACACACACACACAAAAACAAAAACAAATAGACAGGAGGAAACTTTGGGATGTGTTGGAGATACCGACTACCTTGGTTGTGATGATATGAATTTGCATATATCCAAACTCATCAAATTGTACATATAATGTACCGTTCTTTGTATATCAATTATGACTCAATAAGAATGTAGTTTGTCCAACTGGACCCTGCATCTTAGGGATGATTTAGAAAGAAAAAGGGAAGAAGAGTGGAGGGAGAATGAGGCAGACATTGGTTAAGGAGAAGATGAAAATAAACAAGGGGCTGTGGGCCAGGTGATGAATCACTTCAATATTCTTACTAAAGCAGGAATAAGGCCATCTATTTGGAAAATAATGAGGGTATTAGGAGGTATCAGTGTAGGCAGAAGTAGTCACTGTGGAGAGTCAGCCTGGGGGTTAGAGAAAATGAATAACAGATGGATCAGATGTGCATGGGTGACACTCTATGGCCTGAAAGAGAAGCAGAGAAATCTTTGCCTACACTTGGGAATAGGATTTATAGACATAGTGAGAATCAGGGAGACCAGTGAATCATAGAATAAAATTAAAGAATTTTACAGCTGTTAAAAAGTGGAGGTCTTCCTAATTGAATTGCAGAGCTCAAGCAATTGAAGCCCTGAATGAGGTGGCCCAGGGTCATAAAGCCGGTTGGTGGCAGATCGAGGACTGATGATAGTATATTAGAGTTTGATTGTGAGCAATAAAAATGGGTTCTGGTTGACTGAAACAAAAAGAACATGTACTGGATGTGGGAAATTCTTGGAAGCAAAGGGAAAGTTGAAGAACTTGGTCCAGAAAATTAGGACCAAATTGCTCTGAAGATCCAGGTGGCAGCCACGTCTTCAGGGCCTTGCTGTGGGAGAGTGATCCAACCATTTGCCCATATTTTTTCCCTCCGCTCAAGATTCAAATTCTTAGGAGAAAGGAGTAGATTAAGTTTTTAAGGACAACTTGATAGATTGTCTCACAAAGACTGCATACGACGTGAGAGAGTCAATTTCCCCTAAAGTGGTGCCATTACCAGAGAGTGGATAGATATAGAGAAGTGAAAATAACAGACACCCTATCCACTACCGGGATGTCAAGGTAATATAACATAGTGGCAAAGATCAGGGACTCTGGAAGCAGACATCCTGTTCTGCCCTAAGTGTTTTAAGCAAAATACCTAAGAATGTTCTATGATTCAATTTCCCCATCTGTAAAATAGGTATACTAGGGGCTTTAAGGGTTATTGAGATAATTAGGTGAATTATTATATGTGAAATGCAGAAAGCCTACCAAGTTAGTACTTTCTAAGGCTCTGTTAACATGGCCTTTTTTTTTTTTTTTTTTTAAGAGAGAGAGAATTTTAATATTTATTTTTTTGGATTTTTGGCAGACACAACATCTTTGTTTGTATGTGGTGCTGAGGATTGAACCCTGGCCGCACACATGCCAGGCGAGCGCGCTACCGCTTGAGCCACATCCCCAGCCCAACGTGGCCTGCCGCAGCTTGGCTGGACACAATTCAGGAGCCACTTGTCAAAAGAAACTAACTTTATTTTTAGAACTACAAACGCCAAACAAAACAGCTCCTCAGGAAAAAACCCTCAGAGCCCAACTGCCACCACTGGCTTCCACAAGCCTCTCACCCCCACACACCTCACCACCTCCCACAATCCTCCTGTTCTTGAGGCCGATTGGCTGGGTCGCATGGGCGGAGCCAAAGAAGTCCCCCAATGAGCAGCTCTGTGGTCTGAAAGGGCAGGGAAACAGCCCAATGAGCAGCTCTGTGGAGGAGCCAATCAGCTAGATGTTGCTGGGGCCGCGGTGAGCCAATCATCAGCCGCAGCTGGAAGTTTGCTGGCAGCTGGAAGTTTGCTGGGGCCCCTTTGGCTGTGGCTCTCAACAGTGGCCATTTTTAACTGAATGCATGTTCTCTCCACCCTACCATGCAGTTGCCATAGCGGTTCATGGAGGCTGCTTTGACTGTCCCTGATCTTTCTAGCTGCTTGTTCCCCTGTTTGTTTGTTTGTGTGTGTGTTTTAAGTTAACTAAAAATAATTATAGTTGTAGATGAACAGCATACCTTTTATTTTGTTTATTTTTATGTGGTGCTAAGGATTGAACCCAGTGCTTCACACATGCCAGACAAGGGCTCTACCACTGAGGCACAACCCCAGCCACCCCCCTGCATTGTTTTTAATCAATCATTCACCCTTTTTCCCACTTGCAAGATAATTGGTGCAGCCAGGTGCAATGGCACATACCTGTAATTCTAATGACTAGGGAGGCTGAGCAGGAGGATAGTGAGTTTGAGGCCAGACTGGACAACTTAGTGAGATCCTATCTCAAAATAAAAAATAAAAAGAACTGGGGATGTGGCTCAGTGGTAGAGTATCCCTGGGTCCAATACATAGTACTGAAAAAGGGACGGAAGTAAGAAAGGAAGAGAAAGAAAACTGATGCAGACTAAAGCCCAACCTCTAGCTAATGATAATTCCATTTTTTTTTGACCCAGTAGTGAAGGACATTCCCTAGGTAACAGTGATTTAGAGGCAGTGTGTGATGGGAAAATACATAAATCTTAGAATCTGAAGTTCTAGACTGTAATCCTGGCCCTGGCTCTTATTTATTCATTAATTTGGGCAAATTGGTTAACATTTCTGGGATTTAGTTTACTCATCTGTGAATGGGGATAATGCCCTTGACAAAAGGTTGTTCTGGGGTCTAACTAACTGGAGGAATGTGTAAGAGTGGCATCTAATGCTAAGTGAAATGAGCCAATCCCCCCAAAACCAAAGGCAGAACATTCTCTCTGATATGTGATGCTACCACACAATAAGGAGAGGGAGAGAAGAATGGGGGTTCACTGGATTGGACAAAAGGGAATGAAGGGAAGGGAGTGGGGATGAGAATAGGAAAAATAGTAGAAACAAGTTTAAATAATAGTAGCATAAGTTTCCTATGCTCATATTCATATATTCATACATGACCAGTGTAAGTCCACATCATGTACAACCACAAGAATGGGATCAAAATTGTAATGGGTTGCACTCCATGTATATAGACTATGTTAAAATACATTCTACTGTCATGTGTATCTAAAAAGAGCAAATGGAAAAAATAGAAAAAAAAAACAGAGTGGCATGTAAAGGGTAAAGCAATGTGCATAATAGGTGTGCTCATCTGGCTGTGACAGACATTCTCAAATTGAAAATAGTTTTTCCATAAGGAGGTTATTCTCCTTATGGTGCAGGAGATGCCAGGTTCTCAACAGGTGAAGCACATTGCAGATGGCCGGCACATTCCAACTAGATTGATTCCAGGAGGCAGATACTTCCCGTGTCTGTGTAGAGAAGAAAAGAAGAAAGGTTCTGATGGTCAAATGTCCCTACCAGCAGCATTATTAACCCTAGTCAACAAGCAGCAGCCTGTTATTGCCCATAGGCCAGATATATGCCACCAACTGAGGTGACAGTGCCTAGGACTCTGCCTTGCACACACTGGTGTCACAATTATATGAAATGTCACTATAAGGTGTTGGAATCAAGATTATGAACAATGGTCTATGCTGAAATCCTGTATTAGAATGAAATTTAGTTTTCACACATTTCCTTATCTATTAAATGAGGGGATAAGATGGTCATCGTGTGACCTTGGGCAAGTACTTTCTCCATTAGAAGTAGGTTTTCTAGAGTTTGTCTAGATAGGCCAGAGGGTGGAAGGGGAAGAGAGGGGGCAGGGTATTAGCAACGATGGTGGAATGGGATAGATATCACTATCCAAAGTACACGTATGAAGACATGAATTGGTGTGATCATACTTTATATACAGTGATATGAAAAATTGCACTCTATATGTGTAATAAGAATTGTAATGCATTCTGCTGTCATATATTTAAAAATAAAATCAATAAAGATGTATAATTTCCCCTTAAAAAAAAGAAGTAGGTTCTCTTATCTATAGAATAGAGGGGAGGGACTGAAAGATATATATGTTTCTTCTGATCTCTGAAACCTTTCTTGTTTCTTTTGAGGCAACTGTTATAAATTGTGATTATCTGCTTCCTTTATTTGATTTATTTGATTCTTGTGCTCACTTGAATGCAAGTTCTATGTAAGTAGAAAAATGACTCTTTTGTCCACTGTTCTAGGTGGCTGATGCTCAGCATGTAGTGAATGTTCAATAATGATTTAATGCATAGTGAATAAGGTTCTGCGACCCAGCAAAGAGAAATCATAATTTTTATGGAGATTGATGAACTTATGACTATGTTATAAATAATCTTGATATTTTGTGGTATATATGATATTGCTTAGCAGTAATGTGAATTTAATATTTTTAAAATGCCTGGCCCTGAATCAGGATAAACCATAATTCTGTGATACATTTGTTTAAGGCTAATTTTAAAGATACCAAAATTTATACATATGAATGGGCCTGGGCCCATCACCCTGAGCACATATTTATCAGAGGACTTAGTTTTAGCCCCTGTCCTCGGCTGCTCATACTTGAGGATGTTATTGCATGCTGTTTTAGTATTTGGTGTTTGAAATATGTGTGAGCACTGGAACCTGCACTGGTCTGTAAAACGGAAACTGAAATATAAATAAATTGACTTTGACCTTGAGAACATCAATTAAGCCCAAACAGGTTTACAAAAGAAGCTTTTAGTTTCTTAAAAGATGTTAAGATTGCTTAAAGCACTAAAAAAGCAGAGGCCCAGACCAATTACATCTCATTTTATGAGCCCTGGCAAGGATATATATATTTGATTCTTGTTGTTTGTCCTCACAGAGTCCTTATTTTTTCATAAATTAAGATCAATCAGTCATAGGAACATGAAATTCCATTTATATTCTCAAATGACTAATGGCTTGGCTTTTGATTCTTTCGTTCAAATTCTGTTGAAACAAAATAGTAACTCTGGGTAATTAGCAAATGGACTCTGTCAGGTCTGGCCATGTGAATGTCCACAGGGGCTGACACTGAATCGCAGCCTCCATTGCATTTTTAAAAGGAACTAATAATAAGCACAGTCATGGGTGAGGTGAGACTGAAAGGCTGCCCCTGCTTTCCTAAGATCCATCTCCAAACCAGCCGTGCAAAAGTGTGACTCAGAGTGACCGCTGTGGGACTTTGTTAGCCTGTGGCTTAAAGGATATACACTTATTCCAGAGGAGGAAAAGTGTCTGTTGAGAGCTCTGTCTGGGGCCTTGAACTGTACATCCATCTTCCCAATAACCAGTTATTTCCAGTGTCAATGTTTGCGTAATGGGTTTCTTAATATAATGGTGTGGGTCGATTCTAAACCTGGAATATTCTAAACCTGGAATATTCCAGATATACCTTTGGAGTGCAGAGTAGAAAAATAGAAAATACATGGTAAGATGGAATGGCAAGTGGGGTGGAGAACCATGCCAGGTTAACATTAGAAAATAATCTTCTAGGAATAAACCCATACTTCTTTGTGGCTCAGTATTCAAGGCAGTTGAATTTGCATTTTTTTGTGAGCACATTTGGTAATAACAGCACATTTGGAAATCCTGTCACAGTCTAGGAACCGTCAACCCCAACTCTATTTCTTCTGCTTTTCCTTAGCAGGAAACTTCCTGCTAACAACTACTAAATAGAGCCAGCCAGTGGGGGATAGTGGGAGAAAAGATTGAAAACATTTCTTCCTGGGCTTTAAAAACCAGCATCTACAACCTTGTAGATTCACCTAGAGATCTAACTCTGAATAGGCTCTTTCCCTTTGTTTGTGAGAGAGAGGCCAACTTAAGTCATTACATTTATTGGACACCTTCTAGGCATAAAGCAATTTGTGGGAGAAGGAGATGAGACAAGGAGCCAACATTGGTCGTGATCAATACTGTGGAGTGAAATAAAAATCTAAGGCTGTTAGCAATGGACTTCCAGTGTGGGTTTCCCAGAGGAGAGCGGGTGATTAGATCTGCATCTGGAACAGAAATGAGATCAGAAACAGTCAGATTATATTGGGAGCAGGAAAGTGGTTTGGATGAATGCAGCAGCAGAAGGGATGGATGGGTGGAGCAGCGTGATGAGACATTTTGGAAATAGACTCCACAAATTTAGTGATTCACGGAATGTGGAGAGACAGCGGTTTGACTGAGCTTTCTAGCCATGGTGCTTTACTCAGTGATGATAGGCATAGTGGGTACAGCCAGTGTAGGAGGGGGAGTTTTGATTTGTGATTACAGGACACTTAACAATGCCCAATAATTAGATAGAAATAACGAGCCAGAGGGTAGCAGAAAGTTGAAGGTGAGAGAGAAAGATTTAGGAGTCATCAGAGTAAAGGTGCACCATGCAATAGCTAAATGCCAAACTGTCATCACTGAAGTTTCTTCCTGAGATGGTGGCTGTGCTTATAAATCTCTTCACTCCTACCAAAGCTATTTCTCTCCACAGAGAACCTGAAAAAGACAGAACAGAGGAAAGAAGCCAAAACAATCACTAACAGAAGCAGGGTTGTGATTATTCACCTGTGGGTGATGAGAGCAGCACACACGAGTCAGTGAACATGGCCCTGGTTAGTGAGGACATTGTTTGTAAAGTATACATTATGCTGGAATCTGTTCTACAGGGAGACCTCATCTCTGTAATGATTGTCTTGTGGAAATTGTGCTGCTTTGACCAGGATCTTTCATTTTTTCAAAGTGAGGAAGCCATTGGGAATGCAGCTGTTGAGAGTCTCTTCCTTCCTTCTGCTTGGGGCTTGTATTGTCCTCTCTTTGCATGCAGACGGGGGCTGAGAGGCAGTGTTAATGTACTCCTGCGGCATTTGGGCTTGGGTTTTTAAAGCTTTTCTACATACATTAACTTTCTGAGGGTGAGAATGACATCAAATTTTAACTCACTCACAAGGCTAGACCACAGTTGAAAATGAAATCCTGTCCTAAGTACTGGTGATGAACAACTGAATTCTTCTACATCTTGGGACTGAAGTGTGCTCAGTAGGTTTTCAAAAGAAAATAAAAGGGTTTCTTTGGGTATATTAAGAGTTTGATGTCAGCAAGCCTGCTTCCTGTGCTTCCTGTGCTTCCTGTGCTGTGAGTTTGTCTCGGGGTACGCTGGACATAAGCATCCCACAATCTGACACTGCATAGCGCCTGGGCTATGTACCATGCTGTGTCCTCCCTGCTGTTTCTCCATTTGAGGAAGACCTATGATGAATGCACAGGATTGTGGACTTTACATCCATCAAGATCATGAGCATTGTTTGAAACTTAAATTGTTGCTCTGATGGTTCATTGAAACCATGTAGGATACTACCTAACATTCATGAAGTTGTCCTCTAGTAGTACCAAGTGAGACATTCAGGAAGGCCTTCCAAAAGACACTACTCAACAAAACCAGCACCTGTATATACTGGGGATATTCAAATGGCACTTTGAATGCAAAGGCGATCTACCGTGTGCTGGTGCAGAGAACAGGGTGCCACAGATACGACTCCATGGAGCACTCTCAGTGAGTTGCTGAGCAGTCTCCTGAGGCTCTGGAGGAAGTTGACTTGGTTCTAGAAAAGTGAGTCCAAGGAAAAAATTTCAAACAACTTCTTCCAAGAGGCCCAGGTAGGATTGCCTCAAGGGTGACCTTTTTAAGACCACAAACAGCACCTGGAAGCTCTCTTAAAAGGTTAGGGAAGAAACAGAAGACCTGGATCAATCTTCATTGAGAGTGTCTGATTTAAAAGGGACATCAGAGATCACCTTGTCCTAACCTTTTCATTAGCCAGAGAGATGAAGTGACTTGCCTGACATAGTCTAGACAGTGGCAGAGCTGGGACTGGAAACGCAGGTGGCTCCTTTATATGCCTGAGGCTGTCCAGATCTTCTAAACTCAATTGTGGCAGCAGGGGAGAAAGGAGGGAGTATAGTATTAATACTGGGAAACCTGCATTTAGGTTCTTACTCAGTCACTACTAGCCAGCCCTTTGGTACAGGGACAGGTCCTGTTTGTCGTTCTGAATGGGTCCTGCCTAGATTTACCAAATGGGGATAAAGACCTAATTTCAGGTATGCCATTTGCTGAATCTCTCTCAAATCCCTCTTTATCTTTAACATGTGTAACTGTGTTACACGTTGCCATAAATTCTCATAGTCAAACTATTGCCAGGGGTCAGAGTAGAATAGCTAAAACAGTTTTCCAGAGGGTATAGCATTGGGGCAGGGAGGGGTGGCAGAGTCTGAGTGTATGGAGTGAACTGAGTCTTCTGGTGGGTGTGCATGCTCTTACTGGGAGAACAAAACAACCAAATGATTGTTCTCATTCAACCGTGATACAATTTCTTAGTAATTACCTCTAGGAAATGCTCAGAATGATTCAGGAAAAATAACAACAACAATTCCCCCCCCCCAAAATCCAAAAAACAACAACAAAAAAACCCCCAAAGTTTTCTTTTATTGTGGTGAGTTTATTTGGAATAGTTGGAGAGAGTGCATAATTATAAAATATATTCAGAGTATTTATATAAAATGTATTCAGAGTATTTTAATACAGTTCAGGGTCCTTTGAGAACCCTCCAGAACACCTTTGAAAAGTCTATCAGTGCTTTTGTGTTTCCCATTACTCCCAAAGAGCTGATTTTACTCTCCAAGCTAGCTTCATGTTAAGCTGTTCTTTGTTGCAGGGGATGAATGTTTGTTTCTAAATGATATCTTTCCCCCTGACCTTATCTGGCTGATCATTGCTATGCTTGCATGAAAGCACCTGTGCCAATTTCAAATGTACTGCTTACTAACCTACTTACAAAAGACCATCAATTATCCTCATGGAAGCAGAATCCCTTAAAAGCCTGGCGTTTTGTGCTCTATTTGTCACAAGACAGCTGTCCAGATTGATGCTGCTTATGATGGTGGTGCTCCTGACTGTGAGTCATTTCTGCCATTCTACAGCACGAAGGAAGTTGATTCTCAGGACACCAGGATCTTGTGCCGAATTGTACCTGGACTTTTATGAATTCACATTACTAGAAACCATAAGTAGTTCTATTCATCTTCTAACAGCCATGTTTTCATTCTGGCCAAAGGATAACAAGTTCTCAATTATTATTTATTCATTTATTTTTGCTTTATATTTGGAGATGTTTCATGGTCATCTTTATTTCAGATTTACCTAGAATTTATAGCAGGGGAGAAGGAAAACAACAAATAATCATTAAGTATCTGCCATTTGCCAATCCTCAGTTGATAAGTACAGGGCATACTTCCCCATACTCTCTTTTCTCTGCCCTTGGCAGACAATACTAATCAATCAGGATAAGACTTCACAGTCCTTGGGGTAGCATTCCAGGAAACCACTTTCAATTGAATTGAATTGGACATAAGGTAAACCCACTTTGTTATTCTAGTAGTAGGCATCTAGTATTTTTTATTTCGTATTATCCTTGCAACAAAGATTCAAGCAGGCCATGTTATTCCATATTGTTGTACATATTAAAGCTTAAGATCATTTAAATAAATTGCCAACCAAATTTAACTAGTCAAATCCAGATTCTTGGACATAAATTTTCTGTTTCTACTACTTGATACAAATTGCCATCTAAAGACAAAATTTTATGTGGTTTTTGGATCAAAACCCACTATCAAATACAGACAGCCCCTAACTTTTGAAGACATTTTGTTCCAGTAGTTCAGATATAGTATGAATGATAAAATTTCAACATCTGTATAGCATTTGGTATCTGTTCCCTGTAGAACTTTGGGAACAGATAAATGCAGAAGAAACCAAAAACAACAAAATTTATTTTTTCCTTAGCTTGTCTATTCATTCATTTCACAAATATTTACTGAGGGCTGAACACTGTGACAGGCATTAGACCATGGTGAAATGAATAGATATGATCCACACTTTTGTGGAACATATGGGCCAATGGGACAGGCTGATAGTAAATCAATTGGCCTAGATAAATCTAGATACCAACTGATACATTCTAAGAAGGGAAAGGACAGAGACCTATGATGTAAAATAATAAAGAGAAACTTAAGTTCCATTGAATGTTTGGTGAATGCATCTCTGAGGCCAGTAGGAATTAGCAAGGAGAAAAATCAGGGATTAGCAAGTTAGGAAGAGGGAATAGCATGTGGGAAGACCCTTCGTCAACAAAGAGTTTGGCTTAGTTAAGAAGCTCTTATTTGCTTATTCTCTAGGAATCTTGTCTTCATTTATCCTTGGTAAAGGAGAAAGTGATGAAACTATTCAGAGGTACCTTTTTTAAAATTGGCAAATGACAGCAAAGGTGGCTATCTGTGTCTGCAAATTTTGCATCTAAGATCCAAGCAACCATAGACTGAAAATATTAAAATTTTTTTATATGCACTGAACATGCACAGCCTTTTAGGGAAGTCTGTTCTTTAAACAATACATATAACAACTATTTCCATAGCATTTACATAGGTATTGTAAGTAATCTAAGAAGGCTTAAATATGGAAGGATGTGTGTGGATTACATGCATATGCAGCACCATTTTATATAAGTGACTTGAGCATCTACAGATTTTGGTATCTGTGCATATCCTGGAACTAGTTCTGAAGAATATTTTGTAAAATGTATTCCCAGTTATATGGTCAGTTAATTCCAAAGGAAGATATCCTGAGCTAGATTGCATTTCCCATTTTTGCCTGTGAGATAATAAGAAATATATATTTGGTTTCTGCTTACCCTGTCACTGGACAAAAAGATCCTAAAACTCTTGTTGTTTTCCTGAGTAATGGATGGCAGCATCTAACCCTAAGTGCCGAAATCTCTTAGAATTTTCTGAGTGATAGGAGCTTCTTTTGTTCTAATGAATGAGTCTTGGTGGGCTCCTCTGTAGTTCAGGATGGGTTCCCACCAGGAAGTCTAAACCATGATTAGATGTTTGGAACTTTCATCCCTACTCCCCATTCTCTAGAGGAGGAACAGGAGACTGAGGAACACTGCAGCATGCCTATGTGAGGAGGCCTCTATAAAACCCCCTCAACTATGAGATTCTGAGAGCTTCCAGCTGATGAATGAATTTGCATGTCAGAATGGGGTACTTCAGTTCCATGAGAACAGACCTCTGTCTGACCCTTTCAGACCTTGTCCTTTGTACCTGTTCAACTGGCTATTTCATTTTATCCTCTTCAGTCTACTTTATAATAAACTGGTAAATGTAAATAAAATATTTCTTTGGGTTTTGTGAACTATCATAGCAAGTCACTGAACCTGAATGTAGGAAACCCCAATTTATAACCAACTTAGAGATGTAGGTACTCTGAGTATCCCATACTTGAGGCTGGCATCTGAAGTGGGAGCAGTCTTGTGTGATTGAGCCCTTAACCTATGGGGTCTGCTCTGAGTAGTAGGTTTCAGAACAGGATTAGATCTTAGGATCCCCAGTAGGTATTTGCAGGGAGTTGAAGAGTTGCCTGGTGTGGAGAACTCATACGCTTGGTATCAGAAATATCATGAGTAGAGAAATAGTTTTTTTCTCTCTTATCCCTTTGCAAGTGACAGGCTGTTCTCTACAAAGCTTGCAGAAGTGGATCCTTTACAGTGGTTTCAACAAGAACGGAGAGAAAAAAACATGTGACCTTGACTTCACACAGCGTCAGCTCTCTGTGCACACTAACTGGTGAACAGAACTGATCAAGGAAACAGCACTCTCCAGCTTAAAGGTCATGAGGGCTGATGTGGTGCCCAGAGGAAGCAGAGAGCTAAGCCAGTTAATTTTGTGGGCATATGTGTGATGATAATCAGCCTGCTGTTAAGCAAATATGAGTTTAAAATTCAAACATAAGATAGAGGCTAGATGTTAGCATAAAGGTAGAGAACAGCATGATTTTAAAGATGATTCGAGCCACAAAACAGAAGACAATTACAGGGAGCAACTTTATTCAACATATGCATCCCACAAGCAATGAAATAAAAGTAAATAAATAAATAAAATAAATGATAAATAAGAGATCAGTAGATTATAAATAGTTTACTTAAGTAAATAAGGGATAAGTGGCAATGAACAACATGACAAAGGAGATCCCAAAGGATCCCAACTTTACTTGGATTGGTCCCAAATTTAAGGAACATAATTGAAGGAAGCAGAGCCACTTAAAGAATTTAAAATGGTAACAGAAGCAATAAAAGAGCAAAGTTAACCTTATAGAAAACTAAATCCTAATGCAGTGGTTATTCCACCTAACTAAGTGTATGTCCAGAGATGTATTTATCACCCTGGATGTTGGCAATTAAGCAAAGGTTGTCAGGATAATACTATGACATGGACATAAGAATAATTAAGTGAAAGATAACCTTCTCTAAGGATGGAAATTATCTAGAACCTCAGAGACAGAAGGTTAGGAGCAAGAGGATTGTCCCATCTATATATACTAGTGGGCATGACACAATGATTGCCATGTAAATAAGCAGGTAGGCAATGTGAATTATAATTAAAACTTTTACTTAATCTACATGTAGTAAGAAGTAATGCAGAGAAAACTTGTGTGCCCTTTGCCTAGTTTCTGCCCATGGTAATGTCTGAAAAATCTATAGCGTTCTATCACAATCATGATGTCAGGATTGATAGACTCCACTAAACTTTATTCAGATTTCCCAAATTTTACTTGTCATCATATGGATTTAAAAGCATTTGAACCAACACATAAAAGTGAGGTTTACTTACTTGGATTGGTTCCAAATCTGACTACCCTCACTAAACCTGATCACCAAACCTCCTGTCGATATATTGATCCACGATTGTGAAAGTGCTTAGGACAGTGTCAGCTTGGAGATGGTAGCTTGGGGATGGCACTTCATGAATGTCAGCTGAATCTCAATCTGAAATTCCTCCTTGGGCAGCCATGATGAATGTCCTTGATAAACAGAGGTCAATAAGGGGAACCCAGGCCTTGAAATTGTATGTATTGTCCCCAAACACTGTGGATTCACTGTGTTCTATTCAAGATTCCAAACATAATCTGGGATGGAGAACAGAGAGGAATCAGTTTTACTTTTCTCAGAAAAGTAACTGGCTATTTACTATGGCCCAAAGCAGAGTCTGAACACTAAGAATAATTTCCCTCATCTTTGCAAAGCATTAAATTTTTGCAATCAGAGGGCACATAAGAGTAGAGTGGTCCCTGCCTAGTTACAGTGTATGGATATGGTGAATGGCAACTTGAGGAGATGAGCATTGTAACATTCTGTTATGGTAACTAAAGAAGACAGAAATTTAAAGTCTGCAAATGACCTTCATTTAGGTACCACTATGACTCTTTCTGAACACTGAAAGGACAGGAACATTGAAAATAAACAGGAAATCACAAACATTCTGGGGAACTCATGGATTCTGGGTGGAGGGGGCACTATTAGTAATCAATGCTTGATTCATGTTCTCATGAGTCAATTTGAATTTTCGGGGTGACTCTGGTTTGAGGTACTGTCTTGAGTATTGCATGTATTGAGTATATGCTCTTTTTCATAGTTTTAGATCTAAGGCTGGCAGAAACCTAACCAAATTACAATACTTAAAGCCTATCTTTTTAAAGCAGCATTGCTCAACTCTAAATTTATGTCACCTTGTAATAATCATAAAAACTCTCTTCTTATAACCACCTGAATTTCATATGAGCCACATTTCTCTAGAAGTCATAACAAATTGTATTATAAAAGTATAGATTTTTTAAAAATTAGACTTATGTTAAAATACTGTATAAGTATATTTTTTGCAGGGGAGATAGTTACCCGGGATTGAACTCAGGGTCACTCAACCACTGAGCCACATCCTCAGTCCTATTTTGTATTTTATTTAGAGACAGGGTCTTACTGAGTTGCTTAGTATCTCACTTTTGCTGAGGCTGGCTTTGAACTTGAGATCCTCCTGCCTCATCTGGGGAGATCCTCCTGCCTCATCTGGGGAGATCCTCCTGCCTCAGCTTCCTGAGCTGCTGGGATTACAGGCATGATTCAGTTTCAAAGATTTAGGTCATCGACTATTGGGTTTTGCTGCAACCTGCAAGAACACAGGCACTAGGAGTGTGCTCCAACAGAAACTTAATGCTATCATTGCTTCTACTTTCCTTGTTTGGATAGGCTACAGGTAATATTTCAGCACACATAATAGTGCTTTCCCCAGGAGTTTTTCTCTGATCAATTGGTTAGCACCCTGAACATAAAGTTCAATATAAAATCTCACTGTGGCCATTATTCTATGGTTAAGGAAAACATGACAGAAAACACAACTTACCACTGTTTTTATGTCCATATATATTCTCTTTCTGGATAGCACTAAAACAAAAACTGTAACGTAGGTCACAGTTCTATGCAATCCGTGCGAATAGACTCAAAGAGGAGGGAGCCAGAAGGGGTTTTAAGAATTATTTAGTTGAATTTCCTCATTTGGTAAGAAAACCAAGGCAAAATAAACTTAGGTTGACAATCAGGAAATCATTAATTCTAACGGTACTTCTGATATATCAGGGACTCTCTTGTATACCTTAGATACTTTTATGTTTATTAATAAGCAGTTAAGATTTAAATAGATATTTAAATCATGTCCATAAGTATGCTTCCAAAAACCATATAAGGTAGGTACTGCCATCACTCTCATATTAAATATGAGAAAAAGATGAGGTTGAAATGACTTACGTGATTCACCCAAAATTCAGTTCTCCAGGAAGTGGCAGAACTGAGACTGAATTTTGATCTTTTGATTCCCCAAAACCATAGTATCTCCACTGTGCTTACAGTCTTAGCAAAGTCAGGTAGAATGCTTTAGTCATCTTTGCACAGGATATCTGTTTGTCATTTGTAAAAGAAGTAAGCAACTCTTCAACAGGACTCTGGATGCAATCCCATCTCACATGGTTACAACAGAGTGCCGAGTTGAAATAGAATCAGTATTGTTCAGTGGTTGGAAACCCAGCACTGTGCCACTTACTAGCTCTGTGACTGGGGGCAAGTTCTTGAATCTCTCTGTACCCTCAATTGACTTGTTTGAAGAAGGGGAACATTGTCTACTGCAGGGAGTTTTTATAAATAAGATGATGAGGTTAAAACTGCCTGCCGTATAGAAAAAGGGACTCATTCCTGGTGTCTAGAGGAGGGAGGGGAAAGAAGGGGGAGTCTCCTGGCAGGCAGTACTTCTGAAGATTACAGGTTGTAATTGTACTTTACAGCACATCTTTCCTTGAGGCTATGAATTCTTAGTAACACTAATGTAATAGACCCAAGGCCAATCACCTCATCATAGGAGTGTAAATAGAGTTTGTATACAGTACATTAACAAAAAAATTTTTAATCTAGCCTCTAGAAAGCAGGAAAGCATAGTACATAGAAAATATGAATAATGTATATTTTAGAAAGTATAGCAAATGAGAATCATGAAGTGAGATGGTAGAAATTAGTATTAATATGATAGTTAATAAGTGCTCAAGGATTATACTTGGTGGAAGACTGAAGTATGCCTCACTCTCCAAAGATATCTATATCTAGTCCCTTGCTCCTGGGAATGTTACCTTATCTGGAAAAAACAAAACAACCCTCCCCCCACCCATCTACAAAAAATCAGAAGACAGCAGATGTGATTAAATTAAAGCTTGTGAGATGGGTGATTATACTGGATACTGGGATAGGCCCTAAATGCTATCATTGCTGTCCTTATAAAACAGAGGTAGAGGGAGATCTAATATGGAGGGAGAAAAGGCAATATGATCTCCAAGACAGGGTTTAGAGTGATGTGGCTACAAGCCAAGGAATGCCAGCAGGCACCAGAAGCTGAAGAGAAAAGGAATGGGTTCCCTCCTGGAGCTCTGGAGGGAGTGTGGTGGCCCTGCTGACTCTTATTTTGGCCTAGCTAAGCTGACTGTAGACTCTTCAGAAATTGGAGAAAATTAATTTCTGTAGTTATGAGCCACAAATTTGGGGGAATTTGTTTTTAGCAACTATAGGAAAAAACTAATAACAATTAGAAGAAAGAATCTCTCAGATGAAAATAGGAGACCCAACAGCATATTTTTCATAAAAAGCCCAACAGTGATATTCAAGATGTGAATGATATAAATAGTAAGACTGCTATTATGCACATATGAATTTTATACCTACAAAACAGAGAAAATGTATCCTTTTTGAATTCACAAAAACATTTAAAATATTGAGTATTTACTAGGCCATGGAGAATAATAAATCTAAAGAATTAGTATCATGCATAATTATATTATGTATTGATCATAATATAAGAATAGAAACCAGTTTAAAAAAACTCTGAATAAAAACATTTCCTATAACTTAAACCTAAATAATTCCTACAAAATAAATACCCTTTGATTCAAAAGAAATTATAGGAAGAATTACAGAATAGTTAAAACTGAATGAATAAAAATACCACATTTCAACATTTGTAGAACATTGATAATGCTCATAGAGAAATTTGTAGTTCTAAGTTTTTATCAGGGAAAAAAACATTAAAATGATCAAAGCTAATAATATTTCAAGAGTTTTTTTAAAAGAGCAAAACCCCCAAGCTAAAAAACAGTGAGTAAATAGAAATGAATAAGAAAAACAACAACAATAAAAATAGTAACAAAAATAAAAAACTATTACCTTGAAAGAATAAGTAAATGAATATAGTGACTTGATTAAAGAAAACAAAGCAGATAAAATCAAAATGAAGAATATATAAGGACAAATAGCTATAGATAGAATAGAATAGAAAATAACTATGTTGCCCATAATTCTCTCTTTGTTATGGAATTATGGGATGATAGATTGTTTAATAAATCATGTTAGGAAAGTTGGATTATTTTTCCATATATGGAAAAAATAAAACTGGATTCCAACTAACACCATATATTTGTACTCCAGATTTCTCTAACTTCAATTAAAGGACAAAGCTACAAAGATAATTAGATAGTTAGGTTATATTTTTATGACCTTCAGGTTGAAGAAGGAATTCTGTAAGGCAAGATACACAATGATTTGATTATATTAAAGCAAGAATTTCTGTTCTACGGAAGAAACCACAAACAATATAAACAAATGACAGATTTGGAGAAGGTATTATAATGCCCCAAACAAACAAGAAATTCATATCTGAAACAAAGAATTTTTGAATTTAACAAGAGAAAATAGAATATATTTCCATTTTTCAATGGAAAACGGACAAAGGTATGAATGAGCTGCAATTCCTGGAAGATGAACCCTCAAAGGATAAGATGCTTATGAGACAATGTAAAAACTCATTGCTCTATAAAAATATGCAAACAAAAACATGATTATTCTAGAAAGCTGGATAAAGCTGAACTTGTGTGGGAATGTGGGGTCATAGGACCCTGGCACACTGTCATGGTTATACAAACCAGGAAGCCTTTCTGGAGTGCAGTCTGGCAGGAATCAGCCAAGTGAAGTACTTGTATGTCTCATGACCCTGTTGTGCTATCTCTGACTAGATATCATCCTGGAGAAAAATCTTACCTAGGTCCACAGATGATGAAAATAGAAGATATACATTGTAGTGTTGTTTATTGGAGCAGAAAGTCATAGGCAGTCTAGATTTTTCTCATTGAGATGTCAAATGTGGTTGATGCACATTTTGTTGTATCATCTACAAACTAGATACATGCTCAGCAACTTGACTAGGTCTCTGATCATAATAATGCTTCTATATGATTTTTACTGTTGACTACTTCTCATGTAAATATTACTTCCTTTGAGAAGGCTTTTGTGGTGGAGTAAAGATGACCACAAATTCTTTTCTCGTCTTCCCATCAAAAGGAGTTGGATCCACTCCCCTTGATTCTGTGCTGACCTTAGTGACCTGCTTGATTACTAGACTGTGGTGAAAGTTATGCTATGACAATCTAGTCCCAGCCACTAAGAGAACTGGCAAATTCTGCCCTGTCATCTTAAAGCCCTGAGCTTAAAGATGTAGGAAGTCCAAATACTCTGGGGCACCATGCCCCAGACTGAGGAAGTCCAAACCACATGGACAGACAGCAAAAGTCTTCTACTCAGAAACCTCAGGTAAGCTCCATCCAATAGCCAGAAAGAATAGTTAATTGTGTGGACCTTGGAGATCCAGCCCAGGTGAGCCTTCAGGTGACTCCAGCCCACTTGCTATCTTGTTGAGACTATAGCTGTCTTGGTTAATTTTACATGTCAACTTGACTGGGTCATGGTGCTTGAATATCGGGTCAAAGTTTATTCTGGATGTTCCTGTGAAGGTGTTTTTGGATAAAACTGACATTTAAATCAGCAGTGTTCTGCTAGCAATGTCCTCTGATGTCAAACACTTGCCAGGCTTCCAACCTGTAAGCCCCCTTCAGATCCGGGGATTTACTAAGTTTCCACAATTCCTTAAAATCTCTCTCTCTTCAACACACACACACACACACACACACACACACACACACACACCTTGTTATTCTGTTTTTTCTGGGAAACCTTGAAACAAGAGGTGCTTAATTGAGCCCAGTTCAGTCTCAGAATCATGAAATATAATGTTTTAGTCTGTTTTCTGCTGTAACAACAGAATACAGCAGAGGGGGTAATTTATAAAGAAAAGAAATTGATTTCTCACATTTCTGGAAGTAAGAAAGTCCAAGATTGAAGGGCCAAATCTGTGAAGGCCTTCCTGCTGCATCATGACATGGTGGAAGGCATCACAGGACAGAGAATATACATTCTAGAAAGAGGGTAGGATGAAGAGAGCATGTGGAGAGAGTTCACTTTTTTAACAAGCCACTCCTGCAACAACTAACCCTCTTTAGCAATCACAGCCTTAATCCATTCGTGAGAGTAGAGTCCTTAGGATAGCCCAAAAGCCTTGTCTCTTTAATACAATGGCAATTAAATTTCAACATAAGCTTTTGAGAGGGCTTTCAGATTATAGCATATAGTGATAAATTATTTTAAGCCACTAAACTTAGAGTTGTTTGTTATACAGTGATAGATAACTGGAGCACCCACCACTGTCACTTTATTTAAATATGTACCCAGGGCCTAATAGACTGTCTGCTTTAGAAAAAAAAAATGTTAAATCATTGGGAATCTTAACTGGCCAAATAATTCTGAAACCTCTTATCTAACCTCTTAGACCTGGATTCTGATGCATACCTACAACATTTTCCACCTGAGATACAAAATAACCACCAGTTACATTAATTTCTTAAAACCTAGTGTTTATCACAATGGGATCATATTAAATGCAGCCTGTGTCAGGAAACCACTAGTTCCACCAACAATGCGTCCCTACCCACCTCGTCCCCATGGAACCTCGTCTTGGTTTCTATCGTTTTTGTTGTTGTTGCCATGAGTTGAGGGCAGGCTTTCATTTTTTTTAAGTTTTTAGGGGGAAGGTAGTCAGCTTTCCAGCCGAGACAAAATACTTGAGAAAGCGACTTAAAAGAAGGAAAGATTTATTTTGGCTCATAGTTTCAGAAGTGTCAGTCCATGGTCAGCTGGCTCCATTGCTATGAGGCCTGTGGTAAGGAGCAACATCATGGCGGAAGGGCATGGGGGAGGAATCTCATCTCCTGGAAGCTGCCTAGGAGAGGGAGCAAGCAGGCAGGCGAGGGGTAAGAGAGCACACAGCAACCGGGAGGGTCTGGGACAAGATATAATCCCCAAGGCATGCCCACAGGACCTACTCCCTTCAAATACTCTCTCCAAGTGTCCACCACCTCTCAATGGCACCATCAGCTGGGGACCAAAGTTTAGCGTATGGCCTTTGGGGGATATTTAAGATCCAAACCAATAACAGGTGTGTCACATTCATTATCCCTGAGTTCAGAATTAGCTACTATGGTAATTACAGTCCCTGGATACACACCACGTTAGCTGGAGGCATCTAAGTGAATGCTCTGTCAGGAGGAATTGGAAATAACTGGTCTGCTTCACCATTTTTTTTTTTGTAGACAAACCCCTTTGTGAGAATTGCACTTTGGTTGAGTGAAATCCTTTGTCTTGGCTGGAACAAATGAAAACTTTTGTTGTTTTTATCACTTGGTGACAACCAATTTTGTCAAACAGGTGAAGGGGAAAGCTGTTTAGAAGACTTGTAATTTCTCTACTTTAGGTCTGACACGCTGCACTGAACTTAGGATCTTTACCCTCTGTCACATGCCTTTTCTCTCTTATGAGATGACATAAACTTGAGGGTAGACACCAGGCTTTTCGTTTCTTTTCACAAACTCCAAAGGTTCAGCTAAGCCAGTTCAGAGTTAAACAGTTGTGGATTTGAAAGACAGGGCTCTAGCTTTTCTTTTATTCTTTTGATTCCCTTCATAATTTAAAACTTGTGTAAAAGGAGTGGTTTATTGTTTGCTTTTTAAAAAATTGTTTTATTTTATTTGTTCTCTTTAGATATACCTGACAGTAGAATGTATTTTGGCATATTATTCATATGTGAGTATAACTTATCCTAATTAGGATCCTATTCTGTGATAGTACACAATGTGGAGTAACCATGGTCATGTATTCAAATACAAGGCTGGGAAAGTTATGTCTGATTACTTCTACTGTCCTTCCTATTCCCCTCTCTCCTCCCTTCCCTTTGTTCTCCTTTGTCTACTCCAATGGACTTCTGTGTTTCCCTTCCCCACCCTCCTTTGTTGTGGGTTAGCAGCCACATATGGAGAGAACATTCAACCTTTGGTTTTTGGGGGACTGGCTTATTTCATTTAGCAAGATATTTTTTAGCTCCATCCATTTACTGGCAAATGCCATAATTTCATTCTTTATGGTTGAGTGACATTCCATTGTGTATATATCACATTTTCTTTATCCATTCATCCATTGAAGAACACCTAGGTTGGTTCTATAGCTTGGATATTGTGAATTGAGCTGTTTTAAACATTGATGTGCATGCATCACTGTAGTATGCTGTTTTAAAGTCATTTGGGTATAAACTGAGGAATGGGATAGCTGGGTCAAATGGTGGTTCCATTCCAAGTTTTCTAAGGAATCTCCATTCTGCTTTCCAGAGTGGTTGCAACAATTTGCAGCCCCACTAGCAATATGAGAGTACCTTTCTCTCCACATCCTCGCCAACATTTATTGTTACTTGCATTCCTAATAATTTCCATTCTGACTGGAGTGAAATGGAATCTCAGTGTAATTTTCATTTGCATTTCTCTAACTGCTAGCAAGGTTAAACATTTTTTTTTTCATATATTGCTTTTTTAAATGAAAGTTTTGAGAGAGAAGAAAGTCTCTGTGGATGGTAACAGGAGAGGAAGGGGGGTTTTGAGTATTGCTGAGGGCTATCCACTATCTCCATTTAAAAAATACAAACTCAGGTTTTCTGAAACTACTTTCCTTATATAAGCACCTTTTCTCTTAACTGCTCAGAGATAGGTTCTGTTATAGTTTACAAATGTTACACAAATAGTTGTTGGAGAGGTGTGGGAATTAAATGGGTTGGCTTTGAGGGGGCTCTGTAGGGCTGTCCCATGAACATCTTCAGGTCATTGACTTTTTAACACTGTAGTAGCTTTTAAAGAAAACTTATGTTCCACTTCTTGTTAAATGTGATGCTGGAAAAAGACTGATTGAAATTATTGTACTGTAAGTTTCCATTGCTACTGCAAGAAATTTCCGTTCTAAATAGGTGAGACGGTATTTTGGTCTGGAACTACCAGGATAGCTCTCAGTGACAGGGACTATGCAGCTGCCAGCAGCTGTGAGCCTCTTTCTTTCCCACTTGTTAATTGGCACCATCACATGGTGTGGGGAGAATTAAAGTCATAGGAGTGAGGGCTGAGCTTTATTCTTGTAACATAATACACTTGTTATGTTAAGGAATCACTATTTTTGCTCCTGATGGTTTCCTTATTTGTAGAAAGGATGGATGATACAGGAACCCATGATTGTGAACTGGAACACAGTTTAAGTGTCTTAATCTCTCTTTACAAGATAATGACACCTTTCTGGCTTTGCATAGGCCTCATGTTGCTTCTTGACTGTTTGCCTCCTTCCCTGACTATAGCCTCCCTGATGGCCAGGACTCACTTCCCTGTCGCATTACAGGTTGATGGCCAGGACTGAATTTGTTCAGGGTTGTATCTGTGTGTTCTGCTATACATCAATGCACTTTGTGTGTGAGAAAATGTTTCTCTTATTTCTTTGCTTTCAGGTTTTTCCTTCCTTATTTTGTTTGGATGTTTGAAGACTTAGAACCATGTCAAGACATGGGGACTCAGCAGAGTCATCTGGTGGAGATACATGTGATTGTCTGTTTCTGGGGTGTTCAGTGAATGGAACTGACGCACTCAGAGGAAGTGGGGTGGGCCGTGAGATCATTTGGACTGCATCAGTGATCCTTCAGATCTCTCTGCTGCTCTTATAACTTAATGTTCTGTGCAGCCCAGGTCCTAATTTGTCAGCAAGGACAATAAATTGCTAATGACTACTGGCCTCTTCCTATTCTTCAGTTATCTGCTAACATAAAGAGACAGGTTCACTCAATTTGGAAAATGTTAATAAGTTGCCAAAAATATGTTCTGAGAATGAAGGAAAAGCTTTTTCAAATGACTGTGTCATTCTTTCCCAAATTGAATTCTGACTGTTCCTGTTTGTGCAGGTGAATTAAAAGACTATCAAGACCTTAAATGTTTCTATTAACCTAATTAAACAGTGAATAGAGCGGTGGTAAAAAGGAAATGCACTCCTGCACCATGAAATGACTTCTGTGACAGAAGGTCTACCACTGAGCTACATCCAGCCCAGCCCAGCCCACCCTACCCCATTGTTATTATAAACAATTTGACATAGTTTTTGGAGATAGTTACAAGTAAAACAAACAAATGCATTGCATTCTGATCTCTGTCCTCTAGAAGGGATTTTCTATTGAATTTGTATGTGTTTTTAATATGTTTCACTGCAGTAGCAATTTGTTATACTTGTTCTTATTTGCAGTGTGATTCCTTCTAAATGGTGGGTGAAATATTTGTGACTATTTTCAGATGGATTGTTTGATATAGGCATTAGTCATAGGGACTTCAAAAATACACTCATTCCACTTGATTTAGTACGATAAATTACAGCAAATAATATTAAGGACATTTTAGTGGGCAGCGTAGGCATCAGGAAAAGTTTTGACAGTTTGAGTCAAGCAGTTGTGCCATAATAGAGCTCATTTTTTTCCAACAACCATGTAAATAATACCTAGGTTAAACAACATGCTGCATTTCTATTACAAATGGCATAAGGAGGTGCTTTTTGGTACACCGATGTCTTAATGGGATCTACCTTTTACCAGATGCTTGGTATGGTTGTGATGGCTCAGGTGTTTGATGAATCAAGTGGAAACCCCTCCCTGTCGCATTACAGGAAGTGAGTTTAGATCAGCACAGCATGCTCAGTGGCAGCTGCCTAACCCACTGATGACTCATGGGCTAAATTTTGATTTTGTAATTTTGGTGTTGATAATTGGTAAGATAAGCTGACAAACCAACCAGTCAGCTGCCTTAAGGGTTTGGGTGAGTATAGCAGAGAATTCTAATTACTTTCTCACTAAGAGATCAGATTCCTCATTGGAAAATGTATTCTTTATAATGCAGATGAGACAACTGAAAGTTTGGCACATCTTCCTAGCTGGAGGTTAAATGATGTAAGACTCCATGGTCCATCTCTTGGGGCTTTTGCTCTTTACTCCTGTAAACCAAAAACACCTGTCCCTCACTTCCTGACTTAGAGTCACTCAGGTTTGTCTTGATGTCTCAGGTTCAATCCCTCCCTCTCCCTCTGAAGGCCTCCTCAAACGAATGATAGGTATTTTACTAAATATTTTGGAGGAGATGGAGATTGGGGTGCATATCATGTACAACATCACGAAATGTCTTTTTTATTCATTTGTCTTTCCCCAGTGCTTCTCTTCCCAGAGCAGGTGTTCCATTTCTGTTATTCTCTAGCTCCTTTCCATGCCCCTGCTCCCACACCTTCTCTACATCTTCCTGTACTCCTCCAGGAACCTCCTGCAGATCATTTTCTCTAGATCTTTCTGTCTTGATATCTTTCTCATGTTAGCAACTTAGCCATTCCTGGGCTTTTCCAAAACACACCCTTATATGTGTTCAGCCAAACAAAAACAAAATCAAAAACAAACAAGAAATAAATAAAAGTGTTTTATAATATCCACCTCCATGGAAGGTGAGGAGGATAAATGAAATAGCTAGTAATTTAATTTAATTCTTCTTTATAGTCTTCCTTTGCAGTTTTTGGAACATTCTGAAAGGTCTTTAGCTTCCCAGCTCATTTGTAAGACAAAGCATTTAAATCTTTCTATATTCAAAGAACTTATATATTATTCACAAAACTGGGGGTGGTGGGGGTAGGGGATTCATTCTTTTCTTCCTTAATTCTCTCCTCCATCCCACCTTCTTCCTGACCCCTGGCTTTCAATGTATGTGTCCATTTCACACATTCTCTCTCTCTCTCTCTCTCTCTCTCTCTCTCCTCTTCCCTCCCTTTCTTTTTAAATGTTGGAGATTGCAAGTTTTCTTCTTTGACAATTATGATTAAAGGACTGTGCACCTGCTCAGGTAGAATAAATAGGGGAAATGCTGACGCAAGTATTTATGCTAACTAATATAGTCTCCTTTCTTGCCTTCAAAAAAAAGAAAAAAAAAAGTCTGCAGCTCAAAAAAGCCACCCCTCAAATAAGCATACTGAAACATTTCATACTCAATCTCTCTCTGGTGTCAAAAGAGGTCCTTGAGTCTCAACTTCATGAGGCGTGTTGGAGCACAGGTGCTGATTCTGCAGAGATGAATGGGTGCTTAGCTCACAGAGGAAGGAAGAAATGTTCTATTTTCTCTGCAAGAAGGAGGTAAGAAGGAAAGCAAAGATGAGAAGGTTTTAATAAGAAATGGGTGAGATGACCTCTTTCCTCCTTCCCATCACTGCCTCAGGAGATTTTTACACACTCCAGGGGCTCTAGGCTGAAGTTAAATATGCTTTATTTAACTTCGGGTTTGCATTCTCATTTGCAAAGCCTTCTCCAACTCCATTTAGGCTATGATTTCATGTTTTTTTTTTCCCCTTTATGATGGGAAGAAGCAGTCTTGTTAAATATCCAGCCAATTAACAGGTACTTTTCATTGAATAAACATAGTCTTTTCATTGAAGGATGAACTACTTGAAAATAGGGCACAGATCGCGTCTTTCTCCCCATTTTGCTCCTCTCCTCCTTTCTTTCTGCCTCTTCTCTCATCCTTGATTCCATAGATGGTCATCATTGCAGCTGGTGATATGTTGCTTAAACCGATCAATTCTCCTGTCTTTTTTCCCCCCTTTCTTGCAACTATTAGTAGTAGTCGTATTCATAGTAGTAGGAGAAAAATAAATTTTTAGTTTGTGCTGCAGAGTTCTCAGTTTGGATTTTGCTGATTGTCTCCCTCGAGTGAAGGTTTTTACCTTGTTCCTTGCATTCCCTCCAAATTAGTGGTTAAGTCTAGAGGTCTGATGTGATTTGGCACTGAATTTGGGGGGACAAAACTATACATTGTGGGTGGTGTTGTGTGCTTCCAGTAGGAGATACATCGTGGTGATCAGTTGTCTCCATTTCAAGGTTAGTTAGTTGATGATTATTGCCTAGATTTGGTAATTCTTTGGAAGTTGAAAATGGGGATATTTTAATTCATTTTTCCATCCTCTTATTAGCTGGAGGACTTGTGGAGAGTGATATTTCTCCTTGGCAAATGTTCAGTAAGAGAATTTAATCTTTGCTAGGCTAAGCAGGATACATTTTCTTTTTCCTTGTTTACTACTTTTTAAAGTCTGAGTCCATTTTCTAGCAGCCGCTGAAGGTGACTGTCACAGGTATGCTTCTGCCACATCAGACTTGGAAACAGGAATTTGAAGGTTTAGTAAATACCCACAGGGGCATGGAGGAGCAAGACCAGGAAGGAAAGGAGCCCAAGCAGGGTGCATTATTAAGCCCGCTGGCATAGCAGGGTAACTGCTGTTCCAGCTGCCTGGGAAACTCCAGGGCTTGTGTAGAATGCTGTCGTGTTATCCCTTTTGAGGATCTAGGCTGACATATGTGTAGAATCCTGCCACTTCTGTCTTGATGTGGGCTCTAGAGGCCAGAGAATGTTTCTGGCAAAGACAACATGCTGGCGACTGACAATTGGGCTGCCTGATGTAAGGAGAGGAATAGGTGAGGCACCAATGAAGTTGTTACAGTCTAGCCTTTTCCCCACTCAGTGCTCCACATTAAATTAGTTCTATTGATGATTCTTCAAGATGGTTGTGAGTGAGAATTAAAAAAACAAAACAAAAACAAACTTGCAACATGAGCATCAATGGGACGCTCTACAACCCTATTACAGTAGCTGGACCAGACTCCTCTATCATGCATACTGAATTCCCTATCACCTTGGCCAGCTTGTCTGTCTAGACGATCAGTGGGGTAACTCAAGCTTTCAACTGAGGATCAGTACCCCTGGCTATGGTTGCTATAGTTGCCAATCACTAGCAAGCTCCAGGGGGCATCCCATGAACCAAAGAAGGTTATGTTACTCCTGGGATTTTGTAGCAACCCTAACTCCTTATGACAGGGCCAACTATTCAAGCTGGTATAACACTCACTCTTGCTTGTTGAATCCCTGTAAGATATCTCAAATGACCAGCACATGCTGTAGGTTTAGTGTAATTCTTATTATGTCCACTGGTAGAAGTATCCTACTTTTTGGAACCACAATAGGGAGAGTCTCTCCCCTTAATCTACAAATTGGCTCACCTGGGTTTAACCCTAATTTCCCTCTGAAATGGGTCAGGGTATGACTATACTTAAAGCAACTCTAAAGCAATTTTGTACCCTCGGCCCAAAATTCATTCCCTTTCTATAGCTCAAATTTACTTGTGTCTAGCCACACAGTTCATTGCAGAGATGATCTGGTGAACTTAAACACCAATCTACAGCTCCAATAGCACAGTGCCAACACTGCCTCAAATCTGAATATGAACTCTCTCTAAAGACAGCTCTAAACTAAAATATTTGGCTTGTTAAGTGAAGTTCATCGATGAATACCCCAAATACTTCCTTTCTTGTTTTGCTCTCTAGGTAGCTATTATGGTTAAGATACTAGGTATCCCTCCACAGCTCTTTAATGCAGGAATATTCTGAGGTAAAATGATCATATTGAGAGCTGTAATCCAATCGGTTCATCCTAGTTTGAATGGACTGCCAGGGTGATAACTGCAGGCAGGTGGAGCGTGGCTAGAGGAGGTGGATCACTGGGAGAATGCATTAGAAGGGTGCATCTTTGCTGCGACTCCTTCCCTGCACTCCCCTCTCTGTGATTCCTAACCCTCCCATAAGATGAGCAGCTTTTCTCTGCTGCTCCCTTCCCCTGTGGTGTGTTGCCTTATCTTGGGCCCAGAGCAATGGAGTCAACCTTCCATGGACTGAGCCCCAGATAAACTTTGCCTTTCCTAAGTTGTTCTTGTCAGTATTTTGGTCACAGCAATGCAAAAATGGACAAAAACAGTAGCAAAGAGGATCTCCTCCTGCACAGCCTGATTTCCCTCTGCAGCCCTGTGGCCTCTGGTCCACCTTGGAATTCTCCCTGCTGACTTAACTCTGTTTAAGCATCGCTCACAGGATCGTCAGGGCACCAGCTTCCAGCTCATCATGTTTAGGAAACACAAACAAATGAGCTGACATATTTCTTCTTTTCAATAAGAACTTGTTCCTTTCTATCTAGCTCAGTTTCTGTCTTGTAGGATTCCTTAGGGGTTCTCCCTCATTTAAACAAATCCTGCCACCTTCCCTGCCTGAGTCAGGCCATCCCAGGAGGGATCCTCCAACAACCCCAGGTTCTAATTCAGCCCAGGACTTCCTCTGTCACCCTGCTGCCCTACACTTTATCCTATTAACTTCTCTTCCCTATACCTGATCCTGTGTATTTCGTAGGCACATTTTCTCATCATGTGGGTCGTGTTTGCTTCCAGGTGTTGAAATTCACTTACTAATTCCTGAAGTAGTTCATGCTGGTATTCCTGGTCTTTCCTTCTCACATTAATGTGACTGTTGTGAATATCTCCTAAAAATGCCTCAATCAATCATCCCAGGATAGTTTCTCCATAGTTTGTATTAAGTTGCCACCTGCCTCTCAGAAAGGCTGGCTCTGGAGAGCTTCCTGAGCCTTGTTGTCCCCAGACCCTCACTCCTGTGGCTCTCTGCAGTTTCCCCTGTCTTTCTCCTTGGATCACCTTGGCATTGCCACTCCCTCTGATCTGGTAATAACTCAGGTGTCCCACTCATTCCTAATGGCAGCTCAGTGAGCAGTTAGGTCCATGTGTAGCTACTTTTCCTTTCCAATCTGCCCCTGGCCTTTGAGAGCTCCAACTTTTCTTCTAAGGTTAAGCCTTTTATCCCTGGAGTTTAATCAGTATGTCTTTTATTTTTATTTTTCTTCTTTTTCTTTTCCTTTCCCACAGCCAGTGCTCTGACCAAAAAGCTGGAACTTATTTCTTAAGCTGATACAATTCTCCCCTGAGTCATCAAGTAAGCTTAATTTGTAGAGACAGCATGTTCCTGCTAAAGTCTTTTTAATTCCCTTATAAGACTCTGAGTTTAAAATAAATTCCATGGACTTTATTTTTTTCCTCCTGATTTGCATTCTAAGATGAGTTCTTTCTGCTGTGGTAAACCAAACCACCCCTCTTCTGCTAGCCAATCAATCCCTGTGTTTTTGCTCATTAATAGGATCTGCCATGGCTAATGGTAAATCCACAGTTTGGGATCCTCAAGCCTATCCTCATGGTGGTGGCCTCGTGTGGGTGACTTGTGAGATGGGTGGAGCTGACTCTAGTTTCTCAAAAGTTCATCCTTCCACAATTCACATCTAGGTCTTAAAGGTCTAGAGTAGAGGAACATCATTTTGGTGTGGCTGGTCTAATGCTGCATATCAATGCCCAGGACTAAGGATTTAAAAGTTAGATTCACCCATTAATGTTCTGTGGCAAGTGGAGAATGGAGCTACTCTTTGCAGTTTATAGTACTTGGCTGAAGTCCTGGCTAAGACACATTTAAAGGAAAGAAGACAGGTTCTAGTTGTGAAAATTATTTCAGGTTTTATACACTTACTTCTAGAAACATTATGTATTAAAACTTTGCCTGTTTGAGGTGAGCCCTCTTGTCATGAGAGACTCCCTCCCCGGGGAAATAATACCTGCTGGGCTGGTCCCACTTTCCCCAGAGCCATGTCCAGCTGCTGCCCAACAAAGGTCAACGTGCACTCCAGTCAGATGCTGCCACTCTGTATGGTGCTTGGCACCACAAAGGCTGGTCCTTGTACAGAAGCTCCTTGACTTACAATGGGATTATGTCCTGATAAAGCCATCAGAAGTTGAAAATATTGGAAATTAAAAAATACCTCTTCTAATTTATGAAATAATGTACTGAAAGTAAGAAATAGAATGGTTGTATGGATACTCTTTGGTACAATCAAAAAGTAAAAAAAAAATGTAGTTTAGCTATTATAATTTGGGGGCCCTCTGTATTTGCCACAGCTTTCCTCCGTTTATTGGGTGCTGAGCTGCCAATCACAGGCCGCCTCTTCTATGAGTTTTGACCAATGAAGATCAGACTGCAGAGTCAGCTTCAGGTGGAATGCCGCTGGCCTTTTCAGGTTCCGGATGGATGTGCCTTTCCTGCTTGATAATGGTACAGATGCAGACCTCTTATCTTGCAGCTGATCAGTGATGAAACAAAAAAGGTACTAGCATCTGGAATCTGGTCAGTTTCTACGAAGTAGGCCTCGGTGCTCTCCCACTGAATACAAGTGATGTCACTGAACATCAACATCAATCAAGGCTATTCTGTGGCTGTGATGGATCAGGACACAAAAGAGATCACGTTAACCATGTCTGAGTCTGCATAAAACCTGGCCATTGTCCAAACCAAAAACTATCAAACATTTCCTCTGAAATAGCAGCTGCTATTCTTTATCGAGCATAGTTCAACCTTTGATCTAGTCTTCCCTCACTTTAGAGAAGGTTCACTGAGATTCCTAAAGATAGACCTCATCCACCACTACTTCCTTCAGCATCCAATTCAGAGGAATATCTGGCAATTAGGCTCTACCTCAAATCACCTGACATAGTCAAACTCTCATGATAAGTCTTTTCAAACCCTTCTCACTGAGTTGCACTATCATTTCCCAAGAGGTGTGTGTGTGTGTGTTTTCATTAAAATAAGTGACCAACTCAAATTGGACTAGCGGTATGCCCCTGGTGGTCTTCAATGGGAGGGCATTCTCCCCAGAAATAGTTTACAGAAGGGACAAAGACATTTCATTCTTTAATCTTTAAGTTAAAAAAAAAATAAGCAGCTTTCTCTAGTGTGGGAGACTATCTGGACTCACTCATCAGTGCGGACACACAGAGCAGAGTTGGTAGTAGGAGGTATGTTCTGAAGACTGGAGGAAAGAGGTAGGAGACTGGGAGAGTAGGAAAGTGTTTGACAGAAGAATCAGGTGCGGTGCTCTGACCCTTCTGTCCCAATTCTCTCATCTTTCCTTGGATAGAAAGAGAGAAAGAGCCTGGGCTTAAGGGAAACCTAGCCTCATCAGCATTTGGGGAATTGGAGGGAAAATGACCACTGATGCCTTTCTTCCCATGAGGCCCTTAAAGACTGGCAGTTCCATCTGTGTTGTTGCAGGTGATGGTATTGATAAGTGGAGCTTCAAGGAGCCCCAGGATTCAGCACATCATAGAGACAGACCCAGAAATTCCCTCTGCCTTCTGGTGGGGCATGGAAGTGAGCCAAGGGAAAGCTGCATTTTACTTTGGAGGACCCTGGTCAGGAATGGGTTTTGGTGGAGCCAAGGGTGACTCTGTGAGGATGAGTCAAGGGTAACCTAGTGACTACAGTAGGTCAGAGAGGTGAAAGTAGAACCTCACTAATGACATAAAGTACAGTTCAGCTGCAAAGGTCATCAACCAGATTGAGAGGGTGGACTCACACCCATTCCCTGGTAGATGTTTGGCTGCAGCTGCAAGAGTTCTCCAGGACATTTGAGTTAATATAGGAAGTGGAATATGGGAATGGGGGAGAAGAACTAGTCCCTGACAGAACCATGTGAATGAACTGATCCCAAAGAAAACTGCTACAGACAGAAAACACAGAATGGGGAAACAAAGACTGAACTATATATTTTAAATGTACAGAATTCTAGTCTAGAAATTAAATATATATTTTAAATTATATATATTTCAATTAAAAAATATATGTGTGAGTGTACCTCTTCCCTACATCCTCGCCAACACTTGTTGTTGTTTGTATTCTTGATAGTTGCCATTCTGACTGGAGTGAGATGAAATCTTAGAGCTTAGTTTTGATTTGCGTTTCTCTAATTGCTAGAGATGTTGAACATTTTTTCATATATTTGTTGATAGATTGTATCTAATCTTCTGAGAAGTGTCTGTTCAGTTCTTTGGATCATTTATTGATTGGTTATTTGTTTTGGGGGTTGGGGGGTTAAATTTTTTGACTGCTTTGTATATCCTAGAGATTAGTGCTCTATTTGATGTGCTTGTGGTAAAGATTTGCTCCCATTCCGTGGGGACTCTATTCACCTCACTGATTGTTTCTTTTGCTGAGAAGAAGCCTTTTAGTTTGAATCCATCCCATTTATTGATTCTTTGTTTTAATTCTTGCCCTATAGGTAGTAGGAGGTGTGTTCTGAAGACTGGAGGAAAGGGGTAGGAGACTGGGAGAGTAGGAAAGTATTTGACAGAAGAATCAGGTACAGTGCTCTGACTAAGGAAGTGGGGGCCCAATCTGACAAGATGGAGATTTGGGCCTACTTTTTCTTCTATTAGGTGCAAGGTTTCTGGTTTAATTCCTAGGTCCTTGATCCACTTTGAGTTTTGTGCATGGTGAGAGAGAGAGGTTTAATTTCATTTTATTACATGTGGATTTCCAGTTTTCCCAGCACCATTTGTTGAAGAGGCTATCTCGTCTCCAATGTATGTTTTTGGTGCCTTTGTCTAATACGAGATAACTATAATTATGTGGGATAGTCTCTGTGTCCTCTGTGCTGTTCCATTGGTCTACAGGTCTGTTTTGATGCCAGAACCATGCTGTTTTTGTTACTGTTGCTCTGTAGTACAGTTTAAGGTCTGGAATAGTAATGCCATCAGCTTCACTCTTCTTGCTAAGGATTGCTTTGGCTATTCTGGGTCTCTTATTTTTCCAGATGAATTTCATGATTGCTTTCTCTATTTCTATGAGAAATGTCATTGGGATTTTGATCTATTTGCCTACACATGTGTGTTTGCTGTAGTTTGGATCTGGAATGTCTGTAATGGTCCCTGTGTTAAAGGCTTGGCCCTCAGCTTGGCAGTACAGGATGTGGGTGGAAACCTTTAAGAGGTGGGGCCTAGTGGGAAGTTTTAGGTCACTGGGGAGGTGCACTCAGAGAGAATTATGGGACCATCTCTTCTTTCTCTTTGCTCCTGGCTGCTATGAGGTAAGGAGCTTCCTCTGCTACATATCCTACCATGAGGTACTGTCTTGCCATGGGCCCAAAGCAACAGGCTAATTGACCAGGCACTAAAGTGGTAAACCAAAATATACCCCCCCACTCATAAGTTGATTATTTTAGGTATTTTATCACAGTGATAAAAAACTGAGTAACACTGTGCCCACTTGTGTCTACATACACATTCTACTTATCAAGTGAGAATTCAAATCTTCATAGTAGTACAACTGCATTGTACAAATGGCAGAGCCTGTGCCCCTCACAGCCAGTTTGAAGTGACAAGCCCAGTGCTGAACATAAAAAAAGTTGGAGTGGGGTTTATTCTGATAAGTGTACCACACAGGTGTGGGAAATGAGGAAGAGGAGGAAAGCATGGTATACTGGGAAACTTGCACTTGAGTAAGAGAGAGAAAGAAAAGAGGGAGAGAAATTAAAGGAATGGCAGAGAAGCATGGATCTAAGGAGATGATTAGACATTCTTCCTAATCCTCTTTAAAAAAGTCTATTTAAAAATACTTGAATATTATTCCCATAAAAATTCAAACACCATTAAACATTTTATGTCCCTATTTACCATCAGCTATGCTAATCTCTCATTTAGTAGTAAACTCTATTACTGCTTTGGGGTTTGTCTTTCCAGACTTAATACATTTATATTCCTATATATTAAATAGCATGTGCTTTCTGTGTCTCTCTGCACCTATATGTTCTGTATCCAAACTCCCAAACTGGGATTTTACTATACCCACTATTTTGTAGCCCTCATTTTTCTTTGAAAAATAGGTTATAATCTTTTACCTTTGTAATTAAACTTAAAAGAAAAATTATAAAAACTTGTTTCAGATTTTCATCCAGGCAATACACATTCATTGTTCAAGATTTAAAGTAGTAATGTAAGACTTAAAATTAAGAACCTTGGTCTTGTGTTTCTCCCTCTTTCCCAAACTTTTAGCAATGGCTTTTGGTAATTATCTTTCAAATAATATATTTGTACTTGAACTATCTAATTTACCATGTTTAGACATAGCTAATGAATTCCTGTTAAATGAAGAGTTGGCCATCTTCTACGTCCATGCTCCCACTGTCCTCCTTTCTTTTCTACAAATATAATTTTTGGTTAAGTCAATTGAACGTTTCTCTTATGAAAATGGGACATGACTCTGTGAGATGTTCACTGATGAACCGAGGTGCATGCTTTATGATGACATTCTTTTTCTTTATACAGCATCTTTCTCTTTGCTTAGCTTTCTCTCACATTATGCAACAGAATTTTAAACCACTTTAAACTACTCAAACCTGGCCAAACTTACTTGGCCCTCCAATCTGTTTCAGACATGTCTCTCCTGCAGGCCTCCATTTGAACTATTGTTCTTTCTGCTGTTCAGCTATCAAACTAGGACCCTCTTATCCCGTGGTCCCCCATTATGTTAGCTTATCTGTGCTCTATTCTCATGTCTTATTTTTCTTGGTTGACCTCTCTTTTTGGTGGAAGCTATCTTTCATTACACTGCCAGGTGCTAGCCAATAGCCAGTATTCCATTCTTACCATCTAGTGAGAAATTTATTTTATGCTTATTTATTTTGTTGTGGTGCTAGGGATTGAACCCAGGGGGTTTTGCATGCTAGCCAAGTGCTCTATCATTGAACTACATCTCCAGCCCTTCTTGTCATCTAGTGGAACAGTTATGTGTCCCTTTGTTAGTATCATCTAACAAAGCTATGTCCCTAGGCTCCCTAATGGATAGATATAGTAATGAGATATAAGTGGGTGGAATTTCCAACATTAACTCTTACCCCCTATATGCTTTCTTCTTTCTTCCTCTTTCATGTGCCCAGCATATAGATATGATAGCTAGTCCTCAGGCATCTATATAGCAAGCTTGAGGATGAAGATAAAATAATAGCAATCAGAAAGAGAATAAACTATTTCCTTGATGGTTTCTTGAAATCACATACTGGCTGGATTCCCTACCTCTAGATTTCTATTAGAAAACAAACAAACAAACCCTAAGCTGACTGTAACTGGCTCTGTAATGACACAATTCCTAACTGATAAATTGCTTCCTAAGAAAGGGCACATGGAGATAACTTAAAAAGACAATTGTATGTCTGAAATATTTTGATTTCCTGATAAGAGTTGACTGGTAGTTTGAATAGGTAGAGAATTGCAGAAATCTCATTCTGTCAGACTTCTGGGGGTGTTGTTCATTGTCTTCAAACATTCAAGTGAGACTGCAAGTCTTCATATAAGTCTCTGTTGGAATACACAATGCCATTGTGAATCTTATGGGGAGCTTAGTTTTGTTTTTTATAGCTGGTTTTCTGAAATTTCACAATGATGTGTATTAAGGGGGGGGCCTCTTTTCATTAATTGTACTGGACATTCAGTGGGCCCTTTCTCGGAGAAAATTAATGTTCTTGAGTTCTTTTCTTGTGTATTTACTTACTAATAATTTCTTTGTTTACTCTATTTTTTCTTTCTGGAGCTATTAATCATATCTTGTTATGGAATACTTCTCTAATTTTCTTTCTAATATTTATTTTATTTTTCTTGAGGTCAATTTTTCTCCATTTCATCTTCCAACTCTTCTTTTTTGAATTTTTAAAATTTCATAGTCTTTCCCCCAGAGCCCTTTCTTCCTCTTGGGTTTGCTCCTCTTCTCTCTTTACCCTCCCTCCCCCATCTCCTCCTCTCCCTCTATCTTTTCCTTTTAAACATGGATCTTGTTTTATAGACTCAATATCTTCTCTTACTTCTGAGGATATTCGTTATATTTATGATTTATTTTTAGTTTTGTGCTAGTGTTGCATTTGAGTTTCTTCTCTTTGTGTGTCTGATTCCTGATCTTTCATATTAGGCTTCCCCCCACCCCAAAAAATATCTGAGGATTTGGTGTGATGTTTTTACATTTAGGACAAAGTGCTAAAATGTTATCAGAAAGCTGTGTGTGTGTGTGCGTGCACATGCATGAGTATCCTCACCATGTGTTCATTTTGATAATTGGACATCTCTTTGGGAGATTCACATATTCAGTTATGTATGGATTATTTAAAAAATATTATTAATGTTATTTTTGACTGTCAAATCATAAACATTTATGGGACATGAGATGATGTTTTGATATAGGAATACAATGTGAAACGACTAAATCAAGCCAATGAACGTATTTATTACCTCACTTACATATGATTTTTTTATGGTTAGACATTCAAAACTTACTCTCTTAGTTGTTTTGAAATATATGATGCATTATTATTGACTATAGTACCCTGCTGTGCCATAGATCTCACAACCTATTCCTACTGTCTATCTGAAACTTTGTGTTTTTTGATTAACAGCTCTTCTTGGCCTCTTTTTCCATGCCCCCAACTTCTGGTAGCCAATATTCTGCTTTCTAACTCTGTGAGTTCTACTTTATTAGATTCCACACTGAGACCCTGTGTTACTTTGTTTTTCTATGCCTGGATTGTTTCAGTTAGCATAATATCCACTAGTATCATCCACATTGTTGCAAATGACAGGATTTTCCTGTTTTTAAAATCTAAATAGTATTTCATTATATATATATATGTGTGTGTGTGTGTATATATATATATATATATATAGTATCTCACTTTTTCTGTATCCATTCATTTATTGATGGACATTTAGGTTGCTTATTTTAATATTGCAACAAACATGGGAATACAGATACCCCTTCAAATATTTATTTCAGTATACATATTAAAAAGTGGCATTGTCAGATCATATGGTAGTTCTACTTTTAGTTTAAAAGAGCTCCTATTTTTCCACACCCTCTCCAACATTTGTTATCTTTTGTCTTTTGATTAAATACTCATGGATCATTCTTATGGGTCTTGCAGGGTACCAGAATATGCAACTTGAAAACATGCTGCTTTGGATTAAGATTATTTTGAGCTGAGGCAACTGAGTATAAGCAGATACAAGAAGATCTCTCTGTCCTCCCTCTATTTTCCTAACAGCAAGACATAAATTTGGAAAGGTATATCCCTTTCCTATATCAGGAAGGACAGAACTCTTTTGTTGTTGTTGTTACTCATTATATATTTTATTTTATTTTTTGAATTTTAATTTGTTATATATGAAAACAGAATGCATTACAATTCATATTACACATATAGAGCACAATTTTTCATACCTCTGGTAAGGACAGAACTCTTAATCACTAGGAGACAACTCAAGAAATTTATCACCCCAGAGGCACAAAGCTTTAAGAGGAATTTACATAATACACCTTGCTAAATACCCTTATCTTCTTTACTTTTCTTCTATATTTACCTTTTCTCATATATTTGTCTTGCTGCCCTTAAAAGCCCAGAAGACAGGGCTGGGGGTGTGGCTCAGTGCTACAGTATTTGCCTGGCTTGCGTGAGTCCCTGGGTTTGATGCCCAGCAGTGTAAAAATAGAAAAAAACAAAAAAACAAAACAAAAAAAAAACCCAAAAATCACTGAAGACATAAATACAGGGGTCTGTTAACTCTCAGAACTGGTGGACATTGGCTGTGAGACAGCAGATACCTACCAGATTCTAGTTCCTTGTAGATGTAATGTTACTGTAGAATAATAAATAACTTGGAGGATGCTTCATTCCTGCTAATTGCAATTCTTACCTGGAAGGTATAATACAAATTGAGTAACAACCAATTGCCCATCTCTACTATTCTTGTATAACAATGCAATTGTAACAACTGGTAATCTGTGACCTCCTTCCTTTTCTTCTTTTCTAACCCATGTAAGCAGACCTCTTGGATGCCACTTTGGAAGCACTTATTTTTGGCAACTAGAACTCACATTTTTTCTGCAGGTGACCATCCTCACTTTGGTTCTGATGAACTCTTGCTGTCCTACTCAACTTACCCTCTCCTCTCTCTTGTCACTTCTAGAATTTACTGTCCTTTGTTCAGATGCTGTGTTGACCTCAGGGTCTGACCATGCCTTGAGTTACTACTCATCAGTGAGTTTTTCCCCAGATAGTTGTAATGACTGTGTTTTCATAAACTCTGCCTCTTGTTAGCCACTGAACCTAAGAAGGTAGAGAATTTTTTTTCTCCTCCTATAGTCATTTTTTCTAGGATCATTTGGTTTCTTCAGAGAAGAATCCACTGATGATGTCCTCCTGCCTATTACCCGTGGATTAGCTGGGTATTTTTGAAGCTGAGTAGGGGGCTGGTGGTCTTCTGTTTCGGTAGGTGGTGACTTGAAGTTATCCCTGGGCCCTCATTTTTCAGTAAGGCCTGCTCTCACCAAGTGCTCTGAGGCTTGGAGCCCACTCTGATTCCATTTTTGCTCTAGGATCAATGCCCAGAGTCCCACAGTGGTATAGGAAGGTAGGTAGTCTGGCATGTGGGCTAGGGAGAGAGCCTGGGGTTTAATCTTATGCTGACTTCCAATGCCCCTTTTCCCTCTTGGTCCCATACCTTTTCCTCACCCTCTATGTCTCTTAATGTCTCTGATTCCCTAATCTTTTTCAGGATCAGCAGTGTAAAGCAGTTTGGTCCTCACTTTCATCTCTTTGTGATGGCACCTGCTATTTACTTTCTTAACTCGTTTTCTAATTCTTTGATCCATATTCTAGCTTCTAAATTTGGTGAACATCTCTTGTCTGCTGTCCCCCGATTTGTCTCTTTAACATTTACTTGTTGTACGATGGGTTGAGAACAGAATAAATTTGGGTTTTTCTATTGTAAGTTAAATGGAAGACCTGTAGTTTTATAAATAAACAAATCATAACTAAAATACGATGTGGCTGTACTCAGGGGCACTCAATTACTAGCAGAACAACAGCAGCATTCTGAAAGTTTTGTGTCAGCTTCTGAGTTGAGATTTTTGATAAGTGGGTTTAACTAAACATCTTTCATCATTGTGATTGAGGACCTGAATGCTTTTCTTCCTGCTTCTTTTTTGTTCCATTTTATTTTCAAAACTGAAGTCTGCTTTGGGGTTTCCTAGTTCCATCTAAACTCCTTTGGCCTGTCGGTTCATGAGAAGGTCCCACTGGGACAGTGTCAGACTCTCAGCAGCACCTGTAGAAAACTCACCTGTTCTGGTTGCTGCCATGGAAGCGCCTGGACCCGCTGGGAAGGCAATCCAACCTGTCAATCTCCCCAGCTCTGCAGATATAAGCATCTTGAGTCATCGTGGGCTGTAGTTTTAGCAAAAGTGCTTTGAAGGGAGGGAGGACGAGAGGAAGGGGGCTGGCATGCTCCAGGAAATTAAAAGAGTGTCTGAACAGTGAAGTGACAAGATGGTAATCACCACCAGGCTGGCTAATTGAGACTTGGCTTATTGGGCTGACAGCAGAGGAAGAGCAGGAGTCTGGTTTCAGAACCAAGATTAACAGGAGGGGGTGGGGGGAAGATATCTAATTGGAAGCAACATTAACTTTTTAAAGAAGCAGATAAAGGCTGAAAGGCAGGGAGACTATTCAACTAGACAGCCTCATAATGGAAAGGAAATAGAAGATTAAACTGCTGTGGATTCTCTATGCTTGGGCTTTTTCATATCCACAGACCTCCTCAGAGCCTGCCTTCTCTTTGCTCTTTGACCCTCTCAGGACCATGTCTGAACATGGAAGGGAAGCATTTATATTTGAAGGAAACTTGTGGGGCTGAAAAGGGATGGTATCAGAGAGATGGCTGAGCCAGAAGCAAACAACAGAGGCTCAGAACTGTTTAAGGCTTCTTAAGGCCGTGGGGCAGACATTCCCATGGGCAGTATGAGGGTGGCTGCCTGATACTGGCAGCTGAGCCACAGTCAGGGTATCTGAAGCAGGTTTACAAGGAATTTGTCAAAGCTGCTTTGCAGGGGCTACATGTTGACTGTAGGGGTTTTAAACAAGACAAAAGCATTTAGAAAAGAAAAGGAGTTTATTTGCAAAGAAGTTTTGCAAGGGAGTCCAGGCTTATAAAGACTGTTCTCCAAATAAGATATACTAGTTATTGGAAGAAAATAAATCAAGATGCCACGAGTCACTGTAGCATGTCTTGGTAAGCAAACAGCATCGTTCTCATCTGATTTATCTTCTATTCTCGAAGGTGCTCAATATTTGGTGACATCAGGACCTTGGAAGTCAGGAATAAAGTTTTCTATTGTTGCTATTTTCTTTTTAAGGAGTCCACGTGGTGTCCAATGACTCAAGATTTCTTTTATTTTGGGAACCAGAGCTAGGCGGGACAATCCTGGTTTTGTTTCGTGCTTTCTCATTATTGTTGATCTCAGGTACAAGCGTTCCCTGGCTGTGGAGTCTGCTTGGCAAAGTCGCTCATGAAGGAGGCATTGAAAGGTGTCAGCTTTGCTTTCACAGACCTTCCTACTTCTTAATCTCCCCCCAAATATGCCTATTTGATCACATAGGTTTGCTTAGCAATTTTATGGTTCCCTTCATTAATTTTGACGCTTTCTTTTATTTGTCTGGTTTTACTCATATAGGTGTAACCAGGGATGTTGATTAATGCACAAATGCCTCCTTGTGATGTGGTTAATAAAACTAGAGTCATAAGATTCTAAGGCTTGGGAGTTAGTTTCTGTCTGAAAGCTTTATAAAGCCTTCAGGGCTGGATTTTTTATTCTTTTTATGTTCCAGAAGTATTTTTATTGCCTTGCTAGCTTGTCTATGGAGACCAGGAGCCAAGAACTGTCCAATTCACCTCTCCTGGATTTCACGGGCAGTACCTACAATCGTGGAACCTTCTCATTCCTCATCACTCCTGGCCAGGACGGGGTATTTTCATTGTCTATATGTCCAGGACTTCATAAGCCATAAAACTGGTGGCCAGTCAAAATTTCTTTGTAGAAAATTTAAAGGCATCCTTTTCACCTATGAAGCCCAGTGTCTGTTCCTTAATCGTGGGCTTATCATACCCAATTCAAAATGAGATTTATTTTTCCCTGTGACATTTCTGGCACAGTGATGCTTATAAATTTGATTTTTCCAATTATATTCCAGTAAAAAGGAGGACATATTTTTATTAAATTTATGTAAATAACATAATCTTGGAAAGTAAAAAGTTTTGGCAGAGTACTTCCCCAAATATTTAACCATTCTTGTCCCTATTGTGAGTTGTTTTATAGAAAAGATCAATTGAGTTATGCCACATTTTTCAGAATCATTCATTGTAGAGTTTTCCTGATTGTTTAGTAATTTATAATCTTAAGATACCATTAGAAGAGTGTTTCATTCTCATTTAATATGTATAGAGCCTATTAAATTGAGGTTTAGAGACGGATCAAGAGAAATAAAAAGGGCTTTCTTACCTGCCTATTAAAAATATACCATTAATCATACGTGAGTGTTTCATTTGCTCCTAGGTAATTGGTTCTTGTTTTGCTGATCTTAGGCTAATTAGCCGCCTACTTTCATGAATTTATTTGGACTAAGACAGTTTGGGATTTAGTAATCCCAAACTAGGCCCTTGGTATAGATTGACAGATGTCTGTTGAGGCTTGGCTGTATTGGCCCAGCTGGCCAGCCTGCCCTTACTTGTGTATCACTTTAATCTGACCAGTTGAGAGAACATGAAACTCACTTAGATTCACCATTTCTTCCACAAGACTCAATTTCTGATCTGCAGTTTGTAGGAGAAATCTGTAGGCAAATTTGAGGGAAAAGCAGAAATCTGTCAATGATAAGATTGACTATGCTTTAAGTTAATTTATTATAACAAATAACAATATCAGAAAGAGATGGTGGACCCCTCTCTTGAGGTATAATACATTATGAAATTCACAAGGAGTTGATCAGTGATTACATCTAGAGGAAAAATATATTGTGAACAGGATAGGCTTTAATAAGATAAGATTTTTATGGGCAATAAGTATTATGTAAACATTTTTCATACAGTAATAAAATTGGAAAAACTTTATTTTATCAAGGATTCTATTGATTAGAAATATTGTCTGGGTTTCCTTTTAAATGTATACATATTATAAAACTTTTAAACTTTTGTTTAAAAATACTGAGTTTCTCTTAAAATTAGGTATTTGCTATGAGTTGCATTACTTTGTTTCTTCTCTTGGAACTTGGCAACCAGAGAGCAATGACTTAATATATTATTCAAACTAAACTCTTCCCCCTTGACCCACTTAATCAGCTTCCTGTTACTGTAACAAAATACCTGAGATAAGCAACTTGAAAGAAGGAAAGGTCTATTTTGGCTCACAGTTTTATGTGGTGGAGAAAGCTACTCACTCATGGTAACTTGGAAGCAAAAGAGAGAGGAAGAAGAGAGTCCTTCTGGAGTCCAATCTCCTCTTCATTGGTATGCCGCCAATGACACAACTTTCTCTCACTGGGTCCTACCTCATACAGGTTTCATCACTTCCCAATAGCACCAAGGTGGAGACCAACCAAGCCTTTAACACCTGGCCAGTGGGGGATGTCTCATATCCAAATCACAGCATTCCCCACATAAATCTTTCCAGAGATACTGGTTCAGTAAGTGTTAGAAGCTTTCTCAAAAGTCAGGCACATTTAAAGCACTGGAAGTTCAAATAGTTCTTTATTTTCTGGAAATTCTTGATTTTAAAAAGTATTTGATATATTTATTGGTCTTTTGAAGATGATTAAAACAGGAGGGCTATTAAATTTTAGAGATTTGTAATTTAGTTTATTCATTTCTACTGGAGGTAGAGAAGTTATACTAGTGTGTTTGCATTGCAAATATTTTACACATAAAAATTTTGTATCAATTCCTGGGTGAGCTACCCTTTCTAGCAGGATTTCTGTTTATTTTATCATATGCTGTTTTCTGTGGGTCTTCTCTGATCAGATTGTGAGTGAAGGTAAGGACCCAACTCTAAGGTTTATTTTTCTTTATATCTTGATTTGACTCATTTAGGCATTTCTATATAATCATCTAGTTTCCTTTAAAGAGACGAGAGAAAAAGTCAGAAATCTAGTTTTCTCTGGAGGTCACCAGACAAGTCAGCAGTGACTCTGGCCTCCTCATTCCCACCCGTGTTCTGGCTTACCCATGTGTCGTCAAAATTGTGCAAACTATACAAATCCCTGTCAGCAGTCAGAGTTCTGTTTCCAAAGCCACATAAACCAGTTTCATTGACTTCAACCTTTTTGTGCATTTTATTCCCCAGAATAATAGACCCATATTTTTGGATCATGTATTTTATAGTATGTATACACTATAGAATTTGGGGACCAGTGAATTTCCTGAATTTTAGAGAGAAAACGAGAATGAGAAAACGAGAGCCGCAGTAAACACTATTATTGGAAATAGATATAGAAAGATAATACAAGTATCTGTAACAACTTTAAAAGGCTGTTCTGGTTTGGATGTGAGGTGCCCTTCAAAAGCTCACCTGTGAGACAATGCAAGAAGGTTCAGAGGATAAACGATTGGGTTATAAGAGTCTTAACCCAACCAGTGAATTATTCTCCTGATAGGGATTAATTGGGTGGTAACTAAAGTGGTAGGGTGTGGCTGGAGGAGTGGGAATTGGGGGCGTGGCTTTGTAGCAGTCAAGAGGAGACCCCCTCTGCTTTCTGATCACATTGTGAGCTGCTTCCCTCTGCCACACTCTCCAGCCATGATGCTCCACTTCACCTGGAGCCCTGAGGAATGGAGCCAGCCTTCTGTGGACTAAGACCTGAAACTGTGAGCCCCCAAATAAACCTTTCCTCCTTTACAATTGTGTTGGTTGGGTTCTTTAGTCACAGCAGCAAAAAATCTGACTAAAAGGTGAATTATGCTCCTTTTGTGAAGCAAGGCAAGGCCTTTTTCATTTACATGTACATAGACTCAAAGAGAAGGAATGGCCCTCAATTCACAGGTACTGCATGGGTCAGCAAAACTCCCTGGTTGGTTGTGGATGCATGATAAGAGGACCAAGGATACACAATGGATCTCAAACCACACTAGTTGGCTGTTCCTTGATCTATAAGCTACTCTCCATTCTAGGATTTTTTTCATAGCAGTAAACAAATGAGACAAACCACAGGGAGCTAGCCAGAAGACGTCAGAATCCTCCAGACAAACGCAAAGCAACATTTGTCATCTTCCCTTGAACAAAGACCAGATTCCCTATCATCTGTTGTCCACAAGAAACCAGATTATTAGGCTACATAATAAAATCCAGGATTCCTAAGAAAGTCATTAAAAATAGTAGCTAATGCAAGCTCACTGAGAAACAAAATATCAAAAAAGAAACAGGAAGTCCAGAAATTGAGAGTGAGACTGAAAGTGGTACTGTGGCACATGGCTCTCCCCAGAAACTGAAAAAGATTTGCCTTGACCGAAGGTTACCATACGTGGTGCCCCATCTGGCTATGAACCTCCAAATCACTTGTATAGGCTTTTTCTCTTTTTATCATAGGTTAAATCTCCCATGTATTGTTCACAGCATGCTAATGGAAAATCCCAGCCTTGCCTTCTCCTACCACTAGGAACAGGATTCAGCTCACTTCTTCAGAAACATTGCTCAGAACAGTGATTTCCAACCTGGATGTGGGATGAAGAATTATCCTTAAGAGATTCATCAGCTCACAATCACCTTGTACTGATTGTGAACTAAGTAAAAAAAATGTCCTCAACATGTGAACTAACCAGTATTTTATCAGCATTTTGTGCTGCTGTGCTGAATAAAATACTAATTAACTTTGAAATGTATCGAATACAGGATCCCTTTGTCGGTCACCATGTATTGTGACACTTGATGGGATTTGACAGGCTGTAGGAGGCAAATACTGTTGTTAACATTTTTTTTTTTAACATGAAGATAATCACAGACGCATTGAAGGAACTTTCCTGGGATGAGAGGGGCTCTCATAAATTCACATCTATTTCTTTCATTATCATAGTAGGGACAGAAATGTACCTAGTACTAAGTGTGAGTCTGAGAAGGTAGAATGTAGAGGGGAACCTTGATTTTTCTGGGAGAAATGACATGGTAAGTGAAGGGAAAGCGAGGAACAAGAGACTGGTAATCGAGAAATGAAAGATGGAGACCAGGCAGAGATACACACAAGAGTTTATTTGTCAGAGCTGACAAATAAAGGCCATCTCTGTAGGAGAGAGAGGCAAAACAGGCTTGGGTTCCGGGACCTTTATGGAATCAGAGCTGGGTGGGTCCTAATGTGGGGGGTGGTTAAGGGTTGGGTTGATATGAGGGAGTGGTGACCCTTTCTCAGCAACGCCCTTGGGTGGAATGCAAAACCTTTTCCTTAAAATGGTGGCTGTCACTTAAGATGGCCGTCCAGACGCTAAGCAAGCACCTTATAGTAAGGAAGGTTGGTCCTTGGTCTTTGAGGTTGAGGATTTGGGGCTAATTCCAGTTGTTCCTGGTGTCTGCTTTGTCCTGGGGAGGGCTGAAGCTGAAATCTGGTATCTCCAGATTTAATCACCTAGGCTCAACCCAGGAGGCACACCAAGACCCTGAGATTAGCTTTGTGGTGGGACTGGCCTTTCTTTAAAGCCCTGTAGCCCAAGATCTCTCTCTCTGTGCAGGGAATACAGTGGTGCTGGTTTGAAACCCCTAGTTTAAGGAAGGCAAATATAAAACAAAGCCCAGCAAAAACCCATCAGGAAATGACAGCTTGAGAAGATGAAATGAAATTAATTGTACTGAATAAATAATGAGAGCACAAGCTACTAACTTAAAGATCTATTCTAATGTTCATGTGAAGGAAATTTAAAATCCCAGGGGATATTTGCAAATAGTGATGTTTCCAAACAGTTCTGGTTTTATAATTCACTTTTGTAGCCCTTTTGGAGAATTCTGTCTTTATGTTTATAGTTCACTCTTGGAGCCCAGAAGGGCTTTATTAAGAGTTAAAAGCACAGGGCTGGGGTTATAGCTCAGTGGTAGAGTGCTTGCCTAGCACATATGAAGTACTGGGTTCGGTCCTCAGCTCCATATAAAAATAAAATAAAAGTATTGTGTCTATCTACAACTAAAAATATTTTTTAAAAAAGAGTTAAAAGCCCACTCTTGAGGAGTGTTCCCTGTGGTCTTAGGATGGTTTTCTACGTTTTCTTCCAGACTTTTTCTACAGTGTCTTCTATCAGATCAGTAATGCTTTCTGAATTATTCAAGTTGAAGGTGAATTCAAGTGGACTTTTAACTCCTTTGATCTAAGGAAAGGAGAAAATTTTTCTGACATCTTAATTAACTCATGGTGTGTATCCAGTAGGGGAAAATGGTCTTTATGTTTGGAGACTTTTGAAATTAGAGAAAGCATATTTGAATTGTGGACAATTGGTTCAAATTAAACTGAGAAATGATATGCAAACATTTAAACTTATGCAGTTTTAGAGCTAATGAAGCAATTGATTTCCATGTGAAAGCTTTTTTTTTTTTTAACCGACTATTAGGAATTTTAATTTGTCTCACAGTTTGATGTTATGTTTGGCTTTCTATGATTATGTAAATTATAGTCATTTTAATTTGGGCCACACAATTTTATAGACCTAATTTATTTCCCTTATTGTTACATTAATAGAATGTTTTCATTTAATATGTAATTTAAGTAGAAATTTATAAGAAAATAAAAAATAAGACTGTATTATTTGATATTTAAAATTCACACTGAAGAAGTTAACTTCAATTTTTAGTTTATGTGAGAGGGAAGGGTGGGAGATATAGATGGGGTTAGGGAGAAGAGTTTTCTTTCTTTTTTCTTCATTTTTTTTCTTTTAAAATAGTTATAAATTCACAACAAAGTGCAACAAAATGTGTAGGGTGGTTCACCTTCCTCCCGTAGTGTTAGCAGTTTGTATAACTATAGTGCAATATCAGTGCCAGGAAACAGACTGCATTGGTAGAGTCTACAGAGCTCATTCTGCCTTTGCCAGTTATACAAGTACGCATTTGTGTATGTGTGTATGTATCTGTGCAGTTTTATCACAAGTGTAGCTCCATGTAACCACCACTATCATCAATATTTTGACAGTTCCATAATTACAAGACTCACTTGTGATATCCCTCTCCAGCTACCTTCACACCCTCTCTCCCAAAACTTTTAACCCCTGGCATCTATTCATCTGCCTTCCCTCACCATAATTATGTTGTTTCATGATGATTCTAGAAATGTCATCATATGATATGTATCCTTGTGAGACTGGCTTTTAAAAAATTTTTTTTTGTAGTTGTAGATGAACATAATGCCTTTTTAAAAAAATTTATGTTTTATGTGGTGCTGAGGATCGAACCTAGTTCTGCATACCTGCTAAGCAAGCACTTTACCACAACCCCAGATCCAAGATTGGCTTTTTTATTCAATTTTCTTGACTTTCATCCAAGTTGCTGTATGTGCCAATAGTTTGTTCACTTTATTGCTGAGTAGTATTCATGGCATTATATACCACAGTTTACTTAACCCTTCATGCATTGATGGACATTTGGATAACTTACAGGTTTTGGATGTGAAAAAGTTGCTGTGAATATTTATTTAGAGGTTTCTGGGTGAAAAATAAGTTTAAATTTTGCTGGGAAATAAACTCAAAAAAATTTCTGAGTTGTGTAGTAAGTACATTTTTTAATTTTGAAAGGAAATTTCCAAATTGTTTTCCAGAGTGAGGGAAGCATTTTACATTCTCAACTGTGACATGCAAGTGATAGTTTTTCCACATCCTTGCTAGCATTTGATGTTATCACTAATATTTATTTTAGTTATCCTTATAGGTGTGCAGTGATATGTTATTGTGGTTTTTATTCTCTAATGGCTAATGATGTTGGTCTCCTTTTTATGTGCTTATGTAATGTATGTACATTTTCTTTGATAACATGATTGTGCAAATCTTTTGCTTATTTTCTTTCTTTCTTTTTTTTTGGGGGGGGTGGATATGGGGGGTTACATCGGATTGAGCTCAGGGGCGCTCAGCCACTGAGCCACATCCCCAGCCCTATTTAGTATTTTATTTAGAGACAGGGTCTCACTGAGTTGCTTAGTGTCTCACTTTTGCTGAGGCTTGCTTTGAACTCGCAATCTTCCTGCCTCAGCCTCATGAACCACTGGGTTTACAGGTGTACACCACTGTACCAGTCTCTTTTGTCTATTTTCTAATTGGATTGTTTTGTCAGTGCTGAATTTTGAGAGTTCTTTTTGTATTATAGGCATTAGTCCTTTGTTGAAATTGTGGTTTGCAAATGCTATTTCCCACTCTGTACTTTTTGTCTCATTGCAGGGTCTTTTGCAGAGCCAGAGATTTTAATTTTATTGAAGCACAATATTTTGATTTTCCTGTTTTGGAACACTAGTTTTCTGTCCACTGAAACAATTATAGACTAAAAGAGCATGAAGAAACTTTAGAAAGATTCTTAAGAACAGTGTTTTATGAATTAGTTATTTTACTTTTATTTTTGAAATAATTATAGATTTATAAGAAGTTACAAGATAGTACACAGAGATCCCATGGTTCATGTGATTTCCTTCCTAGGTTTAATCTTACATGATTTTAGTATAATATAATAAACAGGAGGTTGATATTTGTGCAATGTATGTGCATAATTTTATGTAAATTTATCACATGTGCAGATTTAATCACTACCTTATTCAAGATACAGAACTGTTTTTGTACAATCACCACAGAGATCTCCCCGGTGCTACCCCTTTATTCACATCCACCTCCTTTCCTGTTACACCCCAACCCTGAACCACTGGCAACCACTAATTTGTTCATCTTTATTATGTTGTCATTTCAAGAGTATTATGTAATTGGGATAATACAGTATATGACTTTTTGAAATTGGCTTTTCCTCCACTCAGCATAATGTCATTAAGATCCATCTCAATTGTTGTGTGTATCAATAATCCATTCCTTTTTATTGCTCAGTAATATTTAATGGTATATACAGTCATAAATCACAATAGAATTATATCCTGAGAAATGTGTTTTTAGTTGACTCATAATTGTGAGACCATCATAGAGTGTACTTACACAAACTTTGATGGTATGGATTAATCACTTGACATGGTCTCTTGATGTAATTCCTGATACCAGAACCAGACAAGGGTGCAACAACAAAAAGGAAAACCACAGGCCAATATCTTTGATGAGCATAGATGCATAAGTCCTCAACAAAATATTAGAAACCAAATCCAATAGTGCTTTAAGAAGATTATTTGCTTTGATTTAGTGGTTCATCTTGGGGATGCAAGGATGGTTTGCCATATACAATCAATAAATATGATACACAAGATCAACAGAAAGAAGAACAGAAGACCATTCAGTCATCTCAATAGATGCAGAAAAGGCATTTGAAAAAATTCAATATCCTTTTATGATAAAAATGCTAAAAAGTTAAGGATAGAATATAAAGGTCATTTATATGATAATAAAATAACAAAATAAAGGTCATTTATATCAAGGCAACATCAAACATTACACTAAAAGGGGAAAATATAAAAAACTTTTTCTCTAAGATCTGGGACAAGACAAGATGCCCACTTTTATTCGACATAGCACTGGGAGTCTTAGCTAGAACAATCAGGCAAAAGAAAGAAATAGGCATTCAAATTTAAAAAGAGGAAGTTAAATAGTCACTGTTTGGAGATATAGGATCCACCAAAAACTATTAGAATTCATTAATAAAGTCAGTATCAGGATGCAAAGTTGATATACAAAGGTCAGTGGCAATGATATACACCAATGTCGAATTTTTGAAAATGTAAATCAAGAAGGCAATTCTATTTATAATAGCTAAAAAAAGGTTTTTAGAAATGAATTTAACCAAAGAAATGGGAGAGTTCTAGAATGAAAATTATGAAACACTAATGAAAGAAATTTAAAAGGACCCCCCCCGATACAAATAAGACATCCCATGTTCATGGATTGGAAGAATCAATATTGTTAAAATTTCCATATTATATTATTAAAATGTCCATACTATTCAAAATAATATACAGATTTAATGAAATATATATCAAAATACCAATGAAATTCTTTCCAGAACTAGAGAAAAAAGCCCAAAATAATCCTAAAATTTGTATGGAACCACGAACAAACAAACAAACAAACAAATAAAAATCAGAGAGCCAAAGACAAATGCTATCTTAAGCCAAAAAGAATAAGGCATTACACTACTTTACTTTAAAATATACTACAAAGCTGTAATAATCAAAACAGCATGGGATTGGCACAAAAACGTACATGTAGACCAATGGAATAGAATAGAGAAATTGGAATTAAACCCATGCATCTAGAGCCAGATTATTTTGAACAAATATACAAAGACAACATTGCAAGAAATGACAGCATTTTAAATAAATGGTGCTAGGAAAGGTTAATATTTACATGTAGATGAATTAATCTAGCCTCCTAAATCTCAGAAGTCATAAAAATCAGCTCTAAATGGATTAAAGATTTAAGTGCAAGACCTGAAACTGTGAAACTATTAGAAGGTAATATAGGAGAAATACTTTAGGACATTGGAATTAGCAAGGAGTTTTTTTTATATAAACCTCAGAATCACAGGATACAAAATAAAAGCAGACAAATACAAAAAAATCAATAGAGTTAAGCGATAACCTACAGAATAGGAGAAAGTATTTGTAAATAATATTTCTTTTTAAATTTATTGGTTCTTTTTAGTTATACATGACAGAATCTATTGTGATGTAATTATATAAGCATGGAATGTATCTTATTGTAGTTAGAGTCCCATTCTTATAAATGTACATGGTGGCGGGATTTACTGTGTTGTTTTCATATATGTGAATGGGAAAATTATGTCAAGTTAATTCCTCTTTCTTTTTCCTATCCCCTCTCCTTTCCCTCCATTCCCCATGCAGATCATTATGCTAAGGAAAATAAACCAGGCACCTCTATTCTTCCCCTCACCTTTGTAAATAATACTTCCAATAAATAGTTAAAATTCAGAATATGTAAGGGACTAAAAAATTCAATAGCAAACAATGATAACAACAAAACTCTAAAAACCTGATTAAAAATGGGCAATAGACCTAAACAGATATTTTGAAAAAGAAGACATACAAATGGCCAACAAGTATATGAAAAAAAAATCAACATTACCAATCATCAGGGAAATACAAATCAAAACTAAACTGAGATGTCATCTCACCCTGGTAATAACGACTATTATAAAAAAGAATAAAGGTAAGTGTGGGTAAAGATGCCTTTGTCCACTGTTGATGAGAATGTAAATAAGTATAGCAATTATGGAAAATAGTATGGAAAATTTCCTCAAAAAATTAAAACTAGGATTACTGTATGATCTAGCAATCCCACTGTTGGAGATATATATATATATATATATATATCTCCAACAGAAATGAAATCAGATATCAAAGACATATATCACTCCCATTTTTACTACAGTTATAATTACAATAACAATCTAAGTGTTCATCAACTGATGAATAGATAAAGGAAATATAGTACTTATACACAATGGACTACTAGACACACACAGACACTTAAAAGAATGAAACACTGCCATTTGCAATAACACTGATGGAACTGCAGATCATTATGTTAAGTAAAATAAACCAGGCACAGAAGGACAAGTACCATATGATCTCTCATATCTGACATCTAGAAAAGTTGGTCTCATAGAAATTGAGAGTAGAGTAGTAGTTACCAGAGTCTATGGAGAGCAGGGTGAGGGAGGGATTAATGGGGACCAAGTTACAGTTAGATATAAGTGTGAAATTCTGGTGTGCTATTGTATAGTAGGGTGATTATATCCTTCATATTTCCAAGAGTTAGAAGATTTTGAATGTCCTCACCGTAAAACAAATGTTGCAGGAGGTGGATATGTTTAACCTGACTCGAGCATCATGCAATGTCTGTCTGTGTAGAAACCTCATACACATGGTGCTCCATTAGTATGAAAAGTCTATCTTTTTAGGTGTCAGTTAAAAATCAATAACAATAAAAGGAGATGTGGTAAATACAAGTCATGTAACAATGCTGCTGGTGTAACACTGCCTATTGTCCTATGGTAACCTTTTAAAAAGAATAAATACGAAGAAGACTTTGTAAAACAAAGAAGTATAGCATTTCAACGCATTAGCCAGTGAAATAGTTGTTTATTATCCTTGTCAGGAATGATGACCCCACATATTGCATGTGCTGTGTTCTATATGATTGGAAGCTTAGTAGGTTTGTTTGCACCAGCAGCACTATAAACATGAGTGATGTGTCGTGTTTTAGCATATGAGGTTAAGATGGCACTAAATAGTAGGGATTTTTCGGCTCCTTATAATCTTATGAACCATTGTCTTATATGCTGTTCATCATTGACTGAAATATCATCGTATGGTACGTGACTATATAAACTAGGACATTTTGGCCATTTCTAATTTGTGGTAATTACAAATAAAGCTGCTGTGAACAGCTATGTACAGGTCTATGTGTGGATGAAGTTTTCTTTCTGTATGATAAATGCACAATATGTGATTACTGTATGATAAATGCATGGATATGATAAACATATGTTTAGCTTTTAAATAAACTATCAATCAGTTTTCCATGGTAGCTGTAGAATTTTACCTTCCTGCTTGGAATGGATGAGAATCCATTTTCCCACATCCCTAGTATGGTAACTATTTTTGAAAGAATAATATAATTCAATAATACAACTCAGATATAATTCATGCAGTATAAAATTCACCATTTTTAAGTGTAAAAATCAGTGCTTTTAGTATCTTCACAGAGTTCTACAGCCATCACTACTACTTTATTTTATTTTTTTTTTTTGTACTAGAGATTGAACCCAGGGGTGCTTAACCACTGAGCAACATCCCCAGTCCTTTTTTATGTTTTATTTTGAGGCAGGCTCTTGCTAAATTGCTGAGGGCCTTGCTAAGTTGCTGAGGCTGGCTTTGAACTCACCATCCTCCTGCCTCAGCCTCTGGGATTACAGGTGTGGGCCACTGTATCTGGTCTGCTGCATAATTTTGGAACAGTTTTATCACTAAGTAGAACCCTTGCCAGTTAGCAATCATTCTCCATCTCTCAGACTCCTTTAAACTTGGGGAAACCACTGATATTTCTTTTTCTATGGATTTTTCTATTCTGGAAATTTTATACAAGTGGAATTATGCACTATAGCTTTTTATGTCTGGCCTCTCTTATTTAACATTATGTTTTCAAGGTTCATTCATGTTATAGTATGTATCAGTACTTTATTCCTTGGTAAGGCTGAACATCATTCCACTTAGGCATGTGCTACATTTTCTTTATTCATCTAGTGATATACACTTGGCTTGTTTACACTTTGGGGTATGTAATACTAAACATTTGTGTATACGTTTTCTGAATATTTGTGTACAAATTTCTGATGTTTTCTTAACTCTTTGGTATTGATGTGTTCCTATGGTATCTCTATGTTTATCATAATTTTTTTTAGCCAAATTTTTTCCAAATTGGTGTATCGCTTACACATTTCCATCAACATGTATATATGAGCCATGATGAGGTCTCCAACTTCTGTACATTTTTGCCAGCATTTGTTATTGTCTGCTTTTGAAAATGAATTATAAAGTGATATCTCATTGGATCTTGATTCCACTACCTTAATGACTGATGATATTGAACATTTTTTTTTTCATGAGCTTATTTCACATTTGTGTATGTTCTTTGGAGAAATATCAGTTCAAATCTTTTGTATGTTTTAACGTGGATTTCTATTTCTTTTAACAGTTGAATTGTAAGAACTCATTGTGTATTTGGGATACAAGTTCCATTTCAGATACATTGTTTTCAAATATTTTCCCTCATTCTGCCACTTGTCTTTTCATTTTCTTGATAGTACCTTTGGATGCACAAGGGTTTTTAATTTTTGATGAAGTCCAGCTTATCTACTTTTTCTTCTGTTGCTAGTGGCTTGAGTATCACATCCAAGAAACTATTGCCTAACCCTAGGTCATAAAGATTTTTTCCTACCTTTCCTTCTAAGATTTTTACAATATTTGAGCTTATATTTTGAGTTTATTTATGTATGGTACGATGCAGGAGTTCAACTTCACTCTTTACTTGGATTTCCCATTATCCTAGCACCATTTACGTTATGTAATACACTTATTACATATATTGATATAGAAACACAGATGTGAGATTTTGGGATGCCTTCTTTTCTTCCTCCTTGTTTTTCTTTTGGTTTTTGACCGATGATCTTGATTTTCAGTTTCTCAATTTCTGTGTTTCCATATTAGTACCACGAAAAATTTCCATCTGAAAGCCTACTGGGATTCTTGAGCCTAACTGTTCTGAAGCACGTTCCCCAAACCAGGTCCTACTAGTGTCAGCCGTGACTCCATTCCCTTGTGCCTCAGCCATACACTTGGAGTCATCCTCCACTCCTCTCTCTTAAACCCCACACCCAATTCACTAGCAAATCCTGTTGTCTATACCTCCCAGGCACAGCTCCCACTCTCAGAGCCCTCTCTAGCCACTATCACCTCTCCCAGGTGAACTGAATCAGCACTAACTGCTTTTCTGGCCTCACTCTTGCTTTCCCCTCCTCCCAATCCGTTCAACCAGCAGCCAGAAACCTGTTCCTACCTGTCTGAGGTTCCTGAAAGCAAAGTCTGAGAGAAAGGCATTTGTATACATATTTTATTTGAGAATGTGGTCCCAGGAGCATAAGTGAGAGTCAGGAATTGAAAATGGAAAGAGGTGGAGTTGATACTACAAAGAGTAACTCAAGAAACTGATGCTTTATTCCAGGGGGACCCCGTGAGGAGCATAATTAATGTGTGTCAGAGCTGTGCACTGTGGGGAAAAAGGGGAAAGAAGCACTGGTGTCTGACCCTAGTGATCAAAGTTTGCTCCAAGTATGTACATGTATGGGATGCCCCATGTTAGAGGCTCAGAAGATATCTGGGGCAGGACACTGTGTATGTGGCACAAGCCTGCAGTGAGGCACTTGTGCCACAGTTCAGGGTAGAAATGGCTGCTGTAGTTGCAGCTAAAATAGGAGGTAAGACTGGGGTCAGAAGGATTATTCTGTGTCACTACTTGGCTCTCAACCATACAACTGCTTCTCGTTTTTCCCAGGATAAAACCCAAACTCTTCACTCTTCCCCACAATGGCCTCCTTGCTATGCCCTGAAGTCTTATCAAACATGCTCCATGTCAATGTCCTTGTTCTTTTCCCTTCCTTACCCCCCACTTAAAAGTTTCTGTTCAAATGCTGCCTTATCAGTGTGGCTTTCTCTGATATGATCTTGTATAGAAACCCTAGGAACCTACTCCAAAACTGTTAATACCAGGGCCTAAGGCCAAGATGCAAAAATCAATTGTATTCCTATACATTAGCAAAAACATATTTGAAATACATATTCAAAAATCCAAATTAACTCTGATTCCTACAACAATAACAATAATATACTTAGGAATAAATCGAACAAAGAAAGTGCAAGATGTGTCACTGAATGCTATGAAATAACATTGAAAAAAATTAAAAACAGGGCATGATGGTGCATACCTGTAATTCTAGTGACTTAGGAGGTTGAAGCAGAAGGATCGCAAGTTCAGAGCCAGCCTCAGCAATTTAGCAAGACCCTAAGCAAGTTAACGAGACTTCATTTCACAATTAAAAAATAAAAATGGGCTGGGGATGTGGCTCAATGGTTAAACACCCCTGGGTTCAATTCCCAGAACCAAACTGGAAAAATGGGAAAAAAATTAAAGACCTAAATAAATGAAAAGATATCAGAGTTTACAAACTGGAATGCTTAATATTATTAGCTGAGCTAAAGATTCAAGGCAATATCATCAAACTCCCACTGCATATTTTGTTGCTGTTTTTGCAGAAATATTGATAAGTTGATCCTAACATTTACATGGAAGTGCAAGAGACCCAGATCAATCCTAATAATCTTAGAAAAGAAAAAACAAACCTGGAAGACTCATACTTCCTGATTTCAAAAAATTACTACATGGCTACAGTAGCACAGACAGTGTGGTACTCATGTAAAGATGGAAATATAGATCAATGAGATAGAATTGAGAATCCACAAACATATTTACAACTCTCTGACCAATTGGCTTTTTTTTTTTTTATTACGGTGAAAAGAAAATTCAATGTGGAAAGAAGTCTTTCAACAAAGACTGATATTTCTGTTTCTATGGATTTTCTCACCTCCTCTTTCACCTGACTTCAATATGTTCCCCAAAATTCTGAGAGAAGAGTCTTCTGAAGCAGGTGTGTGCTCTGGATTTGAAGTGATCCTAGGGACAAGCTGGAGGGGGAAAGGAAGGCTAGAAAGTTGAAGTCAGTTGTCATCTCAGCCATCATTTCGTATCTTCCTGAAAGTCTATTGATTCTTGAACTGATTATCACTTATTATTCAGAACAGTTGGGAGGGGGTGGGTGAGAATTCCTGGAGCTTCTGAGGGTAAAGAAGGGAGACTCAGAAAGACTAAGGATTTAACCTGGACTACCTGATTAAAGTTGCTGCTTAGGTAAGCCCTGCGCCCTGGAGTTCCCAGTTCCGGTCCCTCCTCACCCTCTCCTGTCTGCATGAGTGTTCCAGTGAAGCCATGGCTATTTCCAGGGGCTCTTTTCAGGTTGGCCTGGGAGCCTGGAGTCTGAAACCCCTCACACTAGCCCCTCCACAGACTCTCTGAGGACAGCCATGTATGAGCCACAACAGAGCCCAGCACCCAGGGCTATGTCATGGAGAGGGTCCTTGTCCACTGACCTTTCTAAACTGTGATCCCTTGTCTAAAATCTTGACAAAAACTTGCAATGATGTGGTGAAAGATCCTTTCATTACTATGGCATTAACTGAACAAGTGAGTTGCTCACTGGCCCAAGGCCAAGTTTAGTTGTCAGATACGTGAAAACTGTGAAGAGAAGATAATGCATTTTCTTCTCCGGGGAGAAGAGAAAACATGTTCTCCTCTTTCATCTGTATCAAAGTTATCAACCTAACAGTTGTCTAAGCTTAGGAAACTGAACTTAAACTACAGTGAACATTGATTGCCTTTTTAGTTTTGGTACAATGTTTCATTTTTAAATTTCTGTTCTGTAAAGGGTTAGATGTCTTTGTTCTATACCTAACTCTTTGAATTTTCAGTCCTATATGCATTAGAAAATGTTTATATGATATGAATGAAAAGTAACAATCATATTTAGGTTTAATTATTTTAAAGAGAGAGAATTTTTTAATATTTATTTTTTTTAGTTTTCGGTGGACACAACATCTTTATTTTATTTTTATGTGGTGCTGAGGATCTAACCCAGCGCCCTAAGCATGCCAGGTGAGCGCACTACCACTTGAGCCACATCCCCAGCCCAAGGTTTAATTTTAATAGTAGTGTTTTAGTCAGCTTTTTTGCTTCTGTGACTAAAGGATCTGACCAGAACAATTTTAGAGGAGGAAAAGTTTATTGGAGGCCTCATGGTTTCAGAGCTCTTAGTCCATAGAAGGCTGGCTCCATTCCTCAGGGCTTGAGGTGAGGCTGAACATCATGGCAGGAGAGGGTGGTGGAGGAAAGCAGCTCACATATGGTGACCAGGAGGCAGAGAGATGGACTCCACTCGCTAGATACCAATATATACCCCAAAGCCATGCCCCAATTCCGGCTACACCCTACCACTTCAGTTAATCCCATCAGAGGTCAATTCACTGATTAGCTAAGGCTATAACCCAATCCATTTCTCCTCCACACCTTCTTGCATTGTCTCACATGTGAGCTTGTGGAGGACACCGCATCTAAACCATAACAAGTAGTCCAGATGCGATGTTAGCAAACGATAGCAGCATAAGTGTAAGAATGTATTATTTTACAAACGTGTACAAACTGAAACCTTGAGAAGATCCTGGAACATATCTAAGAATGAGATTTGGCTTTACAGGTCTGGTAAAAGTCTAAGGATAGGAAATATATGGACTATATGAAGTAAAATGAATGAAGGGAAGAAAGTCATTTAAAATGTTTTCCTATTCAAAACATCAGGAAGTCAATGGCACCCGGATAATGCCACCTGGCACAGGTGATAAACATTATGCTCTTTTCAATTTCTCTTTTTATGTTCAGTGATGATGCACAGCCTGAAAGAGAAAATCTTCAGGGTTTCATATATAGTAAGAATTTTTATGTCTCTGCTTTTCTCTACGTAGATGTATGTGACCTGGTTCCAATATCTGTGCCTTTCCATGATGAGGGTGTGGCTTTTTGCCTCATTTGTAAAATGAGATGATTGGAAGATATGGTTGCCAGAACTCCTAGACACATGGACAGACACGTGGATATTCTGTAAATGTCTTAGAACATTACATCTTTCAGGTGTGGGTGGTAAAGTTTGCCACTGACAGGAACAGGGTTGAAACTGTGCCTCATCTGATATGGAGAGCCCCAGGTGGTTCTGCCCTGGCCAGCCAGGTTATCTGCTCCCTTCCTGATTGTCTATGTCAATCTTTTACTTAGGGGTCTTTCTGGGCATTTTCTCATAACCACTTAGGTTCATATTATAACTAAGTGTAGAAAACTTTGATTAGTGTTGATAGTTTTTTTAAAAAAATTTTTCCAGTCCTCTCATCCTCCCTATCCAACCCCCATGTTATAAAAAAGGGGAAATATTGCTTTTTTTTTTATTGACTTATAACATATTGAGTTAATGTCTTCTGGCTGATCTTCCTCTGTCTACTTGTGTTGTATTGGTTCTTTCTAGGATTCCATCCTACTTCTCACATTATTCTCTTTCTCTGCATAATTCTACCTACTCTTGTAGTTTCTGTTGTGATGCCCAAATTTCCAGCCATTGAACATACATACACTTACTAAGTACCTACTCACGGGGCAGGTACCGAGGACTCAAAGGTGAATACTACATGGTCTTTCTCTAGCTGTCAATGTACCTATGTTAGACTTCTCTGTAGAGGTATTCAATGGGCATGTGGAAGTCAACTCATCTTTCTCTGTAAAATTTCTCCACCACTACCCAACCAGTTATCCAAATGTAGCAGTAATCCTTGACTTCTCCCTTTACCTAAGCCCCACACCCAATTTGCTAATTCCTTCTAAAAATCTCCTGAAGTATATGTTAGTGGTTATGGCTTTGGAGTGAGACTTGCCTGAATTTGAATCCTGGCTCTGAAAGTTTACTGTCCATGTGATCTTGGTCTCATTTTCTCATCCAAAGAATAGGAATAACCTATTATTATTATTCCTTCCAGGTTGGTGTCAGTAGATAGTCTTAATAATAATAATAATAATAATAGGAATAATAATGATACCTGCCACAAGGTTGCTATGAGGTTTAAATGACTTAACCCACATAGAGGTCTTGGAATAGAGCCTGCTACACAGGAAACACTTAATAACATTAACTTGTATTAATATTAATACCAATGCTAAATGCTGTCTCTGTCATCAGGCTTCCTGCTTCCTATCTGTTTCTTACCAGAACTAATTACCATTGGAATTAATTTTTAAAATAAAATTTTAACCATTTTACTTCTTGGTACTTTTTCTTTTACTATTTTTTGGTACTGGGGATTGAACCCAGGAGCACTCTGAGCTACATCCCCAGCCTTTTAATTTTTTTTTTAATCTTAAGATAGCATCTCACTAACTTGTCTAGGCTGGCCTAGAACTTGCAGTCCTCCTGCTACAGCCTTCTGGGGTCACTGGGATTACAGGCATGTGCCACCATGCTTAGCCCATTTTACTTCTTTATTTGCATCCTTCAGTGGCTCCTTAGTAGCAACAATTAAAATTCCAGCTCTTGGTATGATCTGCAAGATTATGACCTGACTTCTACTCACTTCTCCATTTTTCCTTTCTACTTTGCATGCTCTTCTGTAACTGTTTTAATCTTCCTCATTCTCATCCCTGTAGCCCACCTGGAAACCTTTACCTCATTCTTCCAGACACACCTTAGTTATGTTTTCTAAGAGCCTTTGACAACCTTCCAGGTTGGGGTCAGGAGCATTTCCCTCATACCTGTGCTGTCTTTCAGATCTGCATGGGCAGAAAGTGGCCAGCATAGCTCCAGAAGAGGCAGGAAGTTTAGGGTACATGCAGTAGATAGTCTTAATAATGACAAAGACAGGGATCACCTATTGAGCCAGAGAGTGCCCGAGATTGTGTTTTTGTGGAATTCTTGTGTTTGCAGGCTGTAGCCCTATGAAAAAAGTAGTATTTTTGTATCCATTTTATATTTGATGGAACTGAGGCCTAAAATTCAGCTGTTCCTGGTTGCTAGAGCTGTAATTTAGATGTGGGGCTTGTCTGCAGAAAAACCTAAGCTCTTGATCCAAACTCTTTATAGAGCACTTCCCTGTTTGCCCTCTAGTTACACTTCTAGCCTATACAAAAGAGCACTGTGCAGGAAGCTGTGGGAGACCCCACCACAGTTGTGTCTGAGGTCTATCAAGAGTATTTAGTGGAATAGGGTGCATGACAGAGACACCTGTGCAGCTCAATTGATGGATGGGTCCCTATCTTGTTACCTCTGCATAGGAAATGTCTACCCACATTGCTAAAGCTGTGGAATGATGGAGATGAGGACAGGAGGTTGAGGTTGACTGAAATGTGCACTGAAGTGAGCAGGATAGAAAGGTAGAAATCAGCACTGAAGGAAGAGCCATGGTGCTGTAATGCTTTCAGGTAGTGGAAGATGCTCTTGCTTCCCTTTCTCTCTGCTCTTCCCTCCTCCCTCCTCCCATTCAAGCAGAGTCTAGTACTGTACTTTTTGATTTTGGGGAGGCATCTGGAATAAAGTCTGCCACACAGGAAACACTCAATAATATTAACTCGTATTGTAATTGAAATCCTGGCTTTTATTTTCAAAAGCCAAAACCCCAAAGAGGGGAGGAGATTCAGGCATAAATTATATGTCTTGGGCAGACACATGATCTCTCCAAGGAACAGTCCCACCTGCCTGGAGTGGATGAGAACAGAGAAGTCTTGAGTCTCTGAGAAGGAGGGTCCTGTGCCTCTCTTCCTGGCAGGGGGCTGAGAAAGTAATGCCAGGGTAGCTTATTCAGGGAGATGTAGAAGAGGATCCCAGGACTCAGGAGCAGCCCATGGGAACCAAAGAGGTACAGATCTGAATAGGCCATGCTGTGAAATATAACTTGGTGTGAAGTTCCCCTAGGACCATGGTACCCCAGAAGCAGCTCTCTCTCTGGATATTGAGATGAATGATGCCAAAAGGGAAAGAGATTAAGTTTTGTGACAGCCTCAAGATGGACACTCACACAGAAATTAAGCAAACATTTGGGTCAGAAGCAGCAGCCACAGCATTCTATACCTTGTGCCTAGCTGAAAACACAGTAGGTGTCCTTAATGCCAGCTGCTCATCTATTAGCTTGGTGAATACCTTGGGACTTGGTTGGATGCTTTGTGTGGGGTCTTGTTCCAGAAGAGGTGCTGACAGCCTGCAGGAACAGCACGTTGTTGCCACCAGGGCTCAGATGTTATTGATCAGCCCTGTAGCTGGTGGGTTCTTTGCATAAACAAGTAAACCTATAGGACTAAGACCCCTGTGCTTTTCTCCTCTGGTACACTTGAGAAGTGGCATCCAAAGAACAGGAGGCAATGAAAAATAGTAGATGAAAGAGGAGGCAGGAGAGGGGTTTGGGGAAGTGGGAAAAGGAATTGAAGAGGAAGGAGAGGCAGGAAAGGAAAAAAGACTTGGCATTGGCTGAGAGCCTCTAGAAACTCTGGCACCAGGAGCTGTCTTGGCAGAGACATCTCATCTCTCACTGAATTATGAAGCTCAGAGATTATTGTCTAACTAGGATGGAACTCACTGTCTGTCCCTGTGGAAGCTCAGAGCAAGGGAAGGGAAATAAAATGTTCAGCCCAACCAGCTGTTGATTCAAACTCATTCTCCTGAAACATTTTGTTTTGATGGAATGAAAACTGGAAGGTAAACGTATGTACATTTTCCTTAAAAGGAGCATTTTTAAACAAACGTGCTGTAAGCATACACTTGAAACAGGCTCAGCTGGATTGCAGAATCTTCAAGGTGGCTGAGGCTGTCAATGTCATCTGGCTTTCCTTTCCCGCTTACTGATGTGCTGAGTCCCAGAGAGCAATGACTTGAGAAGGTCCCCTTAAACTTGTTAGGGGCAATGCTTGGGTCCCTACAAGGTTCTCATTATCTGAAAGGTCTTTAAGGGGGTCACTCTTTATGGAGGTGTGAGAAGAGCTGAGGAAACCTACAAGGGAGGTACCCAGAAATGAGTGAGAACAGGGGAGCCATTGCCTCCCTAGGTCTTAAGGGAACAACTAGTCTTACAGGGATCCACTGAGATTGGGAGCCTGGAGGAGACTCTACCTGACTCTTAGCTGGGCTGAGACACAGTCACTGCCAGAACAATAGCATCAAAGTTAGGAGGAAAGGAGAAAGAGACATCAACTTTGGTTGTCTCAACCTCCAGCTCCTGATAATGCCTCCCACTGAGCAAACCCAGCTGGAAGTCAGCCTGTTGGGGTGATACTGGATGGTACAGTCCAGACAGCCCAGCCCTTCTGAACTTGGAATAGGCCCAGGGAAGGGCAGAGAAGCTGGAGGTTGGGCAAATGGAGAGAGTTAGAAGACCAGATTCCCCAATTTCTTTAATATTCTTCCTTACATCAACTTCCCCCACCCCCATGAGATTAGGTAAAGTGGGTTGAATTTTATAGTCTGCATCAAAGGGGAGGAGGCATTGAATCCTCCTTAGGAACAGAGATTTTCTACTCTTCCTCCTTGGCACTGTTCCCACTCACTGATGGATGAACCCATAGTTAACTGCCTTCATTTTTAAATCCATACATTTAAATTCCATTTCCTCTGAGTACTCTAAATATTTCCTTGGAGGCTAAAGACTATTAGCATCTTTCTCTGCTTTTTTTTTCTTCCCTCATTTCACATATAGTCAAAAAAGAATTACTTGGAGATTCTTCAGGAGGGTCTAGATGTAAGAATTGAACTTCCCTATGAGATAGAAACTTAATAACTGTATGGGACAGAGTCCTCTGGCTCCTGATTTCATACTGGAACAGGTTATAAAATGAAAATATAGAAGTTGAAAGAGTTGAGGAAAGGAACCTTATTTTTTAAATTAATTTTTCTTTTAAAAAAATTTAAGTGGCTTTTTATTGACAAGATAATACATATAATTTACATAAATCGAATTGGCGCTTACATTATTTTCATAAGCCTTTTTAAAATTTTTTTTACTTTTTTTTATTTATTTTTTTTATTGGTTGTTTACAACATTACAAAGCTCTTGACATATCATGTTTCATACATTAGATTGAAGTGGGTTATGAACTCCCAATTTTACCCCAAATGCAGATTGCAGAATCACGTCGGTTACACATCCACAATTTTACATAATGCCCTATTAGTAGTTGTTGTATTCTGCTACCTTTCCTATCCTCTACTATCCCCCCTCCCCTTCCCTCACATCTTCTCTCTCTACCCCATCTACTGTAATTCATTTCTCTCCTTGCTTATTTTCCCATTCCCCTCACAACCTCTTATATGTAATCTTTTTAAAAATTTTAAAATATTCTTTTTAGTTGTCAAAGTAACTTTATTTATTTATATGCGATGCTGAGAATCAAACCCAGTGCCTCACATGTGCAGGCAAGCACTGTGCCACTGAGCCACAACCCAGCCCCATAAACTTTAATTTTTTTTTAAATTTATTTTTTGGTACCACAGAGATTGAACTCAGGGGTTCTTAAACACTGAGCCACACCCCCAGCTCCCCCATTTTTAAAATTTTTATTTTGAGACAGGGTCTTGCTAAGTTGCTGAGGCTGACTTTGAACTCATGATCCTTCTGCTTCAAGTCCGAAGCTACTGGGATGACAGGCATGCACCACCATGCTGGGCTTATCCAATCATGCTTGATTTTTAAATTTAATTCTTTTAGATTTATTTTTGCTGATTGATAAATATGGATACATTTATTCATTTTGACTACTATATAGTATTCTAATGTACAAGTTCACCGTTTGCATCTTACATGCCCTTCCTGATGGACAAATTAGGTTGTTGTTAGCTGTCCACATATGTAAACAAAGCTGCAGTGAACATCTTCACACATAGTCCTTGGCGGGTCTAGGAAGTTCAATGATTGATAGGAAAGAATGGACAGTGAAGGTGGGAAGCTCATTATCTATGTTTCTTTGAGTATCTGCTATATGTATCGCACTGTCCTAGGAAGAGGAGACAACTGAGTAAGGAAGCATGCTCCTCGCCCTTCATGTATGTGCACTTCCTTGAAGTGGATAGTAACACAAAAATGGATACAGGGTAAGTTTACATTTTGGTTGTTATGATGGAAGTATGACCACGGGGATAGGGAAGAGAATATGACTAACTTTGCCAGGAAAATCTGGGCACACTTCAGAGGAACTGACTGGTTGGCCTGGGACAGGAGAGATACGATAAAAAGAATAGAGCAGAGCACTGCAGGCTGAGGTCAGAGCATGGATAGTCATCTCCTGGATGCACCCGGGGAGCAAAGTTAGGGGAATATAAATCAAACAAGAAGGATCTTAGGAATGCTGTGAATTTTGTAGCCCACGGATCTTTCTGTGGTCTAGGCTGCTACCGACTAAAGCCATCAAAGTTGTGCTCACTCATTCTTAGACCCATCTTATACCCATATCTTTGTTTTTAAAAGATTTCTTACTTAGGTCTAATTTGTAATCTTCTGTATTCTGTGTATCCCCATTAGGATTCCATAATTTATTTTTGGAATAAAATGAGTTAAAAACAGGAACAGTAAATAAATATTTAAATAATAGAGAAGAAGACTTTAGACTATTGCATTTGCTCTGAATTGTGCCGGTCTTTACCTTTTCTCTTTGTGGTGGTTGTGATAGTCTGTAATGTACTGGTAATAAGTGTAGTTGATTGCTTTCATTACACCTATTAAATGAGGCTCTTAAAGCTCATTACCATTCAGCTTTCACTTCATTATTCTTGCTTTTTCTACAACCGTGGTGCTCGAATTGACTGTGAGTGGTTCTCTCCATTCATATATGGTGAGTTTGGTGTAAAATTAAATGCAAAGATTAAAAAACTGATTGGGTTCAGAACCTATTTACCCATAAATGCATTTTTAGAGACTGGAGATAGATTTAGATTATAGAAATTCACTTGGGTTTTCCTGTGGCAGAAGTGGTTATGTCTCTCCAGTCTTTTAGTACTACAGGTCCCTGCAGAGGTTTTAGTATTACACGTAGGTGCTCCAGTGCAGCCAATGTAATTGGGTAAAGTTATGTGTGTACAACTTCTGGGACATGTCTTTTCCCTGTTTTTGTGGTGGCGGGAACAGAGCCTGACACAGAGCTGTATGGTGTGTATGGAATGGATGAGCTGCTCCCCTAGCTTGGGTATCTGATAAGGCTCATGGAGCAGAGCTGCCCACAGCTGGACTGTCTGTTATAGATATTAATTTCTGTCTTATTTGAGTCACAGAATTTAGGATATAGATGAAGATGGCAGGGTGGCAGGTCAGCAGACTTTATTCTGTAGGAACTTTTTGCATAGAATTTCCCCCCTCCAATTTTAATACCTTTTGGAGATATTTCCTCTCATTTTCTCACAATCCAAACCAAACTTACATCTGTTGGATTCACACATTTATATTATCCTGGCTCTTGAGGACATTTGAGTTTGTTACTTCTGGAGACAATCCACACAAACTTTTTTTTTTCCAAACTGAAAACTCTCATTTATAATCTCCATTATTCAGCATTCTACAGCCTGGACATGATAGCATAGATCAGATTACATTGCTTACTGGGACTTGAGAATAATTCCTAGGAATACCACAGGTCTGAGACTATCTTGATGTTAGATAACCATGCCAAATCTAGCTTACTTATATTCCTGGGGGAAGCAGAGAAGAAAACAAATTTAGTGGGTCTCATGGGGGGATACAAACAACATGAGTCATAGCCCAGTAAGCAGAAGAACCTCAGGATTTCTCTTCACTTAACATAGGATTTAATGGGATAATGGGTAATAAAGCCTAAAATCTCAAGATTATTTAGCTCCTTAAACCAGCATTAAGTGGGAAAAAAGTTGATTTTATAACTGGAAAAAGAAGCAACTTTTCTCCAAAGTTTCCATTCATCTATCCATGTTGCCTCTTGTCACTATGCTATTGATTGATTGATTGATTGAGAGATTAAACTCAGGGATGCTCTACTACAGAGTTATATCCCCAGCGATTTTTATTTTTTATTTTGAGACAGGGTCTCACTAAATTTCCAAGGCTAGTCTTGAACTTGCAATCTTCCTTCCTCAGCCTTCCAAGAGGCTGGGATTACAGGTGTGTGTTATTGCATGTGGCCTTACTCATTGTGTTTTAGGAAGAACTGGAATGTAAGGCAAACCCTAGAGTGGTTGAAAGTCCCAGGAGGTCCAATGGTTTTGTTATGGGAAATTATGAGTAGGGGTGGAATTGGCAGGGGCTGGTCCTAGATGACCAATGAGGACATGGGACTATAAACTGTGTAATTTGTTTTTTTTTATTTTTTATTTATTTTTATTTTTTTATTGGTTGTTCACAACATTACAAAGCTCTTGACATATCATATTTCATACATTAGATTCAAGTGGATTATGAACTCCCAATTTTTACCCCAAATAAAGATTGCAGAATCACCTTGGTTACACATCCACAATTTTACATAATGCCCTATTAGTAACTGTTGTATTCTGATACCTTTCCTATCCTCTACTATCCCCCCTCCCCTTCCCTCCCACCTTCTCTCTCTACCCCATCTACTGTAATTCATTTCTCTCCTTATTTATTTTCCCATTCCCCTCACAACCTCTTACATGTAATTTTGTATAGCAATGAGGGTCTCCCTTCATTTCCATGCAATTTCCCTTTTCTCTCCCTTTCCCTCCCATCTCATGTCTCTGTTTAATGTTAATCTTTTCTTCCTACTCTTCCTCCCTGCTCTGTTCATAGTTGCTCTCATTATATCAAAGAAGACATTTGGTATTTGTTTTTTAGGGATTGGCTAGCTTCACTAAGCATAATCTGCTCTAATGCCATCCATTTCCCTGCAAATTCTATGATTTTGTCAGTTTTTAGTGCTGCATATTACTCCATTGTGTATAGATGCCACATTTTTTTTTTATCCATTCATCTATTGAAGGGCATCTAGGTTGGTTCCACGGTCTTGCTATTGTGAATTGTGCTGCTATGAACATCGATGTAGCAGTATCCCTGTAGCATGCTCTTTTTAGGTCTTTAGGGAATAGACCGAGAAGGGGAATAGCTGGGTCAAATGGTGGTTCCATTCCCAGCTATCCCAGGAATCTCCATACTGCTTTCCAAATTGGCCGCACCAACTTGCAGTCCCACCAGCAATGTACAAGTGTAGCCTTTTCTCCACATCCTCGCCAGCCCTTCATAGTGGCTGCCAATCTTACTGGAGTGAGATGGTATGTTAGAGTGGTTTTGATTTGCATTTCTCTGACTGCTAGAGATGGTAAGCATTTTTTAATGTACTTCTTGATTGATTGTATATCCTCCTCTGAGAAGTGTCTGTTCAGGTCCTTGGCCCATTTGTTGATTGGGTTATTTGTTATCTTATTGTCTAATTTTTTGAGTTCTTTGTATACTTTAGATATTAGGGCTCCATCTGAAGTGTGAGGAGTAAAAATTTGTTCCCATGATGTAGGCTCCCTATTTACCTCTCTTATTGTTTCTCTTGCTGAGAAAAAAAACTTTTTAGTTTAAGTAAGTCCCATTTGTTGATTCTTGTTATTAACTCTTGTGCTATGGGTGTCCTATTAAGGAATTTGGAGCCCGACCCCCCAAAATGTATATCAGAGCCAACTTTTTCTACTATCAGATGCAGAGTCTCTGATTTGATATCAAGCTCCTTGATCCATTTGAGTTAACTTTTGTGCATGGCGAGAGAAAGGGATTCAGTTTCATTTTGTTGCATATGGATTTACAGTTTTCCCAACACCATTTGTTGAAGACGCTATCCTTCCTCCATTGCTTGCTTTTAGTCCCTTTATCAAGTATAAGATAGTTGTAACTTTGTGGATTAGTCTCTGTGTCCTCTATTCTATACCATTGGTCCACCCGCCTGTTTTGGTACCAGTACCATGCTGTTTTTGTCACTATTGCTCTGTAATATAGTTTGAAATCTGGTGTCACTATACCGCCTGATTCACACTTCCTGCTTAGAATTGCTTTTGCTATTCTGGGTCTTTTGTTTTTCCATATGAATTTCATGATTGCTTTGTCTATTTCTACAAGAAATGCCGTTGGGATTTTGATTGGCATTGCATTAAACCTGTAGAGAACTTTGGGTAATATTGCCATTTTGATGATGTTGGTTCTGCCTATCCATGAACAGGGTACATTTTTCCATCTTCTAAGATCTTCTTCTATCTCTCTCTTTAGGGTTCTGTAGTTTTCATTGCATAAATCTTTCACCTCTTTTGTTAGGTTGATTCCCAAGTATTTTATTTTTTTTGAGGATACTGTGAATGGAGTGTTTTTCCTCATTTCCGTTTCAGAAGTTTTGTCGCTGATATACAGAAATGCCTTTGATTTATGCGTGTTGATTTTATATCCTGCCACTTTGCTAAATTCATTTATTAGTTCTAGTAGTTTCTTTGTAGACCCTTTTGGGTCTTCTAGGTATAGAATCATGTCATCTGCAAATAGTGATAATTTAAGTTCTTCTTTTCCTATTTTTATGCCTTTAATTTCTTTCGTCTAATAGCTCTGGCCAGTGTTTCGAGGACTATATTGAACAGAAGTGGTGAGAGAGGGCATCCCTGTCTTGTTCCAGATTTTAGAGGGAATGCCTTCAATTTTTCTCCATTCAGAATGATGCTAGCCTGAGGCTTAGCATAGATAGCTTTTACAATGTTGAGGTAAGTTCCTGTTATCCCTAGTTTTTCTAATGTTTTGAACATAAAGGGATGCTGCACTTTGTCGAATGCCTTTTCTGCCTCTATCTAGATTATCATATGGTTCTTATCTTTAAGTCTATTGATGTGGTGAATAACATTTATTGATTTCCGTATATTGAACCATCCTTGCATCCCAGGGATGAATCCTACTTGATCATGGTGCACAATTTTTTTGATATGTTTTTGAATCCGATTCGCCAGAATTTTATTGAGGATTTTTGCATCTAGGTTCATTAGAGATATTGGTCTGTAGTTTTCTTTCTTTGAGGTGTCTTTGTCTGGTTTCGGAATCAGGGTGATGTTGGCCTCATAGAATGAATTTGGAAGAGCTCCCTCTTTTTCTGTTTCCTGAAATAACTTGAAAAGTATTGGTATTAATTCTTCTTTAAAGGTTTTGTAAAACTCCACTGTATACCCATCTGGTCCTGGGCTTTTCTTGGTTGGTAGTCTTTTGATTGCTTCTTCTATTTCGTCCATTGATATTGATCTGTTCAAATTGTGTGTATCCTCCTGACTCAGTCTGGGCAAATCATATGACTTAAGAAATTTATCGATGTCTTCACTATCTTCTATTTTATTGGAATACAGGTTTTCAAAATAATTTCTAATTGTCTTCTGTATTTCTGTAGCATCTGTTGTGATATTGCCTTTTTCATCCTGTATGTTAGTAATTTGAGTTCTCTCTCTTCTTCTCTTTGTTAGCATAGCTAAAGGTCTGTTGATCTTATTTATTTTTTCGAAGAACCAACTTTTAGTTTTGTTAATTTTTTCAATAGTTTCTTTTATTTCAATTTCATTGATTTCCGCTCTAATTTTAATTATTTCTTGTCTTCTGCTACATTTGCTATTGTTTTGCTCTTCCTTTTCTAGGGCTTTGAGATGAAGTGTGAGCTCATTTATTTGTTGGTTTTTTTCTTTTTTTGAGGAATGACCTCCAGGCGATGAATTTCCCTCTTAAAACTGCTTTCATTGTGTCCCATAGATTCCGATATGTTGTGTCTGTATTTTCATTTATCTCTAAGAATTTTTTGATTTCCTCCTTTATGTCTTCTGTAACCCATTGATCATACAGTAACATATTGTTCATTTTCCATGTGATGTAGGATTTTTCCTTCCTTTTTTTAATCATTGATTTCCAGTTTCATTCCATTATGATCAGATAAAATGCATGGTATTATCTCCACCCCTTTACATTTACTGAGGGTTGCCCTATGGAATAATATATGGTCTATTTTTGAGAAGGATCCATGTGCTGCTGAGAAAAAAGTATATCCACTTGATGGTGGTTGATATATTCTATATATGTCAGTTAAGTCTAGGTTATTGATTGTGGTATTGAGTTATATAGTTTCTTTATTCAACTTTTGTTTGGAGGATCTGTCCAATGGTGAGAGAGGTGTGTTGAAGTCACCCATGATTATTGTGTTGTGGTCTATTTGATTCTTGAACTTGAGGAGAATTTGTTTTATGAATGTCGTAGCACCATTATTTGGTGCATAAATATTGATAATTGTTATGTCTTGTTGGTGAATGATTCCTTTTAACAGTATATAATGTCCTTCCTTATCCCTTTTGATTAACTTAGTCTTGAAGTCAATTGTATTCGATATGAGGATGGCCACCCCTGCTTGCTTATGAGGACTGTGTGTGTGGTATATTTTTTCCCATCCTTTCACCTTCAGCCTGTGTATGTCTTTTCCAATCAGATGTGTCTCCTGGAGGCAGCATATTGTTGGATTTGTTTTTTTAATCCATGATACCAGCCTATGTCGCTTTATTGGAGAGTTTAAGCCATTAACATTTAGAGTTACTATTGATATATGGTTTGTATTTCCAGCCATGTTTGATTATTTATCCTTTTTTTAAAAATTTAGTTTGTTTCTCCATGATTATCTTTCCCCCCTCCCTCTGACTTTATCGAGGCACTTCCCACTGATGGTTTTGGTTATTGTTTTTCATTTCTTCCTCGTGTAGTGTTTTGTTCAAGATGCTTTGCAATGCTGGTTTCCTGGCTGCACATTCTTTTAACTTTTGTTTATCATGAAAGATTTTTATTTCGTTGTCATACCTGAAGCTTAATTTTGCTGGATACAGAATTCTTGGTTGGCATCCATTGTCTTTCAGTGTTTGAAATACATTGTTCCAGGACCTTCTTGCTTTCAGCGTCTGTGATGAAAAATCCATTGTTAACCTTATTGGTTTACCCCTGAATGTAATCTGCCTCCTTTCTCTTGTAGCTTTTAATATTTTCTCTTTGTTCTGTATATTGGATATCTTCATATCAATGTGTCTTGGCGTTGGTCTACTGTGATTTTGTATGCTCGGTGTCCTGTATGCATCTACAATTTGTATATCTGTTTCCTTTTTTATTTCTGGAAAGTTTTCTGTAATTATTTCATTCAGCAGGTTACTCATTCCCTTGGTTTGAATCTCTGTACCTTCCTCTATCCTGATGACTCTTAAGTTTGGTTTTTTTATGTTATCCCATGTCTCTTGGTGTTTTTCTCATGATTTTTTACCTGCCTTTCTGAGGTGGTTAGACGCTTTTCAAGATGATATATTTTGTCTTCATTATCTGACGTTCTGGCTTCTACTTGCTCCACTCTGTTAGTAATACTCTCATTTGAGTTTTTAATTTGGTTTATCGTTTCCTTCATTTCTAGAATCATTGTTTGATTTTTTTTATAATCTCTATCTCCTCGTAAAGATGCTTAACTTCTTCTTTTATCTGTTTATGTAATTCGTTTTCAATGTGTTCTTTCACTGTTTGAATTTGCTGTCTCATATCCTCTTTAAGGTTCCATTCTATCTGTCTAAGGTGTTCCTTGAGTTCTTTACATGACCATTTTTCTGATGACTCTAGGTCCTCCTGAATATTTAGGCTGTCCTGCATTGTTTGTACTCCTCTTCTTCCTTGCTTTTTCATGCTGGTCATGTTACTTCTTGTTCTGTTTGACTGCTGAGTTACTGTTTACTCCTATAAATTTATTTGATGCTTGGGAGGAAAGGTATTAGAAGGGAAGGGAAGAAGTCACTAAAGAGAATGAGAGTAAGCAGGTAGAATTCAAGGAAGGGGGAATAAGAAAATTGAAAAGAAATGAAAAGACAAAAGAAGAAAAAAATTAGGAAATAAAAAAAGAAAAAAATTTAGAAAAATAAAAAAATAAAAATTAAAATTAGAAGAAAAAAATTAAAAATTTTTTTAAAAAATTTAAAAAACAACAAGAAAGAAAAATGAAAATAAGAAAAAAAACCCAAATCAAAAAAAAAAAAAATCAAACAAACTAATAAATGCAGTCTTAGAGTTTGATTAACTTCTCTTCCAGTAGGTGGAGCTGTGCCCACCAGGCCAAGCTTCTCCTGTCAATACGCGGGAACCAATCACTGTGCAGCAGTTCCTCCTCCCAGACTGGGCGAGTCTCCAATCCTGAGTGCCTAGGGCCTCCTATTGTGTCTAGTCACTTCCCACTTTTTCTCTAGCCAGGTCCCTCTCACCGGTGACTCTCACCACAATACTGACTACACGCCAGGTCTGCTGCTCCCAGGAGCCCTGTTTTCATGAATGACTGGGCACACTCTCCCTGTTTGTCATTCCCTCAGACCCTAAGTTTGTAGAGCTTGGGGCTGAGAATCCTCAGGGAATTTTAGTTGCCCTCCGGTAGCCACGCCTCCGGTAGCTGGTGCAAGAGACCTCAGTTGTCAGCACTGGTGGGAGTGGTATCCGGGAGTTCCGCGCCGTGGGTCCCGCGCCACTCCTGATTCCTTCGGTCTGGCTATCGCGCTCATGGGAGAGCTTGGAGGGGCCCTTACGGGAGAGCTGGGAGGGGCCCTTAAGGTTTCCCCGATGTGTGGAGAAGGAAGGCTAGGGAATTACACACCTGTAGCCGCTGGTTTCAATGAAGTTATCTCCTCTGCCACAGTCTGGTGACCTAAACTGTGTAATTTGGAAACTGAAAGCTCAAGTACAGGATGCAGAAGATAGAAGCACCTACAGTGGAGTTCAACAAAACAATTGAGACTTTGAGTCTCTGTGGAAATACAATGAAGCAAGTCAAAATCAGAATGTCAGCATGTGGTTATTGGCCTTGCTTTATAAAGACTAATATGCCCAGAGAGGGGATCAACCCAGGCTGGAGTGGGTGTGAAGGACTGAATTGGTCTAGAATAGCATTTCTCAAAATTTGTTCCAGGAATATTTGTTCAAAATGCAGAGTTTTGGGTCCCTATCTAAAATAAATTAATTAAAATATCCTGGGACCAGGAGCCAGGAACTGTATTTTTAGAGCTTCCCAGGTAACTTGAGAATCAAAACAAGCACATGAGAAGAAGTGGGTCAGAAACCACCAAATTGCTCTGAGGTATTGTCAACACTTAACAGGACTCCTAACCTATCATGGTGGTAGGTATTGGGGATATGATGATGAGTGTGTACATTACAGTGGGGACCAGAAGGTTAAACAGAATTAGTATTACACACGGGTCATTACAATATGGCAAGTATTTCTATAGAGGAGACAGGTAGGAGATGCAATGATAATCATGATATGGTGATTTCCTAATTCATTGTTATATATGTATCAGTTGACATTATACTATAAAGAATATCTTTTCAGTTATTTATTTAACAGATATCTTTTGTATTATATGGGTTATAATCTAATTATATCATTTATTTTGCTGCTTAAATGGCCCCAGATTTGTCCAGTGGCAGTCCCTTTAGGCTGGCTCCTTGGCACACAAATAATACAATGATCCAGAACCATCTAACACTTTCTTTGCTCTATCCCAGGAATCAGTCATTTCTACAAAAAGCATTGGTTCCTTTTATTAGGAAGGGTATTTAGAAACCAAGATCTGAATATCATATCTGCTCATTGCTACACACAAAACACACACACACTCTCACACACACACACACACACACACATCTATATTTGTTACTATCTTTCTCCATACAGAGACCTCTGAATCCATGTCAATACATCCACTTCCAGTTTGATACTACATTAGTAACTTCTTTATCCAATAAGAAACTTGGTTCTAATTATCCTTAACATATTTAGTTATTGGATCAGCCCTCCCTGTATATGATAAATCTTCTGTATCCAAAGGTGGGATCATTTCCCCAAGCAGATATGGTCTTAACTTTCTCAAGCTCTAACCCCCTACTCTGGGCTGCCATTGCCTGATGCCCACCTTCCCCACTCCAGGCTCTAGTGCTCCTCATCAGCATCATCAATACCTTAGGATCCCAACTGGTATAGAAGCCGTGTTCCTCTCATTTATACTCCCAACACCTGCTGTTGGCCATGGCAGTACCATATCCTCCATACAGATGCCTACATTGCTTGGCCTGCATAATGGCTTTTGGACCGAATTGCTTAAAAAGGTAGGAAGGCAGCCAGGAAAAATAGGAAGATAGGAGGGAAGTTATGTTCTTCTTGGGGATAATTAGAAAAAGGGTAAACAAGGGAATAGTCATAGAAAATGTGGGTAAATGCTGATAGCCAAGAAGGAGTGGGTATTTATTTGACAAAGTCTTGGAAGAAGTCAAAGAGGACACAGGTAGCTGGAAGGACTGTGCAGGGAGTCATCAGAGGAGAGAGGAGCTGAGTCATGCGTGGGAGGAGGGGAGGGAGATTGCTGCAGATGCTTTGACATGAGGTTATTATGGGTGGAACTGAATGTACATTGTAGGAGAGCGAATTAAGAGATATTCAACATGTAGGTAGAAGAGAATCATCCAAAAGTGTTTTTTTTTCTTATGAAATAAGAAAAGGCCAGGATATTCTGGGATTTTGGAAACATGACAATTTCCCAAAAACAGGATTTAGGAAATCTGAGTCACAAGATCCATTGTGGTGCAAATTTCTACAATAAAGTAAAACTAATTTATAAACATCACATGGAAGCTCCAAGAAAAGCAAAAAAAGTTTTTAGTGAGTGAAAAACAGTACATGGAACTTAGTAATGCACTATCCACTGCTATTAATTTAAGGTACATAAAATACCATTTTTAAAAAATATTTATGCCCAGCATGCACAAGACCCTGGGTTTGATTCCCAGCACCATAATAAAATAAAATTTTATGGTTTATCTTTAATACTTTATTTCAAGAAGAGAAAAACTACTCATATAACTTTCCACTAGGTTATTTCCATTGTAATATTGCTCCATTTCTATTTTCCTATTAGTTTCTCAAATGTGAATTTTCTGTTATTGGATTTCTCAGAAATTTAACCTCCTTGCTGGGCAGTGAGTTCTGTGAATACTGTGATAACCAAGGGACCAATTCCGTATGTCATGAAGGCCACAATCCACTTAAACCTTCACAGTATTTGATCTTTCTGTGGTTCACATACAAATCTTTGCTTTATCCATCTTCTCAAGGTTGCCTTGATGTCTCAAGTGAATCCCTAGTCCCAAGCTATTTCTTTAAGGAGACAGTCCTGAGTAGTTCTAAGCCATAGAATCTGTGTAAAGTAGCTGGCACCCCAAAATCTCATAATATCGTAAGAAACCTCTGAGAACATCTAATAGAAACACGACTGGTGAGTAATTGACTCTTCTTTTATAGAAGTTAACATTTTTAAAGAATTGATTCTATCACATTTTAATGTTTGTTTCTATTTAAATATTTGATATTAAATTTATATGTAATAGAATTTCTAACAGCTTAATTTAATGTCATATTTCTCTGTTTCAGAGAAAGAGAGAAATGCTATTTTAAAAAAGAAGAAAAAAGGAAACCATTAAGCTGCTTAACTGTTCCAAGGACTGGCTTGGAATCAAGATGATATATTCTGCCAGCTGCGGTGCTGCAGGAGGATTGCAAGTTCGAGACTAATCTCAGCAATTTAGTGAGGCCCTAGGACTTAGTGAGGCTTTGTCTCAAAATAAAACATAAGAAAAGGCTGGGCATGTGGCTGAAAGGTTAAGTGGCCCTGGGTTCAATTCCTGACACCAAAAAAAAAAAAAAAAAAAAGAAAAAAAAATCCTAATTAGGAGCTACTTTTTTCTCCATTATTTTTCCAGTGAAAGAAAATGTAGAACTATTTTAGCATTTAAAAAGTAACTATTTTAGATACAATTGTGGGTGTTTTGTATGATTTACATGGATATTAAAAGTCTGTATGCATATCTTAATGTGCTTCAGATTTGGTAAATATAAAACTCTTCTAAAAGTTCTTTCAGTGCCTCTGTGAGAAAATTGAAAATGACCATAGATTCAGGAGGAAATTGAGAAAATGAATGAAAAAACCTCAGGAATTGCAAGAAAGATAAAATGGAGAAATCAAAGTTTAGAGAAATGATGCTTCCTTGACCACGAGTCATTCACTTAGCAGACGACTGGCCCTCTACCTACTAGGATGAGTAGAATTTAAGGAAAGAACCTGAGACATTATGTAGTTGAACTCCACATTATAAAACTCGGGGAATCTGAAGCCCAGAGAGATGGAGGACCTTGGCTTCAGTGAGAAGCTCTTCCCCAAGTTTCCACAGAGCCATCTTTCCTGGGTGCCTCTCTGCTCCAGGAAGTGTCTGCAGTTCTCATTGTTACCCTAAATTATTCTTTGTTTTGCCTTTTTGAACTTTTAAAGTATCTTTACTCCAAAGAGAGCAAGGCATAATCCATACAAATTTTGAGTTAACTTTGCTTAAATACAGGGCCAGCAGCAGAAATGAGTAGTATAAGTGTTGGGGGTGAGGGGGGGATGGTGGAGAGCCAGCTGGGAGTGAATGTTCTAGGACTCAGAAGCTGTGTGAGATGGAGGATGTGTATTTGTAGCTATTACTATCCTTTCTTTTAGTTAGTTGACTTTTACTTAATAACATTTCTGTCCTTGGTGCATTAAATAATAATGATTGCAATCATAATAGCCAGGGAAAAGCTTCATGTATATTGCATGCCAATTAAAATTCTTATACAGTCACATATTCTTTTTGTAAAAGACTTTCCTTTAAAAAAATAACTGGGGGAGTAGGGGAAGGAATTATTTTTATCAATAAATGAAGTCAACAATGATTCAAAGCTAAGGAGAGTTCTAGTAATTGAATTCCCCCTGACCTTTATGAGGATGCAACCAGTATGTACATATTTTGGGTTCTTCTTTTCCTCTTTCCTTTACTTCATATCAGATTTCCACAGCTGGACACAGTCCATGGACTTATCATATTAATGCTACCCTGAGATGCCCCTTGCAGTTAAGGACACTAATTTCATTAACTGGCACTTGCATTGTTTCCAGTTTTCACAATCTGTTACCACCACTGCTAGGAACTTCTTTTTTTTTTTTAAATTTTTTCCACATTTTGTACTTGTGCATTATAGTGGTACATAATAGTGGGATTTATTGTTACATATTCATATATGCACACAATATAACAATATAATTTGACAAATATCATTCCCCAGTATTTCTCCTTTCCCTCTCTTCTCCCTCCCATGGGTCCCTTTCCTCTATTCTACTCATCTCCCTTCAATTTTCATGAGATCCACCTTCTCTTTCTTTTCCTTTTTCCTCTCTAGATTCCACCTACGGGAGAAAACACATAACTTTGACCTTCTGAGTTTGGCTTATTTCACCTAATGTAATGTTCTCAAGTCCATTCTTTTAAAGAATTTCTTTATCCACTCACTTTTATTCATCTTTTAGGTTGACTATTTAAGATATATTTCCAAGAGTGAAATTATGAATTATTGAATATAAACATCTTGCAGTTCATTTATTTTTGTATTGCCAAATTGCTCTCCAGAGTGAATTTATGATGTTAATGGTAATAATTGTATTTAATGCAGAAATTATGAAAACTGGGATTTATTTTTATTTATTCTAATAGGTATGTGAATATTTTCTCTAAGCTTTTAAAAATTGCATCTCTTGAATTGTTACCAAGGCAGTACATTTGTTAGAATTTGTATGTTTTATCATGTATTTCCCTTTTCCGATTACAGAGTAAGATCTTATATATTTGCACCAAGATATTTGTTGAATGCTAAACTTTAGTTATGTTTATCACATTTCCTCCATTCTGTTCCATTCATACTTAAATAGATTTTGCCATATTTTGTTTTCACTGTTATATTTATACAAATATCCAACTGTTCTCTGATGACATCTTTAATATTTTCTGTATTAGAATGGTTTTCCTCTCTACAGAAATTCCATATGCTTTCTTCAGTTTATTTTCATTCTTAATCACTGAAATCTTTAAACCCAGCTGGAATTTACTAAGTGTACTGTGAATAAATTGGATCTATATTATATATGTATTTTTTCAACAAACACACACTATGTCCTTTCTCAGTGTCCAGCTCTGGGTAAGGCATTGTTGATATTTATGTTTAAGGCAGTTCCTGCCCTTGAGGACCTTACAATCCTTCACCAAAAGAGCATGGTGCTTTACCATGTTCTTATCCTGCACTTATCCATACGTAGAGATAAATATAACCAATTGCCGAGCAATATGTGTAGTATTAGAATATAAATAGGTAGAGGATATGGAGGAACATCCAATAGGTTAACTTACTCAGTTGAGCAATCAGGGAGGACTTCTTGAGGAAAGGGGTGTCTAATTTGAGACAGGAAAATTAAGTAGGCATTGGCCAGGTTCCAAGGAAACAGGGAGGAAGATTGTGCCAAGCAGGGTACAGCAAATACAATCCTGCACCAGAAAAAGCATGGTTCCTTACCCAGGAAGTAAGGAAGGAGATCAATGGCTGAGCATAATAATTGTTGTGCTTTGAAAAGGAGGCAAAAGTAACCTTTCCTCATCTACAGTTGCTAACTTAAAGAATGAGTGCTATTTTTAGCACTACTACATTTTGCTACTGGCATCAATAAAGCACAGGCCTCTTGGAACATAGAACCAAGCTTAGGTAGAAATAAGACCGTGGAGAAGGGAAAATTGGTTCCAGTGCAACTCCCCTGGCTGCCTCCCTGATCATCCCGAGCTCCCCCAGGGCAGAAGTTCCTTTCGTGTGCCCTGCTAGGGAAAGACCCTTTAAGAGAACCCAGGTGATTTCTTCTTTTACCCGAGATGTACTGGAACTTTTCTCACAAAACTCAGGTTTTAACCATACAGGGGCCCCCTTTGATCAGATTCGACCTTCCATCATTGGACCTAAAGAAAACCATTTCAGCAAGAAAGGGCACAGAAAGAGGAAAGTAGTCAGTAAAATTGAATGCTGAAAAGAGGACAAAGAAAATGAGAACTGAGATATATAGTCAATAATGTTTCACTGGTGATGTGGGAGAGCCCATTTTCAGTGAGTCAGATCAACAGAAACTGTGCTTGAAAGTTTTTTTTTTTTTTAATGTTTAGGCATTCAACTTTCTTTTCACAAAACAGTTGTATCAGGAAGACTCTGTCTTTTATCATCAAAGTGAAGCTTAGAAAAGCAATGCTTTTTCTTCTTCCTAATAAGCATCAAGGGCTTCATCTGCAGTGGGCTGCCAGAGTTGAGTCTACTCTGCTTATAGGAATGATTGTAAATTTCTCTTATTAAAATCAGATGTAATAATAAAGTAATACCCATGATAACACACCCAAGTGCTGCTTCTAGTCACAGAGACTCATAGCACCTGGGCTCACTTAGTCAAAGGAGTTGATTATTGACAGCAAGCAGACCTGTCTTAATAGACACATCCAAAAAGTACCAAGATGATAGCAGGTGCTTCTTAGTTATTGGTTCACACAATTTTGAGCACCGTCCCCCCTGCCACAGACTCTGATATGCTTCACATGCCAAATTTAGCATAATAATTCAGAATGAGATGGATGTTATGTTCTCTCCACTGACTCTCCAGGTTCCATGGATTTCGGATTGATCTCTCTTGCCTCTATGTCCTCTATTGAAAGCATTTTGAAGGTAATGAAAAAATGGAGATAGCATGTATATCCTTATGTTGCAGGAATTTCATAGTAAATAGAAATGATGTTAGTTAGCTATGGACATTGTGTGGTTGACTCTGATTTACCTTATTTTGTTATGGCCTATCTAGTGCATACTCCATGGTATTTTACATACTGTAAGACTTCCCCTTGGAAATATGCTACCTCAAGTCCTGCACACATCTCAGCAAGGGCTTCAGCATATGGTTCAGCAGGTTGTATACTGCACAATGCATATGATGGTGTGACTTGTATAGTGTAACCTGCACAGCCACACACAGCAACCCTGATTCTCCATTTTGAAGTAAGGAAATAAGTAAGATCTACATTGTTTGTTTGACTCTGAATGTACTCCTTTTTGTCTGCCAAGGATGAAGAAATGATGCATCTGTCTTCTCTCATTTAGAGCCATAGTATAAATATGATTTAAAAATAAATAATAACATAATATAAATCTTATAAACATATTCCTGACTGTAATAGTGGCTGTCTTGAGGAGAACATATGGTGATTGGCTTAGTATGGGATAATAAACACATAGAAAAAAATTCAGTAGAAACTCAAGGTCATAAATGTAATGATTATTCATTGGATAGCAACAGTTACTTTTTTTTTCAAGCAATAATCCTTGCTTCACAGGAGTAAACAAGGCTGGATACATAAAACATCTTGCAAAAATCACAGCCTAGTTGCAGCATTAAGCAGGCTTGAATGTAATAGCATTAAAACCACAGGGTGGGGGAATGTAAAAATCATCCTTAGAAACTCTTCTTGATGCATATTAACATCTTGATATATGGTAAGTACAAGTTAAACCAATAAGTGTATGTAGAAAAGTCAGAGAATTAAAAATAATCCAAACATCTCATTTTTACTGAAGATAAAGTAATCAAGTCATGACATGTTAAATAATTTGCCTAAGGTAATACTAATAGTTTGTATCAAAATAGGAATTGGAAAAGAATATTCAGATCCTCTACCAGTTGTAGGCATCAACAATGATTTACAAAATTATAGATATTTTTCATGATCATATTTTCATACATGAAAAATCTTCTAGCTTAGTGGATTTAAGCAAAATTTTTAAAACTAGATCAGTATGTATCCCACAAATCCATATCCCACAAATCTCATATGTAAAATTACAGATTTATACAATATATAATTAGAAAAGAACTGTTTTTCTGTGAGGTGATTATGCTTCAAGTAATTAAAAAAATGTATTGGATTCCTTTAAATTGTGAACTCTCTGTCTTCCTTCCCCAGCTCCTTTCATATAAAATGAATTTGACTCATAAAAGCTCAGCTTACACATTTTAAAAAATATGTACAAAAGTACAATTTATCTGTAAGTTAACATCTAATTTGTAATTTTTTAAAATCACATTTTCATATGCCATCAAGAGAAGTGTAGCACGAAACCAAATTTATTGGTTTTCCTGAGCATCTGATGCATCATCTTAAAGATTAGTACCTAAGAGCTGACAAGCACAAGGTTTCTAATTATGGCTTGAGATGTAGTGAGATTTTGAATATTTTTCCCATATCTGTTTCCTAAACCTCCTGGATATGTTTTTTTTCCCTCACTGATGAATGATTGAGTAGAAGACGGATGTTCTTTGCTTGTGGTCTTGATCCAAGTATTAGAGATGCAAATGATATTAGAATAAGTTCCCTTGTTTAAAGTTTCATGTCAGGACTGAGTCCCTATTGAAAGGAGTCCTGTTTGTCAGCCTAGAAAGAAGCTTGTTAAGATTGGCAGAAATCGCTTCAAAAATTTTTGAATCCTATTGGAATTTCAGTGTGTTATGATAATGAAGTTTTGATGAATATTCAGGAATCGATGAAGCAAAGAGGGATTTTATCAGAGATTTTAATTCCTGCTGACCTCACAGAGTTGCTGGGGGAATCCAAAGAGAGGAAGAGAGCAAAGTGCCTTGTAAATATTAAAATGCTACATAAAAATGCCACACAACCAGATTTAAGCTTTAGGTCAGAGAGTGTTATGGCGAATAAGTAAGGAAATATCAGAGGGCTTGCAGAGCTATTGCAAATGGCAGTGCAATGATTTTTAGCGCTTTCTGCTTCTGCTTTCAACATTTGGAAGGGCAGGGAGGTTCTGTTTATGCGGTGCAGTCTAAGGATGGTGGTAGTGGCATGGAGTGGCAGGGGAAGTTTTCCTACTAGATGGTCAAGTCTGAGAAACAAAAAGGATGGTGCAAAAGAAAATTCTTTCCTTTTCTGTGACTTGCCTCTCAGAACACAGTACCCAGCCTCTCTGGGGAGCATTTTTTCTCCTCCCTCCTCAGTCTTATTGTGTCTGCCTCCTTTTAATTCTCTTTCCCAAGTTGTGAGACATCCTGTTGTGTTTGGTTTTCCTTTCCATGGGGTTGAGGTTGGAGCTGGGGTGGAGGAAGAGAAGCTGTGTCTTCTTTAAGGAGGAGGGACTAGGCAAGTGGCCCTCAGTCTGGCCTGGGATGATTTCAGGGTTTGAGGGATTTCTTTTGATCAGGTATGGTAAGACACATGACTGGGGGAAATAACAGGCAAGAAGGCAACCACGTCTTGCAGTTCCTTAGAACCAGGAGGTACACAGGCCACATGGGGAAGCACAGGACTAATGAGAAGGCAGAGGAACTGAGGGAGAAATGTGGGCAGGAGCTTTTACTATGGCTTCTGTGAGAAGGTAAAGCAGGGTAAACAGGCTTAGGATTTGGTACCTTGTTGCCACAGACCACAAAAAAGTATCCCAAGGTAGTTAGTGTGGCGAATAGTGACCCTGAGTGGGAGAGCCCCATTTAGGAGGTGCTTAGGGTACAGGGTCTGGATGTTTGATTTGCAGAGTAAAGCCCTCTCTCCTGTCTCAGGGAAGTTGTTTACTATCTCCAGGAATTGACTCGCCTTGGGAGGGGCAGTCTCTTCAGAGTCAGCAAGGCCCAAGATATCAAAGCATCAAAAACAGAGGAAATAATAGAACATCTTTAACAAAGCACTTTTTTTAAAAAAAAAAATTTCTTAGTTGTCAATGGACCTTTATTTATTTATTTATATGTGGTGCTGAGGATGGAACCCGGTGCCTCACACATTCCAGACAAGCACGCTACCTCTGAGCCACAGCCTCAGCGCCAACAAAACACTTTTCAATGACTATAACAAAAACACTTTAAATGACTATGTCTACTGCTTAGATTTACAGCCTCTTCCTCCTGAAGTCCCCCTTCAATGATCCTGTCTTGGGATGCGCTGGAGGTTTAGAAGGAGGGAAGGGAGGGAGACAGGGTAAGCACCTAGTAGCAGCCTCAGAAGCCCTGTGAGGTCTGAAAGAAATTTGAATAACACTAGATTTGATTATCAAGGAACTTAGTTTTAGTAACCTCTTTCCTACCACTTTTGCAAATTGCTGAGAAATACTTTCTCTACTTGGCCAGATTTAAAAGAGCATTTTGATATGAGTTCTTTAATTGATGCTATATCCAGCAGGTCCATTAATAATTGTGTTTTCCACATAGAAACCCCCCTTTCCTTTCTTCTTTAAAGTTCCTATAGACAAAATGTTGATTACTCCATGTCCTCTACTCATTTTTTTTAAAATATATTTTTTAGTTGTCAATGGACCTTTATTTTATTTACTCATATGTAGTGCTGAGAATCAAACCCAGTGCCTCACACATGCTAGGCAAGCGCTCTAGCACTGAGCCATCACCCCAGCCCCTACTTCTTATTTTTAAAGAGAAAAATCAGACCTTTGTTTCTCAGAATGACTGACCATATTGGTAAGTATATAAAGTCAGTGACATGCAAGATAACTCAATTGTGCCCCAAAGAAGAGCAGTGTCCTTTATTTCCTATAAAGGAAAAGGCTCCTTGTCGATGGTTGGGGCACAGTCAGGGAAACATAAACTGGCCATTTTGAGATGTGTAGACTTTCTTAGTTTAAGCATCTCCTCTGAGTCAAACCCAGACTTGTGGGTTTCTCTCCCCACCTTTTCTCAGCCAAGATGTGGTCTGCATGGGAAGAAGCTTTAAGGGAAGAAAGCTGGGCCCTGAGTGGTCTTCAGGGCTCCTCTTCTTCTGTGGGAAGTTTCTCTATCTCCTTGGTCCCTCCATAGGACAGGAGATGCCTTTCTACTGGGGGTGAGGGAGAGTACGAGAGTGAGCAGGAGATGGAGGAAAGGTCTTTCCCTGCCCATTTGGTGGGTCACTCCCCTGCCCTTCCTCAACTTCCCCCATGCCTCATTTTCCTTTTCTATTCACTGGACTTCCTGCTTCAAGCAGTTCCTGACCCCATCTTTCCTGGCACATGAAACCTTACAGCTGAATCTTAGCAGCTGCTGGGACCATGGAGAGAAAGCAGCTTCCAGATGAGGAAGCATGTTTAGAAACATTGTCATTAATACTCAAGAATTTAAACTGAGCAGAGTTACTGGACATAAAGTTCACCTAACTTACCTGAAAAAAAAGGTGGTCACTAATGAAGCTTGTCATGCTGGGTGCAGCCAACATAGCTAAGGGTAGGACTTGCCAGAATTAATTATCTTGAGAATCTGGGCAGTAGCTCTCATGCCCAGCTGCTGAGGGGATTCTCGAACATTGGTGTCCATGCCCACGGCACATTCATAATCAATTAATTCAGACTCTTTGGGCTTGAGATGCTAATCCAGATGATGCTAATATAAGCCAGGGTTAAGAATGTCTACCTGACAGTCCAGGCTAGCAACATCAGCTTTACCTAGGCATGGTATGAAACATGCAGAATCTCAAACTACAGCTCAGACCAAAAGACCCAGAATCAGCACTTTAACAAGATTCCCCAAGTGATTCCTATGAAAAGTGTGATAGTTTCAGAGTTCATCACAGGGGAAGCCAAGTCTCAGCCTTAACTTTAACCAGTCAAGCTCTGACCTAGTCAAACCAAACCCTGGCCCATCTCTCTCCACCTCTTAATTCTATATTTCTTTGTAAGCAAAATCAAATTAAAATGTACATTGAGTGAAGCTTGGATGATGAGAATATCCAACCCAAGGCACAAAGAGAGCCAGGGCTGTATGCTTGGCATTAGTGGCTATGGTCATCAGTGAGATGCACACAAGCTTGTAAATTAAGATTTGCTTGATTGTTTGCTGTCTTGAGCTCTGGGCACCCTAGCCTCTTCCCCCTGGACCTCTCCTCTCTCTGTTTTCTGGAGCAACCCAATTGTATAAGTGGAGATGTTTAAAACAAGGGGGTGGGGAGCCTGTGGACTTGGGGAGAATGGAAAGTTTTTGCTTACAAAATCCCATAACCTTGGAGGCAGATAGACCTGGGCCCCCAAATCCAGCTTTGGGCCACCATGTATCTCACCAAATACATCCATGACTCATCAGTACTTTGGGAATAACACGTTCTCCCTTGCTGATGTCAAAGAAAAACTAAGTCTGAGAACTTGTGGAAAGGTATCTATCTGCTGTTCTTCTTCCAGCAAAGGCTTAAGGATGTTATAAAGGAAAGTAAGTTTTATAGAGTAAAAGGAGAAAACACAGAGGCAGGGTCTGATGGGCAAGTGTTCTTTTGAAGTGGGATTTTTGAAAGTGGGGAGACTTTCTAGTTGGTCTTTGGGTACATTTAACAGTCTTGTTTGTCTACAAGGGGACAAATTAGCAGGTTGGGGACATTTGAAGGATTGTTGAGGATTAGGGCTTCTATGATGGGCCAGTTCCTGGAACTAGTGAGGTTGTTGGGGTGCTTTTTGAGGATAACTGCCATGGAAAGTTTTTGCTTACAAAATCCCAGGGAGGAAATCAGCTGCATCTCATGCCTTGACACTGTAGACAGGGGAAAGTTTATCCTCCATCTCTTAGGGACAGCTGGGATCCACTTCATTGTTTCACATTCATGAATCTACCTGTATTTCTCTTTCTGAGTACACAGAGTCTTAACTCTGAGATTCAAGGTCAGATGTTTGACCTTGGAGGTTTTATTTCCTGCCCATGGTTGGAAAAGTGATGGCTTATAATTATTTCTTAAAAATTGATTTCTCTTCAAATGAAACAAAGACATATAATGGAAAACCCACCTCACAGCAGCAAAACTGCGCTTTGAAAAGAAAAATCTGGGACATTATATCACCATCTTTTTGGATGACCTGTATTAAATTAAATGTCATCCAAGTCATATAAATTATCTTTAAAGATGGATGAGCCACTTCTGCCTTTCTAACTACCAGTAGTCATCCCCTCTGTTTTGAAAGCAGTGAATTGCCTTTTGATAGAAATTGTGTGGTATCAGCTGTCCTCAAGTTATCCACTTAATCGACATTGTTGGCTAAGAATTGGAAGATAGGAAATGCCCTAAAATAGGTCTTCCAAGTATGTGAAACACCACCTACTTGTATGTTTTCCAATCCTCTATTCTTTCTGTACCTTCCAGAAAAATTAGCTTTTGACAGAGTGAGACCTGCCCTTGCTAATCCAACTTTAAAGAAAAAACAGTCTTTTTTTAAATTTAATTTTATTTTTTTATTGTTGGTCGTTCAAAACATTACATAGTTCTTAATATATCATATTTCACAGTTTGATTCAAGTGGGTTATGATCATACCTCAACATTGTAAAAGCAATCTATGATAAGCCACAGGCCAGCATCATTCTGAATGGAGAAAAATTGAAGGCATTCTCTCTAAGATCTGTTACAAGACAGGGATGCCCTCTCTCACCACTTCTGTTCAACATAGTCCTCGAAACACTGGCCAGAGCAATTAGACAGACGAAAGAAATTAAAGGCATAAAAATAGGAAAAGAAGAATTTAAATTATCACTATTTGCAGATGACATGATTCTATACCCAGCAGACCCAAAAGGGTCTACAAAGAAACTATTAGAGCTAATAAATGAATTCAGCAAAGTGGCAGGATATAAAATCAACACGCATAAATCAAATTCATTCCTGTATATCAGCGACAAATCCTCTGAAACGGAAATGAGGACAACTACTCCATTCACAATATCCCCCCAAAAAAGAAAAAACAGTCTTTGTAATGTTTTCATGTAGGAATACTTATGTCCACACTGAGAAAGTCTTTCTGAGCAATTTAACCCCCTCCCCTCCCCATCCTAACCTGGTCATCCCCACCATCCTTTACCTGCACCTCCTCCTTTGGTTACCATCCTGAAACCAGTTGCTAGTGTAGCAAGTTAGGGTCAGAGGAGAAGGAAAGAGTTTCTGAAAGTGTGAAGAAAGAAAGCCTGTCTCTTCAAGTTATGAGAACTTTCACAAAATTTAGGTATGCCTAGGGTTAGAATAAGGGATGCAGGTTTATGTTTTTCTTGAGGAGAAAATGGATCAGTACAGAGTGCCTCTCTAAGTCACTGGGATAGGGAACATGCCCAGCCTGAGAAACATGCCACCTTCACTAAGTAACTGTCCCCACAATTCAAGAGTCAGTCATGATCAGTCTTGGTACTGGATCATCAGACACATATAGTGAACCCATAATAAAATTGTAAGTAGTAATTCAAACCTTTATTCAGTTTCTAGAGGAGCTGTATTCTTAATGTAGCAAACCATCTTAAAATCTTCTCTCTCCCTTCCTTACCTTCTATTCTTTATTGATTCTATATAGAAGGTAGCCAATCCCTGAAACTCTCTTTTATGTACCCTTGACTCTAAAGTCCAAACTTTCTAAATCCTGCATGACTCTTCTCTCTTAGTGCCACATAACATTTTTAGATTATTTTCTTCTATTTTAAAACTTTTATTTCCTTTTCTCTTCTCATAGGAATCTTCTGCACACCCTCTTTCTCTGCTCATGAGGCCAATATTGTAATAAAGTGGGGATGGAGCATAAGAGGATGCCATGCCACCAACACTTGACTTTTATGTAGTTGAGGGGGAAAGGAAAACGGGAGAAAAAACAAGCTGTGAATTTTCAGACATTTGTAGTTTTTGTCCATGGCTCATTTTGTTGAGAAGAAGATGCATGAGTCAATCTCAGAGAAACCATGTAGTTCAAAAGGATGCAAAGGGTTGAATGGGAGGAGAGAGGTATGTCTGCTGGGTTGAACAGGAGCCTAGTAGGGTGCTTCTGAAAGGCCACTCAATTGTGTGGCTGTAAGGAGCACTGAAAAGCATTGAAAAGCAAAGGCATCACATTCTTTGTGACCAAAAGCTCTTGGAGAAAAAGCTCTGACCATGACACAGAAATAGGAGACAGGGTAGGAATTGCAGGGGAGCCTGAGGCAACAGGCTGGGAAATACTGTCTAACCTGGAAGGAAGCAGAAAGGGTTTAGAAGAGACTCACTCTGGTCTTGGCATGTTTGGTCCTCCAAGAGCTCATGGTTGGAAGCTTGGTCCTCAGTGTGGAGATATGAGAGGTGAGGGAACCTGGAGAGGGGGAGCCTGGTGGAAGGTGATTAGGTCATTGGGGGCACTGCCCTCCAAAGGATTATTGCTGGTTTCATGGAGTAAGTTAGTTTCTAAAACAATAGGTTGTTCTAAAAAGAGTGATTCTAACCCTTGAATTGCCCTGGCTTTCTATTTTGCCATGTGATTCTTTCTGCCAGTACTCCCACTATAATGATGTCATTGGCCCTGGGACCCTCACCAGAGGTGGAATTAATGGGGCTGCCTGATCTCAGACTTTCAGCCTCCCAAACTGTGAGCTGTGCCTGGTTTCTGCTCAGAGATGCTTCTTCCCTCTCCAATGCATTGAAGGACTACATATTGTTCCCAGGGCCATGCCCCCACCCCTTCTCATGGAGGGCTCGATTAGGACCCTGAAATTTAGAAGGTGGGGAGCATGAGAGCACATGTGTTATTTTTAAATCTGAGTCTGCAGCAGTGCTTGAGATTCCTTCCTTCCTTCCTTCAACAATTATTAATTGAGTGTCAGTGATGTGATAGCCTATATCACATCATAGATGGTAAAACTGAACCAGAGACACCCAGCGACTGGCTCAGGGTCAGCAGTCAGACATGAGCTAAGCAGGAACTCTCTATGCTAGCTAGGTCTCCAAATCCCTGGTCGGGACCCTTGCTATCACATCCCAAGCTTTCGTTGAAATTAAACCACTTCATAAACTTCAGTTGTTTGCACATTTTCTCTCCTCTGGGAATACAAAGAGTGGACTGGCTTACCCTTGAAAACCCAGTAACTTTCCATTTCTAAATCCAGGGGACCTTCCCAAGATGTGAGCTATAGAAAATCTCTTTAACTAAATGTTTTTTCCTTAGAATGAGCATGGAACTGTGAGCATTTCTGATCACATCAGTGACTAGATGCATCTGAGTGGTGCATCTGTGAATCTTGAGGTCGTTGCATGCAACATCCATTTCTGTCCACAGGTGGGCCTGTGCTTGGGATCATCCATGCATATTAGCAGCTGCAAATTGTAAGCTGGGTGATAGTCCATTTGTTTGAAGCAAAGGTGGAGCGTACCTGGAGGGTAATGGCATTCCTTGGTCTACAAGCAGGAAATAGTTCAGTCAAATGGTGAGTAAACTTCAGTGATGATTGCATCTGGGATGTCTCAAGGCCCCCTCTCTTTGTGTGTCAGGGAGGCTTTTGGGTGTATGGTATGCCTCTTAGTTCTTCCAAACATATGTTCATGAAATCTTTGAGCCTTTCAACAATACGTCATTGTAAATGGTTTATATTTCCTTCCTTCTTTTGGAAGGAAAAACAAACAAATAAGACCAGGACAAAGAGAAAGTATATCCAAGATTTATACAATGAAGGGGAAAATGTTGTTTGGGGTTTAAATACAACTATCATGAAAAATAAATCCTGAATTATGTCAAATCTGATTTTACTAATTGAAACACAGAGGGTAAGAGGAAGCAAAAGGCAGATTTCCTCCCCTCTGCTGGGTAGAACATGTGACCAAGGGGATATGAACCAAGAACCTTGAGATTTGCTCTCTGCATGACTCAAAGATGTGAAACCTGGAAGTTCAGCCACATATTGGACCCTTGTGACATTTCTGTCCCACACATGCAGGGCAGTGAACAGAAAGGGGAACAAAGCCAGGGGCTGAGGTCTGGAGTATCTGCTTTCTCCAAAGCTGGGGAGACCAAGGTCTTTAGGAAAGGGATCTGAGAATCCTTCTCCCTGCTGTGGGTCATGAACAGCGACTTTCCCCAGTAGGGCCAGGCAGCCTGGAGAAACATTCATTCATCCATCCAACAGTCTATCTGTCCATCTATCCATCTGCTCATTTATTCCTCCACAAACAAATGCTTATTATGTCTTCAATATTTCAGGCAGGTAGGGTATGTCAATTTAGACAAAATCTTCAATTTAATCAGCCAAGGTTATAAACTTGTACTTTTCCCAGAAAAGGGCACGGAGGTAGGAGCAGAAGCACTATATCTCAGCAGAGATCTTTGGCCCGAGTCCATAATAGGACACTCTGCTTGCACAGTATGTCAAGGTCTGAACTGATCTGGAAACCTCTATTCTTGCCACTTCTCTGCCCTTGTAACCCCACTTTAAAGAACACACATCAGCAATCTATTTGCTTTCATTTAATAGACAATTACAAACATTACTCTTCCTGGTTCCTCTGTAGACTCAGTGTTGGCAAGGCTCCTTCCTCCTCTGGGAGGGGAACCCAAACAGTACCTCTGCCCTGTAAGCCCCTTCCAAAATTAGGAGCTGACTTTTCTGGGGACTCTGTGATGAGCCAGATCCTTAGGATGTCTGCTCTGGAGGAATTTGCAATAAAAAAATGAGACTCGGGAAAATGTGCACATGCCCAGAATGCACAATGGTTAGAAAAGTCACAGGAGAGAGCCCTTGTTACTCTGAACCTTGCTGCAGCTATCTCCTGCTCTGCTGCAGCATATGAAATTATATAAGGGGTGCCTCAGTTTTCTTATCTGTAACATGGGCTTGATAATAGCATTTATTTCATAGAGTAGTCTTGAGGATTAAATGCTAATATATGAAAAGAATGTATACAGTACCTGGTTCATGTTGCCTTTTGGTTAATATAGCTGCTTGTTATAATGGTAGACTTCCACAACTATTGAACCTGTGCTCGTTGGTTAAAGCAATAGTGTAATGAATTATTCTTATTCTTTTTTGGAACTTGCTTTGTAAAGACAATATAGCCTGAATAGTAATGTGAATAATACGTCTATTTAGAAATAGCATCGAGATGGCATCTGTGCACACGGGCCAAACTTTCCCAGGCTCAAGATCCTCATTGGTAGATGGCCTCTGCAGCCCTGCAGCTCAAAGCTGGGTCTCTCAGGGTTACACACAGACTCAACAAACCTAATCCTCAGTTTTTCTGGACCCCCAGTCACTCTGGCTTCCGTTTTATGCTTTCTTCTCTGGTTATTTCAAAATTTGTTATTTACACCTCCTAGATTTCTCATGAGAAGAATAGGGCTAGGGAAACTAGAGACGTTCTTAGTGCCTGTTCTGTGGAGTGACATCTTTGCTTCTTTCCTCGTGCCCCCCTCTGATTCTCTCCTCTGCAACTCTGTTGTTTTTATTTCCAGCCTTCCCAGGGGCTCTTCTCAGAGTCTGTAAAGCATCTGCCCTCCAAAGTTGTCAAACATGCCACCATAGAGTGCACTTCTGGTATTTAAATCATGTGACTTCAGGAGATGTGTACTCTCGGGAAACTTTACAAGTGTGTGTGAGTGTTTGCGAAGATGGATAAGGAGATAAGACATCCAGTTAAATGTTGGTAGCTTGAAAGCAGCCCTAGGAGGACTTGGCAATTAGAACTTGGCAATTGTAGAGCCCTCTCCCCACTACCCCTGGCATTTCTGATATGCCTTCCAAATAAGAAAGAACAGGGAGCTGGAGGTTCTGGAGGTGTGTTTTCTCAGCTGTCTTTTTGAAAGGTTGGCTCATTGCCATGCAATCAAAACCTTTTCCACTTCCTATAATAGCAGAAAGAGCAAAAAACAAAAAAAGAAGCTTTTAGATAGTAAGATTTCAACCCAGCAAAACAAATACTTATTTTTGTTGCCCTGCTATACTAGCTTTCCAGGAAACTCCAGCCAGATAAATGAAAACAAGAGAGAGGAGTGAAGTCTCTGAGGACCCATGAAGGAGGAGATCTTCATTGAAGAGCCCAGCGTGGGGTAGCTGAATGCCACCATCAAGAAGCAGGTCTACCTAGAGATATTTAATGGGCTCTAGCACCGTGTTAGTCATGATGCCCTTCCAGAAGGCCCCAGGCAGCTGGAAGGACTCCTGATCCCAAACCGGAGACCCACATTTCTCTATTTCTCTGGGCAAGCAGTGTGTATGTAGTTTTCCATTTTCCTTTTTACAGGGTCTCCTGGATGGGATGAGCCAGGGGCTGCTTCATTTAGCAGTTAAAGTTCCCACTGAATCATTTATCACTGGGCTGGCAGGTGATGTGGTGCAGAATAGCCAAGTGGAGTCAGATCCCAGGGCTCTAGTGAATGGAATGAAATGTTAGTCTTGACTCAAAAGCAGCTTTTTTGGCTGGGGCTTTGCCAGCCTGAACACCCAAGCAGGAGAGATGCTGGCCCAAGTCTGTCATTGTGGACTTGTGGATCTGGCTCAGAAAAGGTGACCTCAGCTATACTTTGCATCACCTGGGAGCAGTTTTAAACCTCCTGATGCCTAAGAGGGAGTTTAGACCTGTCACACCAAAATATTTAGAGGTGGCACTTAGGTATAAGGGGATTGAAAATCTCCCCAGGTGATTCTATCATGTAGCCAAAGATAAGCACATGTACTGAGGAGTGAAGACAAACGCCCACCCCACATCCAGCATTCTCATTCACAGCTAACACAGGGGTAACACAGCTCTTCTGGGGCACATAGGAGGATATGAGATGTTTTGATTATTACTTCATCTGAAACTGCTCCTGGCATTTGGGATGTGAGGCCAGGGGGTATTAAAAAACTCTGTATTGTATAGAACAGTGTTTCTGCCAAATCTCTGAGGTGTGTGTGTGTGTGTGTGTGTGTGTGTGTGTGTTAAAAGTGAGACTGAATACACATAGTTCCATTCTCCGTGGAGGAGGGGAGGGAGCTTCTGTTTGAGATACTAGTAATGCAGAAACATAGTGTAGAGCTTTTCCTGGAAAATCAATAACTTGCTTGCTGAGGTGTCTCTTCAGTGACTTGCCTGGAGTGAGAACTTCAGCTTTGTAAGTGCGTTTAAAGAAAATCTTTTTTTAAAAAACTATTTTCTCCTTTTTATTTTTCCTGGAATATGAATTCATATATCTTCCTGAATATGAATGCAAATACTGGTGGGGTGGGAGGCTGGATGTGGCAAGCCAGCCATGGGCTGTGTGTGTGGAACTATGAACATGAGTCCACGAGTGAACTGGACTGACGTTGCTTGTGTTGGTGACATTTGTGTCCTTTTTGCTTGCTCTGCCTATGATCCCCACACAGCACCTGAGATGGGCATGGCCTTCCACGATGTCAGTCAATCTGCTGACCACAAGACATCAGGAAGCTAGACTCAACCACCTAAAACCTGACCCGCCTCATTGGGGTGGAACTTTCTTGAGTGTCTTCTCCTCAATAAAAAGGGGCTTCAGAATGTCCTCTCCCTCTTTTTTGTCTGCCTCTCTTGTGGGAGCTGGAGGAGAGGGACCGTCTCTGAAGAATCCCAAGGAAAAGGTATTTCCTGTGTCTCGGCGTGATTATTTTGTGCCAACCCAGTTCACCTGGAGTGGCCCTGAATGACTTAACTGGGTCACTTAGCTGGATGGGAAAGGAAGGGGAAAGAGCATCTGTGGAGATGGCATCGGACAGGAGAGATGAAGAAGAGAATGTCTTCCCACTTTTCTTAACTTGGTATAGTCCACAAGATCCACTTTGCCCCAAACACAAATGAAGCAAAGTGGCCGTCATTGGACGGTCATGATATCTGTGTGATCTGCTGTGACAGGCAGGGAGTCATTGAACAACGAAGGTGTTTCTTCCAATGTTCATCAGCCACCCACCCTCTGGCATGGATGTGCTGGTGTTTCTGTGGTGTCTGTGGCATGGGGCCTTAGCGTACAATCCTGTCTTGGGCATCAGGGTGACCCTACCTCATCATCATTTGCTGCAGCTTTTCACCAGTGGGCACACTGGGGGTGCAGTAGGCTCCACCAAGAACTGTGGGTTCTCAGTGGGCAGGTTTCCAGGCTCTGCCCACACACTGGGGTCAGAGAAGTTCAGAGTTCTCTTCCAAAGAACCCAATTACCGTCAGCTGGATTTTGTTTAAGTAGTAGGGATTGAACCCAGGGGCACTTTGCCACTGAGCCACATTCCCAGTCCCTTCTTGTTTTTATTTTGAGGCAGGGTCTTGTTAAGTTGCTGAGGCCGGCCTTTCTTGGGATCCTTCTACCTTAGCCTTTCAAATTGCCGGGATTATAGGTATGTGCCACTGTGCCTATCTTCAGCTGGCTTTTAAAAAGTGTTTGCTCTGTCCAACATCATGGAATGCAAAAGTCACTAAGCGCCTGAAATATGGTGACTTGAAAGCAAAGGATCAGATTAGGGGTTTTCAATCCTAGCCTCATTAGAATCAGCTGAGAAACTTTGGAAACAAACAAAAAACCTGTGGCAGCTTCCCACCCTAGACCATTTGAGAATTTCTGTCAGGAACACAAGTATTACTAAGCTTTCCAGGTGTGGTGGCCTTCTCTAGGGTGACCCTTTATGAGTTACTTCCTGTGGAATCAGCTCCCCTTGTGTCTTGCTTCTAACCAGTAGAAAATGCAAAGGTTATGGATGCCATGTTATACGGCAAAAGTCAAGGGATTTTGTAGACGTAACCAAGGTCTCTAGTCTGTTGGCTTTGGGTTAATAAAAAAGGAGATTATGCTGGGTAGACCTGACCTAATCAGAGGAGCCTTTTGCAATAAGATCTCCACCTTCCAGGAGGTCAAAGAGTTAGATACTCACTCCCCACCACCGATTTTGAGAAGCTACTGCCTGAATTCAACATTACAAGGAAGTGACCCTTTCAGCCTTGTGAGGGAGCTTGGAAGCAGATTCCCCTCCTGGTCAAGCCTTTATCTGATGGTGTTTTGGTCGATGATTTGATTCCAGCCTTCTGAGATCCTGAGTAGAGGGCCCATTTGGGCCACACCTACATTTTGGACCTAAAGAACTGTGAGATAATTAAGGGGTATTAAGTTTGTTGATTAAGTTTGTGGTAATCTGATACACAGTATAGAAAACGAATATAACATGTGAGTCTCATGTCCAACTAGTGTTGAGCATTGGACTGCTCAGCTTCTAAGGGTCTGTTGAATTTGGAACTGGGCTGGTTAATAATGAAGTTTTACTCTGTTAAGCATGATTACCCAGAACTCAGAAATAACCAAAAGAAGAACTGTATATCTTTTCAATGTTATTGTTTATATCATTCAAGATTGGTTTGGTCATCTAGGGGAATGAATTTATTATTTGATTATATCCTAGAGACTGTTAACTTGTAAATATTTTTTTTTTTGTGTGTGTGGGGAGAAATACAAATGGTATTACCTTATAGAAAACCCCAAAGGTTATAGTTTATTGCATTGGTGTACACAGTTAATTGGTAATTAAGTTAATTCATAATTAACTTAGCAATTTTATTCTGACTTTCCTTTTTTTAACCTTTTATATTTTTAATTTATTTTAATTAGTTATACATGACAGTAGAATGCATTTATGAACTTTGATATATCACATACAGATGGGGTATAATTTATCATTTTTCTGGGTGTACATATTGTAGAATCACATTCATCATGCAGTCACATATATACATAAAGTAATAATGTCTGTTTAGTTTTACTATCTTTCCTATCCCCACATCCCCGCTCCTTCCCTCCCTTCACTTCCCTCTACCTAATCTAAGGTAATACTATTCTTCTCTAGTGCACCACCCCCAACCTTATTGTGAATTAGCATCTGCATATTAGAGAAAATGTTTGGCCTTTGTTTTTTTGGGATTGGCTTATTTCACTTAGCCTGATATTCTCCAACTCCATCCATTCACTGGCAAATACCATAATTTCATTCTTCTTTAAAGCTGAGTATTATTCCATTGAATATATATATATATATATATATATATATATATATATATATATATATATACCACATTTTCTTTATTCATTCATCTATTGAGGAACACCTAGGTTGGTTCCATAGTCTAGCTATTGTGAATTGAACTGCTATAAACATTGACATGGCTGCATTACTGTAGTATGTTGATTTTAAGTCCTTTGGGTATAAACCAAGGAGTGGGATAGCTGGGTCAAATGATGGTTCTATTCCAAGTTTTCTGAGGAATCTCCATACTGCTTTCCATAGTGGTTGCACCAATTTGCAGTCCCACCAGCAATGTATGAGTGTACCTTTCCCCCCACATCCTCATCAACACTTATTGTTGTCTGTATTCTTGATGTTTGCAATTCTGACAGGAGTGAGATGAAATCTTGGTGTAGTTTTGATTTGAATTTCTCTAATTGCTAGAGATGTTGAATATTTTTTCATATATTTGATGATCAATTATATTTCTTCTTCTGTGAAGTGTCTGTTCAGTTCCTTAGCCCACTTATTGATTGGGTTACTTGTGTTATTTTTCTTTATGTATCCTAGAGATTAAAGCTTTATTGGAGGTGCATGTGGTAAAGATTTTCTCCCAATCTGTAGGCTCTCTCCTCACATCATTGTTTCCTTTGCTGAGAAGAAGCTTTTTAATATGAATCATCCCATTTATTGACTCTTGATTTTACTTCTTGCGCTTTAGGAGTCTTATTAAGGAATTCAGGTTCTGGGCTGACATGGTGAAGATTGGGTCTAGTTTTTCTTCTATTAGGTGCAGGGTCTCTGTTCTAGCGCCTAAGTCTTTGATCCACTTTGAGTTGATTTTTGTGTGGGGTGAGAGACAGAGGCTTAATGTCATTTTGCTACATATGGATTTCCAGTTTGCCAGCACCATTTGTTGAATAGGCTATATTTTCTCCAGTGAATGTTTTTGGCACCATTGTCTAGTATGGCATAACCTTATTTATGTGGTTTTGTTTCTGTGTCCTCTATTCTGTATCATTGGTCTACAAGTCTATTTTGGTGCCAATATCATGCTGTTTTTGTTACTATACCTCTGTAGTATTATTTAAGGTCTGGTATTGTAATGCTTCCTGTTTCACTTTTCTTACAAAGGATTGCTTTAGCTATTCTGGGTCTTTTATTTTTCCAAATAAGTTTTGTAATTGCATTTTATATTTCTATGAAGAATGTCATTGGGATTTTACTAGGAATTGCATTAAATATGTATAATGCTTTTGGTAGTATGGCCATTTTGACAATATTAATTCTGCCTCTTCAGGAGCATGGGAGATCTTCCCATCCTCTGGGGTTTTTTTTTCAATTTCTTTCTTTAGTATTCTGTAGTTTTCATTGTAGAGGTCTTTTGCCTCTTTTGTTAGATTGAGTCCTAGGTATTGTGAATGGGGTAGTTTTCCTAATTTCTATTTCAGTGGATTCATCGCTGATGTATAGGAATGTGTTTAATTTAATTTATGGATATTGATTTTATGTCCTGCTACTTTGATGAATTCATTTATTAGTTCTAGAAGTGTTCTGGTGGAATTTTTTGGATCTTCTAGTCGTGTCATCAGCAAATAGTGATAGTTTTTTAGTTCTTCTTTACCTATTTGTATCCCTTTAATTTCTTTCTTTTGTTTTATTGCTCTGGCTAGAGTTTCAAGGATGATGTTGAATAGAAGTGGTGAAAGAGGACATCCTTGTCTTGTTCCAGTTTTTTGACGGAATGCTTTCAATTTCTGACTTTCCTTTATTAAATTATGTCTAAATACCCTTCCCCTGAAATGCTCTTCAATCTAGCCTTACTAATGATTTGCTTATGAATTAATTGAAAAAAATCTTTGACCCATATTCATTTTATGTTTTTGTCATGCTTTCCATTTTCTGATAATTAAATTTTGACAAGTTTTACGAAGTGATTTTCAGATCACAGTTTTCTTATATAACACTGTATTATTTGATGCTACAGGAGCACAGACAGGAAGTACAGTTGCATATCCGTTTTACAGATGAAAAGACCGGGTCTCAGAGAGTACCGCAAAGCTAATAAACAGTACAGCCTTGGCACTGACTCAGATTCCTTGCTTCCAAGTCTGGTGTGTTCTTTTCCAACATCCAGATTGTCCCCCTGCCTTATATAAGCAGCAATTTATAGAGGACATAAAGCATTCTTTCACATTTAATCCTTCCAATAAACCTTCATAGTAAGCACTGTATATCTCCTTTTAAAAAAATTATGAAACTAAAGGCAAAGAGTTTATGTAATTTGACTAAAATCACCCAGTGGCTGAGTCAGGATTCAAATCGGGCAGTCTTGACTTTAGCAGGATTTACTTATGCAATGGCTCTGAAGAGGACTTCAGGTGAAGCAGTTGTTGGCTGGCTATTTTAGTCAGCTTTGTCACTGCTATGACTAAAATACCCGACAAAAACGATTTTAGAGGAGGAAAAGTTTATTTGGGGGCTGACGGTTTCAGAGGTCTCAGTTCATAGACAGGCAACTCTATTCCTCACCCAAGCAAATGGAACTAGAGCAAAATAACAAAGGGAATATTCATGTGATCAAGAATGGAAAATGTCTCAGTCGCATATAATGTTTGCATCTCAAACTCCTCTGGCTTTTCCATGTCCTCTATAATTTTACCCCATCTATATTCAAGTTCTTTTTCTGGCTGGAATCAGTTCTTGATATGCCTGTCATAGGGGAAGGTTATGCTTCATTTTGTTTGTCTGAAAATGATTTCTCTGGGGCATCAAGGGACATGGGTTGATTCCACTGGTTGAAGAGCCAGAACTAATCTGTGGCCCTTTAGTACCCATACATATTACTTATGATACAATGGATTTTGAGCTCTCCTCTTTCCAAACTAAAGATTTCTATTTCTATGGTAGTATTGGAGTTGAAACCTACAGTTGTGCCTCACACAATGGTCCCCATCTTGGGAGAAATTGGACCCTGACATCCAGTGCCCATTTTACCAAGTTAAGCATCATCTGGGCTAGCTGTTTGCCTGAAAGAAATGGCTTCTCTTTCTCATCCACACACTGGTGCAAAAAGTAACTGCTGTAATTCATCCTCACATGAAAGCCAAAATGGAAAATTCCTTTTTAAAAATGACCAAATCAAGAACTATTTAAATTTTTACTTGTTTAAAGAGAATTCAGTCTTTAAAAAAAAATCCTCCCAAGTCTTTCTCTGAATATGATAGATATACAGCACAGCAAATCATGCCAATGTACTTCATTTTCCATTGAAACAATATCTCCTAGTTGATGTTTTCATCATAAAAACAATCATCTTTGTCCCATGAATGCTTATGTATGCTTGAGTAAATTTCACTTTTTATCTCAGCCATATAATTTCAATGAAAAAAGCTTTTGATCCTATAACTATTAGTCATAAATTATATTCAAGAAATTATATAGTATCCAAAGCAACAAGTCAACATTTCAATATGATTAGGTATTACAGAAATTGACTTGCTTATTTCTAAAATACCTACACAAGACCCAAAATAGCATAAGGAAGGGTAACATTCAGTGGTTGTTGTGGGGATATTGTTTTGAGAATCATGGTTAAACCAATCTTCTTTTTAGGAGAGAAAATAAATTTACAAATTGGTCTCCTGTGCTAAAAAAATTCTCTCATCTTGTCTCTTAGCAGATGTACAAGCTGAAGATGCTATTACTCTGTATCTTAATACCTAGCATTAAAAAGTAACCAGGTTTACTGAGATATAATTTCATGTGGTACAATTAAATCTTGTTATAGTGCAATGAGTTTGACAAATGCTTACAGTCATGTAATGACTACCACAGTCAAGATACAGAACAATTTAATACTCTAAAATATTCCTCATAGCAACATTTTGTGGTCATGCTTTAATCCCTACTCAAACCCCTGGCATTGTTTACTCAATCTATTTTCCTTTTTTGTTCCTATAGCTTTGCCTTTTGAAAAATGCCATATAAATGGATTCACACAGCATGTATCTTTTTATCTAGTTTCTTCTCGTTAGCATAATGCACTTGGATTCATTCATGTTATTGCAAGTGTTCATAGTTCATTCCCTTTTGTTGCTATATAATACTTCATCGTGCAGTTGTAAAACAGTTTATGTATCTACTCATCATTTAAGGGTCATTTGAGATGTTTCCAGTTTCTGGTGGTTATAAACAAAGGGGCTATAAACGTTCAGGTATACTTTTTTTTAAATGAAGATATAGGTTTCATTTCTTTTAGATAAATATATAGGACTGGAAGAATTGGCGAACACATTTGTTTTTATAAGAAACTGCCAAACTTTTTTCTTTTCAAGGTGGTTATATGATTTTACATTTTCCCCAAAAGTGAATGAGAATTCCAGTGGCCTCACATCTTCCCTAAGAGAAGTTTCATTCCTAGTTTGCTGAGAATTTTTGTCATGAATGGATGTTGAATTTGACAAATGATTTTTCTCTGCTATTGGCCCGATCATTTGGTTTTTCTCCTTTATTATATCATGAAGTATATTTAATTTTCAAATGTTGAACTAGATTTGAATTTCTAGGATATTGCTATATGTTTATGATATATTCTTCTTTTCACATACCATAGGATTTGATTTGCTATCTTGTTTGAAGACATATCTATGTTAATAAGGGATATTGGTCTAGAGTTTTATTTTTTTTATTTTCCATTTTCCCTTGCCTCAGACATCATGGATCTTTATTTATTCCCTCAAATTCACTAGGTTTGCTTCTCTTACTCTAGGGAGCTCATCTTTTGTTCCACAGGGTAAAAGAGCTCTGGAAGGTGTTCCTGCTTTTCCCAGGTATTTGTCCCAGGGCAATTCCAGATTTGTACTTCTAGAAGACCTTCTCTCCCGTCTCCCATCCTGTCCTCTCTGTGCAAGAAAATGAACCCACAATGTCCCTTTGAGTCTGTGGTTCTCTTTTTTCTTTTTTCTTTTTAGTACTAGGGATTGAACTCAGGGCACTGTACTCCTGAGCAACAATCATTTTTTATTTTTTAATTTTGAGGCAGGGTCTTGCTACATTGCCCAGCCTGGCCTCAAACTTGTGAATCTCCTGTCTCAGCCTCCCAAGTTACAAGTATGTGCCACATTGCCTGACACCTCGAGCTTCTCTAATGCCAGTCTGCACTTGACCTTCAGCAATTCATTAACAAATTTTAGCTGACTTTTGCTTAATTACATGTATGGTGCTTGGTTTTTCTTCCCTCTGTGCTCTGCTACAGATGAGTCTGTGTCCACATCTCATCTCTTCTTGGAGGCATCTCTCTTTCCCTCGACTTGAATGCCTATGATCTCAGCTGTCTGATGTGTGTAAGAAAAGATGTGATTTTCTTGATGTCTAGCTTTGGTTATTGATGGGAGATGATCTCAAAGCTTTTTGTAGCTTTCTACATCATAAGAAGGAGGCAGAATTTCCAATCCATCAGAGTATAAATTGTAAATGGTTAAGTATTATCTCATTCACATTGAATGCTATTACCTTTCTTTCTCAGATTTAAATGATTTTAAATACCCTTGATTTTTCTCTGCATTCTTAAATTTTCCTAGGGGTCAGTATTTTTCTTTCTAAATATTTCTCTCACCTACTTTTCTGAGAATGGAAAGATACAGAACAATTTCAATACTCCAAAATATTATACTTCTTGTACTTCTCAATGTCAAAGCAAAGCTCTAATTTATGATATTTGTTCCCTCCTATTTACTACTTTTTTTCTATAATTTCTCAGTTTGGGTGCAGATATTTTGCAATTTGTTAGTTTAACAAGCACTTATTACATATTCTAGATACTGTCTCCTTTAATCCTTATTATTATCCTGTTTCACAGATTAGGCAATTTAAAGTAAGGATAGTTTAAGTAACTTATTTAAATTATTAATGGTAGACCAGGATGAGAATTTAGGCCCCAATGACCCAGACCCTCAACGCCATGCGGCCTTCCAGTACTGTGAGATAGACTAGTCCTGTGCTGATCACTATGTGCCTTGGTCTGGTGCCTCAGTTTTCTCTAACAGTTCTGAAGTTGCACGTCAAAGTTTGGTTGTAACATAAGTAGCAATTGTGGAATATATTTGAATAAAGTAGCATTTAGAAATTATTTTGTTAAATTTGAAGCAGATACATAGTTGTTCCCCTAATAACTTTTTCTGTATATTTTCCATTTGTCTTCCTGAGGGAGACAGAAAGAATGGAGTTATTATTGGTATGACAGAAATTGTGCCCCACTCTATATTCATCCAACCACTCTAGAGTGGTGAACATAATCCATTGTCATATGGGTCATGGGAGCAAAGGTTTGAGAACCACTGCTTCAACAACAGATACTTATGAAGGAATGATCAAAATGGGTTCTTCTGCTTTAATTAAAATTTGAAATGTATTTGTAATTTAAACGTGGCAGGGATGGTGAGATAAGTTCTTTGTTGAAAGAGAGACTAACATGCTATTATTCCCAAGATAGATGTCCTTGTTCTTTACTATTATGAAATGAATGAATGAGACAATTAGATATTTTCAGCTATTACTGTGTGTAAAAATTGTTCATTGTATATGAGAATTCCCACACACATAACAGATAAGGTTCCTGTTCTCAGTGTTACGGATGACTCAAAACAGGGAAGAGTTTATAGGTCAATCTCTTACTGCTGGAGATCTATGATGTAGAAGGTTCTTAAAATGTGTTCTGGGACTCTGTGGAGTCCCCGAGAGACTTTCAGGGGAATGGATGAGGTCAAAGCTATCTTCATGATAGCCCAAATCAGTATTTACCCCTCTCGCTTATATTCTTTCACAAACATAAGTGGAGAGTCTACTTAATGCGAGTACAACAGGTTGAATGTATACCATCAACTTTCCTCTATGCATGTCTATTCTGTATCCAATTTTTTCCCTTTTATGAAGACATCAGTCATTTTATATTAGGGTTCTACCCTATTCCATTATGATCTCATCTTGACAACTCTATTTCCAAATAAGTGTCACATTCTGAGGTACTGAGTTTAGGACTTCAATATATGAATGTTGGGGAGACACAATTTCTTCTGATAGCTTTGGGGTGGCAAATGTGAAAGGAACCCAGTGTCTAAAAAACTGCCTGAAGTACGCACTCTCCCCAGAGGACCATGAGGAAAGCAGGAAATAAACTGATCTTGTGTTAAGTTCTGGGAACGTGGAGTTCTCTTTGTTATAGCAGTTGGTACCCTTAACTAGAACTCTGGGTATTCAGATCTACCAGCCTGAAGGAATTATAATCTCTGGGGTGGGACCCAGGAACCTGTTTGTAAAAAGCTCTCCAGATGTTTCTCAAACATTAGCATGCACTAGGCTCATTTGAGGGGCTGTTAAAAATAAGGTCTATTCCAGAGAAGCTGACTGAGCAAGTTTGAGATAGCTCACCCTCCAGGTGCTGCTGCCAGTCTGCACATTACATTTCCAGTAACAAGGATCTCTAGAGCACTGATTGTCAATCCCCGTTCTCAGCCCCAAAATCTTTTGAAGATTTTTTTTTTTCGGTATTGAGGATTGAACACAGGGGTATTTAACCACTGAGCCATATCCCCAGCCAGCCCTTTTTAATATTTTATTTAGAGTCAGGGTCTTGCTGAGTTGCTAAGTGCCTCACTAAGTTGTTTAGGCTCGCTTTGAACTCATGATCCTTTGAAGATTTTTATAAAGGATTAATTATATTGGTTTTTGTGGGAGTTCCAGGGCCAACACATATTTGTTATTAAACCTCCACAGGTGATTCCAATTTGCATTCCTGAGCACCAAGGACTGCTGGTTTATAGACTTAATATGTAGATTAGTTGTCTTCAAAGATTATTTATAAATTAGGAGACAATAGGTATTGCACCAAAAGAGCTGACTAGATAATAGCATTTGAGACTACTACGGCAGACCAGTGGGGGAAGATATCTGGGACACTGGGTCCTTCTCCCACATACCTCCAGGTATCTCTAGGAGACAAGAGAAAATGACAGAACATGGGGTGAGAACAGGCACTGCTAATTCCCTCTTTGATACAGGTCACCTCTCCCAGGAGGAGAGGTGGAGAGGAGTTAAGACAATGCTGCCTCAAGCCCAACCATTGTCTCACAGGTTGCATTTGAAGCACAAGGAAACTACCAAAGAATCCAATGCCAAACAATCCATTTCTACTTAGGAGGCCAGTGGTGTAGGATGAGGGGAAGGATGGGAATAGAATTCCTTTCGTGCTGGCATTTCTCCAAAGCTTCTGGGCAAACAGGCACTAGGCCAGCAGTCTTCACTGTGGCTGCACATGGGGCTCACCTGGTGCACTTTAAATAAAAGCTGATAGGTCTCACCAGAGAGTCTCATCTAGTCGTGAAGGTACAGCTGGACTTTGGGTTTTTCAGATCTCTCACAGTATTACTAATGTCCTGTCTTGCTGAGACCAAAGATGAGATTCTTTCAGATTGGATAGCTTATCTTATGAGGAGGACTGATAATTCTGTTCAGGTGGACCATTCTGTTGAGCAGCAAGGCTACTGTAAGAGGATATGAAGGGAAGACTTTCCAACAATGTTTTGGAAGAAAATGGGCATGGGAAATTCAGACTTGGTGTCGGGTTTAAGGTTCTGGTAAGAAGAAATCCAATTCCTCTCTCTGATCTGTAGGGGATGGACTCTAGATAAGGAAGTTAGGGAGAAGGGAGTGAAGCTCATGGTCTAGAAGGTGAGGCTCCCAGTTACAGACCCTATTGGCAAGGCCTGGCCCTATGGATTCAAGAGCAGCTAGCCATGGTAGCGTTTGATTTCAAGTTCTCTGAACTATAATTACTTCTGTGTCTTCAGTTCCTCAGTAAGTTGTTGCTCGAGACTCTCCTTGGTCTCAGCTATCCCTGGATGGATCAGAAGGCAGCAGGGACAGTCTTGGGTGGCAGTCGTGACCTGCAGTTGGAGCAGTGATCAGGAGCCAGATGACAGGGAAGCACCCTCCAGGGCCGTGTAATGAGACACCTGGAGCAGAGACAGGGGAGGAGAGGGAAACTCCCTAGGGCTAGTAAAGTAAACCGGAGTTTGGCATAGTGTCATTTGGACATGAAAAGGAAATGGGACCCTTGAAGTCGAGTTATCAGGATTTTACAAACCTTGGGAGCTAACTTGTTTTGACTGGTGGAGATATCTGGAAGATATGGTAAAAAAGCAGTTGGGAATAAAAGGACCAAAAGCCTTTTTCTTGCTGTTTTCCTCACCTCCATGCTTATGTAGCATCCATTGAGCAGGACACAAAATGCTTCCAGTTCTCTATCTGGGAACGTGGCAGAAATGCCTTAGTACAGCCACATGACTTGCTTCCTGTAATTAACTGTGAGAGGAAGTGACAAGTGCCAGTTCTAGGTAGAAATTTTCAGAGCCAATGCATCATGTGCCAAGTTGTTGTTTTCTCTTCTTTTGTGAGCGATGGGCACTGCTCCAGATAGGGACTGCCAAGTTGGGTCCCAGAGTGGGTATCAGAGCAACACTATTCATCAACTATTCTTTATAGATAGGTATAATAAATGAAAATTATAAATAAAATTTGTTGTGTTTTACTATTGAAATTTGGGACTCTTTATTGCCGCATAAACTAACCTACCCAGGTTTATATACACAAAGAAGGAGTAAGCAATACATACTAGAATTTAGAGTCCAGATGTTAGTGTAGTTAGTGCGCTTTCTCTCGGATAACTGCAGTGCTCTCATCTGATAAGGACACAGCAAGACAAGGGGTATGCAGGGGCAATGTTGGGGCCACATTCTGGCTTGTGTTCCCTGGATGAAAACAGAGTGATTTGCACTCACCCCAAATTGTCCTTCGTTCTCAAATATATTTTTTTATTTACATTTTAACTCTCAGAATGGAATTCATCTTTTTTTTTTTTTTTTTACTGCTTGGGGAGTATCTTAGTCAGCTTGGGCTCTTTTAATAAAATACCACAGACCAACTGGGTGGTTTAAATAACAGAAGTCTATTTTCTCAGAATCTGGAGGCTGGAAGTCTGAGATCAAGGTGATGGCTGATTTTGTTCCTGGAGAGGATTCTCTTCCAAGCTTGTGATAGCTGCCTTCTAGCTAGGTCCTCACACAGAGGGGTAGAGAAGGAGGGGAAAATGAGAGTGCTTTCTGGTGTCTTATAAGGACACTAATCCATCACAAGGGTTCTACCCTCATGGCCCAAAAGCCCTGAGTGCAAATACCATCACATAAAGCCGCAATATATGAATTTTGAGGGGAAACAATTTAGTCCACAACAGAGAGAGATTAAAGGTTTTGACTTTTATTTCTGAATGTGAGGTATCTGATGGGAAAGAAAGTTCTATCCTCTTCCCATGACTCATACTGTGCCTGATAGGATGCAACTGTTCACCTAAAACATCAAGATTCTGTATGGGGGAAAATTTTTTTCACATGTTGATTTCTGATCCTAGAAAAATAAGGAAAGGTTAAATAAAGCTAGAGAGTGATGAAAACATGGAGGTCCTGCAGTCCTCCTCTGTTCTGAACCAAAGGTGATTGCCTTTTTTATGCACTAGTTTGTATGTTTAAATAAAATTGTCAGGAGTGATGTTTTTATTTAGTCTGATGTTTAGAGAGATTTTTCCTTCCAGATCAGTTAGCATGGCTAAGGATCTTTTTTTTTTTTTTTTTTTTTTGTATATTTTTAAAGGAACCCACTGCTTAGCCAGCCCATGGACCAGGAGAGTGAGAACTCATGTTGATGGTAGGTGTTGAGAAAAATAACTCGAATGACACTGTTTTCTAGGTACAGCCCTGTGCATAAAATTTACAAAAGAGTTTGGATTCCTGCCTCTATCTCATAATGCCATGAATGAATTAGAAGAATTATTCCAATTTTTGTTGTACACTCAAAAACAAAAACAAAACCTAAGACTCAAAGATATTTAGTATCTGAAATATTGTCAAGGAGGCAATTAATGGGCTCACTTTGTGTCTGCCCTCACCACTGCCACCACAGTGGGTCATGCTGAAGTAGAAAATTTGGTGGTCTCTGTAGATGCTCTGGATTGTTTCTTCTGATGCAAGGCAGGCCAACACAGGTAGTTTGGGAGTCCTCTCCCCATCACCAACCTCAGTTTAGTTTGCTGAAAAGCTGAGCGTGGGAGGCCATCCTTGCACGTGTTTCGAGTTACTTCCCTGGCTGGGCAAGGGGCGCTTAGACACATCTTTGTGTTCAGAACTTTCCCCACCCTTCTCGCGTCCGAGGGCTTGTCTGTGTGGAGGCTTGCCTGACCACAGCCCCTGAAGACCCAATCGTCTCACCTGACCTTGGGACACTGCCCCCCCTTAATCTTCATTGGATGGGATTTTCCCCAGAATTTTTTGTTCCCCGATAAAAGTCCACTCCCTGGCATGTTCTCTCTCTCTCACTAGCCTCTTCAGTAAACCTCACTACTCTAATAGGTAGCTTGAGGCTGGGGGTATGAGAAGCCGTCCTAGAGCATTTAAAGGTAATTAGAGTCTGTCTCTTTAACTCAAGCTCCCTTTGGATTTCCCAAGTAGCTGAACCTTCACCTATGAAGCCTGTGCTGGCCGCGGGCTAAAGCTGAGTTTCTACTTCAAGTTCAAGCCCTATCTTCCTTAAAAACTTTACTCCTTTTATTCCTTTACCTTTGTTTTTAGACCCTCTGTAGTAATGCATCAAAAAACCTGCAATCTCAGGAACAAGAATCAAGGATCCTGAAAAGTGACAAACTGACAAAAGAATAATGGAAAACTTAGTGAACTTTAAGTTTTGTATTAAGGGAAGCAAAGTCCTTTGCTGAACATGCAAAGAGCAGAGATGCTCTCTTCATATTGATGTAGTCAGGACATGTACTGTAGAGCCTTTTCCAATCCAGTTTCTGTTTTCTTTTCTCTCTTGCTGCCACTACTTTTATACAATGTCATGATGATTGGAAAGATATTTGGAGGACTCTGGAAATTGGCTTTGAAAAATTACATGTTAGGTTTTGAAAAAAATCACAGATTGTTCTGGGAGAGGCACTAGCTCTGTTAGCTCTGCTGAAATGCCAACAGGGTGTAGTGCTGACCCAAGTGGAAGAGGAAAAGAGGGGGAACAAGGTCAACCTAAGCTGGAGAGGGGACAGCCAGAGAGTCCATGTGCTCTTTTGAACCACATGGAAGGTGATGTTGCAGCGTTATTTTAGCCACTCATTGATTACTTCAAGAACTCTTGAAGAGCAGGTATTATGGGCTGGACGTAAGGGGTAGGATGTCAAGATATGTCCTCCTGTCCTCATTTAGTATAATCTCGTGAGGAAGACTTGTGTATTTTAAGGACAAACAAAAGTCCCCCATGTCACCTGGGAGAGTAACAGTCTACAGAAGAGCTAAGCTCTATTCCAAGTGAGATGCAAGGGTTTGGGGACTTTGCAGAGGAGCCAGAGATTTAATAGCTTTCTCATAGCCACTGCAGCCTGAGCGGTGGTTATCACATCCAGTCTAGTCACATCTCCCAAGTTCTTTATAGGCTGATAAAGGCAGATGCCAAAGCAGCATGACACGGGTGAGGGCTGGTGAGTTTCCCATCAGCAGGCTGGTGAGTGATATCAATGGGAGACTCTAACCAATCCTGCCATGTGTCTAGTTATTTGTGAAGTATACATGTTAGCAGGCACTCACCAGCTTACATCCTGTTCTATAAAAAAAAGTCCTGAATCTCCCAGAAAACCAGAATCTTCCTAATTAGTGGCTGGACACAGAATGATTTAGAGATGGGACCTCAGGCACCATCTGTAAGGGTGCAGGTGACAGCATAGCTGGACTCACCCTTTCAAGCAATAAAGGCTGTCTTTCTAAAACATTGCAGCCAATCTATAAATATACATTTATAAAAACATTTTTTTCTGGGCTGAGGATATGGCTCAAGTGGTAGCGTGCTCGCCTGGCATTCGTGCGGCCCGGGTTCGATCCTCAGCACCACATACAAACAAAGATGTTGTGTGCGCTGAAAACTTAAATAAATAAATAAATAAATAAATAAATAAATAAATTCTCTCTCTCTCTCTCTCTCTCTCTCTATCTATCTATCTATCTATCTCTCTCTCAAAAAAACCCATTTTTTCTATGTATATACAATATCTTTATTTTATTTATTTATTTTTATGTGGCGATGAGGATGGAACCCCGTGCCTCACATGTGCGCTAGCCCGGTGCTCTACCACTGAGCTCTGACCCCAGCCCATATATATTTTTTATTTGTTCTTTGTAGATATACATGACAGTAGAGTGTATTTTGATGTATTATACATACATGGAGTATAACTTCCCATTCTTGTGGTTGTACATGATGTGGAGTTAACACTGGTCTGAATGCGTATATGAACGTAGGAAAGTGATGTCTGATTCATTCTACTGTCTTTCCTATTCCTATCCCCCTCCATTGCCTTCATTCTCCTTTGTGTAATCCAATAAACTTCTATTCTCCCTACCCCCCTTATTATGTGTTAACATCTGCATATCAGAGAGAACTTTCAGCCTTTGGTTTTTTGAGATTTAGCCAATCCACATATTTTAAATATCTGTAACTTTTACAAATGAAAGCCCACTTCTTATATTTGTCATACTAATTAACAAGTCACTATTTTTATAATAAAGGCTCATTTTTGACTTTCACTTTGTTAATTAATGAAGTCTGGGGCATTGATTGCTATATGGATTGCTGAAGCAGGTACAGTAGTCTCCTCTGGAATGTGGAGTTTCTGATGTTGCTAGCTGCCCACCTTGGAAATGAGAGACCTCTATTTAGGCAGCTGAATGCTTGCAGGGTTGAAGCTTAAGCTAGTTAGCAATCCATAATGTTACATTCTTTATGCTGAGAACTATTTAAAAGTGACACTGAATAATATTGGTACACTTTGTTAAATATTTTATTGTTGAGTGAAGTATTGGTACCAGTCTCCCCTGCTGTAATTTTTTTTTTCTGGAAATCACTCCTTCCTCCACCATCACTAAAAAATTAACATCCATGATCTTACCCTCCCTGGACATTCAGCTAATTGGTCCAGGCATGGACATGACCTGAGCATGGCTAATTAGCCCCTTTTCTATGGATTGGGAACTGGGACTCAGAGGAATTGTTAGTTACTTTTTGGCTAACTGGACTCATTTGCTGCAAACATGGGATCTGAGGTGTTCTCAGTTTATGGATGGAAACTTTGAAGTGGTCAGTTTAGAGAGAAAGAGAAAAAAGCAAAACACAGGTAAAAGCAGAAATGAGATGCAGACAGAAGGGCTCCCAGGTTTCTCAACAGTCTTTGAATCCTGGTTTTAGTGGCCAGGAATGCTGAGCCATCAACCGATGTTCATTGAGCAAAACTAGCTGCTGGTTCCAGCTGTTGTTCCTCTGTACCCACCTGCATTTTAGCTCCAGAGTCCCCCTCACCATGGGCTGCTCCCCAACAAGCACCATGCTCTGCAGGACTGAAATGTAGGCCCATCCTGCAAGACACGAGTTCCTCAATCAGGAGGCTTTGGTTAGACTCATCTTGGCTTGACTGAGATGTTCCCATAGCTCAGCTTCAGCCCAGAGTTCCTCCTGGAACCTTGCTTCCTTCTTCCTCTCCTCCACAGGTGTCAGACCTGCCCCATAGTCCAGAGGCTCTTCCTGTCTGCTCTAGTTGCTTCTCCTACCTCCCTGATGAGCATTTATTCTAGTTAAACTTTTATACAACTAATCCCAGCTTGGCATTGACCTCAGAAAGACCCAAATCAAATGGCTCTATTCTCTTCCTAAGTACTGGTTATATTCCTCCTCTTGGTTTTATGAGTCACTTGTGTAGCCTAATATTAAATTCCCACTTTTTTTTGGTACTGGGGATTGAACTCAGGGTCACTCAACCACTGAGTCACATCCCCAGCCCTATTTTGTATTTTATTTACAGACAGAGTCTCACTGAGTTGTTTAGTGCCTTGCTATTGCTAGGTTGGCTTTGAACTCATGATCCTTTTGCCTCAGCCTCTGGAGCCCTTGAGATTACAGATGTGCACCACTGCGCCCGGCTACATTTCCATTTTTAATGCTTCACACACTGTTATTTGCAACCGAAAGAACAAATAGTTGTCAGGTACACAGCATTTTGCTAAGATCCATAGAAAAAATGTGTTTTTTAATTCTTGAATTATCCCTGAGAGGCATATATTATTATCACTATGTTCCAGGAGAGGATGAGGTTTAGAGATTGTGTACTTTACCTAGGATCACACAATCCTGAGAATGGAAAGGATGGTGTTTGAACCCAGGACTCTCAGAGCCCAAACCCATCCTCTAAGCTGCTCTACTCTGCTAGCTGCTGCATGCTGAGTTAGTTCAAAAGTCCAAACTGTCCCACTTGATATTTCAACTTTGCTCCCTAAACTAAAGATCCAAATAAGTCATCTATCCCATAACTTTGCATTTTTTTTTTGGGGGGGGGTTGGTATATTTACCTGGAACAAATTGTCTTTCTTCTCTACCTCTTAATCAACAGTGAAATGTTCCTCAGTACCTTCATCCTCTGGACTTCAAACAGGAACCATTTGTGATCACAGATAATCATCTTCATTCCTATGGCAAATAAGGAAAGGTTGAGCTCTCATGGCTACCTTCTCCTGTCGTCTCCAGCAATAGGCCTTCTTTGCATATATGTCAGAGTTAGAGGAGGCAGAACAAACGACACCTCTTGAAGGGACAGGCATAGTGCAAAGTGCAAAAGGAAGTACAAGAAAATGAATGTTACACAATTCTTTGAGTCAGGAGAGATTTGGGGTCTCTCGATAATTTTTAAAACAGATTAAAGACACACATAAGCTAAGTAAATAGTTTGATAGCTTCCTGAGAAAGGCTATGTTCCTGAGTTACCGAAGAAACATTTTTACTCCCTTCAAACAGCAGTATGAAACCCCATCTGGAAAGAAGGTATATGATGAATACAACTGTGAAAACAGCAATCAAGTGCTGTCTCTTTCTTGGGAGAATTGCCATAGGCCAAACATAGGCTGCCTACCTAGAGGTTATGTTTTTCCCATGCACTGTCCCTTAGGCCATAGCCAAGAACTTACGGACTTGGCCGGGGAGAGGATGGCCCTTTCCCCACAGGGAAACTGGCTCTCTGGCTCACATTGTGTTTCATCCAGAGCTTTCCACAGACTGAGGCTGAATGAAACCAGATGCCTGCTGATACTGCACACAGGCTTCACTTCTTTCCCTGCTTCATCCTGCCTGTCTTCTCCCCAAGTAAAGCACATCTACAAGAATCCTTGTCTCAGGCTCTGTTCCAGGGAATCTAATCCAAGATAATGGCTTATACCAGCTTTATTTAGGAAGAACTGAGATGCAGACTAGCATCCTGAAGACTTTCTAGAACTCTCGGGAATACTGGAGAACAAAGTTAGTGGGTGGTAGGAGATCTTAGAGGAAAAGGGTAAAGAGAACAAGAGAATGTTGTAAAGTGAGAAAAGGTAGTGAATGAGTTAAAAAAAAAATCACCCTCCTAACCAATGAAAACTTTGTAGCAGATCAGATTCTTAAGAACGGAGGAAAAGGCATGCCACTCTTTCAGGGTGTCCTCAATGTGGAAGATGAAGTATTTTGAGGATGTTGCAACAGATACTCTTCCTGAGTCTTGAATCCACCCTTCCTGTGCTTCCCGATTTGGCATAGTTTTTAAACCCCGAAAAGAGTTCACTGAATTTACTTCCAGTCAGATCAGTGGGGGCTTTCAGTAACTCCATGAGATTTTGCGTTCCTCTAGCTCGCAGCTGGCATTGATTATTCTTGCACGGGACAATTAGAGTGCCGGTGCCTCTGCAGAGCATAGCATCTGTAAAATGATTTGCTGCAGCAGCTGAAGGAGGTTCTAGGATTAGTCACTTCCTTTGTTCAGAAAGCGCAGAGTGGAACTTAAGAAGGACACGTCCAGAACTCATGGAGGCATGAGGGTCTTTAGGTAGCAGTAGGGTAGAGTGGTTCAAAGCTTGGACTCTGCAGTCAGCTTTGCTCTGTAGGGTTTGTGGTGGTTAAATGAGATGACACTTTTAGAGCCCTTAGCACAAGGTCAGCCTGAGGTTACCACATAATAACTGTCTCTCATCACAATGGTCTCTGGGCTTCGCCAGCATGAATTCCACAGGCCCACTCTTGCTGCCTCTTTTCTTTGCTCTGTCAAATTGTTGGTACTCTAGGGTCTCAAAGAGCAGCCCCTGCTCCTAAGGATGACTCAAATCCTTCCTAATGAGACCCATACTCTTTGGTCTTGGATCTTAGTTGATTGATTCTGTACAGACCCTGCTTGGCTTGTAAACGCATCACTTTGGTGATGTGCCCTTCAACAGTCTCTGCTTTTGGCAACTCATGCCTGGCCTAGTCATTCAGGCAGGCATAATTCCTATTTCTCAGGTTTTGATATTTATGATTGTGGGTAAGAAAATAGTCTTCCCCACTAATATGGAGCTAAGGAGTTGCATGGAACACGTTCAGCCACACTTGCCTTCCCACCCCAAGTAGAAGGAAATGTAACTCTTTCTGTGTTGAAGCATGAATGAAAAAGGACTTGGGAAGAAAGAACATGCTCCATCCTCCTCATCCCCCCTTCAGCCTTGAATACAAAGGAGGGGCTGAACTACCAAGTGATGTGCGCATTAGAAACTTGCATTTGTTGTTAACTTAGTTGGATTTAATAGCTACTTTTTAGATTCATTGACTGGAGAATTGCATGCTGTGTTACTGTTTTGCTATCTGGTTACTATCTGGTCATGGCTCAGGGTGCTCCATTCCCTTGGAGGCTGAGTGTATCACTGACGAAGATGTAAGTAGACAAATTTCTTGTAGTTGTACTTCCTGGAAGTGCAGCCTGTCGTGACAGTCTATCAGTGGCTTTTGGTTTCAGAAGATGTGAATGTGGGGAGCAAGGGACAGTGCTGATGGTTTCTATTTGATCTTTGTGCCTGGAACACTGCACTCTATGTTCCAGATTTTTGAATGTCTTCATATTTCCTGCTTCAAGGCAGATACCAAAGCCTCCCTGTCATTCCCAGTTCCTAATCATCGCACTTCCTGTGGGACGTGAGGATCCTGGCCCAAGGCAAATTTTTCATGAACATTCAACTGTGAGAGGATATTGGTCATGGAGCCTAAGATGAACAGAAACTTGGAAAAAGTCTCAGAGCATCTTTGTTTGTGTGCTTTTTATAAGAAACAATCCTACAAGGTTGGGGATAATCTTTGTTGCTTTTACTTGTTGTAGTCATTTTGCTGAAAGTCAAAAGGCTGGATTCTAGTCTGGGTTTCTCCATTGAGTAGCTTCCATGGAATGGGAACAAGAACTACCAAGTGGAGTTATGAAGATGAGAATACATGGCACACAGGTATCACCTAAGAAGTCGTAGACATTGTCATTATAAAATGCAAAGGCTAGCCAAAAATCAGCTCCAGAATGGGACCCTTATTATTGACAAACTTGAATTTTTCCAGGAGAGAGAGCAGATGTTGCACTACTGTTCTCAAAACTTCCCATAAGGAAAAGGAATTGAGTGTGATACGAAACCAGTGAACAGGCCCCACAATAAAGACTGCAGATCTAATGTTTAAGCAGGATTTGTTCATATTTACTAAGGTAACAAAAGATGTAGCTGTATTGCTCACCCTTATTTCTCATGAATCCAGAATTTATTTCTAAATATCCTTTTGAGTTAGAGGATGAGAAAGGGGAAAGACATTGGTGTCAAAGGTGGTGAATAAAGCTTGTTTATTTCTAGGTATATTTAATTCATGTTTATGAATTATTAGTACAATAAACACTGATTTCATTCATAACCAAGAGCAGCTATTTGTGTTTGAATGAAAAGCACATGTACTTGCTCACACAAAGCTCTATTGTGAATGAAAAAAAATCAGTTTTTATTGTTCAAACAATTGCTCACTAACCAAAGGCCCAGAATGAGGGTTCTGAGAATTGTGAGCATAAATTGGGAATGTTAATGTGTTAGCATTTGTATGTTGTATCAGAGGATGGGTTGGGGATTAATAGAGGTGAACAGACTCAAGAATAACACTGGCACTGCTCCCTCAAGCTGCATGATTTCACATTAGTGATTCTATAGTACATAGAAAGACGGGTCTTTGATTTCTTCACAGCTTCCAAGAAAATGAGCGCTCAGCAGTGCCTAAAGCAGCAGCTGTGTTTGTGGGCATTACAACAAATGCCATGTGTACAAAACTGACAGGTGCCTTTGGACCTCCCCACAGGTTGAAGGCCTGGGAGAATTACATAAAGGCTTCAACACATCCTGAGTTGCTGATGGCTTAGTGCCTTCTCCACAAGACTTATTTTTAGACACTTGGATGAATTCTATATTTGGGTATATGATGAGACCTCCATAGGCAAAGGGCATCTTTAAGTAACTATTTCCTCTGATTTCCATGAAGTATATTTGTAAATTGGGAAAATGCAAAATGAGCATTTTCTCATCTCATCCCTAAAGGTAACCTCTGTAACATCATGGTATAAATATGTAATATATTTAGTGAAGTGCCTAGAAAGTAACAAATTCTTAATAAATTGCAGTTGAAAATATTTTGTATCTGATTTTTCTTTCCATTTTTTTCTAATTTCATGCTTGCATGTGTGAAATAAGTAAATATTTACCCAATATCCACTGAGGACCAAGACCTTTGAAATGGGCTGGGGAAATATATATGCATGGGCATGAACCAAACATAGTTCTTTGAACTTAAATTGCTCATAACTTTTGTAGAAGACACAGACATGTAAATGGCTACTGAACTGTGATGGGGAGGTGGCCTGAAATATGCTCTGTGGAGATCTTCCAAAGCAGGGACTTTTTAAACCTTGGCAGAAGGCTTTCCCAAGAGACTGATGTCCATTCTCAGGCCTGAAGGATAAGCAATAACTATTTTATCAATGGAGTGCAAGCGAGAAAAAAATGTTGCCTCCCGAGAATACAGCTCATGTTAAGTTTCTGAAGCAAGAGGACATCATGGACCATGAATGAAATGATATTGAATTCTAAGTGGCTGAGGAGTGGACAGTTGGATTGGAAGAGATTGATGGTGGCAGTTTTGGAGGGTGAAGAAGGGTAGGGGTCAGAAGAAGCAGGGAGCAAAGGAACCGGAGAAGGGCTGATGGCATCAATGGCTTTGGAGGATGCTCTGTGAGAGAATTTAGATTTTATCCTGCCAATGGTAAAGAGCTATTGAAGCAAAAGAGAGAGACATGATCAGATTTGTGCTTTAAGAAGAATGCTTAAAATCAATTCAAAACAGGTTGCCAAATACTTTTTTAAAAATGAAAAGGGTGGTTTAAAAGAGTCTACCTTGAAATTTTAAAACACTGTCTATATTTTTGATAAAGAGCATTGCATAGATATTCATGTCACTTTGCATATGACAAGATGTGATGGATGATAAAGAGTTATTTCATGCATTTTAAACCCAAGAAAGTATTTATTAGAAACAATAAAGTCTGAAAGTAAATGACCTAAATTTTCAACTTAAAGATAAAATATAAGATAAATAAAATAGAACATAAAAACATTTGAAAAATAGAACAAAAATGGATTTTTTGGAGAAGATCAATAAGACAACAATTTGATCAAGAAAGATGGACAACACAAATAAATAGCACAAAGAACTACTTTTAAGACCCTACAAATTACATTAGGCTTACCCAGATAATGCAGGAGACTTTCCCTGTCTTACGGCCATTTGATTAGCAACCTTAATTCCATCTGTAATTTTAATTCCCCTTTGTCACATAACCTAATATAGTCCCAGGTTCTGAGGACTAGACCTAGACATTTTGGGGGGTATCCTGCCTACTACTAAGAAGTATTATTCCCCTTTCTGTCCCACTCACCCCATTCTGCCACTTCCTGCCACCTTCAGACAATCATTTACCTTAGGTGCTCGTTTTTTTCTTTTACTACTCTGTGCAAATATAAACAAAACCAAATACATATTATTTTCTCTTATATAAATAGTATATGCACTTTCACTGCTTTGTTTTTCTTTCCTCTTAGTAATATAGCCTAGTGATCTTTCAAACTGACATTGAGAGTTTCTTCATTCTGCTAATATTCCACTGTTTCAGTAAACCACTGTTATTTTTAACTGGCATTTCAAGTCAAGGAGGAGAGGATAAACTATCAAATAAATAGTGTTGAGGTTATGGACATTGTAACACACATTGCAAATGCTTGGCAACATCTGGAAGGATAAATGTAGATTTTAGTAGATGATATGTTTAGAGGGCAGTGGGCTGGAGAAAATGAGAGTAAAAGGCAATTTAAGTATATCATGTAAATTTTCATAAGACATAATTTTTACAATGAAATATTCATGTATTATGTAAATATGTAGACATTATAAAAAGAAAGGGACAGTCTAGGAACTAAGTTTTTATGAATATCTATGATTACTTTCTACATTTTCAGAACTGAAATTTTCATAGTCAAGTTAATGTTCAATGATCCCTAGAAAAGAGCTCTTTTGAATAAAAGCGTATTATTACAAATAATACTAAAATGTAGAATGTACTTGTAATAACTTTGTGGAAATGGCATGTGGCATTTATGGACCTTTACCTTCATCTCTGATGTTTGAGGGGTGAGTAAAGATCAAGGAAAGGGCATGGGGTTTTATTCATTTTCAGAGGACAAAGAGGAGGAACAAAGCATTTATCAAATACCTACTGTGTTTCAGTTGATATCATGTATAATGTCTTAACTGTGAGAATGTTATTATCTTATTTCATAGAAATTAAGAGTCAAAGAGTTTAAGCACCATTGGGGTTGCATAGCTAGGGCCGCAGTGGGTGGGCATTTGGATCTAGGCCTGGATCCCAGGCCTATGCGGATTCCCACTATGGCAGGCTCTCCCCCTTTCCATTGTTTTTCCTTTGGCCTCTCAGCAATCCCTAAGTGATTTTAACCCCAGATATCCCTTTTGGAACCAAGAAATTTTAAAGGAGAGGGTCAGTATTTCCTGAAACCTTAATCTCTGCAGCTGTGTTCTGCTTTGTTTGATACTCTGAGGACATCTAAATCCCAGGCCAGTTTAGACCTGGAGGTCTGTGTCCAATACATTAACTCAGAGTTCTTTACTCCTGGGCAGCACATCATTAAAGGCAAAGACTGAGCCTGGTGGGAAGAAAATCATAGGGATTTTAGACAGATGCTGCCATTTCCCTAGAGCTGCTTTTACTTCCTGACAGCTAATTTATCCAGATGATTGGCCCTGGACCTGTAAACCTCCTAGCTTAGCCTGGCCATTTGTTAAAGCGTAGACATCTAGTGGATCTTGCTGCTGATAACTGTGGGAACCAATCTCTCCACACAGGGCTGGATGTGCAGTGGAAGCATCTGTGTGCACCACATGGACCCTTTCAGCTTGTAGGATGTGTGGTAACTTGGAGCTGTTTGCTTTAAAGGTTCCATTTGCATTATCAGCAAAGAATATGGAAAACAGCTCAATTTCAGCTGATTACCCACTAAAGTGTTTGGGAGCCACTCTGTAATTTTCATTGCTGCTTGCTGGGCTCTTCAGCAAAGTTTACAGGCAAATTTGATGGAAGGTATTCAGTCCTGCTGAATGGCAGACAGTGAAGGCACCAGCTTCCTGTTCCCTTTGTTTGGAAGCATCTGTTAGCATAACATAGTAAACATTTTAAAAAAACTATTCTGAGGGCAGTAATCTGTGAGGTGCCTCTCCAGTGTAGCCTTAGACCTAGACTTTGGTTTGTTTGCAACCTCACCCCAGCAGGAATTGTCTCTATCACCCAAGGCCAAAGGGATTGACTCCAACAAGTAGTTTCAGTAAAGGGCTCCTGGCCATCTAGTGGCCAAATTCTAAAACTAGTTGGGATCAAATGGTTAAACTTTAGCTCCAGGGCTCCTCCTACAATGATGTGCCTTCAGAAAGGATGGCTGGAAAATGACCCAGCTATGCTACTTCTCTATATTGACCCTGAAAAATTAAAGTCATCTTACTAGAGTGATACATGCATTCCCATGTTAATAACAGCCCAATTCTCAATAGTCAAACTATGGAGCCAGCCTAGGTGTCCATTAATACATGAATAGATAAACAAAATGTAGTATACTTACATCATGGAGTTTTATTTAGCCATAAAGAGAAATGAAATCAGGGCATTTGCAGGAAAATGGATGGAACTAAATACCATGATGTTAAGTAAAATAAGTCAAACTCAGAAGGTTTAGGGTCCTATGTTTTTCCCCCTATGTAGAAGATAGAGAGGAAAAAGGAAAACAAAGGTGGGGGTGGATCTCCTACACATCACATAGAGATCTGTAAAAGAAAGGGACCAAGGGTTGGGAAGGGGGGAGGGAGAGGGAAATGCCAGGGAGTGATATTGGCCAAATTATATTGTTATATAGTGTGCATGCTCAAATAGGTAACAGCAAATTCCATCGATGTTACAACTATAATGTACCAATAAAAAATGAGAAAATGTATAAAGAAAAGGGTGGCTGCATCAGTACCTCTCACTTCACTGTGCCAATGAATTTCTTGTGGTCTCCTTAAAGATTCCCATTCGGTGTGTCTGAACAAGCCTCAGATTCTGCATTTGTAGCAAACTCCCAGAGGATGCTGATGCTGTTGGTCATTGGCCTGCAGGGGAGTGTTCCACTAAATGCATCCTCATTGGCACAGACTTACATAGGTCTTCTTTGTATATTCTTTTTTTATAACTTTATTTTATTTATTTTTTGTAAGTGGTGCTGAGGATCGAACCCAGTACCTCACGCTTGCTGGGTAAGTAATCTACTACCAAGCCACAGCACCAGCCCCTTCTTTGTAAATTCCTAAATGTGAATATGTCTCAATTTAAGTGGTAGGACAATATCATATTATATGAATATACTGTAATTTAAAAAATAAACAGAATATCTATGTTTAGAAATAGATATGCTGCAAGAAAAACAAGTGTCAGTATTGTTTAAATATAAATTATATGCTATATTATTAGCTATCTATCTATAACTATAATTAAAACACAATTTTTTTTTGTTCCCACTATCACTGCCTCTGGATACAAATGCTGTCACATCCCTTTTTTTTTTTTTGGCTCACATTAGGTAGAGGTTTGCCTCACAACTACTTTAAGTTGCAAATACACTTTCAATTTCATTTCAGTTCAAAACCAAAATGTCAATCCTCTGTGATGGATGAAATTTGCCACCTGACTTTTTCTAAAACATTGCTCGACCATCCCAGAGCCTGAACATGATGCTAGGGGATGAAAGTAGGGTGAGAACTCCCTGCTGTCCCTTCAGAGACCCACAGCATGGGATGTAGGCAAACTAGGAAGAGTTGGGCACCCTAGCTGCTATCTCCCCAAGCACCTCCTCTTGGGTGAGCTGCTGTTTCTGAGCCCAACAAGTGGATATGGTTGAGGGCTGAGGAGTGTAGTGAGGAAGAGTTCTCCCCTGGACTGTGAGCTGGGTGAGCTGATATGAGGCCTCACTCTGCTCCCAGTCAGTGGTCACAGCTGACTTTCAGAGAAACCCAATAGTGGATTAAAGCCAAGTCTCTTAGGGTTCTTGGTGGATTCCTCAGATTATATATATACATGTGTAAAGATGTGTACATACATAGATGTATAGACATGGATGTATTTGGATGTATATAGATGTATGCCTATCCATATGCACATATAAAACTTGCCATGAGCATGTGTTACTTTTAAAAGTTAAAAAAAAGACATGAATGTGTTAGAAAAATGGAATCATCTAAACTCATTAATAACTTTCTAATCGTATTTAATCTACATGATGACTAGCCACAACTAAAAGGAAAGATTTTTTTGTATTTCAAAAATGATTCATTAATAACATCATTTATTATACCTACTAAAAAGCACATTTAAACTTAAACAAAATTGTAAGGAAAAAAAATTCACTCTGCAAAGTTTTCCTCCACACTCTGTCTCCTTGAGTTATTTAGTGGTGCAAAAGAGATTTTGCGAAACTTGTGGCTGTGGAGGTGAACTCTTTTAGGATACCAATTTGCAGTGGTGCCAGATTAGATGGAGGATTGCAGTGCAGCTCTGATATGTGGGATTGCACTACTTTGTCAGGTATGTCGGATGAGCTGACCTCCTGTTTATGGTCTTCAGGACAGAACTGTCACGTCTCAGAGATTTGCTTCTTTCAAGCTGTCTTATCATTGCCTCGTAAACCATAGTTCATTGCCAAGGCCCACATACAAAGCACTTACCTGTCAGCAGGAAGATTTTCCTTCATGCCTTTTACTTCAACTTTCCTTGTGTGAAACCTTGTGGAAACCCAGGTCTCTGGTTGGTCCTGAGTAGTCTGCAATTGATGGCAATCAGCTGAAATTGCTAAATCTGAATTAACAACTAGAAATGCTGCAATTTTCTGTACTACCTTCAACATCAGGGAAGAGTATGTCTACAATCCTTGAGAATGACCACAAGGAGGCCACCCCTTGGAGAGGTCAGAATGCCAATAAAGGAACCCATGGGCTCAAACCTTGCCAGGCGGCCCAGTAAAATTCTACATCTTTCACAAGCTTCTTTTGTGTCCTGGAATGCAGCAAGTTTTAAGAACCTAAATGTGCAGAATTGAAAATATTATAGAAGGCTGGAAAGTTCCAAATTCAAGTCTGTGTCCTAATGCATATAAATAAAGAAATTCAACCACATAACTTTATGAATATCCTGAGTCTATATGTGTGTGTGTGTGTGTGTGTATAAATATCCTAGAATACAAATATCCTAGAATAGTATTTATTTAAAAACTTTTTCTTAAAATCCATGTCTTTTATTTTAAAGGCAAAATTATCTTAAAATCCATATTTGTCTTTTATCTAAAAAAATCTATATTTTATTTTAACATGCTTTTATCTTAGAATGCTTTCATCTTAAAAATCAATGTTTCTCACTGAGATTTTTAAGTCCTGACCCAGCTTACTCCCTGAATTCCTGCTCTCCCAACCTGCAGCTCTAACTTGGACTTCATGCTTCAACTCTTACGAACTTCATTTAGTTCTTCTATATAACCTCTCATAGGCCTCTGGACTTGCCTTACAGGCTGTGGCCCTTATCTAGAACATTGTTCTCCCAATCTTTTCCCCTGGTTACCTTCTAGGCATCCTGCCTGTCTCCCCACACTCATCACATTGTCCTGGAGGATTCCAGGGCCTCCAGATGCCTTCTCTGGGCTCCATGTCCATTCCTAGGCACCTGTGTCTCTGCAGTTATGCACAGTTGGGGGCAACAAGGCCACCATCCCTGCTTTGAGCTATGTTTACAACATCTAGGTCCTCCTCAACTTGGCAGATAAGTGCTCAAAACAACTTATCACATCATTGAAGAGAAAATAACATGCAGAGTGTATATAAGTTTCTTTGCCAGTAAGAAAAGATGGTGGTGATCACCCCCTTTTTCATTATGAAAGAATATAATAAATTAAAAATAATTCAAAACAACCATCATTTCATTTTAACAAAATGAGCTTTTTTTTTTACTCTCTTTAAGATTTTGTTCATATACACTTGTTTTAATAGTTATTATATGTTTTGTTTATTATCATTATTTAGGAGATTGATATGCTATGCTTTCCTCAACTATATTCTTTATTTTGTGATATGTCTGGTATAGTGTATTCCCTAAGCTCAGAAAGGTACAGTGAACATCTGTTGCTTTCTTCCAGTGACCACCTCCATATTCTGTCCTTCAAAGACATCTTAGGATGATCCCAGAGCTTTAGTCACTTCTCATTATTAAAAGTTCTGTTTGGTCCAGTTTTAAACCTAATTTTGTCTACTCTTCTGCCCTCCCTCTTTGGCTAAATCACAGTCTTTGGAATGTCTAGAGGGGAAGGGATGCATTTGTTTCATCATTGCTGTCTTTCCAGAGGGTTGGGTGAGGAGGAGAGATTGGAGAGAAGAGGGAGACTGTCCATGCAGTCACCTGTTGTGGGTGGGCAATGGCCTTGATCTCTCTACAGGTCACCTTGGTTGGCTGCTAGTGGGTTCTGCTGACATGGTTTTTGTTGCATGTGATTTTCTAAGCACGTATGTCTACAATCCTTGAGAATGACCACATTTTCTGGCCCCCTTTGTTACTGAGAACCTTCTCAGAAAGGGACAGCAGCAACCCTTTAAAGCCCTGTCATTGGTTCACACTCAACCCCCTGTTATTTGGGAATCATCTTACTTAGCCACTGGGCCCCACAATTTCTGTCTCTCTATTTACCCCTCAGCTCCTTTGTATGAGCCAGTTTCTTCTCACATCCTTCCAGGGCCACAGGGGACTGTTATGTGAACCGTCATCTTTTACCCAAGGCCATCACATCATGATCTCTTCTTGCTGCTGGGATGAGCTGCCTCTGTAAGTTCCTTCCTGCAGCAACCTCCAGCCAAGAAGCCATTCTCAAGGGGTAAGATTTTGAAGATTGATAACTATTCAGTCAGCCAGGGGGAGCTCATCTCCTTTTGTCAGAAGGCACTTTAGATCTCTATGAATTATTCTTTGGTGTCCCAACTTCTCGATAGATTTAGGGACCACTATAAAAGAGAGAGGGGAAAACAAATCTTGTCAGCATGAAGCCGGCTCTCCCAATGGCTCCAAATACCCTCTCTGCATGGTCCGCCCATGCCTGGGGAGGTGGTGGCTGGGCTGGTCTCACTTAGCAAGTGTCTGGCCTTAATTATTTTCTGCTCAATTAAAAATGTAGGGGGATGGTTATGTTCATTATCTTGATTGCTTAAATGGTTTCCTAGATATATACATGTCAAAACTTATCAAATTATACACTTTAACTATGTGCAGTTTATTGGATGTCAATTATATCTCAATAAAGCTATTTACAAATGTTGGGTGGACTGTCTGCCTATTTATCCTCTTCAGCATTTAATTATAGCATTGTAAATAATGCTGTGCAAATACTTCCATGCGTGTAGATTTTTTTTTTCCTTTCATGTTTCCTTAGGATAAAGTTCCTAGAGTTTGGATTAATGACTAAAAGATAATATCCATTTTTATTGCTCCTGGTACATTTTGCTATATTGCTTTTCCAAAGAATTGTGCCATTTTCCAAATGAGCAGTAAGTATGAATATACTAGTTTAATGACAACCTACACTTGTGTTTATTTTTTAAAGCATTCCTAGATATAAAATAGTACATTGATTTTTACTTCTTTGATTAATATAAAGGATAATATGTGTGTGTGTGTGTTAGAACAATTTGAATTTCCACGTATGAGAACTATTTGTTCTTATTCTTTATCTGTTTACAGGGCTTTGATGTTCTTTTATTTTGATTTCTGTAAATGTTATCATGAAGTTGTTTGTGAACTAAAGCAAATGTTTTCATTGAAAGTACTATTTATTCTCATGGTTAGAATTCAAGAACAAACTGACCAGGGTAAGTGAGACATGGTTGGAGATTGTGAGGGCCATCAGTTGCTTCTCTTGATTTCTGGAGCAAGGTTTCTCCCTTTGTGCAGGCGACCCCAGCTAATTTTTCCAGATGTCCCTCCTGTCTGTCACTAGTCACACAGACTTCCTGGTTGTTAACACTTTTACTCTTAGAGAGTTTTCTGGAATTGATCTTACTAGAATAGCACATTGCCTTGTAGGACAGTGATTTTTAACCTAGGGGAGTTAGGAAGTTGCTATGTCTACTTACCTTTTTTGTGGACATAGGATGTAGAAAGGGTGGACCAGGGAGTGGCATGTGTAATTTTAAAAAAATTCTATGGAAAGAATTCAGCCTCCTTGTCAAGGCAGTCATAGTTTTACTAGTATTCTGTAATTTCAAATAGTGTGAGAAGATTTCAATACACAAACTATGCATGTGATTTTCTATAAATATCAAACAGAGCCTATAAGAGTCAGTAAAACTTGTTCTCTGCTTCAAGATGGCAGTATGAGTTTGTTTTTAACTGCTCCAAACACACACACACACACACACACACACACACACACATACACACACACTCCAGGACATTCAATATTCAAAAACAAGCTAACTGTCTATGTAAACAAAAAATCAAAATAGATGCATTCAGCTGTAGTTGGGGACTGGAACAATAAACTCACTGGATTCTGAATACAGAAAAGCTCAGCATTGGCCTGAATTCAGGTTCCTGTGGGATAGACTTCCAACAACTATGCCCAGTGAAAGCATATTTCTAAGAAACTCTTGTATCAAAGAAGAAATGAAATAGAAATTATAATAATTTCAAAACTTGTAGGATACAACTAAAGTATCACTAAGAAGATAAATTATGATATTAAGTGTTCATATTAGAAAAGACAAAAGGAAAAAACAACAACAACAGCAAAAAGAAAAGACAAGGGCTGAAAATTAAAGTTAAGAATTCATCTGAAAAAATACTTTTAGAGGAAAACAAGAACTATAGAAACAAGAAAAGAGGGAAACCATAAAGATAAAGACAGAAGTTACAAGTTGAAGAAGAAAGGTAATATAGAAGGCCAATAAAGTCAAAAGTTAGTAATTTTTTTTTTTCCCAAAAGACTACTAAAATCTACAGCCCTCTGGCAATGTAGATGAAGAAAACTGACAGAAACCATGGAAGAAATGAAGAGATGCCATAGACACTTAAAAGTTTATGAGAGAAAATTATAAACAATAAAACTGAGGCCTGATGAAATAGCAAACTCTCAGATTGTATCTTATACAATTTGACCCTAGAAGAAAGATAAACCTGAATAATCCTATGCCTGTTAAAGTAATGAATAGTGTGACATTTTCTCACAAATATAACCATACCCAGAAAAATGGTTATGTTCAGGGTTGGGGATGTATATTTATGTATATGTACTTTCAATATCTGGACAACTTTGCTATAATGTCACTTGTATTAATAATTCATCCAAGTTTTTCTTTTTTTCTTTTTTAAAAAATTCTGCTGGGCTTGGGTTAGGATTGTATTAAATATATCAGTCAATTTAGGGACAATTGACTAATTTACAGCTTAATAATACTGAGTTTTCTGACCTATAAACAGAATATTTCTCTTTATAGTTTTCGTTTTACAGATCCTTCACATTTTTTGAAAGATTTCTATGTATTTGGTATTGTTTGATGTTACCATAAGTAGTAATTTTTAAACTTGAATTTTGATTATTCATTGCTAGTTTATGGAAATTGATCTTGTAATACTTCGCCTTCATAAACTAACTTATTCATTCTGTGTGTGTTCCAGTAGGGTTTTGTCTTGTAGATCCCATAGTATTTTCATGTCAACAATTATGTTGTCCATAAATAAAAACAGCTTTTTGGTGTCTTTCCACTAGGGGTGATTTTTTATTTATTTATTTTTCTTCCTTTGTTTCACTGGCTGGGAACTCCACTGTAATGTTGAATAGAAGTATAATATTATTGTTGCTACACTAAATCCTCTATTTCTTTCTATTTGCCTGTTATATTATTTTCTATTTTTGTAAAAAAAAAAGTCTTAGTTATTCCTGTGTAGTCTTGTTTTAGGTGATTCTTTGGATAGCCTGAATTTGAACCATATACAATTATTATGATAATTGATATTGTTGGGTTAATTTCTACACTTTTGAATTTTTTTTAACAATATACCATGTTTCTCCTGCCACCTCCCCACACTTATTTTTTTTAGCTTCTTCACCCTCCCACTCCCAGCACAAATGGCTTCTTATGGATTGCTAAGATTACTTTTACTTCTTTATTTCTTTTTTATGGCTTGGAAGGTATACATTGCTGATCTATTATTTTGGTGATTCATTTTAACACAAATATTAAACAATGTATTTTTTTAAATTCTAAAGTAATTCAACATATCCATCCTCCCAAAGTAATGATCTTAATATTAAAATTCATCTGTTTCATCATCCTTATATTTTACTAAGTTTTATCTTTAACTCTCTTGTAAACAAACAAAAATGTAAGTCTTGAATTGTTTCAGTAGTTAATTTAACAACAAATTTTTGTCTCTCACTTTATTCATTATTGCTTCTTCCACCCCATTTCTTTATTCTGATTTCCTTTTTTTCTTGGTGAAGTACATCCTCGGTGATTCTTTCAACACTATTTTGTGGGTGGGTTGTATTGAGGGAAATAAAACAATATGGAGTGTCTTACAATCCATCTTTTATTTCACTATTTTCACATCTCTTTAATATTTTTCTATCTTTAGTTCCTTGTGCCTTCTAGGTGAAGTCATCATTACTATTTTCAAATTTGATAATTCTCTTTGGTTGTTTCCAATCTAAAATTTGTCCTATTTATTGAAATTTTCATCTCAATTACTATATTTTAAAATTTCTAGGTGTTTAAATTAGCTCTTTTTATTCATTTATCCTTAATATCCTTACTGACAGTAGAATGCACTTTAACACATCATACATAAATGGAGTATAACTTCTCATTCTTCTGGTTCCCCTTTACCTAATCCAAAGTACCTCTATTCGTCCCTAGCCCCCTTCCTTATTGTGAATTAGCATCTGCATATCAGAGAAAACATTCAGCCTTTGGTTTGGGGGGATTGGCTTATTTCACTTAGCATGATATTCTTCAGCTCCATCCATTTACTGGCAAATGCCATAATCTCATTATTCTTTAAAACTAAGTAATATTCCATTGTGTATATATACAACATCTTTTTTTTAATCTATTCCTCTGTTTAAGAACACCTTTATTGTTGCTTGTATTTTTGATAATTGCCATTCTGACTGGGATGAGATGAAATCTTAGAATAATTTTGATTTGCATTTCTCTAATTGCTAAAGATGTTGAATATTTTTTCATATATTGTTAATTGATTTTATTTCTTCTGTGAAGTGTCTGTTCAGTTCCTTAGCCCATTTATTGATGGGTTATTCATTTTGTGTGTGTGTGTGTGTGTGTGTGTGTTAAGTTTTTTGAGTTCTTTATATATTCTGGAGATTAATGTTCTATTTGAGGTGCGTGTGGTAAAGATTTTCTCCCATTCTGTAGACTCTCTCTTCATGATCTTGATTGTTTCCTTTTCTGAGAAGAAGCTTTTTAGTTTGATTCCATCCCATTTGTTGATTCTTAATTTTACTTCGTGCACTTTATGAGTTACATTAAGGAAGTCAGCCTCAGCAACTTAGTGAGATTATAAATGACCTAGTGAGATCCTGTCTCAAAATAAAAAAATAAAAAGTCCTGGGGATGTGGCCGAGTGGTTAAAAGAAAAAAAAAAAGCAACAACAAAAACAACAAAATACAAAGATTTGTAGAGACAAAACATGAACCCTAAGGTAAGCTACAAACTGGTTAATATAATGTATCAATATTGGTTCATCAATTGTAACAAATATATCACACTAATGCGAGATACCAATAATGAAGAAAACTATGAGCGGAGAAGACAGGGAGTACATGAGAACTGTCTGTATTATCTGCTCAATTTTCTGTAAACCTAAAACTTCTCTAAAAAGCAGCATATTGATTTAAAAAATGCAGCTGCAATTTACAGAAATAAATATCCATATTTACCAAAAAATTGAAAAATCAATGATACACTGAATAATTCTAACATCTCTTGCAAAATGGTTGGTAGATTATGCAGACAGAAATTCACCATTTCCAATATATATATTTTTAAAGCAATGGCCTTTTTTCTTTTAACCTTTATTTTATTCATTTATTTCTATGTGGTGCTAAGGATCGAACCCAGGGTCTCGCACATGTGAGGCGAGCGCTCTACCGCTGAGCCCCAGCCCCAGCCCACCATTTCCAAATATTTGACCTATACAATTAACATTTCTTTTATGGGACATATTTCAAACATTTCATTTAACAACAGGAGAATTAAATCAAAAGATATTTAAGGGTTGGGGCTGTAGCTCAGTGGCAGAGCACTTAATTAGCATGTGTGAAGCACTGGGCTTGATCCTTAGCACCACATATAAACAAACAAAATAAAGGCATGCTCTTCATCTACAACTACAAAAAAATTTCAAAAAATATATTTAAAAGGTCTATGTGCTTGGAAATTTGAAAGCATATTGTACCTTTACCCCACTGTCACCTTTTTTTTTTTTTTTTTTTTTTTGTACTGGAGATTGAATCCAGGGGTGTTTAACCACATCCCCAGCTCTTTAGCTCTTTTTATCATTTATTTATTTATGAGACAGAGTCTAAGTTGCTTAGGCCCTCACTAGGTTGCTGAGGCTGGTGATCCTCCTGCAGCTTCCCTGCTTTAATGGCTCAAACAAAATCCACTCTCTGGCTTATCTTTTTATTCTTTTAACAGTCTTTTGTAGCACATGTTTTTAATGAAATTAATTGATTGATTGATTTTGTGATGCTGAAGATCAAACCCAGGACCTTGCACATACTAAAGTTTTTAACTTCAGTGAGGTCCAATTTATTTTTTCTTTCATGGACTGTGCTTTGGTGTTGCGTATAAAAACTAACCAACAAAATCAAGGCCACCAAGATCTCTCCTGTTAATTTCTAGAAGTTTTGTAATGTTGCATCGTACATTTTTGAATTAATTGTTGTGCAAGGTACAAGGTCAGTATCCACATTCCCTTTTTCAACATTTGGACGTCCAGTTGTCTGGGTACTATTTATTGAAAAGACTATTCTTTCTCCATTGTATTATCTTTCCTTCATAGTCAAAGATCCGCTTACCACATTTTCGTGGTTCTATTCCGCACTCCCAGTTGTTCATGGATCAATTTGTCTATTTTTCATCAATATCACACTGTCTTGGAGATTAGTGAAGATTTACAGTTAAGGCGTAAGTAGTGTCAGTCTTCGAACTTTATTCTTCTTCCATATTTTATCCACCATCCTGGGTCTTTTGTCTTTCCATATAGCTTTAGAATCAGGTTTTCAATACCCACTGCATAACTTGCTGGTGTTTTAATTGGGATTACATTGACTGTATAGATCAGGTGGAAATAATGGATATTAAAACAACATATTCTCATCTATGAATATGGACTATCTCTGCATTTATTTAGGTCTGTTTCTTTCATCAGAGTTTTGTAATTCTTCCCATATGGACATTGGATATGTTTTGTTAGACTTATTCTTAGTACTTTAGTTTAGGGTACTAATGTAAATGGTATTGGGTTTCTAATTTCAAATCTGTTGCTGGTGTCCAGGAAAGAAATTTACTTTTGTGTATTACCTCTATATCCTGCAACTTTGCCTTTAGTTCCAGGAGGGGTCATTTTTGTCAATTCTTTGAGATTTCTGAATTTTCTTTTTGGCTGCATGAAGTTTAAAACTGTCTAATCTTTGTCATGAACTAAAACTTTTTTCACTATGAAGTGACTTTATGTATTACATGTTTTTTTGCTTCAAAGTTCATTTATTATTTATAAAAGTAGCCATAAGTTATTTCTTTTACCTAATACACACTTTTCATTTTAAAAAGCATTTCTTAAAAATTTTTGGAGGCTTTATGTTTTAGGATCATCACTTGCAATTAGTACATAGCCATATTTGTGTGTGTTTGCAAATAAACATACCAGATATGACAGTCTTTCTGTTTTAGTTGGAAAGTTTAATTGATTTATATTTATTGCTAGTTTCTAACTTAATTCAGTTTGGTCAGAGAACATACTATATAAAAACTTAATTTTAAAAATTTATTGATAGTCATTTTATAGTCCAACTTGATTATGTTCCTTGCCTAATGGAAAAGAATATGTGTTTTATTATTTTGGAGTAGAATGTCTTGTAAATGTCAATTGTCTATTAAAATTTTTATTGTTGTGGATTTTTCTTTTTCTCATTGTAGTTCTATCCGTTTGCTCCATATATTTTGAAGCTTCATTATTAGGTGCATAAATGTTAAGATCATTCTATTCTCCTTTTCTTTTATTTGTTCAAATTAGTTGTACAGAACAGTAGAATGCATTTTGACATATCATACATAAATGGAGCATTTATGTATGCTCCATTTATGTATGATATGTCAAAATGCATTCTACTGTTTGTATACAGTTTTGTAATCATATATGTACATAGGGTAATAATGTCCGATTCATTCTACTATTCTTCGTATCTCCATACCCCCTCCTCTTCCTTCATTCCCCTCTGTCTAATCCATAGTTCCTCCAATCTTCTCTGCCCTGCTCCATTGTGAATTAGCATCTGCATATCAGAGAAAACATTCAGTCTTTAGTTTTTTGGGATTGGCTTATTTTTCTTAGCATGATATTTTCCAGCTCTATCCATTTACCAGCAAATGCCATAATTTCATTCTTCTTTAAGGCTAAGTAATATTTCATTGTGTATATATACAACATTTTCTTTATCCATTCACCTGTTGATAGTCACCTACATGGGTTCCATAGCTTAGCTATTGTGAATTGAGCTGCTATAAACATTGATATAGCTGTGTCCCTGTACTATGCTGCTTTTAAGTCCTTTGGGTGTAAACCAAGGAGTGGGATAGCTGGGTCAAATGATGGTTCTATTCCAAGTTTTCTGAGGAATCTCCATACTGCTTTCCATAGTGGTTGCACCAATTTGCAGTTCCATCAGCAGTGTATGAGTGTACCTTTTTCCCCACATCCTTGCCAACATTTTTTGTTGCTTGTGTTCTTGATGATTGCCATTCTAACAGGAGTGAGAAGAAATATCAGTGTAGTTTTGATTTGCATTACGATCAATTTCTTTATGATGATATGATCTATCTTGTTACTGATAATATCTTCTTATTTGTAATCCACTTTGTTTGATATATCATATAAAGTGGATTACAAATAAAGATATTATCAATCACTCCACATTTATTTTGATTAATATGACACATTGCCACCATTTTACTTTTAACCTATTTGTGTCTTTGTATTTACAGTGCATGTCTCATAGGCAACATAATCTAGAGTCTTGCTTTGTTATTCAGTCCAGCCATCAGTCGTGTCTTCTATTTGAGGTATTTCAAACATTTACATTAAGTGCAGTTATTGATCTAGTTAGGTTGAGGTCTATTGTTTTGCTATTTGCTTTGCATTTGTCCCATATGTTCTTTGTTATATTTCTCCTCCTTGTGATGTCTTTTGGATTGTTTGGATTGATTGTCTCCTTTGTTGGATTATTAGTTACAAATCTTTGGTTGCTGTGAATTATTACTTTATCATGGTCAGTTTTCAAATTATGATATTACTTTAGAGTGTACTTCTCTCTTTCCCTTTCTAGTCTTGTGTTTTATGCTTGGGGCTCATTAATCTTGGGTTTTATATCATACACTTTCTTTTGCACATGACATAAACTCCAAAATACATTGTAATTATTTTTACTTAAGTAATTCATGAATTAACTAATTAATTAACTAATTCATGAATTACCTTTTAAGGAACTTAAATTAAAAGGAGAAAGTACATATTTATACATGGGTTAATAATTTTTTAGTTCTTTTATCCTTTTCTATAGATTCATATTCCATCTTATATCATTTTCCCTCTCTGCAAAGGACTTTCTTAAACTTTTCTTTTGTAAGGAAGGGCTCTTGGAGGTTGTTTCAAACTTTGCATGTTTGAACAAGTCTTTGTTTCATCTTCATTTAAAAAAGATATTCTTGCAAGTACCTATTTCTCTATTTTTTCCTTTCAGTATTTTTTAAATATCCCTGGGATCACCTTCTTATTTATGTTTTTGTGGAAGGAAGTCTGCAGTCAGCCTTACTTTTGTTATTCTATTTATTTTGTAAAATTTTTCTCTCTGGCTATTTCTAGAACTTTTATTTATTTATGATTTTGAGCAATTTAATCACTATGTACCTTCATGGATTTTTGTTTGTGTGTTTTATGCTTAGGGATCATTGATCTTGGGTTTTATATTTTTTTTATCAAATTTTGAAAAAAATTCAACTATTGTTTCTTTTTTTATTATTATTAGTTGTTCAAAACATTACAAAGCTCTTGACATATCATATTTCATTCATTTGATTCAAGTGGGTTATGAACTTCCATTTTTACCCCGTATACAGATTGCAGAATCACATCGGTTACACATCCACGTTTTTACATACTGCCATACTATTGTCTGTTATATTCTGCTGCCTTTCCTATTCTTTACTATCCCCCCTCCCCTCCCATCTTCTCTCTCTACCCCATCTACTGTAATTCATTTCTCTCTCTTGTTTTTTTCCCCTTTCCACTCACTTCCTCTTATATGTAATTTTGTATAACAATGAGGGTCTCCTTCCATTTCCATGCACTTTCCCTTCTCTTTCCCTTTCCCTCCCACCTCTCGTCCCTGTTTAATGTTAATCTTCTTCTCATGCTCTTCCTCCCTGCTCTGTTCTTAGTTGCTCTCCTTATATCAAAGAAGACATTTGACATTTGTTTTTTAGGGATTGGCTAGCTTCACTTTGCATAATCTGCTCTAATGCCACCCATTTCCCTGCAAATGCCATGATTTTGTCATTTTTTAGTGCTGCGTAATACTCCATTGTGTATAAATGCCACTTTTTTGTATCCATTCATCTATTGAAGGGCATCTAGTTTGGTTCTACAGTCTAGCTATTGTGAATTGTGCTGCTATGAACATCGATGTAGAAATATCCCTATATTTTAAGGTCTTTAGGGAATAGTCTGAGAAGGGGAATAGCTGGGTCAAATGGTGGTTCCATTCCCAGCTTTCCAAGGAATCTCCTTACTGCTTTCCAAATTGGCCACAAACTATTGTTTCTTTAAATATTTTTCTTTTACTCCCCACTCCTTGTTCTTTTTCATTGGAGACTCCAATTGTACTTTTATTAGTACTTCTTAAAACTGTTTCTCAGATCACATTTTTCTATCTGTGTTTTATTTGTATTGCTCCTATTCACTACTTTTAAAAATGCTTAAATTTGCTATTAATCTAAATACAATATATTTTTAATTTAAGGTGCTGTAGTTTTTTCCACTAAAAGTTCTATTTAGGTTTGTCTTATATTTTCCAAGTCTCTACTTAACATTTAAATTATATTGAATAGAGTTATAATAGCTGGGTTTGCTTTTCATGTGTTGCTACCATTTGTCTGCTAATTTTAACATTGTTGTCAACTTAAGATATATCTGAATAGAATTTTCTTCTTATACATCAAAATTTTCTGCTTCTTTGCACATTTTATTATTTTGTACTGAATGCTAGATTTTGTGAATTTCACCTATTGGATGCTGTATATTTTTGCATTCCTATAAACGGTCTTGAACTTTAGTCTGGCATGCAGTTCATTTACTTGGAAAGAGTTTGATCTTTGATTTTTTTTCAATCTTACTTTTTTTTTTTTTTTTTTTTTTTTTTAGGTGAGAGCACATTTTGTCCAGAATTGATTTTCCTAGGACTGAGGCATGATATTTCTGTTTACCGTGTTCAGTGAATTATGGGTTTTTCTACTCTGATTGGTGGAGATGGGTACTTTGTTGGCCCAGTGTTGGGGTGGGGACTATTTGTTCCAATACTTTAGGGTGGTTTTATTTCCCTCAGTTTGGATATTTCCTCATAGAAATGTATTGATCAGTTTTCTCCTGAATATTCAGTAAGGACCTTCTGTAGATCCCTAAAACTAAACTAAGATTCTCACTTGGTGCAACTCTTTCCTCTCTGGTCCTCTGACCTACATACTGCAGCTCCCTTTATTTTCTACTCTCAACTCCTCCGAAATCGAGGGAATCCACCAGGCTCTGCCTGCACTCTTCTCTCTGTGCTGCCTGGAAACTTTGAAGGCAGTCAGCTGAGTATTCACAGGGTTTGCCTCATTCATTTCTCATCTCTTGGGGATTGCTGTTTTTCATTACCAATACCATGTATCTTAAAAATCATATTTTTGTCAACAATTTTAGTTCTTCCAGTGAGAAGGTAATTCTGGTCAATATTATTCCATTTTAGTTGGAATTGGAACTCATTGTTGATAGATGATATATTTGGACTTTTTTGCTTCTGTTTATCTGATTTTTTGACATCTTTTCCTCTCTCTATAGTCCCTCTATCTTCTGATAAAAATCAGATATTACATTTATAAGTGCTTCGATGTGCCAGACCCTAGGCTATGTGCTTTGCAAAGTTTCTCATTGAACACCCACAAAGACCCAAGGAGAAAGTTATTATTGACACTTTTTTTTTTTTACATACAGGAGTCACAGAACTTTTAATTACCTCCTCTAAGGTTCCATATTGAGGATGACATACAAGACTCTTTCTGAAGCATGGGCTCTTCTACCTAGTGCTGTCTCACCTCTTGGGTGGTTTCAAGTCATCAGCTTAAAGCTCATGTGGCAATACCCTAAGTAAACCAATTTACATGTTGAGCTAAAAAGACATTTCTTTTACAAAAAATGGTGAATGACTTGGTTGTCTTACTGGCCTTTATATTTATTAAATGTGGAGTAAACTCTGGTTTATGCTGTCAAATATTAACATGAGCAATGTAAATTATGATATTAGTAACAAATGAAAAGATTGTGAATTGTTAACTACAGGTACATGAGAAAATGAGCCTATTGCTTTGGGTAAGGGTAGATTATAATAATAATTTATGTAAAGGTATTATTTTATCTTTCTTTATAAGAAAAGAAAACCTGGGATGTCCAGTAGAAACTATCTCCCTGATAATTTGTCTATTCATTATCTAAATCTTTGAATCCTTGTCCTGACTTATTTACAGTCCTTACTGTGGAGCCTAGCATGAGTGAGCAGATACCACAAAGCAAAGAGCCCCATTTGAAGGAGGTTCTGCTCTTACACTGTGAGCATGTACACCTGTACCCTGTGTCAAACCTCTGCTGTAGGACAGAGAGGGCCAGGAGGCTGAACTCAGGAGCCAGAATTGACCTCAACCACTCCCTGCACTGCCGTGTGACTTCATATTTGCAGGTTAATTTGCCCTATTAGGAGGTATCCTCTCTTGTTCTGCTGCACCTGCAGTGAAGCTACCCAGTTTGCAGCAGCAGTTTCTGGTTTCATGTCATTAATCATTTATTTGTCACTGATCATACCTACCTGAGGCTGGTGATGTAACAAAACAGTAATCTATTAAACATAAAGGCATGAAATCCCTTTTGAAATGGGCAGCACAATGGCCTGCTGTGTCATGCACCTCATTATTGAATTCGGAGTGTGTCCCAATCTTTGAATTTTATGACATAATTAACCGAACACACTTTTCAGAGCAAGGGGAAAATGGAAGCCTTGAATGCCCTGGAGTTTCTTAGAAACACTGCTGTGAGCCATGTCCAGCAGGTGCTGCCTTGCAGACAAAGATGGAAACTTGTGCCAACCTGAAGGCACAAGGCTGCTTCGCCCTGGAGCTGTCGTGAGAACAAATGGAGAAACAGGAAGTCTAGACCACATGGTGGAATTAGGCCAGAAATCAAAGGGAAAAGATCCATTTTTTTTTTCCAGCTCCACAAATGATATATTAGACATTCGCTCTAGGGAATGGCCTTGATATTTGAAACATCTCTTTTGGAAGAAATAAAAGTTGTTTGGAAAAGATTATTAAAACTTTAATGATCTTAAAAAACTTTACTAACTTTAATTCTACTGTAAGGAGAAGATGTGCATTAAGATTTGTAGACTGTATTCCTCCCACAGGCCGGAGAGGTAGATGAGGAAAACAGTGTACTTCTGTGCTCAGTTAGCATGGATGGAGGGCTTAGGGTGTGTCAGAAAGTGTGCTGGGTGCTCTGGTGAAGGTTGGATTGAGAGAGATACCAAAATGACCTTTTTGAAACTTGAAAATAGATTCATAAAAATGTGTAGCTGAGAACTGAGCGGGGTACGGGGTGTTAGGAGTACACCAGATCATGTGATATCACTTGGGAAAGTAAGAAGGCTGTGCAGAGGAGGTGAGGTTCCGAACTGAACCTGCGAAGATGTTTAAATGTTTCTTGGAGGGAGAAGAGCAGCCTGAGAAGATGCAGCAGCAGGTCAAACCCTTGGAGGCCTAAAAATTACCTACACCTATGGGGGACAGGGGTCACCTGGTCACCCAGACCATGGGAGGAGAGTGTTGGGGAGGTGGGGAAGGACGTTATGCTATGGGGTTTAGTGCGGTGGAATAACCAGATCAGATTTGTGTTTGGGAAGATTGATGGAAATGAATGAGTGGCCATGAGTACGCAGACATGAAGAAGGTACTGTGGTGCTCTGGGAGGAAGATGAGGTGCTAGGCCATGGCTGAGGGCGTGTATAGTCCTTTGCTCTTACTTGATAATGTGTTTTGCCAAAAGACATGGACCTCACCATCACCTGCCTGACTCCATGACTGGGGGCTGTTCTGGGTTCTTCCTACCTTTTATGCTTTTGTCTGGGGCAAGTAAAGTTGTGCCCTGATTGAGTTTCAGACAGGACTGCATCTGAGTACTGCCTCTTGCTCCTGTCCTCTAGGACTCGAGGGTGGTAACTGCCCTTTCTGGCCAAACTTTCCTCATCTGTAAAACAAAGTGATTTTGTCTACGGCAGTGCTTTTAGTAAATGATGGATGCTTAGTGTTTGGGTTTACCTCAGGCTATGTAAGCAAGGTAAGGGGAAATCCCAGCTAAGCTGAGACATCTTCATCGTTGTTGTGTAACACGTGCATGTTAATTGATTTGTCTTGATTCAAACCTCAAGTGAGGGATTTAATCTCTGAATGACCCTGCACTTCTGTGGAGTGTACTGTCTGTCGATTTTCCACTTTGAGTGTGGTATGAGAAGCTATTCATGCTGACTTTCCTGTGCATTTCCACATGACATGATTCAATTTTGGAACTAGAAAGGTGATGTCTGTAACCCCAGGGGCTCAGGAGGCTGAGATAGGAGGATCATGAGTTCAAAGCCAGCCTCAGCAAAAGCAAGGAGCTAAGCAACTCAGTAAAACCATGTCTCTAAATACAATACAAAAATAGGGCTGGGGATGTGGCTCCGTGGTCACGTGCTCCTGGGTTCAATTCCTGGTACCAAAAAAGAAAGAAAGGAAGGAAGATCTGTAGATATTATCTTTAATTACATTCACTCTTACATTTATTATCCATTTACCCAACAGTGACTGAATGTTTTGATGGGCCAGGCACTGTGTTAGGCACAGGAAAAAATGAATTAAACCAACTCCCTGCCCTCTAGATGCCCAGAGGCTTTAGGATAAGTAAGTACATGGTTTATAATATAGACTACTATGGAATTTTGGAGATAAGAAAGGGAAAGTAGGCTCTCATGAGCAGGATAAGGGCAAGAGAGTTCACAGAGGAGTTGATCCTTGAGCCAAACCTTGAATGATGAGTCCATGTTTAGTAGGTAAATGTGGGGTGAGGAGTGTCAAAATTCTAGTTACCTTTGCCTAACAGATTACCCTAAAACTAAGGAGCTTAAAACAGTACTTTTTATTTCTTATGATTCTATGGTTTGGTAGGACTAGTGGGGCAACTCTGTCCCATGTGATATTACCAGGGGGTCACAAATGCTGGGGGCTCTGCTGTGTTGCAGATTTAAGGTAGCTTTATTCCCATGTCTGGTAGCTCAGCTGGGAAGGCTAGAATGACTAGGGTCTGTCCGACTCTCTTTCTCTCAGTGTGTCTCTTTATCTCCATGGGATTTATTACCATTCAGTTATCTGGCCTGTATTTTTTTACATGACATGGTGGATCCCAAGGCAGAAATGAAAACTGCAAGACCCAGAAATTATAGGGCATCCCTTCTGCCATTTTCTGTTGGTCAAGACAAGTCACGAGCCAACGTGGATTCAAGGGGAACGGAACAGTTTCTTTCTTTCTTTCTTTTTTTTTTTGATGGGAGGAGCAATGTGTATGTAGAGGAATGAGAGAAGCTGTTGGTGACCTGCTGTCTTTGGAGACAATCTACTCTAGTCAGCCTAGGCACAGCCCCTGGTATTAGTAAGAGGTGTCTCTACCCTTACTACAAGGAAAAGTCTAGGTAAGCTACTAAGATCAAAGCGGGAAAGGGAGGGCCAATAACCTGAGGAGAATAAGGGAATGGATGAGGACGTGGGACAGGAGCCCTAAGAATTACAGAGCTGTGCTGGAAACCTCACCACACCTGCAGTGAAATCATCTCCTGTGGCATTCCTCAGGGGCAGGGGCAGGAGCAAGAGCAGGTGAGACCTGTGAGAATCAGACCCAGAGAGAAAAGAAGTTATCCCAGGTCATTCAGTGAGATAGAGCCAAACCAGGAGTCTCCCACCCCAGAAGCGTTCGGGACTTTTCTGTGTAGTATAGAAGTTATGTCTGATATATACAGTTGCACTGATTGCTACTCTCTTCACCCCTGTTTCAGGTTAGATTATCTAGGATTGGAGAGAAGATGGGCACAGAAGTAGAAGATATAATTAGCAGCTATGTATTTTGCATTGGCCCCAAGAGTTTAATTCAGTCTAATGGGTATTTCTTGAGAACTACAACGTGCCTGGAACTGAGCTAAAGATACACAGATAAGTAAGACACGGATCTTGTCCAGAGGGACTCACAGAATCTAGTAGGAGGAATTAATTCCAGGAGTTAATTTTGCACAATTTCATCAGTGATTGAAAAACATGCAGAGAGCAGGACAAGTTAGGAACTGACATTTATTTTGTACTCACCAGGTTCTGTGCCAGGAACTTTATACTCAAAGATAAACTCAAAGGAGGAAGATGAGTTGGCACTTCTGTGTCCAAGACTAAAGAATTGAGAATATCTTACCCCCAGAGAACTTGGCCATCTTGGCATGTTGCTGAGGAGGAAAGCAGTAGGAAAACACTAAGGAATCTAACACTGCAGACCGTCTCCATAATACTTGCTTTACTTTTTTTTTTTTTTTTTTTTTTTTTAGAAAAATTACTTTTGAGTAACGTGGGTTGAATCGGGGATGTATTCAAATCCTAAATCCAGTGGGGAGACCAGTGACCAGGACCACTTTAAGTGCTTCTCATCCCAAGCAGAGGGTTTCAACCTCTTTACCATGACCTCCACACTGAGGGGAAGGTTTGCCTCCTCATCAACAGTGTCACCCTACCTAGATCCTCCTGAGTGGATGGAAATTGAATATACTGTGGAAAGGATTAGTGTTTTGGACAAAGCAGGGCAAGAGAATGAAATTTATATAGAAACTTTGTTTTAGTCAGCTTTTTCGCTGCTGTGACTGAAAGATGCAACCAGAACAACTGTAGAGGAGGAAACGTATATTTGAGGGTTCATGGTTTTAAAGGTCTTAGTTCACAGAAGGCTGGCTCCGTTCCCCAGGGCTTGAGATGAGGCAGGACATCATGGCAGAAGAGTGTGACAGAGGGAAGAGCTCATATGATGATCAGACAGCAGAGAGAGAGACTCCACTTGCCATATGCAAATAGGTCCCCAAAGCCAAGCTCCGACTCCTCCAGCCACACCCTACCTGCCTTCAATCACCATTCAATTAATCCCATCAGGTGTTTAATTCACTGATTGGGTTAAGGCTCTCACAACCCAATCATTTCCCCTCTGAACCCTCTCAAGTTGCCTCACAAATGAATTTTTGGAGGATACCTCACATCCAAACCATAACATAATCTTTACCTCCCCTAGTACCTGCTTCTCAATCCTGGCTTCTCCCCACATCATTTATCCAGTGTTCTAGTTCACCAGATTTTTATGGAATGTGCGCTGTGTGCCAGACAATGCTGAGCACTAGGGAAACAAAGTGAACAATGGCATTTTTCAATTTAAAATGGTTTTCTAGTTAGAAAAATTGTGGGAGGAGAATTTCATTTGGAAAAAAAACCTATCTAGTATCCTCTAAAACGTGTCACGGAATCATGCTTTTACCCTGCCTCAAGGAACTGGATGTGCAGAATAAAATAATCCCTCCTCCCTTTTTTCTCCCAGGACAGACTGATGGAGATTACCCAACATGGAAGTTTATTGTATTAATTTAGGGGTTAGGAGATAGAGGAATAATTCTTTAGGCACCAAGCATTTTCTTCAGAAAATGTTACAACCAAGGAGAGAGAATGGTGCTGACCTCAGATTTTCCCAAAGTCGTAATGTTTATAAAATGCTGGGGATAAGAAAAATTTGTGACCCCAAAATAATAAATACAGCAAAGTGTTTGTACATGTTTACAGGCATCAGAGAGATAGTCCCAAGCACACAAAAACTTAGAGAATTCAGCACTACTAAGTTGTTATTGAAAAATCTACTTGATGGTAAAATCCAACTAACTAAGACATGAATCAAAACAAAAGTACTCAGGAATGGAGAAGGCAGGCAGTCAAAAAGACAAGTAAGCAATAAATCCATTTAAACTCAGAACCCAGAGTACAAATGCTGGAGTCATAGAATAATTCCAAATCCTGGGAATTATGAATATAATAGTATAGATCATAAATATTAAAAATATGATGGAATAAGAGAAATAAAAAGTAACATAAGAATTAAAAATCATAAGATGGAAACAAGTACTACTTTCTGCACCTTTCAGAGTCGAAAATTAATTAATACTGTTTTAAATTGAAATATGAAGTAAGTAAACAGATAAGACTTCAATCTCCCTATGTTTTTCATGTTATTTTCTTAACCCTAGGGAGCTTCTCTAGAAAATAATCCTGCAGCACACTTACTTAAAGACCAGTAATTTCTTCAGTTAGCTTTCTTTCATTATTAGAACCAAGTAAAATGTAATTTCATACACTTTATTTCTAGAAATAATTGCACTATTTTTCTGTCTTCTGTCCTTGTGTCTCTCCAGCTCTGTGTATATTTGTATAGTGAGATGTGTATAATCCTGTTCATCCTGTATTAGCAATTTTTTTTCTGGGTGGTGAAGATGTGGATTATTTACTTACTTATTTATTTTAGTTCATGTTTCTATATATGGATTGATTTTAAAATAACTAAGCAAATAGTATTTTCATAAAAATCAATAATATTATTGGTAAAGAAAAAATGGAAAGAAAGAGAGAGGCAAGGGGAAAAAGCAACACCTTTTAGTCACTACTGTGAGGCACCCGGCCGACATGGCAGGCATGAAATTCGGAGCTTTTAGATTAGGCGTCAACTTTATCTTTCCAGACCTCTGTGTCCTCACCTATAAATGAGGTGAATAATTGTAGCTGACTCTGAGGGCTGTTGGGAGGAATAAATGAGACAATGCCCACGAGGCAAGTAGCATAACATCTGGCCCATCATTAGCTCAATGCACATTAACTTTAAAAAAAGTAAAATCATGCCATGCTAGAACTAGCAGGAGCTTTAGAGATTCATCTTTTCAATTTCACAAATGAGAAAACAAGCCCAGAGAGGTGTGCGTGAGATCACAGGTCTAGATTTTTAAGAGTTGTATTCTATGTTATAATGGATTTGGGAATAACACCACGGCGACAGGATGTGAGGTTTGGGCTCTACACTTAATGGATCTATTGTTCACTTGCCTTTTTACCATACAGAATCTCCATTCTCGAGTACTTTTGTTTTGATTCATGTGTAGTTGGTTCTAGCTTACTATCAGGTAGATTTATGAAAAAGGACTCGTAAATGCTAGATTCTCAACATTCAGGATTATGTGATTTTGAGTAGAGTCCAATTTTAACTGTTATGACCAAATCTTGGACTTCTGAAGGCCAGTTCTTTGCACTGCCCGGCAATAAAACAGGTATGAGAACAGAATATATATACACACATACATAATCACCAAGTACTTGGGATCATACTGAAATCAGTCTTCAGTATTTTCAGAACACACTCCAAGAGGTATATAATAGGAAGGGGTGCCTTTTGGACCACTAGCTAGGGAAAACACAGCTTAAAATTAAAAATTTGCCCAAGAAAATTCCAAACCATGTATCACGCTTATGGCTAATTAAGAGGTGACTGCAGTTGGCCCTTTAATTTCTATCCAACAAGAGTTATTCTTGTCTTCTTCCTATTTCTCTTCCACTTTGAGATGATAAACTAAAGAGCTGAGCTCACAACTGTTCAATTCATTAAACTTATTTTTAGTTGCCACTTTGTGGCAATAAACATGGTGTCTCAATAAAACCTGTCTCTCCATTTTTTTTTTCTGAGTTATTGGGAAAAACCTATCCTAACATTAACATTCACGATAGGGTAGGCATCAAAGCAGGAGACCTCCTTGCAGAGAGTTCACGTGTAGCTTATGCAATTAACAATGATTAATGATTCTTAGAATTAGTGGGGTTTTGCAAGTGGTGGAAAGGAGAGAGGGGAAATGTGGAAGATTATTTCATGAGCCGTTTTTGACTAAAAGTACAATATCTAGAAGCAGCCTCCCAGGGAGAGATGTGACTGAGTGTCATCGCAAAATGTGTTGAAAAAAAGAAATCGTCTAGAGTTGCCAGCCTCAAAGCCCAGGCAGTGATGCTATCACTTCCTGATGCAGGCTCTGTTCAGTGGAGCAATTAGACGAGTACAAAGTGGACTGGATTAACACAGTATTCTAAGTAATAGGCCCAGACTGTCCAGCTGCCTAAATTGATTAATGATATGCAAATGGAATTTACAGACTGGAGTCATCCATTTCCTTCCTCCAAGCTGTCTGTCTTTTCCTAACCCCACTCTTTGCTTTTGCTAAAAGGAAGAGAAACTATTATGAACATGGGTTAGGCAGCAAATTACTTTCTCTTTTTCAATCTCAGCATTCTGAGCTATGATTCAGGCCATCAAAAGTCTATCTCCAGCTTATAGAGAACTGACACATTCATTGTAGTATGTCACTTCTCAAACTCTGCTGCCGTCATTTCAACTAACCTTAATTTAAAATACTGTCGGCATCAGCTAGAATCCCTAACAAATGGAGCGCCTCATCACCATACTAATTGAACGAAAAATGTTCCATGATTTAAATACCTATTGCTTCATCATTTCCCCAGTCTTTGGCTTCCATTTTGTCAGGCATGAAGTTGGTGATTAAACCCAAGGCATAATTATTAGCAACAGAGGAACCGTTGTCCCATCTTGCAGTTTCCTGACCAGGTGCAAACTCTCGGCTCCACACTGAGCATGTCTGTCAGTCTTATGAACAATCCCTGCAGAATAAGTGACTGATTTTCTCTTTATAATCACGGCGGCGCTTTACAGCAAATTGTCACACTAGACCTCTACTTCTGAATGGCATAATGAACGTTTCAGTGTGGTGAGAAGTTTATGTATTGAAAAGGGTGTCACAGTTGGAACTAGGATGCTGGCATCTTTAATCCATATACCTACCATGGCTGCCTCCCACCATGATGGCCTCTGTTGCTTCTGACAGTTGTGAAAAAAGAGGAAAGGATTTGGAGGCAGGGAGAGAGAGAGACCTGTTTACAAGTTCTGGTTTTAAGCGAAAGTAAAAAAGAAGCTTGCGGGGCTGAAGCTCTGGGCTCTGAGAGCCACTGTAGTAGAGAATGATTTACGCAAGAGAAGGAGGACAATTTTGTGTTCAGGAGTTGGAGAAAGGGCAGTTTTTTAAAAAGCATGTCACAGAGTCCAACAAAGCAATCCTGATTTACTTCAGATTTGAGTTATTGGAACTTGCTATGTCCAAATGGAGGATCTTGTCTGCCAAGCTATCAAGGAGAGTTTACCTGTTTGAATTTCATAAAAAAATACACTCAACAAATTTACCTTCCTCTATCTGCCGTTAGAATTAAAAAGTGTAGCTGGTTCTACTAACTTGTCCAGAAATAGAAGTCCTGGGTTTGGAAAGTCTCAAGCTTTGGAACTCAACCCTGTTATTTGTAGACTGTCAGTTCTACTTGTTTATTCTAAATTCTGGGCCTGGTTCTCAAACTAGGATGATATTCCCCTTGAGGAGGACTTTCCATTACATCTTCTCTTTTCAAAAGCTTTTGCATTACTAATATTCATTTATGTTGACATTAAACTAAAGTGTAGACATTTTCTAAAACCCAGATTTTGATTAGATGGAGACTTTTCCTGTGTTTCAGCTTCTTTCAAACTTGGACCTATGTACACAATAGACTTTGAGGCTATATTCATGTTCTAATCCTAAAATGTATTATTTTCCTTTCCAACTATAAGATCTACAGGTAGCTCCAGATTGTTTAAGGATTTGGAGATTATATATTTAAAAACAACAAATTACATAAAAATAACTTTGTCTTTCTCATTTACAGAATGCCTCCCCAAATCCATCCATCAATCATCAATAGCCAGTCATGCAGGGAATTTTCCACTCAAAATTAAATTTTAGGAATTTAAATCCTTTACAACTTTGACATAAATAAATAGCCTAAACCCCTTGTCTATAATTTTTGGTTATTTTATCTACTGGGAATAATTTTTTATCAACCAGAGAAGTATAGAATGTCCATAAAGAAATAAATCATTGCTAGGTGATTTTAAATTAAACTTCCTATTAAATGAAAATTAAAGAGGAAACACATTAAGCTAAGGATTCCCCGCTCCAAGGTGGAAGGTGGTATTTTTAATGTTATATTTATATCCATCCAGATGTCAAATAAATATTTCTTCTGTGTCAAATTCAAAGATAATGGAGTGTAAAACACCATAAAACTGGGCCTAAAGGTGAAAGATTTCTAATCTAACCATGCTGTGGCTGGTAACCTTGAACAATTCTCTCTACATGTCTGTTAATCATCTGTAGAGTGAGGGGTCATGATCTCAAGGCTCTTTTCAGCTATAAAAATTCTGAGAACTGATTCTCAGTGCTTTGCAGAATTCAAAATGTGAGTGCCAGTGTTGGACATGCACAGAATCTGTTTGCTAAATACATATTGGAAAACATCACCAGGATAAAGAATTCCATCAGAACATTCATTTTGACTTGGAAATAGCAAGACAAATGGCTAACAAGCCTTGATATAGAAGAAATATTTACTGCAATACTGACTTAACCCCAGGAGAATATATTGCTCTCATGTGACAATGTATGACTTGTATAACTGAGGATATAATCTTATTTTATTCTAAGTAAATACACTTCCTGTTATGGGAAAAGCAACATTTTTGAAGATGATCTTACACTCTGATCTTACAGAGTCTGGGATGCATTAGACCTCATTATGGGTCTCAGAAATTATTAATGACAGTGATCAATAAATACTGAAAGAATGAAGAAAGGATATTGTTAAAACAGTGGCTCTTGGAGCATATGTCTTAAATAGTATGTATTGTGAATATTTGTGCCTTGAAATGTGCTAAGGTGAACTGAACGACAAATGCATGACTTTGGAGGTTTTCAGGTCAACTCTAAGATGACAGCAGATCTTATGAGCCTTGTTGTTCTCTGCCTCCATTCATTGTGGTGCTGTAAAATCATTCCATGACACATTTCACCATGACAAATACTCTGACCACTGTTCACACATTGGTGAGAAGTAAGTTTTCTGGCTAGTTGCTGGTGGAGGGAGACTGCCTCCCCAAATCCATCCATCAATCATCAATAGCCAGTCACGCAGGGAATTTTCCACAAATCTTTTTGATTGGAGTCAGTTCTAATTGGCCATTCATGATGGCATAATTTTCCAGGAGATTAACACAAAATCAATTAGAGGAAGTGACTCTGATACCCCAAATTGGGCAGATCTATCTTCTTCTTCTTCTGGCAGCTTGAACCTTGTTGTTCTACAGGGTTCGGGTTGTGCCCAATCTCTGCTGGCCTCAGTGGGATGGACTGTGCCATGCCCAGTCTATAGCTGACCTCCTCTCCCCTCCTCTCAGGGCAGGTGACTGTCAGACACAGCCTGGAGAGATGGTGACTTGTGGAAGTCTCTTAGGGTGGATTCACCAATTTCAGAGGCTGCCTGTTATCTTTCTCTACCCCACTATCCCTTCTCAGAAATCCACCACAGTCCTGTATGTATAAGAGGATTCAGAAGATTCAGATGCCGAAAGCCTGTAGGACATGAGGCACGGAGAGACTGCCAAATAGTAGGAGACACAATGCAGCAACAAACTGTGAAGGAAGGAGTGACTCTATCCCATGCTTACCGTCTATCATGGTTCTGGCTGTTTATACTGAAGGGTGAATGAAAGGTTCTTTGAAAGAGCTAGGATTCATTACCTTGCTTCTATGCCAGGTAATAAATCTTTGTGAAAAAGACAAGCCTCAAACAAGTGAAAGAGAGCCAAGGAAAGCCAATCTCTAAGGTGCAAGATGTGAACAGAACAGCCAGCAGCCCTCCTGCCCAGTCTCTGGGTGGAGGAGGTTTGGCTGACATTTTCCAGGATTATAGAATTGAGGAAGACTAGCACTGCCTTAAACAGCAACCCTACCCTCCAAATTCTGGTTTTCAAGTAATAGAACAGAGACTCCCAGAAATTGATTGACATCCTCAGGATTACCCAGAGACAAAGTGGGGAATGAGATAAGGCTCCAGACCCTCAGGGCATACTGTTTCTTTGTGAAAACTAGGAAGAATGAGTTTTTGAAAGGAACAAAACTGTTGTGATGGGAATCAACTCATTTATTCAGCAAATATTGATTCTACTCTATCTACTAGGCCCATTAGTAAGGGCTGGAAATACAGCCATGAAGCAAATGCAGTCTTTGTCTCATAGTCTATGTGCAACTTTGCAAATAAGCATCCATTGCAATGTTAGGTAGCATTAAGTCCCATGAACAAAAATAAAGCAGATAAGGAGGTGAAAGTGATAGGATGCTATTTTAGAAGGCAGGGGAGCCTTTTCTTTGTGAGGGAGAAACTTTTGATTAGAAACCAGGATAAAGTGAAGAAGAAAGCCAGGCAAAGACCTGGGAGCAGAAGGTGCCCAGCAGAGCCCCTGGGGCAGGACTGTGTCAGTGTATTTAAAGAACATCCCTGAGGCTGTGTGACTGGAGAAAAGTGAATCAGGGGGGAAAGGTTAGAAGGAGACTGGGATTAGCCCAAGGTCAGATGTTAGAAGTCTTTGGATTTTATTTTAAGTGTGATGGGAGCTATTGGGAGACTTGACCCAAACCGTGATATGATATGATATGAGATGCTTTTGAGAAAGACTAACCTGGTTTCAGTGTGTGCAATAGACTATAAAGGGCATGTGTGTAAGCAGGGAGATCAGTTAGGTCGTTGCAGGGAGAACAGTGGCTTCGTAGGGCACACACTGCACATTGCCTCACCCAGCACTGGTTCTCCATCTCTTCTGCCTTTCCTTTCTTGACTCAAGAAGCTGGAAAGCCAAATGCTTCATTCCATAGTTGCCCTTGCAACTCAAGGTGCCCTTGTAGCATTAGAGAGAAGGGTGGTCTGCTGAGAAAGTTACAGGAAGACCTTTGGACTCAGTAAATCTGCACATGACCAAAATAAGTTGCTTTGCCTTTGCTCTTTAGTCTATTGCCTTCTTATCTGTGATACTGCTGGTTATAGGTGACGAGTCCTGCTCCCTCACATGTTGAAGTATGAACATTAGAGAAGCACACGGAGGCAAGCATGATAAGCAGGGTTTATTTAAAAAGGGATGATATAGATTTCTCCTGGGAGGGAGAAGGGGACCACAGCTGGTATCTTGGTATCCCAAGAAGTGAGGTGTTCCGCCTCTTTTATATGTCATAGGCTTCCTTTGTTCTCCTGCTCTCTTCCCCTTATGTTTCTCCTTCCTGTGTACGTGACTAGGCCCTCCTAATCCCTCAGGTGACAGTCTCCAACTTCCCAGACTCACTCAAAATTGGCCTCCTTGATCTGAACCTGACTCTATTTACCTCTATTTATACTGACTGCCTGTCTAATTCTGGCATCATTTGGAGTATAAAAACAACCTGGAGTTGCAATAGTCCATTTGGGACTATGAGGCAATACACCAAGAATGACAGAGCAGAAAGATGGTGGGGGCTCGTGACATCATTCAGTGTCTGCACCAATCCTTGACAACATACCACTGGATGACCTATATATGAGTCTACTAATGACTCCCTGAAGCCAGGGGCAAGAGACGTTTTGTGTGAAGAGCCAAGTGGCAAATCTTTCAGGTGGTCTCAATAGTCTCTGTCACAGCTACCTGTTCTGCTATTATAGCACAAAAGTGGCCACAGGAATATGTAAAAGAATGAGGATGCTTGTCTTCCAATAAAATTCTATTTACCAAAATAAACAGCGGCTGTTTTTGGCTCAGGGGCCCTAGTTTGATGAATCCTGGTTTAAGCTGCTATAGTTGAATTTTCTCCAATTCCAGCCATTTGTAATTGATACACATAAACCAGGGAGGCTCCCATGGTCAGGTCAAAGGTGATCAAATTCAGAATATGTTTGGTGTCAAGGATAACACAAAAGTTAGAGATTTAAAAAACTAATTACATGGTTGTATCATTTATTGAGATGATAAAAACTAAGGAGGACTGAGTTGGGGGAAGAAGGTAGGAAGCAATAATGTTGTTTGGACATGTTGGGTTAGAGATGTCTATTTGACATCAAGTAGAGGATAGCAAGCAGGAACTATGGGGGATTGGGCCTAGAGATATAAATGTGAGCGTCATTACTGAATAATTGCAATTAAAGCTCCGGGACAGCGTGAGATCACCTAGGAGTGAGAATAGTTAGAGAATTTTAAGGACTGAGCTCTGAGGAGCCTAACATTTAGAGATTGGGAATAATTCAGCAAAGGGGATTCAGAGGAGATGATTAGGTGTTAGGAGGAAAACTACGAAAGTGTGATTACCTGATATCCTACTAAAGGAAGCATGTTAAGTTTTTAAAGTGCCTTAATAATGTTATACAAGATAAGGACTGAGAGTGGATCATTTGTTTTGATATCATGGAGGTCACAGGGCATGGACCATAGAGGTTTGGGCAGAGGGGTTTTGGCGGAGATTTGCAGACAAAAATTACAATCCCCAAAGACGAATGTGGGGTATGGAACTGGAGGTATCAAGATAAAACTCTTCTGAAAAAAGGAAGAGAAGACAAATAGGCAATAGAAAAGAATAGCCAAAGGAGATAATGGGAGTTTCTTTTTTTTTTTTTTAAATAGGAGATATTATGGCTTGTTGTTATGCAGGTGTAAATAGTCTTTCAGACTTCCAGTAATGACAAACTGGCGATTTGGACCCACTCTCTTACTGAGGATGACTAGGAAAGCTGGGGTAAATATTTTTAAAAATCTGCTTGAAAACATTGGAGATCTAAAACAGTAATGAAGAATTATAAGGATATTATTCAGTAAAAGGCAGATATTCAGGGATCTAAGCCTAGAATTAGGGGCTGCTTTGACCCTGCTGACACAGAAAAGAGATATTTTCAGGTTGACCTGTGCTTTTGAAAGCCTTTTGTTGTAGGAGGACAAAGTAGAGTTCAGCTCTGATCTGACACCACTCCCCACTTCCACCTTTGTATTAAAACTCTGAAGATCTTTATCCTAGGAATAATAATGAAGTGAAAGTAAACTAACCCTTAAAGATAGTTTACCTTTGAAACATCTGGGTGACCTAGAAAATGTTGATCTCTGAGATGGATTATGATGATAAATCACTAATGTCTACTGAACTCTGGCAGAAAGAAATGAAAATCTTCGCGGGGGGAAGAAAAAAATTATCCTAGACTTCAAGGAATTTCTCAAACAATTTTTCCATGTATTAAAAAATGATTGGAGAGTAGGAAAACAACATAAAATGAAAAGAAGGACAAATAAGAATGGAAATAGACCCAGTTAAAGAAAACTGTCCTTGAAATGTTTGGAGAGATAAAGGTCAAACTGGAGACTGGGAATCTATTACAAATATCAGCATAATCAAAAAATAATCCAATAGAAATTCTAGAACTCAAAGCACTATAGCTAAAATTAACAATTTGATGAATGGGTTTAACAGAGGATTGTAGAGAATGGACAGAAAAAAATTTTAACTGGGACATAGATCAGACAAAAATATTCAAAATGAAACACAGGAAGGCAAAATCATGAAAAAAAGCAAAAGAGAGGAGCTCAGTATTTACAATGAGAAGAACATCTAAAATATCCTCAGGAGGGCATGGAAAGAATTGAGCATAAACAGGTATTTAATAGGTATGTACTAGCTAAGAATTTTCTAACAGTCAAGAAATACACTAATAAACAAAGTGAAAGCAGAGTTTTGAGATGAAACTACATTTATTGAGGGCCAAAATAAAAAACCAGAGTTTTGAGATGAAAACTGATTCTCTGATTCTGCTGGCAAATGAGACTGGAGTCTCTGCTGATGGGTGGGGTCTGCACAAGGTGCAGGCCTCTGCAGCTGAGAGGTGTGTCGCAGCTCTAAATGGTGAACTGTGCACTCCGGTGTTGTGTCAGGCCCCAGGAGCTCATCGCCAAGTTTTCTTTCTGGGTTCTTGTCTCAGACCTCCAAAGAATGAAATCTAGAGACCAGAATGAGTGAGTGGAAGAGTAGGGTTTATTCAAGTGTGCATAGATACAGAACTACTGCAGAGTGAGATGAGACCTGGCAACCAGGACTGCCGTCCTAGTGTGCTAGTCTGGGGGTTTATATAGGGATTGGGTCAACGCTATTGGTTCAAACTTACACTAAACAGTGTTTGAAAAAAGTATCAATGCTGCTGAAAACATTGATGTGGCTATGTCACTATAGAATGCTGATTTTAAGTCCTTTGGGTATAAACCGAGGAGTGGGATAGCTGGATCCAAAGGTGGTTCCATTCCCAATTTTCTGAGGAATCTCCATACTGCTTTCCATAGTGGTTGTACCATTTGCAGTCCCACATAGCTAGACTATGGAACCAACCTAGGCGTCCCTCAATAGATGAATGGATAAAGGAAATGTGGTATATATACTCAATAGAATATTACTCAGCTTTAAAGAAGAGTAAAATTATGGCATTTGTCAGTAAATGGTTGGAGTTAGAGAATATCACGCTAAGTGAGATGAGCCAATTCCACAAAACCAAAGGCCAAATATTTTCTCTAATATGTGGATGCTAATTCACAATAAGGCAGGGGCACTAGGCAAGAATAGTGTTACCTTAGATTAGGTAGAGGGAAGTGATGGGAGGTGAAGGGAGGGGATGTGGGGATATGAAAGATAGTAGAATGAAACAGATATTATTACTATAAGTATATACATGTACACTCAGAAAAATGAGAAATTATATAACATCTAAGTATGACATATCGAAGTGCATAAATGCATTCTACTGTTATGTATAACTAATTAAAACAAATATAAAAATTGAAAAAAAAAAACAGAAATTCATAGCCAAGAGGTACCTGAGGACACATGAGGCTGAATAAAATGTGGTATGCATGTTGGATGATGGAACAGAAAGAGACATTAGGTGAAAACTAAAGAAATTGGAATCAACTATGGACATTAGTTTATATTAAATAGAATACCGATATTCGTTCATTAATAGTAATGAATGAATCATGTTATTACAAGGTGTTATGAGGGGGAAACTAGACACCAGGTTTAAGTCAAATTTCTGTACTATCTTCCTTAATTTCTTTGTAAATCCTTAACTGGTTTTAAAAAATGTAAAAGTCAGGACATAACAAAGATTGGAAAAAAAATGGGGAAACATTTGTAAATCCCCCTCCCCAGAGAAAAAGTACCAATGCCATTGGTCCAAGTCTATGCTAATTAGGGTTTGGAAAAGTATTAACACTATTGGTTAGTCCTGAACCCATTCAGGTTAGCCTTACTTCCATTTTCTCCCTGCTTCTTGGGAAGCAGGAGGTTGAGGTCAGTGAATTATGCATGCTGGGTCGGGGTAGGCAGTCAGAGCTGCAGTGCCACATGGAGCAGGTGTCTGCATTGAGCTGGCTGAGCTATGGCAGGATGACAGGTCAGTGCACCTTGGCTCACCTGCAGTGTTGGTTCTCCCTGCTCCAGGCCCTCCATGCCTCAGGCCCACACATGGGGGGTTGCTTGCAGCATAAAATCAGGCTCATGAATATGTAGACCCTTAGTTTTTGAAAACAGTGTTACTGAGGATCAGTGGAATAGGATAGCATTTTCTGTGAATGTTGGGTCATTTAAATATCCTGTGCTCCAGCCCACCCAGCCACTGCTGCTTCTGGGCAGGCACTAGTGGGTTGGCTGCATGGCTTGGCACCCAAGCCATGTCAAAAGAACTTCTATCGAGATATATTTTTTAGAAGCATACACCTAAATAACATAATAAAACTATAGAGAACCCAAGAGAAGAAAAAAATCTTAAATACACCTAGTGGGATAAAAAGAACATATTCTCTTCAAAGCAGCAATAATAAAACAACTGATATCTCAAGGGAAGCAATGGAATATAGAAAATGTAGAAATAATGTTTTCAATGTACTGAAAGAAAATACTATTATCCCAGAATTCTGTACCCAGATAGAATATCCATTAAGAATAAAACAGGAGCTCCTGCTAGGTAGGCGGACCTGCGACCACCGGCAGAACAGGCCCAGCAAACGGTGCAGGGGAAAAGCCGCCCCAGCGCCTGCTAGGTAGGCTGATCTGCGACCACCAGAAGAACAGGCTCAGCAAACGGCGCAGGGGAAGAGCCGCCCCAGCGCCTGCTAGGTAGGCGGACCTGCGACCACCAGCAGAACAGGCCCAGCAACCCGCGCAGGCGCAGAACCGCCCCAGTGCCTGCTAGGTAGGCGGACCTGCGACAACCGGAAGAACAGGCCCAGTAAACGGCGCAGGGGAAGAGCCGCCCCAGCGCCTGCTAGGTAGGCGGACCTGCGACTCACCTGCAAAACAGGTCCAGCAAACGGCGCAGGGGGAAAGCTGCCCCAGCGCCTGCAAGGTAGGCGGACCTGCGACTCACCTGCAAAACAGGTCCAGCAAACGGCGCAGGGGGAAAGCTGCCCCAGCGCCTGCTAGGTAGGCGGACCTGCGACCCACCAGCAGAACAGGCCCAGAAGCCCAACAGCGTGGTAGATACATCGCCCCGGTTGGGGGAGGGACAGAGTCGCAACCCTTGCCTGCTAGGTAAGCAGACCTGCGACCACCAACAGAACAGGCCCAGCGGCCTGCGGAGGGGAAGAGCCGCCTCAGCGCCAGCAAGGTAGGCAGACCTGCGACCCACCGGCAGAACAGGCCCAGAAACCTGCGGAGGGGCAGAGCCGCCCCCCACGCCTGCAAGGTAGACAGACCTGCAACCGACAAACAGATCAGGCCCAGCAGCCCGTGGAGGGGCAGAACTGCCACCTGCACCTGCAAGGTAGGCAGACCTGCTACTGACCGGCAGAACAGGCCCAGCGGCCTGCCGGTGGGGTAGGCACATTGTTCCAATTGGAGGAGGGGCAGAGCCGCCGCCCGGGCCTTCGAGGGAGACTTTGCAACTATACAAGAGCAATATAAATATACAGGGGGAAAAGTCAATAACACAACAGTTTCATCAAGCAGAAAGAAACGCGAGCAGTATGAAAAGACAAGGAAAGAAAGGACCACAAGCAATGCAGGTCAACTTCAACGTTAGAAGAGGTAATAGCTGCAGCAGATGGAATGTCAGATAAAGAATTCAGGATATACATGCTTCAGATGATCTGGAGTCTCAAGGAAGACATGAGATAGCAAAATCAGACAATGAAAGATCACTTCGACAATGAATTACATAAACAAATCCAAGAAGCAAAAGATCAACTATACAGGGAGATAGAGGTTATAAAAAACAAACAAACAGAAATCCTAGAAATGCAGGAAGCAATTAACCAACTTAAAAACTCAATTGAGAATACTACCAGCAGAGTAGAACACTTAGAAGATAGAACATCAGACAATGAAGAAAAAGTATTTCAACTTGAAAAGAACATAGACAGCTCAGCAAGAGTGTTAAGAAACCATGAGCAGAACATCCAAGAAATATGGGAAAACATAAAGAGACCAAACCTAAGAGTCATTGGGATACAGGAAGGTATAGAGCTCCAAACCAAAGGAATGAGCAATCTATTCAATGAAATAATACGAGAAAACTTCCCAGACTTGAAGAATGAGACAGAATCCCAAATACTAGAAGCCTACAGGACGCCGAATGTGCACAATCATAAGAGATCCACACCTAGACACATTATAATGAAGATGCCCAACATACAGAATAAGGAGAGAATTTTAAAAGCTACAAGAGAAAGGAAGCAGATTACATTTAGGGGTAAACAAATCAGGATAACAGCTGATCTTTCAACAGACTCTGAAAGCTATAAGATCCTGGAATAACACATTTCAAACACTGAAAGAAAATGGGTTCCAACCAAGAATTGTGTATCCAACGAAATTAAGCTTCGGGATGGAACATGAAATTAAAACCTTCCACGATAAACAAAAGTTAAAAGAATTTGCAGCTAGAAAACAATCTCTTCAAAACATCCTCGGCAAAATGTTACAGGAAGAGGAAAAGGAAAATAACAATGAAAACCAACAGTGGGAGGTAGTACAGTAAAGGGGTGAAAATAATCAAAGACAAAAAACAAACCATGTTAAGTAACATAAATAAACAAATATGGCTGGAAGAACAATCCATAGCTCAATAATAACCCTAAATGTTAATGGCTTAAACTCACCAATTAAGAGACACAGGCTAGTAGAATGGATCACAAAACAAGACCCAACAATATGCTGCCTACAGGAGACGCATTTGATAGGAGAAGACATACATAGACTGAAGGTGAAAGGTTGGGAAAAATCATATCACTCATATGGACTTCGGAAACAAGCAGGAGTGTCCATACTCATATCAAATAAAATAGATTTTAAGCCAAAGTTAATCAAAAGGGATAAAAAGGGACACTACATACTGCTCAAGGGAACCATACACCAACAAGACATAACAATCATAAATATATATGCCCCAAACAATGGTGCAGCTATGTTCATCAAACAAACTCTTCTCAAGTTCAAGAGTCTAATAGATCACCATACAATAATCATGGGAGACTTCAACACACCTCTCTCACCACTGGACAGATCTTCCAAACAAAAGTTGAATAAGGAAACTATAGAACTCAATAACACAATTAATAACCTAGACTTAATTGATATATATATATATATATAGAATATACCACCCAACATCAAGCAGTTACACTTTTTTTCTCAGCAGCACATGGATCCTTCTCAAAATTAGATCATATATTGTGTCACAGGGCAACTCTTAGCCAGTATAAAGGAGTAGAGATAATACCATGCATCTTATCTGATCATAATGGAATGAAACTGAAAATCAATGATAAAAGAAGGAAGGAAAAATCATGCATTACTTGGAGAATAAACAATAGGTTACTGAATGATCAATGGGTTTTAGAAGACATCAAGGAGGAAATTAAAAAATTCTTAGAGATAAATGAAAACACAGACACAACATATCGGAATCTATGGGACACATTGAAAGCAGTTCTAAGAGGAAAATTCATTGCTTGGAGTTCATTCCTTAAAAAAAGAAAAAAAAACAACAAATAAATGATCTCATACTTCATCTCAAAATCCTAGAAAAAGAAGAGCAAAACAACAGCAAAAGAAGTAGAAGGCAAGAAATAATTAAAATCAGAGCTGAAATTAATGAAATCGAAACAAAAGAAACAATTGAAAAAATTGACAAAACTAAAAGTTGGTTCTTTGAAAAAATAAATAAAATCGACAGACCCTTAGCCATGCTAACGAAGAGAAGAAGAGAGAGAACTCAAATTACTAGCATACGGGATGAAAAAGGCAATATCACAACAGACACTTCAGAAATACAGAAGATAATCAGAAATTATTTTGAATCCTTATACTCCAATAAAATAGAAGATAGTGAAGGCATCGATAAATTTCTTAAGTCATATGATCTGCCCAGATTGCGTCAGAAGGATATAGACAACCTAAACAGACCAATATCAATTGAGGAAATAGAAGAAACCATCAAAAGACTACCAACTAAGAACAGCCCAGGACCGGATGGGTATACAGCAGAGTTTTACAAAACCTTTAAAGAGGAACTAATACCAATACTTTTCAAGCTATTTCAGGAAATAGAAAAAGAGGGAGACTTCCAAATTCATTCTACGACGCCAACATCACCCTGATTCCGAAACCAGACAAAGATACTTCAAAGAAAGAAAACTACAGACCAATATCTCTAATGAACCTAGATGCAAAAATCCTCTGGTTCAATATACGGAAATCTGGTTCAATATATGGAAATCAATAAATGTTATTCACCACATCAATAGACTTAAAGATAAGAACCATATGATCATCTCGATAGACGCAGAAAAAGCATTCGACAAAGTACAGCATCCCTTTATGTTCAAAACTCTAGAAAAACTAGGGATAACAGGAACATACCTCAATATTATAAAAGCAATCTATGCTAAGCCTCAGGCTAGCATCATTCTGAATGGAGAAAAATTGAAGGCATTCCCTCTAAAATCTGGAACAAGACAGGGATGCCCTCTCTCACCACTTCTGTTCAACATAGTTCTCGAAACACTGGCCAGAGCAATTAGACAGATGAAAGAAATTAAAGGCATAAAAATAGGAAAAGAAGAACTTAAATTGTCACTATTTGCAGATGACATGATTCTATACCTAGCAGACCCAAAAAGGTCTACAAAGAAACTATTAGAGCTAACAAATGAATTCAGCAAAGTGGCAGGATATAAAATCAACACGCATAAATCAAAGGCATTCCTGTATATCAGCGACAAATCCTCTGAAATGCAAATGAGGACAACCACTCCATTCACAATATCCTCAAAAAAAAATAAAATACTTGGGAATCAACCTAACAAAAGAGGTGAAAGACTTATACAATGAAAACTACAGAACCCTAAAGAGAGAAATAGAAGAAGATCTTAGAAGATGGAAAAATATACCCTGTTCATGGATAGGCAGAACTAACATCATCAAAATGGCGATATTACCAAAAGTTCTCTATAGGTTTAATGCAATGCCAATCAAAATCCCAACGGCATTTCTTGTAGAAATAGAGAAAGCAATTATGAAATTCATATGGAAAAATAAAAGACCCAGAATAGCAAAAACAACTCTAAGCAGGAAGTGTGAATCAGGCGGTATACCGATACCAGATCTCAAACTATACTACAGAGCAATAGTAACAAAAACAGCATGGTACTGGTATCAAAACAGGCGGGTGGACCAATGGTACAGAATAGAGGACACAGAAACCAATCCACAAAACTACAACTATCTTATATTTGATAAAGGGGCTAAAAACATGAAATGGAGAAAGGATAGCATCTTCAACAAATGGTGCTGGGAAAACTGGAAATCCATATGCAACAAAATGAAACTGAATCCCTTTCTCTCGCCATGCACAAAAGTTAATTCAAAATGGATCAAGGAGCTTGATATCAAATCAGAGACACAGCATCTGATAGAAGAAAAAGTTGGCTCCGATCTACATACTGTGGGGTCGGGCTCCAAATTCCTCAATAGGACACCCATAGCACAAGAGTTAACAACTAGAATCAACAAATGGGACTTACTCAAACTAAAAAGTTTTTTCTCAGCAAAAGAAACAATAAGAGAGGTAAATAGGGAGCCTACATCCTGGGAACAAATCTTTACTCCTCACACTTCAGATAGAGCCCTAATATCCAGAGTATTCAAAGAACTCAAAAAATTAAACAATAAGAAAATGAATAACACAATCAACAAATGGGCCAAGGACCTGAACAGACGCTTCTCAGAGGAAGACATACAATCAATCAACAAGTACATGAAAAAATGCTCACCATCTCTAGCAGTCAGAGAAATGACTGCAAATCAAAACCACCCTAAGATACCATCTCACTCCAGTAAGATTGGCACTCATTCTGAAGTCAAACAACAACAAGTGCTGGCGAGGATGTGGGGAAAAGGGTAAACTTGTACATTGCTGGTGGGACTGCAAATTGGTGCAGCCAATTTGGAAAGCAGTATGGAGATTTCTTGGAAAGCTGGGAATGGAACCACCATTTGACCCAGCTATTCCCCTTCTTGGTCTATTCCCTAAAGACCTAAAAAGAGCATGCTACAGGGATACTGCTACATCGATGTTCATAGCAGCACAATTCACAATAGCAAGACTGTGGAACCAACCTAGATGCCCTTCAATAGACGAATGGATAAAAAAAAATGTGGCATTTATATACAATGGAGTATTACTCTGCATTAAAAAATGACAAAATCATAGAATTTGCAGGGAAATGGATGGCATTAGAGCAGATTATGCTAAGTGAAGCTAGCCAATCCCTAAAAAACAAATGCCAAATGTCTTCTTTGATATAAGGAGAGTAACTAAGAACAGAGTTGGGAGGAAGAACATGAGAAGAAGATTAACATTAAACAGGGGTGAGAGGTGGGAGGGAGAAGGAAAGAGAAGGGAAATTGCTTGGAAATGGAAGGAGACCCTCATGGTTATACAAAATTACATATAAGAGGAAGTGAGGGGAAAGGGGGAAAAAAACAAGGGGGAGAAATGAATTACAGTAGATAAGATGGGAGGGGAGGGGATGGGGGATAGTAGAGGATAGGAAAGGCAGCAGAATACAACAGACACTAGTACAGCAATATGTAAAACAGTGGATGTGTAACTGACGTGAAGCTGCAATCTGTATACGGGGTGAAATGGGAGTTCAAACCCACTTGAATCAAAGTGTGAAATATGATATGTCAAGAACTATGTAATGTTTTGAACAACCAACAATAAAAATTAGAAAAAAAGAAAAAAAGAAAAATAAATAAATAAAAATAAATAAAATAGGGCTGGGGATGTGGCTTAAGGGGTAGCGCGCTCGCCTGGCATGCGTGCGGCTTGGGTTTGATCCTCAGCACCACATACCAACAAAGATGTTGTGTCTGCCGAGAACTGAAAAATAAATATTGGAAATTCTCTCTCTCTCTCTCTCTCTCTCTCTCTCTCTCTCTCTCTCTCTCTCTCTTTCTCTCTCTTTCTCCTCTCTCACTCTCTCTTTAAAATAAAATAAAATAAAATAAAATAAATAAAGAAGAATTTGTCTAAAAAAAGAATAAAACAGATAAAACTCAAAGGTTTGTCATAAGGAAACATACAGCAAAGGAAATATTTAGAATGATTTTGAGATATAAGAAAAATGATCTCAGATCAAGGTTAGAGAGACAGAAAGGAATGGAGTGCAGAAATAAGTTTGTGGAAATTGATAAGTTAAATTTTAACATATTATAAAGTTTATATGAAAATGTAAAGTGTTAAGAAGAGCTTAGGCAAGTAGATATGAGGCCTAACTGTGACAAACTACAAATGTATAATTATCTTTTTCTTTTTTTTTTTTCAATACTGTATATTAAGTCCAGGAATGCTCTATCACTAAGATACATCCGCAGCCCTTTTTATTGTTTGAGACAAGATTTCTCTGAGTTGCTGTGATCCTCTTTCTTTAGCCTCATGGGTGCTGGAATTACAGACATGTACCATTGTGTCCCACTAATTTTATTAGTTACAGATTTACAATAAGTAATTTACAATTAATATTGATGAAAGATGAACATATAAGTCAATAGAATATAATAGAAAGCATAAAATCAGATCCATGAATATGCAGACCCTTAGTTTTTGAAAACGGTGTTACTGAGGATCAGTGGGATAGGATGGTATTTTCTGTGAATGTTGGGTCGTTTAAATATCCATGTGGAGCTGGGTGCAGTGGAGCATGCCTGTAATCCATGCTGAGGAGGCTGAGGCAGGAGGACGGAGAGGTCAAAGCCAGCCTCAGGAAAAGCAAGGCACTAAGCAACTTAGCTAGACTCTGTCTCTAAATACAAAATAGTGCTGGGGATGTGGCTCTGTGGTTGAGTGCCCTGAGTTCAGTTCTTGGTACCAAAAAAAAAAAATCATGTGGAAAAAATAAAGAAAAGATTTTACACTATATACCATAAATAATTACAGACAGTTTATAGGCCAAATGTAAAAGACAAACAATGAAACATCTACAAAGTAACATAGGAGAATAGCTTTATGATATTAGAGAGGCAAATATTTCTTAATCAGGACTCAAAAGCAGATGCATAAAGTAAGAAATTAATAGTTATAATTACATTATAATTAAGAAATTCTGTTTAATAAAATACATAATTAAGAGAGTGAAAAATCAAGCCATTGAGTGCAGTTGTCTGTGTAACACATAAAGCCAGTAAATGGTTTCCGTCCAGAAAATATAGAAAGTCCTAAACCTCAAGATGGAAAAGGTAAACAATTTAGGAGAAAAAAAAAACAATTTAGTAGAGAAACAGATGAAAGATTAGTCAATGCATGCTCATGTGTATCAGAGAAATACACAAGAATCTTCATAGCAATGTTGTTCACCATAGGCAACAAACTCTATATAACCCAAATGTCCAGCAGTATGAAATTTCTGCAATAAAATACTATAATATAATGAAAATTAATAACACGAGTATTGCATAAAAATTCATAAAATCTTAAAAACAGAAATGTGAAAAATGCAGATATATATAATATATATTAGAAGGCAGATATATTATATATAATGCACATAATATATAATGTATATATAATATATAATAATATGGTGACATATATACATTATATATATATAAATATATATGGTGTGTGTGTTTGACCATATATAAATTTCTCTTTTTAAAAATTTATATATAACAGCAGAATGCATTACAATTCTTATTACAAAAATTCATTTTAATTGGGTATGTATACAGCAGAATGCACTATGATTCATTGTATAAATTGTTGCACAACTTTTCATTTCTCTGGTTGTACATGATATAGCATCACACCCTAGGTGCAGTCTTATATGTACCTAGGGTAATGATGTTCATCTCATTCCACCATCTTTCCTGCCCCAGTGTAAGTTTCCCACCCTCTCTCCCCTTTGCTCAAAGTTCCTCCATTTTTCCCATGCCTCCCCCCTCCCCATTATGGATCAGCATTCACATATCAGAGAGAATATTCAACCTTTGGACTCTGGGGATTGGCTAACTTTACTTAGCATGATATTCTCCAACTCTATACATTTACCTGCAAATGCCATAATTTTATTCTCTTTTAATGCTGAGCAATATTCCATTGTGTATATATACCACAATTTCTTTATCTATTTATCTACTGAAGGACATCTAGGTTGCTTCCGAAGTTTAGCTATTGTGAATTGAGCTGCTACGAACATTGACATAGCTGCATTACTATAGTATGCTGATTTGGAGTCCTTTGGGTATGGACCTAGGAGTGGGATAGCTGGGTCAAATGGTGGTTCCATCCCAAGTTTTCCAAGGATTCTCCCTATACTGCTTTCCATAGTGGTTGCACCAATATACAGTCCCACCAGCAATATATGAATGTGCCTTTTCCCCCACATCCTCGCCAACACTTATTGTTGTCTGTGTTCTTGATGACTGCTATTCTGACTGGCATGAGATGAAATCTTGAAGTTCTTTGAGGAAGGGAACAGACAAATGTTAAATACTGTGTTTAGAGAAATGTGTTTTTAGGTGGCAAAAAGATAAAGAAAATCAAGAAAGTGCTTTCTGAAAAGATCAACCATCTTTTGCTGAGACTGGAAATAAATTCAGATGGAGTTGTGTGTGCAGATTCATTGACAAATGATTTACTGATAAGTGCTTTCATGAACAATGAATATAAAGTAGGGAGAAAAGCAGGATCAGAAAAAAGAAGTTAAAGTAATGCAACCCACAAGAACTTAGCCGATCCATGGAAAACTCTAGAGTTAGGAGACCCTTAGTTATCCCTCACTGAAGCAAGGTGGTCAAGACTCTGTAGTCTGTGTAAACCAGCATTGGATGCAGGCTTCTCCTTGGGATGGGCATATAAGGAGTGAAGCAATTCCCTAAAGTGATCTCTGGTGGTGGTGGTGGTGGGGGAATATTTCGGTAACTGAGGAAATGAATGCCTTGGTCCTGAAAAAGAAATCTGTGGGAGAGAGTGGTATATGGGGGTGGGAAGGTAGAATAGACATTCAGTAAATTGGACAATGCAGAATGGAGGGAAGGAGGAGGCATAGGAAAAGGAAAGAGAGTGGAATGAGTTTAACATAATTTTTATATGTACATGTATGAAAATATCATGGTGAATCCCACCATCATGTACATCCACAAAAATGGGATCCTAACTAGAATAAGGTATATTCTTGTTTGTATAGCTATATAAAAACAGATTCTACTGTCATGTATTACTAAAAAGAACCAATAAATAAATAAGAAATCTGTGGCACACCACAGTGTCCATACATCAAGATAAAGTGAACTTTTTCGGGCAGATTGGGTAAATTCAGCATCTCAGTGTTATAAGGGACTCATTTTCTTTCCTTTGTTCTGCTCTGTCACCTCACAGAGTCCTTTTCCTGATAGGCTGGCCACTGTCATGGTCCCAAGATGGATGCTTCCATTGATGTAGATACTATCTTCCAAAAGTGGTAAGGACAGGTCCTGTGAGCTCTCAGAAGAATCATCTCATATTTCACTGACTAAAGTTGTACCCCATGCCTGCCCACCCCTGAACCAACAAAGTAGAGGAGAATGGAATTACCATGACTGGCTTAGATCAATCCAGATTCTTTCTCTGGGGTGAGAGAAGAGGGTCAGTACATAGTGAAATTCAGGGTTCTCTGAGACATGGGCCAACTGACATCTGGACAATTAAAGGTGGAATGGCTACTGAGTGGGCAACCACCTGTATTTACAATTGATAAAACTGAAGACCTGAGACTCATGTCTGTTGGGTACAAAATGGAAAAAGAGCAAAGTAGAGGTAGCAATGCCCAGATGCTTCCATGCTTGCATGAGCTGCCAGGAATTCATGGATAATATAGGAATGCTTAGACTGGGTCTCACACCCCCACGGACTGGTTGATTTGAAGGTGGTCAGCCTGCTTCTTGCCATTGTATCTTACCAACACAGGAGATGCTTGATTTAAAAATATGAATAGAGCAATGGACTATGTCCACTGTCTTCAACACAATATGCTTTCCTGTGCTTCTTATTTAATGCAATTTTGTACCGAATTTTGCCATTTGCTACATTTTAATGTAGAATAAACATCCAATCTAGAAATCAAGTCTGTTCAGAGACCAGAGAAACATGTCCACAGTGTGCTATTAAACTGCCATTCTGTTGGATTTGAAAACATCCTGCTGGAAAAAAAAATAATCCATAAACCATATTTCCCTGTTTTGCTTTATTATGTTGGTAAAACTCCATGGGCTATTATTTTCAACTGTCTGTTTCAAAACACTGATGTACTGATGTGGAATTGGACTAATCAGTGACCTTTCAAGTGCATCTTACGTGCCTCTGAAATAGAAATGCAATTGGAGGGCACTCTTAGGGTCATTATGTACAGATTTCTTTTTTCTCCCTCAGACTGTGTCAAAACACATGCTCAATTATATCTAACACATTGTTAAGGAAACTCTAAGTAGGTCTGAAAATAGGTTAAAATGTATCACTCCAATCTCACTTAATGCATGTACAGCCATGCCATTTTGATCATTCTGTGCAAATGCCACTAAGTATTTACTGACAACTTCCACTGCATTTGAGGGGCTCTCCAGAACATAGAATTAAGTAGCTTTCCTTACCAATAGACTGAAATTCTCAGGAAGAGACTAAGTGTTTAAAAATAGTATAAATCTTTGAGTCTTAGAGGATTGTGTGTGTGTGAGAGAGAGAGAGATACAAATATTGTTTCAAGGGAAATCAGAACAGAAACACAAAAGAAAAAGAAATAAAAAGTACTCAAGTCTTAGGGGGAGACTCTTGTAGAATTCAATCAATCCTGATCTGTCCCCCACTAAGCAGCCTTTTAAGAATGATGTAGTGTGTAGTAGAACTTGTTTTGTGACTGCCAAGGTTTCATTTTTTAAATTGACCAAAGAATTTCCCACTTAAGAAGACCAAGACTGAGGTTCATTAGACTAGCATAATAAGCCATTCTCAGTTAATGGGGTCTTTCGGAAATAATAACTTCCCCCGGAAACCACCAACAAATGTACAAATAGTGCAGGAATGATATAAAGAAAAATTTAAATAAATCTCATCAACTTTCTCTGGACTAACCAGAAAAGTTGAGTGTGGGAATTTCTTTGGCAATTTCAGGTAGTGTCCACACACTGTCATAGGAGGCCTTATGGTCTGCTCCCCTCAGGACCAATGTCTTTAGGGTCAACCAACATATTTGCCAAGATTTACAAGGTTATAGCTAGGAAAATATATGTCTCATCAGATACTATTTCTCCTTCCACATGCATGGAAGATTTTACTCATTACTGTACTAATTAGCAAAATGTCACTCTACTTTCCCTGCAAGCTCAAGTAAGACCTCAGCATCCATCCTTCTTTGCAATGGGCTGCAATGAACTGGAGATTTATTCAGAGATTTTTGTCTCACGACTGTTAAATTTCTGTCATTTTAATTTTAAGTAGTATTGAATTGGTAATAATATGCAAGTCACTTGAATTTGCTTCTTCTTTTCTCTTTCCCATCCACTGCTTGATTGGCTTGTCTGAAACCCTTTATAAAATCCTCCCACTATGTTTTTGAATTTTTTGTTGGTTTTACCTTAGATTTCACTTAAAATCATTGACCTTGTTCAATTAAAAACAACAACAAATCTAATGTACTTTTCTCATGGGCATTTCTTAATCCTGTTCTCAGATGGCTTCTTACTATGACTTTTCCATCTGTCTACAAGAGGTGAGTCCAACTTATTGACTCCTCCGCCTAGGAGTAAAGCTCCATTTTCTTCCCTCTGGTGTCCCTTTCTTCACCTGAGGTTCTTCTTGTTCCTAAAGACTGAAACATCTGACTCAGAGGGATCACTACTGCCTAGGAATAACATGGAATCCTCCAGAGAAGAGCCTCTTTGGGTAGAAAGTGACCAGATAGAGCTCTGAGCTCTTAAGGCAGGTGAGACGCAAAAGGATCTCAGAAAAGGAAAAGTATATTTGTAGCCAACCAGCCATTGCAAGCTCAATTGACTTTTGGTAAATTGCCCAACTAAATTGTACATCTTCTAAGACCCTTTCTGGGGTCCTGGGTCCTTAATGACATCTCTGAACTACAATACATGCTCTGGCCTGGTAACCTTGATGTTACTTATTGTATGAGATAAATAAAGTTCCTGATTATTAAGTTGCTACAGCAAGGGGTTTGTTTTTGTTTGTTTTGTTTTGCTTAAGGTTGAATGCAGACCTGACAGAACAGAGTTGCATGACTAAGGCACTATTGCCATTTTATATGGATAATCCTCTGTTGTGGGTAGGGTGGGTGGGGTTGCTGGTCTGTTGTGGGATGTTTAGCAGCATCCTTAACCTCTACACACTTAATGCCAGTAGCACTCTCCAGGTGTGACAACCAAAACTGTCTCCTGACATTACCAACTCTCTCCTGGGATGAGGTGGACCAAATGGCCCTGATTGATGGAGGCAGGTGCTCCAAAGGCATAGATGAATGATTCTGTGTACTTGAGTGGCTTGGGTTGAAGGTACTTTTGTTCAGCCCTATGGCTGAGTCTCTGCAGTGTAGCTTCCATAACACTCCCTCATTCGTGTTTGAGGCTTTTCTGTGGCATTTACAAGCTAAGCACGGTCCTTCAGTGTCATTGCGCCTTTTCCCTTGCTGGCGGATATTGCTTCTTTCTAAGATTTTACATAATTCATTGTTATTTAAAAACAAAAGATTATGCTATATCCTTCCCCCCTCTTAACTGTTTACATTCAATTTTTTTTAAAGTTTTTAATTTGATTTTTAAATTATGAGGAATTAATTGTAGTTTTTATAAATAATATTTATTCATAAGGACCCAGAATAACTAAATTAAATTAAGATATAAAATAAATGTAATATAAATTAAAATTAAGTAATATTTTGGTTCTTTTTTTTTATGTGTGATACAGGGGATAGAACCCATGGGTTCATTTCTTGAAATGGTCCCTGTTCCTGATTCCCTAATTGTTAGTAGTAGACACATTTTTCAAGTGGTACAAATAGGAAAAGAGAGGACCAGATGAAACTGAGGTTACCTGGTTCCCCTGGGGTAGCTGAGCCCGCAGGCTTTTTATTGGCAGATGGGACCTCTGGGTGGATGCAGCCCTGCATTGGCATCAGGAACAGAACACAGACTGACAGGTGACCCAACCCCAGACTTAGCCAGACACCATGGACCCTGAATGCTTAGCACAATCGTATGTAGTGCCTCTGCTCGTGGGGAATGAATATGATCTGTTGAAACTGAAGTTCTGGAAGGCCATTCTGGCTCTATTAACTGACAAACAGATTTCAGAGCAACCTTCCAGCCTGTTCCCACCCAAAATAGGACCTCTGGTTAGGATTGGAAAGGCATGCTGGTCATTCGGATTTTAGAAAATAGATCCTCAACTGCTTTCCAAGTCAATGCTTTTTAAATTATAGACACAACCTCCAGATGAAAAGAGGGCGTGTCTGTCACTTTCACACGTCATCATTGGATTCCCTCCCTTTTCAAAGCAAAACATCTGGTTCTCCTAAGAACTCCTCAAAATTATTCTTATCCTCTTCATGTTCTTTGTAACTGAAAACTGAAGTTTCTTCTCCATGTCAAGAGCCCTTCTAGTAAATGTTATGCCAAGTGCATGCACATTTTTGTTACTAGCGCAATTAATAAGGGATTGCAGTCTCAATTCTTGGGCTCAGTCCTAACACCCAAAACTCATGCTAAGTAGAATGGCCGATAAAATAATATTTAGTTTTCTGCAGTGCCATTCAAAAGCATAATGATAATACCCTTGGGAAATTGTAGCTATCAACGGGTTGTCAGTGAGCCTCTGGTTATGTGTTTCTTATTAAGCAGAAAATAGTAGAAACATCAGAATAATAATAAAGTCACCCAGTTCAAACTGTCTCACATCCACTGTAGACTAACAGGATGAAAAAGCGTATTGAAGGAACATTACTGCTATTGAAATGTAGAAAAAAATCCTAAAGGGATTACAGAAATGATGGCCTATTACATCTTTATTTCAGAGACAAGATATATAGAAAGACATCTGCAATAACTCTTTTACTGGAGGGTAAATACACTGGGAACAGTGTATTTTTTTTTTTTTTTATTCCTAGTAATGGTTCTTTTACAAGGCAAGATGGGACCTTTTAGGACTCTTGACTACTCAGAAGGACAGTTAGAAAGTGCTAAGTTTTAGTTGTTTGCTTTATAAACAAAGTTAGAAGTATGCACTTGGCCCAGCCAAGTCCAAAACAGATTTAGTTCAGTTCAAGTAGAGGTTTGGAGAGCTGGTTAGAGGCTGGTGGGCCTAAGAACTGTGACTGAATGCAAGAGTGGCCTTATTCACAAAGACTTTAGGGGTTGCTCACCTGCAGAGTTTGACCAGCCTCAGTGAGCTCAAATCTTGACTTCTTGTATCTAGACAGGGTAAATAACTATTGCTTCATAAAATTGAGGGTAGACCCAAATGGATTAAATGTATATAAAGCACTTAGACTGAGCTTGGCATACCGTAGCTAACAAATAACAGAAATGTTGAGAAACACATTCTTCTAGGTTATTGAAATAGCTACTGAATTAGAATTGCTGGGGAGGGGTCCAGAAGTCTGCATTTCTAATTAACTCCATGGATGAGACGAAGACTCCAGAGATTTTGAGAGTCATTGGTTAATCAGATCCTACTTAGAGCTAGCTCAGAATCCTCTTCTGGAATCTGCTCTAAAGAGTGGTTGACCATCAGCTGTCACCAAGATTCTTAGTACACTCAAGTGAATCTAGAAATGGCAGTGTCCAGCGGCTAAGGATAGTATGGGACAAGAAATTGCACCTCGCTCAGGCTGTGGGGCCCTGGGATGAAGAAGTAGAGAGTAGATTTGGTAGGCTACCTTCTGGTGTAGCCCTGGCAGTGAGAGCAGGGCAGGAAAACAAGATTTGGAAGAGCAGTATCTCTAAGATGCAGTATCTCTAAGATGGATTCCAGGGGGACACGGATGAGATGGCATCATTAATAAGGGACATCCAACAGAAGCCCTGGATTCACTTTAGTTCATCCAATCCTGGCCAATTAGGCTCCAGGTCTGGGCAGAGGCTGGAACCTAGGTTCACTTGGTTAAAGACAAAACCCAGGGAAAGAAGAAGTGCTTTCCCACTTCTCCCTGTCTCAGGGGCTAGCAGAGAATACCACCCATTGCTCAGCTATATCCTCCTGGCCTTTCCAAGGAGTCTTGTTTGAACTGTAACAATGATGCAACTCCTAACACTCTACCATGAATATCTTTTTTTTTCAAAGCAATTCTCTGGGCTACGCACTTAACTCTCTTAGTCAAGCAATAGGTGTTCTCATTAGGTGAGTAGTACTATTCTCATTTTCTACATAGCTGATGCTCAGATGGGCAGGTGGGAGCTTTGCTCCTGCATGAGGGAGTCAGGATTCCAACCCAAGTCTATTCTGTTCTAACACTTATACTTTTTATTTTTAAATTTGGCAAAATAAATCTAACTCTACTTATTTATTGACCTGCTTGTTATTTGCCTTTACCATGGAGCAAAATCACCTGCACATATGCCCTTTATAAATATGCTCGATTTACCTCTGTGCCATTTAACACTCGGACTCTATTCTTGTTTACTCAAATGCTCAATGTAGTTATATTTTTTTGAGTCTACAAATCAGTATTTATTCATCACCAATGAATAATAATATTTCTCTTTTTTTTCTTCTTTACTTTCTCATTTGTGAGTGCATTTATCCTGAGCAGAAAATAGTAGGGCAGAATATTTGAAATTGAGACGGTCCCAGAAAATCTGGGACAAATAAACGATTGCTATAAACTCTCACTGTAAAAAATATTGAATGGACTGCTGCCAGTCATCATTGGTGCCTGTTTAAAAACTGTGCAAAACACAATTTCCCTTTTTTTATGTTGCTGTTTATCAATATTTTTCCCCCAAGGGAAAGCATGTATGTGTTTTCTTCCTTAGAAATAAGTCAGGAGAAAAGGCACAATTAACTATCAAGAGGAAAAGTCAGGGCTGATAGAGATACAGAGAGGCCAAGGGCACCGATAGCCATTTCTTCCAGAATCCTCATAAAGAGGACAATTCATCTGCAGAGGCAGCAGGACAGCCAAGGTGATGGATGGCAGATACTGGATGAGGGGGAGAGCTGCAGACACAGAAATCAAATAGAGTTTCTATAAAGCAAAACAGTGAGGAAATGAATGGCTTGCTGCAAACAAAGCAGCAATCTGGTAGCTGCTTTCAGGAAATCCCCCTCCCCACAGCTCCAGGCAACCAGAAAATCCAATAGTAAAATTTTATCATGTCATGGCAGGAAGGGGCCTGTGGCATCCAATATGCCAAGAGGCGCAGCAAACAAAATATTCCTTACATTTGTCACTAACTCTTCTAAGGGCTAAATCTGCTTAAAGGAAGGGGGGAAGGTTCTCTGACACTTTAAAGGTGGGAGCAGTTCTTTTTCAATGCACAACTTATCAAGATCTACCAGACACAGAGAAACTCGCCAGACAATTAACATCCTCGGAGAATGCTTTAGCGAGGAGGCGAAATGGGCAGTTTAATTACATAGGCGTATGTGCCCTTATTTCTCTAATTTCTCAATTAATGGGTCTACAAGTAGCTAGGAGGAGAATAATTCAGTAGCCTGACATCCCAGCAGGAGACTCTAAACTCGTTAGTGCTGATATTTTTTTTTCTTTAAAAATAAATTTAGGTTGTGTCTATTGCTTTCCAGCTAGAAAATTATCCCCCTATACAAATGGGCCTTTAATAAGAAACTACTGGGAAGAAAGCAGTATTTAAGGTGGTCTCCCTAAGAGACTTTCTTTTAAAGGACCTGCAATGCAAGGGAGAATGTGTGTTCCCAGAAGAACTCTGATGTTCAATGGATGTGGAATGGCAGCATATGCATGATAAAAGAAGCAAGGAAGAAGGAGACAGGAGCCATCATTGCTTTCACTCTGCATCTGAAGACAAGAAATTATCAGGGCACTGATTCTTGGCTTCTCCGAAGGCTAAGCAGGCACTTATCTGGTGACAAGCAATGGCCACCAGGTGCAAGATCTAATAAAGGAGATTTTTATATTGTCCCTATTTCCCCTTGTATCCCTAAGTTCAAGAGTTTATTTTATTTCTTAAGGAAATAAACACAGTGGTGTTATTTTACTGGAAAATTGGAGAAGATTTTTTTGTAGCAATATGCTGGCAACAAATTTTTTCTTCTTTTCCTACAATTTCACAAGAACCATGCCACATTGGCATGAATCAGGAATCCTGACAGTGAGAGTTATAGTTGCTTTTAGCTTGGACCCAACAACCAGCATATGTCTAACTGAGCAAGTACTTGGAAGATCCTATCATAGGACTTATTTGATACTTTCATGCTCTCCCAGATTACACCCATTACCCCGGTGCAGGGAGAACCCTGGCTGAGGTTCATTTGGGTTTAGTTGTAGAGGTCTAAACTCTTCGCCTCCCAGTCAGAACACAATCTCTCAGAAATCCGATGGAGCATACTTTGTTCCAAAAGGGGCTTTGAAAAGTAAAATTCCATTAGGCCAGGGCAATAGGACACCTACTTTTACAACTTCCCCTGCAGCCCCAGGCTCTGAGGGTGGTGAATGGAGTAGAAGGGGCAGAGGCCCTGGCTCTGGGACCCTGGCTGCTGCCACACTCAGAAGAGTGAGGATGGTTGTTGGATCTGAGGATTTCCGCCCTTGACTAGGACCCTAGCTGGCCAAGCGGCAAGTATTATGCAGGCCACGCCCACCTTGGGAGGCCTGGGATTTTAAAGCTCATTTGTTAGTCCCTAGTTTAAAAACTTGGAATACATACTGCGTTCCCAGGCCAAACCACACAAGCTCATTTATGCTGCGATATAAATGAAATAAAGTATGACTAAAAATAGAATTTTTAATTTATCTGAAGTTCTTGTTCTTGAGGGAAATCAGGCTTACTTAGAGAGGCAGAGAAGGACTTTTGAGATTCTAAGAAGAGTCCCACACTGAGGGACTTCCACAGCCCTGGCTCCCCAGTATGTCTAAGCACATGTTCAAAGATCCAGCTCCTTTTCCTTCAGGATTCTCTCCAGATATTTATCATTCATTTGAAGAGTTGAGAGTTCTCCCCCTCACTTGTAAATGGAGCACAGGAAAAGAGAGGAGAGAGGGAGAAAATAATTAATTACCAAGGAAATAAAAGAGTGGTGTGCCTTGAGATGAAATGAATTAAATGTGGCAATAAAAACAAAGAAAAAAAAAAAAGAAAGAAGAGGGAAATAGCCTGCAGATTGTCTATAATGAGGAAGGCAGGAAGCCCAGTGGTTCCAAGGTGGTGGCAGAAGACAAGGTGGGGTGTGGGAGATGTGAGGGGCAGCTCGATGATATTACAGAAGGATGTTAAAGTGTGGAAAGTTCTAATATCCAGAGGGGCTGTGAAAACATCTCCCAACCCAATGGTCTCTCCAATGTGATCTTGCTCCTCTCCCATGGAGAAGAAAGTCTCTTCCTCCATGAATGTGGGTGGGCTTATGAGTCTCTTGCCAGCAGTAGAACATAGTCAAAGTGAGGCTGTGTGGTTTCCAAGACTAGGTCATAAGAGGTGCTGTAGCTTCCACCTTGTCATCTGGGATGCTCCTTTTGGACTCCCATTACCCTGAAGATGCCATCTGTGAGGAAGCCCAGGCCACATGGGGAAGCCACATGTATGTGTTCTTGTGCAGGCCCTGGACATGTGAATCAAGACGGTAGGGTCATTAGGTGAGGCCCAGACATCATGGAACAGAAATGAGCCATCTCCATGGTGTCTTTCTTGAATTCCTGACCTACAGAACTTATGGTTGCCATTTTATACTCCTGGAGTTGGGGTTTTTGCAGCAAAAGTGACTGGAACTTAGCAATCATCATTCTTTTTGGAAATCATTGTTACTGTGATTCCATAGGCTTAAATATGCTTGTACTAGAGGAATAAAACAAGCAGGCCCAAGCAGAACCTTCTCAGAAATTTGACTCACTGTGCCCTAATACCCATACCCTTTGAATCCTTTACATTCCTGGCTCTTTAATGAAATAATGTCATGTATTTAAAGCAAGTGCATATGGGTCAGGTAAAAGTCATGGACAATTTTTAAATGAGGAGGAACATGAGTCAGAGTTGGGGTTGGCAAAGCCTTAGAAACACCTGAGTATACCAGTCTGCTACCAATTCTCCATGCCAAATAGATTTATAATCTATACATAAGTCTATTAGTGGGCACCTCAATGCCCTCCAAGAAAACCTATTTTTCTTTTGACATTTCAGACTGGTAAAACAAGATTCTTTGCACTAAGCCCAAACAGTGTATGGCTTTCCCACATTGGACTTAATTTTTCTAAGCCCAAATCTAATCTCTTTTTTCAAAAGTTTTGTGGGGATTGGATGGACAACATCAGATTCAGCATTGTTTGGCTCAAATAACACTTAATGCTGTGCACATGGACTTTTTCCTCCACCATTTTAATTATTATTAAGTGTATGTACAACCCAGCAGCACTTCATACATTGATAATTTTGTGCAACTGTCCTCCTTATCTAGTTCTAATTCACGGACTTTTAAAACAATTTTGTGAATTTGGTTTTTTTGGTTATACATGACAGTAGTATCATACATACATGGAGTATATATTCCCATTCTTGTGGTTATACACGATGTGGAGTCACATTGGTCATGTATTCATATATGAACATAGGAAAATAATGTCTGATTCATTCTACTGTCTTTCCCATTCCCATCCCCACTTCCTTCAACCTACCCCCCAGTCCAGTGAACCTCCCCTTCCCCCTTCCTGCCATCTGTTGTGAATCAACAGCTGTACATCAGAGAGAACATTCTGCCTTTGGTTTTCTTGGGGACTGGATTATTTCACTTAGCATGATAGTCTCCAGATCCATCTATTTCAATTTACAGATTTTGAAACTTATCCTCTCTCCCTAATCTTTTTCATTAAGCTTCTCATCTTTAAGTTTACTTTTATCTCCCCAGAGAACAGATGTTGAGTTCCCGTTCCAAGACTAGGCATCCTTTCAGAACATGAGTTCAGAAGAAACAGAGTGGTAGGAAGTACCTGTCCCTGGTGCTCGGTTTAGGCCCTCCAGTCAGTCATTTCTCTTCTCCATTCAAAGGGACAAAGTGGAACCAATTACCCTCTTTAAGAAGGCTGCATATAATTATTTTGCATTCAAAATAATTTCTATGTCTGGTATATACTAAGGTTTGGAGTAGAAATGAAGAAAAGTCAAGAAATTGGGCAAAGAATGGCTCATAAAATATCTACCTGGGATTTGATATTTGTTTCTAATCACTGGCTTCCTGGATGTTGGGAAAAACTCTCTGAGGGCCAAAGAAGCTCCCAGGTGGTTCCATGGAACGTTTTAATGACAGTGAAAATTAAATTCATTTTTAACACATCCTGAAATAATAGAGGAAGAAAATAACTCAGAGATCATCTAGCCAAACCTGCTCATTTTGCAGATGAAGAAACTGAGACCTAGAGAAGCAAATTTGATTATTCACAATCCCATAATTAATTAGTGGCAGAGCAAGAACCAGAATCCAAATTAATCCAAGGTTAGGAGGCTTAGGAAGCACACAAATTTTAAGTCAAATCCTGGTTTCATCACTTGCCAGCTGTGTGACCTTAAGCAACTTGCTTTGCCATTCTGAGCATCATTTCCTCATCAGTCAAAGGTAGCTACTTAATCTTCCTCCCAAGTTTCTGTGATGATTATTGACATACTGTGTTAACTATTAGATGACATAAATATCTGTCACACAGTGAGGCCATCAGGGAAGTACTTTATTCTTTGTCTTGCTTCTGGGCCTCAAGAGATGAGTTGAAATCAAAAGGAACAGAACAGAGTGCAGATGTAGTTAATTTTCCATGGAGATATTAAGACTGCATGGGGCAAAGCATTTTCCATAAATGTTGCTAAAACAACTGTGGAAAAAAATGAATTTCAAACCCCACATGCAAATTAATTCAAGAAAAATTATAGGCTTAAAGGTAGAAGTTAAAAGCATTAAACCTTCAGGAAAAATATAGGAAAAAAACATCTTCATGACCTTGAGGTAGGCAAAGATTTCTTTTAGAGTACACAGAACACACTGAGTGTAAAAAAAATAATTGATGAATTGGACTTGAACAAAATAAAACTAAAACTCCTGCTCATCAAAATATATGAGACGGACATCATGACTCTAGGAACATGTATGATTGCATGGATGGTGTGACTACTTCATGCACAACCAGAGATGTAAGATATTCTGCTCCATTTGTGGACAATGAATCAAAGAGCTTCCTACTGTCATGTAGAACTGATTAGAATGAATAAATAAATTAAAAAAATAAATACGTGGTTGAGAAAAGAGGACTCAAGCTGCCACAGAGGAGAAAAGATCACAATGCACATATCCACAGAGGACTTGTAATCCAAAACAACTCAGTTAAAAGTTTGGCAAAAGACTTCAGCAGACATTTCTTTTTCTTTTGCGGGGTGTCAGGGGGGGTACTGGAGATTGAACTCCGGAGCACTCAACCACTGAGCCACAACCCCAGCCCTATTTTGTATTTTATTTAGAGACAGGGTCTCTCTGAGTTGTTTAGCTCCTTGCCTTTGCTGAGGCTGGCTTTGAACTTGTGATCCTCTTGTCTCAGCCTCCCAAGCTGCTGGGATTACAGACATGGGCCACCATACCCCACTTTAGCAGACATTTCTGAAAAGAAAATATATTAACGGCCAATAACCATGTGAAAAAGCATTGAATAATGTTAGTCATTGGGTAAAAGAAAATTAAAATCACTATGAGATATCACTTCAAACTAGTAAATTTAAAATTTAAAAGATTCCCACTGTTATGTATAAGTATAATGCACCAATTAAAATTTTTAAAATACTGTCAACATCAAATGTTGGAGAGAGTATGGACAACTGGAACTCTCACACATTAGGAGATGTAAAATATTACAACCACTTTGAAAGATGTCTTGAAAATTTCTTACAAAGTGGAATACATACTACCCCATACCTAGTAATTAAGTCCTGGGTAACTTAACCAAGAGGAATGAAAAAGACTTTATAACAGCATTATTCATAATAGTCCAAAATAGAATGAACCCAAATGTCCACTAGCAAAAGACAAAGACACTTATATTTATACTACTCAGCAGTAACTACTGGCTATAATTGGATCTTGTATGTCCCCCAAATGGCCAAGTGTTGAAAGGCTTGGTCCCCAGGGTGGCCCTATTTAGGAGATGGAGACCTCACAGAAGAAAGGCATGACCTAGAAAGGGATATTGGGATCCTGGACCCTGCTCTTTCTGTCTCTCTTTTTGCTGCTTATCTGCCATCAGGTTAAAAAAAAAGTCCTCCAGGCCTAAAGTAATGTGGCCAAGCAACCATGGGCTGAACTCTCTGAAGCAATGAGCCAAAACAAACCTTTTCTTCTTATAATTTGATCATCTCAGGTATTTTGTCACAGTGACAGAAAGCTGACCAACATAGTACTAATATATACAATGCCATGGATAAATTCACAAAAATACTGCTGAGCAAAAGAAGAAATATGCAAAAGAGCATATGCTGTGTAATTCCATTTATATGAACTTCAAGATTAGTCAACATCTATTCTTGATTACTATATGATAGAAATCAAACAGTGGTTGCCCATTGTAGGAGGAATGAGGAGGGTTGACTAGGCAGGAGACACAGTAATTGATAGAAAAGATTCTATATCTTTATTGATATGATCATTATATGTATGTAATATTTATGTAGGTACTTATCAAAAATTAAATAATGCTATATTTACTGCATTTAACTCTATGTAAATTTTACCTCACTTCAAAAAACATTTGCTTTTAAAAACTTTGTCAAATATAGGAGAGATTTTTAAAGTCATAATAAAATACTATGATCAATTCTATGTCCTCAAATTTCAAAACTTATGAAATTATCCATTTCCTTAAAAATTTTTAATAACTACAATTATTTTAAGAAAAATTGGACACCTAAATTAACCAAATACTTTCAATATAAGTTAATCAACCCAAATCTCTGTTCTCCTCTTCCCACATATTCAGAATCCAGATGAATTTAGAAACAAGTTTGATCAAATCATAAAGCAAAAGATAATCCTCACTTCATATAAACTATATCTGAGAATTTAAAAAGAAGATAAACCTACCAACTTATTTTCTAAGATTAATAAAACCATGACACGGTCATAAGAAAAGAAAATCAAAGACCAAATATAACTTATGGGAATAAACAAAAATATTCTAAGTGAAATGGTAGTGAAAAATGAAAAATACATTCTAAAAATCATCCTTAGATGTGACTATGCTTTAAGAATATCACTGACATACATTGCATTAACAGATTAAAGGAGAAAAATGAAAATTGTTCTCTATGCATAAGATATTCCCATTGCCCTTTAAAACCCTAATTAATTTAAAAAATAACTCTTACCAAGAAAAGAATAGAAGAAAATCTCTCTAATCTGATATATAGTATTCACCAAAAAGCTATAATACTCATCAATTACTGATAAAAATGTTGTAATTATTCCCAACTAATATATGAAGAAAATATTTATATACACTATGCTCTATTATTCAGTATTGTAGATGATGTTATAAATCAAGAAAAATAAGGAGGTTGAAAGGGAATAGGTGAAATTGTCCTTATTCATAAGCATCTCATCACATGCTCCAAAAATGTAAAAGAATCTGTAGACCAACTCTGAGAACTAATATGAATATTGTAAGAAAAAGTTACTGATCAATGTAAATCATGGACATTGAAATAAAAACCCAAAGCAAGATATTAGCAAACTGAGTTCACCAATACAGAAAAGGGAAAATATTATTGAAATTGTGTTTATTCCAGAAATCAAAGCTTGTTTAACACTTAGAAATCAATCATGTACTTCACCATATTAACAGAATGAGGGAGAAAAATCATACAATCACTTCAATAGATCTCCCAAAAATGTTCAATAATTATCAGCACCTATTTAAAATGAAAACATTGAACTAAGATCAAATGAAAACCTTCTTAGTATTGTACAAAAAAGCCTATTGCTAACATATTGAGTGTTGAAATATTGATGTTTTTCCCCATGAGATTAGAACAGAAGAAGGATGTTTGTTATTATCACTTATATTTAATATTTTGCTGGAGGTATTAGCCAGTGCAACAAGGCATGAAGTGAAACAAAGGATATAGAAATCGAAAACAAGAAATAAGATTGTCATGTTTATACATGATTATGTTCAGATAATCTTTTAGAATTAATATACATACTGAGCCAAAATGGTTTAAAGGTAAATATTCTGAAATAAGCTGCATTTCTACATACTAATAGAAAAAAGAAATATGATCCCATTTATATTAGCAGAAAATTAAAACATAGATATCAATGTAACAAAAGATCCTAAATGGAAAACTACCAGTCATTACTAAGAAAGAGAAGTTTATGAAGTCCTACAATAATTGTAGTTATATATTAAGTTCATGAATTAGAAAACTCAAAATTGTAAGGATATCAGTTGCCCCCCAGATTAATTTATGAATTCAATATAATCCAAATGAAACTTGCAGTAGCATCTGCCAACTGCAGATCTGTTTTTAAAAATCTGCTTGGAAATTCAATACATTAAGAATGGCACTGAAATCTTAAAGAAGAGTGTTGAATGACTCTCAGTATGGTTGAAGTGTATATAAAGATGAATATATGACAATATAGTGTTAGTGCATGGATATACAAACAGACAATGGAACCAAGTGGAGTTCTGAAAATGGCTCATACAGTCACTTCATCTATAACATAGGTGACACTATCAGTCGAGGATTGGGGGATGATGGCCTTTTCAATGAGGGAGCTGGGCCAATTTGACAGCAATGTAGAAAAAAGATCCAACCTTGATTCTTATCTCACATTGTACTAAAAAGATCAATTTTGGATGAAGTCGGAGTACTATTACCTTATGGGGCAATTTCTGGAAAAGGTCATGAAAGACCCTCTTTGAGTACTGGTAAGTTTATATCTTGATTTCTATTGTGGTTAATTAGGCATATTTGCTTTATAAATATGCAGCAAGCCTACTTTTAAAATTTATATTCTTTTCCATATTAAGATGTACTTTAATTTTAAAATTTTCTAAAATCTGGTTATTAGACATGATTTTTTAAGATAATAAAATCATGGCATTTGCAGGTAAGTGGATGGAGTTGGAGAATATAATGCTAAGTGAAGTTAGCCAATCCCAAAAAACCAAATGCCGAATGTTGTCTTTGATATAAGGATGCTGATTCATAATAGGGTTGTGGGGGGAGCATGGGAGGATTAGATGAACTCTAGATAGGGCAAAGAGATGGGAGGAGAAGGAACGGGACATGGGGTTGGGAAAGACGGCGGAATGAGACCATCATCATTACCCTCACTAAGTACATGTATGAAGACATGAATGGTGTGACTCTACTTTGTGTACAACCAGAGATATGAAAAATTGTGCTCTATATGTGTAATATGAGTGGTAATGCATATGCTGTCATATATAACAAATTAGAGTAAATTTTTTGTATTGAGACATGTTTTATTATCATACTTTATACCTCCCTTTTATTTGGAAGCTTTTTTGGACATAACTTTCCTATGTTCATATATGAATACCTGATCAGTGAAACTCTACATCATGTTCAACTGCAAGAATAAGAAGTTATACTCCATGTAAATATAATATGTCAAAATATACTCTGCTGTCATGCATACCCAAAAAGAACAAGTAAAATAAATGAATAAATAGATAGATAAATAGAAACAAACACCCCTCCCCCAAAATGGCACATTCTTTCTATGTGCCAAGAAATATAAAGAAAGTCGATATGGGCATGTTATGGTCTCATGTGATGCCATAAACTGGTTGGTTATCTGTCCTCTGCAGCCACATGAAAGACTTACTTGATATTTTTATATTCAACAATTGGTCAAGTCACCTTTCATTTGTAGACTTTCCATTACTTTAGGAGGAAGTGCAAAACTCCTCAGCATGATGCATGGAACATTCATTGTCCAGTCTCTTCATTCTTCTGCCCCCTTCATTGCCATATTCCCCCATTCCCAATTTACTCCTCTCCATCAGATGGGCCAGCCATGTGGAAATACCTCCTCCCCTCCACCTCAGCTGGGCAGACTCCTACTAGCCTTGCAATGATCCATTTCACATGTTTATCTCTGAAACATGTTTCTCCCGTGATGCACCAAGCAGAGCAGGGCCTCCCCTTTACACTATCACTCTACTACTCTACCTTATAGTTGCAATGATTCCTGGGTTTTATTGGTTTTAAGTGAAAAATACATAAGTAATACATACTATCTTTTTGAAAATAAAAATCTTTGTAAAGTTTTAGGATATGAAATTAATATAGAAAGCAGTTGCATTTCTATACATTAACAATGGACTATCTAAAAAAGAATTAAGAAAACAATCCCAGATAGAGTAGCATCAGAAAGTTTACAAAAAAAATAATTGGAATAAATTTAACCAAGGAAATGAAAAATCTGTACACTGAAAACTATAAAACACTGAAATAAATTGGAAAAGGCATGAAAAAATGGAAGAATATCTTATGTTCATGGATTGGAAGAATTAATATTATTAAAATGTCAATAGTACCCAATGTCAATAGCACTATTGAAATCTGCAGTTTCAATGCAATTCCTATCAAAATACCAAAGAAGTAGAAAAACATCTCAAAATTCATGTGGAACCATAAAAATACCTGAATAGCCCAAAGAATCTCAAGCAAAAATAAAGTTGGAGGCACCACACTTCTGAATTTCAGAATATATTATCAAGCCTCAGTAATGAGAGCGGTTTGGTGCTGGCATAAAAACAGACATATTGACCAATAGAATAGAGAGCAGAAATAAATCCAATTTATGGTTTACTGGTCTTGACAAAAGTGCTAAGTACACACAATGGGGAAAGATAGTCTTGTCAATAAATGGTATTGGGTGAAAAATAATAAATTCTGACCACTCCTCCTCATTGATGTTCCCTCCCCTTCCATGTGCCCAGAGTTTTGTGTATCCCTGGGGACTCTCTCTCTAAAACTCTTGTCTCTTGGATATCTGTTTGTGTTTTTGCCTCTGGGAGTAGATTCTTCCTGTTAACAGCTATGTAAAACTCTGTACTGTGCATATACCCCATTTGATTTAGTAATTATAACATTGATGAATATTTGGGTTGTTCCCATTTTTTCTAATGATGCTACAATAAACATTTACATCTGCATCTTTCCACACCGGTGTGGATGTTTCCCTAGCTAGCACCTGAAAATAGGAACTGCTAAATCATAAGATGTTCAGCAGTTTTAAAAAGAATTATGTCTCAGCTAACTAGGTTGTTAGCTATAGTGTTCATTTTTGTGACCTTAATCATACCCAGAGCCTACCACAAACATATGGTAGGACCTTGCAATCCTAGTCACTATAGCAGAGGACTTGAGGGTTAGGGAATGAGCACTGAGGGAACAGATGAGTGATTTCTGAGATGATAGATTTGGCATGGCTCTTACTAATATGAGTTTTCTTGCCAGAAACTGTAAAAATGAATATGGATCCATTTGAGAAACAGCAGATACACATAAACTAGCACAAAACAAAACCTCTGAAATGAGGCTACAAGTGGAGTAGATATTAAATGCATATTGATAAGATGATTTTAAGGAGATGAAATGGGAGTCTATAGATTTTAGGTGGTGAGACCCAAAAGACCCATGTCCCAGGATCTAACAAGATAATGACAACAGAACCCTACCTTGGTACGGACAGTGTATGAAACAACATGTTGTGGACAGCGAGGCAGGGTCTTAATGTCCCTGGTTGTACACCAATACCAGGAACGCCAACCCTGTTCTTTGTGGCTCTAATGTTGGTCATGAGTTCCAAGAACAAATGGACATGAGTGGAGATGTTCTCAATTGTTCTCTAATTTTTTACCTTTCCTGGTTACTTTGTAAACATTTAAAAAATATATTACCCAAGAGGATGCTGACGGAAGCAGTGTATTTCTGAGGTAGGAGCTGCCTCCAACGCGGAAAGACAGCTCACAGTAAGAGGGTTCCAGAAACACAGCCAGGGCACAGCCAAGGGCCTCAGCTTGCTTAGCCAAGTAAGGGAGTGAGTCAAAACAAGTTGGTACTATTGACATTTTGGCCAGACAATTGATTGTTGTAGAGGACTGTCTTGCATCTTGTAGGACATATAGCAGCATTTCTGATCTCTGCTCATTAGCTTACCAAGTGTGACAACCAAAAATGTCTCCAGATATTGCCAGATGTCCCATGGAGGTAAAATTGCCCCCGGTTAAGAACAACTGTACCAACTCCTATATAAAATTCTATACTGTGCATACACCACATTTTATTTAGTAATTTTAATTCCCTTAAGAGAGTCCCTAATTCTTTAAGAGAGTTTAAAACCCTTTAATAAATTCTTAACACTTTGACATTATTATTTTCAACATTGGCCTAGCATATCTTAGTTGATAATTTCAGTTTTACAATAATTCTCTTAGCAAATATGTGGAATGGCAGAAGGTTTTCCTATGTATTAACAACAACAACAACAATAATCAACAATGTTTGGATAATAATTATGTGCCTGGGAGCCACAAAACATCTCAATGAATAGGCACTATTATTATCCAACTAATCATAGGATAGGATTTTATCCTATTGAGAGGTTAAGCAACCTGACCCAGGCTGCAGAATTTGTAAGGAGAGGAGTCCAGATTTTAACAGCCTGTCTCTGGAGGCCCACTGCAAACCATCACAGCACACTGCATCCTGTGCTGTCAGAGGTATTGGGGGATTTTGCAGCTGTCTGGGGCCAAACAGCATTTTCTATTTTCCAGGCCATTTAAGCGAGGGATTGCCTCTACATTAATTCAGAAAACAAATGTATTTTTCACCTAGTTTGAGCTAGGCACTGTGTTAGGTACTAGCTTGCAAAGATGAAATGATTTGGCTTTTTGTTTCATTGCCCAATGGGAAAGACAGATAAAACCAAATAATATTCATACCAGAGGATATGTTACTCAATGAAAACGGGTTCAAAGTAGGATAACAGATATACAAGAAGAGTTAAACTTAAGGTTTAGTCTTAAACATTAGACTTTAAGAATCTGTCCAAGTTCATGTGATAATTTCAGGGCTAGAATGTGGATGACTGGATTTCTAATCAAAGGCTCTAACTTTAGTTAAACCAGATCTTCCATTTACTCATGACAATCTACAATCAGGTGTTAGTCAGAATTTCATCACTGTGGCAAGATACCTGAAAGAATCTACTTAGAGGAGGAAATACTAATTTTGACTCACTGTTTCAATGGTTTCAGTCCATGGTGAGTTGGCTCCATGTTTTTGGAGTCTTTAATGGGACTGAACATCATGGCAGAAGGGAGTGGTGGGGAAGGATGGAGGGGAGAGAGAGGGAGGGAGGGAGGGAGGGAGAGAGAGAGAGAGGGAGGGAGGGAGGGAGGGAGGGAGGGAGGGAGAGAGAGAGAGAGAGAGAGAGAGAGAGAGAGAGCAGAGAAGCTGTAATTCCCAAGAACACATTCACAAGGAACACGTTCCCTTCAACCAAGTCCCATCTCCTACGGTCTCTGCCACTTCCCAATAGTCCATTCAAATGATGAATCCATCAGTGATTAATCTACTGATGAGGTTAGAGCCCTCATGATCCTATCGTTTCCTAAAATTCCCTTCTCTGAAAGTTGCTGCATTCAGGATCAACCCTTTAACACATGAGCCTTTGAGGGGCATTTCAGATCTAAAACATAACAAAATGACTCCATCCCTATCCGACAATATTCTCTCCTACAATAGTGGGGCTGCTTGTGAATTATATAACAGCTAGGATTGTATGCTCTAGAAAGTAGTTATTATTACTGCAAAGTCCCCTCCAGTAAGGAAAACAGCTAGCACTGAAGGAAATCTGTAGTTGTTGGGGTGCCAGCAAGATACATGACACAAACAAATGGCTTAACTGAAGACAGTCCAATGAAGACACTCCTCATCTAGGTGTTGCTGGGTGGAGGGAATCCAGAAGGAATGGATGGCAAAACACCCAGTGGAATGCTACCACCATTCCAAGCCTGAAGGGGTAAGGGCAAGAAAGTGTTGCTGGAGAAAGCTGGGCCCCAAGAGGGAGAGCCAGCAGATGGGGTTATTAGTGTGGGGGATGCAGGAACCGCCAGGTCTGTAGCAAGACAGGTTGTAGGATAGAGGAATAAGCACCCTCTATCTCCCCATTTAATGCACCTTTCCTGGCTTCTCCTATTTGGAAAAACCAATCAACATCCAGAACCTAAGGGAACCTGGACCATGGGGTCTGCAGATCATCTCCAGAACACAGTAGGGCAGCAAAGGGCAGAGAATGGAGAGTTGGGGAGGGGATGGAAGCTCACCAGTAGAAACAGACACGGCTTATATGAAGAAATGAATGTTGGTGGGGAGGAAGTTTGCAGGAGACTTCTGGGGCAGAGAGTAAAGCACAGTGGAAGGTGGGAATCTAATCAATGTGCACAAGAGGCACTGATAGGAAGAGGAAGCCAGAGAAATTGGGTTTTCCTGAAAGCTACACAGCAGTCAGGATCCAACTTTTAAGGCTCAGGAATGCATTTCCTAGAAATCCTGTGAGCACTGCGGTGTGTTGCTCCACCTTGGTGACTGACAAGCTGCCTCCTTTGGGGATTCAAATTCCACTACTACTTCAAGTGGCCTGGAATAAAGACCCCTGGATGAGCACCAAGCCATTGGCCCACTGTTGTTGCTACTATTTTTTAAAATTATTTTTTAATAAGTCCCCAATCCTTGACCTGGGACCTCTTTACTTTTTATTAGGATTGAAATGACATGAACTGGCGGGCTTCTCTCTAGATGTGTCCTGCATCATTTCTGTTTTTCTATCTTAACTACCATCCCTCCCTGGGAAACTCTAAGAATGACTCTTGTTTTTCTCTGGTTTCTTCCCTGGGGGAATAGTGTAGAATTTTACAAGATTGAATGGAGAAAGGTCTAGAAGGAGAAAAAAAAATCTTACAAACAAAAAGCCTATCAGTTAATACATCTAGCTGTGTTTTCATGCGCAGGCTGCCATGTCGGAGGGATCACAAAGGATCACACTGGGAAAACGGTTCATCTCAAGCCTTTGTCCAGGCTTCCTCCAATCCCATCCCACAGTGCAGCCATTTCAGACTTCTCCCTCCTCATGTCTGTACTCTGCACCATGCTTTAGAGTGTCTGCTCTGACTAGATGTCTCTCCCATCTCTCCTGCCAAACTCCCTCTCTTTTGACACCACATTGTGTCCCTGTGACTCCACTCTGTCCCTTGGCCTCTATAGAGCATAAGCTCTCCCTGCTACTTTGTGAGCTCTCGAAGACTTGATCCCATCCTGGGGATGGTCTTATCTCTGATGGGGCTTTGACTCCTGTGAAAGTACCTGTTCAAGTCCTGCGGTAGCAAGTAACTGAAGCAGAATCTGAATAGCTTGAGTGAAAGTTGGTAGTTAGTGGAATAATTCAGGGATATCAGAGAATTAGCAGGAAGGGCAGTTCCAAGGCCTGGGGCAGCAGAGTCAGAGATCTCCTCTCTGGGGTCCCACTATGTATGTGAGTTTGTTCCTAAAACCCAGATGGTGTGTTTTTCAGTTTCCAGCTTAAATCTCCATCCGGGAAAGAAGAATGTCACTAACCTGTTTAGGCCAGGTGCCCCCTGGTTGTCTACCATTCAGAAGAGCATAGAGTCCCATGATGTGGAGGAGGCTGGGATTAGCTCTGCATGTCCAGGGACATAGCCAGAGTGATGGAGTTTGGGACTTCAGCAGCTATTCCAAGATGTGTTTCCTGCAAAGTGGTCAATTATTTGTATCAAAAGTTCATAATAAATGTAAAAGCTGAGAATTAAGGCTTGGTGTGGGAGTCATCTTTGTCTCTTCATGGGAGTCCCTCAGTCGCACACAGAAGGCAAGGCAGTGCTGGGTGAGGGTCTTGAACCTTTGCTCAGACACACTGACAGTCTATTCATGCAAAAATGAAATGTCTGACCCTTGGAGCATCAGGTACGACAGTGCTGCAAACATCAGTGTGCTCAGTTTCCAGTTATTTTGATTTTCTTATTCACTTGGATTGTTTTGTACATGGATTTACACTGAGAGTGAGCACTGCAGAGACGGCATGGAATGCTTTAACTAAATTCTCTGTTTTCATGCTCTGTGGCTTCAGGTAAGTCACCTAACTGCTCTGAGCCTTAGTTACAGTGTCTGCAAACTAGAAATAATACAATGCTTTCTGAAGAGGGATGTTGCAAGTTTTAAATGAAATAACACGTGGAAAGTTTAACCTTGGCAGTTTCTTTTAAAAATTGTACCAATTTTTATAACCCCCTGTATGCATATAATGTCCATTGATTGAAAAGATCATAATAATGAAGTCAAATTTATAAAAGAATTTGTGTGAAAAATAATAATACATGTAAGGATCAGATATTGTACTTATTCCATATATAAGACAATGCTGGGGGTCTCTGTGAATAAGTCAAAGCCTCTGTGACTTTGGGAACTGACAATGAGGGTTTATGCCTTGCTTGACTCTGAATTGTTCACTCCTTGTAAGAGAAAGGACTTCTTTCCATCTTCTGGCCCACACACATAAATCATCAATTTCTCCTCTGGGGGATTAACCTTCCACCTCTCAGGGAAGTCTGGGGGGTGAAGCTTCTATGGGTCTCTCACCCAACATGCACCTGCACCCAGAGAGCCTCTTGAGCTTGCTTTCATTCTCTCTGAGTTGCTTGGTCACAAACAGAGGATCTTCTCTGGGATAAGGTTTCTGAGGTCCATTGTCTGTGGCCCACAGGGGAGGTCTGCAGCTCTGGGGATACTACTCTGCCTTTGATTTGAGCCTCAGACTCGAGCTGCCTTCTCCCTACCACTGATAAAATGGCCATTTTGTCCCAAGCTCACTCTTGTCCCAGTAGATCTTGTAGCAGATATAGCTAGATATATCCCTATATTTTTGGCTTCCTGTGAGTGCTTGTGACTCTACCCAAGAATGGTTTAACTTGTGCCAAATAAGTTAGTGGCCCAAAAGTGGTGCTCACTCATATCAGAGGACACAGAAGGTGAAATGCCTGGCCCTTGCACCATTCCTACTTCTCAAAAGGCAGAACTCTCCTGCTTTCCCAAGTTCCCCGTGGACTGAGCTCCGGTTGCCCACAGCATAAATGACTAACACCCATTTTGCTCCTTTCCCTTCTACATACCTACTGATGTTTCTTAGGATCACCTCCCAGGAAAAGCACTCATACTGAAATCCTTATCTCCAGGTTGCTTTGGGGAAAGTGATCATTGTGGACAGCTCTGTGTGCATTTATCTAGTCCAAGATGTGTGTTTTTTACCCTTCTATGACTTGATGAGAATCTTCCTCCCAGTTTAGGCTCCTCTCATGCACATGATACCTAAAAAGAAGAAAAAAAAAAACATTCTTAAATGATGCTGTCACCTCTCACTCAGAGGAAGAATAAATGTGCCAGAAAGCATTCACAGCTAATTCTGCGGAACAACTGGAACATTTGATAGCTAGCATTTTGTTGGCTCGATAGGGAAATTAATGATTTGATCTGATTTATTATGTAGGGTTGTTTGTTATGCTTTGCTCTGCTTTGCTTACATGTAGGGAAGAGGGAAATGACAAAAGAAACTGAAGACGTAGGTAGAGCTACCCCTTAAGGCAGAATTTCTGAACCTCAGCACTATTCACATGTGAGGACAGCTCATTCTTTTTGTGGTGGGGAGTGGGGATGGGGGGGTGGGGGCTCTGCCGTGCATGGTAGGATGGTTGGAAGCGTCCCTGGCCTCAACCTGGTAGATGCCAGTAGCACTCTCCTTCCAGTTGTGATAACCCAAAATGTCTCCAACCTTGTCAATTTCCCATTGAGGACAAAATTATTGGAGACCACTGTCTAGGAACTCTAACATTGACTCTTCTGATGTCATATCACCAAACATCTGTTCATCTCAACTTTTCTCGCTTAGTACTAAAGAGATTGCCACTCACTGCGTTCAAAGCTGCAACTGAATCTCACTATAAATTATCCATAGGTGGTCTTGCTTGTAAAGTTAAACTATGGTTAGTTTAGCTTTGGTGAGTTCTACTTCCAGAGATGAATATATCTTGAAGTGAAATCATGAAGAAAAAAAATTCCTGAATTTGTAAAACTGTTCAAAACCTGAGTCAAGGAATTTGGCTGAAAGACCTGAAACACAGATTGGATCTGGAATCCCTAGCTGGAAGAGACTATATCAGGAAGACACGATATTTTAAAATCATGTCTTTAATTTTTAAACTCAAAATTATGTGATGTTAGTCCTGACTCTATATGTGTTTTTATAAACTAACTAGCTTATTACTAATTGGTAATCACATACTTACCAATCACAGATGAGTGAAGCTATACAGAAGCTATAGTGGGTTATGTGTGGTTTTCCCTAAAGCTGGGGGAGCAGAAAGGAGAGAGGCAGTAGAATCTAAACCCCTGGCAGAAAGAAAAGCCTTGCTTGGCTAGGGGACTACAATAGTCCACTCAGCGCTACTGTGTCATGCTAGAATGGAAAAACCTAGAGTCACAGGAAAAGAAAAGGCATCAAGAAATCTGAGCAGGGAATGTCGTGGGCAGATGAATAGGCACAGCGGTGTCCCCTCATGAGGCTCCTGGTAATCATGAGAATTAGTGACTCTTCTACTTCTATCATTTAAGATTATAAAGTCCAAGTTATATTGGGCCCTCGACAATCAGGCCCAGATGACAAGAAAGATAAAGTATGACGCTGTCTGAGCAATTAGTACAGGAAACATGAACTAATCACCAAGAAATCAGAGCTCCTTTGAGAAAAGCAAATTCATGTCTCTTCCCAGTGCACAGATATTAAGATGTCGACAGTTCCCGGTATCACCCTCATATCATTTTTACTAAGCATCATATTTTTTCTATATTATGATCCAGATGGTGACAATTTGTGTCCAAGATGCTGCTGACAGTTGACTACAGGCACAATAAAGAAGTCTCAGATAAGTCAGTGAGTGCAGGTTGTCTCGGATGAAGGAATTGTCATTCATGTCAATATTTCAATAAATTCTTCTTGGTGCCTAAAACTGTGCCCAGAGCGTGAACTCTCGATTAGCTGACATTCTGTTAACTAGAATTCTCTATTCACTGTCACTTCTGCACAGCTGTTGCCCAAATTTGATTGATGGTTATTGTAAAGATGCTGTGGGATTTCAGGGGAGCCTTATAAATCACCCGAGAAAGTTCAAATAAAGCTGAGAATTATTTTCAGGGCTTCATTCACTTTTTTTTATTTTGGATTCAAATTCTTTGAAAACTGTTATGCTAGGTATAAAACATGTATGGTGATTCTCTGTAAGCTGCTCCACAGCAGAAAGGACCTCTTCTGTTGATACGTTTATTTTAATTGCTCATCCAAATCTTTAGAAACAAACTCCAAAGCTCTAATTTGACTATAACGATCAAACTATAGAATAGAACAGGAAACATATAAAAGAAAATATCTTGATTTCTGTTTTTTAAGGTGTTTCCTTGTTGTCCATCTTTACAAGCTCAATGGAGGGTGGGGGACAAATTATGAGTAAGGAGCTATGAGGGTTCAACATGAACCATTGTGACACAAGGTGGGATGTGAGGGACTGATATACAGACAGGGGCCTCATCTACTGGGCCCTCAGTGATTGTGCATTGTTTATGTTGATTCCTATACGAATTAATAAAGAGAAGCTTGAACATGACTATAAATACAGACCCTAGCAGGAATCTTGCCTTCCTCACGAAAGCAAATACTAAATTTTAACGGAGAGGGAGCGAGTGTCATTAGATTATTGACAGAAGAGAGTAAAGGGCAATTCTGTGGCCTCAGGGTTTGGAAACAGAACCCTTGTTCATTCCCTGACTTTTATTTTTTTTTCTCTATAAACCCTGGAAAACAAATGGGTGCAATAAATTCAGTTACTTTAATTCATTTGAATCTATTTGCTATTTCTAAGTCCAGCCAAATAGATTAGGGAATAAATGGGGGTCACTGGAATGTCCCATGAGGCATCAGTTTGTTTGCTTTGTATTTTCAAATTGGGTGCTGGGCTGAGCTTTTACATCCCCAAAACAATGTCTCTTGTGACAGCTTTGGTTTTCTTTTGTAGAAAAGGTTGACCATACTTTTTCTCTAATAGAAGAGTATGGAAGAGTAATGAATAGAAAGTGTTTGGAAGCTAAGCGCTAATTGTGAAAAGGTTTATCATGGTAGATATTAGCTTTAAATGTGCACTTCTGACAAACTGCCAGAGGACAGGCACACTTTTATCTCACTGTTTATAAAATGAAGCTTTTGTGTGCTTGGATAATGTGAAATAGAGATATTTTCTTTGGCAGAGGATGCCTAGAAAAATCAAGTGACCAGTTGGCTCTGTGTCAGCTAGCAGAAGCATATTGTACCCCAGGTCTCCCACTGAATGCCACCAGGAAACTTGGAAAGAAGCGATGAGGAGTGATTTGAGGGAAATGATCAGGAGAAGCTCACACCACTAAAGGCTGGTATAAGAAAAGAAAAAAAAAAATCCCAAAGCATTAAATTTTCTTCTTAAGAAAGTAAAAACGAAGAGCAAAATAAAACTAAGCAAAGAGAGGAAAGGAATAATAAATAACAGAAATCAATAATAAAGAGCAGAAATCAATGAAGTTGAAAACATAAAAAGAGAACCAATGAAACAAAAGCTTGTTTTATTTTTATTTTTTATTTTTTGAAAAGAGTAATAAAATCGGTAAGACTTAGGTAAGACTAATGAAAGAAAGAAAGGGAAGGAGAAACATATTGCCATTAAAGAAAGAAAAAAGAAGGAAATAATAAAAATAACCCTACACATGGAGATGAGAGAGCTTAGATTCAATGGAGTCATTCCTCAAAACCTGTGAACTATTAAACTTCATCCATGTTGAAATGAATAACCTGACTAGTACTGTATAAACTTAAAAAATGAATTCTAATTTTTTTAAAAAATATTTAAAAGTCTCTTGAAAAAGAAATTTCCAGACCTCTATCAAACATTTAAAGAAGAAATAATATTAATTTTATACACTCTTTTCCAGAAAATAGAAGATGAAGGAACATTTTATAAGTCATTTTATGAAGCCAGCTTTATGTTGGTGCTAAAGCCAGGCAAAGATGGTGCAATAAAATTACAGATCAGTAATCCTCATCAATAAAAACACAAATATTCTCAACAAAATATTCCAGCAATATTCATCAATAAAATCTAATCCAGCAACATATTAAAAAGAACATTACCACACTAAGTACAGTTTGTTCCAAGAATGCTAGGCTTGTCCATTATGCACAGTCCAATCAGTTTAATCCATTAAATTAGCAGCATAAAGAAGAAAAATATACATGATTATGTTAGATGACACAGAAAAAGTATTTTAAAAACTTTACATTTATTCACAGCGAAAACTTTCAGCAAAATAAGAATATAAAGGAACTTATTCAGCTTGGTAAGGGGCATCTATAAAACCATGGATAACCTCCTCTTCCCTGGTGAAAAGCTAAATGCTTTCCTCAAAATTAGGAGCAAGACAAAAAATATCCATTTTGGCATCCAAATCTCCCCAACTAATGAATGAATGGACAATCTGTCAGATAGTACCCAACAATAAAAAGGGGACAAACTATTGATAGAACAATGTGAATGAATCACATGGCCATTATGCTTAGTGAAAAAGTTAGTCTCAAAAATTTACATATTTCATTATTCCACTTAATGAATGGTCTCAACAAAACTGAAGTACCGGGGAGCAGACCAGAGGTTACAGGTAGGAAGAGGGATGACCACAAAGATGCAGCATGAGGGGGTTTATGGAGAGGATGGAACTCTTCTGTGTTGATTGTGGCAGCAGATATGTGAATTTATACATGAGTTAAAATTAATAGAAACACACACACACACACACACACACACACACACACACACACACACCAAAGAAACAAGGTTATAAAATTCCTTAGACCATTTTCATTCTTTCAAGTAGAATGGCATGCAAACCATCTCAGCCAGAACATACTGATAGAGTAGAAGATTCCACACTCTCTCTTGGGGAAGTCCTAGGACCACTCAGCCTCCTTTTCAGCATCTTTCATTGCACCTCCTTTAGATATTCTTTCCTCCATTGTTCTCTGCATTTGCAGGAAATTTGTCAAATCAACCACTGGATGTGAGTCACTAAGTGACTTTGTCGAGCTACATGCATATGAAGCCCTCATTCAAATATGAAATCAGTGTCTTTCTCCTAGGATTCCAGGCATCTAGAGGAAGAAATGAGTTGTTGTGGAACATCCTTCCAGGACCTCTGAAATCATTTATTTAGGCAGCTGCCTATTGACCCCTGGATAATGTTGGCCCCTTTGGTGGTTGTCTGGGCACCTTCTTTTGTTCTCAGCATTAGCTTCAAATTAAGACTCTTTTATCCCATGCCACAAAATGGCAGCCAGTGGAAATCAGGGCTCTAGGTTTCCTTGCTTGTTGTTCAGGAAAAAGTGAGTTGACCTATCTCAACCATGAATATAACTATTTCTTTTCAGGAGACCTTATGACACATGGTTATCTGTAAACTAACAATCACCAAGGGAAGTACTGGGATGAACACTGGTCTAAAGTACAGAGAGCAAATGTCCTTCACGAGGTCTCCCTCAGTAGACATGGTGATGATTTTGGAGGTTCCTAGACTTAGCTTTTAATCCCAGTTCTCTTCTAGTTATTTTAAAACTAATGATTTTCTGTTTAAAAATCATTTTTAAAAAGTTATGCCTGAAGCATTTGGTAGGTAGGATGCACTCAGCAAATGGTACTGTTATAAAAACCCCACAACCAGCTCAGTCAGCTGTCACTGTGATCAGAAAGCATCATAGTGATGGAAACCCAGGGGAAGAGGAAGCAATGCTGTGACATGTATGGTGGAATTCACGCAGGGGGAAAAAAAAGAGAGCCATTTCTAATTCATTATTATCTAGAGTGAAACTTAAGCCAAAAAAAGATATTTTTAACTCATTAGTTTCTGAAATTTTTAGCAACCCCTACTGCCCAAAACAGCCTAGATAAATTGTGTGTGAGTGTGTGTGTGTGTGTGTGTGTGTGTGTGTGTGCATTCATATGTACAGAAATATGCTAAGAAGGGAATTGTGAAAGTATATAAAATCATAGAAATCTGCTCTAGGGAGCCCAGAATTTTAATTTTTGACCTTAAAGAGGAAATAAAAACCCTAAGCAGCTGTGGTTTCCAGGATTGGTTGCTGTTAGAATCATCAGGGGGCTTTTAAAAACCCTGAATAGAGAGAGAAGAGGGGAGAGGAGGGGAGGGGAGGGGGGATAGTAGAGAATAGGATAGACAGCAGAATACATCAGACACTAGAATGGCAATATGTAAATCAATGGAAGTGTAACTGATGTGATACAGCAATCTGTATACGGGGTAAAAATGGGAGTTCATAACCCACTTGAATCAAAATGTGAAATATGATATATTAAGAACCATGTAATGTTTTGAACGACCAACAATAATAAAAAAAGGTAACATGAAAAAAAAAGAAAGAAAAATTACATTCAATGGTTGCTACAAATCATGTACAAATATTTTGCAGAAGCACATTCAACCAAAGAATGGACTAATATTCACTTTTCAAGTTGAAGGATAAAACTGTGCTTATGATGAATTTATATCTAATGAAATATGGAAAGTAATCTTTGCATTAAAAAAAAAAACCCTGAATGTCAGGCCACATCCCAGAGCAATAGCATCAGAATCTCAGAATAGGAGCCAGGTGATTGCCATGTATGGCCAAGGTTGGGGGCTAGTGCTCTGCAGGTAGAGGGTGCTTTTTGCTGATCCAGTGAAACGTTACAAGGATGGACCACATTGTTAGAGAACTTCCATCAGTCATGGAGGAGGTATATTCTCTTGATTGCTAAAGACTCTTGAAACCACATCCTACTGGGAGCCTCAGAGAAAATACCACCACAAATGGTTTTTAGGTGATCTCGAGGAAGCTGAATTAATATGTTTCTGGTTTGGGTGAATAGCTTCATATTTCCCACTCAGCAGGAGTTCCATCACTTCTTCTACAACTCTTCTCTGTTCGCCACCCATGAACGAATTTTACATTTAAAATTAAAGGCAGGGGAGGAACATCCTGAGAGATGGAGAGATTATACAGAATAAAACAGAAAGCTTTGTGATTCAAACAAACGTGTAAAATAAAGAAATGTTCACTCTAGCAACTTCAAGGAAATAGAGTGTGAAAAGTAATTAGTCATCGTTTAATTTCAAATTGATAGGCTCCTTGTTTTGCTGGAGGAAATGTGTATCTTAACTTAAAAGTGCGTCTTCACCACTCCAAGATAATTCAGATCTGCCTTTGTTACTGAGTTTAAATAACCTCAGCATTAGCCTGTCGTCTCCAACTTTCTCACTTTCACCTCTTCCCTGGAAGTCTACTCTCAGAATTATTGAACCGATGTCTTTTTTGAATATTTACTGTTAGTGCATTTTAACCGATGGTTCTTTAAATGGTTTTGCTGAATTATGGGACTAGTTTAATTGCAGAAGAATTATTTGCTATCATTTTTCACACGAAAGGAAGAATAGTTTAAATGTTTTCTACCAAATTCTTATAAAGTGTTGATGAATAAAGTTAGTACAGTAAACAAATTCTACTTTTAGAGAATTGCCCAAACTATGATGAAATATTTTATATAAAGGAAGGATATTACCAATTTAACTTGAGAAAATACTGTGGGATGCAAGAAGAAACTTAAAAAGAAGGAGAAAAGATCAAGATATTGGATGTTGTTTACATAGACTCAAAGTAACTTCCCACCAATGACTTACTAATTTAAACGGGGAAAACAGCAACTTCTCTGTGGAAAAACAGTGGACAATACCTAAAGCAAGTAACCAAAGCTAATGTCACCCATAATGATCAACACACATGTGCCTCCTGCTTTATTGAACTGAGAAAGGTATACCACTGATCCTGTGGTATCCCTATAAGGCACAGCCCACAGCCCACCAGGATAAAGCAGTGGTCTACAGAGACACTGACCTGTGCTCATCAAAAATGTGAAGTTCAGGAGGGATTCAAGGAGACTGAAGAAATATAACACAAACACAAGGCTGATCCTGGGCTGAGTTTTTCTCCTTTTGCCACAAAGAATGTTAGTAGCAAAATTGGCAAAATTTAAACTAATATTGAACATTAGAGAATAGTATCGATGACAATGCTCTGATTTTGATAATTTGTAATAAGATTATGTAAGAAGGTCCTTGTGTTCAGAAAAATATACCTTCAAGTATTTAGGAGTAAAGGGAGATTATGTCTGTGACTCAGTTTCAAACTGAGTTAAAATTTATGTAAATATACATATATGCACATATCCATATGTGTATATTATATAGAGATATAATTAAATAAACAATTTTATTATACATATTATAAAATATATATATGGAGGGAACACACACCAAGAGTCATGCATGGCATGACATTTTGGTCAACAACAAACTGCATATATAACTGTGGTTCCATAAAATTATATCATCTGATGACATTGTAGCCATCTCAGTTTGAGTACATGCTGTGATGTTTGAACAAGGACAAAAGATACCTAACAACACCTTTGTAAGTATGTGTTCCCATTATCAAATGATGTACTACATGACTCTGTGTCACTGTGTCTGTATGTTTGTATATCTATCTATTTATATAATAGAGAAAAGCAAATTTGAAAAAAAAAATCAACTTTTAGGGAATCTGGGTATTTTAGCATTCATGTAATATGTTTGCAATTTTCAAAGATTAAAATTTTTTTCAAAGTAAAAAGTCAAAAAGGAAGCAGCAATATACATATTTTAAGGCTAGAAAGATGGGAAGGGCAATTCACATCATCCTTACCATCTGGTATATCTGGGGTGTAAGAAAGTCCTGATAAATTGGAAAAGGGTATTAAGAGGAAAGCTCAGTCAGTGTCCAGTGGAAACTCGTGGGTATAAATTTTGTTTTGGTTTAGTAATCAGAACTCTGAGAGTTGGTGCAACTCCCTGGAAATTTTGAAAATTTGAACTCAAATACTGCAGTCGTTTTCATTTTTTTTTTGAGAGAGAATTTTTTAATATTTATTTTTTAGTTTTCAGTGGACACAACATCTTTATTTTATTTTTATGTGGTGCTGAGGATCGAACCCAGCGCCCCGCATATGCCAGGCGAGTGTGCTACTGTTTGAGCCACATCCCCAGCCCCGTTTTCATTTTTACTTAAGAAAAATTTTGGATTTTTTTCTACACCTCTTGTTTAAATCATCCCACTTAAAATAATATGATTTTGATACCTAATTATCCAAGGTCAAGTAAAGCTGTTTGCTGTTTTATTATTATTTGCAAACATATGTGTAAATAATTACACTATTTACTCAGTAAAAATCTTTTACTAGCCATTCACAATCTATAGAAGTATTCTCATAATATGATCAATGTGTTTTTTTTCTGTATGTCCAGAATATATTTTTATCCACTCTTAGAGGCAAGCAGTTATTCTTGTGTCTGTCTTATTTTCTAGATGCTCAGATAAGTTTATGTCATAGAATTGAAACTAAAATCTGTTGGGAGATAATATTTTAAGGGAACATTTATTTCAATAGCCTTAGTTGGGAACTTAGTTGAGACCAGTTCATGTATAGACAGGTCTCTACCCAATCAGAAAATGAACCAGTTGCTAATAAATTTCCCATTGGTTGCAACACTTTCATGCCCCTCTCACCATTTATAAATTGGTATTATCTTATCACATCATTTTTTTAATCGATGCACAGCTGCAATATCACTCTAAGCATTGTATGTGTGAGATAGATTCAGGATTGAGAATTTTTCATTAAACAAATATGTATTGTCTACTAAGCACTTGGCATTGTGTTAGTCTGTGGGTTTTTTTTTTAAATAAATAATACATTTTTACTTTTATATTAAAAGCATTTAAAGTAGAAAAGAAGAAATACTTTACACGTAGAATGGTAGTTCTCATATACCAGCTACAATAGACAAAAATTGTTTCTAAAGTATTTGACCAGGTGTTTGCCAAGACTGACAGAGGTTTCCATACGATGAATGGAAGGCAGGAGGGAGCTTGCATTCAGCAGAGAAGGGACCTGGAGCTATGGTCAACCCTCCATAGAGGAAAGAAAAGGGACAGCAGAGCTCCCACAGGTACTACAGATAGAAAAATAACTTTTTTCATCATCATCACACTTTTTTTCTGGAAGATAAAACTCATTGGAGACTGAAGATATTCTCTAAGAGTTAAAATTTAGGTGAAGTCAGGGAAGTCCCATAGTCACTAATAGAAAAAAATTACAGTACTTGTGTCCTCAGATGCAATTTGAAAAGATGCTTAAATATTTTTGCTTGAGGAGAAGACTTAATATTCACCATCCTCCCTTGCACCCCCAAGGTATCTAAATTATTTCAGGTAACTGAGAAGAAACTAGTGACAAGTAGGTGCCCAAAGCACCAGGCCTTAAAAATCAAGTCATTGACTCTAAGGGGTGAGTTGCCTCCTCTCAACACTGTTGAAACCCCGGAAAGATAAATGAGAAATGTGTTCAGAGAAAGAGGAGAATTATTAGGCTTCCTGTTCCTATGACATTAGGCTTGCAGGCAAAGTGTACTTTCTGGATAATGCCTCAGGCCTTAAATACAACAAACAAAAGAATGGCTTGGAACTATTGTACCACCAGCAAATTAGACTAAAACCACATAACGTGTGCTTACTGAAAGCTCTTGTCGTACTGAGCAAAACCACGGTTTGTTTATAACATCTTTAGTAGAAATATATTTTTTTTCTGCTTGTCACAATTTACTCTTATATGGAAATGCATTTTGATAAAAGTAAACATACGATTTCACCCACAACCAGGTTTTATCAGTGGAGTTAGAATTGCTGAGTGGAACTCAAAAATTACTCATACATAGAAACTATTGCATTAGAGGAGCCAGAATGCAAACCCACTCACCCGGAAAACGGAAATTACTTCAGGCAGAAAGTCCTTCTGCGGTGGTGAGGATGAACCTTTTTCTCATTTCGGCTTTCTTTTCCATTTGGCTTTAGTGCCCATATCTTTGAAAAGCTCTGTTAATTTATTTTCAAATCACCACACTATAATGACTTCAGGTGCTTTTCCCGGAGTTGTTTTGTCCATGGTCCTATAAAATGTCTATGTGTATGTACATTTTGTGGTCAATGGCCAAAGGCAAACTTTAGTTATAGGGCAGTCTACGATGCTATATGGTGAACTTTTTCTCCCCAGCAATTGAGGAGTCAGGTGCCTTTGTCTTCATGAGTTAAGAGTGTCAGGAGTCCTTTCAACTGGACCACCCTGTTCTGATTAGGAGATCTGGGGCTCAATATGGTAGGTTGGGTGTTTTGCTGTGGAGCCTTAGATGCCATGCTCCCCAGAGAAGCCCAGGCCTGGATTAAGAAACTGTCAACTGAAATTCCTGGCTAACTCTCTCCCTAAAATACCTTTTCCCCCCCTCATAACTTATCTATCAAAAACAACAAAATCTACTTAAATCAAATTCTAGTTTTTACTTGGGTTATTGTTTACTTTTTTTTTAAGGAATAGGGGCTCAGAGGTAGAACATTTGCCTAGAATTCTTGAGGCACTGGGTTCGAGCCTCAGCACCACATAAAAATAAAATAAAGGTATTATGTCCACCTACAATTAAAAAAATATATAATATATAGAATGTTAAAAAATAAAAAGGAATAGTATGTGTGTGTGTATGTGCATGTGTGTGTGTGTGTATGTGTGTGTGTGTGTGTGTGTGTGTGTTACATACTAAAGCACAGTAGGTGATTTGGGTCCATTCCTACTCTTCTGAGTTAAGATGTGTTAAAATTGTTCCTCCATGACAAATAAAAATATAAGTATAGGGTGAGTTTATTCTCCAAATTAGAACATGCTATATATCTTTTGTTTTTAGTATTTTATGGCTGTTTTTCAGTTATAATTCCAAATTGTGTTTATAAAAGAGTCCCATAATATTCTATGCTCTGGATGTATCATAACTTAGTTCCCCATTCCCTTTTGGTGGATACTTAGTTTCCGTTCTTTTGCCAACATAATCAGTGTTGCAATAAACAGCCCTGTGGATATAGCCTACATATTCCAACTTTCATTCTGTTAGATTCTCCAAAAGGAAATTACTGAGTCAACAAGTACGAATACCATCAATATGAGTAAATATCTTTTCAGTTTTTTACCCAAAACATTTTTTAAAAATTCAACTTCAACCAGCAAGCTGTGAAAGTATTTGACTTTCCATGTCTGAAATAATTGACTTTTAAAAGGTCTAGGGAAGGGAATACATCAGATGAGCCTGGGACATCTTTATGTGCCAAAACCCAAGTATGCTTTCAGAGACGAATGGTGCTGTGCCAGAGTAACCTAAGCCAGAGCCAGCTCTCTCCCCCTGACAAAATTGGGAGAATTTGAGCATCAAACAAACATTGGAACACATGCATATATACATACATAGATCTTCATATATGTCTAAAAAGTCAATGTTGAAAGTTGTTCAACTTTCAACTTCAGATGTTGAAAGTCAAATACTTTCATAGCTTTATGGTTGAAGTTGAATTTTTAAAAAATGTTTTAGAAAAGTAACTTTAAGATATCTACTAATATTGAAGGTATTCATCATATTTATTGATTTAAGTCCCATCTTGTATGTGAGTATATACATATATATCCATGGATACCATCATATATTCTTTATACCTGTCTTATAAAATAATGATGTAAAATCTTCACATTTACATTTGATTTTGTATATAAATATAAAATCTTCTCTTCATCAAAAGACCAGCGGGAACACCTATAGTGAACAAGTTGGATTTCTTTTTCTCATTATTTGCAGCAAGGGACAATGTACCACAAGTGGAACTGGGGCTATTGGGACTGGGGCTGGATGACAGGAAAAGGAAGCAGCTCAGTAAGAGGGTATTTGAAAAATCCTGGATTTGGGTTTTGGTTGGGTGGTTTGGGGGAGAGTCTAAATAAGCACAGGTTTGTTCTAGATGGGGTATTGTTAGAAAGTGGAGGCAATTCTATGGTCAAATATCTAAGTAAATCTTATCCACAGGAAGAGCAGATTAGAGAGAGGATTAGTTGCAATTGGTAAGGAAGCAGCAGTCAGTCACATTAACCAGGAGAGGAGGACATTTGGCATTTTGTGGACTGTATGGTGACTTTGTCTGAAGTGGATGTTCTGTGAGATTATGTCCAAAAGGAGAGGAATGGGACTCACCTGTAAGTGTTAGATCAGTCCATAATAACATGGGGCCCCAGCTGGGAGTGTCAGATCAGTTCAAGGACTGTTTTTTTTTTCTTTTTCCCGATGCATAGAAGATGAATAGATACCCCAAATGAGGAAAACAAATTTAAAAAGAAAAAGAAGAGAAAGGAAAAAGAATCCTCATGAGTTGCCATTGGAGGTGGTTCTTAAATCTACTCCTTCTTTTGGAAATTGGTTATTAAAGCAGAAGGAATCAAGCATTTATCCTGCCTTTCCAGTAGAAGTTTATAGCAGGAAAATCCAATAAACCCAGTTAATGAGAGAGCTCCTCATAGAGAAGAATGGCAGCTAATAAATATGGAGCAAATGATACAATTAGAATATCACCATTTTGCAATCCATAATGAAAAAAGTCGTGACTCAGATCTGGCTAAGATCATCAGTGGATGCTAAAGCAGTTAGGGCCAAGATGGATGGAGAACTGGATATTTCCATGTCACATCACAAATTACATAAGGGTGAAGGACTGGGAAAACACAGCCCTGTAAGGTAAGATAGAGTTGTTAACACCTTGACCCTATGCATAATCCAAAACTACTCATGGTAGACCCTAGACATCTTCTGTACATCGTCTATACACTGGGCAGCACCCAGCAGAAGTATGGCGTTTGCTGTTTGTCTTTTGTAAATGTACCTCATCGACTTTAAGTGCTTCAGTTTTTCCTTTTGTTACCATTCTTGTTTTTAAACTAAGAATGGGTTCCTAAAATTAACCAATTTTGTTTTGTATCAATCAATCGTAAGGTCTTCCTCTTTTAATTTGCAAATTAATGAATTGTGTTGATGGATTTCTTAAAATAATACTGTATGAGAAGTTCAATTTTATCATGATTGTTTTTGGTAAGATAATATTTTATGTTGCAGTCTTGCATTTCTTTTCATAAGTCAAATAGCTCTATGGTTTTGTTTATGTTCTATCTTTATAGGATTTTAGCATCTAGAATGGCTTAAAATAAACATTGAAGTGATTTGTCCTTTGAAAGATGAGGTAGAATCCAGGTGTTAAATTATTTGGGTCTGGTTCTTTTTGAAACAAAGGATCATTAATTACCAGTCCAGTCTTTATTGGTTTGTTTATGCTTTGTATTATTTCTTTAGTCAATTTCAGTAGATTTTTTGAACCTGAAATTTTTAATTTTCTCTAGATTTTAAAATTTATTACATTAGATTTGTATGTGCTATTCTTTTCATTTCTATAATGTTTCAGGGTCCCTGACTCTTTTTTTCTCATGTATTATATATTTTTCTCTTTTTATCTTCATTTAGACTTGACAAAAGATTATTTTATTGGACTTCCCAAAGAAACAGCGTTTGGTTTTATTTTTCCTTCCTCTATTTGTTGTTTTCTATTTTATTTGCTTGTTTACTAAAATATAACTTCTTATGATTGAAAAATTGGTTAATTTCTTCTTAGATTTTTAAAAATTACAGCTCTAATTTTTTATTAGAAATCTGTAATTATAGCTTTTTCTATGAGCTCTTTATACTTCAGTTCTTTTTAAATAACATGTAATGTTGGTTTTAACTTTAAGTGTTATTTCTCTATTACTTCTTCCAAGCTAATCTGGAAAATCTATGTTTTCCTCTTTTCTAGGTGATGCTTTTTCATTTTTGCATCAGGATTCAACTTTTATTTCTCTAAGAACATATTTAAAATACTATTACTCTTTCTCCAAGATGTTTCATGCCATTACTGCTCCATATTCTTCTTCAAATCCTATTTGTGACTCTCTCCTCTACTATTACAAAGCATTCAACCAACAACTCAGGTCAGAATTTTTGTCAATGTTCCCAAAAGCAGAGATGAAGGAGGGTTGTAAGTTCAGTTATTCCTGGGATGCTCCTTCCTCTTTGCTCTAGACTTCTCTTCCTCCTTTCCTGTGCTTCTGAGGCTTGAGAACTTGGAAGTATCATTGTCTGTTTCTTTGAAAAAGAACACAGTGTTTAAGGTCCTGTACTCATGGGAAATCAGACTACCTAGATTCAAACTGGGCCTCTGCCTTTTGTCAGCTTTGTGAACCTTGGAGGATGATATTTTGAGAAACTTGCCCAGGTTTTGTGTGTGTGTGTGTGTGTGTGTGTGTGTGTGTGTGTGTGTTCATTTCACCCTTAGGGTATATATATTCAGAAATACAGAGATTCCTTTCTTTGACAATGTTTATGGAGACCTGTGTGCTGGTGCTGATTGAGATGCTAAAGCGATAGCTACAAACAAGACAGATAAGGTCCCTGCTCTCATAAAGCTTTATAGTGCAGGCAAAACAGCCAGTAGGTAGATAGATGCCTAATAGAGTAATTAAATAAAGAACAAAAAATATACCAATAAATATTATAAAAAAAGTTAAAATAGATAGTGAACACTGTCTGTTTTATCTATAGGCTAGTTGCTGACTAGTAATAGATGTACAGATGATGTCTGATGCCACTATTAACAGTTCTATGATTGTTCATTGGAACAAAGTGTTAAAAACTATAGACTAGACAACAGACAGTGATAAACAGTGTTCTAGTTGTCTACTGCTTTATTAAAAAAAACACCCAAAACTTAGTTTCTTAAAACAACCACCACTGTCTACTCATATGTTTGTGGGGGAGGAATTTGGGGATGGCTCCACAGTGTGATTCTTCTTTTCCACATGGTAGGAACTGGATGGTATTCATAAATTGGCTGCTCTTGTGGGTGTGTGCTGACCCTGGGTGGCTGCAAGCCTGGGATAGTTGGCTGCAGTGCCTACCCGTGGTCTCTCTAGCATGACATCATCGGGGAAGTCAGTCTTCTCATATGACAACTCAGGGGTCCCACTAGGAGCCCAGGCAGAAGTTGCAAAGATCCTAGCTCCAGAAATCCCAAGATGTCACTTCTACTGCATTCTATTGGTGAAGTATGGCCCTAAGGCCAGCCCAAATTCAAAGGGAAGGAAATTAGGCTCTTCCTTTCACAATAAATAAGGACTTGGGTGATCTGGAAGGCTGGATGAAAAGGTAACAGTGAAGCTGAGAGCTGAGTGACATAAGGATTGGGCCCGATGCCTCTCCTACCTTCACCTTCACTAGTCCACATGACAAGCCAATTTCACCTGGATTACTGTACTGACCCCTAAGTGCTATCTCTGGTTTTACTCTTGTTCCACTATCATCAGCGTTCCACAAAGGGGCCAGAACCATCCTTTAAAAATGTCAATGTAAATCAGATCATGTCAACGTAAATCAGAGCATCTCCTTTCTAACAGTATAAAATTTAACCACTGTGCTTGATATTCTCTCACGCCTGATCTCAATTTTTATTTGCAGCTTAATTTCCCATTACTTCCTTGTATGAACCCTTTTCTTTAGCCAGATTACTATACTTGCTCAAAAGTGGTACTTTTTCTTTCCTGTGCCTTGACCCACAACATTCGCCCCATCCATCTCAAACCTTCCTTATGATTCAAAGTTAAACTTAAGTCTCATATCCTTGGTGACATCGGGGGTGACTGCCTCAGAAGCACAATATTTTCTCTCTCTCAGTGGTCTTAAATATGTTTTCTTCACCAGCCATTTGGACTTGTACTGACTTAATTATGTTTTATGCTGTCTACACCACTTTGTGCATGTACATGTAGGGTGTTCAGTCCTGCCTACAAATCATAACTAGTAAGTCCAATCAGTCACGTCAACTTAAGGCTCTTGAGTTCCTGCCCTATCTCTTATTGTGTGTTCTTAGACAATGTCTAGAATCTCTGAGTTTCTGTTTCCTTTTCAGTAAAATGAGGGTAATAACATCTACCTCATAATGCTATTGTTGGAACTGGATGTGTTCAAGTACAATGCTTAATACACAGTGAGCCTCAATCATTTGTTCTTGTTCCTTTGTGTATTGCCCACAATGCCACTCCTAGTGGAGTTGATGGGTTTGCAAGGAGGCAGAGAAATATCTGCAACAGGCATTATCCCACTAGCTAGCTATGTCACGTGTAGTTCATAAAGAACTGCTTTAAGAAAATGTTTATTCACAGTGCTCTTTTTCATTTAATTAACAACACTATTTGGACAGTACTGTTTTCCCTGAATATTCTACTCCTGTGGAAGCACCAAGTCTTTCCCATAGTGGGGATGTCAGTAACACACTTGGATGGGAATGATCACATTCCCAGTCAGATTTCTAGAAGGTAAATGATTTAAGGAATGTCATTACTAGAAATAAGATTATCTGAGCTGTGTGACCTTTTGCTGGGATTGACTCAGGCCCACATATTCTAATACTCAGCCTGTAAAAATCTCTTATCTATAGCCTTAGTTCTGGTAATGTCCCCAAAATACTCAGCAGGCTCCTTCTTGGGCTAATGCCCCCTTTATGGTAATACTTTAGTCTTATTTCTTCTTCCGAATTTACCAACTCTGTCCTCTCAGAGGTCGTTCTGTGGCTAGAAGTCCTGCTCTGTCATTGACATGGTGGTGGTCAGCACAGTGAGGGAGACCAATATAGAGAAAACCCTGTGCAGTTGTCATCAAGCTTCAGAGTCAGGAGTCAGGCCCTGCACAGGAGGCTCCATGGTCATGTTCAGAGGAAGCTGAGGCACCAGCCATGGCTCCCCTTTTGACCCCAGCATCCATCATAAAGGACAGAGCAAGACCATAGAAGTGGTGGAAAGTGGTGGAACAATATTGTTTTGTTTTATTTTCCTTTTATACACAGGGGCAAAGTGGAGAGTCTCTAATTTGGCACCAAGTAGTAGAGTCAGGTGCAACGTCAGGATCTTAACAGCTCACAGCTTAGCCCATGGAGGAACCAGGTAGGGAGGAGCAGGTGGGTGGAGTGAAGAAGGACTATACAAGCCCCCCCCCCTTGAAACAGTGGGAGCTCTTACCACCTGGCCAAGGAGGTCAGAGAAAGGAGGGGTTGCAAGAAGTCAGAGAGAGAGAGCCACCGAATGCTGCAGTGCCTTCAGTAGAGGTATGGAAACTCTCACTGTGGTGGCCAGGCAGGCAGTGAGCTGGAGGACTAAAGACCCTGTCCTCTCTCTCCCCCTCCAGTGCAACCCAGCCATAAGCCAGAACACAAGGGGGCTCCTCAATGCCTTCAGGGAAGTCCAGTCTCCTAGGCACAGCAGGGTGGGGAAGGGTGGGATTGGGTCTGGATGAGCAGAGGAGAAACTGTTCAGCATTGAGGTTTCCTCTTTTAGGACCAAGTGGGTCTGATAGATCAGGAGGGCAGGCTTACCAAGAACCAACTTAAATGAGATAATTTAACATTAAGGGGTTCAAAAGAGGAAGTGAGTTTGGAGGGAAAAGATTAGGGAGGGAATAACATAGTGTATTCTTTGTGGTTTACTGAGCCCCAGGACTCAAGTCTTAAACTTAAGAAGAAATAATAAAGCTTGTGGACCCTGGAGGTGCCTAGGTATAATCCCAGCTAGTAGGGAAGCTGAAGCAGGAAGATAACAAGTTCAAGGCCAACTTGGGCAACTTAGCAAGACCCTGTCCCAAATAAAATTATATAAAAAATTCAGTATGTAGCTCAATGGTAGAGCACATGCCTAGCATGTGCATGGCCCTGGGTTCTATCCCCAGTACTGCCAAAAAAAAAAAAAAAAGGCCAAAGTGACTTTACAAAAGAGAACTATCCCACCCCATTTTCCTTCTCTTCATTGGATCCCCGTCCCTCATTGAGTCTCAAAGGGATGCTTGGAGCTCTGGAAGCTGAGGGACATTGGTGTGGGGTGAGAGAGGCAGGAAATGAGCTCTCTACTTCACTGTGGCTTCTACTTCAAAGGGTGAAATGTTTTCAGTGAAGGTGGCACTTACCTTGCTAAATAAGGACTTGTAACTATAACTGTTGGTTCTAAAAAAACAAAACAAAACAAACAACAACAACAATAACAACAACAACAACAACAACAAAAAAACCCACCGGAGGCTTAGATGTTCACAAGAATGGCTGAAAGAGGCAGCGAATTCCTGAGCTTATTTCGGACACTTTCAGGATTCCCATTAAAACAGAGATTTGAATGTCAGTGGGAGATGCCACATTACCTAAGAGATTCAAAGTAAATATAACTGTGGTCTCCATTTGTACCCACAGGCTACTGAGGTCATGCAGTTATACAGGGGAGATTGAAATAATTTTTGGACATGGCTTTATGTATAGTTCTTTTGTACTGTAGCTATCAGGATAATCTCTCTGAATTTTAAAGTATAGCCTCCTCATCTTCGTCCTTTTTCTATTATATAAATTGAATCCTCCTGGATAGGGGCCTGATCATTTTGTGTGTGTGTGGGCCATGAACCCCCTTGGAGGTCTGGTGAAACTCTTTAAAAAATGTTTTCAAATGCATAACAAAAAAACATAGGGTCATAAAGAAAAACAGTAACATACAGTGGTCAAAATATTTCAATATCTTCTCCAAAGACATAGACTTCTTTTTTCATGCATTAAATAATACCTAGTCAAGAAGTCTGATAATTGTTATATTTTCAAAGCTGGCAAAAGTAGCGTGCTATTGCATGGCTTCTATAATAACTTAAACATGACGAAAAATGTACTGTGATTGCAATTGATGTTACAGTCACAGGTACTGCTAAGCCTGCTGTGGTTATTGCTCACTTTCAAAATTGATGGGAATGCTAACTTTCAGTTAAAAAATTAGTGACAATAAATGTATTGTTTTCATTTGCATTTATAGACATACTGAATTCCATTCATGAACTTTATGTAGGTGTTCCAATATAGTTTCAGAGTCTGATTCCATATAAAAAAATAAAGGGCCAGAGAGCAAGGGGCGAAGCTATTCCTATTTGAGGAAATAAGAAACATTCAAGGAGATTCCAAAAGTCATAGGGAGAAGACTCTGCTCCAAGCTTTCCCTGAGGCCATGACTGTGGAGGACCTCCCCCCATGTCCTATAAGACCAGTCTGTTACCCTCTGAGCATCCACTTTGGCAACATACATTCTTGTCCCCTTGCATCCCCTTCCTGAACGAACCACCCCACTAGAAGAGAGGACTTGTCCATCTTATTGGATAATCATGGCATGAAGGGAGAGTCCCAGCCTCCATCCAAAGTTTCACCCAGCTGAAGGTATGTGACCAGCCACTTCATATCTGTGACGTAGGTCAACTAGTTCAAAACAGAGTTGCCTGGGCCGAAAAGAAGTTGAGAGGAGAAACCAATGTTAATAGTTGTAGATAATATCTGGAAATTAAGCATAAGTCCCTGTCCCCAAATTTAGTTTTAATTTTATTTTTGATTGACATATAATATTTGTACATATTTTAAAGTGCAGTGTGACATTTTGATACATGTGTATATTGTAGGTGTTCTTTAACCGGGGAAGCAAGGTTGGGGGTTGGGCAGAGTAGAAATCCTAAAGAGCTGATGGTCAGTAGCAGTGCGTGTCTAGTGGATGAGTGGGTGGTAAATACTCCAGTTTGCTCACCTTCAAGTGGAAACCCCTGATGGGGGTCTTTGTCTCCCAGCAATTCCTAGAGGAGCTGAACCTCAGTTGTTCACAGCAACCTCCTTAGCCCATCCTATGTTAGCATCTTTCCCTACTGTGTCTACTCCTGCTTCCTCACTGTGTTCCTCGCTCACCTCCCAAATAAACTCCAAACCCTACTCTCTAAGCCTGCTCTGGGGGACAACGCACCTAATATACCATGAAAACATTAACCAAAAAAGCTACTGCCATGACATCAATATTCAAAGTAGAATTTAAAGCAAAGAAGCATTACTAGAAAATAAGAGGAGTATTTCTTATATGTAAAACAGTCAAGCCCCCAAGGAATATGATAATTTAAAATAAAAATGCTTCTAATACCAGAGCTTCAAAATATATAAAGCAAAAATTAACAGAATTAAAAAAACGGAAATAGACAATCTATCACTAAAATGCAATTTTATGAGATTCTTCTCTCAATAACTAATAGAACAGGTAGGGAAAAATAAGTATATAAATAAGTATGAGGATCTGAACAACTGAACATGCATATGGGCCATTTATTAAAACTGATATTATGCTGGGCCATAAAGCAAATTTCAAAAACTATTAGCAGCTTGAAATCAAGCACAGTATGTTCTACGGCTACCATGGAATTAAACTTAATAAAACAAAAGTGGAAAATTACTGTTTAGAAATTCTGCAGCAATGATGATAATGCACAGGATAAAAAAGAAGTCACTATGGAAATTAGAAAATATTTTCACTTCCATCATAATGAGAATTCAGTATACTAAAATTTAAGATATATAGCTAAAGTTGCATTTAGAAGGAGAGTTTCTAGAGATAAATTAATATCTTAGAAGAGAAGCTGAAAAGGTCATTATCTAAATATTGTTGTCAAGATATTAGCAAAAGAAAACAAATTAAACAGAGCAGATGAAAAGAAAATTCTTATCTAAGAGAACAAATGAATTAGAAAATTAAAAAAATAGACAAAATTAAAAATGTAAAAGTTTGGTATTTGAAGAAATTATCAGAATTAATAGACATCTGGAAAACGAGAACTCTAGGAAAAGGGGCATGTCAAAAACTATCAATATCAGAAATGGAAAGGGGTTTATCACCACAGATACCAAAGATATTAAAAATAAAAAGAGGGAGCCAGTCATGGTGCTACATGGCTATAACCCAGCTACTTGGGAGGCTGAGGCAGGAGGATTGCAAGTTGTAGGACTGGGCAACTTAGTGAGGCCCTATCACAAAATGAAAGATAAAAAGGGCAGAAGAAGTAGCTCCGTGGTAGAGGGCTTGTCTAACATGTGTGAAGCCCAGCAACAAAACAATAACAGAATATAAGAAACTATTTTCTTTTTAAAATTTTTTTGGTTGTAGACGGATACAATACTTTTATTTTATTTATTTATTTTTATGTGGGGCTGAGGATCGAATCCAGTGCCTCACACATGCTAGGCAAGCCCTCTACCACTGAGACTCAGCCGCAGCCCCTGAGGAACAATCTTCTGCCAATAAACCTGGAAATGTAGAAAAAAAAATGAGAAAGGCCCTATAAAACCCGACCTCACCAAAATCGATAAAAAGAAATAGAAAATTTGAACAGTTCCATAACTAGTGAAGGAATTGAAACTCTACCTAAAATTCTTCCCACAATTTCCCCTGCCCAAATGACTTCATCAATGAATTCTTCCTAATATTTCTCAAGATAACAGAAGGAAAAGGAGGAGTGGGGGTGGGGAGAAGGAGGAGGAGAAGCAGCATTTCCCAAAATATTATATAATGTCCTTGATATCGACACCTGACAAAGACGTCACATGACAGGAAACTGCATGCCAACCTTGTTCATAAAATTCATATAAAAACTTTAAAAACAGTTAAATTCTAGCACTATATACCATGGTTTCTATATCATGGTTAAGTAATATGTATTCCAGGAATACAAGAGCATTAAAATTTTAAAACTAATCAATGTAATTAGACATATGAACAGAATAAAAATTTAAAATTACAGGATTATGTCAGTTGAGGCAAAATGACTATTTTCTAGGATTCAGAATCTATTTGTTATAAAATCTCTTAGCAAATTAGAAATAGAAGAGAATTTATTAATCTGGGGAAAGGAATACAAAAAAATTATGAAACACAGTTAAGAGAAAATAAAAATGGTTTAAGTAGATGAAAATACTACCTCTTCAATGTAGGTATCCAATAGAATCAGTATGTTTATTTTAAAATCTCTTCTTTTCCTTCACTATACTGAAGTTGTCATAATGATGTGTGGATGTCTTTTTTTGACAATTCTGTTCCTTTGATCTGATTATATTGCCTAGTAGCAACACTATTGCACCTTAATGAGTGTAGCTTTATTTTAAGTGATAAAATCCTACATATAACTCTCAGCTTTTTCTTTTTAAAAAAAATTTTAACTGATTTTTTTTAAAAAATAAATGACAGTGAAATACATTACAATTCTTATTACACACATACAGCACAATTTTTCACATCTCTGGTTGTATATAAAGTATGTTCACACCAATTCGTATCTTCATACATGTACTTTGGATAATGATGTCTATCACATTCCACCATTCTGGCTAACCCCCTGCCCTCTCTTTCCCCTCCAACCCCTCTGCCCTATCTAGAGTTGTCTATTCCTCCCATGCTCCCCCTCCCTACCCCACTATGAGTCAGACTCCTTATATCAGATAAAACATTCGGCATTTGGTTTTTTGGGACTGGCTAACTTCACTTAGCATTATCTTCTCCAATGCTATCCATTTACCTGCAAATGCCATGATTTTATTCTCTTTTATTGCTTAGTAATATACCAATGTGTATATATGCTACATTGTTTTTTTATCCATTTATCTACTGAAGGGCCTCTAGGTTGGTTCCACAGTTTAGCTATTGTGAATTGTGCTGCTATAAACATTGATGTGGCTGTTTCCCTGTAGTATGCTGTTTTAAGTCCTTTGGGTATAGACCGAGGAGAGGGATAGCTGGGTCAAATGGAGGTTCCATTCCCAGTAACTCTCAGCTTTTTCTACTTGAAATTTTCCTTGGGTATTGTGTCCATTATATTTTCACACAAATATTAGAAATAAAGTAGTCAATTTCTTAGAAAAGATTGATACTTTGAACATCTGAACATATTAGTTTCCTCTGTACAATTAGAACTTTTAGATTTTTAAAAATATTTATTTAGTTATAGATGGACACAATACCCTTAGTGGTACTGAGGATTGAACCCAGTGCCTCACACAGGCACACCTTCCAATCCAAGGTAAATTGATGGAATTTTCAAGTATGGTGCTTCCATTCCCCTTGCCGGAATACAGTTTAGGCACAGCCACAAAACCAGGGAAAAGAAGGAGGAGGCTGCTGGGTGTATCTGAACAAAGTTCATTCATTCATTAAAAGGAAAACCCAAAAGCAAAAAACAAACAAAACAACAACAACAAACCCATAAAAATGTACATCTTTCTTGGAAAAGGTCTGGATGCCCATCTCACATCTAAGGCAAACACTGCAGGCTGTCATCGATCAACTCTGCACGTTGCAAGATCACTTTGTGAGTCTTCAAGTCAAAGCCATCATGCAGAGCAGAACACCAAAAGAACCTGGATCTTGAGGTCATCATGAACTGCTGAATTAACTTTTAGTAGAGATGCCTATCTTTGGGTTTCTTCATATATTTTATAACTTTATTTTATTTATTTATATTTTAATGTGGTGCTGAGGATCAAACCCAGTGCCTGGCATGGGCTTGACAAGCGTTCTATCATGGAGCCACAAGCCTAGCCACTGTTTGGGCCTCTTGTTTTGTGAGATGATAAATTTTCTTCATGGTATTACATGGTGGAACCTCAGCTCAGTATCACTTTCCACCAAAGCAACCTGATTTTTGCACATTCTTACTGTAAAGATAGCTCTGAGAAGAAGGCTTGGAGAAGGTCCATGGTGCCTGTCTTGCTGCAAGGCTGAGAGAGCTCTGCAGCTCTACTGCCCTTTCCTACTCCGAGCTACCAGCTACCTTCCAACAGCCTATATCTCTGAGACTGATCACCTAGCTCTCCACATGACCATCTTTCTTACCCTGTCGATTCACAGCGACCCCTGGAAATTGCTGGGTGAGGAGAAACACCTCGTAAGTGATTATGTTTCTTACCCCAAAAACTCAAGAGAACCAATCTGGTAGAAAACCTTAACTTAGCAGTCTTTCTCCCAGGGCCCTGCTGTAGGTCAGAACTCTTAGTTTCAGGGCTCAGAATCTGCTCTAGTTACTTAGAATAGAAAAGGATATATTAAAGGATAGACTCCTTAGGAGTAAGTGATAAACAAGCAAGGCCTATGTCAAGTTTCCAGAAACACCTCCCAAAACCTCACCATAGGACCAGGCCACCCTGAGCACAGCTGCCTTTGCCTTAGTCAGGCAACTGCAGAATCTGGAATCTTCTGCCAGGACCATCTGCTCCAGAGCATTCTTGCCTCTGCCTCAGTTTGGACTAATAAGAGGATTGACCACAGCCTGTTTCTCTCCTCACATAATTTAATCTTTTCATAATTCAGAGTTACAGAATTTTTTTTAACATTTAGTAATATACAGGGAGAAAATGGGGCATCTTACTAGTATTTTAACCTAACTTTGAATCAAAGTCTCAAGCAATGGGGTCTGATCTGAGTCACACCTGAACCCTAATGGCAAGTGAGTCTTGGAAACCAGCGGCCACTTTCCACTCTCTGGGGTCCTGGGAGGCAATGGATCTCAAGGAACATACAATTCACAACTTCCACAACAGTACTGAAAATGGAAATGACTCATCCTCACCTTGAATCTGAACTTCCTTCAAACCCAACCCTCCTCCGCCTAGGGACAGTCAGTGCTGTCACCTGAGGCACAGGCTGCACCAGATTGTATTCAGCCATCTACACAATGGGAAACAAATATCTTCCTGGAAAGTATGTCTGCCCGGTACCAGAATGCATTTATTATTCCCACAGTCACTTTTAAGGCTCTGTTCTCCGCAAAATAAGCATTCCGCCATTGTATGGGTTGGTGTGACTAGAAGCATGGGACTCAAGATAATAATAATGATGACGATAATGAAAAACAAACTGTAACTGATCAGAAGACACAAAGCCAGTCTCAGCTCAGAACTATGGGTGCTATTTCAGAATTGCCAGTTTGTGCCTGCACATGCAAAGCAGGGGAGAGAATTGCAGCTATTACCAGAATACTTTCAAATTTAAAAAAAAAAATCCTGCAATTATCTTGATGTTTCAGAAAAATTTGGGGGTAATTTTGGTCCAAATAGTCTTCATAATTTCCCCAGTTCTCTTATACATGAACTTCTAGGCACTGCTAAAAATACATAGAAGAGAAGTAGTGTTGTTTGAAAAAAAAAAAAAAAAAACAACACTGCTTTAATTTCACAGGGAGCTGGGAAATAAAAGACAGGATCAAGAAATTTCTCTTCTCTCAAATCTAACAAAATGTACAGAAATAAGAAAGAATAGTCAAGGGGTAAGGGGAAAGTCAGAATCTTCCAAACTAAAGAACATATCCATGAATACAACAGACCCAAGTTACTTCTTATCTTTGAGAAAAAGAGAAAAAAGGAGCCCAAAGAGAAGAATCAAAGAAAATCTATAAGAAAGAGAAAGATGAGTTAGGTTCAATGCATATTTCCTTTCACAAAAATCAATAAATAGTCTGAAGATAAAATAACAAACATATAGAAAAAAAAAGTAAAGAAATCAAGAATTAGAAGTTTATGTAGCAGAAAATTCAGCTAACATTGGCTTAAAACATTGAACATTTATTCTTCACTTAATTAGACACCCAGGAGTAGGCAGTTCCAAGATTGGCTTGGCAATTCACTAATTTCATCTAACATCTAGGCCACTTGATCTTGTATTCTGCCAGTGTTGGCATATTTGCAGTATTGCTCCTCATGATTGCAAGATGGCTGCCACAGCTCTACACTTTACCTCTGCACCAAACAGTATCCAAAGCAGAAAGAGAGGAGAATCGTAGTAAAGGACATGCCTCTTGCCTTTTGCAAGAGAAAATGCTTTTCCTACAAAGCTCCCAGATGACTTATCCTAATATTTCATTGGCCAGAAATGAGTCAGTCACTGGCAAAGGTAAGGGGGTTATTATAGTCCAAACTCTTGACAGGAAATAGTGATGTCAGAACTAAATAAATGTCTGTCAGTACAAAGGAGTGGCAGCTAGATAGGCAGCCAAAATAACAATCATTGTTCAGTTCAAATTATTCACATTTGTTGAGAGAAACACTTGAAGGACAAAAGCAGATTACTTTCCTGATTGGCAAAATAAGAAAAAAAAAACTATCACTGATCATAAAGCAAAGGACAGAAACAAAGGGAACAGCAGGGTCCTATTAAATAAACAAAAAAACCCATACAATATTAAAAGGATATATGAGAGATGTATCCAGCAAATCAAAGACTGACAAGAGAGATGGGGTGTTGAGCAAGCCTTAATTACATATTAACCCCTATCGCTAAAGCTGGGCGGTGCTTGTACCTGTGCAGCCAGAATGACCAGTGGAATAGAACGGAAAAATCCAGAAGTCAGAGCAGATATTGTGGATATGATGCAAAGGTGGCCTCCCAAAGCTATGGGGGGATGATGGCTGTTGCAGTAAGTGGCACTGAGAGAGCTGAAGGACAACCTTAAGAAAATGAAGTTGAACCCTAATTTATTCACTATACCAGAATAAATTCCAGGTTTTGGTGTAAAAAAAAATTACAAAGAAGGAAAGGGAGAAAAGAAAGAAGGGGGGATGGAGAGAGAGAGAGAGAGAAAAAAAACCACACATTTGAAAAAAAAGGATAAAATTCATATTTTTGCCATAGAGCAGAGGGTTAGCAAACTTTTTCCACAAAGGACCAAATAGCAAATATTTTAGTTTTGTGGGCCACTTGGTCCCTGACAGAACTTCTCTATGCTGCCATTATTGTTCAAAAGCATCCATGGACACTATGTGAATGAATGAATGTGGCTGATTTTTCATGAAATTTTTTTTTTTAAAAAAAAAAGCAGGTGGAAGCTGGACAAGGCCAGCTGAGACCACGCTTTTTTTTTTTTTTAAGAGAGAGTGAGAGAGGAGAGAGAGAGAGAGAGAGAGAGAGAGAGAGAGAGAATTTTTTTAATATTTATTTTTTAGTTCTCCGCGGACACAACATCTTTGTTGGTATGTGGTGCTGAGGATCGAACCCGGGCCGCACGCATGCCAGGTGAGTGAGCTCGCTACCGCTTGAGCCACAGCCCCAGTCCGAGAACACGCTTTATAAACCTCTGAATGCGGAAGGCATTTTAAATTAAGACTCAAAATTCTGAAGCCCACAAGAAAAGACTGGTACATTCTACTATAAATGTAAAACATCTGTAAGGCCAAAAAAAGAAAAACAAAAACCTTATTTAACACAGTCAAAAGATAAATGAAAAGCCACAAATAAATTTTTGCAACTCACTTCACAAGAGGATAAAATCCCAAATATAGAGAACCCTCTAGAAACTCCTTCACTGTCCCTTTTTCCTTCTCCTTGGTCATTCTACTTGGCCTGGCAACACAGACCTCCCCCGCCCCCTCCATCTTAGAAAACCTTTCTCTTGACCCCATGTCACCCCTGCTTCTGCTCTATCTACTGCTGCCTTGTCTCACATCTCTCTGCTCATGTCCTTCCTTTCCCTCTCTCCCTCCCTTTCTGTCTCCTCCTTTCTCCCCCTCCCCCTTCTAAAACTCAGTTATAAACTCAGTGTGCATAAAGAAGCTTAATCTGATCAACACATTTACTAGGAATCGACTGAGTGATAGAAATGTATTAGGGATGCAGAAGTAAATAAAAATGCCTTGTTCTATCTCTTGTGAATTAACAGATTAAAATGTAAAGATATTTGACTAATAGCACAATAATTAGATAATACATATACAATTCCATAGTAGTTATGTGCAAACAAGAGGAGTTCAGGGTCCTAAAAGAACTTATAATAAGGGACCTAAACTAGCCTGAAGGACCAGAAAAATCTTCCATGAAGAAGTGACTTTTCAAAAGGAAACTAGAAGGATGTGTAGGTGGTGGCCAGGTAAAGAGTTTTGACAGAGATTCCCTTGGAAGACATAGCACAATGAAGGTGAAAGAGGGAAAGATGATTGACAGATTCCTATCTATCCAACCCAGAAAATCTCTGTCAAGATCTAGATCATCTAAATTGAGACTCTTGACAGAGATTTTCTGGGTTGGATAGATAGATGGCCCTGGATCTCAGACTTCAGGCTGGAGGTGGAGACTTCAGGCTCACAGCTATGGAGTAAATGAGCTTGATTTGTCAGTGTGTGTGTGTGTGGAGTGGAAAGGTCAAGGTCAGGGCTTGAGGTACAGAAGGATGACTGAGCAAAAAAGACTGTGGTGAGCTCAGAGAGAAAAGAGAGGAATCAAATAACAGAGAAGGTCATGGCCAAGAGAAGTCAAATAACTGGTGAAGTCCAGATGGCTTGCCAGCAGGTTTACTAAAAGCAAGTTAAGAGCTTCATTCAGCCAGATTCTTTCTTGTAGTGGTCCCATGACCATGCCTGAGGTGAAGAGGAAGAGGTAATGGTAGAAATCTACTTTTTAAAATCTTTGCTATGAGACTTTCTCTCCTGATCAAGATGAAGAAAGAGAAATTGGATTTCTCTTCCAATTTCTTTTCCAAAAAAGAAAAAAAAAGACTAGACCAAAATATATAAAACAATCCTCAGTTAGCACTGGATATCAGTCAATAAAGAACAATGTTCTCTTCAAGACAGAACACAAATGAAAACAAAAAACCACCCTACAATGTCCTCAGCTTGTTGAGGAAGGTCCCCAGGCTGCCATGGAGGAGGAACTGAATCAGCCCCTGAGAGGAGGTAGAACTGCAAGTGTTGGGAGCAGGACAGTGAGAATACCAAGACACTGGAGAGTGTCCCTCCAGAAATTAGTTGATTAGTTGATCATGTACAGGAAGAAATCCCTCAAGGTCAGGGGGAAAAAAACACGTAAGAGGATGAGAATAAAAAGCGTCCAGTGCTCACAAAGAGCTGGATATAGCGCTTGTCTCAACAGCCAGGGAGGAAAACTCACTTCTGGGGAGGTGTCAGTTATTAGTTAAGGCAAGGAAGGTTTTGCTTCAAAAGTGGGAATCAAATTAAACCTAGACAAAAGCTAATCCTGGAACCATCTAATAAATTGGAAGAACAAAACCCCAAAGAGCCAAGTTTTTAGCTGTGTCCCAGAGTAAGGTTCAAGAACATTTATGAGAACACAAAAATATCCAACAAACAACAAGGTAATATGCACAATGTGTGACATCCTATCAAAAATTACAAGGCATACAAAGAAGAAGAAAAATATGAGCTATAAAATGGAGAAAAATCAATCAGTCCTTGTGATGGTTAATATGGATTGTCAGCTTGATTGAGTTAAGACACTTTGGGGTGGGTTGATGAGGGTGTTTTCAGAGATTTTTGACATGTGGAATGGTAAACTGAGGGGAGTAGATACATCTTGGATGTGGGTGGTGCAGCCCAATGGGCCGGGGGACTGGATGGTAGGAGGGAAGAGGGAAGAGGAAGCCAATGCACTCATAGGTACCCTTTTCTCTCTGCCTCCTCACTACCACAAGTTGAGCAGTTTTCCTCTACTGGGTTCTTCCCCCAGGATGTGCTGTCTCATCTTGTGCCTAGAGCAATGCAGTCAGCTATCTGGACTGAGACCTCTAGAACCATGAGCTCCAAAAAAATTTTTCCCCCCTAAGTTGTTCTTGTTGGGCATTTGGTCACAGAGATGCAGAAACTGACTAAAACATTCCAAGAAATAACACAAATGACAATAATGCAATAGTTATTAATAATGTATATTCAATAGCTAAAGATTGAGCATGTCAACTCATGGAAGATATAAAAAGAGATGCAATCCGAAATTCTAAAGATGAAAGTTGCATGGCAAACGTGCAAAATCACTAGATAAGATTGGCAGTGATCAGGCACTGCAGAAGAAGATTAGTGAATTTGAAGACATAGCAAGAGAAACTATCCAAATAAAACTCACAGAGGAAAAAAAAGAAAGAAAGCAAAACAAAAACAGATCACCAGTGAACTGTGGGACAATATACACCCACCTTGTGATTCATTCTGTTCCTGGGTATTTTCCTAAGAGAAATGACAATTTATGTCCATACAGTGACTTACAAATGAATGTCATAGCAACATTGCTCATAGTAGCCCAAACTGGAAACAACCCAAAGACCATGAGTGGTTGAATTGATTAAAAAACTTTAGATATATCATGTAATGGAAAATTTCTCAACAATAAAAAGGATGAACTATTGATATATGCTTGAGCATGAGTGGATCTAAAAATAATGATGCTGAGTGAAAGAAGGCAAAGGGTGCAAACTGTGGGGGAATTACTTTTATAAGCAATTCTAGAAAATGCAAATTAATCTAAAATGACAAGAAACAGATCTACAGAGAAAGGGAGCAGGGAGAGACAGGAGGGAGGAAATTTCAAAAAGTACAATAGGAAGTTTTTTTGGGGGTGATATATATGTTAATTATTTTGAATCTCATGGTGGCTTCATGGATATGTATATATATTATACACACACATACATATATATCCAACTAAATATTTTAAACATTTTAGCTTGTTATATCTTAGTATCTCAACAAAGCTGTTAAAAATAATCACATAAATAAATAAATGATTTTGAAACAAAGAAATGACTTAGCAGCTAGAAGGAGATGAAGAGTTGAGTGACACTTGGTTTTGTTTGGGGGGACTTAGTTTTGGTTTGTTTCTTCAACAAACTCAAGCAATTTTAAAACTGAGGGAGGTTATAGAAAATTACAGGAAAAATAAGAGGTAATGGATGGAACAAAGTCCTGAGAGAGACAGCATATTCAGAGCCCAAGGCCAGGCAACACAGCTTGGATGAGAGAAAAAAAGGGAAAAAGATGTCATGGTGCATATAGGGCACATGCATGGGTCCTTGGTTTTATTCTCCAAATGCTCAACCCTGAGAATAAATTTTTATTCTTGGGTATCAGTGACATTATTTTAAAGTAAGCTAATCAAATTGTCACAGGTCTTCTCATTCAAGAATGGTGCATCTTCTTACAAGTAAGTTTTGCCAGATTCAATGACTCCTGCTAAGTCTGGGTTTAAAGTGATAGGAATCTGTGATACAAGGTAAAAATAAGATTATTTTATTGAACATGGACTGTGCTTTTCGCCTTATCAAAAAAAGGGAGGGTGGTCAGTCTAAGTAGATATTTTGCTTTTCTATCAAATTCTCTCAAGAACAATTCTAAAAGCCCTGATATTTATGTCCCTGGCATGTCTTTATGTAATAAGGAAAGTGCAGTTGCCTAACTGAAAAGGATATTGGTCTTCAAAATTATCATTTGATTTGGGCACACAGACACTCTCTCATAGAAATAGTGTCTCTCTTTCTCTCTCTCTCTCTCTCTCTCTCTCTCTCTCTCTCTCTCTCTCACACACACACACACACACACACAAACACACACACACACACACACACACACACACACGGGGTGGGGGAGAAAGAATTGCTCGCTTCACAGTAATTGATACTTAATTCAATACTGTCAGAACAGCACAAAAACAAAGTATCAATATAACAGAATCACTTATCATTTAAGCATTAAGATAGCGTGTTAATCTTTCCTGAAAGATTCAGACTTCCAGAAGCATTCATTCAGGGAACTGTAAAACCTCAGTCCACTGCATAAAATCCTATTCCTGTAAGAATAATTTATGTATCTTACATACTCATTCAACAGGTTTAACATAATGCGCAAATTAATGGTCTTTTCATTTTTATTTTTATCAATTTCATTTCAAGCAGGATCCACATACACCATCATAAACAGAAACGTACTTAGGACTTCATAAGGGCCACTAGATAATGGGGAAATTGCTGCTCTGCTTTGTTTATGGCCACTTGGGACCAAAAGTCTCTAGACGCTGGAAACGCAGCAAGCCGGGAAGTTAGTTGACCGCGTTTGGCCTCCGGGAGTTTGGAGTCCCCACACTCTTCAGGTCGCTAGGAAGCCTGGCTCACTGAGTTTAGTCAAGTACTTAAAAGGACCGATCTCAAAGAAAAAAAAAAAAATTCTGGGCAAAGACCAAACCACAGAAACTGGTTCTCAGCTCCTCACGGGGACCTTCGGGAATCACGACCCTGGGCAGCCACCTTCCACCTGCCTTAACTGTGGGAGAAACCTGTGCACCCAGTTGCCTCTCTCCGAAGGCGCGCGGTTGTACCCACACAAGTGCCGCGCGTGTCGCGGAAATGCTCCACGAAGTACAAGATTCGGGTAGCAGTACCCCCACGTCCGATGGGTTGGTCATTTTAGCGACTGGCGACAGAGCTTTGGACTGTGCCTACTTCTGCAGAACTAACCCCAAGTGAGGGAAAGCCGGGTCTCGACGCCGCCCGGAGGGCAGCAGGCACTTAAGGTTTGACAGTGCCCAGCGAGCGCACTTGGAGTGCGCTGCTTCACGTTCATTGTCCAGTCCCGCAAGGCCTGGCGCGAGAGAGTTGGGGTGTAGGTGGCTTCTGAAGCAGACACTCGTGCGGCTGCAGCTCCAACCCCCTCCCCCAACCGCTCGGGGGCGGGAAGTGGCGGGCGGGAGTCACCCAAGCGTGACTACCCGAGGCCCCTCCTGCCGCGGCAAGGGAGCTCCATAAAAGCCCAGTTGCGACCCGCTCTCAGCACCCCATCCGCCCTCCCTCACACCTGGAAGAGGAGCTCCCCCACCGCAGAGCACTTGCCGCCCAGCCACGCCCGCTCGCCAGCCATCGTGAGTACCAGGACCGGTTTGGGTAAGGGCGGGAGCTAAGGGGGCGCGGGTGAACTTGCCCCGGGCATCATCTCACCCTCTGCAGAGCCTTGGAGTCCTGGGAGGTCGCACTCGGATCCCTAGATTTTGCGCCCCGGACTTTGTCATTTTCACGCCCAGATGCCCGCCATCCCTTCTTGGCGGCTAAATTTCATTTGTCTTTTCTGGTCCCCTCTGGTTGTCCTTCGGCCCTTCTCCTGGTCCCTCCGACTGGGCGTACCCTCTGGGTTATGTTTTGATAGATAGGGAGGGAAAAGGTGGGACCCCTATCCCAAGGCATCTGACCATCTCCCGGCAGCCAGATTTCGGTGGGCGGGAGAGGTTTCCCAGGCGCCCTCGAGTGAGGAATACCCCACCGGCGCCCAGTCACCTCAAGATCCTTGAAATCGGTTTCGAGACAGGCTAGCCTGGCTAGTAATTCTCCTTCCCTCTTCCCAACTCAGTTCTCACCCGGAGGGAATCTCAATCATAGCTGTCCATCCCAGACAAACCAAAGTAACAGAGAAGAAAGTTTTCTCCTCCGAGAAGTATTGAGGGAGAATGGGGAAAAAGTGATCACCCTTTAACTCAGAGGGAAAAACTTCCGATTCTGTTTTCAAACTGTTTTACTGACCAAGCCTCCACTTTGCGCCTCTCGATGCGCTACTCAGTCCTTAGGACTTGTATGAAAGTCGCTCTGAGTTTTCCCGCGGAGCAGAGGGGCGGGGCCCGGACAGATCATCTTAGCCGTGGAAGATCAGCTTCTTTCTGTATGTAGAACTGGGACTTGAGAGGATTGGGGGCGTCGAGGGTGACAGCATCGAAAAGGGCTCGGGAGTGCGTCCTCTGAATCCCCAAGTTCCTCAACTCCAATCCATTGAAACTTTTATGTCCGCAGATGCTAGGTAGCAAGCGACTGGGGCTGTCCGGACTGACCCTCGCCCTGTCCCTGCTCGTGTGCTTGGGTGCGCTGGCCGAGGCTTACCCCTCCAAGCCGGACAACCCGGGAGAGGACGCTCCAGCGGAGGACATGGCCAGATACTACTCGGCGCTGCGACACTACATCAACCTCATCACCAGGCAGAGGTGGGTGGGATCCGCGAGAATGACTCTGAGAGCACCAAGCCCTCACACTGCAAATCCTGGGGATCTTAGGCGAAAGGAACCGTTTCTTTTTCTTTGTTACATCCAGGGAATGACCATATCAGGCACATATTCAGCTCTAGGTAAAATGTTCAGGGCACAAACTGCAGAAACAGGGTTCAGTCCCTGTGTAACTACTCACTCAGGTTCCCCAAGCTGGTGTTTGGCATCTCCTTCCACTTACCCAGGGTCTTTTTTTGTTTTTAAGCCCCTTGGAGCCTGTCTAGCCTTCTCCATGGGAAAAGTGCCCAGTGAAAGGGGCAGGAGTGCCTCTAAGAAAGTGGGTAGGAAGGAGAGCGAACCAGGTGTCTAGGGAGACAACCACCACCAAAGAAAACCAAGGAGGAAACAGCCTGGTCACCAAGAGGAGGCTACACTTTCCAACATGCCCAGGGCAAACCCAGTGACAGCATCTAGGAAGAGACAAACAGAGCTGTGTGTTTCTTACCTACAGCATTTTTGGCAGTCTCACCTCCATGCTTGAAATCGCAATCCCATTATTAACAATTTAGCATGAAAACAGTTGATTAAAAATGAAGATTTGGCCCATTTTATAGCAGGTGAGTTCTGAAAAGAAAGTCTTACTTTCTTTATTAAGGAAAAAAAACATATTGATCTAGTAACTCTAGGATAAATCCAGAGAATACTTGGAATCTGAAAAATTATAAACTTTTTTTTCTTGGATGCCCAGAAAATTAAAATGAAATGTCACACTTTCACTCTTAACATTGACTATTAAGTGAAAAATCAAATCCAATCTATTTTACACACAATGCGGTGTTTAAATTTTGTTTTCAAAACTGGTGCATCTCAGTTCTAAATCATTTAACATGTTATTTTAAGGAGCTATAAAGGATGAGCCCTTTAAAGCATTAATGTTATTTAACATGTTTCAATTATGTGTTTTAAAGTATTGGTTTTTTCTGTTTATTTTTTTAATCATGTTTTTACTTTTACAGGTCAGGGAATAGTTGGAAAAAATCAAAGCAGGGTGTGTGGGGGTAGGGGAAGAATTTATACTTAAAAAATAGTTTCCTTCCTTTTGTGTCATCAAAACGGCATGTGGCATTGTGAAAAGACTTATGAAAAAGTTCAAATTTACAGAGGATCAATTAAATAATATTGGTTCATGATCCCTTAAAATTAAAAAAAAAACAATGTTTTGAATCCTAATGGACTTCTCAGAAAGTTAATTGCTGCAAATTCCTGCTTTTTGTACAGCCCAGAAAAAAAGAATTTAGACAAACAATAAAGATATTAACTGTTATTTTTTCTAGGTAAACAATGTCATTAAGTCATAGCAAAAATTATCGCAGAACTCATTTTTGCAAAGACGATTGCTGCAAAGCTTTGCCATTATATAAAATTTTAGCCTTTCAAAATATTTTCCTAGGTGTCTTATCCAGTCCTTTCCTCAAAGCTTTGAAGTTAATATGTTTTCCATTTTACAGTTCATGAAATTAAGAACATTTCATGAAGGTTTCTTTTAGGGATTATGGAACTGAAGCCCTCTATTGAGTTTCTTTGAATGTTGTCTTCACCATTAACAGTCAGTATCATCTCCAACATCTTTGATGAGGAAAAAATGGGAGAGGGACTTGAGTTCCATAGGAAGAGATTCACGTTAGTTGAGAATAAGCTGGTGCCACAGTTTCTAGCCTCAACTTCCTGTAAATTCCTTCTTGGAAGCCATCAGAGGCTTTGTTTATTCCAGAGTGTGGGTCTATCACATTTTGCTTATGTGGTTCCCTAGATCAGCAGCTCTCAGGTGATGATATTCTCTCCAGGACATTTGGCAATGTGTGGTGACATTTTTTATTGTTCAGCTAGGGTGGGTGCTACTACCATTTCGTATGTAGAAGAAAGGGATACTGCTAAACATCCTAGAATGTCCAAGACAGCCCCCTACAACAACCTCAAATGTCAGCAGTGCCAAGGTTGAAAAACTCAGTCCTATATTACTGTTTCTCATCCTGGCTGCACATTAAAATCACCGGGGAGCTCTAGCAATATATGTAAGTTGGCCTCCACTGGAGACCAATTAAATGAGACCCTCTGGGAGGTGGGACCTAGGCTTTATAGTGTTTTTTTTTTTTTAATTTTTTCTATCTCTCTTTTCTTTAAGCTCTCCAGGTGATTCTAATGTGCAGCCACGTTTGAGAATTTTGCCCTGGAGACTCAATCTTTGCAAGTTAAGGCATTGTAGAGAAGAAGGATAATCCAGAATTAATTAGAGAAGGAAGAGTAGTGAATATTGCTGTCCTGGAACCTAGTTTATGACTGTGCAAATCCCACTATTAGAGATTTAGATTCTTTTCTGTTAAATTAGAGAAAATGGTTGCCAGTTCTTTCACTCATGGGGCATGATGAAAGTAAGTGAATTAAGGTTGCCCAAGAGTTTTAAAATTAGTGAAAATCAACTGATGGACAGAATTACTAAGTATAAGCAGCAGCCTGTAGCCTGATACCACAACACAAGGAAGCCTTAACAATGCTGGGAGAGAGAGTAGGAGGTCGAGGACAGTGAGGGCTTTGGTTTTTTGTTTTTTTGTTTGTTTGTTTGTTTGCTTCCTTTGAGCCTCTGCAAAGGAGCCCACATCTTTCCAAAAGAAAAAAATTGGGTTTAGTTATGTTTGGTAAGCAGTTAAAGCATATTCTCTGTCAGCTTTGTTTAGCTGTTGTACCTATTAGTTAATTAATCTATGCCAGGTTAAATTTCCATTTGTAAACAAAATGACTCCTGGTGTCCAGAACCTTTTCTAAGAAAGGAGAAAATACTCTGCAAAAAATTTAATTTGTATAGATTTGTCAAACCCATTGGCAGTGTCCTGAAGCAGGATACTTACAATACTCTCACAGGTAAATGTAAATTTGCATTCAGATATTGTCCCAACATATCTAGCTACAGGAGGTAGAATAAAAAGAGCACTTTCATGGATCAATAGGATTCCTTTAAACTTATAGGGCAAGTTAAAAATCACAGCATCAAGGAAGGTTTTTGGCTTTTGGTGCCTTGAAAAGATATGGAAAACATAAGGATGGATGCATTTCAACGGCAGTAACTTGCACATGTATATTACTTTGTCACTCTAAAATCATTGTGACTCACTTTCGCATTGAATTTTCACAAAGACTCTGATTTAAACACGGGTTATAATTTTTTTATGAATAAGAAAACAGATTCAAAAACGCAGGTGGGATTTGAACATCATACTGCTGTTTTTTTTTTTTTTCTGGAACTATCATTTGGTCTCCTTGTTAAGATTTAAACTGCTGTGTATCATCAGAACTATAGCCAATCAACTAATTATGGAAACGTTTGGAATCAAGCTTCAGTGCTTTTAAATTTTCTGTCACCTAGTTATAAAAGAATATCTCTATATATACATGTACTACTGGTGGTAGTTTTAAAAGACAAGAGTTTGATTAGAGCTTTGGGTTGCATTTAAATACTCTACTAAGTTATTTATTATGAATTTAAGCAAATTTTAAATATATGTGAAACTTAAATCATATTTTTGATAGTAGATGCTTCATACACCTAGATTACTTATTAGCACATGAACAAGTGAAAATACCTTGTAGGATCAATATCCTAAATAGGAGACGATCTTCCTTTTTACTAAAGACTTCTGTGGTTATTCCAAGCTTGCTTTAAAAAGACTTTCCTTTTGTTTTTCTTTTTCCAGATATGGAAAACGGTCTAGCCCTGAGACACTGATTTCAGACCTTTTAATGAGAGAAAGCACAGAAAATGTTCCCAGAACTAGGTATGACTCTCCTGTGATAACACTGTTACAGAACTCAGGTGCCCAGGTGAAGATGGGCGGCAAAGGGGTGGAAACTTCTAGAGGAGGGGAGGGATTTGGCAGAAATTGGGATGGAGAATCAGACAGGGAGGACATTTCTTTTCATGCACTCATGGTAAATCTCCAAATTTCTGTGGAGTGACATTTCCTAGCCCATACTATTTGGTGCTCCTTTGAAAACTCTGAACATAGATAACTTTTGGCTCAGAAATTATTACTCTGAGTAGATTTTATAGTATTGTTATCATTGGGGTTGCATAGAGTAAGCCCCCTAACTCTAAATTTAAATGACCAGTTGTCCATCTTTGCCTAAATAATCTCTAGTTTTCATACACTTGTTGGAGTGCCTGCGTTTCCTAGGAAATGTTCCCCGTGTGTTTGTCTCCAGCCTTCCTGCATAAAGTTGTAGATGAATCAGTAGCTCCTGGTGACTTTTGGGCACGTTTTAGTTCAACATAGTAATATATTACATTCAATGAATGACTGTTGAATGACATTATTCTTAGCAGTTTATTTGTAGGCTTGGAACTTTCTTGGAGTGTAGATCTGTCCCTAAAATCTAAATGCTAAATCTCAGCCCTTGGGCTGAGATTCTATGGCACTTCCTGGACAAGGAAGGAGTGCTGCTATAAAGAAGCCTAATCTGCTTCCATTTTCATATTCCAATGGCTACTTTACCCACCCCCAACCCTCACCCCGTGTTGTCCACAGTAGGAGGCAGAGGTCCACTACTACACCTACTGTGTTGTCCACAGTAGGAGGCAGAGGTCCACTCTTGTCCTGGGTAGGTTAGCTGCCTCAGACCCCAGCTCTACAACCAACGTCAAGAACCAATTTCCCCAGAAGAGGTCACTAGCACACTTGCTCAGTGAGTGTGACGGAGGTGTCACTCTTCATTGAGATTCTCTCTAGAGAATCCAGGGTAACCCTTGGGCCACCCACCTCCCCTCCTGCTCTCCCTCAGTTCCCTTGTGAAATGGCCAGCCATTGTGAAGGGCACAAATATAGAGTTGGCAGATTCCGTTTCTCTCAGGGAAACAATGATTCAAACTGGAACAAAACTCCAGTGCTCTTGTCCCCAGAAGTACCAGCTCCGACTTAAACAGCAAATCCAAGAGAAACAGATGGAAAATCACAAGGCTGTTTTAATACTAAGCAATAAGTGCCTTTTCATGTTTTGTTGACGTGCAGATGATATTTGCCACAATAAGAAGTTTTGGGTAGCTGTGTCTTCTTTCAGTTAGGAAAAGTAACCATCCACACCTACTTAGAACTCTGTTGCTGGTTTTGTCTTGTGGCCCCACGTAACAAACACAGTGAGTGCATGCAAAAGTTAATTGAACCCTGATTGACAGACTCATGGCAATTAGAAAGAAACAAAAGCTGATAGCCTTGAAGTTGCCTTCGAGTGCTGTTTTCTTGAAAAGGGCTTTTTATAGTCTAATAAATAGCATCCTACTACACAACAAGGCTTTGGGGGGAAAACAATGGAAGCATATTCAGTTGAGTAACACTAACTTTCTTGTTACAGTTTCATGTGATTCCTGTAGTTTTGATCTTCAGAAATATTGCTGAGTCCCTCAGCTCCTTTGATATGTACAGAGCCTTTTAAATACTCCCTCTGAGATTTGCCTGTGACTTCCTTAGCATGAGTGAAAGCCTCTCAGCTGGGTCTTTGCACATCATGCTGCTGTCTCACTCCTACTATTCCACATGGCCTCTGATTTAGAGTGCCAACGGGAAGTTTCTGATCGTCTTTCAGTTCAGAACTGCATGTCTCACTCTTGAAAGTATCCCAGGTAGTCAAGCAGCTTCTCTTAACATGCTTTGCTTCTTATGTGTTACAGGCTTGAAGACCCTTCTATGTGGTGATGGGAAAGAACACTTGCTCCCCAAGCTTTTCCTATTTTCAACCATATTTCATTCTGTAAAACCAGATTCCACCTGTCCTACTTGAGCATGCAGCCATTGTGCTGGATTCTGCCATGTTTTCCTTTGTCATCATTGTATATATGTGCATTTAAATAAAGCACCATGCAGTCAGAAGTGTGTTCTCCTCAGTGAATGATCTGTTATTGCAATAGAGAGAATTACTTGAAATTATTCATTAAATAATAACCACCCTCAAGTAAAAGATTCAATGGCCATGAAAGATACAAAGATATGTTATCTATGGTGACCCAGATTCTGTATATGCGTGTGTGTGTGTGTGTGTTTGTGTGTGTGTGTGTGGGGGGTGTAACATATAGAAGTATTTAGCAACATTTGTCAAGGGAAAGTTAATTTGGAGAAAATATTCAAAACTCCCTCCACCATTCACATGGGATCCTTGCTAATCTTGTTAACCTATGCCATCACGAAAGAGATAGCTATCTCATAAAACTTTCTCTAAAATGTCCTCTATGTCTCCAATACTGCAGTTACTAACCACATGTAGCTTTTGAACCCTTCATGTAGCTAATGCAAATAAGGAGTTAGTATTACATTTTTTTAAAAAAAATTGAATTAATTTGAGTAGCCACATGTCTCTAGTGGCTGCCATATCAAACTGCTGAGGTCTATACATCTATATAGGTCACCACTCTTAGAATTTGAGTCAAAAACACACTGAGTAGGAAAATTACCTTTTCATACAACATTGGGGCATGTTAATTAACTTAGCTGAAGGTTATTTAACTTCCTCTCTTTCTTCATGTACTCCTTTACACGGGCAAAGTTTAAAATTAATGTTATTAAATTCTTACATGTAACTTTTAAAATATAGAAAATAAGTCTCATCTCATACTGGTACTTTGCACTACACCATAAAAATGTGCACAAATATTTTTATGTGGCATGTTAAAGTTGCTTGCAAAACCCCAAGAATAACAATATGCAGTCGTGTGCTTAATGAAGGGACACATTTTGAAAAATGGAGGTGACTTTGTCATTGTGCGAATATCACAGAATGTACTTATAAAAACTAAAATGGGTACGACATCACTAGGTTACACAGTATGATCTTATGGGACCACTGTCGTGTGTGTGGTCCTTCATTGACCAAAACACTATGACGTGGTCAATGACTACACATCATTCATGACTTAAGGAGTTTTACAACATATACAATATTCTCTGTACATAAAAATTTTACTGTTTTTTTAACCAGAGAAGACATTGATGTTACAAAATATAAAGCCCTTAATAAAACTAAGATAAAATTGTTCTGTGATTACCCAAAACATTCCCCTCACCTCTATTTCTTTGAACTAAATAGTGATACATAAGGTGTTTTTTTTTAAATCTTCAAAAGTTGAATCCTTAACAGTGTATTATCACACAACATCAACATTCTGTATTAACCTACTATGTTTGGAGAATTTCTTTACTAAAATTAGTATTATGCAAAGAAAGTTGATTCGAAAATCCATCTGGCAGCACAGACATGCTGAGTATTCATCATCATGTATAGAACTCTTGTTTGCATGGAGTAGAGAAAATAAAAGTAATATACACCAACCACTGAAAGATAATCCAGGAATTTTATTTTAAGCAAAAATTTAACCTCTTACCCCACCAAGCCTAAATGCCTGGGAAGCTTAGCATTAAACAGCCCACATTTCACTCATACCCAGTCTTTGTCCTCACTGCCTCTTCACCTCATCTTAGTCGAAAGACAACTGAACCTTTGTGCCTGTGAGCTCTGTAGTCCTGACCCAGTGGCTGTTGATCTCTCTGACCTTCAAATTCGCTGAACTTCTGAGTTCTCATGAAATGAAGGTAATAATTCCTACACTGGGATCAAAATTCAAGTTCAGTTACAAGTAAGTAATAGAAGGGAGGTGATTAAAGATAAAATTTTTGATGGGTTGGATTATTAATCCCTAATAATTAATTAATTAGTTTTAGGATATACAATGATGGCAAACAAAAAAAAAATTGCAAAACTGCTTTCCAAGAGATTTCTGTGATATTATTTCTCAAACATTTTTAACCTGTTGAACATGCTTGGAATAGGCTTAAAGATGCTGGATCACCTACCTGTCACTGCAAAAGTAAATAAATAACTAAAACCATAATAATAATCTTCACTAGAGCTACATTAAGAATAATTCAACCTTCATTTTGAAATGCTTATGAACAACATAATTAGTATCAAGTAAATCTACAAGCGTTATTAATTTCTCCTCTGAGCTATGTTCTATGAGGTATGAATTGTGCTTTAGTTCTTTGCAGATGTCACTGTCTTTATTTTGATCCTTATAACACCTGTGATACAAGCAGATGGTTATCTCCTCAGTTTTTACAGATGAGGAAACTGAGAAGTAAGGAAAATAAATGACTCATCCCACCTCATTCCAGCTAGTGAGACTAGACAATGCCTCTATTCGCAACGTCTTACTCTCCTGATGGTGTTTTCCAAGCTAGGTAAGTGAAGACCAGGTTCCATGGGATCCAGTTAAACACATAATGCCAACACATTTAAATTAGAGAATAACAAAGGACTAAACTAATTGTGCAAGAGACAAAATGAGCAGAACTAGCTGAAAAAAAGCTTAATAGAAATTGTGAATGTGAATGTTAAGGAAATTATGGGTGAGGAGGACAGGTGGGCTCAACACAGGTGGGTCTGGCACAATTTATGGAGGGAATCTTCAGGGATCCACCTGGCAGGACCAGATGCAGGGTGGCCGGAGGTTGGATGGATAAACTAGGTTCAAGAATGGACAAACTCATCCATTCGTTTGCTAAACATTTTTTGAGCACCTAACATATTGGACATTGGACTGAGCTGAGGATACAAGGATCAATCTTGTTTTTTATAGAATTTACTATCTAACCAAGGGAGACAGATTACAGTGCATTGTTTTGGAAGTGCAAAAATGGAAGTATTAGAGGTCTGCAAATTAGTAGGTCCTAGAATCTTCTCACTGAGTGTGTTGCTTTCCACAGTTTCCTGACAAGGGGATGCTACCTGTGAGAATCAATTGCCAAGTGGGAAAGCATCCAACCAAGCCAAACATGAGGTTGCCCTGTAGGCTGAGCCAGGGTGTCTGACTGAGGCCTGTTCCTCTGGGGTACCCCTCCTTTACACTATATTCAGCCTCCTGGTGGATAATGACAGGAATGAGAAAGTCTCTGGAGCAGATTCTCAAATCCATTTACCCAATAACGACGTAGACAAGTAGGCCAGCCTGCCACTTCTAACAGCCGATGAAATAAGAATATGGACACGTGCAATGGCTTATGACCCTTTGAAAGTGTTGTTGCCTGTTAGTGCAATGTGGTCTAAAGAGCAACTCCCTTCCCATGAGAAGGGGACAGGAAAAGAGAATAGAGCAAGTGGCCAGAAGCCTGGATGGGCCAAAGCTAAAACTAGGACATTTTGTAGGTTCTGCAAATTCAACTAATACATCCTATTTCATAGCAGAGAAAACTCCTTCCTCCCTAACAGGAAATGTCTCCTTGTTTTATGGGAGCAGGGAAGGGTGCTCAGCCCAGGCTGGGGAGAGTGCAGGAGGCAGGACAGACTTCCTAGAGCATCTGAGGCTTGAGCTAGGGTTTGAAGGATGAGCAGCAATGTCAGATGAAGAATTCCAGAGAGGAGAGAGAGGATATAGAGATGTATTTTGATTACTTTTAAATTATTTTTGATTCTCATACTTTAAATTTTGCTGGTCTAAGAGGAAAATCCCACTTGAGAACCAATCAAGTTTGACACCACTCCACAATTCTTTCCTCCAGGCATCCATCTCCCAACTGACCCCAAACCCACCTGCTCTTACTGCAGACTGTGCCCAATACTGGGACCTCTTTACCAATATTTTTTAACATTTTTTTTTAGTTGTAGTTGGACACAATACCTTTATTTCATTTATTTATTTTTATGTGGTGCTGAAGATCGAACCCAGCACCCCGCACATGCTAGGTGAGCACTCCACCACTGAGCCCCAGCCCCAGCCCCACCAATATTCTTCATTCAGCCAAATCAGGATTAGATCATTCAGCATTAGATATTAAAATTTTTTTAATTAGTACATTATAGCTGTACATAATATTGGGTTTGTTTTGATATAATTACATAAGCATGGAATATAATTTGCTCCCATTCAGTCCCCGGTACTTCCTTTCCCTTCTCCTCCCTCCCCCTGTTGCCTTTATTCTATTCTATTGGTTTTTCTTCTGTTTATCTTTTTTTAAATTAGTTCAGCCTGGAATATCTTAACCACAATCTTGTGGACAAATCGACATGTCCAGAAAATAAATGTTGTAAGGTTGGTTCCACTCCAGGAAGAGACTCACTATTCCTTTTGCAATATTAGCTGCCTTAATATCTTGCAGCCTCTTTTCCCACCCTAGGGTCAGGACAGAGAACAGAGAAAGAAAACTTAGCACTGGCCTGAGGCCTCCACACCATAGTTCAGTGCTTTGCAGGTGAAAAAAAGATGGCAGATGCACCTGCCTCAAACCACACACAGGTGTAGATTCAACATGTACTACTGAAGACAGTAAAGTGAATGGGATGGCAGCTAATTATCCCTCCTCTTTCTTTCTATTGCATAAACATTATGCTTTTATGGTTACTTTTTTTTTTTTTACTACATATACTATAGAAAATGGTTGTTTTTTCCTCCATGCAGAACATTGGAATAAGTTACAATGCCATCAGAACTAAACAAAAAATTTTTCCTATTATCATAATGGAAAACAGCATTATGAGTGAGGTATTTCAGTGGAATATTCTTCCATTATGGTTCTGGGTAGGAGGATTATGATATTGTCATAACTAAAATTATTGCCTTTTCTCTTGTCTATTAGAACAATTAGCACAGTGTGAAATCATACAGAAAACTTTCCTCTTTTTAAAATTGAAATTGAATAACATACAATTAATCCTATGTGTCATCTGGACTCATTTTTAAAGTGTGCTAAGTAATAGCTATCAAGTTAAACTGCTTCTCACGCCGTAGAATTGAAATGCTTTGCAGTTATTAGAATGGGTGATCGTGTGATGATACTGACCTTGTTGCCTGACACATAGTAGGTGCTCAGGGAGAGTTAGTTCAGCCTGGAATTGCTATGAGGACTGGAAATGATCTCAAAGAAGCCAGAACACATGCAACATTTGACAAACAGCCTTACAAAGGTTCTTTGTGAGAGAATATCACCATTTAAATGATTTTTCAATTAAAGGTTGCCTGGGATCATTTGGATTTTATTTATCCTACTAAAGCCTTTTTTCACTGCCAAATCTTTTCAAAGCAGAGATACCTACTAAACTAACTTATCTGTGGAATTTAATTCAAGAATAATCAATGTTGGCAGAACATATTTTATGTAGTCATTCTTCCTAACAGACTGAATTATTGACCAGATTAAAAGGAACCAGTTGATCTCTGATGGGCTTCTAGAGTCCCAAGAATACTAACAATTCAGGAAACAGTCATTGAATAGTCTCTCTGGGATGTATTCTGCTTGATTCTAGGGGTGGTATGAATGTGAGTGAGACAGTTTTCCTGCTCTTGAAGATCTAGCTGTTTATGAAGGAGATGGACACAGGCTTAAGTGATTCTACTACAAGACAGATTATGAACAATGTTCTAATAGAAGCACAAAGGAAGAGCCCTGGGAGAACAAGGGAGGCTGGAAACATTTGCAGTAGAGTATATGAGGAGTGGGAAGTGGCATGTGACCTGGACTTGGGAATGGCAGCTGTTCAGTTGTATCTCTTTACTTTTGTAGATGCCATGATCATCATTAACTATGTTAATTCCTTGAAACAAAGTTGCGCAGGTACCTTAACAAGCTCCAGCTGAGATTCTGAAATCACTGCCTGGGGAAGTGGTGATTGGCCATCCATCTCAGAGCGGGCGTCTGTTGTCTGCTGACAACACGTGCAGTGGGATGAGAGCATGAGGACCCTGGAGGGCTGTCTGGTCCTCTCTTGCTGCCCATACCTCCAGTCTGAAAATGATGGGCTCGTTGGAGGCAATGATGTGAAAAGAGTAAGTACTCAAAACTAAAATTATTTATTTATTTTGGGCAGCGCTGGGGATTGAACCTAGGGCCTTGCATGTGCTAGGCACGTGCTCTCCCAGTGAGCTACATCTCCAGCCCAGTGTATCATTTTTTAAAAAGATATAATGTTTGGAAACGGGACATATTTCACTGGAGTGTAAGTGATGAAGTGTTACAAAGGAGATGCTTCTTTTTTCTCCCTCATATGGAACCCAGAACTGCATCACAGGTGGAGTTGGAGGTGAGCATGATGTTCAGCAATGCAACAGAAGAAACTGTTGAGCAGAGTTCTCATGAAGGGCTCCATCAAATGTGGCTGATGTAAGAAGATCAGTTTTGAGATGTTGTACTGAGTGAGGGGATGACCAACTATTTCAGTTTTCCTCAAACGGCACCCAAAACCCTGAATTCTGGGAAGCCCCTTAGTTCCTGGAAAACTGGGACAGCTGGTAATTCCACTTGGGAATCAAACCACCATTTATGCCAATATTTTCAGAGGGGTAAATGTGCTCAGAATATGAATCTCCTTACAAGCGAGCACTTCACCAGGTTCAACATTTACTCCTGAATATGAATGTTCAACAGCATGCTATTTTCTAATTGACCTTACAGTATATTCTTCCCTTTAGATCACTGTAAAAGGTAATTTAAAAATATTCCCATGTGGAGAAACAGCCATTGTGAAGACATTACAAATGTTTTGAATTTCTAGACCAGCCACTTTCGTATTCTAACATTATAAATACATTGGTTCTGTGAATGCATAAATACTTAATTTCACGGACAATTAACTCTTTATAAGAAAAATGATTTCAACTTGAAATCCTAAATAGCTATTTGCCTTCTGAAATTAAAACTAAGTTTTGCATGTTTCTTTTTGTGATAAGAATTGGGGTGAGAGTGAGCCAACATTGTGCTGAGTGACTATCATAAACTGATCCTTTATTTACTTCAATTCTTTTCATCTTCACTCAAACCATGAGAGAGGGGTACTGTTGGCTTCTTTTTACAAATGAGGAAGTGGAGGCAGAAAGACGCGAAGTGAGACAAGCTGTTGGGTGTTGCCATCGGTCTAACCCAGGCCAGTTTGCCTGCATACCCAGTTTTTTGTGGCATATGTTTTTACTACAGTGATTCTAAATAATTGCATTATGTTATGCCCTGTGATAGTAAGAGACAGGAAGCACTGAGAATTGCTAAGTTACAGACTTTGGTGTCTGAAAGACTGGGATCTTTTATCATCATGCATGGCTCCCCTTATCCTCAAAAATGCATGTTGCCTATCACTCATTCACTGCTGGTGGGACTGCAAATTTGTGCAACCACTATGGAAAGCAGTATGGTGATTCCTCAGAAAACTGGGAATGGAATCATCATTTGACCCAGCTATCCCACTCCTTGGTTTATACCAAAAGAACTTGAAATCAGCCTACTATAGTGATGCAGCCACATCAATGTTTATAGCAGCACAATTCACAATAGCTAAATTGTTGAACTAACTTTGATGCCCTTCAGTAGATAAATAGACAAAAAACCTATAGTATATATACACAATGGAATATTACTCAGCATTAAAAGAGAATAAAATCATGGCATTTGCAGGTAAATGGATGGAGCTGGAAATATTACGTTAAATGAAGTTAGTCAGTCCCCAAAAATCAAATGCTGAATGTTGTCTCTGATATGAGGATGCTGATCCATAATTGGGATGGGGGTGGGGAGCATGGGAGGAATGGAGGAACTTCAGATAGAGCAAAGGGGAGGGAGGGAAAAGAAGGGGGCAGGGAGGTAGGAAAGAGGATGGTATGAGATGGACATCATTACCCCAAGTACATCTATGAAGAAATGAATGGTGTGACTCTACTTTGTGTATAACCAGATACATGAAAAATTGTGCTCTATATGTGTACTATGAATTGAAACACATTCTGCTGTCATATATAACAAATTAGAACACATACATAAATTTTAAAAAAGAAAAAAAGCACATTGCCTAAAAGTCTAGCTTGTCTAATACTAATGCAGCTATGCTGGCTTTTTAAAAAAAAATCATATTTGTTTATTTCATCCATTTATCTTTAACCTTTATGAGACATTGAGCTCTAACTATCTCTTGTAACAAAACATAGCTATTTTAGAAATGTAAATAAAATGTTATTTTAATTAGCAAATTTTATAGAGTGCCGGGGATCCCAAAAGCCAACTGTGTGACCCCGGAGATCCAGGCTGTCTGATTCGCGCGCCCTGCCCCGCAGCTACAGAAGGCGTGGCGCCGCAGAGAAGGGATTAACTAGCAACCAGGGAGATAAGTGGCTGCGACACGGTGGAATCCCGCCAGCCAAGCCCGCACTGACCCCCGGGCTGAGTACGGGATTTCAGACGGGGAAGGAAGCGGTACAGTTCTATCCCCCACAAGGGAAACAAAACAACAGAGTGCCGGGTTCCTAATAGCCACCCTCTACACCCAACAAACGGCAGGCCCAGAGTACAGTTTGAACTGCCAAGAACCATCACTCAGGGGAAATCTGGTCTAGCAGGAGAAACCAAGACTAGCAGGAGAAACCAGGGGACTAGAGGCAAGGCCCTCGCGACTGGGCGGCTGGAAACTGCAGGCCCGCCGGCGACAGTTCACCCACTGCCCGTGTAACTGGGCGGTAGGAGAACGCCCACCCGCTGGCGACTGATCACCTGCCCGCGGCCTGTGATACTGGGCAGCTGGAGACCGCCCGCCTGCCGCAACCGGGAGCTGAAACCAAACAGAGACAGTCCAGTCACTCCCCCCCATTAGGACACCCCAGCAAGGAGACTGGGGCCTGTCATAGCAGAGTAGTGTCGTCACTGGAGCTCGGACGTTGGAATTCCTTCCCAGCAGAATCCACGTTAGCAGGCATAGTTTAACAACACAAAGGAGAGACATCAGAGTAATACAGAAACAAAACAAATCTATAGAAGAGAGCAGAAACACGACAATCAAATAGAGCTGGAAAGTAACGTGGACAACATGAGAAAACAAGGGAGAAAAGGATTACAAACAATGCAAGACAACTTAATTCTACAGGAGGACATAGAAACATCAGAAGCAGGGATAGGGAAAGAACTCAAGGCATACCTAACTCGAATGGAAAGGAATATTAGAGAAGACATGAGACAGCAAGTCCAAAAAATAAAAGTATATTTTGAAAATGAATTAAACAAACAAATTCAAATGGCAAAGAACGAGCTCTACCAGGAGATAGAGATCTTAAAAAAAATCAAACAATAATCCTAGAATTGCAGGAAACTATAAACCAAATTAAAAACTCAAACGAGAATATTACAAATAGACTTGATCAACTAGAAGTCAGAACATCAGATAATGAAGACAAGGTTTATCAACTTGAAAAGAATATAGTCAACACAGAAAAGATGCTTAAATCCCACGAGCAATCTATTCAAGAGATATGGGATGTCATAAAAAAAAACAAATTTGAGAGTCATAGGGATAGAAGAAGGCACAGGGATTCAAACCAAAGGAATGGACAGCATATTAAATGAAATAATTCTAGAAAACTTCCCAGAGATGAAAGATGGAATGGATTGCCAAATCCTGGAAGCCTACAGGACCCCAAACATTCAAAACCATAATAGACCAACTCCAAGACATATAATTATGAAGATAGCCACGTACAGAACAAGGAGAGAATATTAAAAGCTACGAGAGAAAAGAGGCAGATTACATTCAGGGGTAAACCAATTAGGTTAACGACCGATTTCTTATCACAGACTTTGAAAGCGAGAAGATCCTGGAACAATGTATTTCAAACGCTGAAAAATAATGGATTCCAACCAAGAATACTGTATCCAGCAAAATTGAGCTTCAAAATTGACAATGAAATTAAAATCTTTCACGATAAACAAAAGCTAAAAGAATTCGCAGCAAGAAAACCAGCTCTGCAAAGCATTTTGAGCAAAACACTACAAGAAGAGGAATTGAAAAATAGTGCCCAAAACTAACAGCAGGAGGTATCTCAGTAAAGGGGGAGGAAAATAACCAAAAAGTAAAACTAGCCAAACTAAAATAAATAAATAAAGAAGCATGACTGGAAGTACAAATCATATCTCAATTGTAACCTTAAATGTTAATGGCCTAAACTCACCAATCAAGAGACATAGGCTAGTAACCTGGATCAAAAAAACAAATCCAACAATATGCTGCCTTCAGGAGACTCATATGATAGGAAAAGACATACACAGGCTGAAGGTAAAAGGTTGGGAAAAATCATACCACTCACATGGCCCTCGGAAGCAAGCAGGAGTGGCCATACTCATATCGAATAAAATCAACTTCAAACCTAAGTAAATCAAGAAGGATAAAGAAGGACACTATATACTGTTAAAAGGAACCATCCACCAACAAGACATAACAATCATCAATTTGTATGCACCAAACAATGGAGCTGCAACGTTCATAAAACAAACTCTCCTCAAGTTCAAGAGTCAAATAGACCACAACACAATAATTATGGGTGACTTCAACACACCGCTCTCGCCATTAGACAGATCCTCTAGACAAAAATTGAATAAAGAAACTATAGAACTCAACAGCACAATCAATAACCTAGACTTAACCGACATATATAGAATATATCAACCATCACCAAGTGGATACACGTTCTTCTCAGCAGCACATGGATCCTACTCAAAGATAGACCATATATTATGCCATAAGGCAACTCTTAGTAAATATAAAGGCGTGGAGATAATACCATGCACCATATCTGATCATAATGGAATGAAATTGGAAATCAATGATAAAAGAAGGAAGGAAAAATCCTACATCACATGGAAAATGAACAATATGTTATTGAATGATCAATGGGTTATAGAAGACATAAAGGAGGAGATGACAAAATTCTTAGAGTCAAATGATAATACAGACACAACATACCAGAATCTATGGGACACAATGAAAGCAGTTTTAAGAGGGAAATTCATTTCTTGGAGTTCTTACCTCAAAAAAAGAAAAAACCAACAAATAAATGAACTCACACTACACCTCAAAAACCTAGAAAAGGAAGAGCAAAACAACAGTAAATGTAGTAGAAGACAAGAAATAATTAAAATTAGAGCAGAAATCAACGAAATTGAAACAAAAGAAACCATTGAAAAAATTGACAAAACTAAAAGTTGGTTCTTTGAAAAAATAAATAAAATCGACAGACCCTTAGCCATGCTAATGAAGAGAAGAAGAGAGAGAACTCAAATTACTAGCATACGGGATGAAAAAGGAAATATCACAACAGACACTTCAGAAATACAGAAGATAATCAGAAATTATTCTGAATCCTTATACTCCAATAAAATAGAAGATAGTGAATGCATAGATAAATTTCTTACGTCATTTGATCTGCCCAGATTGAGTCAGGAGGATATAGACAACCTAAACAGACCAATAACAATTGAGGAACTAGAAGAAACCATCAAAAGACTACCAACTAAGAAAAGCCCAGGACCGGATGGGTATACAGCAGAGTTTTACAAAACCTTTAAAGAGGAACTAACACCAATACTTTTCAAGCTATTTCAGGAAATAGAAAAAGAGGGAGAACTTCCAAATACATTCTACGAGGCCAACATCACCCTGATGCCTAAACCAGACAAAGACACTTCAAAGAAAGAAAACTACAGACCAATATCTCTAATGAACTTGGATACAAAAATTCTCAATAAAATTCTGGCAAATCGAATACAAAAACATATCAGAAAACTTGTGCACCATGATCAAGTAGGATTCATTCCTGGGATGCAAGGCTGGTTCAATATACGGAAATCAATAAATGCTATTCACCACATCAATAGACTTAAAGACAAGAACCATATGATCATCTCGATAGATGCAGAAAAAGCATTTGACAAAGTACAGCATCCCTTTATGTTCAAAACACTAGAAAAACTAGGGACAACAGGAACTTACCTCAACATTGTAAAAGCTATATATGCTAAACCTCAGGCTAGCATCATCCTAAACGGAGAAAAACTGAAGGCATTCCCTCTAAAATCTGGAACAAGACAGGGATGCCCTCTATCACCACTTCTATTCAATTTAGTTCTCGAAGTACTAGCCGGAGCAATTAGACAGACAAAAGAAATTAAAGGCATAAAAATAGGAAAAGAAGAAATTAAATTATCGCTATTTGCGGATGACATGATAATATACTTAACAGACACAAAAGGGTCTACAAAGAAGCTGCTAGAGTTAATAAATGAATTCAACAAAGTGGCAGGTTATAAAATCAACACGCATAAATCAAAGGCATTCCTGTATATCAGCAACAAAACCTCTGAAATGCAAATAAGGAAAACCACTCCATTCACAATATCCTCAAAGAAAATAAGATACTTGGGAATCAACCTAACAAAAGAGGTGAAAGATTTATACAATGAAAACTACAGAACCCTAAAGAGAGAGATAGAAGAAGATCTCAGAAGATGGAAAAATGTACCCTGTTCATGGATAGGCAGAACTAACATCATCAAAATGGCGATATTACCCAAAGTTCTCTACAGGTTTAATGCGATGCTAATCAAAATCCCAATGGCATTTCTTGTAAAAATAGACAAAGCAATCATGAAATTCATATGGAAAAACAAAAGACCCAGAATAGCAAAAGCAATTCTAAGCAGGAAGTGTGAATCTGGAGGTATAGCGATACCAGAGGTCAAACTGTACTACAAAGCAATAGTAACAAAAACAGCATGGTACTGGTACCAAAACAGGCAGGTGGACGAATGGTACAGAATAGAGGACACAGAGACTAATCCACAAAGTTACAACTATCTTATATTTGATAAAGGGGCTAAAAGCAATCAATGGAGGAAGGATAGCATCTTCAACAAATGGTGCTGGGAAAATTGGAAATCCATATGCAACAAAATGAAATTGAATCCCTTTCTCTCACCATGCACAAAAATTAACTCAAAATGGATCAAGGAGCTAGATATCAATTCAGAGACACTGCGTCTGATAGAAGAAAAAGTTGGCTACGATCTACATATTGTGGGGTCGGGCTCCAAATTCCTTAATAGGACACCCATAGCCCAAGAGTTAACAACAAGAATAAACAAATGGGACTTAAACTAAAAAGTTTTTTTCTCAGCAAGAGAAACAATAAAAGAGGTAAATAGAGAGCCTACATCCTGGGAACAAATTTTTACCCCCCACACCTCAGATAGAGCCCTAATATCCAGAATGTACAAAGAACTCAAAAAATTAAACAATAAGATAACAAATAACCCAATCAACAAATGGGCCAAGGACCTGAACAGACACTTCTCAGAGGAGGACATACAATCAATCAACAAGTACATGAAAAAATGCTCACCATCTCTAGCAATCAGAGAAATGCAAATCAAAACCACCCCAAGATACCATCTCAGTCCAGTAAGATTGGCAGCCATTATGAAGTCAAACAACAATAAGTGTTGGCGAGCATGTGGGGAAAAGGGTACACTTGTACACTTCTGGTGGGACTGCAAAATGGTGAGGCCAATTTGGAAAGCAGTATGGAGATTCCTGGGAAAGCTGGGAATGGAACCACCATTTGACCCAGCTATTGCCCTTCTCGGACTATTCCCTGAGGACCTTAAAAGAGCGCACTATAGGGATACAGCTGCATCAATGATTATAACGGCACAATTCACAATAGCTAGACTGTGGAACCAACCTAGATGCCCCTCAATAGATAAATGGATAAAAAAAAATGTGGCATCTATACACAATGGAGTATTATGCAGCACTAAGAAATGACAAAATCATAGAATTTGCAGGGAAATGGATGGCATTAGAGCAGATTATGCTAAGTGAAGATAGCCAAGCCCTAAAAAACAAATGCCAAATGTCTGCTTTGATATAAAGAGAGCAACTAAGAACAGAACAGGAAGGAATAGCATGAGGAAAAGACTACAGTAAATAAAGACGAATGGGGGGAGAGAAAGGGAGAGAGAAGGGAAAGCATATGGAAATGGTAGGAGACCTTCAATGATACATAAAATTATAAGAGGTTATGAGGGGCAAGGGGGAGGGGAAAAAAGGGAGAGAATTGAACAGCAGCAGAGGAGGTAGAGAGGGAAGATGGGAGGGGAGGGGAGGGGAGGGAGGATAGTAGGGGATAGGAAAGGTAGCAGAATACAACAGTCACTAATATGCCATTATGTAAAAATGTGAATATGTAACAGATGTGATTCTGCAATCTGTATTTGGGGTGAAAATGGGAGTTCAAAACCCAATTTGAGTCAAATGTATGAAAGATGATATATCATGAGCTATGTAATGTTTTAAATAATCAATAAAAAAAAGAAAAATGGAAGAAAGCTTTAAAAAAATAATTAGCAAATTTAGAGTATGTCCAAATAATTACTTATATGTGTGTATATGATAGTTCTTACCATCATATTTTCTCTGTTTTCTATGCTTTTTTAAAGTTGCTTTTTCTTTTTCTTGTTTTATATTGAATAAGTCAAATTTCCTGATTCTTTTTCTTTCCTCTGGTAGTTTGGAATGTTTATTTTTTACCTTGCTCCAAACAAACTAAAGATATTAGGATGTGGTTAACTCTAATAATCATCTCCAGATATTTTGTTTGTTTTCCCAATCTAGAAAATAGTATTCTGTTTTTTAAAAAATGCCTATTTACATTTATGCATGTTCACCAATTTTTAAATTCATTATCCTTTTTTACAATGTATTTCTTCTTTCTGGATTAAAATTCTTTCTCAAGCATATTTTATAGAAGTTCTTCTAGATGGGGTCTAAATAGATAGTAATCTATTTCAATATTTTTCTAAAAATGCCTTTACTTTACTTTAATTCTCAAATAACACTTTAGATGGATACAATGTTCTACATCTGCAGACATTTATCTGTCAACACCCTGAAGGTAGTGTTTCATTGACTCTCAACCTCTACTGTTGATCTTAAGAAATCTGTAGTCATTCAGATGGGTTTTCTATCTCTGTCGTCTTTCTGCTATGGTTCATTTTCTATCCTTTTGTCTGTGGTTAATTTTAAGAAATTGTCTTTGTTATGTGGCTCTGAACTTTCCTGATAATGTGTCCAGACATAATATTTCTTTTTATTTATTCTCATAAAAAAGTTTCATTTTCAATCAAAGAATTGGTGTGTTTTATCTATTCACAGTTATTATTTGTTTAAATGTTACCCTATCTTACTTTCTCTATTCTTCTGTTCTTGCAATTCTATTAAACCTCGTTGTGTTTTACAAAACTTTTAACATCTTTCCTATTTCTCATCAATTTATTCATCTACACTGTATTCTGAATAATTGTCTCAGATATCTCTTCCAGTTTCTTTTTCTTCAGCTGGTTCTTGAGCTCCCACTACCTCAGTGTGTTGGATCTTCTTGCTCTCTCTCATCTTTTCCCATGGAGACAATTAGTTCTGGTCAGTAGTTTATTTATTTCTTTCAAGTGCCCCAAGGGAATCCCAACCATTTTATATTAATTCCTTGGCTTAGTGGCTCCTGGATTACAGGAGCAGCAAAAATCTCTCAAACTTATATCATCTACAACTTACAGTTTTAATTCCCCATGGAGACCCTTCTCAACCCATCCAGAGCCTTAGGCACAGCAAGCAAAACCAATGAGCATAGTTCTTTTCCTAACCCATCCTTTCTTTCTTTATTTTATTTGCAATAAACAGATATTTAAAAATCCTGTGTTTATGCTGAAATTTCAGTTATACCTCCCCACTTCACTTGGGCGGAAAGCTCAGCATACTACCCTCATGTAGGTATTAAAGCCTACACTCTTAAGTTCCTCAAATTTATCCCTGGTTTACCTTACAGGATAAAGCATGAGCATGGTTGTTTTGATTTTTGGATTTTAGTTGTCTTCGAAGTTGTAGTATTTAAATAACTCATTTTTTGTGAGCTCTACTTTGCATTTTTAAATTATATATTTTATTTAGCATTTCTAGCTAGTTTGCATCACCTTAGTTCTTGCCTTTTTTTTTTCAAATGGATCTCATAGATGCTGATTCTCTGCTCATTGCTAGATCCTATGTGTGCACAAAATGGTAGTCATCCCTTACGCAAAAGTTACACAAATATTTTCAGATTACAATCTTAGGAAGGCTGCCATCAAGGAGAACACAAGATGCACATAAGTTTACACCACAAATAATTAAGGAAACCACAGAATAGTGCGAAATTCAGCTCCATCCAAAGAGTATGGGATAGGTGAGAAAGCAGGTACTTTACTATGGCATGATTGAGGACAAGACACAATATCTTTCTCCATTAATTTTATATTCTGAAAAGACAAATAATAATATCAACCTTGCATAACAGAATTAAATTGTACAATGAATAAAATACTTGACAAAATATCTAGCATATAGTGACTACTCAATAAATTGTAGTTCCCCACACTAAAACAGAGAAAATAGGCATGTATGTGGTCATATTAATAATCAGAGATGGTTTTACAAATAAGAACTTTAGCAGCTAATTTAGGTACCTAATCAACCTGGCCTTTAGAAATCTGAAATCCTGTTAGCCAATCACAAAAAAACAAATGCTGAATGTTTTCTTTGATATAAGGAGGTTGATTCATAGTGGAAAAAGGAGGGGGAGCATGGGAGGAATAGATGAACTCTAGATAGGGTTGGAGGGGAAGGGAAGGGGCATGGGGTTATTAATGATGGTGGAATGTGATGATCATTATTATCCAAAGTACCGGTATGAAGACATGAACTGGTGTGAATATACTGTGTATACAACCAGAGATATGAAAAATTGTGCTCTATATGTGTAATAAGAATTGTAATACATTCTGCTGTCATATATAAATAAGAAAAAATAGAAATCTGAAATCCTTTAGGATCCAACTGGGGGAAAAATCAATAGAATAAAAAATAAATAAATAAAAGTCAATAAAGATGCAGATGCTGACTTGTTCCTTACCCAGCACCCAGCACACTGAGACTCAGTCTCTTGAGTCTTCAGTTATGCAATATCTCTAATACATATTGGTTGTCACTATCCTTAGAAGATCTGAAGAGGATCATTATTTTAAATACCTGTAGAATCTGCTCCTATCAAGGAGATATGACTCATGCATAACTGTATAATGTTTTCCCTCGATATAGCCTATATTCTTCTCTCTCTCATAGCTGTAATTGAGTGAGGGGAGATAATAAGAGGAGAAGACAGTCACTTCTCTGGCCATTCTATCATGATGATAGAAATCTATCTTAGTATTCCACAAGGATTGAATCAGAAGGTACTTTTAAAAAATCATTAATTTGTTGGGAACTGCCAGATCTTGTTCCTGGTATCAGTCCATAGCAGAGATGGTTAATGGTTTCTCATAATGAAAAGATGAATAGTAATTACCTCCTGAAGGAGTACAGTGAAGTTGCTCCAGGGAAACTACTTATACTGAAGAACTAAAAATGACATTCTACCTCGACATCAATGTCTTTTCTAAGATAGGGTTCTGCTAGAATATTAAAGGTGGGCTGCTTTTTTCATCTATAGTAAAGAAATATATTTGTGGCACAAGCTATGTCTTACCCCCCCCCAAAAAAAAAAGTAACTTTCTTTATTTCTCTCTAGTGGAACTAAACTTCCCATTAATGACAAAGAGAGTTAACTTGCCAATTACACACGGCACAATCTCTGACTCATTTCAGATAGATCACCATTTCAATTCCGAGCTCCATAGCTAGACCAATGATTTCCCTTTCTCCCTCTAAACTATCTAAGTGCAAGGAACATCTTGGTGTTGGACTAAGAACCCTTGATCCAAAAGCTGTCTTTTCCAAAAGACTTCTCACCCTCAAAGAAGCTGTAACTTACTTCTACTGGTCTGTCTCACTCGAATTGAATCCATATTGGTTTTTATTTGTTGGTTAGTTGGTTGTTGGTTTGTTAGTTGGTACTGGGGATTGAAACCCAGAATTGCTTTACCACTGAGCTACATCCCCAAGCCCTTTCTATTTTTTATTTTGAGAAAGGGTCTTGTAAAGTTGCCCAAGTTGATCTCAAACTTGTGATCCTCCTGCCTCAGCCTCCTGGATCACTGGAATTACAGGAGTGCGCCAACACTCATATTGTTTTGGGGGTTTTAATAACTTGTGATGTCTTCTTCAGGGTGATTCAAGCTTAGTGGGTCCCCTATGACTGAGTCTTCAGTGTGGCTGTGTCCCTGAGCCACTGACCTCTGGCTGTGCATCCCATTCAGCTGGCAGAAGAGATAGCCTACTTGGCCTTCCCTCCAATACTCTGACCCAGGAAGTAAAGGGAATTATCTTACCCCTTTTTTTCCACCTACATATTCCACATTACCACTTCCTTTCTACTGGTGGGCACCTGATTTGAAAAGGGTATCTTACAGACCCCTTCACACTTCTTGACTTTCTCTCCCCTCCCTTCCTGTCCCCCCATGAGCACTGGATGGTGCCCTATGGGGAGATGGCCAGCATCCCATTGGGAGGGTTCTTCTTCCTGCTGAGGAGGGCGTAAGCCACATGATAAATTAAAGTCTAGAATAATTAGAGAAGAACAAAAAGGCAAAGTCAGAATTAGATTTAAGGAATTGGAGCTCCTGATAGGTCCAGTCCATCAGGAGCTGGAGCCAGATAATTAGAATATGGCTCCAGTGATTTATTTAAGGGAGTGCATTCAAGGCAGGGATAAGTTTCAAAGGTGGAGTTTCTTCTTGATGTCTTGCAGTCAGCAGGTTGATTGGCATCTTGGCAGGTCACACCCATCTCAAAGGGGCTGTGCAGCTACAGCAGGTCATCCCATCTCCGGTGCTGTGTGAAATCTTTGGCAGAGCTGAGGGGGAAGTCCACCTGCAGCAGGTGGTCAATCCCTATGGGGGTGCCACGGGAAGTTCTCAATGCCAGACCTATCCCCTCACTGGCTGCAAAGCATAACAGTCCACACACAGCCCACGGATGGCCTGGGACAATGCCCTCAAAGCAGAAGCATCAGAACCATAGTCTGCCCTCATCTACGTTTTGCTCTTTCTGGAAAAATGGCCTCACCCTTCCTGTTCAATGACTCTCTGTCATAACAGCACCCCCTTTTTTCTACCTTCTTTGTTCTGGGCATTACTCATTGTACCTTCCATGGAGCTATTAAACAACATTAATGGGGCTACACTGCAAATGAAATTACTGCAGAGAAAAGCCTCAGAAGGCATTTTGGTGACATTATCCCCATTACATATTCAAGAACAAGCCTAAGTGAAATAAATATCAATAGTTCTGTGTGCAGCGAAGAACCAGTGACCAGTATCAGCCAACCACACAGCTCAACTCTGTCTCAGGGGAAGTGCCTGGGACCCTGATGGCTTTTGATATGAGGCTGTGGGACAAGTACTTGGCATCACCCTCCAACTATCTCCATCTACATGTCCCTCTTGTCACAGAGTTTTGACAAAATTCCTGTTTTAAGTAACATGGAGAATCTTGTGCCATGGGTCTTTCTGGTCACCTTACAATCAATCCAGTCTTCTCACTTAGGAGATGAGGAGGCTGAGGCATAGTTTAGTACTGCCCAAGAGGAAGGGCTCAAATTTATTTCTTTTGACTTTAAGTCCAGTGTTCTACACGACTAATTCTTACCAATAGCGATAACATACTGCGAATGGGTAGGAAGTGGGGGCAGCTGGAAAAACCTTTCCTCTCCAAAATATTTTCCTCATTAACCTGTTTCATATTCCAACACAACAGGGTCCTGTTATAATGCAGATAATGTGTACCAGGGGATGGGTGTGCAGGGAAGTTGATTCATCATTGTGGACATTAAAATCTTGGTATGATATAGATTACGAGTTCCTTTCCCAGGCAGACCCAGTGGAGAGCAGGTTTTATAAAGATAAGTAGACAAAGATGCAAGTGGACCCTGGGCCTATCTCAGGTGGGCAGTGTGGATACTTCAGATGCCACAGCAGAGTGAGGTGGAACTTTTACTTGGGTAGGGCTCAGTGAACCTGGGGGAGGTAGAGATGGAACTTTCAGACTTCAAGACTCCACCCTGGAGGCCATCTACTAGGAAATCCAACTGGAAGCCCTCACCTGGGTGCATAGGCCTTGGCCACACAAAGATAGGCAGGAAGGGGGGAGTATCCCAAGAGAGACAGCCACTCTCTGCGCCCTGCAGCCGGCTCACCTGCCTCTCCTTCCGAGAGGATTATTTTTAGTTGTTCATTCGGCTTGTAGCTGGTGAAAACTTAATTTAGGCAACAGGAAATGATGGAGTCTTTTGGGACAGCAATATTGTGTCAATAGGGAGGATGTTTGCTAAAGATCTTATTTTAGGGATCATGTCTTTCAGTGGAACAACCCTTAGAATTTTGTTTTTAGCATAGGCAACCGCCTGACTGGAGATATTATAGCATTACACATTCAGTTGCAGAGTGTTGCCTCATCTTCACATATGGTAAGAAAAAGCTGAGGAAAATTCACAATGAGCTAAAAACAACAACTTTTATTCTTTGCTAATTTTTTGAATAAACATCCTTATTATCTATCACTGGCAAGGGTAAAAAAATAAATGATAAAGGTAAAAACATTGTTGACAAGTGTCTCTTGAATGCTTGAGGACAGAGGCATCTAGCTTGAATAGCTCAGGCAGTCTTTCTAGGTCCTTCTTTATGCACAAGGATACTCTCAAATATCTGCCTTTTCAGCTTTAAATTCAGTCTATGATTCACATCCCAGACTAGAAATTATTTTCACAGTAGGAGGCCTTTAATTTAACCTCTGTGGAAGATGATTGGATAAAATATGAAGAGTTTAATAAAGGGACAATTTATGAAGTTGTGGGCAAGGCTGAGTATAACCAGCAAGAGATAGTGGAGTGCCTGTGGGCCAGTAGAGCAGGGAGCAGTGGCTTCACTGCCCTGCTCCCAGGGACAAGGAGAGGGAGTGGGGTTAGGCTGGGGAGAAGGTAGCAGGGAGTGTTTGGCATGATCAGGAAAGGGACCTGGGAGTTGGGGAAATAATAATCACCCTATAGGCCTTCTATCCTCTGGCTTCCTTCTGGTGCTCCCCCTTTGGTTTAACCAACTAAGCTAAAAAGGCCAGGAGGCCCTGCAGGCCAGCTTCCTAGAGCATACAGTAGGATTAGAAAATACAGAGGGGAATCAGAAGGTCAAACAGTGGATACTGGCACACTAATCAATTTATAGCTTACATTTTCATTTCATGAATGCATGGGAATGACATATGATTTAAAATCTCTCTAAATGCATCTCTAAAATATCTCTTCTAGTTGATATATAATGCAAACTCTAAGTGATAGAAAGCAAGCTTCTGCTTAGATGCAGTACCTCCAAAGACTGATAAAGCTTGCAAAATCCTATCTCGTGTCACACTCTCAAAACAATTCCAAAGAGCTTCTAGGTGTAAAAGGTAAAGTAATGCCCTGCTAAAAGGTAACATTGGAAAGTATTTTCTGAATTTTGAGTAACCAAAAATTTATCAGGTCACATAAAGCAATAACAACGAATGAAAATATGGGTAAAATGAACTACATTAAAATCGAGAAGTTTAATTTATCAAAAGAGGACTATGAAGATAGTGAAAAGGAAAGCCACATAGTGAGAGAAATTTCCTGTAACACATATAACTTATGACCAAAACATAAAAAATCCTATGAAACAACGAAACTGGCAAATGATCCAATAAAAAAATGGCAAGAGACTCCAACAAATAACCAAAAGCCTAGTACACAGGACTCAATTACCAATGCAGAACATGCAAATTAAACTTATAGCAAAATTCTAGAATCAAAATCTACCGGAATAAATAAAATTAAAAAGAAGGATTAAACTATGCACTAGCAAAATGTGGCACTATGAGAACGCTTTTATATTACTGATTATAAAGTGCTGTAACTACTGTGGAAAATAGTTTGAGCTGGGCATGTTGGCGCATACCTGTAATCCCAGCCAGTTTGGGAGGCCGAGGCAGGAGAATCGCAAGTTCAAAGCCAGCCTCAGCAATTTAGCAAGTCCCTAAGCAACTCAGTGAGACTGTCTCTCTAAATAAAATACCCCCCCAAAAAAGGGGGTGGGGCTGGGAATGTGGGTCAGTGGTTAAGCACCACTGGGTTCAATCCCTGGTACCGAAAGAAAGAAAGAAAGAAAGAAAGAAAGAAAGAAAGAAAGAAAGAAAGAAAGAAAGAGAAATTGGTTTAACACCACATAGTAATGTTGACTACAAACATTCTAAGTGATCCAACAATTCCATTACACACACACACACACACACACACACACGTATATGTGTGTATATATATATGTATATATATACATATATATACACATAATTATGTATATATGTGTATATCTATCTATCTATCTATCTATCCATCCAACAAAAGAGTGTGCCCATGGTGTCAAAAGACTGAACAGGATTGTTTATAGCAGAAGGATTTATAACACTCCTGAAGTGAAAATAAGTCTAATGCCCACCAATAGAAGAATACTACTCAGCAATTAAATTAATGACCTACAGTCACAGACAACCACTTGGAAGATTTATATTCAAAATCAGGCAAAAATTATTTCATGTTGTTAGAAGTAAGAATAATGAATAAACATTTATTCATTGTTTATTCAATGTTTGTTTATCTTTGTGGAGGAACAAGGAGAAAGTGTTTGGGAGAAGACACGAAGGGCTCTCTGTGTTTTGACCTGGGTGGTGATTACATTGGTGTGCTTAATTTGGGTGAATTCATTGAAATATATGTTTAATATTTGCACATTTTTTGTTTGCAGATTATAAGTTAATTTTTAAAAATTTGAAAATAAAAGCATTATAAAAGTTTGAAGGAATTAGATATAAAAAGAAATGAGATAAAACCTGATTCGGGAGAGAAAGTCTGGAATTGATGTAAATGGCAGAGATTCTATTTTAGCCTCCGGAAGCACTGACTATAATAGATCATCATGTGTCGCCTCCCAACCCGAATCGAGAAAATCATGTCCTAAAAAGAAATTGTTAAGGACTTTAAATTTCACCCTATCATCCCTTCACCTTTACAACTAGGCTGAAATTAAAGCTCTATTTAAAAGTGAATTCATTTAATATAACTTAAATTGACTGGCTTATCTGTCCAAGCCAGAACTACATTTCACAGCCCTTCACATACCAGCAAGTGCATACATAACACTTTGTTCTTTGCTTTCCTGAGATCTAAAAAGCCTGCACACGAACAAAACAAATCCATAATACAAATTATGGGTATGGATAATATAAAATCAATGAACCAAAATTATGTATTTTAACAATTTCTAAATAATGTTCTATACCTAATAGCATAATTTGAGGAACTCAATAAAGCGACAAAAATCTATTAACAGTCCTATTAGTCCAAAGTTATTGCCATTTCTTCGGGACACCTAACACATCTCAGCAGAATTTTACAGCTACAGAAAGTGTGAAGGGCAACGATTCCAAAACTCTGGCTACCAACCAGAGTCACATCAAGGTTCAATTAAATCAGAGTTTCATGAACTGATCAGAGTTGCCCCTCTGAATATAGCTGGATCAGACCACCAATCTACCCAGCACACTCAAACAAACCAGCCAGGTAAATGAAGATATTGTATACTAGTTGGCTCCAACCATGTGGTCACTGGAAAATGACTGCTGAAACCTGTGGTCACTGGAAATTTCAGGCTATTCCCTGGATCAACAACCACTTCCCCTGTTACCACCTAGGCCCAGTACCAGTCAGGATGCTGCAGTTACAAAGAAGAATGAGACCAGTCCCTGCCTTAGGAGCTCATGATCATGAATATGTAAATTTTCTCGAATTTATATTACCTATAAACAGACTGAATAAAACTAAAATTGGCTCCATTTTACCACCTAGAAAGTCTTGATCAATACTCTTCCTAATGCAGACTTTCCTCTTTTAAATCCCGACATTTTCATACTCAACATACCATCATTTAGTGACCTGCTTTTTCCCATAGGTGTTTTGTGAACACTATTTCTTCCCCTAGAGGCTGCGCATGATGAACCATATCCACCTTGTTTCTTCCTGACTCCCCAGCATCTGGAAGGAGTTCCCCAGTCAGCAGTCATTCTCATATGTCTTTTTGTTCTTTACAAATTATTCAAAAACAAAATGGGTGAGAGTGTACATTTTACTTCTTTTGGAAGATGAAAACTTTAGTGTTTTTTTCAGAAACCTCCTATTGTACTAACAGCCTTTAATAATGATCCTTGCCTGTTTGCACAAGAACACCTTTCCAAATACTTTAAAAAAAAAAAAAGTCAGCTCTCACCTGTTTCCAGAAGCCTTTGACCTGATTGAGACCATGGGCACTGGAGGCTCAGGTGGGTCCCCATGAACACAATGATCTTCCTTCTGCACCTTTACAAAAGGCCTAACCATAGGGCCTGGGTCACAAGGTGGTGGCCACACTAATGTTGCTACTGCCAGCAATACACCTAACAGGGCCTGAGTTAGATAAGTGTTCAATAACTTCTGACTGTGTTTTTCTCATCTGTTGCCACCACTGCCAAAGATACTGAAGTCCCCTCTGCAAATTCTGCATCAAGGCTCATTTTATACAGAAGAGCTTTGCTTCAAAAGCATTCCCCTTTGTGTTATCTTTATATTTTAAATTTGTTGCTTATCGTACATATAGAACATGTAGAACTAACAGTGCTTCAGTAGGCTACTGGTATTCTGATTTATTACTTGACATTAGTTCAACTAGTCTGGAAGGACTCCCATAGTCTATGTGAATGAAGGGTGCCTGTCCCTATGGCTGAGTGACCAGCTGGAGGGGACACTCAGCTCTACCTGGCAGTCCTTTCCTCAGCATCACACATATAGTGACTCAAGATGTTGTGTGTGTGTGTGTGTGTGTGTGTGTGTGTGTTAAATAGAGTATCAAGTAGGTGGAAGAATAAGTTTATATGCTTCTTTTTTCACTGTTATTAATAAGGTTTCATTCACTCCTTTGTCCATTTCTGTCAGGTAAATTTGAGTCCTACTAACTGGACTAATGCACCCTCAGGGCTGAGCTTTACAATGTAGGCCTTCATAATGAACAACAAGGGCCTCAAGGAAATGGAAGAGAAGCCCCTTCTCCTTTTCTTTTTCCCCATAGAACTGCTTCCAATAAGCTAATGTGATACAATATTAAATTAAGAGTAGTCAGATGAATATCAATCTTGCTTTTGTGTATGAGTGGTTGTTACTAACTTATTTTTTTCCTTTATCAAAAAATCTGTCCTTGAAACATAATATGAACAAAGGGTCTTGTAAGAGCACCAAGACTAGAAATTGTTGCCATGACCTGTGAAAATAACAGTGCTTGTTATTCTCTATTCCTCTTCCCTGCCCCCACCATGCCATCTCTTCCTTTCCAAGCCAGATTCTCTGTGCCGAGGAGGCTGAGCCCCACAGAATTCATGGCCCCCAGCAGTGTGCATGGCCTTGTTGGCTCTGGACAGTTGGAGAGCTAGGCTTTGGCTGATGTAAGGAAACCAACCATAGCAAAATTTAAGGAGGCCTTCATCTTACGTGCCACTCTGCATCGTGTGAGCCTGAGGGGGACACCTCACTTGCCTCATCCAGGAAATCAGGGGCTGGTGCTCATTCTTTACTTTGGATTATGTTTCTACTTATGACTATTGTCCTTGTCCAGGAAGGGACAGTAGGGAATTCTCTGTGAGGGCTTAGCTCACTGGGGTCCCTGGGCCCTTCCAGCCCTAGAGAAAGAAATGATTTCCCACTATTGTTGATTTCTCGGTGCCCCAATTTCCCATGATGGTTTCCTTAGTTCAACTCACACCTACATAACTAATTCCTATGTTAAAGCCTCTTGAACCGTCTCCAGCTGGCTGGGCTGGAAAGATGAGCTGGGTTTCAAGGGGCTGGATGCAGCAAGAACTAAAGAAAACAGCCAAGAAACCATGTAACACATGAAAATGAGTTTCTAAGGTCGGGGGTGGGACTGCTCAGTGACTCCAAGGCTCAGCTCCTCCTCGCTGGACAGCACTGGAAAGAGAGCATGTACCCAGATTTCTTTTATTTTATAGGGGACACACACACAAAGGAGGTTCAATGGAATGTTCTTCACCAAACAAGGCAGGGAATAGGGTTTCGAAGGCCGTGTCTTGCTTTGTGATGTCTTGTGGTCAGAAGATTGATTGACATCTTGGCAAGTCACACCCATCTCAGGTGCTGTGTGGGATCACAGGCAGAGTGAGAGGAAGGCACACTTGCATGCACAGCCCAATCAGTTTGCAACGCCAGACCAGTCCCCTCATACACTCAAATGCTATAGCTCACACAAGCCCATGGATGACTTGCAACATTGAACCATCTGACTTGAAAGTTAATCCCAAAAAGGAATCAATTTATTGGCTAAGCCAATAATCTAACAACCTAAAAAACAAAAACAAAAACAAAAAAGGTTATTCTAATTATTTATCTTACTTGATAATTTGTTATCAAAATAAGGTGATAATAATGTGATGCTCAGAACTCAGCTTTCTTTCTTTCTCTCTTTCTTTCTTTCTTTCTTTTTTTTTTTTTTTTTTTTTTTTGTTGTTATACTGGGAATTGAACTCAGGGCTTTGTACATGCAAGGCATGTGTTCTCTGCTTGAGCTACACCCCCACCCATTGGTGTCCTAAACTAATACAGATAATCAAAATGGTACTCTGTCAAATCAGGAAAGAAAAGGAAAAGAACTTAAAGTCTATGCATTTACTCAATTGCTTATTTTAATTTAAAAAACTGAGAGTTCTGTCCCATTTAAATAAACACATGAGAAGGAAAATTTCCGTGCAAGTTGGAAGTCTGGATAAAGGAAGTATTTAGGAAGCAAGTATATCAGACCCTGTATAAATACTGCCATAATGGTAAATTGGGGTATTTTGGAGAGTGTCTGGCTATATCTTTCCTGATTCTCCAGAATTCCTGATTTTCTATTGCTATGATAAAAGGGCAGTGATCCATTGTGACTCCCATAAATTCAGGTGCATTTCCTCAATGTTGTGCAAAGCATACTTGGGAAGATGCATTATGTTGCTGCATAGAAATGCACATGAGTAGCTAGTGGGGTGTCACATGCCTGTAATGCCAGTACTAGAAGGTTGAGGCAGGAGGTTACAAGTTCAAGGGCAACTTAGCAAGATCCTATCCTAAACTAAAAAGGGCTGGGGAATGAAGCTCAGTGGTAGTGTGCTTGCTTACCATGAGTGAGGCCTTGGTTTTAGTTTCTAATATTGCAAAAAACAAAAACAACAACAACAAAAAAACATACAAACAAAACTCCTATGGGTGATACAGCAATTCATTTACTTAACACAACTTTTTTTCCCTGAGAATTATCAACCACCCAATTGCTTTGGCCCCAGGGAACCTGTTTAACAAGTCTGTACTATCAACCAGCCAAGCACAACAACATCCATTGTCATGTTTTGAGAAGGTTCAGATTTAGTTTCCCATGATTAGAAGTGACAGGGGAGGAGGTGAAGAAACCGCCCTTGGTTCTGGATTGACACCTCTGCCCTCAAGCCCTGTCTACTTGGTGTTTGCTAACCCAATGATGGGCTGTGACAAAGCTCAAAGTTACCTTTGACCTTTGACCTGCTGACCTGTTAGCACACTGTGTTAGATGAAGAGAGGCTTCAGAAGCCATTGGCACACTGCTCAGGTCTGTTTTGATAACAACATAATTGCAATTTTCCAGTGTGAAGCTCTGTCAGCTGTAAAGACACTGATGTCTTGATTTACACATGTTCAGAACTGGACTAGCTCTTGATATGGAAATATTAATTAGTATTATAACTGCTTTTTAATTTGCATATTCTGTTAATTAACTTTCTCTTCAAGAGTGACCAGATTTGGAACATGGGAGCAAGAGAACTATAGAGATGAAAAAGATTTTAAAGGCATGTTTTTTGACTGACCTTCATGATTCTGAATTGACTCTACCTTTGTCCCTACCCTGGGGTATTTGTGTTTCCACCTGCACACCTCTAGTGATTTCACTGGGTGGAGAGAAGAGGAGGGAATGTGTGCTAATATCCAACCATTTGTGGGTTATGCTTATATATCCTAGGCATTTTACTTTTTTCCTTTATTCCCTACAGTCATCCTAGAAGATAGGCATTGTTATTTTCAATTTGCAAATGTTGAAACAGGTTCAGAGCATTTAAAGTTGTTCTTAAAAACAAGTGTGTGGATTTGAGTTTCAGAACCAACATGTAAGAACTTGGAACTCACCACTCCCATTCTAACAAGAAAAAGCTGAAAAAACTGAAAATCAATGACTCATCAAATAATCAAGGTCACAGGGCAAACCACCACCCCAAAATATGGAGAGACAGGTGAATATGGAGAATGCAACTGAGATCCACTAACCTTGGTCAGAAGCCACTGGAGTCATAAACTGGCAAGAACATTTAAAGGGTAATTTTGACAAATTGCTGGAAGCTGAGAGTATATTAGCTAAAGAGTAAGAAACTACTGAAACTATGGTTTTAGGGGAGATTCCACGATTTGATGGGCTTTAACCCCTCTAGGTTCTCAATGTAAAGATGAAAGAAAGATTCCCTTGTGAATCTTTCCCTGGAGTGGGAGAGGGAGGGAGTTCAGACATGAATCACACCCACAGCATTCTGCATAACACACTCCATGGGAGACACTTTTCTTGAACCTTCTTTCAGGAAGGAGAAGCCATTCCTATCTTTCCAGATTATTCTAACCCTATTGTCTAATGAGAGGGGAGATAACCATAATCAACAGAAATCAAATATTTAAGGAAATAGATTGGGAACGTTGCAACCAGGGAAGAGAGCAGGAGGCAAGAAGACACTGTGAATGATCCTGCCCATGAACTCATGTCCTTTAGAAGAATGAGAGTTGATCTGAAGATTATAGACTATTCCCTCATAAAAAATATTCCATTATGGTTACAGTGGGTTGCACTGGAAAAGATACAGATTCTCTCTAAAAAGCCCAAAGTTAGTGAAGGAAACGAAGGCAAGGAACAGAGAAATAAACAGCTCACCTTCTAACTAGATCAACATAAATCCTTATACTAACCATCCAGGCACAGTGCATGCCTATAATCCCAGCAGCTTGGGAGACTGAGGCAGGAAGATCACAAGTTTAAAGCCAGCTTCAGCAACTTATCGAGGCCTCAAGCAACTTAGCAAGACCCTGTCTCAAAATAAATAAAATAAATGGGCTGAGAGTATTGCTCAATAGTTAAGAACCCATGGGTTCAAAACAAAACAAAACAAAAATACTCATACCTACCAAGGTTTCTATTACTTAATAAAACATGCACGGTTCTTTCGTTACTTAGTTAGTTAGTTAGTTAGATAGTTAGTTAGTTTGTTTGTTTAAATCACAAAGCCTGACAAAAAGCAAGAAAAACACAGTCTAAAAAACAGCAGTCATCAGAATCAGATCCAGACATAACACAGACATGAGAATTATCAGGGAATTTAAAATAAGTATGATTAATATATTAAGGGCCCCCATGAAAAAAAAGTAGATGACATGCTAGAACAAATGAGAAATGTAGGAAGAGAAATAGAAAGTCTAAGAAAAAATCAAAAGGAAGTTTTAGAAATAAAAAAAAATACCACCACAGAAATAAAGAATACCTTTGATGGGAGCATTTGACATTTTTAACATTTGGTATTTTTGACATTTGGCATTTGACATTTTTGACACTTGACATGGCTGAGAAAAAAAAAAAATCAGAGCTTGAAAGTAGTTAAATGTTCCAAACTGAAATACAAGGAGAAAGAGAGAGGGGATGGGGACACATCATCGGAATACTGAAAAGTGAGGAATAGAACTGTCTGAAGTAATAATGGATGAAAAGTTTTCAAAATTAATGTCAGACATCACCAATCACAGACCAATGAAAGTTAGAAAAGGCAAACAGAATAAATTTTAAAAAATCAAACAAACAAACAAAAACAATTGTCTAGGTATGTCATATGCAAACTGAAGGAAGTCAAGACAAGGAGCAAATATTTAAAGAAGCCAGAGAGTGAACACACCTAACCCTTACAGGAACAAGATAAGAATTACAGCAGATTTCTTTACAGAAACGTGCAAGAAAGTTGAGAGTGGAGTGAAATCTTTAAATCATTGGAACTAAAACCAACCAACCATACAAAAACACTGTCAACTGAGGACATTAGATCTAGCAAAATTATCCTCCAAAAATAAAAGGAAATAAAGACTCTCAGAAATGCAAATGCAGAGAATTCTTACGAACAATCTTTTTATGAAAGAAATCTTAAAAGAGGGAAAATTATATAGGCCAGAAACTTGAATCTATGTAAAAAAAAAAGGAAGAGCATCATTTACATGATTGATCTATAACAATATTTTTATTCAGAGAAATAATAGTAATAATGTATTGGGTAGTTAGAGTATATGGATAAATGTAGTGAATCAGAGAAATGTCAAAAGAGATGGGAGGAAGGAACAGGAAATATTATGTTATGAGGCACTTATACCACGTATAAAAAGATATATTGTTATTTGAAAGCAGACTGAGATTAAAGTATATATTTAAATTCTAGGGTAACTATTGAAAAGATAAAAAAAGAAGTACAACTAAAATGCTAAAGTAGAATCATACAAATATGTATAACCAGAGAAGGTTGAGAGAGAGGAGAAAATCAAACATTCACACAGCACTGTTCTAAAATATAAGCAAATCTTAACCCTTATGATGCTCATTACAACCGTAAGTGGGAGCATTATCCTCACCTCCTGGTGGGGAAACTTAGGTACAGACTCGTTCAATGTCTTGGCCAAAGTCACACATCTAGAAAATGGTGGAGCTGGATTCCAATCCCAGGCAACGCTTACTCTCCTGCCTCACATTGAATGGACTCATTAATATTAGAACCAGAATATGGAATGAAATCTCTGTCAGGAACAAACTCATCTACATCCATTTGCAGCTCTTGGGTAAGCCTGAAATTTTACTTTTAAAGATTTTTTCCATGGTATTTACATAATGCATTCATTGTAAAACAATTAATATAGAAGCACAGGAAAAAATCAAAAATAATTCTAGTATCCAGAGTAAATCATGTTAATATTTTAGTAACAAGGCATCTTACATCTCTTTATGCATACATGCAAATATGTGGATAAAGCTGCACTAAATGAGGGAAGAGCCTCTTACTTCTTTTTCTGTGTTCACTCCCTTAACTTCTTCCTAACCTTTCACCTGCTCAAAACTGAGAAATCAGTTTTAACATAAATTTATTATAAATGTGTATTTGCATTTATAGAGATTTTGTTATTTGTTTTACAAAAGTGGAATCAGATTTTGTCATTTCCCCGGGGATTGCTTGTCACTCTAAGACATGGTGGAAATTCTTCAGATAGATTGGTGTAGACACAACTCACCCATTCTAATGAGGATCGGGTATGGGTGAATCACAGTGAATTCCATGGTACTCTTGTTTTTGCCAGTACAAAATGCTGCAATTAAAAACTTACACAGGTTGGCACATGCTTAGTGGCACACACCTGTAATCCCAGTGGAGGCTAAGGCAGGAGGATCGTGAGTTCAAAGCCAACCTCTGCAACTTAGTGAGGTACTGTCTGTAAATAAAATATGAAAAGGGGCTGAGGATATGGTTCAGTGTTTAAGCACACCTGAGTAAAATCCCAGGTACAAAAAAAGACAAAACAAAACAAAAAAACTTACACAGATCTTCTCATTAAACAAGCATATTTAACTTCTGTTTCTTTGCCAAACCCCATTAAAAGTACAGCAAATGGATTGTTTTAAAGCATAAATCCACAAGGAGAGTAGGAGAGAAAACATCAGCACTAAGTGGACAAATGGCATCTATCTCAGCCGACTTCAGAAAGTTGAAGGAAAGCCAAGATTAATCTGGACATTTCATAGAACCTCCAAAGGTTTAGGGGCACATGGCATCAGGCACCTCCTGAAGTGGAAGGGGAGATCAAAGTTAAATAGTAGAATTTATTTAGTCTGCTTGAGAAGCAGTGAGATTTCTCAAGCAGACTAAATAAAATAAAGTCCCCTAGCTCTTTATTTTATGCGATTAAGTGACTGCTAGTTTCCACCCTGAAGTATCAAAACTAATTCTCTGGAGTAGGAAAATTAGGGTCTCTGTAATATGGAGGGACCCTAAACAATTGAGACAGGAGATAGATACATTTAACAAAAGAGAATTTGATATACAAAAATATTTACATACTAAATAACCTTATTCTTTCATTAGATTCTGGCAATGCAGGAAGCTGAATATATTCTAACTGGTCAAGCAACTAGAAGTATCCAGTGACCTCTCTGGGGATTGTAATCATCCTGCAAAAAAGATCTGAAGATACTGATATCAATTGTTCCCAAATGAAATACTCCTGCTGCATCTTCCCACTAAGACGACCACAATGGTAAGATCAAGTGCAGACAGCTTTTTATTATCTTCTCAATGTCTCATCTTAAATATGAGTTAAGGTTATCAGATATTTAAAATCTTCATCATGAAAGATGCAGACCAAATTTAAACTAGAATGAAAGAGAGATGAGACAGAGAGAAAAGTGATAAACAATGTCTATCTTCAGTAAAGATATTACATTTCTGAAAGAACAGGATAATATTTTTTAAAGCAAGATTCTTTAGAGAACATAAAAGATCTCTTAGAGAAACATAAGAAATGACAAACTCAAAAGAAAGTTTTGAATCTCTGCCCATAATAAAGCAAAAATTGAAAGAAAGTGGGGAAAAAAGATTGCAAGGAAGATTAAAAGAAATGAGAATTTTTAAATGATTAGAACAGTGCCTGTCATATAGAGAAAAGAAAAAAAAAATAATAATGATTCTAGAAAGATAAAATGTAGTGAGAAAAAAATTACCAAAGAGACAATTCAAGAAAATTTCCCAGAATGGAAGAACATGACAAAATACAACAAATCTCCTAGAGTCCAACACAATCATTTAGGCATACCATTGTGTGGAACAGACTCTTGGAACAAAGGGCAGAAACTTCCATAAATGGAAGGGGGAAGTAAACAGATTTTATACAAAAGATCAAGAAATCAAAATCTCTGGGGACAGTCTAAAGGCAGTTCTAAGAGAAAAACACATAGCATTGAGCTCATATATTAAAAGAATAGAAAGATACTAAATAAATAATCTGACATTCCATCTCAAGTTCCTAGAAAAGTAAGAAGAAACCAATACCAAAATCAGTAAAAGACAGGACATGATTAAAATCAGAGCCCAAATCACTGAAATTGGTTGGTACAAATAAGACAAGAAGAGCTTAAGTTATCTCTGTTTGCTGATGACATGATTCTATATTTAGAAGACCCAAAAAACTCCATCAGAAAACTTCTAGAACTCATAAATGAATTCAGAAAAGCAGCAGGAGACAAGATAAACAGCCATGAATCAATCGTGTTCCTATATTCCAATGATGAATCTGCTGAAAAGAAATTAGGAAAACTACCCCATTCACAATAGCCTCAAAGAATAAAAAATACTTGAGAATCAACCTGACAAAAGAGGTGGAGGATCTCTACAATGAAAACTACAGAACACTAAAGAAAGAAATTGAAGAAGACCATAGAAGATGGAAAGACCTCCCATGTTCTTGGATAGGCAGAATTAATATCATCAAAATGGCCACACTACCAAAAATGCTATACAGATTCAATGCAAGTCACATCAAAATTCCAATGCATTCTTCACAGAACTAGAAAAGACAGTTATGAAATTCATTTGGAAAAATAAGAGGCCAAGAATAGCCAAAGCAATCCTTAGTGAGAAAAGCAAAGCAGAAGGCATCACAATAGCAGATCTCAATTTATATTACAGAGTTATAGTAACAAAAACCACATGGTGCTGGCACCAAAACAGGCATGAAAACCAATGGAATAGAATAGAAAACACAGAGACAAACCCACATAAATCCAGTTATCTCATACTAGACAAAGGCGCCAAAAACATATTGGAGAAAAAAATAGTCTTCTTAGCAAATGGTTCTGGGAAAACTGAAAATCCATATGTAGCAGGATGAAATTTTACCCCCATCTCTCACCCTGTACAAAATTTAACTCAAAGTGGATCAAAGGCCTAGGAATTAGAGCAGAAAACTTGTATATGCTAGAAGAATATGTTGGCTACACACTCCAACATGTTGGATCAGGAACTGACTTCCTTAACAAGATTCCTAAAGAGAAGAAATAAAATTAAAAATCAATAAGTGGATGGCATCAAATCAGAAAGCTTCTTCACAGCAAAGGAAACAATTAAGAGCATTACAAGTGAGTCTACAGAATGGGAGAAAAATCTCTACAACCTGCTTTTCAGATAGGGCATTAATATCCAGAATATACAAAGAACTCAAATTCTTCACACACACACACACACACACACACACACACACACACACAAATCAATCATTGCATGGGCAAAAGGACTAAACGGAACCTTCTCAAAGGAAGAAATACAAAAGGCAGTCAATAAATATATGAAAAAAATGTTCAATATCTCTAGCAATCAGGGAAATGCAAATTAAAACTACATTGAGATTTCATCTCAGAATGGCAATCATCAAGAATACAAATAACAACAAATGTTGACAAGGATGTGGGGGATAAGATTTCACATTGTTGGTGGAATTACAAATTAGTACAACCACTCTGGAAAGCAGTATGGAGGTTCCTCAACAATCTAGGAATGGAATCTCCAAATGACCTAGTTATCTCACTCCTCAGTATATATATCCCAAAAAATTTAAAATCAGCATACTACAGTGACATAGCCACATTATTTCTTATAGCAGCACAGCTCACAATAGCCAAGCTATTGAACAAATCTAGGTGCCCTTCAAGAGAAGAATGGATTTAAAAAATGTGGTATGTATACAACAGAGTATTTCTTAGTGATAAAGAAAAATGACATGATGGCATTTGCTGGTAAAGGCATGGAACTTGAGACTATCATGCTAAGTGAAATAAACCAGTCCCTCAAAGCCAAAGGTTGATGTTTGAACATTTTTTCTCTGATATGCAGAAGCTAATCCAAACTAAGAAGGAATATAACAAAGTTTAAAAAAAAAAAAACAACAGTAGAGTAGATGAAGAGAATTGGAGGGGAAGGGAGGTTATAAAGGAGGAATATTGGAATGAATCTAACATAACTCTCCTTTGTACACATAAATATACCACAGTGACTCTCACCATCATGTATATTCACAAGACACTAATTTAAAAAAATCTGTAAGTAGATAGCAGAAAGAACAGTGAAAGGGGAATAGAGGGAGGGAGGAGGGGAAGAAAAGGGGAAGTACTAGGGACTGAATTTTACAATTTTATAAAAAGAATTTTGTCAAAATGAATTCTAATTTATGTATAACTAAAAGGAACCAGTAAAAAGAAATAGAATGCCATTGGACTTCTCAACAGCAATTATGGAAACCTGAAAATAATGGCTAGAATGCCTTCAAAAGTCTAAAGGACAATATTTCCAACCTAAAATTTTCTGCTCAGTCTACCAATTAAAAGTGAGGTATAAGTGACATTTTTCAGAAATATGATGTCTCAAGGTTTCTTTGCATTTCAGGAAGGTGCTGGAGGACACGACACATTAAATGAGGGAGAAATAGTTCCTAAAATGAAAGACATTCTCCTCTTCTCCTTCTTCCTACTGCTCCAACGCCCACCATTATCATGCGCAGTGAGTATTGTTTTGATTTCTGTTTCTACAAACTAAAACTCCACTGAATTTTGCAGCCTCATCATACTACCTGACCTAGCTTGTAACCCAAACCTCAAATCCACTCTACACCTGCTGCTACACCACACCACTGCACAAGTATACCAGGTGCCTACCACAATGCACCATGAATCCTGGATTTTTTTTCTTTCACTTACACATAATGATTGTGCATATTTATGTGGGATGGTGTGAAAATTTGATATATTTATACAACATGATTCCATTAAATCAGGGAAATTACCATTTCCAATTCTTTACACATATATCATCTCTTTGCATTGGTGTTATGGTTGGATGTGAGGTGTCCCCCAAAGGCTGTCATTTGAGACAATGGAAGAAGGCTCAGAGGAGACATGATTGAGTTGTAAAAGTCTTAACGCAATCAGTGAATTAATCCTCCCACAAGGATTAACTGTGTGGTGATTGAAGTGGTAGGTTGTGGCTAGAGGAGGTAGGGACCAGGGATATGGCTATGGGATATATATTTTGTATCTGGAGAGTGGAGTCTGTCTGTCTCTCTCTCTCTGCTTCTTGATCACCATGATGTGACCTGCTTCCCTCTGCCACATGCTCCTCCATGACGTTCACCCTCTCCTCAAATCCCATGAAATGGAGCCCGGTTTCTATGGACTAAGACCTCTGAAACTGTGAGCCCTCAAATAAACTTTTCCTCCTCTCTAGTTGTTCTGGTCAGATTCTTTAGTCACAGCAGCAAAAAAGCTGAATAAAACAACTGGAAATCTTTGAACTCCTCTCTTTAGTTCTTTATAACATGTATAAAACATTATCATAAATCATAGTCATTGTACTGTGCTATAGAACACTAGAATTTATTCTTCCCATCTAACTATATTTTGATACTTGTTCCCTTCCCTCTGTCTCCCTCCCCACCACCCACCCTAGCCACTAGTGACCAGTATTCTACTCTCTACTTCTACTAACTCAACTTTTTAGCTTCCACATATGAGTAAGAGTTTGAAGTATTTATCTTTCTGTGCCTGGTTTACTTCAATTAACATAACATCCTCCAACTTCATCCATATTGCCACAAGTGATAGGATTTCATTCCTTTTATGGCTGAATAATATTCCTTTGTGTTTATATACCATATTTTCTTATCCATTCATCTGTCCATGGATACCTTGGTTGATTCTGTATCTTAGCTATTGTGGATAATGCTGCAATAAATATGGGAGTGCAGCTATCTCTTTGATATATTTATTTCATCTCCTTTGGATAGATACCCAGTAGTAGGATAGCTGAATTATCTAAACGCATGATCTTCTACCCATTGCTGTTAAAAATCCATCTTGTTAGATTTGTCCCATAGCTCCAGCCTGTCAAAATCTTTTTGGATCCTAATTCTATCAGCCAATGCCTTTGCTATACTTTCCAGACTCCTGTCATCCACAAATTAAATCAATGTGCCCTTTAAACTTTCAGCCAAGGCTTGGACATAAATGCCAAGCAAGCCAGGCTGCATCCATCCAGGAGTTCATCAATCACTGCCAATAACTATTCTTCCAGTTGTGAATTTTCCTAACTCTCATGGGTGATGCTCCCATAGATAAAATCAGATCTATGGATAGAAAGCTTATAATGTTATTAAAGGGGTATCTGGTTTCTCTGCCCTAATGCAAGTCGTGAGTCCAAAGACACAAATATTTGAATTAGGTGAGCAGTGCATAATTCTCTCCGCCTCAGTTTATGAAAACTGTCTACAAGAAAACTACAGAAAAGAAGCATCTCATACAACAGTTTTGTTCTAAAACTGAAATAATGTACCCCTTAAAACTCTTTAGGATCATGGTCTCTTAATAAGATCATCAACACTACTTTTACTTCCAGTATTGGAGCAGATTGCTTATTTTAGTTGAATATCATTGAAAGTAGTTGGTTCAATTTTAGTGGCCATATTAAAAAATATGCATATTTAAAATATCAGAATCCTACAGTGTGGCCAGAAGCTCCCTCTGTTAGAGAAAGAGGCAAACCCATTGAGTGAAGAGCAGGCTTTCCTTTTGACACCAGGAAACACAGCCAGGATGAAGAATGGCTGAAAAGATTAATCAGTCTTTCACTCTCTCAATCTCTCCAATTCCCTAGAGTAGAATTTGCCTAACTTAGGGGTATAATGATTATTTAGTAGTACCATGTTTTTAAAGAAAGGGACAAGAGTGTGCAGATTTCTGAAATCTGAGGTTAGAAAGTTAAAATCTTTAGAGAGGGACAATCACTCAAAAATAGATTGGTTAGTTTACAATTTGTTATCTTGGGGAATTCTGAGCTGCCCATTTCAGCAACAGGGTAAGTGTCCATTATGATCCAGGTTACAGTTTAGTTACATGGCTATCCTGGGGAATCACTGGGTGCCAGTGTCTACTCTTTGTACTTTCTATATGAGGTTGAGAAGAGATCAGTTCAACAGGAAACTGGGATTTTTGAGTTCCCTAATGTTAACAAAAAAATAAATAAATAAAGGCCAAGGAGGAGTCAGTGCTCCTCCATTGTCTCTTCTGGCCAGCAACCCATAGGCAGGAGGAAAGCACATCTCAACTAAGGAGAGGTAGAGGGTTGGTCCTCCGTACCAGGGAACTGCAAAAGAAAAACAAGTGTACTGAGAAATGTGATCCTCGGTGCCATGCTGTGTGTTTGCCTCATGCACTGGGTAAAACTTCTGTAAAAGAGACGTGGGGAACTGTAACTCCATGAGGGTTAAAGGTTGAGAGCATAATTATCTATTTTCTTGGAGGTTAGAAGATGCTGCCATTATCCTTGACCCCAAGGAGAGGTAACGATAGTTGTTATTTTAACATATTCATCACCACAGGAAAAGAATAACATTTTTAATCCAGCAATCCCTTTGGGTCAGGGCCTGAGCCAAATATGGATGAAATTGTAACCCAGCCCAGAAACCCTTGCACAGGTGAGGTGCCTGGAGAGAGATGCATGATATGGAAAAGAGCAATGCCTATCGCTAAATTAAAACTTGGACTCATTTGGTCTTTAGCTTCATGATGAAAGCACTTAGGTTCAGTAATTTACAGAATTAAATGTTGCTCATATTCAAGAGCTTTTAGTAGAAAATGATACAATTAAATGACCAATGTTTCAACAGAGCATTTTCAAACCTTATTCTTAATTCAATTTAACCTTTTTAGAAAAACTATTTAGCAGATAAATTTTGTCCTACAACCATACAAAAGAATAAAATGAAATCATACTTGTGAATTCTTACTTGCAAATATTAACTTTTTCCATGCATTTTAAGCCAGTGCAATAGATTTTGTACTGAAATAGAAATCTACATTTTAATATATACATACTCAAGCCCTGGGTAGTTTAGTGGCTTCCAGCACTTATTGATCTCATAATATCAAAACAAATACCTTTTTTTTCTTTTTCTTTTTGCCTTCAGGCACTTAATCTTCCATTAGAGGGGATCAGTTACCAACATTGTCTGTAGAGAGCTTTAAGGCTGAATTAAAATTATACCAAGTAAACAATTGTGTCATTTATATTTGTTAGAGGGCGGTCACCATCTGGCTTATTCTGCATGTGCTTTCGGGACCCAAAGTTATAGGGCAATTTTTCTGGTGGAAGTTTTTAATCAAACTGTCATCTCCTGTCTAAGCCATCTTGTTGAAACATGACATTTCTGACCCTGGAAGCATCATGGGAATTTGAAGGAGAATATAAATTTGTTTTACTGATTTTTTTATTGCTTGACCAAAAAAAATTAGCTTTGTATGTATTAAAATATTAAAATTTAAAGGATCTTGTGCCCAGATGTAGCAAGATATAAATTAATAAAAATCTTGAAACTATTATGTATCTTATTCTCCTTTGAATCAAATTACTGTGGCCAACATTTACTAGGCAATTTCTATACACACCAGGCTCTGTTATTGCTGAATTGTGTTTGACTTAATCTACACAGTCACTTTATGCACTATGCTTTATTATTGCTTTCAATTTTGCAGATAAGGAAACTGAGGCAGAGACTGCATAAGTATCTTTAAGTAACTTGCCCAAGGATTTAAGCCCAGAGCCACCAGATTTGAGCCGAGGCATTAGACCAGTAGTATGTGTGTTCTACCATATATCATTTGGAACAATCTACTTGCAGACTAGGAAGTCCTCACCCAAGCCTGGGACCAGTGACTATAAAACCCAGAGAATGAGTTGGATAAAAATAGTGCATTTTCAAATCCTGATACCTCATTGTGTTTTCAAATGCTGGTCTCTATTATAGAGATCTTGGCCAAGCAAACAGGGGGGCTGCTCTTGTTGCAAAGAAATTTTTTCCATGAATATTACATGTAGGGAAATAAAAAGGAAGCAAGTGTTGTTGTTTTTTTTTAAGCATTTAGTTCACCTTCTCCACTTTTACCATCTTTGTAAAATAGGGCCAGATTCTTTTGTTTATAATGACAGTTGCTATGAATTACCTTTTCATCATTTCAGCTTCAGTAATCAGAGGATTGTGGAGCTTTTTCATTAGGCTTTTTTTCTCCCCTCTTTCTCTCCCTAAAAAGAACATGATGAGGCATTTTCTCCATTCTTTCAAAATCTAAACTCTCTAAACAAGCTGTGCTCAGGCTGCGCTGTGGATATTTGACAGTAGGAACTCACCTGGTTGGTGTAACAGCTACTTACTTTACTTGTTGCTGTCAGAAGCAATGATGGATGTTTTGCACAGAAAAGCACTGGATGTCCTATTTGGAAAGCAGTTGACAGTTTAAACTATTGCCATGGGCTTAGTGCAGCCCTTTGTAGCTGAGGTGGCCTGATGATAGCTTCAATCAATGGAACACAAAATCATCTTCCAGGTTCCTAGTCAGTAAAAAACAATGTCTTATGTTGCAAAACATAGTTGATACTTGAAGTCTCCTAAGCTTGAAGTTAGGAGATGAAATAGAGGATATGTTTGAGTGATTTCATTTTCTGCCTTCTGTCTTTACATAAAGTATTTCAAGCTTCAAAGGGACTTCAAGATTCATCTAGTTTAACCCTGGACTTTTCTCAGAGAAAGAAAAACTTCCAAGATGGAGACTTTTGTCTTAAGCTCTATTCTGGGAGGGAGGTCTGAGCTCATAGCACTTCATCACTAGGAGAACACCTTCTACTGGACTCACTGAGCCTACCAGCATTTCACCAGCATGTGCCATGTGCTATGTACTGCTTAGCTCTAGGAGTGCTAAGGATGAATGACCTGCATCTTCTCTTTGCCTGAAAAAGGAGATAGTCAGGTGCCAGAAGTTGGCAAACCTTGACCAGCATGCTAAATCTCTAAGTGCATTGGCTCATGTAAGTTTATGTCTGTTTTTGAGGTGCAATGAAGAACGGTACTGTTATTACAGAGACCATGTGACCCATGAAGCTAAAAATATTTATAATTTGTTCTTAATAGAAAATTTTTGCCAATGTCTGGTCCATCCCCTCTCCCTTTGGGGTGGTAGTAATTAGAAATGAGTGGCTGGTAGAGGAACTGGCTCAGAAAAGCCCCAGGTCTCACAAAACAGAGTCAGTGTCACTAGAGGAGGCTCATGACTACAAATGCAACACACTCTGCTTTCCTAGACCCCATTTAGGATACTTCATGGCTCCTGAAGGTGTTTGAGGTAGAAAGTCTTAATTGTGTACAAGGCCAACTAAGATGGAGAGATGAAAGAGAAGCTCTTCCTCACTGAGTCTCAGTGCTAGGTCTCAACGTGGGACATTGCTTCTTCACCAGCAAATCTCATTACAAAATCTCATTACAAAATCTCCAGGCACTAGTGAGCTATAGAGGATGTAGCAGAGAGTGTACAACGACACTCTTTTGACCCCAAGCACAGGTATTTATTGGCCCTCAGAACCTGGAGCAGCACCTGGCATGTGACAGATCCTCTATAATTACTGTTGAGTGAATCAGTGGTGGAGAAAAGGGCAAAACAGAGGAAGTTATTAATGATGCTTTTTAACTGGCCAATGGACATGTTGTGATTGTCTCATTGTGTTTTTTTAAATTTAAAAAAAAAAAAATTTTTACTTACTATTTTTAGTGGCGTGAAAGTAGCTTTTTTTGATTAGGAAAATATCCCAAGTAAATGAAGTCCTTGTGGTTTGAACAACTATTATAACTTGTTTTATCAACACATAAATCTCCTGACAGTTGCTAATGAGAAAGCCTAGAGATTGAACAGATAACAAATTTGGCTGGGTCTTCCATAGTCTACTCAATGAACTTTTAACAAACTGGACTTTTAACTTTTAACCCTTGGCTGGTCCATGGATTCCTGCATATGGAAAAGTCTTGATGGCTAGATAGAGGAACTGTATTTTTATATCACAGGCAATAGATATCAATTTTTAAATAATGTATAGAAAATATAACTTCATGTCACAACTGATAGAATCTAAAGAAGCTATGAACGCTGGCAGCCTTCCCACCTGAGTTATGGTAGACAAAATGAGGTTGCTCTAATTAAAATATTACCTTTTGCCAGTGGATTTAAAACCACTAGTGGCCATCATTGATTGAATGCCTATGTTATTAGCAGGAACTGTATTAATGGTTCTACCTGAAGCATTTAATTTAGTCTTCATTACAAACACACAAGGGAGGTTGTGTTAGTATTCTCATCTGACATATTTGGAAAATGAGGCAAGCTCAAAGGGTTAACTAAGTTACCCAAGGTCATAGGTGTATTTATTAGCAGGGGAATACTGAAAGGGTTTATTGCCTTCCCAGCAATAAACTATTTGGATTGGCCTGGGTTGTACAGCAATCAAAATTCTAGATGGAAATACTGCCTAGGTTATATTTACAATGGCATTATTCAAACCAATTCTTACACTTGCAAAGAATACTGTAAAGCCCAGACATTTCGGGCTTAAGAGGTGCATGTATGGGTGTGTATGCATGAGTGTGTGCATTTTTCTGAGAAGGGCTTTCATGGAAATCTATTACCCAATAAAATTTTGAGCATAATTGACTTTCTTGATGATTCAATTGTTCTTTGATTCACTCAGTAAAAATCCATCAAATATCAACATTGTGGCAGGTACCAAGCAAGGGGGAATTCTAAAATGAGGGGATAAATTAAAGTAGAAGCCCTTTCTGCCATTTATTTTGCAGTTAACCTATTATGAGAAAGTCCTTTATGTCTTTCCTTATTTAGGGCTCCAGAATCTATAACATGAATTAATTTACTAATGTAGAGCTCAATAAAAAATTAATAATGCTAAATACATTGGCTGAGTTAATCATAAAAAATTAGAGACACCATTCCCTACCAAACAATAAAAAGAGGCCAACTAAACATCTTTTAATATGTTATATACATGTTCAGTCTTTATTGTAGTGCCTTGGTTTTCTCAAAATAATCAGGGTTTGGGGGAAAAAAAGTTTTTCAAAAAGAATTTTTGGCAAAGAAATTGAGAACTTTTGTACCAGAAACACAGGATTCTTTAAGTTTGTCAAGATTCTTTAAGCTTCAAATAATAGAAACCCAATCTTAAATAATAACAGAATTTTATTTAAAAGCTGAAATACCAGGGAAGACTTAGTTCAGTAATGTGGGAGCCCAGAGATCAAACAATAGTGTCAGGGTTCTATTTCGCCCTCTGCCTTTGGAATGGGCTCTTACCATGTGGTAAGAAATGCTCCCACCCCCTTATTCTGCCAATTTAATAACCACAGTGGAAAAATTATCTTCTTCAATCTTCTCATCAAAAAGGTCACAAGCACTATTTGGATTGGCCTGGGTTGTACATGCTCAGTTCTAAGACAATAACTCCAGTAATTATAGCCAAAAATGTGGAACACCCAAGGTCAGAGTTACACGCCTGCCCTTGAAGTTGGAGTGGAGAAGGGAAATCGTCCATTCAAATAACATGGTTTTTTATAGGACAGAAGAATCCTATTACCATAAGAGAGAGGAATGGTGGATCAAAACCATAGATGCCCATCCCATTAATATATGTGTTCTCGGGATACTTCCTATGAGGCAGAGAGCCTGATTTTTACTGAATGACAAACATCTTTTACTATGTGCTAGGCATTTTTTTTAGGCAAAAGATATAGGTAAACAAAACAGGTGAACATCCTTTATTCTAATTAGAGGAAATGGCCAATAAGCAAAACAAACAAGTTAAAGTGAGTCAGAAGGTAAGAAGTGTTACAGAGAGATGCAAGACAAGAGAGAGGAACAGGATATTAGAGAAGAAAGGGAGCTTCCATGTTAATATGGCCACAGAACTTCACTGGATGACTATGTACAAAGACTTGAAGTAAAAGAAAGTGGTAACCATATAGATATCAAGGAGATGAGTGGTTGGCAGAAAGAAATAACACATGCAAAGGCCCTGAGGTGAGAACATGCCTGGCATGTTCAAGGATTAGCAAGGAGGCCAGAGGAGCTAAAGTTAAGTGCTCAATAGGTAGCATAGTGGGAGAGGTCCAAGACATAATGTCATGGCTTTTGGGGACTTGACTTTTTACTTTGAGCGAAATGGAAAGCCACTGTAACTTTTGAAATGCAGCAAATCTAAATCTAAGCCCTATTTCTACTAATAGTTGTATGATTTAACTATCATTTAACTCTCTGAAAGATGCTTCCCCACCTGTAAACTAAAGATAATAAGTAGATGATGAGACCCAAAGAAAAACAATCTTATAAAGAACCCAGCATAGGGCCTGGCACATAGAAGTAGTCAGTGAAGGCTGATTTTTTTTCTTCCATCTATGGAAAGGACCCAACCTCCCAGAATCATCCCCCAACCAAAACAGATCCTTTTAAAATCTTATAATATATATATATATATATATATATATATATATATATATATATGTATTTCCTTTTATTTATCTCCTTTTTAGATATATGTGCATCCTTTGTGGAGTCTTCATTGCCCCACAGATAAAAGCATCTTAAGCTGGACCTACAGGTATTTCAGCAACTAGAAACTTTTAAGAGGAGATCAAGATGGACCCACTTCTTACTGGATAACAAAGAATTTTCTGTGTGTTCTGGTGTATTTAATACGTAACATAATAAACAGAACTTATGTGTCATGTCAAGAGGTGGAGCATAAATGATTATGACAAGGGAAATGGAAGATCATATGCTATAACCTCAGCTGACAGCAGAATCCGCATGATTAATGTTCTCAGCTAAAATAGCCAATGTTCAAAAGCATCCTTTTTAGCCTTTCCAAGGAGCTGAGAACATGAACTGTTTCATAATGAGAAATGACCAAGGTGCTTTCCTGATTGTCTCAATAAATAAAGGACCATTCTTAAAAATTTCAGAAAGATTTCAAAAGAGAGCCCCTTGACCAAGGACAGGGATGTAGGAACGTGGGTTTGTAGAAGACCTTCAGCAAGATGACCGCCTGCATGCACTGTTTTAAAACAACCTAACGCTCAGCCCCACTGCTGGTCCTTCCAACCACAGTTGCATGGAGTGTTATTAACATCTTGGCCGTTGTCATCTTTGTCATCTTCATGTGTGTGATTTCTTCTCCCAAGGACAGACTTATAATCAGAAGTGACAGATGGAGGATTATATTCTGATTTTTGTGGATCTAACCACTTTCCTCTCATGGGCTCCTTTTTACACACACACACACACACACACACTTAAAATGGGATTTTGTGATTTCATTGATTTAAAGAGGAATGTAATCCAAGCTAGATGGTTCTTTTTTTCTGAGTTTAAAAGCAATTAAAACATTTTCATGACCCTCTAAAAGTATCACGAGCCTTGGGCACAGTGTGTATCGCACACCTGATGGATAGGTCAGCTCTGGAAAAGCTTAACACAAAAGCAGCATATCATATCACGGCAGGGGAAGTGAGCATTTCTCACAAGACCAAGCACTGGTCACTTATTCTGCATTCTGAAATTTCAATCACTGAAGTTCCCGTGTCATTGGTGGCCAAGGGTGACTTTAACCTCCTGTGATGTCTTCCTGCCTGGATGAAGGTGACATTTTTCACTGTGACATTGCAATTGACCTATCCCTAATACTGTCTCCTTGTCACTCATATATTCAGAAGTAGCTCCCACAGAGAGGAGTGGGTTAGGGAAAGGCAAAGATGGCAAAAAAACAAAAAAAAACCAAAAACAAAAAAATGGTAGAGGGAACGGGGTGCCTGAGCAGTGCCACCTGGGAGCTGGGCTTTCCACACTGCTAGACAGGCTGGAGCCCAGGGCTGAGAAATATGGCCCTGAAACCATACCCTAAATGCCAATTCAAACACGCCTCTTCCCACCCAATAACTCATCCGAGGGAGGCACACTCTGTGGTGGGGACGGAATGGCAGGCAGTACTGTTCTTCCTAGCAGGCATCCACTTTCCGGGAAGCCCTGATCACTGAGAGCGGGGAAGATGGGTGAGTGGCCGTGATGGACAGTTACTCATTCAGCTCATGAAGTTCATTAAGAGTATTCGAGGGAGGGTCCGGGGTTGTGGATCAGTGGTACAGCTCATGCCTAGCACATGTGAGGCACTGGGTTCCATCTCCAGCACCACATAAAAATAAATAAAATAAAAATATTGTGTCCATCTACAACTAAAAAATATTTTTTTAAAAAAAAATAAGAAGAGTGTCCCAGGGTCTTTAACTTCATTGGTAGCAGCAATTCAGAAAATGACAATTTTCTTGATCTTGAAGTAATTGGGATGACAAGACTCATCCTCAGATTCTGGACCAGCTCTAACTTGGGAAGTTAGACTAGTACCTCTTGCACAGTCCTTGGTGTGGTTTCTGCTTGACGACTGTCCTAGGAACCAAATAACTGATGTGGTCCAGGAAAAGATCCAGGGCTTCACGGTGGCCTCCTGGTCCGCTCTTTGAGTCACTTGTGAATGAGTGGGTGCACCTGTCTTAATGCACATTTGATGGGTGTGCTCTACTTGCAGGAGGAAGGGGCTTATAGCAAAAAGATATGAATCACTTAGGAAGTGATTAATTCTAAATTAAGCAAAATGTCAAGAACATGGAAATATCATAATCCTGATGTTTTTACCAGAAGCAGGCATCTGAAAGGAGAGTTAATATAAAGAGATAAATAGAAAACATTCCTTTAAATGATTTATAGAAACATGATCTGGGGAGGGTAGAGGCGAGAGGCCATTGTGTCAGGCCCGACTAAAGAATCAAATCAATTTACTTCAGAGAGTAATTTGTGGAGCTATTGTTGGGGTTATTTGTACTTGAATAAGAGCTTGTCTCTCTCATCACCCCGCTTCTCTCTCCCAGGAGCCCACAGCGAAGCCACAAACTTTTACATGGGTGATTATAGTGGGTTGCCATGGAAACCACCAGGAGGCACCCAATTCAGCAGGATGACTTCACCGTGGATCACAGGCAGGAGGATGAAGAGCCAGTCCCGTTTAAATGAGAGACTTGCTAATTAATGGAGCGCCAGGGGACAGCTTAGAGAGAAAAATTGCACAGTACGTAAATCTCGGTTTTCAGGATTCTCAAAAGAAATGATCATAGAGGGCTGCGGAAGTGGAGGCTTTCTCCTCCACCATCTTCCCCCATCTCTACTTCTGGGGGCCTTCAGTTTGCCTGGCTTCTCTGGGTGCAGCTGAAAATGGAGTTGCTGATTAAACTTCCCAACTAACACAATTCAAAAGGAAAAAATTCAAAATCAACTCCTCCTGAGACGACAATCTTAGCCCTTATCTCAAAGTGCTTCTGCATCCTGGCGATTTGGGGTTAGGACCTTGGATGCAGCTGGTTCTACCACCTTGCAGGGTCTCCTTCCCCCTCACAAAATATACATGCACTGTCTCCATCTCCGCTCTCCTCCTCCCCCTCCTTGCCTCCTGGCCCACCTTTGAGGCCATCTCTTGGCCAGCTAACAGCAATGTGAGAGCAGCTGGTGTGGCGGAGTCCGTCCACCTTACCTTTGAGAGCACCATTGTGCACAGGTCAGTCCACAAAGACCAGCTGCTGGAAGGAGAACAGAAAAATCATTTTCTCACTGGGAGCCCATTTGAAAACACTTCACAACAAATGAAAGATTGATTTGGTTATTTAAAATATATCAGATTTCATTCCCTAAGTGCTTTCTGAGTGCCATTCACTGAGTTGGGTGCTGTGTCAGTAACAGAAGAGAAACAGACCAATAAGTCTCCCTCATGGGGAAGAAATAAGTCTGCAATGCCTGGTGAGACGGAGCCTAAACACTTCACCAGCCTCCCCGTCCCTGTCGAGAGCTAAAGCATCCTAAGATGGAGTTCAGCAGCCATACTATTGTCTAGTGCTGAAGGTGTAGAGTTGAATATGACTCCCAGTTGTATGGAACTACTTCACTGAGTGCAAGTTCTGCCGAGTTTATAGGAGGGACAAAGGCTAGTGTGGGTTGGGCAGTGGCTAGCCCAGTGTGTATCCACGGTGGAATCACTCCAAGCCCAGCCCCTTGGCAAGTCTATCAATCATTACTAACAATGATGGAGCATGTGTTTGCATAAGCTTTAGTAACAATGGCTGAGCAAAGATCATAGAAGACTTGTGATCCTTGAACACTAGTTTAGGGCTCTGCTGTGGTCTGGATGGGAATTTTGAAATGGCCATAACAGTGGAAAAGTGTCCACCAGGTTGCCTGGGACATGTCCCACAATGACCCCACGGGAGAACAATGAAAGCAATGTGGCCATGAACAGACAAAAGTGACCACTCTGTCCTGGCACCTAGAAGCAGGACTAACCTCTCTGAACCAAGTAAGTCCTCAGTTATTAATAACTAGGGATGGAAGACAGGTTTCAAAGGTGAGATAGTAGACTTTCTGCTAATATAAACATGTGGAGCTCAAGCAGTTAACAGGAACTATAAAGGAAGAAAAGCCACAATCCTTATGCTGGTCTCTAGGACATCTTATACTTCCCTCTCCCTGAGCTCACTTCCTATTAGCTTAACCTTGCCTACTTAGCACCAGGCAAGCTGACCTCTTTGCTGTTTCCTAAATATGCTCTTGTCCCAGGGCCTTTGCACTTGCTGATCCCCATGCCTGAGATCCTTCTCCCTGAGAGCACTTCACCTGCTAGAACCCTGCTCAATACCGCCTTATTGGTGAGGTCTTCCCTCATGACCTTGTAGCATCCCCTGCTCCCTGCATTCCCCTCTCCCCATCCTCCTTTACTTTTATCTACGGAACCAAGCCCTACCTCACATTAGATATTTACCACTTTATTACCTCTGGCCTTTATTTGAATGTAAGGGCCACAAGGTTGGGAAATTGTTTTATTTCCTGCTATTTACCAGCACCCAGAATTCTATTTGGTCCATAATAGGTTCTTAATAGATTTGTTGTTGAAGTCAATATGGATCTCTTTGTACCCCAAGTTTGGGGAGTACATTCAATCCATATTACAAATAAATACCAGTGTTAGGGGAAAGGAGCTAAACACCTTAAGAGTTAGCCAGATAAAATGCTGTCAGAATCAGGATTCCAACTGAGAGCACTCAAGGAGCAGTTCATGGAGAAGGGGCTACGGATCCTTAAAAGATGGGTCCGATTTGGACATTGGGGTTGGAGGGAAGTTGAAGCAGAGGACTTAACATGAGCAAAGGTGAAGGGGTATGAAGAACAGCAACTCGTCACTAGGGCAGAGGAGTACAGAAACCAAAACAGTGCGAGACACGGCCTGAAATGTAATTGAGCTTAGATTCTGAAAGGTCCAGCTTTGTGGTCGCTCTGTTTTCCAGAAAATAATGTATTGTGATCCTATAAAGCCTGGAGTGATATACCCAAGACTGATGTGTAGACAGGTGTGAAGGCTGAGCCAGCTAGGTAGAACAAGGGGGACACAGGTAACCTGGCCACACACCCACTCCATCTCTGGGTTCTGGTGTTCAGGGTTTGAGCACCACTCTTCTATTAATAAGGGGCTCTTGGAGATCTTTGGGCCAGGGAGAGCCTAGACTAGAATCATGTTTCACAAATATTAATCTAGCAACTGAAAGACAAATTGGAGAGGGAAAAGACCAGAAGCAGAAAAACCAATTACAAGACTCTGGCCACAGTCTATGAGAGGTAATGAAAGTCATAACTTAGGCGGGCCTGACCATGAATCATGAATTAGGACCCTGGCAACAGAGAAAGGACTTTGAGGGAGAAAAGAAAGATTGGGGGATAGGGTTGGGGAAATGATTCAGGCAGTTGGTGTCCAAATGGGCACCATGGGCTCAGGTTCGACTCATGCCTCTGCCAACATCCCTGAGTTGGTAGTATCGGAGCATCTGGGAACGTCAAGGCCATGCATTTGTTTACCTGGTTCTTCCAAGAAATTAGTCCACTGCAGGATCCAAGTCAGCCTTTGGGGCTGTGGGAAATCAAGAAAACAAATTCAGGAGCTGAGCCCCGTGGGAGAAAAATCATATGGCTGTGTTTACAGGTGCCACTAAAGTGAAGAGCCTTTACCTCATCTAAGGCCGTGATGTCCCTTTATGTGTCTCTCACCCATTTATCCACCCACCCCCTTGACAAACTATCAGTACTCTCTTTGAAACCCCTCCCTCTTCCCCTTTCACCTCCTTTTCAGTGGATGGTCACATTTGTTCTTTCTGGGACTGATATATTCCAGCCCGATGTTTTAAATGCCAGCTTGAGGGTGAAGATTCCAGAATCTATAACTCTTGCCATAGCCTCTTCTCTGTGTCCAAAACTGCTTACTTCGTGTATCTGTGAAATACTTCATAGACGTCTCAAACTTGGCCTGGTCTAAACAGGCTTGATCTCTATCCCACATCTGCACACCCCCCCCCATCTCTTTTCCATAGTGAAGGGTAACACTGATCACCAGAAGCACTAAACTGACACTTGCCTTGTTTCCAGTCCATCAGCAAGGCTAGCTCGTTGTGTGTGCATAGTGTGGTCTCTCCCTCACCGAGATCCCTCCCTCACCGCGATCCCTCCCTTCTCCAACCACCATCATCCTATATGTGGCCACACCCACAGTTTCCTGACTGGTCTCTTTGTCCACTCTCTGCTACTCACCCTCCATTTTCCCCACATCTCGGCATCCCTTCATTCACCTCAGCAGCATTTAACATGATTAGTCCCTTCCTCTGTTTTTTTGAACCCCCCCCCACTTTGCTTCCAACACATATCAATCTCCTGATGTTCCTTCATCAGTGAGCCTGCTTCTTGCCTTTCTGCTTTTCAGGTTTGTTCTCTTTTCCTGGCGATATTATAGATCCCCAAGGCTCTATAAGCCTCTCCTCCTCTTACTCTATTCTCTATTCTCCATGATCTCATTAGTGCTCACAAGGTCGATGATGCTGATGACTAACAGATTAGTATACCCTGTCTGGAAATCTCCTTTGAGCCCAGACCAATCTTATTCATCACCCTCCTGAACTTTTCTTGGATGTCTCATAAATAGCTCAAATTCATCATGATCAAAGTTCAAAACTAAACTAAAATTAAATTCTTTCCCCAGACCTGGTCTTCTTTAGCCCAGGGCACAGCCACAGTCCCTCCAGTTTGCTTTAGCCAAACCCCAGGATGTTCAGGGACACCTTTCTTGCCCCGATCCTCACCTTCTTGTCCCTACACCTAATGTCATGCAAATGAGGAAAACACCTTCTGACCTGGGTTAATGGCTTCACTCTCTGTGTTTCTGTTTCTTCACCTGTGAACTTGATCTTATGGATAGAACCTACTTCATTGAGCTGCTATGAGAACTAAATAGATCTAAATTCTATCCATCGGATCTCCTAAATGAATTTTGCATCCATTCATTTCTCTCATATTCACCCTTGCCACCCTAACCCAAGCTGTCACCTCCACTCCCTGGAACTCCTACACTGAAGTCAGTAGTCTCCTATCTGGCCGGTCCTATTCCTTTTCCCCCAGTACTGCCACAAATGTTTTTTCCATGCCAAAGGCACAATGGCTTCTTCAAGATACAAAACTGATCACCTCCTATCTCCTCTTTCCCATGTCCTCTCCTTTCAATGATTTATGAATGGCTTCAGGACAAATACAGAGCTCCTTCTCATGGCCTGGTGTGTTTCTGGACCTGTCCACCTCTGCAGACTTGCTCACTCTCTGCTCCTGACGTGGCCTCCTGGCCATGTCCGCTGCTCCCTGAAGTTGGTAGTGCAGGAGTCCAAGGGAGTGGAAGTGACAGCTTGGGCAAGAGTGGCAAGGGTGGAGGTTAGAGAAACAAATGGATTCCAAATTCAACAAATGATGGGATTTGGTTACACATTGCATAAAATTATAGGTGACAAAATTTTAAGGAGTGTTTTAAAATGAAGTCTCAGTTATAGAGACGATAGGCAGAAGCAAAGAGGAAGAAAGCAGAAGCAAAGAGAAGAAAGCAGAAGTGGCAATGTTGTTACCAGTCATGTGAAATTTAAGGTTAAAAGTACTAAAAGACATCCGAGAGAGTTAAGTTATAAAAGTAGGTATTTAAAGAAAATGTCTGTGATCCTTTATGAACTTCCACAGTATTGACAAATGTTTAAAGCAGGCATGGATTGACAGAGAGCAGCAACCCTTGGGTAATGCAATTAAGGCTCACTGGAGGAAGTAGAAGAAAATCAGCAGAGCCAAGATTCACAGCAGCATCCTGCGATGGAGACACACGTTTTAACTCTCAAAGTCCTCACCAACAGGCACACAGCTCTCAATGAGGCATCTGAGAGGGTCGAGACACCCAATATGTTTTCAAAGCATAACAATCCCTCTTCCAGGCTCAGCTTTCCCAAGACAAGCCTGGAAGACTGCAGGCGACGTGGGAACCCTCAGACCTGGGCCAGGAGCACTTCAGTCATCCAGGCATTTTTTATGGCACAAAATAATTGATAGAGTATGGGATATAATCAGGCTGAATAAACTTCTCCATCACTCTCTCACCTTCCCAGGCTAGCAGAGTTTTGTCTAAACACATTCCAAAGCAACCTTAAGAAAAGCTTATTAGAGTTGATAATTCATGTGTTAAGGTGCTTGAAAAATAAGTTAGATATTCTAAAATATTCTCAACTGAAGCAAGAAGCTTGTAAATTTTTGTTGTTTTTAATATGCTTCCTCTAGGTTAATGATTATTTGTGTTGAAGCCAAATATTAAATAATTTACCCCTTTCCCCATAGTGAACACATCATGTTTCTCATATGTTAAATTTTCAAATATGTTGCCTTCTATTTCTGGAAGGAAAATGGAAGCTTGGGGGTAATTTTACAAGGACAGCAAAAAATATTCAATATTTATGAATAAATTCAACAAAAAGGAGCCGGGACTTGTATGATTACAATTATGAAATCTTACTGAAGCATACAAAAAAATGAGCTGAGAAAAGAGGGAAACACAGTGTGTTTTTGGATAAGAAAATTTAGTGTTTAAAAACTGCCATAAATTACTTCAACAAGTTAATATTCCAATTGGAGTGCCAACTGAGTTTTGTTTTAGAGGTATGCTTTTGTTTTGCTTTGTTTTGAGGTAGACTGGAAGTTGAAGAAAAATTCTGATACTCAAGAAGAGCTATGGAAAGTATGGATAACAAGACTTCAAGGAAACGTTTCTCATCAGGGAGTAAAACCTATTTTAAAGTAGAATAAGATACAATGGAATGTGACCTTACTGTGATCAACCCAATGCATGACTTGATCACTGCAGCATAACAATGCAAAAAAAAAAAAATCAGTGGAACACAGCAAAGAACCAGATATAGAAAGCAACATATTTGAAAATTTAGCATATGAGAAAGATGATTTGTCCACTATGGAGAAAAGGGGTAAATTATTAATATTGGCATCAACACAAATAACTATTAACCTGGAGGAAGCATATTAAAAATACTAAAAAATTACAAACTTAGAGCTTTAAGGGCTTTTAAAAAAAGAAATAATAGTCTTACCAAAAATAAATAAATATAGTTTTTCATGTACATTTGAGGGCTTCAGAGAGAATTTCTCAATCAAGACTAAAATCTAGACACTAAAAACAACAAAGGTGTTTGTATAAAAATAATGTTTTGCTATGGGTAAAGATATTATAAAGTCATTTTAAAATTTTGGAGAATTTGTATTTACAATGTGGAGCCCAGACAGTCATCCTTATGCAAAAAGATCTTTCAAAATTACAAGAAGTGGAAAAATAATGTATTAGTAAAATGGGCAAGGCAAAGGAAGAAACAATTCATAGAAAAGAAGGTTCAAATAGTAAACAAATGGATGAAAGGATGCTCAACTCAGTATAAAGTACCAATTGTGTGTGTGTGTGTGTGAACACACACATGTAGGTTTACACATATATTTATGTTGGCATTCATCAGAGAGGAAAAAGAGAAACATAATAAGGATATGGGGAAATGGTACTCACATACATTGCTTGTAGAAATATTAATCAGTAAGAACTTTCAGAAAGAATCTGGAAACATCTTAGTGTAAGAAATAAACATATAATTTAGTCAAGAAATTCTACTCCTAAGAACATATTTATCCTCTAGAAATATATATATATATATACACACACACACACACACACACACACACACACACATACATACAGGAGATTGATAGTTTCAATATTCCTTATAATGGCCAAAATTGTAAACAAAATAATCACCACAACATAAGAAGGATGCCTAATATGTCATAGTCACTAAAAAGAAAAAGTAATAGCTACAGTAATAGACATGGGGAAGTTTCCATGAGGTATTATTGAATGAGAAATCAAGATGCATTGAAGGGTTTATGTGAAAGACTGTCTCAATTTAATGATAACTTATTTTTGAAATAATGACAATATCTTATAAATGTTTGTATAATACATATGCATATAATATATAAAAATACAACTACTATAAATACAAACATTATGCAATATTTGCATATGTGTATGCATACATACATATACATTATATGTATGTATATGTGTATGTGTGTGAGAGAGATGTATATTTCAGAAAGCCTATATGGTAGATTAATAACTTGCATCACCTGGGACAGAGTGAAACAAGGGCAGTAAGGACACAATGCAGTTTGGGGAAGAACAATCACATCAAGTCACTTTTCTGCTTAAGAAAACCTATAATGATTGTTCATTAAACTTAGGTGGAAATGGGGCTGGGTGTGGTGCTGCATGCCTGTAATGCCAACAACTCAGGAGGCTGAGGCAGGAGGATCACAAGTTTCGAAAACTCAATGAGACCCTGTTTCAAATTAAAAAAAATAAAATAAAAAGTTTGGAGATACAGGTCAGTGGTAGAGCACCCCTATGTTCAATCCCTAGTACTACAAAAAATAAACAAATGAATTTTAAAACTTGGGCAAAAATAGAATGTCCTACTAGGGGCTACAAAATCCCAGTTGATTTTTATCTCTGGGCAGCTTTTTAATTGCACCTTTCCCAGTCTCTCTTCTCCCTTCCTATCCCCGAAGCACCCTTACCTTCTGAAAGATTGATACTGCTTGTAATGGGCAAAACTGGAAACAAAGTCATCACAACATAAGAAGGATGCCTAATATATTGTAGTCATTAAAAAGAAAAAGGAATAGCTATAGTAATAGACATGGGGAACTTTCCATGTGGTATTATTGAATAAGAAATGCAAATCCCTTTTCCACTTGGGCTTTAGTGCCTGCTGTTCCTTATTCATGTGAAGTTCTTTCAGGATGCCTGGCTTCTTGTCTTCTAGGTCTCAGAGGGGCCAGCTCTACCCACCATATGTGAAGAAGTGCCCATCCTATTCTCTTTTACAGCACACTGTGCACTTTCTTCATAATACTTTTACAATGGGAATTTTTTTTAATAGTTACTTATATATTGCCAGTTTCCTCTTTGGAGATATAAGCTTCACTAAGGCAAAGAGTGTTTGCTTTGTTCACTGTTATACTCTAAGCACTTAACACAGTTCCTAAGTGATGAGTGACACATCTCTTTTTCACAAACATAATAGGACCCATAAAGTAAGATACCACCTTCCGGTTCCCACTTCAGGAAGAGATATTAAGTAGAACCATCTTCCTTCTCCAGATGAAGCTTTGTTGTCTTCCTGGCTATAGATCCCATGTTTTTTTCTCTTTCTCCATCTGTTTTTAACCTCTTTTCTATATCTTCAATTTCACTCATCCTTTTCCATCTATATATTCACATATGCTCAAGTTTTTCCCAGCCCCCCCCAAAAAGTGGGGGGGGGGAGAGGAAACGAAAATTCTTTATTTCTTTTTGATAAAATGTACTTTTGGAAGAAGAATCCCCATGACTTCCAAGCAATATAATTATTTGTACCCAGAAATGTTGTGAAACCATGGGACATCAGAATCAAGGAAACGATCCTAAAAGCAGCTGGGATTGGGTGAGGGAGGGGACAGGCTGCCTACAAAGAAGTATGGATTAGATTGACAGCTTCCTTCTCAATAACAGTGGAGTCAAACACATTAGAGTGACACAATGAGAGAAAATAATTACCATCTTAGAACTCCAAAACCAGGGAAAATATCTCCAAAGAATGGGGATAAAATAAAAACATTGTTAGACAAAGTCTGACTTTTTTTTTTTCATCTGCAGAAATTCTAAAGAATTTACTTTAGGCAGAAAGATGGGGACAAACGATTGTTCTGAGATGCAAGAGAAATAAAAGAACACAAAAGTGTGATTTGTATATGAACATCATGTATGACAAATCAGTGAGAATCAGCAAAGAAAGGATGATATTTTCAATATATTGGCCTGGGAAAATTGGATTATGGAAAAAAATTAAATTAGATCTCTACAAAATAATATACAGTACATGCAAAATCGATTCTAAGTAGATTAAAATCCTAAATATGAAAGGCATAATAGTAAAGTTTTTAGAATATATGATAGAAACATGATTTCGTGACATTAGAATAGAAAAGTTCTCTTTTTTAAAGAGGGATCTGAAAATAAAATGGTTAAATTTTACTACATTAAAATTATAAAGTTTGGGGCTGGGGGTTGTGGCTCAGTGGTAGTGCACGTGCCTGGCATGTGTGAGGCAACTGGGTTCGATTCTCAGCACCACATAAAAATAAATAAAGTAAAGATCTATCAACAAACTAACTAAATATATATATATATATATATATATATATATATATATATATATATTTTTTTTTTTTTTAATTGTAAAGTTTTTTTCATCAGTGGATTCCATCAGAGAGTGAAAAGAAAACCACAGCTGGGAGATATTTGTGACATGCATAAAAAATATTAATGTCCTCAAATATAAAAGACATCCACAAATTAGTTCTTAAAAAACAAATAACCCATTATAAAAGGAGCAACTGATTAATAGACACTCCATATGGAAGTGTGTGGTCAAAAATCTATGGACAAAGCACTACTTCATAGCAATCTCCAGGAGAAAGACTATTATTGAATGGCTAAGAACAAAGAAGATGATGCACAAGGACACTCAGGTTCTGTCTGCACCCATGTAAGTGGTTTGGGCATTTCAAGATTGGGTCTTTCAGCTCTGAAATGTGCTTGGGGTACTATGTCTAGAATATGAGCTTCAGAAGAGGAACCCCATTCAAGATAAGGACCTGTACTGAAATTTTGCAAGAAGACTGTAATTCACAATTTATAAAATTTCTTAGCAGATTAATGTGGTTTTTTTCCCCCAATTTAGCGAACAATTGGGGCAACTTTATGCTCAATGCTATTTGAGATTGAGGAACATAATGAACTTTTTCTTTAGTGAAAGTTAGACATTTTCAATTTAACAAACTGGTGAAAGCATTATTCTCCCATTGCTCCCCATCTCTTGTCTCAACTTATACTCATTCAAATCACTCCAATCTTCCCTCCAATCCTGGTCTCTCTACCTCTCTACATTTTATAATATTGCTTAACATCTTTTTTGAGGGATTTGTTTCATTTTATTTTTGTTTTAAATTCATATACACTGAGCACTTATTATATGTTAAATGTGTTCAGAAACAAGTCCTGCAGAGTCAAGTGGAGGTGCCATTAACAGTCACATTTGGTGGACAAGGAAGCAGACTTGAGATATCACTGACTTCACATCCCACAGATAACAAAGGGCGAAGATGCTATTTGAACATAGATGTGTGGGTCTGGGGCTCTTAACCCCTAGGCAGGGGTGAGTGAAGCAGACTCAGGGCCAGGTCACTACTTACTGGCTCTGAAACTTGGGATTTTCATCTCCCAGGGCCTCCTCAGTTTCATATCTGTAAAATTGCTTCCAATTTTTTGATGGATTTTCCTCCAAGGCATAAAGATCATTATTGGAAGAAAAATCAACACAAAATAAAATTGACAGTAGTTAAAATCACACATGGCGAAAATTGTTTCGATTAAAAATTGATAGGAAACACTTTCACTAAAACTCAGATGTGTAAATTTTAAGCCAGGTAAATTGGACTTGGTACAAGTAATGGTCCCCCAAATAAATCTGTGGTAATAACTAAAAAAAGTGAAATTTGATAGGAACACAAATTCAATGAATATGTCTATTGGACAAAATTGTCTCTTTAGAAAGGAATTGATCATGTTGAAAATAATTTGGGGAAAAATAAAAAACAGTATATCTTTTATACATAAAAAATAAGAAACTAAATTAGCTCAATACCTCAACATTGTAAAAGCTATTTACAACAAACCAAAAGCTAATACATTCTAAATGGAGAAAAAAATGAAAGCGTTCCCTCTAAGAACTGGAACATGACAGGGATGCCCTCTTTCACCATTTCTATTCAATGTAGTCCTTGAACTCTAGTCAACGATTAGGCAAAAGAAAGAAATAAGGGATACAAATAGGAAAAGAAGAGCTCAAACTATCCCTATTTGCCAACAACATGATCCTATACTTAGAATAGCCAAAAAACTCTACCAGAAACTTCTAGAACTCACAAGCAATTCAGCAAAGTAGCAAGTTATAAAATTAACACCTATAAATCAATTGCTTTCACCAATAATGAATCAGCTGAAAGAGAAATTAGGAAAACTATCCCATTCACAATAGCCTCAAAAAAATTAAAATACTTGAGAAAAATAACAAAATAGGTGAAAGACCTCTACAATGAAAACTATAGAACACTAAAGAAAGAAATTGAAGAAGATCTTAGAAGATAGAAATATCTCCCATGTTCTTGGATAAGCAGAATTAACATTGTCCAAATGGCCATACTAATGAAAGTACTATAAAGATTTAATACAAAAATGTCTATTAAAATTCCAATGATGTTCTTCATGAAAATAGAAAGAGCAGTCATGAAATTAATTTGGAAAAATAAGAGGCCCAGAAAAGCCAAAGCAATTATTAGTGAGAAAATTGAAGCAGAAAACTTCACAATATCAGACTTTAACTTAAACTCCAGAGCTATAGTAACAAAAACAGTGTGCTACTGGCACCAGAACAGACATGAAAACCAATGGTACTCAATAGAAGACATAGAAACAAACCCACATAAATACAGTTATATCACACACCAGACAAAAGCACCAAAAACATACACTGAAGAAAAGACAGCTTCTTCAATAAATGATGTTTGGAAAACTGGAAATCCATATATAACAGAATGTAATTTAACCCCTCTCTCTCGCTCTGCACAAAACTCAACTCAAAGTGGATCAAAGACCTAGGTATTAGACCAGAAAACCTTACACCTATTAGAAGAAAATTTAGGCCTCGTACTCCAACATGTTGGCTTAGGAAGGAACCAACATCCTCAACAAGACTCCTGAAGCATAAGTAATATAAAAATTCAACAAATGGGATGGTATCAAACTAAAAGGCTTCTTCACAGCAAAGGAAACAATCAAGAATGTGAAGAGAGAGCCTATAGCATGGAAGAATATTTTTACTTCTCACACCTCAGATAAGGTGTTAATTTCCAGAATACACAGAAACTCAAAAACCTTAACCCCCCCACACATATACACAAGAAAAAAAAAACACATAACCTAATCAATACATGGACAAAGAAACTGAATAGATACTTCTCAAAAGAAGAAATACAAATGGTCAACAAATACATGAAAAAATGTTCAACATCTCTAGCAATTAGAGAAATGCAAATTAAAACTACACTGAGATTTCACCTTACTCCAGTTAGAATATATTAAGAATACAAATAATAACAATGAATGTTAGTGAGGGTGTGGGGAAAAGAGTACACTTATACATTGCTAGTAGGACTGCAAATTGTTGCAACCATTCTGGAAAGCAGTATGGAAACTCCTCAAAAAAACTAGGAATGGAAGAATCATTTGACTCAGTTTTACCACTTCTCAGTATATATTCAAAGGAGTTAAAATCATCATATCACAGTGATACAGACACATCAATGTTATTGCAGCTCAATTCACCATAGCTAAATTATGGAGCAAACCTAGGTGTCCTTCAACAGGTGAATGGATAAACAAAATGTGCTATGTATACCCGATGGAATATTACTCAGTGATAAAGAAGAATGACTTTATGACTTTTGCTGGTAAATAGATGGATCTGGAGACTATCGTGCTAAGTGGAAATAAGCCAATACCCCCCAAAAAACCAAGGGCAAAACGTTCTCTCTGATATGTGGATGCTGACTCACAGCAAGGGATAGGAAGGGGAAGAATAGAAGTTCAGAGGATTAGACAAGGGGGAATGAAAGGAAGGTAGTGAGGATGGGAATATGAAAGATAGTGGAATGAATCTGATGTGACTTTCCTATGTACATATGAAGCCAGATTTAAAGTTAGGTAGTCAGTGTAGTTAGGTAAATCGGGTCTAATATCAAGTGAAATCTAAAATGGAGGCCATGCTGAGAATGACTCAGGGAAAACACAGGACAACTCATGGAATGTTAATGAAGTCCCGAAAAGGCCCTAGGCCAAAGTCCACCTCCAAGAAACAGCCCCCAACAGATTTGGAGATAGCCCATCCCAGAGAAGTGATAAGCCCATCCCAAAAGTCCTTCCTGCCCGTTTGGCCCACCTGTGTCCTAACCCTTCCCACCTACATTCCATCACCAAAACTACAAAAAGGGGAAACAACCGCACTTCCACGGATTCCACCTCTTGGGTCCCCTTCTTCCTCCGGGAGAAGTCTTTTCTGCTGTCCTTTAATAAACTTCTAATTTCTCCTCTGACCTTGCCTCGGCGTGCTTCTTTGGTGTTATTCTTCAACATCGGGGAAGCAAGGACTCGTCACCGGTCAACAGCGGTAACATATTGGAGGTCCCATACCGAGATTCTACACCGAGGTAAGCGCCTCTCTATGCACCCCATGTCTGTTTGAGGTGCATCTTTCTCTCTTTCTTTCTGGAGGTAAGGTGGGCACCCGACGGCTACTTAAACGCAATTAGTGCAGCCGCCACTCTTCAAGACTCGGGTGAGAGGTTTCCCGGCCTAGGCAGCTCTCAATCACCTGTTCAATACAGAGCAGGCATGTTGGGTTCTGCCAAAGCCGCTTCCAACTTCTCTGTCTGGGCCCAGAGAGCAATTGGCGTGAGTACACAGTGTCCCTAATCCCGGTCTGCCTCGGATGCGTGGAGGTGGAGGAAGGAGTTTGGAACAACTGCGGAATTCCGGTCTGGGCTACTCTCAGAGGATTCTTAAGGTTCCTTTCTCTTGAGCCCCCTTCCGACAGCCCTCATGGGTATCTAGGGTGATCGGTAGATGAATGCACTGAGGGAAAGCCCCAATCACATTTGCCTCCGTATGGGCTACGCAACACTCCCAACCCCGCATCCATTCCTCCTGGATGCTTCCCTTCCTTCGCAGGTCAGAAATGTTAGCAATTCAGGTTGCAGGACTGAGAAAGGCATGAGATAATTAGTAAAATCTGCCCAGGGTCCCTAAGATACATAGGTAACTTTTACTAGTCTGTTTTACCGCCCCAATGTTTAAAATGAGCTGCGTTCTTTAAGCTACTAGAGAGGCATTTTTAGAATCAACTCCTCCGGTAATCTGCTACCTTACAACCAGTAGATATCCCTTAACACTTAGGCGGCTCCTTTAGTCTACAGAGCAAAGACAACAACAAAAGAGCACACGATTCTCTTTTGCAATGGGTTTTTAGTGGTCGGGAGGAAAGCAGTAAGGCCCTTAAGTCTGAATCTGCCCAGGGTCTCTGGCACAGGGCAAACTGAGACCCTAGCAATTTGCTAAAGGGGACCAGAAACCCCTTGGCAAAGCAAGGTGAGAGACGGGTTTTCTGGACCGTTTAGGAAGCTCAAACTTAGGGAGACGTCCCTAATGAGAACAGTTTTCTCTGGCGCAGCGTGGGCACCTGAATCCTGTTTTCTTCTCACTCAGACGGGAGCTTCTCTCTCTCCAATACGCCAGGTGGACCACTAGCCTGCGTATTGAAAAATTGGGATAAATTTGAACCTCAGATGCTCAAGAAAAAGCGCCTCATTTCCTTGGCCTGGCCTCAAATACGAGAAACCTGGCCACAGAGGGGAAATATCAATTTTAATACAATTTTACAGTTTGATAAAATTTACAAAAAAGGAAATGGTGTGAGATGCTGTATGTTCAGATTTTCTTTGCTCTAAGGGAAAATCCTAAATTATGCCAACAGTGTAAAGTAGACTTAGCTATGATATCTGCCATGAAGAGAGAAAATCTTGAACTCACTGAGGAAAAAGAATCAAGAGAAAAATTTGGGCCGATCAAAGTACATACCCCCTTCCCCCTTCAAGACCTTAGGCAGATAAAAACTGACTCTACTGGAAAGTTAGGAGATATGCCAGATTGCCTAGGATTGGATCTATCCAAAGGAGCTAATCTTGCAAGTGAAAGGGAAACTGAGGAATTCCCAGCAGCTGCCAGAGCCATTTTCGCTTTGGGGAAATTTCCTCATAATTTCCCTGCACTTAAGGATTACTCCACCTAAATGCAGTAAAGTCAGTCACACTGAGACCCTTGATTTTACACCTATAGTTGCCCTTATGTGAGAACATCTGGTCCACTCATGGGAAATCTAAGGTGCCACTGATAGGAGTCATAATTAAATGGAAGTTCAAAACCTGGAGAGATTTTTTTCTTATCTGGTCTGTTTTAAAGGTTATTATAGATTGTTTCTTGGGGATAATCTAGGCTAAATGTGTGTCTAAAAGATGTTTCATTGTAACATCTGGTATCTAAATGAGTTTGAAGCATTGCGTAATCTTGCAGTTAAAAGTTAGGGTTAGGTAATTGATTAGTTTGATTTCAGATAATTCATGCTGGAGAAATTAAATACTTAGGATAGAAAATTAAAAGAACTCTACTTCTAAGTTGGCAAGTAACTCCCAATCATTCAGTTTTATTTTTTCATCAATTTTTGGACTGGGTAGCCTAAGGAGATTTCACTAAGTATACCAGTGCATGGATTTGGGCAAGGATAGTAAATTATGATTTGGTATGTTTCTCTCAGTGTGTAAGATTTAGGAAAAAGTGTTGAATTAAAATGTTGGTCTGGCTTATTGAAATGACATTAATTAGCAACAGTCTTGGGAATTTTTAAAAGCTTAATTTTGGATATACATGGTAGTGTGTGGTTCTCTTTTAAAATTTTTCAGGCGATTTAATGTAACTTAATACTACTTTAGGAACTTCAGAACAAAGAAAGTAGCTTAATGATCCTGAAGGAACTTCTTCTGATGGTGGCTTTTATATTATCAAGAAAGATCCTATTTTCAGTTTTGTGTGAGCAAGTTTTTCTAGTGTAGGAAGATACAAATATCCTTAAAGATTTGCTTTGTAAAATGATGTTTAAAAAAAGCAAAGATCAGCTTCAGAACTATAGTATTTAAGATTTATGAAGAGCCCCACCTTACTTGAGATAAGGGTCTATGTCCCATCTCATGTGAAAGTGACTATGAAAGAAGTAGGCTAGATTTCAGTACATTTAAAATTGTGTCCAAAAGTTGGTTTTTGTCACGATTGCCAGGATCTCAAACAGGGGATATGCTCCACCAAAATTCAAGGTAGCTATTATATGAACTAAATGTTTTTACTCTTGATAATTTTATCTTGTAGTTTTCTTATAAATGATTTAAGATTGCCTGTTAATGTTTTGCAGAGGTACTGATTTAAGAACACACAACCTGGGTTAATTTAAGACAAGAAGTTATCACCTACAGGATAGAGAGATAGACATTAAAGCCCAGTACCCTTAATATAAGGCTGTTAACTTATTTTGCTGGATGTTTAAGATTAAGTTTTAAAATTAAAAATTTGGCTCTTGCCCTCTGAGTCAGTCTGAATCAGGGAATAGGGGACTTCTTCAAAGGGCTCTGCAACTCTAGGCCACATAACCTCCCGATCAGGGAGATTAATGAGACCAGTGGAGGACAGGAAGCCAGTCAGTGCATTTGCTGTGAAGAGGAGGGTCATCAGAAAAGGGAGACATCCCTGATGCTTCCGAGGGAAGCCACATGGTCAAGCAAGGCCTGGACCCATCCTAGCGCAAATGGCACTAGCAGAACTGAGAAGCTGCTGTGAAGTTCCCGAGGACTCCCAGAGTAACTCAGCTGACTGTTAACAATAGATTGAAACAAAAGTCAGTTTGACTTGCTTCATCTTAAACACTTAGCAAAGACAGTCAAAGCCAAAACACAGCTATTCCTGGACATTTTAATAATAATGATAGTTAAATGAAACTTCCATAAATAAGTAAACTGGAGGCTACAAAAGAGATTCTCAGACAGGAATGCCTGATAACTATCAAAAGAAACTGCCAGAGTAGTTTTTAGTTTAAGGCCCACAGATATTCCTAACCTACACAGGTAGGCTTGGTGTTTGCTAGTATGAGTATCCAGCCCTAGGTAACAGAATAAAAGATTTCTATTAGACACAGGTCATACTAGTAAAAGGATTTTGCAAGATCAGATGATATTAAATTAAACTATATCTTAAGGGAAGGACAACTGTAACCCTAAAAGTTAAATGTTGTGTTTACATCCCTGACATTTCTGACAATGTGACAAATATCCTTAAAGATTTACATACTCAGATAAAAGCCATGTCCTCAGCAACTTTGTTATGGAGACAATATCTTAGCTCCTGGTTTTTGGTACTTCCTGGTGGAAAACATTGTTAGTCTTTGTCTTTGCCATCATACTCATTGGCATATTCCTGTGCTATGGGATTTATTGCTACATCAATATGGTTCCAGTACTAATGAATTCTTGTTTCTCTTATAGACCACCCATCACTCAGATGGCCTTCCAGTCTATTACTTCTCAATTAGACTTCTATCATGGACCACTCGATAGACCCGATTTTTAAAGGGGGACTCCAAACTGCTTGCCCCACACACCGTTCCTTTTGTCAGCCTGAAGAAGCCAGAAAGATCTTCTTCGCCCCCTTTCCTTACAGCAGTAAGGAGTTCCCAAATTAGAGGGGGGAATGAAGCCAGATTTAAAGTTAGGTAGTCAGTGTAGTTAGGTAAATCGGGTCTAATATCAAGTGAAATCTAAAATGGAGGCCATGCTGAGAATGACTCAGGGAAAACACAGGACAACTCATGGAATGTTAATGAAGTCCCGAAAAGGCCCTAGGCCAAAGTCCACCTCCAAGAAACAGCCCCCAACAGATTTGGAGATAGCCCATCCCAGAGAAGTGATAAGCCCATCCCAAAAGTCCTTCCTGCCCGTTTGGCCCACCTGTGTCCTAACCCTTCCCACCTACATTCCATCACCAAAACTACAAAAAGGGGAAACAACCGCACTTCCACGGATTCCACCTCTTGGGTCCCCTTCTTCCTCCGGGAGAAGTCTTTTCTGCTGTCCTTTAATAAACTTATAATTTCTCCTCTGACCTTGCCTCGGCGTGCTTCTTTGGTGTTATTCTTCAACATCGGGGAAGCAAGGACTCGTCACTGGTCAACAGCAGTAACACATATATGAATACACCACAGCGAATCTCCACATCATGAACATCCACACGATTGGGATCCTAATTAGAATAAAATATACTCCATATTTGTATAAATATGCTAACATACACTCTATTGTCATGTGAAACTAAAAAGAACAAATAAAAAAGGGGAAATTATAACACACATACACACACACACACACACACACACACACACACCTTTGCAAAAAGAAAGAAGAAAGGATAGACCAGAAACTAATAAAAATGGTTACTTAATGAAGGGTAGACATGGAGAATGGGAGGGAGATGGCTCAAAGTATACCTTTTTTGTGTGTAGTTGTGATTTATGAACTGTGTAAATATTTTACATATTAAAAATACAATTTAAAGAGAGACAAAGTTCACATTCTAAGATTAAATACAACAGAAATGCATGAACCCTAACTGTATACTGAATTGAAAACGAAACAGTATTATTTCAAGCAACTTTTTAATATACTATTCGGATTGTGTATACTTAGTGGAATATATTCTTAGGATTAAAAAGAACCATGAAATATATTAAATGTCTCTTGGTATGTGAGTGTTATTAACAATATTGATGGTATTGTAATTTTAAAATTATTTTATGGACATTAAAAATAATATTATTATTTTATGCACATTATAAAAGAAAGAAAATAAGTAAATATTAAAAAAAACACAGTTAAATTAGTTCAATACTGTTGACTCTGAAAGATATTTTCTCATTCTGACTAAAACATTTTTTTTCCCAAATTACCTAGAGGTCCAAAAGTTTAGTGCAGTATGTTTTCCTTGAGATCCTGTAATTCATTCTCACACATAAAAATAATTTGTATGTGTATTATGCAGTATTAGGTAAATTAGAAAATGATGAATGTTTAACAATTACCTGGCATCAATTGCTAATAGTGATTGCAATGTGAAACATGTTTGCAACTAACATTTATCAGGTGCCAGCTGTATACGGTTCTAGACATTAGGAATACAGGGCTACCTGAGACATTGAAGAATGCCCTCAAGGAATTTACATTCACACTAAAATTGTGCATACAAGCTTGAAATTGATTCATTTTGCTTTTCCTTATTGGAGTCTATTTATAAATCTGTATGTTTAAAAATATACTTCATTGAAGATGCCACTTACATCTTCGTCACTGTGCTATCATGTCATCTCTTCAAAACAGTGTCCTCTCCTGAATTTTCATTTACAAATCTTCAAGGTTTAGAAATCAGTATCAAAAACCTCTAAAGCATTACACTTGAAATGGGAAGTTGGCATTTTACATTCTGCAGCAGCCTTGTCTTCATTTATCCTGTCAGAGTTAGTTTATCCTGTTGGTCCTCCATAAAGTCAAGCCATTAATTTCCTCAACTGTCAGTGTACATATCACTTCCAGGATAAATCTATCAAATAAAATCTGACATCTCCCATCAAAGATACTTTGCCATCATTAGATGGTGATTAATGTTAAAAATTTCCATTCGGCTTTAAACACCCCCCCACCCTCTTCTAATTCAGTAACTTGATCAAAGACAGAGAATTTTGTTCATGGACAGCTCAATCTGTTTTCCAGGTGGCTCCTTCAGCTGGGATCTGAGGTTCTCCTAAAACACGCCTGGCTCCAAGCTGCTTCAAGCCCAGCACTGCACTTCTGCTGGCTAGGGTAACCCCAGGGCTTCAGGACTCTGGGGGATTCTCTGTAAATCTTAAAGCCCAGGATGAATGCTTTCCAAACTTTGATCTGCAACAATAAATTAAGCTCCCAGAAATCAGTCTTTGAGACTTTCTTGCACTGTGTTACTTAAAGCTTAAAGCTTTATATTGGATTCCCACTGCTCTACTGCTCAGAGGAAAAAATCCCTTCACAGTCTGGCCCCTACTTAGTTCTACAGCCTCTCTCTCCACTCCAGCTTTATTGGCTTATTTACAACCCTTCAAATCAAACATAAAGCTCTTCTTCCTGTGGGTCTGCATTTTCTCTCTTGCAATGCTCTCCCCTGGTTTCTCTTCTCTAGCCTCCTGATTAAAGGTCACTTCTTCAACCCCACAACAGTGTGAAGTACCTGTAGCTCAGCCCAGTGTAATGGCTCTGCTCTGCTTAGCTCCAGATCCCTGCACAGTGTTCCTGGAAATGCATCCGCACAGAGCCAGGTGATGAGGAGATGCCACTCCTGGGTCTCTTTTCTCTCAAGGATAAGTTTTGCTCTACTTTTTTCTCCGGTGTCTGAAACTCACTGTTTTGTGTATTTTTCCAGGTATATAGTTGTTTACTATAAGAGGACTAACCCATTTCCAATTACTAGGGTCCCCAGAATAAAATCCAAAGTCCTTTTTCTGGTTTCTAAAACCCTAATTTATCTGGCCCCTGCTGCCTTCAGGAACCCATCCAGCACCCTCTCCCCCTCCCCATCTGTCCTCTATACTGTGCTCCTTGCCTCTCCTCTAACACAAGCTCCTTCTCACCTGAGGGCCCCTGCACTGCTCTGCCTTCTGTCTGGGATGCTCCACCTTCTGCCCTTGACATATGTCTTCCATTTATCATTCAAGAATATCAAAATGAATTGTCCTCCAGCCTCTGTGACAGCGACCTGTTTTAATCACGGCAGAATGCATAGCACGTTCCGATAGTTTTGCCTGTGTGTTTCAGTTATTTCTTCCTTGACATGGTTGCTCTTCCTTTCATTGGAACCAGTTACCCATGAGGGCAAGGACCTCTCCTGTTTTGTTCTATGCTGTATCTTTAATTCTGGAAATGTGCTTAGCACTTGATAAATATTTCTTTTGTGAGTGAAAAAATGAATCAAACCCATTTTCTTTCTTCATGGTTCTATAACTTCCCTCCAAGACACCACAAAACTTCAACGGGCATATTCAACCTTATCTAACATATGGACAATGGTGGGGAAGAAGATAGTGATAATTCCTAATATTCATGGGCTCCTTTTACTATGTGTTATTGAACCAAGAGCTTAACATTTATTACCTCATTTAATTCCCATTACAACCCCATGAGGCATCTTCTATAATGATCAGCATTTTGGAAAAAGAAGCTGAGGCACAGAGAAATTCCATGGCCTTTTGAATATCTCATGTCTCAAAAAATTATTTGGCCCGAGCCCCAGAGTTTATCAAACAATCATATTTTCAGTGTTGTTTGTTGTCCAGGCTCTGATTTTTTATCTCCACATGGCTGGAGCTGGATTTATGCTGCCTTTGAGACACACCCGGGTCATGCTGGGTCTCTAGCACTGAAACATCATGTACCACATCTGTCGCCCATTACTCTTCCTTGCCAGAAAAGTCCATATTGTGCTATTGTATCCACTCCTCATGTTTCAACTGTAGCCTAAATATGCTTAACCAGCTGTTGCTAACGCTTCATAATGCTCGTGACATCTCTACTGAGAACCTCCTCTTAATGGAGCAGATGGTGTGAAATTGAGCAGGCAAGTAGAAATGTAATGGCAGAGCCTGGGGAGGGGGATGCTGATAAGGGGGGACCACCTCCATTTTTTTTAAAGACTTGAATCAAAGGCAGGTCATATTCATGTTCTTATGCCTAGATCCCAAAGGTGATGGAAGACCTAGGATACAAGCTGAAGAAAAGAAATTTGTGGACTTGGAAAGTAGAAACTATCTGTTAGAAACTGTCATTCAGAAGTGACTGGGGAAATCACCAGAATGAATGTTTATCCAAAATCTAAATGGAGATGGAGAACAACGGAAGACCTTTAATAGAGTTAAGGTGTTACACAGGAAGGATTATAATTGTTCCAGAAAGAGGACATGGCATATCTGATGCTGCTATGACTTGCATGTGGGTTGTCCCATCAAAACTCATGTTGACATTTGATACCCAACCTAATGGAGTTGGGAGGTGAGGCTTTTAATAGGTGACAGTTCCTCAAGAGGAGTCAACACCTTTGTGGTCTGATTCTCCTGTCACTTTGGGAGCTGCCTTAAAGTGAGCCTGCCCCTGGGCTCTGCTCTTTTTATACATTCCCACTTGCCCTTCTTCCTGCCATGAAATGAAGCAGTATGAGGCCCTTGATGAAGTCATACTCTTGGACTTCCTAAGCTCTAGAACCTTGATCCAAATAAATCTCTTTCCTTGATACATTATCTGGTCTTGGATTGTTGTTGTTGTTGTTGTTGTTGTTGTTATAGCAACAATGCTATAAGAGATGCAATTTTAAATAATTTGAAAAAAAAAAGGTTCATGTCCAATAGATTGTAATTCAAACCCCAGATGCATTGTTCATAAACTGTGAGTCCATGGGCAAGGAGGTCCTTACCCTCTTAGAGTTTAAATTATTATCTTTTGAAGGATAAAACCCACCATAATATTTGAAAGAGGGAGATTTGGGATGGAGAGCAGTTGCCTGAAGTGGGGGAGCGAGGGTGGCAACGTGTAAAGCAAAGAGAGTGAAAAGGTCCTCCCTAAAGCCCTGCAGGACTCCCTGGAAGAGGACAGAGGTAAGCATTGGTGTGTGTGTGTGTGTGTGTGTGTGTGTGTGTGTGTGTGTGTGTGTGTGAAACCTCCAAAGAAGCCAAAGTATTCCCTGGAAGGCACAGCAGGCCCAAGGAGACCAGCAGCTGCCACTGGGCGGGATTTTGCTGATTCCAGTAAGAAGTGAGTGCAAGAAGTAGCATAGGGATGGCACAGAAGATTGCCTCTTTTTCTCCTGGTTGGCAGGACATTTAAAGTTTCAGGGATCTTAACAATGCCAAAGGCTATATGAAACGTATGATGTAAGAAGCATTCTAAGTTTCCCAGTTAAATTTATCCCAAAGATTTGGGTGTTTATGAGATTAGGAAGTGAAAACATTAATTTAATTTCCTTTGAGACCAAGTCTCAAGTCCCCTGGCTACAAGACTACCCAGGCTGAAAACAGCTGGGATTCCATGAATGTTGTATGAGCCTACAGAGCTGTCTACATCGCCCTTGAGCAAGATTTATGATCTCCTGCAACATTGGCTCCTGCCAATTCATGGCCATACGTTCTGGCAGATTTGAGTTTGCTCACTCTAAAAGGAAGAAAAATTATGACATTCAGAAATTTATCTGATCTAAGTGCCTGCTTGCATCTGCTTATTTGTAGACAAACCAGAGATAGGTGCTAGTTTGAAGTATTTTGCATATAGAAGGTTAATTGCACTTGAAAACAAGATATCTTGGACACAAACTGTCCTTGCCTCGTGCTTGCCATAAGCTCAATAAAGAAAGGAAAAGTTTACAATTTTGTGTTTTGGGAAACTCTCACTGAAAAGAGATGTTCTGGAAAACACTGAAAGGAAGCAAAGTAATGAGACATGGGGAATCAGTATTCCAGATATGAAAACTCCTGGTGCATTCCAAAACAACAAGGTGGCCAATGCGACGGGAGCAGAGTGATCCGGGGCCAGGGGACCATCGGGTGTCAGACAGCGAAGGGCCTTGTTAGGACTTAGCCTCTCACCCAAAGTGGATATGACACAATGAAGAGGGTTTTGAACACAGGAATGACACAAACTGATTCATGCTTTAAATGAATCATTCTTGCTTCTGTTGAGAGGTGCTGAGTAGACTTGTGGGTGGCAAGTGGGAAGCAAGGAAGCCAAACAAGAAGAGAGGTGTGTGGCCTGGACCAGGTGGCAGCAGTGAAGATGGTGAGCAATGGTTAGATTCTGGGAATATTTAAAGGCAAAGACTTTATGACCTGTTCACAGAAAATCAAGGATTCCAGAATGACTTCAATGTTTTTGGCCTAAACAATTGAAGGGATGGAGTTAACATCAGCCAAGATGGGAAAGACAGGCTAGAGAGTGTCATGGGTTGAATTATGTCTCCCTTAAAAACACATGTGGTGAAGTCCTAGTCCCAGTACTGACCTCATTTACAAATAGGATCCATTCCAGATGTAATTGGTTAAGATGGAGTCATGCAGGAGTAGACTGGGCTCCTGATCCAATATGACTAAGTATCTTTTTAAAGAGGAGAAATTTAGACACCGACACACAGCGAGAATGTCATGGAAGAAGAAAGCAGAGGAAAGCCAAGGAACACCAAAGATTGCCAGCAAAATAAAATAAAATAAAACAGAAGCCTGAGAGACTATCCTGGAGCAGATTCTCCTTCACAGCTGTCAGAAGGAGTCAATCCTGCTAACAACTGGATCTTGGATTTCCCTCCCCCAGAACTGTCAGATGAAAATTTCTGTTGTTTAGGCCACTCAGTTTGTTTGTACTTTGTTACAGCAGCCCTAGGATGCCAACACGGAGAGATTTAGAGCAGTGGATATCTAGGGTTTGGGTTTAAGTTCCAATAAGTACCATCTGAGATGCATATTAGACATCTAAGGGGCAATGTAAATTATCAGGCAACTCAGGATTGAAGCTACAGGTTTGGTCAAGGTAGGAGGCACACTAGAGGTTTATTTTGTGAGTTGTTAGCTTTTCTATGGCATTGGAAGTCAGGAGAATAATGAGACCTTGGGGCCTAGGTCCTAGGCCTAGGTCTGGAAGACCCAGGGTAGAGGTTTTTTTCATGAGTTCTTAGTGTATCTATGTCACTGAAAACCAGGAGGTGATGAGACCCAGAGGCCTGGAGAGAATGAGTGTAAACAAATGTGGACAGAGGCCCAAGGAGGAGTGCAATGCCAAGCTGCAGAAATAAGAAGAAACAAGCAAAGGAGAATAGGAAGGAGCTATCTGTTCAGTAGGTGGAAAGCTATGTGTTCAGTAGGAAGGCATGGTATCCCCAAAACTAAATAAAGTAAGGGTTTTAAGAAGGATGAGAGCTAGGCTATGTCAAATGCCACTGGTAGTAATAGCATAGTGAGAGATGACCATTTGAGTTAGCAATGTGGATAATTTAGCGATTTTTGTAAAGCGGTGGTAAAGGTCTGGTTGGAGCAAGTTCAAGAGAGATGGGGAGGTAAGACATTGGCGACAACTCTGCCCATAAAAGGAAGCCAAGAAATTGAGGAGTAGCTGGAGATACAAATGGACTGAGAATGTGTGCACATGTGTGCATGTGTTTAAGAAGGGAGAAATAGTTCTGTACTTATATACAGATTAGCATAATCCAAGAGAGGGGAAATTCATAATGCAAGTAAAAAAGGAAGAATTGCTGAGTTGATGAACTTGAATGAATGAGAGGGATTAAGAACCTAGGAACAAGGGAGGTATGGGCCATAGATAGGAGTATAGGGGTTCCTCAACAGGTTGGGAGAGAAGACAGATGCTAGAAGGCAGGTAGATGTCGCGCCAGGAAATTTTGCAAATTCTCTGGCAGGTGCTTCTCTTCTCTCAGAGGAACAGAAAGCAATGTCATTAGCTGAGAGAGCAAAGTAGAACAGAAATGCTGGGCATTTGAGGAGCAATGAAAAAAATGGGCAATTGTCACTTAGGAGAGAGAGAAAAAAAGAGAGAGATTGCTGTAGGAAAATGTGGCCAGGCAGCCCATCTTGGTCAGATTCACATTAGACATGACTGAAGGTAAATGGATCCATATAGGGAGCTCAATGCTGTCAGGAGAATGATGGTTCCTTTTAGGTGTCAATGTGACAAGGACATGGGTTTCCCAGAAATTTGGTCAAACATTGTTCTGGGTGTGCCTGTGAGGGTGTTTCTGGATGAGATTGACATTCAAATCCGTAGACTGAGTAAAGTAGATTGCCCTCCCAATTGTGGGTAGACGCCATCCAATCAATGGAAGACTTGACTATGACAAATCTGAGTGACAAGGAACCCTCAGATGAGGAAAACTCATTTCTCAAGATGAAACCATTTCCCAAGTTCACATGACTGGTTAGTAGCTAAGACTGGATCAGAGCCCACTGGTTTTTACCTCCCACTTCAAAACTCTTTGCACAGCATTCTGCTTCATTGTCTTTCTGACATTTTTGAAAGATGAGCACTTCCTTCAAACCATTTAGGGACCAACATCCCTTTTTGCATAGTTTGCCCATATATGGGCATTCGTAACCCACAGAACAATATGTGACTCTAAATTGAGAATTTCCCATATCTGTCTTTAGAATACTGTCCTACCAATCAAACTTGGAAACCCCTAGAAGCACAGCCTTCAACTTGTCTGAGACTTCTGGCTGGGCATGAGGGCAAAGAGTAGCTTTTGCCATTCAGAAGTTGTCTCTGCCTTCATTCAGATTCGAAGACATTTCCAGTGACAGCCTCTCAAACCCATGTATCTAATTAAAAATATGGATTTTCTGTTTTAGGTTAAAGCCAAAATATAAATTCAAAATTTGCTTGGCCAAGTACATTTAATAATACCTAAATGCTGTCATGTGTTAAATATTCATCCATTTTCTCTATAACCACTTACAATAAATATTGATGATTGTCTAACTTTTAATGGCTATCTGCATAGGAGAATATTCATGTGTGTCTCATTGATTCTCCTGACAGGGCCAAATGGAGCAGGTAAGCCAATTTAACACAACCAATTTCCAGTTTTGCACAGGCTGAATACAAGTGCTGTGGAAATGAATAATCAACCTAACAACCATTATTAATAATAATATTTCACTCACAAACAGCTCCTTCCATCTTCTAAGCACTTTACCAACATTAACAAATTTATTCACTAGCACCCAAGGGAGGGCTTTTTGCAACTGGAATGAGATGCCAAGAGAGATGTAAACAGCCATCTAGAGCTAAGGTACAAGTCTTATGGAGCAGCAAGTCCCTGTCCTTACTAGGTTCCCCAACCTTTCAGGTATTGGGGAGGTATTACAAACTTAGGAGGCAAATGAAATCCTCCAATTTGAGACTTATCAATGTGTGTACTCCATAATGAAAGAACTATATTTTAAATGCTACTATTTTTTGAACACTATGTGCCAAACACTACTGAGTGTTTGAATACAAAGAGAAAGAGTCTCTGTCCTGAAGAAATTTGCAGATTAGAGAGGAAGAGAGAGACATGAATTACCAAGTGTATGCAGTGAGATGAGACCACATGGAGGTAAGCCAGAACAACTGTGCTGAGACAGCTTTGCGGAGCTAAGCCTACAGGGCAGATGGAATTGGGGTGAGGAGTTTGAGTAGGGGAGAGACACATTCTAGAGAAAGAGGAAAATATGAGGGAAAGGCAGCTCAAAAGCACTGTGTCCTTTGGAAACTGCAAGCATTTCAGACTGTCTGGAGAAAAGGCTGCGCCACTGTGGTCCTCTGGATTTCCAAATGATACCACCAATGTGAGCTTGCCACCCTCCCTCTAGAGTCAGGGTTATGTCCCTCCCCTTGGATCTGAGTGGGCTTGTAACAGACTTGACAAGCACATTGAAGTGATGCAATGTGACTTCTAAAGCTAGGTCAGAAAAGACAGCCCCACTTCTGCCTTGTCTGCTGGGATACTTGCGGGGATGTGACACCAGCTAAGTCCCACTAGCCTGAGATTGCCATGTTGGTGCTCAGGTCAACAGCTCCAGCTGAGGTCCCAGATGACAGCCAGCTTCACCCTCCTGAAGTGTGAGTGATGATGCTTCCGGATGATTCCAGCCCTAGCTGTCAAGCCACCCACCCCCGCCCCCCCCCATCCCTAGAGTCTTCCCAGCTGAGGTCACAGACACTGTGGAGCACAGACAAGCAATCCCTGTTGTGTCCTGTCTGAATTCATAACTCACAGAGTCCTCAAGCATGCATGATAAATCGGCTCAAATTGGGGAGTGGTTTGTCAAGGAGCCAGAGTAACCAGAACATCCACACTGCAGATTTTCTTTTTTATTCTCTGGCAGTGTAGAATCACTGAAGGAATTTTCAGGGTTGTATGCTGTCATCAGGTTTTATGTTCAGTCTGGGTGACGGGACAAGGGAAACCTTGTATGAAATGTGAAGACCATCTGGTTAGTGATCTCAGGTGGATCATCAGTGGATCATTCTCTTAAGTAAATTAAGTAAAGATTCTGCCCCTGTTGTGTGGTTTTGTGGTTCACATTCATCTCCTTCTAGCTCAGTGATTTTCATTCCTGACTCTATGTTAGGATCACTGGGAAGCATTAAAAAATATTCAGTTTCCTGGATTTCACCCTAGATCAATGAAGTCAGAATATCTGGGAGGGGAGTTTCAGCATTGGATTTCTAAAGGGTCTCTAAGCTGTTCTAACATGCATCCAGGGTTGAGATCTACTGTGCAAGTTACTCTCTAACTCTATAAGCTGAGCTAGGAGAAGTGGCTCTTGCTGTGAATATGAAACTCAGCTAGATCTACAGATTGCAATATTCAACACACCTTCTTCTCATCCTGATATAAAAGGAAGTTTCTTGGCACTACTTACTATGACTAAATTAAGGAAAAGTTACAGATCTGAGACACATTCTGAAAAAGATGTGATGTCCTGGGGGTGAGTTTATAAAATAGAACACCAAGACTCGATCATCAGGATTGCTCATTTTAAATGACACCTCCTTTCTTTCTTTTTTTTTTTAAAGAGAGTGAGTGACAGAGAGAGAGAGAGAGAGAGAGAGAGAGAGAGAGAGAGAGAGAGAGAAAGAGAGAGAATTTTTTAATCTTTTTATTTTTTAGTTTTCGGCGGGCACAACATCTTTGTTTGTATGTGGTGCTGAGGATCGAACCCAGGCCGCACGCATGCCAGGGGAGGGCGCTACCACTTGAGCCACATCCCCAGCCTGACACCTCCTTTCTTTAGAACAGAGCTTCCTGGCCTGGTTTGACACTGGCCCAAACCAAATTGCACCCATCACAGCTCAGGTCTAGGAAAATGGATAAAAGAATAAGAAAACTTCCTCTGTGTGCATGTGTCTGGGGGAGGGGTTTGAGACACTCAGGGTTGTGGTTGGGGAACAGTGGACAGGTCAAGATGGCATAGAAGTGGACCATACAGAGGAGAGTGAAGCCATGATGTTTGTTGATTTTGAGCAGGTCTGGGCCTTTCTGGGCTCCGGTGTTCTCCATGTCAGAATGTAGGATGATTTTCTTAGTCGGAAACTATGATTTTATGGTTAGGTTCCAGAAACCTCTGTGCTCTGCATGAGTTCTAATGCATAGCAGCTCATTCTCCGTATCAATCACATTTTTCTGGTTCTTTGATATATGGGACCTTGACCCTGGAGAAACTTCCCCTCCTAAGGCAAGCCAGTTCCTAGTGATAGAAAAAAAGCTTACCTTCATGCATGCCTTCCATTTCAAACCAACCTATCCAAAGCCAGTACCCCAATATATCATATTCTGCACTACTATTCCCCTGCCCTAATAACTCCAGGGCTAGATACCAACAGCTAGGGACAAACCCTCCACCCCAGAGTCTGCTGAAATCAAGCCTATGATTTGTCTGCTTACCCTGCTTCATCTTGCCAAAACCACAGTAAAAGTTCTTGCCCAAATTTTACCCTTGCCCTCTTGCCTCCTAATCCACAGTACTTCCCTATGTGGCCCCCATGGTACAACATACTGTTGCTGAAACCTTGTCCCCTATGCCAATCCAATAACCAGGACATGGTTTCGGAAAAAAAGAAGGTTTATTGCTTTGCTAGCAAAAGAGAAACCCAGGGGACTCCTGTCCCAAAGGCTATGATTCTGCCGATCCACAGAAACATGGGGCTTTTATAGAGGTGATTCAGAGAAAATGAGATTAGGGAGGAGAGGTCAGGAAGGAGAAGATCAGAGAAAAGAAGGTTAGGGAAAAGAAGATCAGAAAAGATCAGGGAAAATGTTAGGGAAAAAGAAGATCAGGGAGGAAAAGATCAGGGAAAAGGTGGCTGGGGAAAAAGAAAAAAAAACATATAAGTTTCAAAGCCCCAAGGGATATCGTCAAAACACTAAGAGAACCCCTGTTACAATACCTCATGTTTTGGGGCACTCTGAGCAACAACCTATCTTTTCTTTCTTTTTATAAATTAGAGCTTTATAGTTATACATAATAGTCGGGTTCATCCCGAGGAACTCACACATGCATGAAATTCAAGTTCAGTTCTTGATCTTCCCCTTTTCCTTTTCATCCTCCCTCTGCTTCCTCAATCTCCTTCCTCTAGACTACTGGACCTCCTTACTTTTGTATATTTATTTATATTTGATTTGTTCTTTTTACTTATGCATAAAGGTGGAATTTCCTGTGGTATATTTATATATGCACATGGCATGATTTTTAAAGAATTCATTCTGTTTGATGCAATCATCTCCTGATCTGTTGGCCTTGCCACTCCTGCATAACAATGACACCTACATTTGAAAACACTCTGGCCACAACATCCTCATTTACAAATCACAAAGGAGAATGGCCACCTCCTTTCCAGTGGGTCTGAGAGCAATCACTAATCTCAGTGACACATATGCAGTCCACCAAAACACACATAATTAGAAATTATAGAGACAGTTCAGACCCATCCATGTAAGTACCTCCAAGTCTGTTGTGTTGTGATGACCTGGTCTAAGTACCCATTCTCCCACCCTCAGATCTATACAGATGAAAAAGAAAATTGTTCACTATGTCACAGTTGATGGGGATGGAAATTGGGGATGAGAACACAAAGAAGTCCTCCAGCATATTATGCAGCATCCATAGCAGCTGCATCAAAGAAATTGACGTTAACACCTCCAAACAAACACTCCACCCTCCAATGGCACCTGTGCTGGTCACAGCAGTCCTTGTGCCTCAAGTTTGGTATGTTTCCCATCATTGGTATGAAAACAGTGCACTAATATCACATGAAAGGGACCTATGGTCTCATCTCAGCCTACCTGTTTTCATAGCTCCCACAGTATAAGGTCCTTGCTTAGCATCTGGATGGCCATCTCAAGTGACAGTTGCCATTTTAAGGAAAATGTTTTGCTTTCCTGCCCATGGGCTGTTTCTGAGGAAGGCTCACCACTCCCTCATACCAACCCAATCCTTAACTGCCCAAATTAGGACCACCCAGCTCTGATTTCTGAGCCTCCCCCACAAAAGTCCCAGAACTCAAGCCTGTTCTGCCTCTCTCTGCTATAGAGAGATGGCCTTTATTTGTCAGCTCTGACAAATAAACTCTCCTGTGTATCTCTGCCGGGTCTCCGTCTTTCATTTCTCGCTTCCCCGTCTCTCATTCCTCACTTTCCCTTCACACAGCAGGCTTAATTTCACAGTTTTTAGTTTCATGACATTCAAATATCTGCAATTGATTAGTTGGAGGGGAGAGACCCAAGTTTATTGGAAATATCAGTCACTGTGAAAAATCCTGAAGGAAAACTCACCACTTTGTAAGAGGTTACCAGATAAATAATTGCCTCCTGAATTGGGATGATTCCTGTTGTCATTAAGCCCCAGCAGAGATCTAATACACTTTCATACTTCTGCTAAATGCCAAGAGATGGCTGTGCGATCGCAGTCACATAGACAATTAAAGCAAAGCAATTTGTGCCTCAATCAAAAGGCATCCCCCACTTATGCATAAGATGAAATGATATTCACTTTTGCACGCATTCTCCCTTTTTGCAGTCATAATCATTTTATCCCTGTGAACATCATTGATTTGGGGCCTAGTTTTTCAGGTCTAATTCATGATTGGCATTGCCTCTTCAGCAGGTATTTCTCATTTCCTCTGTTACACCTCCCTACTCCCACTCACAAAGAAAAAGGAACAGGTGTACCCACCAACCTGGGATCTTTGTGTCTCCCCCATGTCACTGTATTTGGAAATAGGACTTAAATTGACATTAAATAAGGTCCTAAAGGATAGGGCCCTGGTTTGGTAAGATTAATATTCTTACAAGAAGAGACAGCACAGAGACCATTGTCTTTCTCCATCGAATGTGAGGACACAGGGAGATGGAGGGTAACTGAAAGCTAGTATGAGAACTCTCACTGGGCACTGAAGCCTACCAGACTTTGATTCAAACTTTCCATCCCCCACAGCTGGGAGAAAATCCATTTCTGGTGGTTAAGCCACACAGTCTGAGATTTTGTCAAAACAGTTAGAGCAGCCTAGTATAGTGGCTTGCTAGAGAAAGCAAGATTGCGATCCCTTGGCTTCTCCCCTGGGAGAGCTCTCTGCCAGAAGAGACTGTAGACACAACTTGACCGGAAGATGAGGTTCCTTAGTCTGCACAGAGGGAGGTGATCATGTCAGCCTCTGGTCTCTGGAGCAGAGGGAATGGGTGAGAATGGTCAGAGGCATTGGACCTCACCGAAGGAAGGGCTCTGTGCACAACCTCTTGTAATGAGGCCCTGCTGTGCCTGTGTGTAACCATCTGACTTTCTGAAAGAGCTTTTTACATTAGAATCAGGGAGAGAGCATGTCAGTATAATATATGCCTAGGTGGCAGGGCACTGATGAGATTCATGTTATCCTTGAAAGCTGCTTCTAGAATTATCTGCAAAGAATGGTCAGTTAAGCTCACTGACCCATGACCCCTCAGCTGCTACAGGTTGGTTTTCGGCTTCATTAGGTAGCGTCAACCCAGTCCAGGATCCTTGCTGAATCTTTGTTAAAGCTGTGGAGCTCAAGGAGCTCTGAAGCTAACCTGAGCCTATTACCAACCAATGTGTATTTGCACGTCCCAGAATTGAAACCCCAGTGCCACAGGGACGGCTGCTGGACTTGGAGGTGTATGTGCGTTGAGCGCATCAAGAAGGTTTGACTTTGCTTAAGAGAGACTCTTAATTCTACCACACAAAGACAAATAGCATGGTGTGTGTATGTGTATGTGTGTGTGTGTGTGTGTATGTGTGTGTGTGTGTGTGTATGTGTGTGTGTATACTTGTCCTCTTAATTGATTTCTTTCCTTTCCAGGGAAGGTATAAAATATTTTTTATGTCTTATCAAGTCACCATTTATTTATTTTTTAATTTGTTCTAATTAGTTATACATGAAAGTAGAATGCATTTTGACACATTGTATACAAATGGAACACAATTTCTCCTTCCTCTGGCTATACATGGTGCAGAGTCACACTAGTAGTGTAATCAAGCATGTATATAGTGTAATTAAGCATGTATATAGGGTAATAAAGGGTAATAATGTTCATCTCATTCCATCGTATTTCCCATCCCCACACTTCCTCCCCTCCCTTCACTCTCCTCTGCACAATCCAAAGTTCCTTCATTCTTTCCTATGCCCCTCCCCCACAATATGGATCAACATCTGCTTATCAGAGAAAATATTTGGACTTTGGTTTTTTGGGCTTGACTTATTTCACTTAGCATGATATTCTGTCATGATTTCATTCTTCTTTAAGACTAGGTAATAATATTCCATTGTGTACATATACCACAGTTTCTTTATCCATTCATCTGTTGAAGGGCAACTAGGTTGATTCTTTAGTTTAGCTATTATAAACATTGATGTGGCTGTGTCACTGTAGTATGCTGATTTTAAGTCCTTTGGTTACAAATGGAGAAGTGGGGTAACTGGGTCAAACAGTGGCTTCATCACCATTTTTTAGTGACCCAACATTTCCTGAGCAACCACTCTGAGCTAAATGCTTTATATAGTAGTACCTAACATTTATTTTACATGAATTAAGCCAAATCATGACCTAGCAAGGAGTATTATTATCCCCTACTTATAAAGAAAGAAACCAAGACTTTGAGAGATTTGGTAACTTGCCCACAATCACAAAAAGGCAGCAAAATCAGGCCTCAACCTGGGTCCTCTGGCTGGTGTCTGAGTGTGCCCCTTAGTAAGGATTAGTACCTTACTAATCCTCACAGAATGATCTGCAGTAGGGATTATAAGCAATTCAACCAAGTGAAGTTACTTGCTCAACATCACACAACTGCTAGTCAGAGAACCAAGTATCACCCAAACGTCACCAACTCCCAAGTCTACACATGTTCCATTACACAAGGGTTATCACCTTATGCACATGGATCAGAAAATGGCCAGAACAGTGCTTCTCAAACTTAAATGTGCATTACTATTTGACCCAGCAATTCTAAGTATTTATGCAAGAAAAATGAAAACACATGTCCAAAGGTTATTCAGTTACAAAAAGAAATGAAGTAATGATATCTGTGCAACATGGACAAAGCTAAAAAATCATTATGAAAGATGCAAGACCAAGAGACCACATGTGGTATGACTCCATGTGCACAAAATGTCCAGACAAGCAATCTATAGCAACAGCAGATCAGTGATTGCCTGGGAAGGGCTAGAAAGGAAAAAAAACAGTGAATAGGCACAAGGGATGATTCTGAGGTAAGAGAAATATTTTAAAATTGATTTATGGTGATGGTTGCACAAGTTGGTAATGTCACTATAAATTACTGAATTGTGTAATTGAAATAGATGAATTATATATGAAAAATATGCTTCAACAAAGTTGTGGGAAAAAGTTTTAAAGTGCAATGGAATCATCTTGGGATCTTATTAAAATTCAAACTGAGTCAGTAGGTTTGAAGAAAGGCCCAAGATTTGCATTTCTAATAAACTCCCAAAGTCCAGACTTGAAGTAGCAAGGAGACTAATGTATCAAATTCTTTCTTCTCCAATTCAACCAGTCCTGTTCAGATCACATTTGGATGTTGTTATAAAGGCAGTGCATCCTTAATGTTCTCTTTCTTGATTCCTCATATGCCCTGGATAATGTCATTGGAGGGGGCAATAGGAATTTCCTTTCCACTCTCACTGACAATAGATAGGTTAACAGAGAAAAGGCACACATTTATTACATGCATAAGGAAAGTGTGAAGCATTATTGGGCATCAATAATCCCATGAGATTTTGAATCTTATGGACCCCTTTAGGGAAGATGTAGGTAGAGGTTGTAGGTAATTTTAAAGGAAGAGTAAATGATTGTTAAGGCAGGTGAATGTTCAACTGGGCTCTGAGTGTGGTCTTTGTCACTAGAAGATTAGGAGTTAATTATATATCCTGGAGATTTGTGCCCTATCTGATGTGTGTGTGATATATAAAGAACTCAAAAATCTTAACATCAAAAAACAAACAACCCAATCAATAAATGGAGTTGAGCAGACACTTCTCGGAAGAAGTTATACATTTGATCAACAAATATAATTTAAAAATGTTCAACATCTCTAGCAATTAGAAAAATGCAAATCAAAACTAAGATTTTATCTCATGCCAGTCAGAATGGCAGTTATTAAGAATACATACAACAGTAAATGTTGGCGAGGATATGGGGGAAAAGGCACACTCATACATTGCTGGTGGGACTGCAAATTGGTGCAATCAATCTGGAAAGTAGTATGGAGATTGAAAACTTGAAATGGAACCACCATTTCACCCAGCTATCCCCTTGGTCTATACCCAAAGGATTTAAAATCAGCATACTGTAATAACTGTGGGAGACCAACCTTGCACATGACTGAGTCACACTCCCCAGCTGGGTGCTGAGGCGCTCGGTCACAGAAATGTGGCAGAGCTTTCCCCACCCTTCTTGGGTTCGAGGATCGGTGTCTCCTGCATGGGTGTGTCTTGCTACAGCCCCATGGGTGAAGCTATGCTCACCTGTTTCTTTGTAATATAATCCCTTGCCCTGTTTAGGATAGAATCTTCCATGGAATGCCTTATATGTGTCCCCTTCTCTTACTGTGCCCTTGGGTGTGGCCTACCCAGGTGTCAGTCAATCTGATGACAGTGGACATCATGAAGATAGACTCAGCCCCCTGAAACCTGACCCCTTGCCTCATTTGAATAGCTTCTCCTCAATAAAAGGGGTCAGCTCATGCTCTTGCTCTCTCTCTTTCTGCGGACCCTTAAGGTCAGCGGAGTTGTCACAGCGACCCCAAAGGAAAAGGTATTTGTGTCTCTTGTGTGGTTATTTTGCGCAGCCCAGTCAGCCCAGTTCAACTGGAGTGACCCCTGAGTCTTTTAGTCTTGAGAACAGAAACCTGGCAATAACACAGCCACATCAATGTTCAATCAGAGGCTTAATTCCCAGTAGATGAACTGTGGAACCAACCTAAATGCCCTTCAACAAATAAATGGATAAAGAAACTGTTGTATATATACTCAATGAAACATTACTCAGCATTAAAAGAGAATAAAATCATGGCATTTGCAGGTAAATGGATGGAGTTGGAGAATATCGTGCTAGGTGAAGTAAGCCAATCCCAACAACCCAAAGGCTAAATGTTCTCTCTGATAAGTGGATGCTGATCCAAAACGGGGGAGGGGGAGGGGGCATGGGAAAATGGAGGAATTTTGATTGGGCAAAGGGGAGGGAAGGTGGGGAGTATGCAATGGGGACAGGAAAGATGGTGGAATGAGATGGACATCATTACCCTAGGTCCATGTAAGACTGCACATAGGGTGTGATGCTACATCATGTATAACCAGAGTAATGAAAAGTTGTGCTGCAATTGTGTACAATGAATCAAAATGCATTTTGCTATCATATATACCTAAGTAAAATAGATTTTAAAAAAATAAAAGCCAACTTTAAACTTTAAAAAAAGAGAGAAGGGAAATGTGACATGAATATCTAAAATAATTCTTATCGATGGAAAATAAAAAGATTAGGAGTTAATCTTCTGGAGGTTTGGCCTTCAGGTAGGTAGGGGAACTTCAGAAAGTGCCTCCCTGCTGTGCTTCAGGGAAGAAGGAGGAGTGACAGATGGGGGCAGGAAGAGGTCAGAGAGATCTTCAAGACTTCTTTTTTTTAAATTTAAAGTACTTAGTGTGTCAAAGTGCTTAGGGTTATTGTTTTCTGAGCCCCAACATTATGACTTCACCAAATCCTAAAGAAATTTTTCTTCACCTTTTTCTTTGTTCTCCTAACCAGCAGGTGAATATTTTAGAGTACCAAGTTCATCCAAAGAGCTGATTAATATGCAGATTCCCAGACCCACCCCTGACTTTCTGAATCAGTAAGTCATAGTCAGGAAATCTATTAAAATAAGCACTCAAGGAAATTTGTATGCAGGTGTTTTAAAGCATTATTCTTTGTGAAATGCTTATCTAAACCAGCACAGGGGTCAAAATGTAGTTCAGTGTAGAGCATTCACCTAGCATATTGGTAGGCCTTGGATTCCATCTGCATTTACCACTGAAATAAATAAAATAAGCTAGTACAGTTTAATAAAAATGTAGCACAAGTTTAAAGGTAATTTAAAAAATTTGAGTAGCTGCATTTTAAAAACTAAAAGGAAGTTAAATGAATTTTACCAATACATTCTGTTTAACTCACTAGATTCAATATATTATCATTTTAGTATGCTATCATTATAAAAACATTCAGAAACTTTATAGTATTTTTGTTGTTGTTGTTTTGCATACAGTCTTTGAAATCCGTTGTTTTTCAAACTTACCACACATCTCAATTCAGATTAACCACATTTCAAGCACTTATTTGAACATCCACCCTGCACCTATTGAAGCATAAACTCTGAGGTGTGGCCCAGCCATGTGTCAGCTCATAGTCCCCCCAGGTGATTCTGATGACACCTCAAGTTTGAAAATCACTAATCCAGGCTATTGCTTCTTGATGCACATTGGAATCACCTGGGAAACTTAAAAAAAATTACCCATGGTTCCCAACTCCAGGAATCAAGATTTTAAAAAAAATTCCAGATGATTCTAACATGTAGTGAAAAGTTTTTAGCAAATGCTACTCACCGTCTCTCATATGTGCCTTCTTTATCTTTAGCTATAAAGTCAATTACTGGGCCCCCATCATCATTTTATAACATTTCAGGCTCATCTCAACAAATTCCATGTTTCTGGTTTTCTTATTTATTCTACTTTGAGCTTTTAGGAAAAAAAAAAGTTAGTTTTTAATCTGCTGTGGCAAGTCCCTTGCTAAAAGGAAAACCCTTATTAAAAATCATCTTTTAGCTCCTCCTTCTTGGTTTCTGGTCCTAACCTGCTGGACTTACTCAGCAACCCTCATCCCTAGATCCCACCTCCCATGGGCCCCAAGGACCCTTACTCACTTCTGAAGCACCAAACCATCTATGGCTCCATCTGACTCCCTGTGTAACTCCAAGACTTTAGACCCTCATCTGTGACTTTTAATTTGAATTTCCCTGCGATTCAGAGGAATCAAAAGATTCCAAATCTTCCCCCAAAGCCTCCTCCTGGGAAAGGAACAAGGACAGAATTTCAACTCCTAAACCCTTTTTCCCACCTCTGCTAACAATTTCCATTCTGCCAGATCTCTGTTTCCCGCACCCCTGGGTTCTGGGAAAGGATGAATTTTGGGAGGGCCATCTGATCATGTGTGGAAGGAGTGGGGAAGAATCAAAAATCAGTTGTATTTCAACACTTTAGATGTTCATGAAAAAGCAGCTGCTTGGCATGTGTGCAGCCCACATAAACAACATACGCTGTGTTTACCCATATGTAAATATGTATAGCTGAAGCACCCTCTAGTGGAACACCCAGAGAAATCTTGTTTTCTTGAGAAACTCACCCTCAAAAAAAAAAAAAAAAAAAAAAAAAAAAGAACTGAAATCTTACCTGAACAGAGCATCATGAAAACCGAGAGTGCAGATCTATAAGGTCTATAGTGTCTTTGCAGTCATGGCAGGATAATTCCAGGGCCTGCCTGATCCACTGGGGTACAGTAGGCACTTCCTTGAAGGTCTCACAAGGAGGCCTTGGTTCCAATGTCACGTACGATGTAGGAATAGCTGTTTAGAGGTCATGACTTCCACAAAGGAAAATGTCATAAGTCTCCATGGGTTTCTTCCAGTTCAAGAAGCTGTCCATCCCCACTTCAAAGGAGAGGGACAGAGATGGATCATTCACTATCAAAATAAATGAACTGCTACCAAGAAGAAGACAACTGGATAACCCTACCCTATTTTTTTACACTAAATATATTCTAAACTGAAAACTGAAAGACTAAAAGCAGTAGAAATTAAACCATAAAAGAAACCATTAATAAATTTTTTTGCATAAAAATAAAGATTTACCTAATAACCCCCTCCTACTTCTTTATCTCCCATTGATCCTATTTCTCTGGGGAACACTGACTAATACAGACTGCAAGCTCCCGTGAATGAGTCTGTTCTATAGGTAGGTGTGGATTGATATGTCACATATGTCGAGACAAATAAGGTGAGGCAAGGATGTTGGGGATACTCCACTATCTTTTTAAAACTAAGGATCTGTGGGGAAAATGTTTCTCAGGTCTTAGAACCAGCTGGTGTAATAGAGGAGGAATTGACCTACCTTTGCCCACTGAGTTTCTGTCAGAATGTACACACCCTGGCTCTGTTTACTGTGTAAGAGCTACTGAGATGTCTATAAATATGTCTACTGTGTTATAGAGGGGGAAATCTGGCCCATTTCCTATCTCTTCTCTTCTTCCTCCTCCTCTTCCTTCTTATTCCCCCCCCCCACCCCCGGTACTGGGAAATGAACCCAGGGGAACTCTACCATGGAACTACATCCACAGCCCTTTTATTGATTTGTTTGTTTTTGAGGCAGAGCCTTGCTAATTTTCTCAGTTTGGACTCCAACTTGAGATCCTCCTGCCTCAGCCTTCCAAATTGCTGGAATTATAGGGGTGACCCATATTTTTCATTTTTTAAAATTTTAAGACAAATATAATTTTTCCCCTCTACTGCAAGTGAAATCATTAACAAGGGAAGGACAAGAGCATAATGAGTTTCCTAAAGAATTAAGTATTTACTTTCATTCTCTACTAGTCACATTTCTGCATAAATGCCCACTAATATTATACTACATTTTTGAAAGTCAGATTTATTTGAGTATAATGTACTCAATAATATGTATAAGTTTATATATTTAAAAATCACCTTTCTAAAGATGTACTTTAATAAGCTTTGACAAACATGTAGATCACCCATAGAACCCTCCCATCACTTCAGAATTTTCCTCCTTCCCCTGCCCACCCTAAGTCCCTGGTAACCACTAATTGTTTTTTGGTTTTAACATTGTACTTGGAAATAATTTTGAACTTATAGAAATTTGCAAAGTTAACTCATAGAGTTCTTATATGAGTTCTCATAGTTTCTAATGTTAACAATTTATACAACCATGGTGTTTACATAACCATTTCTTACAAAACTAAGAAGTCAACACCAGTAAATTACTATTAAGTAGACTACAGATGTTATTTATATTCCACTAGTTTTTCTATTAATGTCATTTTTCTGAACCACATCCAATCCAGGATCTCACTAGCAATTTAGTCATCATGTTTCCTTAGTATCTGATCTGTGACAGCTTTTCATTCTTGTGTTTCATGACTTTGATACTTTATAAGAGTACTGGCTGGGTGTTCTGTAGTGTCTCCCTCAATTCTGATTTTTCTTGTGTTTTCTCATGATTAGATGGGGGTGAAACCCATTTGAAGGATAAATGTCACAGAGGTGAAGTACCCTCCTTATAGCATCAAACCAGAGGGACTTTATGTCCACATGATTTCATGGTGATGGTGACCTTGATCACATCCCAATTTTCTCCACTTCAGTTATTTTTTCCCCTTTCGTACTTTATTAATTGGAAACAAGTCCAGCTCACCTCAAGCAAAGGGGCATTAAGCTCCACCTCCTAGAGTTAGGAGTGTCTACACATATTACAGATCTGAAGGCCAGTCTCTGGGCCTGGTCTTTCTCAGTGAGCACCTGGTAAATTCTGTAGAGTCCATCGGCGCCCATGACCTCCATTATGAGGGTGGCTCCCCTGGATTCTATACTGTCCCCAGTGCACACATTTGACCTTTGCAACTCTTCAAACTGAATCTTTCATATCTGCTTGTGGCTCTGGGGTCTCTTCAGCCCAGGTTCTACTCAGCTAAGGAGTTCCCTCCCATTTCTCCTTGGAAGACTCTGTCTTTTCATAAATTTTAGCCCATTTGGTTGCCTGAAACCTCCTATTTCTAATGGTTTCAATTATAATTGTTGTTTATCGAACTTTTTACCTGTTAAAGTGAGGGTAACCCTCTTCTCAGCTTTCTTCCTGGGTGGAAGTGGAACTCGATGTACTGAACTTGGAAAGCAATCCTCTCTCCTCTGAGTACAAAGTGAACTCTGGAAGGCTACATTACTGTGAGGCCCATGACTGTCTCAAATTCTGAGGAATGATTGGAGCCATTTACAAGAAAGAATGGTCAGGTCCAACTCCAGGCAAAATCTTCCAGTGTGTCTTCCTCTCTTTTTCTCTCATTTCCCCCCTCACTCCTGATTTGTCTGAAGCATCTCTCTCCAGGTAGCCCCATGTCATAATTCTGCCATAGCACCCACCCACTGGGGTCATCTATTCCCATCCTAACACCCCAGGATCCTCCAAATCCTCCTGAACCAATGAATGATGTAAGTGCCAGTATTTGGTGGTGTCTGCAGTGAAAGCCTAGCTAACCCCACACACTGTGTCTCTGAATATTTCATTACATCACATACTCACTCACTCCTTTATCAATTTGCTCAACTAACAGTGAATATGGCAGGAAGTATATGGCAGAAATTATGGGTACACTCCTATAGGAACAACTTAACATTTATTTGTCTACAAGAAGAGGCTAAAGTGCAATGATCTTTGAGTGTCTTTCAAGTATGTAGTTACCTTCATAATCAATACACCTTGGACCTAAAGAGCCATTATAAAGTTCCACTGGAGGCTCATAGCAGTCCTATGAAATAGATAAAAAATTGAGGGCCTGGGGATGTAGTTCAGTGGTAGAGCACCTGCCTCACACGTGTGAGGCAGTGGGTTCGATCCTCAGCACCACATAAAAATAAATAAATAAAGATATTGTGTCCATCTATAACTAAAAACATATTTTTGAAAAATTGAAGCTCAGAGAAGTTCAGCACTTGCCCAATGAGTTCACTGTAAATATCAAGGCAGGTCTTGAAGTCTTTTGGCTGAACATATGATGTTCTAGCTGCTTCGATGTGTTGTCTGTCAGACTTACATTTGTCAGATATTTTGTAAGAGAAGTTAATGTTCAAAACCAAATATTTCCTATTTAAACTAAGAATCACCCCCACCCAAGTATCAAAGGATAAGCTCTCCAAGATGATTGGATGCCATTTGTTTGTATCCAGGCCTATATTTATCTATTTCTCCATTCTTGGTCCCTCTGCCAGCTCTTTCCTATTCACAGTACTCCAGCAAGTTTGAGAGAATGATTGCAGGACCCAGTAACCCAAACTATCTGTTGCACTATCAGGAGCTGACAACTTAGTCTCATTACTACAAGCTAAGAGGAATGTCCACTGCCTAGCTTCCTAAGCAATGGAGAAAATTGCTTAGGAATTTACAGAAGGCCATTTTGAACCTTTTCAAGGAGTTAGAATTAAGGAACAGCAGTGCACAACAAGTCTAGACTTACACAAGTGTCACCTTCCCATGTTCCACTCTGTACAGCCAGCCCTGGAGAGGTCATATCCAATCTCCAAAGCAGGTACCACTCTAGCCATGCTGGAACTTCAGAGAAAAACTGGGCCAGCAGATGGAATTATCCTCAAGCAAATTTACTCAAATGCCAGAAAAACAAAACTTTTTTTTTTTTCAGCACATTTGCCATTGGAAAAAGAAAGCTATTGCTTGTTCATTGCATCTATAGGACACTTTTTGGAGTTTGCCATTAAAAGCAAGATCACTGTCCTAGCTGAAGATAAACAGAGTCAGGATCGATTTTCTTTACTTTCACATAGAGGAGTAATCATAAAACTGTAAGCTTTTCTCTGTGATTTGAAACTAACAAAAAATAAGTCCTTGTAGGTCAGGCTTCATTTTGGGGGATTAATGGCACATACTTCAAGAGGCTGTTTAGCAAAATGGATTTGCCAGCTTTCAATGTTTGTCCTGAAGGAAACATTCACTGAGTCAAAACATTTACGTTGTAAAATCAGGAGAATGTGTCAGCCTACCCCGAGGTAATGTCACAACATCTTGACAAAACATATGCCACAATAAAATTATATCAGTGCAAAATTAAAAAAAAAATCAATGGTTATATTTGTCTGTATGTGTTATACACCTCCGCCTAAACTTTAGTTTCCTTTACTGGAATGAAAACTTTGCAAATAAAATAGGAGCTTCTAACAAAAGTGAAATTCCTGAAAAGTTTATTTCAAATATACCAGAAAATCTTTGTAATCCAACCCATTATTTCATAGATGGGTCCTCATGAATTAAACTATATGCCCTGCATCCTAATTTGTTCTTCATAGTGAAAACCCATACAGCAAACTGTATTTGCAAGAAATGTGTTTGGAATCTTCCTTGAATCCTAAATTCATAAGCATGAAAAAGTTTATAAAGAGATGCATGTGTTCTGTGTACATTGCACACATATACAAAAAAAGAAAACCCTGAATAGAAACAAAAATAAATCTTCTTGGATTGGTGGGGCGTGGAGCAGAGAACACAGAGCTCATCTCTCCACTCTCCTACACTCCCTTAGGCGCTTCCAGGAAATTCTGAGGTAATATGGTGCTCTGCTTGCAATATGGAACAGTTGCTTAAATTCAGCTGCACTAACCTATCTGTAAAAGAGATATTATGCTTATCTGCCAGCAAAGATAAATGACCTCCCCTCACTGCCTAGGAAGAAGTTAAGTGGGCTGCGGTTCTGTGCTCAGGTTTATGTTTGATGGACTACTGCCTTTAAAGGCTGTAGTAAAATTGTCACAGTCATCACACACCTCCAGGTCACTCCTCATACCAGGAGGATTTTAGCACTTGATTTACTCTCTTCTCCTCAACATGATCTCTGATATAATTCTTGGTGATTTCAGTATCCATGTAGATGATTCTTTCAAAACTCTGTCTTCTCATCCTTGACCTCTACCGGTCCCCTGATCATCCACACTCCCACCCCACTGTCAGCCAATCCATTCCCATGGCCATCTCCTAAATTGAATGAGTGTCAATAAATTTACCCTCTTCATCATCTCAGTTTCAATGATCCCACTCTGACCAGTATATCCTAATTTTCTATCTCCCTCCTAGTATGCTGATTTCAACAGGTCTTCAACCCCCATTAGACTACTAATCCTCTACCCCTCATGTCCTCAATTTCCTCCTCTCCCAGCTTAGAGTCCCTGGGCATGGTCTTACTCACTACCTCATTCCCAGCAAAAAACACCCTAGTGCAATCCAACCATCTACTTGCTTCACACCAGCACAAAACAACTAAATGTAACAGAAGGGAAACACACAACTACACTGATTAGGCTTGCTGTGAATTCAGGAGTGCAGAACTCTGCTATTGTCTAGGGGTCCTGACTCAGTCAAGTCCCAGTCCCAGTCTCTTAGATGACTCTCCCATGGTTCTTTCTCTTTCCTCACTTTCTCTTTCAAATGATAGTTTTGCTCCTTCTTCCACTGGATAAAAAAAAAAAAAAAATGGAAATGACCAGAATCAATTTCCCACCATTTCCACCACCAGCCTACCTCTGTACCCAGGCACTCTACCTTCTCTCCAATGAAAATGGCAAGTGGCCCTTGCTTCACCCGAGGTGACCCCTCTTGTGTCAGTATTTGTTCCTGCCCTCTTCCTGCTCTGCACACAGCTTTTTCAGGCCCCCCTCTCCCACATTCCTCTCTGCTCAGTCATTCCCTTCAGAACCTGAAGACACTGTGATTCCTCATTGAGAAAGAAACAACTTCTCTTGTTTCCCTATCATCCTCCTCCAGATACTGCCTTGTTTCTTTCCTTAGAGTCCAACTTTCTAAAGAGTTTTCTGTTTCTACTTCCTCTGCTTCCATTCTTTCTTAAATTCAATTCAGTTAGGCTGCTGTCTCTTTCACTCCACCAAAACCATTTCTGTTGAAGTCTCCACAGAGCACCATCTGGCCAAATCCAATAATTTCTCACCAACTGTTTTAATGGAATGTATCAGCATTATTTGGCAGTAAATCACTTGCTCCTCCTGAAAATGGTCTCCAAAGCCTCCTGGACACTACTCTCTCCCTGGCTTTCTTCCTACATCATCAGTGACTGCTTCTGAGGTTTCTTTGCTGGTTCCTTCTGTTTTTCCAGTCTGAACACTAGAGGATCCAAGGTTGAATCCTCAGACTTCTATTCCCTGTCACTCTTTCCCCAGGTAATTTTTTATCCTCTCAGGATTTCAGTTTCATCTGTATACCTATGCATCCAAAGTATGTATCTAAGCCCCACTCTAGGTTTATATATCCAACTGTCAACTAGACATCTCTACATGGATCTATAATAAGTATCTCAAGTTTAACATGTTCCAAAACAAATCATTGTTTCTCTGCTCCTTCTACTATTTTCCACATATTGGTTGTCAAAAAATTCCAAGTTTCAAGTTGCTGAAACCCAAATTTTGGAGTCAACCAGGAGTTTTCTCTCATGGAACTAGTAAAAGAAGAGACAAGCAGATAACTGGAACAGAATAGAGAGTCCAAAAATATACAATACATATGTGTGTGTGTGGGGGGGGAATATATATATCTATATATATGTCTCTCTCTCTCTCTCTCTCTCTCTCTCTCTCTCTCTCTCTCTCTCTCTTTCTCTCTCTCCTCTCTCACTCTCTCTTTAAAAAAAAGTTTAATAAAAATTTCAAAAGTCACAACATCTGAACAGGCAGCTCACCAAAGATGTACAGATGATAAGAAAATTAAAGAAGTCCAACATACATGTCATAAGAGAACTGAAGATGAAAATTGCAAAATGCCATTATGCAACTATTCAAATGGCCAAAATCCAAAATGCTATTTTCTCCAAATGCAGGTGAGGATATGAAACAGCGGAAATCCTCAAACCTTTCCTCAAGAAGCAGAATGGTGCAGCCACTTTGGAAAAACAGCTTGGCAGTTTCTTATAAAACTAAACATACTCTTACCATAGGATCTGTAATTGTGCTCTTTGATATATAACCAAATGGACTGAAAACTTGTATTCACACAAAAACCTGCACACAAACTTGAAAAGCAACCCAAATGTCTTTTAGTAGGTGAATGAATAAATCAACTGTGGCACATCCATTCAATGGATATTATCTAGTACTAAAAAGAAACTAACTATTGATCCATGAAAAGATACAGAGGAAACCTAAAGGCATATTACTAAATGGGAGAAGCCAATCTGAAAAGTCTACAAACTGTATGATTCCAACCACTATCACATTGTGGAGAAGACAAAACCATGGAGACAGTAAAAAGATCTATAGTTGCCAGTGATTAGGGAGTAGGGAGAGATGAATAAGCAGAGTACAGAATAAAACTATTCTGCAATGATACTGTGGTAAATGGTGAATACATGTCATACTTTTGTCAAAACCCACAGAATGTGCAACACCAAGAATGAACACTAATGTAAATGATGGACTTTGGGTGATAATGATGTGTCAATGTAGGTTCATGGATTGTAACAAATCAACCACTCCATTATGGGATGTTGGAAGCAGTGGATGTTGAGGGGGTACAGGGGCTATATGGAGACTCCACTTTCTGCTCAATTTTGCTGTGTACCTAAAACTGCCTTTAAAGATTATTAATTAAATAAAAACCTGGAGCCTAGAGCTCTCCACTTGAGTGCTGACCGAACTGGGAGATTTGCTTCCAATGAGGAAAATGTGGTAGAAATGCTATGTGTTTTCCAAGGATGGGGCAAAAAAGGAATAGCTCCTAACTGACTTCTTGGATGGATCACTCACTCTGTGGGGAACTAGTTGTCATGTTATAAAGACACTGAAACAGCTCATGGAGAATTTCCTGTGGAGAGCAACTGAAGCCTCCCACTGACATCCAGCACCAAATTGCCAGCCTTGTCAGGGTGCCATCTTAAAGAAGGTCCTATATCCCCAAACAAGCTTGCAAATGACTGAAGCTGTCGCTGACATCTTGAGTGCAATCACCCCACTAGGCTGCTCCTTAATTCCAGACCTACAGAACCTGAAAAATGATAAATGTTTATTATTAAAAGTTTAAGATACTAAGTTTGGGAGTAATAATACATAATGAATACATAACCCTCATTAACTGTATCCTATTGTATTTTTCTGCATGAAATAGAATGAAAGTGGATATAAGACTGGGTTTATATGTAATCAAGTTTTCAATATAAAAAGATAGTTTAATTAAATATAATAAGAGTTAAAAGCATAGAGATAATTTTGACTCTAATAAAAACCCCAAATTAAAATGGCTTAAAATTAATGCATATATTGGCTCCTATACCTATAACCCCAGAAATAGGGTGGACTCCAGAGCTTATTTGTCTAAAGGATTCTGTTCCATCACCCTGTGAGTTTCTTGCCTCAAAACTCCACCACAGTGTCAATCAACCTCACCCTCATGCTGAGTAACAGGATGGCTACAGCAGTTCCTGCTCTACCTTAGCACATGTCTGCATTAAAAAAAAAAAAAAAGTGTCACTTCTGGATGTTTGCCCAGAAGAGAGAAGAAGAATTTTCCTTGATCATCTCATTGCCCAGAATTAGGTCATATGCCTCTTCCTGAGCCATCACTTGAAAGGAGGGTGGGATTAATTGCAGGTCACTCAGGGCCACCCCTGCAGCTGGGGGTGGAGTCAGCTTTCCTGCAGAGCTGGACTGGGTCTAGAAGAGGTGGAAGTATCATGGAGAAGAAAGAGGACATCCAAGTTTGTTAGGTCACCGAAAGCAGAGCTCATGAGATGCAATGAAACAGACAAACAACAGCCATTTTAACTTCTGGTTCCTGAAAGAGACATAGGGAAAAATAGCTAATAAATTTTTGCAAAATCTTGACAACAGCACATTTTATGATGTTCCCACAGGCTTTACTTTGTAGCTGACATTTTCTTTCATCTCTAGTGGTTTCTATTCTTTTCTTCTTTTTTTTAATGTGGGGTTTTATTTTGTTGTTGTTTGTTGTTGTTGTTGTTAGAGGATTTAGAATTCAATAAATACTTCAGATTATTAAAGGAATTTAAAGCTTTAATAAAGCTCTAAGCTCATTTATAAGTCATTCTGGTGGCATTGGGGAGGGGGACAAGGCTCAGAAGAGTCTCTTCATAACACAGGTTAAAATATGCATTCTTTTCTGAGCCAGAGAGACTTCACACCAGGCTGTTCTTCATGTTATTGGGTAGCCTTTAATATCTTTGAAATATGGTATAATTAGGAGCCTGAACCTTACTCTAATGTTTATAGCAGTACTTTGTCAAACTGAGTTTCAGATCATATACAAATTCTGACACTAGAGGGAGTGCATAATGTATTACAGAAAGGAAAAGCATACACCTAATAAATTCAAGGTAAAAATGCAGAGTAGCAAGACAAGACCTTCATTATGTTCTGCTCTCCACCCCCACCTTTCCCTTTCACCACGCCCCCCCCCCGAAAAAAAAAAGTAGAGGTCTCTTTTCTCCTTGGACCCGTCGTTTGAATTGGTAGGAGGTTGGTAGGTTGGTGAAAGAACTATGAAAAGAATGCTTTGTTTCTGGAGTCTTTCTAATGTTTTCTTTTCATAAGAAAGAGTGAGAGATGGTTTCCTACTTCCCCATAGTGGATGGCAAAACTTACATTACTCCTTACTGCTTCATTCTGCTTCTGACTTGGTTAAGATGCCCAACCATGCACTAAAATATCACTTTAAAAACGAAAAGGCCAGGGGTTTACTCTTTGCTTAGAAAATGGAGTTTAGTCTTGGGAAAGTCAGGATGAGCATCTTCTTTTAGCATTCAGCTTTATCCTTCATTCCCTTCCTGAAGGTGATGCTCTGATTTTTGAACAGCCAATGCCAAACAATTAGCAAATCATATTTAAGGCATTCTATTTCCTAATGTCAGAAGTTTCCTATGTTCTAACAAATGGAATGCCTCATGCCTGAACACATGTAAATGACTGCAAATATGACTGAGCTATTAACACAACAACAGAACACAACTGAAAAAGCAAATGAGACTGCCATTCGGCAGGACTCAACCATTCCTGACAAATGTGATAACTGCTGCATGATTTTCTGTAACCTTTTTGTATATTCATTACACATTCTATGATTATCTCAAATCCATCTTCTACTCACATACATCTTTGAGTTACCGGTAAATTGCCTCTTTAATGCAAATGAAAATTAGAAAAATTTAAAAGCAGATTCATTATGAAAAATCCTGGACTTGGTCCAGGTGAGTTGAAGGACCTCTACAAATGACCTGTCCAGAACCACATCACTCACTTCTAAGGGACCAAAGTATTTCTCTGTCTAGGGCATGTTTGTACAGACTTACCTGACAGAGAGACTTCGGGTTAATGATATTTCACCACAATGTTTTGGAAAGCTTAATCAGTTTTCAGACCATAGCATGTTATTTTTATATTTTTGATGCAATGATTTTTCATTCAAAAACACCAAGTAAATTCACCAAGACAAGTGCTACTTGGACATAATTATTTTAATTAAAAAAAAAAACACTCCTGAACTTCATGCAGCAGTTGTAGTTAGCAAATATCATATGCAATAAATTTGAATTGTTTCCCACAATTGGATGAACTCCAAACATTTTGGTTTGGTGCATCCACCAAGTGACAGGGACGAGAAAGTAGCACATTCTGTGGTGCTTCAGTCTGTGGTATACATGGCTTAATTTCTGCATGTTTTCCAAGGCCTTCATCTTTGTATTGCACTACAGGTGTTTTCTAGTGCTTTTGCTTTATCACTAAGCACCTTGAATGCAATCATGAGCAAAACATCACCTGAGTTGACCATTTGCCTGTCCCCCACGTTCTACACCCTGCACTCTTCTCCACCTACCACTGCCTCCCATGCAGACTTCTCTTCCTTCCCTGGTGAGTACAATTCATCTTTATCACTTTTCATCTACAAATTACATTTATTCATTTTCCAATTTTGTATATTACTAGATAAGAGTGCCTTTAGCATTCAAGTGAATTTTCTTTTCACCTGTGAAATTCAGTTAGTTATATTGGATTGGGATAAAATTAATCATTTCTCATTAAAAATGAATGAAAAAAAACTTTCAACAGATTTTCGCTTAGTGATAGGGTTTTCTGGAGTGAGTTAAAGACAGTTAACAAGAAATAAATGTATATTGATGCACAGACACTGAATTGGGTAAGTCTGGTGAACCCACTGGCTCTTCCATGTACACCAGGAAGAAATGATTCTGGAAGAGACCAGATTAAATGCACTCTGTACTCGTGATTAGAATTAGTAACAGTGCCTCAATACAGTTGAGTTTCTTAATTCAGAATCTCTGGGAAAACTGGGAGATACTTGGATAACCTGACAATCCCCACAGATATCTTTGGTGATTAAAAATTATTTTTTAATTGATAGATAATAATTGTAAATCTTTAGGGATACAGTCTGATGTTTGGTGTAATGATCATAAATCAGTGTATTTAGTTTATTCATCATCACAACTATTTATCATTTCTTTATGATGAAAATATTTTAAAAGTTACAATATTCTTAACTATAATTGTCCTTCTGTGATAGTATACCAGATATGCCTGTTGTCTGGCTGTGCCTTTGCACACACTCACCAAACTCTCCTCATTCTCCACTCTCCTCTACTATCCCCAACCCCAAGTAACCATTTTAGATTCCACATATAAGTACTTGTCTTTCTGTGCTTGGCTTATTTCACTTAACATTGTGAACTCCAATTCCATCCCCAGTGTTACAAATGACAGAACCTTAGTCTTCTTACGGCTGAATAATATTTCATTGTATATACATGCCGCATTTTCTTTATCCATTCTTTTTTTAATCCATTCATTTTTCTGATGAAAACTTTACATTGAGTCTCTATCTCGGCTATTATCTCTAATAATAGTGTTATTATTAGATTATTATTAATAGGGTGTGCAGATATCTCTTTGGCATACCAATTTTGTAACCTTTGGACACCTATCAGTTATGGGATTGCTGGATCATGTGGTAGTTCTATTTCTAAAGCTTTGAGGAGCTTCCAAACTGTGCTCCATAATGGTGCTGCTGATTTACATTCCTGTCAGCAGTGTATTGTAGTTCTTCACATCCTTGCCAGTGCTGATCTTCCTTTTTGATAATAACCATCCTTACAGGAGTGAGATGATGTGACCCTGATTTGCATATAATCCCGTGTGTGTGTGTGTGTGTGTGTGTGTGTGTGTGTGTATAGTTGTTGTTGTTGTTGCTTATGCTTTTATGTTTTTGTCCCCCAAATGCTTGTCTTTAGTGATTTTTTAAAAAAAATAATTTTATTTTTCTTTTTACTCTTTACAAACATTAAACTGCAACTTTGTTGATATTCTATTTCTAAATGACAAATATTAAGTTTACTTATGCAGTATTTGTTTTCAAAACTCAGTGGTATCATTTTTACATATAAAATTTCCTACCATTTCGTACCTGAATACCATGGTTTCATGTATTCTATGTACAGAATTCAAATATTTATGAAAAATCTCCCACATAGGCAAAAGTCTATGTGGAGGCTGGTTAGAGTAATACAACCATGAAATCTAGTCTGGCTCAATTTTTTATTCTCAGATCTCTAGTTATAACCAAAAAGCTACACATACAATGGAATAGACACCCCAAACTAGCAAATATTCCTTATTAGATGCATTTTGTAGGAAATGATTTTTGAAATGTTAAGGAAAACAACACTATTTTCAAAGCAAATCGAATTTGTAAATGGATCCAAGATTGTGCCACATCCAGGTCTTCCAGAAAAAAGGTAGAAAGAAGCAAAGCGCAGCTGCTCTGTCTGTGAAAATTTAATCAATGGAGGTGAAGAAATGCTTTTGTTGACAAAGAAAGATGTTTACAATATGCTGCTGAGTGAAAAACACAAGTTACAAAGCAGAGTCTATGTTTTTCTGAGAGAAAAATTGTGTATATGGCAAATTATCTCTGTATATTCTAATTACAGATGTTTTCTTCCTCTTTATATATTTTTCTAATGTTTTATACAATCAGTAGGTATTAATTGTTTGAAGTTTTATGTTTGACATTTTAAAACTCTAATGGATAGTAATAGCTTTATGCTCCTTTTAAGTAGGTTTATACCAGTAAACTTAACCCTGGCAGCCGACAGAATCACCTGGAAAGGGGGATTCAAAATTAGGACCCCACCCTGTGAAAAAGGGTGGTAACAATGACCAATTAAATCAGAACCTTGTATGTGTTTGGGGATGGGGGGGCATTGCTTTTGTGGATGTTGTTAAGATCCCTAGATGATTCTAATATGTCGTCAAGGATGAGAATCATTGGTTTCAGCTTCATTGGTTATTGCTTATGATGAGATTGACAAGCAACTATGACTTGAATTTATTTCCATTTTGATTTCCCCTTGAAATTATCAAATAGTGTTTAATTTAAAATCATATGCTTTTATAGCTGGAAGAAAACTTCCATTAGTTCTGATCAGCAAATGTGTTGATTTCCTACTATGTGATATCACTTACTAGGTGCCAGGGGGTTGAGTTGAATAATACCCACTTCCTGCCCTTATGGAATGTCTGAATCTGTTTTAGGCTATTATAATTGAATACCACAGGCTGAGTCATTTATAGAGGATAAAGGTTGATTTGGTTCATGGTTGATTTGGTTGTGAGGTGCAAGATTGAGTGGCTGCATCTGGTGAAGTACTTCTTGCTCAAGGGGACTCTGCAGAATCTTGAGATGGCACAGAACATCAAATGGTGAAACAGAATCACTTAGCTAAGTCTCTCCTCCTCTTCTTATAAAGCTCTATCCCATTGGATTAGAGCCCCACCATTATGGCCCTGTTTACTCTGAATGACCTCCGAAAGGTGTCATCTTCAGACACCACAGCTGGATTAAGTTTCCACTCTCATAATACCTCACACTGGGGGTTAAGTTTCAACATGTGCTTTGGTGAGGACCTTCAAACCATGGTATGGAGATTTCTTCCTCATGGGGAAAACCCTACTACGAATAAATTACTTCAGTATAAGGCCATTAGTTATATGATAGAAAAGTGTACACAGAGAACTATGGGGTGTGGTGAGAATTACTTACCGGGAGCTTTGGGGCCATCTACCTAGAGGGGAGGATCCTGTGGTGTCCAATTAGTGCACCCAAGGTCATACAACCAAGTAGGTGCTGAATCAGAAATAGAACCTTGTGATCCAACACCTAATCCTATACCATTTGATAACTTGACAAGCTGCGAAAAATGGCCTAACACGAAGGTGCAGAGAATACCTCCCTTCCAGAATATTCCCTCCCTATAATTCATATCAACATGCATGCAATAAACCACAAAAATATCAACCCTGAGATTTTATTGATGAAGGCAGCCCTATCAGGCAGGGTGACCTGGCACAAATGTTGTCAGATGAAAGGCATTAGAAAATTTGCAAATCAAATGGTTCATTATGTATGATACTGTATTTGCAAATAGGATTAGGTTGATTATGCACTATAAATAGCATTTTAAGAGACTCCCTCAAAGCCAACTGGGCTGAAATCTTGCTAGTCAGGCTTTTAAAGTAAGGGTTACTAAAGTGCTAAACAGATGAAGCCTTGGGATCAGAGCTCAGCAGCCCCGTGCAGCTCTAGAGAGCAAGGATTCTGCTCATGATTGCCTGCTGTGATGTCTTCTCACTAAGGATTTCCCACTAGAACACAACCATGGCCCTTCTCTCATGCCAGGGTAGAGCCAGTGCTGCAGCCTGAGATGACCTTGACCCCACAGGGCCATTGCCTGGGCCAGGAGGACACTGCAGTCCCAGGACAAGGAAGGCGAGGGGAAAGCGAACTTTTAGAAGCACCTGAAGGTCTTAACAGCAAATGTCATTTCTGTCAGCTTTGCTGCGCATCTTCCTGAATGAACCTGTTTCGTTGTATAATCTTTTGCCCTCCCGTCTCAAGAAACCCCAGCTAGTTTTTAAGAGACTGGATATTATCTCTTTGCTGGAGTGTGGAAACCACACAGTAAGTGCCCAAATGAAATGGTATTAGTTCATCTAAGTCCAGACTGGCTGTATTTAAATAATTCACAGCCTGCTGCAAGCTTTCTCTTATTCCATTCTTCTTGAAGTTTGGTCTGGGAAGACATTCCTTATTGGTAGGATAACATTTCTTTAATTTTTTTTTAACTCCACTGTCCTCAAGCATTTCTTTCTGGAATAGAAATACAATGTAGCCTAAGTAAATGAGGCAATTGGAAAAGGCAGCATTAAATTAGAATCTGAATTAGAATATTTTATTGCTATGAGCACAGAATTATTATAAGGGCATCATTAACAATGTTTTCCCACATAAAGTTCCTGGCATCGTTGCTTCAAGCAATAAAGATGGGTCATTTAATATTTGTATATCACAGCCAGGTGTGTGGTGGTACATGCCTGTAATCCCAGCTCCTCAGGAAGCCGAGACAAGAGGATCACAAGTTCAAAGCCAGCCTCAGTAACTTAGTGAGGCCCTGTCTCAAAATAAAATATAAAAAAAGAGCTGGGGATATGGCTCAGTGGTTAAGTGCCCCTTGGGTTCAATTCCCAATACAAAAAAAAAAAAAAATGATTTGTATATCCCATGTGAAGAACCAAGGCTGCTTACTTTTTTAAAGCAGGTTAAACACATCCCCCTAAAATTCTTCATGTCTTATTAATTTGTTTAAAATGTCCTTTATTTCTTTATAAGTAGTCAAAGGTAAACGTAATTCTCTCTGTTTAAATTTTCATGAATTCTGGGTGGGCTCAGTTTTAGTTCTCTGTGAGTCTTTTCTCTCCCATTTTATAAATGTGCTTGCCCTCTCAATGAATGTGGGAAGATGTATATCGTTGCTAATGAAAGTTTGCCTCATCTTAAACCTGTCACTCCCCATTTGCCACCATTTCTTTAAGAATTCATTCAGGTAGAGAGAGACTACTCCAAAAAGACAAAAGCTTTGGGTGTCCTCAGCTAGCTAAAAGTGTGTTGGGCACCTGCCTTAAGACTACCTAATATTGTACCACGTGTGCCTATCAGGCTACTTTACACCCCATGCCTGTGGCTTCTTTCTGTTTTGCTTTCTTTCTTTCTTTCTTTCTTTCTTTAATTAAACATGGTTTTATTGCTTAAATATATAGACACACTTGTGCTACTGATATAAGATAGAAAATAAATAAAAGATGGGTAGAAAGGAGACACAGGGAAGGACAAGGGAAACATAACTTCAATTTAAGTCTTACACCTTATGCTAAAAGCTCCATGAACCTTTTCCCCAAGCTGGTTCTCTTTCCTAGGGTTATCCCAAATTTCTGGGAAATCTGTAAATCTTAGCATTACTATAAATTCACACACTTGTGAAAATTACCTTGTGCACTGTTGATGAGCCCATGTAATAAACAGATGAAGCAAAGAGAGATGTGATATTTTAGGAAACCTAATCTAAGGTACTTTGCAGCATGAACTACTGATCAGATGATAGAGAGCAAATCAGCCTAAGAATCCTGAGATAAACCAGACCACCATAAATAGTCTTGTGATCATGAGACTGATGTCATCCCCACATACCTGCCCATGCCCACCCCTCACCAAATTTCCTTTAAAAAGAAGAGACTGAAAACCCCCAAAGCATCTCTTGCTCTCAAGATGAACCACATTCTCCCTTGAATGTGTATTCCTTGTCTTCCTAGATGAATCTCTGTGCCTCTAACCAACATGTCCTTAAATTTGTTTCTGTAAGAATCCAATTTTCCCTAGGTGAGTTTCCTGTCTCTGGGAAACTCCCTGGATCTCTTCCAGTGACACCATTCACAGAGACTGAGAATCACTCCTATTGTCAATGGGGGGGGAGGACCTGCTTAGTATTATCATATCAAGCCAATTGGTGAACTCAGCACTCTGTCAGAATCAGACCGAGCTTAGCATTCTTAGCCTTTCTGTTCTTCTCATGCTTTCAGACAGCAACCGCTTTCTTAATGAAAAGGTAGAGAGCCTCAGGAAGATCAGGAGCACTTCCTTTGGATTTAAGGATTCCCAAGATTTCATCGCCTGTCACAAAATATACTCGTGAAACACCATGTAAGTCCCCTGGGCTCACCCCGCTTTGTGAGGGAGTCGGGTTCTTCATAGCCAGTCGATGAATCTGCCCCTTCGTACTGTTGAATGTCAGCATCAGCCAGGTTTTGTGAAAGGGCAAAACCCACTGGGACAGGCAGCAAGCATGCCACCCACAATGGCAGTGGTCTGGCAGGAAAATGAGCTCATTCCTGCAATTTCTAAGGTCGCTTGTGTGTCAAATTGAGGACAAGTTAATTTTAACTTTTGTTGTCAGAGAGGAGCCTGTACTCAGTTGGAAGTGAGGTTCACTTCTAGGCTTGAGAAGGTTGCCTTTCTTCATCTCCTCAATGGGCAATTATAAAGCAGTAGCCCATGCTTTTGGGGGAGAAAAAAAAAGCTAAGAATGTAAATTGCCATGTAAGGAATTACAGATAATTATATGGAAGAATCTCCCATGGGAAAAACATACTGGAATGGTCTGACCAAAGATGATTTGGCATCACCATTACTAGAAGGAGTTTTAAAATATCACTGAAACCCACTATTTAAGATGGTTTTTGGTGGTCACGGTGGTGCACACCTGTAATTCCAGCTACTGGGGAGGCTAAGGCAAGAGGATTGCAAGTTTGAAATCAGCCCAGGGAATTGTAGTATGACTGAGTCTCGAAGTAAAACAAAAAAGGATTGGGGATGTAGCTGAGAGGTAGAACACACAAGTTCAATCCCCAGTACCAAAATGGAAAGAAAAAAAATCAGTTTAGCTATAAACCAATGTGGCAGCAGGTAGAACAAGAGGGCCTTAAGCTTTTTCCCATTCCTCATAGACAATGACATTAAGACCTATTTATGTTGTCATCATATACTTATCAAGAGCTTGCATTGAATATTGAGAATTCTGTTTATAAAAATAGGAATGAACCATCCTTATTTGCAGAACTCTGAACCAAACCCATACATAGTTTTTCTTCACTAAACCACAGGTTTTAAAGAAAACATCTACTGAAACAGAATGAGCTAGAATTATACTCATTTACAGTTTTTGAACTGGAATATTAATATCTTGTGGGTTAAACCTCAAGTGAATATTTGAAAGTGTTTGAAACTCTTCCATGGTCATTTGCAGGTTGTCTTTTGTATGGTATTTTTAGCTGGATCTCTCTTAAGAAGTGATGTAGCCAGTATGCCTGAACATGAAATCTGCTTTACAAACACACAAGACAATTCTGAACATATCTGAATCTGTGTTAAACTAAGCACCATGATTTAGTAAGCCGAGAAGTCTACATGTATATTATGGATCAGTTGATCTGGAGAAATAAAAACTACCCTGAAGCTCAGTATATACCTTTCTCACTATGGTTTAAGGTATTAGAGTGTTAAACTCCCCAACCACTTTCCCATCTAGGAGAACCTGTCTTACCCCCAACCTCAGTTATGAGATTTTACATTGTAAATTCATCCATGACCACAGCTGATTGAAACAGACCCAGGCATATTCATGATGCACAGAGAATGACTCCATGCAGACTAAACCATCAAATCCTCTCTCTCAGTTTGAGCTAAGAGGCACAGCAGCTAAGTCAGATAGCAGCTGAAGCAAACTGGTGATGGAACCCTGATGCAAATGTCATTAATCACTGTTGTAGTTTTCTAATAAAATACTTTTAACTGAAATACTTGGAAAAAATTTTGTTTGTCACTCTTCTGTTTTTCTCACACTTCTTGCTTTTTCCACATCTATCCCTACTCATCTTGATGATAGAACCAGAGAAACAATGCTTATCCTGTTTAAGGAGGGAAGAAAAGTCCTACAGCACAGATGCAGTCAGATGCCTGACAGCAGTAAGGCCACATAAATTAAAAAAAAACATGAAATAATATAAAAATAATTTTTGCAATAATCTAATGACAGTTTGAAAAAAAACACAGGGTCAGAAACTTAGTCTATTTGTTGCTGTAACAAAATACCTGAGGCCGAGTACTTTAGAAAGAAAAGAAGTTTATTTAGTTCACAGTTCTAGAGGTTCAAAAATATGGTGATGTCATCTGCTCAGCTTCTGATCAGGGCTTCATGGGGAATGGCCTCACGTGGCAGAAACATACATGAGAGTGGCAAGTGAACAGATACAAAGGAGGCCAAAAGACTAGGAAAACTTGCTTTATAAGAAACTGTTCTCAAGGTAACTAATCCAGTCCCTAAAGATTCTAGTCACTTCTTTGAGACCTAATCCAGCCTTGAGAGACCTAGCCCAGTCTCTTGAAAAAGACTTTAACCCATTTATGAGGTTGGAGCCCCAAAAACCTAATTATTTATCAAAAGTCCCACCACTTCTCAATACCATTACATTGGGAATTAAATTGCAACATGAAATTTGATGGAGCAAATCATTATCTAACCCATAGCAGGAACCAAGAGCACATGGAAATGACTCAGAACCAAGTCTGTGAATAATATGGGGAACTTGGAGGCCTGTTATTCTGCGGTGCCATCTACACAGCATGGAGGCAGGCATGATGCTATACTTCTCAGACTTTAATGTGCATATGAGTCATTTGGGATGTTGGTAAAAATTCCTGAATTTTCTGATTCACCAGGTCAGGGGTGGGACTTATGTGTCTGCATTTCTAACAAGTTCCCAAGTGATGCCAAAAATGTGGGCCTGGACCATACTTAAGTAACAAAGGTGTAAAAGAGCCATGCAGGATTGAATTCTGCAGCAACCATACCCTAAACAGTGAATAAAAACAAGCAATAAGGTAACAACATAAGTAAATAAAGTGAAATTATTGACTATAAATAAAAATAAAAGGATCCTCATCTTCAGATGGTAATGGGAAATGATGAGATCATAAGGTATTGGAATTTCTGGATCCAAAGTCTCCCTAAGCTCTATGCATAGCATCAGAGATTTATGGCACAGTTGGTCTTTCTTTAGAGGTGAAGAAGAAAGATACTAGAAGATGGTTATGAGAAGGTATTGATGATATGGACTGGAGCCCCAGTGTTTCATTAGATAGGCAAGTAGAGTTTAGAGTTCAGTGCTTGACACTGTGAGCATATTTATTAGTCTTGTGAATATAGAACCTCTACAAGGAAATTAGAGTGAAGTCATACCAAATCTATGCTATACATTTAAGGAACAAGCTTAAAGTATCTTTTGTTTTCTCTTTCTGCTGACTAAATTGTAGCCTGTCTATATATCTAATTCATGATGAGTAACCGAGATTCCCCTTTCTTTAATTAGTCCTTCTGGATAAATTCTTGAAAGAAAAGAGAGAGAGCCCATTAGTGCTGGTAAATGGAGCCCCAAGGTGGAAATTCATGCCTGAAGAGTTTGGATTTGGCTACTGAAAGCTTCTCTGCTGTTGTGCATGCCTGAGGAGGAAGGAGGGTTGAGTTTGGCTAATTTCCAGACCAATCTATTCCCAGGTCACAAAATATATCAATACAGATTTTAAGTCTGGGAAGACAGGTTTTTATTTAAAAGTAACACTGGAAGTCACAGCACTTTTAACCATGCAAATATAATGAAGCTCCTGACTTAGTTATGGTTCATTTAACCTAAAGTGAACCAAAAAGCCAGGCAGGGAAGAACTCTCCGCTTTATTGACTGATCGCCATATAATAAATTTGCTTTTAAAACATGCAGTCCATGTTGCCTTTATTTACTGATTTCTCCATTAATCATCGTCTTCTTCCCCTTTTCAACCACTCAAATGAAGTTTCAGAAACTTCTGATTCAAGATGGTGGACTGACTTCATATTTTTATATCCTTTCCCCCATCTGCCTGCAGCAGAAAGAAAATGAGGCCATTCATTCATTCACTGCTGCTGTGTCAGACATAGTTCTTGATAAAAATATTAGAGAAGATGGCAAGACAGAAGAAGTTTATATCAAAAAACACCCTAACATCCCACACAGGTGGAGATAGACAATAAATAGAAGTATGAATCTGGAATTCCTCTGAATATGGTGAATGATGAAAGTGAAACAGAATGATGTAATAGGAAATAAACTGGGTGATGAATCAGCTGAAAGAGAAATTAGGAAAACTACCCTGTTCACAATAGCCTAAAAAATGAAATATTTGGGAATTTAACAAAAGAGGTGAAAGACCTCTATGATGAAAACTACATAACACTAAAGAAAGAAATCAAAGAAGAACTTAGAAGATGAAAAGATCTCCTATGCTCTTAGATAGGCAGAATTAACATTGTCAAAATGGCCCTACTATCAAAAGCATTATACAGATTTAATGCAATTCCTATTAAAATCCCAATTCTTCATAGAAATAGAAAAAGCAATCATGAACTTTGTTTGGAAAAGTAGAAGGTTCAAAATTGCCAAAGTAATCCTTAGCAAGAAAATTAAAGCAGGAGGTATCACAATACCAGGCTTTAAATTACGCTACAGAGCTATAGTAACAAAAACAGCATGCTACCGGCACCAAAACAGACATGTAGACCAGTGATACAGAATAGAAGACACAGAGACAAACCTACATAAATACAGTTATCTACTACTAGACAAAAGTGCCAAAAACATACATTGGAGAAAAGATAGCCTCTTCAACAAATGGTGCTGGGAAAACTGGAAATTCATATGTAGCAAAATGAATTTAAACCCCTCTCTCTTACCCTGCACAAAACTCAACTGGAAGTGGATTGAAGAGTTAGGCACTAGAACCGAGACCCTACTAGAAGAAAAAGTAGGCCCAAATCTCCACCATGTTGACTTAGGAACTGACTTCCTTAACAAGACTCCTAAAATGCTAGACGTAAAATCAAGACTCACTAAATGGGATAGAATCAAACTAACAAGCTTCTTCACAGCAAAGGAAACAATCAAAATTATGAAGAGAAAGCCTACAGAATGGGAGAAAATCTTTACCACATGCACCTCAGATACAGCATAATATGCAGGATATATAAAGAATTTTTAAAAATTAACAATGAAATATATAAATAACCTAATCAATAAATGGGCTAAGGAACTGAATAGACACTTCACAGAAGAAGAAATACAATCAATCAACAAGTACATGAAAAAATGCTCACCATCTCTAGCAATCAGAGAAATGCAAATTAAAACTACTCTTAAGATACCATCTCACTCCAGTAAGAATGGCAGCCATTATGAAGTCAAACAACAACAAGTGCTGGCGAGTATGTGGGGGGAAAAAGGTACACTCATACATTGCTGGTGGGACTGTAAATTGGTGCAGCCAATTTGGGAAGCAGTATGGAGATTCCTTGGAAAGCTGGGAATGGAAACACCATTTGACCCAGATATTCCCCTTCTTGGACTATACCCAAAAGACCTAAAAAGAGCATACTACAGGAACACAGCCACATCAATGTTTATAGCAGCACAATTCACAATAGCTAAACTGTGGAGCCAACCTAGATGCCCTTCAATGGATGAATGGATTAAAAAAATGTGGCATTTATACACAATGGAATATTACTCAGCACTAAAAAATAACAAGATCATGGCATTTGCAGGGAAATGGATGGCATTAGAGCAGATTATGCTAAGTGAAGCTAGCCAATCCCTAAAAAACAAATGCCGAAAGTCTTCTCTGATATAAGGGGGGTGACTCAAAATGGGATAAGGAGGAAGAGCATGAGAAGAAGATTACCCCTAAATAGGGAAGAGAGGTGGGAGGGAAAAGAAGGGAGAAGGGGAATTGCACAGAAGAAGGAAGAAGACCCTCATCGTTATACAGAATACATGTATGATGATGTGAGGGGGGGAAAAGTGTGTCACATTAGATTGGGTAGAGAGAAGTGATGGGAGGGGATGGGAGGGGAAGGGGGGATAGGAAGGGCAGCAGAATAAAATAGACATTATTATTGCTGTATGTATATACGTGACTGCATGACCAATGTGATTCTGCAACCTGTACACTCAGAATAATGAGAAATTATACCCCATCTGATTCAAATGTATGATATGTCAAGATCAAAATAAAATAAAATAATTTCTAAAAAACAAAAACAAAAAAACACCTGACCAATACTCCTCAAGATCATCATAAATGAGAAATGTTTAAGAAACACATGCAGCCAAAATGAGCCTAAGAAGACGTAATGACTAAATGTAACAGGGCATCCTGGAGCAGGACAAGGACATGAGGTAAAAACTAAGGGATTCTGAGTGAAGTGCCGACTGCGTTGACTAATAATGTACCACCATTGTTTCATTAGCTGTACAAATGTACATTCCTAATTAGGAAAGTGTTAGAAATACAGGAATCTAGGTGCAAAATATTGGAGAACTTTCTGTACCATCCTCACAATCTTTCTGTAAGTCTGAAACTTCAAAAATTAAAAGTTTATAAAAAATGAAAATGAAGAACATTGGCTGCCATGTACAAACTGAACTCTAGAGAACAAAAGCAGAATCAGGTTCCCATTCTGATATCCTCTATGTCCTTGAAACCCAGGATTCTCTGTATGTTGAAAAGAAATTGTAGATAAAAGAATAGCTCATACCAGTGTTTCCAATTGAACTTCAGGACTGCAGAGCTTTTACATAATCTGCTCTACCTCAGGCTAATTGGAGAATTGTTCTCTACTGAAATAAATGATTACAGGGCAAAGGCTTCTGAATTTTGGCATTTATGGAAACTTCAGGCTAAATGCCAGCTTTATTCTTGATTGCCTTAAAATGAAGCCTGCTAATCAATTACCTACCTCATATGATGTTCTTTCTCAATTTCAAGGGCTCATCTTTAAAAATGAATGACTGACCAAAAATTATGAGACTTATAAGGGCAAGATAGCTAAAGAAAGTCTTCAACATGAAAGAAAGGGACAAAAAAAAGAAAAAGAAAAATGAAGCAAGTATAACAAAAAAAGGAAAAAATAATTCAAGAAATAACAGAGAACTTAAAGGAAAAACATAATTGTTTTCCTCAGAGATATCTTACAAGTTATAAGAAATGGAGAACAATAAGGATCACTTATATGTTAAAAATAAAATCAAACTCATTAGAAGAGTTTGAAAAGAGTATTATCTCTGAGAAACATTTTTAAAAAAGGGATGGGTGGAAAAAAGATAAAAGTCATAGGATATCAGTCTAGAAGATCAGATTAATAGGAGACCCAAAAGAGAATACACAGGGGAGGACATTATTAACAAGAAATGTAAAAGAATTTCCAAGTTCTGAGAATAGGGGAGTTCATGTTCAGAGAATCTACCAAGTGTCCAGCTCAATAAAATAAAAACATCCACAGAAAATTTTGAAATTTCAGAATATTGAATTTAAAGAGAATATATGGAAAGCTTCCTAGAGTGAAGCTACCATAGGTTGTATACAAGGAATACACGTTGTAATGTTCTCAGACTTTCTCAGGTTAGAAGATAATGATGACAGTCCTCAAAACTTCTGATGAGCAGCGGGGCATGGTGGTGCACGCCTATAATCTCAGTGGCTGAGAGGCTGAGGCAGGAGGATCAGGAGTTCAAAGCCAGCCTCAGCAACTTAGTGAGGCCCTAAGCAACTCAGTGAGACTCTCTCTCTGAAAAAATACAAAAAAAAAAAAAAAAAAAAGGCTGGAGATATGGCTCAGTGATTAAGCGCCCCTGGGTTCAATATCCCTGGTGCCAAAATAAAAAATAAAAGCAAAATAAAAGCCAACTTGTGATGAAAATAATTTTACCTATAATTTTATACTCAACCTAGCCAAGCTGTAAGTCAAGTATGATAAAGGTATTTTTAAATATAAAAGGACTTGGAATTTTTATACCACACTCTTCTTAGCTTAGGAAATTACTTGAGGATATTTCCCAGAACAAAAATAAGAGAGGGGTAAAGCAAGAAGGAGAAGGCCATACTGAAATCTCCAGTAGGCTCCGTGGCATAGCAAGAAATACAACATGGGAATAAGGACACTAATACTGAGTGGCACTCAATATTAGTTCAGATTAACATGGGTTGCCACCTCCAACCCCCTCCTATAAAGGATGGTAAGACAAAGGACTGCAGTTCTAGGTTCCCAGGACCAAGAAGATTCCTAATTGCTCTGAGATTTGAGGCCACAGAACCTTGAACTTGCCTGAAGAATTAGAGAAGGTTGAAGATGGAGAGGAGTGGGAGGAATGGAGGAATGTCCTTAATCTCATGGGCATCCTTTGTCTACTTTAAAGTCAATCTTACTCAGTTCCAGTTGTCATCTTTCTATTCCTTGAACCAGATAGTCATGTTTGGGAACCAGACAGTAGTGGACAGAACTCAGGAGACCCCAACTGTGTGGCACGTGGGAAGACGAAGCAGGCCTATTTGTAACAGAAAGACAAAGGATTCCAGCAAAGAGGAGACCCGGGGTCCTTGAGTATCCCAGGGATTTAATACTAACCTTAAGAATGTGAAAGTAAAAAGACACCCTAAAAAGCAAAGAGGAGTGGGAGGAAGAAAAGTAAAAAAATATATATATATATATATGTGTGTGTGTGTGTGTGTGTGTGTGTGTGTGTGTGTGTATTTGTGTGTATACATATATATATATATATGTATATGTATACACACATATATGCACATATATATACATATATGTGTATATAACAAGTAACATTCTACGGAGCAGTAACTACAGGTCAGGCACTATTCTAAGCACCTTCTGTTGACAAGCTATCTAATCTTCACAACAATGTGAGCAATGCAAATCATTATCATAGGTACTATCAGTGAGTGGTGGCAGAGCTGGGATCAAACTTTGGCAGTCTGGCTATCGCACCTGAGAGCTTTGAGGCAGAAACAGCTTCCTGCCAGAGACAGAAAGCATGATCACTGTGTACTACCTGGCTGTGAACAGCATTTACTTAAATAAAACAACAAGAGCAGTTTATTGATTTTCATCTTTTTAGTATAAACTATAAACATGACCCGCCCCGCAAATCACCATGTTTTCAGAACAGAACGTTCTGGCAATGTAAAATTAAAGGTCAAGTCGCCATACTAGGAAATAGAAAAATAGGACAGAAGAAAGGTGAGGAGAAAGGTAGGGATGCCGACAGGCTCCTTGTACAGCACAGAGAATGGAGAGATACCGTCTACAATTTGTTTACACAGTTGTTGTCTGTTTCCTAGAGTTAAATGTCAGTCCCGAAAGAGCTGAGACCTTATCCAACTGGCTTGCTGCTGCATTCCCAGGCCCTTCAGGAGTCCAAAGCATATTTCAGTCACTCAATAGAATTTGTGGGCTGACAAAGAAGGGAACGAGTGCATGAAGATTATACTTTGGATCTGGAATGTGCCCCAAAGGCCCATGTGTTGTAGGTTTGGTCCCAGCCCATAGCACTACTGGGAGGTGGTGGGACCTCTAAGAGGTAGGGCCTAGTGGAAGGTTCCTGTCATGGGGTTGTGTCCTTGAAGGGGAAAAGTGTGACCCCAAACTTCCTGTTCCTCTCTTTCTCATCCCAGACAGGAGGGGAAGCGTTTCACTCTACTATGTCTGCTTGCTGCACTCTGACTAGAGGCTTAAAAACATGTGTCAGCCCCATCATGGAATCTCTAAAACTAAGCAAAATAAACATTTCTTTTTATAAGCTGACTTATGTCTGGTATTTTTTTTACAGTATCAGAAAGCTGACTATAAATGAATGGTAGAACAACAATATTTTGAGAACAGTATTTAAATTTATAAAGGTAATGAATGAGAAAATAAAAAATACTGAAAGAATTTCATTAGGAGGGAGATATGAGAATTATGAACAATGAAAGTCATTGAAATTCTCATGTATCACAGCAAAAAGTCAATAAGTAGTATCTATATTTGATAAATTAGGAAATCATGATGAAAGCACGTTATTCAGAAAACAATGTAGATAAAAACAAAAAGAACTTAAAACAAGACAAATAGAATTATTGAAAGAACTACATTTGGATGTAGGATGGGGATGATGACAAGTAGAGCAAGTGACAACTGGTTTTCATTATAAGCCCCTCCAGTTTCTTTTTTAACTATGTACCTATACTACTGAGTTAAAATAACATTTCTAAACAAATATAACCACAATGTTTGAAACCATTCTGGTGCTTTTACACGTTCGTGTGACTTTTACCAATCAATTCTATAAAACTTGTCAGGTGATGCAAAGAAAACATAACCTTCTTCTTGTCCCAAATCACATAAACCTTCTCTCCATCAGTTAACATCTTTCTTATCTTCAAACAGTGCTTTTCTACTGACTCCTCCCAACTGATAAAACATGCTTGACAAAAACAGAACATTAAGAAACCTCTCCCTCATCCCTCTTCTCTCCCTCATCTCACTCCCTCTCCCTCCTCCCTCTCCCTCCTCCCTCTCCTCCCTCCTCCCTCTCCCTCATCCCTCTCCTCTCTCCTCCCTCTCCCTCATCCCTCTTCTTCTCTCTCATCCCTCTCCATCTTCCTCATCCCTCTCCTCCCTCTCCCTCATCCCTCTCCTCCCTCTCCCTCTCCCTCTCCCTCTCCCTCATCCCTTTCCTCCCTCCTCCCTCTCCCTCTCCCTCCTCCCTCTCCCTCTCCCTTATCCCTCTCCCTCCTCCCTCTCCCTCTCCCTCATCCCTCTTCTTCTCCCTCATCCCTCTCCGACTTCCAACTTCCTTGCAACTTTCTTTTCCTTCCAAGCTTAGCTTGAAAAGTAGTTAGACTCTATCCTCTCCTCCCATAATACTCTGATCAATCCTTTGCTGTCAATGTTGGGCCCATTTTCTCTAATTTACTTCCAAGAAAGTTGTCAGATGTTCTAATTGCCAAACTCAAAGGGCATCTCAGAGTCCTTGGCTGAGAGAGGTCAATATTTGCTACCGTAATCCTCAGGTCCCTTAAGGGGATGCTTTTCTTCCACCCAGTGCCATTCTGGAGGTGCTATGCTCCCCATGTTGTCCCTCTGAGCATTGTCATCTTAGAAGGTCCATGGTCCAGTTTGTTTATTGGGGGCTCCTTCATCTGTTCTGATAAATTTGTCCACTTAGTTTTTTACCTGTTCTTAAATCTAAGTGTCCTCTGCACAGATACGATTTTAAGTGGGTGTATATATTTAAAGCTCTCTCATCTAGGAACTACTCCCTCTCATCATTTCCACCAATAGGTTAGGTCTGAGAAGTCAGGTTGGGTCAAGTAACCGAGATGGGTGCCATAGCTGGAGGGGCCAAGTGCAGAGGTCACACCCAGTAAGTGCTAATCAAGTTCCTTTCCTGACATTGGTGCCATAATAAGGCAAGGCCTGAACTGGGGCAAGTTTAAATTATGAGTAAATTATGAAGTGATACCCAGAGGTGTTGAACAGTAAAGAGAAAGAATTTTAGAAACAATAGCCAAGGTTTTATCTCATATTCATACACTAACTGTGTCACCTTGGGGAAGTCTCATTAATGCTCTCTCACTTTATTCTGTTACAGGCTCTTAACAAGTACTTATAGATAATGAGGCTTATAGTTGGTATTTTGGGTGTTATGTAAAGTTTTCCATCTTGGTGATTCAAAGACATCTTTTAAGGTAAAATTTAGGGGGCAGGGAAATCAAATACTAAATAATATTTTACATCAGTGGAAATCACAGACCTTGAACACCCTCTAAAAAGCCAGTATGGCTTTTCACAAGACACTTTTTCTGTTCAATGGGACTATTACTGACTCAGGCTGCTTTATAGACAATGCTGGAAATGGCAAAGTATTAATTGCGATAATAACAACAAAATCAATCATAACAAGTACTTCTTTTATGCTTATTATGTTCCAGGCACTGAGTGCCTTACATATATTACTTGAGATCGTCCCCACCACAAGTAGAGGTATGTGCTATTATCACCCCCTCTTACAGATGAGGAAACAAAGGCTCAGGAAAACAAGTTTTCCTCAGTTACAGAGTCCTAAGTGGTAGACCTGAGATGAGAATCCTGGCAGTTTGGTTCTGGAATCTCTGCTCCTGTTCCTTAAACCAGCCTCCCTGCCCCACCCCAAGTCAAGTCACATCTTATGGTAAATTTCCTCAAGGAGTAGAATACATAGCGAGGATGCTGGTTTGGAAACACAGGTTTTACTCTTAATCTGGAACAGTCTTTCCAAAAAATGATAAAATTAGTTGAAAGCTTAAGACTGTGTTAATGGCCATAAGGAAGATCTTACAAGAATGTGGATAAATCCATCCCTACAACCCTACAACTGCATATGTTCTATATATGACATATCTATATCTCTATCACCACCCTCTGGGATAATATGTATTCAAAATTGGGATAAGTATATATACTGCATCTCTCTCAATAGATAGATAGATCTACACACACACACAATGTGAATGGGTAGCAGTGATATCTTTAAAATCCAAGATCAGTTAATGAACTGTTAACTAAAGCACAGGAGAAGCTGTGTATAATAGCATAATCTCAAAATGTAGTCACTTAGGAGAAAACGGTCTTCTCATGTAAAGACCCAGATATATGTAGTGCAGTCAGGTAGAAATGCTCTGCCTGGCTCCGGTCCTCTCTGCCTGTACCCTCCCAACACATGTTTTCTATTTCTGGGCTAAAATGGCCTTTGCTCCCACCTTCACCATCACCTAGGCAGTAGGAATAAGGAAATGAAGTGGGAATGCATAACCAGTTCTTTTTGGGAGGGTGGGTAGGAGGGGTGGGTACCAGGGATTGAACTCAGGGGCACTCAACCACTGAGCCACATCCCCAGCCCAATTTTGTATTTTATTAGTGACAGGGTCTCCCCATTGCTGAGGCTGGCTTTGAACTCGCAATCCTCCTGTCTCAGCCTCCCAAACTGCTGGGATTACAGGCACACGCACGCCACTGTGCCCGGTGTAACCAGTTCTTTTAAGAGCAAGACCCAATTGTGGTGGACTTCAATTCTGCTCACAGCCAATGGATCCAAATAGTCATATGACCATGCCTAGTAGCAAGGGAGACTGGGAAATATAGGTTTTAACTGTCTAAACGGTCACGTTCCAAGCTGAAAACAATTTGGAGGGACATTTAGGAATTCTCTGCAGTAGTCATTTTATTTTCTTATCTCTTGGTGATGTAATAAGACTCTGTTCTCCTATTTAATGCCTTTAATGATAAGATTAGAGAAGAAAGTTGATTTTAAAGTAATTCAGGCAAATGAAAATACCATATGAAAGTAGAAGACTTAGGGGTTTTATCTTTTTGGAAGACTTTTAAGAGGAGATTGTCTTTGGCTGCATCTCTGCAGTTCAGTGATATTTGCCTCTCCCTGACTGTGGTTCCTCTCTGCCTCCAGAATCCCTGGCCTTTCTCTTCCCCCGGCACATCCAGTTATCTGGCTGGAGGCAGAAATAGCAAACAGCTCCATGAGAAAACTCCAGAACAATACACAAGGTTCTCATTTAGTTTTCATTTCTACACAGCAGATGTCTTTTTTTCCCATTGTGTTCATTTCTTACTGGATGTTCCTTCATTCACCAATTTAATTTTATTTCCATCTTTTACGGCTATTTGTTCCCTTTTACCTCCATTTCCATAATTTCAATCATCCAGAGTCTTTATTTTTCATTCTCTCATTCCCTCATCCATTCTTTCTGCTCACTGGGTCCATTCATTATCCATTTCCCCACGGCTTTGGTTGCCATGATTAATTTTATTAATATTCCCTTCCATTTCCTCATTTCCTTGCCCATAAAATGAATATCTCTAATTTACTGTGTAATCTTTTCTCTCATTCGCTACTTTATTCCTCATCTCATTCGTTACACTTCCTCATGCCTTGCCCATTCTTCGACTCATTTCACCCATTACTTCATTCCTTCTATGACACCTTTCTGCCATTTTCTTATTCCTGCTATTAATCCTTTTTTTTTGCTGTTTTCTCATTTTATATTTTTTCACCCCATAATCTTGAGCCTAGATTTCTTTTACATCTACATTTTACATCCTATTACCCATTCTCTTAGCATTTTATTTACCCTGTCTGCAGTATAACTATAAAGTAATAAGTTACTCTTTTTAAAAAATTGAGTCAAAATTTGCTTATCCAAAGAAATATTGTGCTTTAAGATAGACACCTCAAAAGCTAAGGCTAAGCTTCCATTTCTAGACCAGGCTCAAATTATTTGGGCTTTTTCATATGAAAATATCTCCAGAGAGCTTTATAGGCCAGATTCACAATCATTTTCAAAACTTTATAGACCCATTTCATTTTAATAATCCACCCAAATATTTAAATTGCTTTTTGAGTCTCTAAAAATGTATCCTCAAATGTTGACAGTGAATTACCATAAAAGAATATCAAAGTGATACATAAAAAGGAAAGTCCAAAAAGCAGAGAACCAAAAATTACTTAAGCCCTGGCCACAAGATTGGAATAAGGCTACAGCATTGTAAAATGACTGACCTGAAAATCATCACTCTGGTTGAGCATCAAATAGATGCTTAGTGAATGTTCCTTTCTTCCTTTCTTTCCAGTGCTTGTTATGAAATCAGTCTCACTGCTTTTATTCAAAACTTAAATTCGCTTTTCCTATTTTCTTACTGCTTTTGATTTTCAATGTAAATTCATTAGTGTTTTCTGTTTTACATGGGAATGGGAGAAATCTGTGAAATGAAGAACACAACACGTGAGAAAATCTAGATGGTAAACGAAGAAGGCAGTGCAGAGGCATCAATTTCATTTTCTGCATCCCATTATTTCTTCAGTTTCTATGAACCAGGTATTTTTTTGAGGGTTCATTTATGCATTTGTTTATTTATTTTGCTATTCACATTGGGTCAGCTGCAAATTCCAGGTATTCTATATTTTCTTGATCACTTATTTTTTAACCTATTAACCTGGCGGCTTTCTAATTTGTCCCTTCATCCCAGACGTATCTCCAAGCTCCAGACCCATACAGTAGACCCTGGTAGTTTCAAATGAAGATCTCCAAGATTTTCACATATTTCCAAATTTCCAAATACCCTATATAAAATGTCACTTCAGGGTATCATTTTCCCCTACCATAATGAGTAGAGAGCAACACAGGAGCCAGAATGTGGACCACCTCAATCATTTGTAAAATGGCCTATTCTCATGTACTGGCCGAACCATATAAGAAATATAAATCATTTTCAAGTTAGTTATGAAGATTTGAAATCCAGTGCATGAAACTAAGTTCTGGGTTATTACTGTGTGGGGAAAAAAAGGGAGGAGATAAATTCTAGGGTCAAAAAAGCTAGGAGAATTAAACAAGTTTCTGTACTGGATGACTTTACAGAGCTTGTAATATTATAATGTACCCTTCAACTCTCCTAGAGAGATATAACATATGGAACCTCAGCATGGAAAATGTTTCTGGATCTGTCCTGTTGGACATCTGGCATGAACATCAACATGGTCAAAATTAATGGCATCTTGCTCTATTTCCCACACGAAACTGTTTTGGTTACTATGATTACCATTTAACCAAGTGTGTAGCTAGAAATCTCAGTCAACTGTGATATAGCCATCTTCCTCAACCCTTACTTGTGCTTTTAGTGGGAAAACCACATACTAAGATGGTATCCACAGATCTTTCTACCTTCCTCATTTCCATTGTTGCTCCCTCATGTCTAGTCTTAGCTTGGGTTTTTTCCTAAATGGATCACGAGTCAAAAATTTGGGTACAAAGCATTTGTTTTGTTTTGCCTTGTTTTGTTTGACTTTGGAAATGGGGAGGTTAGACAGGGAAAAAAGGAAAAGTAATAAAATGTGCATTAATGAGCAAATTAACACTGCAGACAACCACAGCTGAATCCCATTGGGATCCTTGGAGTAACTGTGTGGAATACTCCCCAGAATGGTCCTCCTGGGAAGAGAAAGCTGGATAGGGTTCCCAAGGTCCATCCCATATCAGACGAAGGTCACTCTAGGGCATCTGCTCTCCAGCACTTGATCCTGTCCTGAGGGCCACCGTGGCCCTGCAACATTGCTACACCTGCAGATTATAGGTACCTCCCTGCTGTGCTGCCCCCAGGCTCACTTCCCTTCCCTCTCCTACCTAGTAATATCTACACTTATACAGTAGAGGAAAACACACAAACCAACTTGGCAGAATACTCACCAAACTGTTCATTGTGGTTATTTTAAACAGGACTATGCAGGTGGAAATGAAGCAGGATTTTCACTTTGTACCTTGTATCTTTGTTCTCTCTATTACAATAAGCATAGGTTACATATGTATTTTCCCCAGCTCAGTTTCTGTTTGCAATGTCTTTTGTTTGTCCCCTCTTTTGTCTAAGTCCACATCCCCCTGTCCATTCTAAAGCTCTTTCGCATTTTATTTTCTGCCTTTTCCCCACCCCGACCTTGTTTGTTCTATTTCTATTGTACCACTCTTGTTACCTGGCCTTATTTTTTCTATCCATTGTGCAGCTCTGTCTCTCAGTTTCCTGGTTTGTTCTTTCCTCTTTGAATCAATTCTCCCTCCTATTGTCTCCACTGTGTGCACATCCCTCTGCAGCTTCTGAGGCAGCCGCACCGTCAGGATACCATGTCTTCGTCAAACTGCATTTTCTCTCTCCTCGCAGATCTGCACCTGCAGCAGCCCTGGGAAAACATAAAGCCAGTTATGAGCAAGAGGCCCAAGGACAGCTGTTGATCCTGAAAACGGTTTTAATTTGTCTCTGTCTCATTAGCTTAATGCTGATGCTGGCGGCCTTCTGCTGCTGACCAAGCTTCAGTGACTTTCTTTTCAACTTGGCCTGCAGCTTATCAGGTCCAGAGATGAAGCTGACAGCTCAGGCCACCATCCCTTTGTGACCCTGGTCCTTTGTGTCCACTCCCCAAGGACTTACATTCATCTCTGGGCCTACAGTAATTAATAGCTGGAGGAAAGACCATCCTCATTGGCCAGTCTCCCTCAGTGAATTGGCAGGACAGGCAAAATCACACAAATAAATGCTTACCAGGCAGGAACCACCTTGTAAGAGGAGGGCTTGCTTTGATGACCAAGCTGGGAAAATTATCCACCTCACTCGTCCTGTTGAGAAGGGGAGGCCAGAGGCTGAGTCGTCATAAATCGTTTTTAAAATTGACCCCAGAAGGCTATCCATAACCAAGAAAGACCCAAAGCTTGGAGGAATGTTTTCTTTTCAGTAAATGATTTAAGCTGCCACATTTGAAAAACAGGGACTTAGACTTGAAACTGATCAATTTAAGAATCCTATTCAGGCAGAGCGCAGCAGGTAAATCTCTAAGACAAATAATAGTGCTATCTCCTGGTTTGCATCTCAATTTCTTGGTATTATACTGTGCAACAGGAACTTGACCTCATTTGTATTTACTGTTTAATGACCTCAATGTCCTGACATGGTGAATGGGGTAATCTAGGAGAACTTGTTAAGTTAGGAGGTAGGGGGGTAGTTTTTCCTGAGCTCCATATGCCCAGCATTCTAGCTTTCAAGTTTGATCAGTTCCGGGCTGACATATCTGTCTGGGTTTTGTGGAGAGACCCAGGTCCTGGTCAGAGATGGAAAAGGTTAACCTATTCCTGTTTAGGCCTAATGAAGATGAAACAAGCCTTGAATTTTACCTTCCCCTGCCTTGATCCAAAGGCCTTTTTAGTCACTTTCCATCATCAGGAATCCTGCCTTTTCCCTCTGGGCCCTCCATCTCCTCTCATTACCTGCTAAGCCGCCCAACCTGGGAAGTGCCTCATCCATAGAGCATTCATTGGGTGCCCACTATGTATAAAGAATGTGATTCTTTACAGATGAATATATAAGGCCACCCCCCTTACAGGAAGAAGAGACAGACCTGAGAAACACAGAATATGCTGAGAGTGGAGGGAGCCCCATGTGCAGGAACCCAAAGGACAGTGTTAGGGGGTAGAGGAACCCAAGGTCCAGGAGTCCAAGTTAGCTATTGGAGCCCTCGCCTTCCACAGCAAGTTGTCTGCTTAGTGGCCCAGCTTCCAGACAAAATGTCCATGTCCTGGAGACCAAGGTGTGTGCACCCTGCTCACCAGGACATCTCCAGGCTGGGCAGAGCACTAAGCAGACAGAAGGTTTTCATGTTTATGGATGGATACCATTGTTACTTATGTGGGTCTTAAAAGACAAAAAAGGAGCTGGGGTTGTGGCTCTGTGGTAGAGTGCTTGCCTAGCATGTGTGAGGCACTGGGTTGATTCTCAGCACCACATATAAGCAAATAAATAAATAAAGGTCCATCAATAACTAATATATATTTTTTTAAAATATTGAATTCAATAGACGGAGAAGGAGAGTAGGTTTGTTTATTTATTTATTATTTTGTTTCCTTTGAATTATTTATACGTTTGAGTAGCTAATATAGTCACAAAGGTCAAGAATCAAAACAATTTAACAAGAAAGACATTAAGAAGTCTCACTTCCACCGGTATCTGCACTTATCCCTTTCCCCATCCCCATCAGAACCCACTCTCACCTCCTATAAATTACCTCTTTTATAGTTTGGGATATATTGTTTCAGGAGGTTGTTATGCAAATAAAATTGTATACAATTGCATGTGTATCTGATTTTCACCTCATTTTCTCACAAATAGTGGCATGGCTGTATAAGCTGTTCCACTTTATTTGTTGTGGTTGATTTTGCTCGACACTCTGTACTGGAGCTCTTCCCTTCAGTACAGCGAGAATGATGTCATTCTGTTGTACACTTGCATCAATGTACCTGTGTTTGAGGAGACTTTCTCTCCTCCCCAGCTCTTCGTCGAAACATGCTCTCAAAACACTAATCTCTTTTGCATATTAATTAATAAAGAAATCATGTCAGTGCATTCAAAAGATGCACACTTTGTACATACTTTGTAAAATTGGCCATCAGGGTAAATGTTCTATTTCAGAGGAGTCAACTTCCAAAGGCAGCAAATGGTGAAGCATCTTGGTCCAGGGACATGTCACCAAGTCAATCATAGTTCTAAAGTGTCCGTCCCTATGCTGAAGACTTTGCAGGGGCTCCGTTCACTGGGTGAGCAGACATGCCCCATGGCCTTTGTTGCAGGCCGCACAGGCTGCTGATGCAGGGATTGGGTGCAGGTATCCTGCGTACTTTCACAGTGGCTAGGTGCTCTGTGCAGAGAGGCACACCCCTGGCTGGTTCAGTGAAGGAAGGGTATGGGCACTTCCTGCTCTGTGCTGCCCAGAATGTTCCAGAGTGTAATAGGAACTGTGTCAGTACACCCTTCAACTTGCTTTCTCCCTTAACTAAAAACATTCTTAAAATCAAACCACATGATTTTATAGTAATAGCATGTTCAGTTTTCCCTAAGTTCCTTCCAACCAATCTGCTAGCGTGCAGCGTACAAGATGAGAAACCTGAGAAGAGAATAAAACTAACATTTTTATGTTAGTAATTATTGCTGACTTGTTTTTTTGCTTTTAGTATTCTAGACAGCTCTGCAGCTCTGTGTGACTGCTATTTTCTGTCACCTTTTACCTAGGGTTTCTGCTCTCTTAACACTTCTTTTTTTCACTTCCACAGTCGAGGATCCCAGGTACGCAATTCTTCCTGCAAAAGGACGTGGGCTGCGTTTGTATGTGTGGCAAGATCAGGATGGCTGCCGTTTGTTCTGGTTGTCTTAACAATGACTATGGATTGCTACAAAACCAATTGATCTGCAGCCTCTGGATCAATAAGACATGGCCGAAAATGTACACAGGCCTGGCCGTGTGGACTTGTCGCCTACTCACCCCATCATTGGTGGCCAGAACGGCTGAGGCAAGAGGACACTTGAAAGACTGTAAGCTGTAATGAATAGCCCTGTCCCCAATGGGGGTGGGTCTTATGCCTGTTCGTGTTCACTGGAGAAGGACTGAGACAACAAAAGAAAAGGATAGTGACTTCAAATGCTGAGATGCAAACCGTCTGAAGGAGGGAGGGCCTTTGTTGTTGATTGCCCATTCTGTAAGAAAAATGAGGCTGCAGGACAAAATACAAGGAAGAAGAAAGCAGAACAAAGAAAGGGCTGGTTGCTCTGCATAGAAAAGAGAGAAGTCTAGATCCCCCAAGGGAGCCTGGGCAACAGGGCAGGAGGCTGGAGGGAGGAGGGAGAAGTTGAGGGCCAGCCAGGGTTCCTGGGAAATGGAATCCTCTGAGAATGTCTAAGTTGGATCGGGAGTTATTTCTGGATGCTGTTATCCTTCCCCAAACATCAATACATCTGCCACAGACACAGCCTAGTGTCTAAGGTACTGTGGGGAGGGATGGAAAGCATGGTGGCCTGGGACATGATGAGGTGATGGGGTGTGGACTCCATGTTCTACACACATCTGCGGAAAGCCGAACCTTAGCTGAGGAAGAGCAAAGGAGCAGATCTGAGCCACTGTGAAACACATACATGAGCCCTCTGAGGACTCCCAGAGTACCAGGAGGGGCTCTGCATTTTTCACTACACATAGGCTGGTAGTTCAAGTTGTGTGCATTCAGTTTTTAATTTTAAAAAACAAAAACCAAATCAAAGGTACCTCATAATTCTGGAAGAATGAAACCCAGTAATCAGTATAACTGAGGTGGATTTCCTTAAAACAAATGTTCTAAGGAAAAAACAGCGAGGAGTCCTGGGTTCAAGTAATAAGAATATTTCCTTAGTATAGGTCTACAAGAAAGTATAATGGTCCCAGTTCCACAATCTTTGGAGGGTGAGAAATTAAACACACACACACACACACACACACACACACACGCACGCACACATACACACCCCACACCCCACACACATACACATACACCACAAACACACACATGCACTAAATTTTTCTGTTTCCTTTTGGCATTTCTATTCATCTTAGTCTTTCATTATGTGCAGAGGTACATCTGAGTCGGGTGTGAGAGTGGTAGGAAAAGGTGTATACCTGCCACAGTCCTACTGCTGCCATCCCATCTTCTGTCCTTGGAGAAACCCTTGAGTCCCTCTGATCTTTGATCATTGATCCAGGCATTAGTTGCAGCTGTCCTTCATTCCCAACCACAAGGCCCTTGCAGGTCCAGCTCATGCTGAGCTCCTTCTACATCCTCACAGACTCTCGGGAACCCAGGGCTGCTTCTAGAAATTCTATGCAAAATTGTCTAGGTACCCTTTCTGAGGTAAGCATCTATATTCTTTTTTTTTTTAAATCAGATTCTCCATAGAATAATGTTAAGAACTATTGTTCTAAAGCAAGGTCACAATTCTCCCCTTAACTTTTTAAAAAATATTTTTAGGGGCTGGGGTTGTGGCTCAGAGGTAGAACACTTGCCTAGCATGTGTGAGGCACTGAGTTCAATCCTTAGCACCACATAAAGTAAAATAAAGACACTGTGTTCACCTGTAACTAAGAAATAAATATATATATTTTAAAAATATTTTTAGATGTTAATGAAACTTTATTTTATGTATTTATATGTGGTGCTGAGAATCAAACTCAATGCCTCACACACACTAGGCAAGTGCTGTACCACTGAGCCAGCACCCAACCCTCCCCTTAACTTTTGTGCTTCCCCTTGATCACACTTCAAAGCACAGAAAATAATTAAAAATCTGCTCAGAATGAAAACAGTCTTTCTGTGCACTGAATTAAAGCCTTAAAAATGCAAATTTTATTCCTGATATCTCTTCCCACAGGTTCGACTTCACAGTAGCACCTTACAGTTTTGAAAGGAAGCTGGATGTGACACCTGTCACTTCTTGGTCACAAGGACTAGGCACATGCCTGCTCCTCTTCACTGTTCCAGGAGCTGGCTTCTGGAGGCATCGCAGGGTGTGAGCAGCTCTGCTCCCCTGCTCCAGCCTCCACCACTTACCTTAGCACAGGATTTAGGACAGGATCCCTTGCCACTATTCCATGGAGAAACAAAGGCAGAGCTTCTTGGCCCCATTTTATAGATAGGAATTGAAGCTTAAAAAAGATAATGACCAGACCTTAGTTCTGCCAGAGCTCTGCTGCCCACAACTCTTTGAAAAGTTGTTTTTAATTTAGATAGAAAGTACAGACATCCATTTTTGCTTTATGCACTATTATGGGTTGAATTATGTCACTCCAAATATTCATATAGTGAAGTCCTAACCCTTGGTGTCAGAATGAGCCTTATTTAGAAATAGGTTTTTGAAGATTAGTTCAGATGAGGTTGTACTAGAGTAGGGTGGGCACCTAATCCAGTTGGACTAGCATTCTTATAAAAAAGGGAAAATTCTGACATATATGCATATATAGAGAAGAAAAAGGCAGAGATCAGGATGGTAATTCTATAACCCTCATCTCACAAGTTTTTAAAATTATATAAATAAATGAGTTATTGCTTGGTATAAGATTAGCAGAGCATAAATACATAGAATAAACTGAGAAATATCCCCTTCAGCATCCCAACACCATTCCCCTCTCAGTATAACCACAGTTATGTTGGTTAGTTGTCTGTCTAGAACTAATCCTATACACTTCCGGTATGTCTGTAGAGATGACATTGATCTTGAACTCAATTTTTCTGACTCTGAGTTTTTAGAACATGTTGTTACTCTGTCAGCTACCTGAGATAATGTTTATTCTTCTAATAGAGGTTAGCTCAAAATATGCTTTCTCTTCATCAACACATTGAAGGGGTGTGTGTGTGTGTGTGTGTGTGTGTGTGTGTGTGTTAATAATCATTTCCAGGAGGAAAGAAAAATTCAAACAAAGGGACTCCCCCAAGGCAAAATGTACACATTGGAAAAAGCTTGAAGAGCTGCAAAAGTGGTATTCATCCCACAGCCAGGCACTGGGCGAAAGGTATGAAATACAAGTTTTGTGATGTTTTCCACCCAGCTCAGAGGGTACCCAGGCTTCCACAGGAATGCAAGGGGCACTGTTAACCCACAAAGATTTGACCGGCATGCTCCAGGTCCACCTTTTAAAAATTCATCTTTTCTCATTGCCTACATGAGGAACTGATTTCTCCTGCTATCAACACAGAAATGTCTGCAAAAACAAAACCAAACAAAAATACAGCACCGTCTGCAGATGGCCACTGTTGCAGGGCACATATGGTGCCTGAGAGGAAAGAGCAAGCCTTGGACTCCTCTGGTCTTCTCCAAGTGACACATGGACTGAAGTTCTAGAATGCTCAATCTGAAAAAAGGAGGGGACACTCAGGGCCTGAGAGGTGAAGTCACCAAGCAAGTCCTGCAGCCCAGGTGGCCAGTTGCCCAGCCTAGTGTTCTTTTTGCTTCACTCAACATGGTCCTTAAAACACTTTATTCCCCGAGTGCCAAACAAATGAGGCATCCCTGGCATAATGGCCAAGGTTAGAAATATTTCAATTACTTTGCCACCCATGAAAAATAAAAAGAGTAGAAGAGAGATAGAGCCACAGATCAGGAGGCCAAGGCAGAGAAAAGAACACTGAAGGTGGAAGCCCAAAGTCCAAAAGGAATAAAGGAAGAGGAAGGAAAATGTAGAGAAGTGGTGGGGGAGTGACTACAGTGAGTATTGACAGAAAAGTCCTAGGCCTCCTGTGATAGCCAGGCTCCAAGGTTGGCCCGTCTTGTCTAATTTTATATGTCAACCAGGCTGGGCCACAGGACTCAGATATTCAGCTACATTGTTTTTCATGTTACTGTGTGGTTGGGTTTTTTTTTGTGTGTTTGAGTATGGGATGATGTTAACATTTACTTTGGTGGACTTTGAGTCAAAGTAATCTCCCTTTACAATGTGAGTGGGCCTCACCCAATGAGTTAAAGGCCTTAATAGAAAAAGACTAACTTGCCTGTAATCCCAGCAGCTTAGGAGATAGAGACAGGAGGATCTTGAGCTCAAGGCCAGCTTCAGCAAAAGCAAGGTGCTAAGCAACTCAGTGAGACCCTATCTCTAAACAAAATACAAAATAGGGCTGGGGATGTGGCTCACTTGTCAGTTGTCAAGTGCCCCTGATTTCACTCCCCAGAACCACCCTCCCCCAAAAAGAAAGAAAGGAAGGAAGGAAGGAAGGAAGGAAGGAAGGAAGGAAGGAAGGAAGGAAGGAAGGAAGGAAGGAGAGAGACTGAATTCCCCCAAGCAAAAATAATGTCTTGGAGCAGATTGCCTATAGATCCCAACTGCCTGTCCTACAAATTTTGGATTTATCAGCCTAAACAATTGTGGAGCCAGTTACTTCTTCCTATGGGTTTTGTTTCTCTGGAGAAACAGAAACTTATCCTGTTGGGTCTAGATAGAATAGAAACCTATCTGTTAGTTCAGTTTGAGGTGGCTAAGGGAACAATCTGGCCTGAAAGAACCACCAATCAGGTGCCAACAGAACCACCTATCCATCAGCAGGGTCTCCTGACCAATCATGGATCTCAGCAAGCTCCCCCAACCAACCCGAGTAGGACAAGGGACTCTAAAGCCCTCCCTTTCCTGTCCCAATCCCTCCTTTCCTCTCCTAAACCCAATAAAAATTTCAATCCGGCTTAGCCCAGGCACCATTCCCTGGACCTGCTCTGTTGGTCTGGAGGGTCTCACCCGGGAGCGAATCTCAATAAAGCCTTGTTCAGCAGCTTTTAATCTGCCTCCTTTTTGGTCACCAGTGCCTGGCCTTACACTATCAAATATCAATAGGAAAGGGCCGGAACCTATCCTATTGATTCTGTCTTTCTGAAGCCCCTGGCAACCCCTCCCCTCCCTGTACACCCCTGCTTCTCCTCCTGGCAAAAGGAAGGGTTATTCCCCCTCCCCTTGAGTCTGGGCTGACCCTGTGGTTGCTACAGCCAGTGAAATATAGCAGATGTAAACTTCTAAGACTTCTAAGTTCAAACCTTCCAAGGACTGGGAACTTCCACATCCTTCTCCTAAGAACCCAACTGCCTGCTTTGAGAGACCCTGGTACATGGAGAGACTAAAATTTGAATGGGGAGCAGAACCTGGGTGCTTGTGAACAGCCCCAACTGAGACTCTAGCACTACATTGCATTTTCCAAAACCAGATGAGCCTCAGAGGATTGTGGCTTCAAGTGATGTCACATGGAAAAGGACTACTCAGTAGAGCTCATGGCATCATGCAAGATAATCAGATTGGTTTAAGCCACTAAGTTTGGGACTGGTTTGTTGTATGGTAATAGATAACCTACCTTGAAATTAGGCCCATAGTTGACTCAAACATCTCAGTTTTCCTGGATGGCTTTGACCAATGAGAACCCATTAGCTCTCCAGAGAAGGGTTGCTCTGATCTTCAAACCCAGGTTCCTTCTTCTCTGGATCTTCAGGTTATTACTGCCACCCAAGGCAGGGATCTCACAGAGGAAAGAAAAAATCATACTGCCACACCTTCTGCATTTGCACTCACCAGCTAAGAACTACTCTTCCAACCCCTTTTTTTCAAATAGCCAGTGATTTGTTCATTAGCAAATAAGAAAAGTGACCCTTCGCCCTTTAATGTGTTAAACAGAGTGATAGTGTTGTTGGAATGGAGGCAGAAACTTTGCTAGGGAGTCATTTGAATTAACTCCACTGTTATTTTCTTGGTAGGAATCTAGCCTTAATGGCTTCCTTTCAACATTATATTACACTGCATTGCCCAAGGTCATTATCCATCCAAACCACAGTGGAACTGGGCCAAACTGCTCATAAACTTCACTTTATGACTTACCACAGGAATGTCCTCCATCTCTCCAGAAGGAGATTCATTCCAGTTCTATTAGAAGTTTGATGTTAAAGCCTGGCAATGATGCTAGGACCTTTTACAATGTGGATTTGACCTAAGTGAATATAAAAAAAACTCATCGAACCTCACAGTAACAAGGTCTAAAATTTATATTCTACCTCAAGTGTGCAAAAAGAAAAAAAGTAGTTTATCTATTTCTAATAAATAATCTGACATTCTTTGGGCCTACCTATTGATTAGTTGGGAGGGGAGCTCAGATATGAAATTTGAACTTGCCACAATTTATGGAAACCTAGTCCCTTCCAGCATGAGCCATTTCTCTTTCATGATTCAACTTTCTCATCTATCTGCTCTTCTTGGAATTGTGTGTGCAGGAGCCTGTATGGTCTCTATAGCAGCCACTCAACTCTGAAGTTGTAATGTGAAAACAGTCATAGATAAAACAGGCCTCAATCATCACAACTGTGTCTCCATAAATCTTCCATTGCAACATAGAGTGAGGGCCAGATTTGTTCTGTAGGCCACAGTGTGTCAACCTCTGCTACTGGAAGAAACCACACAAGCTGTTTTCCAGGCAAAGATCTTTATAAGAGAATGTGATGAATTAGAGATAATCACATTATTCTGAACACCAAATGGCAAGAATTTTTACCTTACATCTGTTTGAGCTTATAACCGTCTCAACCAGTAGATTACAATGAAAGTGACGATGTGCCCATTTGGGGGTTTGGTCCTTAAGAAACTGGAAGATTCCTCTTTTTGTCTTTTGGAACATTCATTCCTGAAACCTGAACTTCTATGTGAAAAGGCTGGCCACCCTGGAAAATGGAAGGGCTAAATGGAGGGCTCGGAATCTATGGAGATAAGAGGGGGCAGTGAATCCCGATCTTCCAACTATCCCATGAAGGTTATTGCATGTAAGGAAAATTGTCCCAGATCCTTTCAGGGAAAGCTAGCTGCCTACTGAATTCCACTAACTTCCCCCAGCCCAATATACATGAGAAGAAGAATTACCCAGCTAAGCCCTGTCCAAATTTGTGACCCACAGGGATGAATGTTTGTTATGGTTTGACTCTGGAATGTCCTCCCCAAGCCCACGTCTTGAAGAACCAATCCTCATGAAGCAATGTTCAGAGGCAGAGCTTTTTGGAAGGGACTGGATCATGAGAACTCAGGTCTCATCAGTGGATCGATCCACTCATAACTGAATGGACCACTGGGAGATGGTGGAAACTGTAGGAAGGTGGGACATGGTTAGAGGAAGTAGGTCACTGGAGGGTGTGCCCTTAGAGACTATATCTTGTTCCTGGTCTCTCCTGCCCCAGTTTCCTGGTTTCCATGCACTGAGCAGCTTTCCCCCACCACACACATTCACCATGATGCTCTGCCTCACCTCAGGCCTTGTTATGATTTGGATATGAGGTGTCCCCCCAAAGCTCCTGTGTTAATGCAGGAATTTTTCAGAGGTAAAGTAATCAGATTATGAGAGCTGTAACCTAATCAGTCCCTTCTAGTTTGAATGGACTGACTGGGTGGTAAATGTGGGAAGATGGGGCATGGATCTAGGAGGTGGGTCACTGAGAGTGTATCTTGAAAGGGTTCCTCTTCCCTACAGCCCCTTCCTCCTCCCTCTCTCTGCCTCCTGGCTGCCATGATTGGAGCAGTCTTTTGACCATGATGTCCTACCTCACTGTGCACCCAGTGTAATGGACTCAGTTGTATATGAACTTAGACCTCTGAAACCATGAGATCCAAATAAAGTTTTCCTCCTCTAAGTCGTTTTTGTCAAGTATCTTGGTTATAGTGACAAAAAACTAACTAAAACAAGCCCAAAGCAATGGAGCCGGCTGACCACGTCTGAAACCTCTGAAATTGTGAGCCAAAATAAACTTCTCCTCCTTTAAGTTGTTTATGTCAAGAATTTTGGTCACAGTGACAAAAAGCTGAATAACACATTGTTCTTGAGAGTCACTATATTTAAATGGATTTCCAGCACAGGTTATGGGTAAAAAAAATATCTGAATTCATTTGGAAATATTATTCTCATTCCACTTTAAATTGAGTAAAGTCCAAAAATCTGTTTGCTTCCTCCTTTTGGTCAAAACAAGGTAAACTTCAACCAATGACCCCATTTCTTACATATTGGAGCATGAGAAGATTAACTTTTCCTACCACAAAATTCCTGTAAAAACATACTTTCAAGAAATATGTGCAAATCAAATGAAACAATATATGACTTGGGAAATGAGAAGACTTTAGCACTGTGTTTGAGAAGGATTACATTTTAAGTGGCATGCAGGGGCTTGTAACTTCCTTGACAGGGTTATGCAATTCCACAGGGTGGCACACAGGACAAGATGTGTCTATTCAAGCACAGCAAGTCTGAAAAGGATTGATGACTGTGGGGGCTTTTCTCCTTTCTTTCAAGAAGAAAGGGTTCTTGCTTTGCGGTTGTCAGCCCTTGGACTCTCCTTTTTGGTGCAGAATCTGGATAATGGACCAGTTTTCCTAAGAAAAACAATTAGAGTAAAGACCAGGGTACACTTCCCAGAGTGTTTTGTAGGGAGCTCCGGTGTGGGGGTGGAGGATGAAGAGGGAATAGAGGAGCCATGTGGAGGTGAGGGGAAGGCGGGGACGGAAAGTCAGAAGCAGATTGTCAGCCACTGATGTGAGTGGGAGACACTGTGCCTGGTGTGTGGGGGGCAGATTTCTGTAGTGGGGAACAGGGAATAGATTTATGGAGTAGCAGCTGCTGTCTTTGTGGAAAATAGTGGCAGACAGGAGATTAAGAGGTTTTGTTAGACATCAAGAACACCATCCCACCTCCATCCGGTTCATCTTTTCTAAGGGTAAATGACATTGGAATTATTTGATGAGTACATGTGCCTATTGTAACTGAAATGTTTTCTTTTTTTTTCAAAAGTATCCCTTAGAAGAGAAGAATCCCCACATCCTATTATGGTTTCTTTTTTCATTTTATTTTTGAGCAGTTAGGTGCTATTTGGGAGAGACACACTAGCCTAAAATGATCTCAATCACTGCCAGGTTTGGGTGATTCTGCAGTGGGATCAGTAAGAAAGGGCAAAGACATTAATATAGATTTCTGAGCTATTACTTCATGATTATAATTGCTGATATTCTCTATAGAATCCTTTCAAAGATCTTTAAAAAGCAAAACAGTACATTTTTATGTTGTGGAGATCAAACGTAAACACCAACAGGAGGAATAAAAATAAAGACAGGTGACCTAATTTTACACAGTTGGTACTTAATCATTGAGGTGACATTTCCAATGATGCCATCATGAACAATGTTAAACAAAGGAAAAAGAAAACATTGTTTCTCCAACAACTTGGGTGGAAATAAAGATGATGTGCCACCATTGGACATGGTGGAAATTGATTAAAGAAGGGACTCTAGTCATGTTTTTAGTCATTTTTCACATTGGGAAAAATAGGGAATTTCTTTATATCTGTGGTTGTTTTATATGAGGACTTATAGCAAATATTTACTTTTTTGTTGTTGTTTTCTGCTGTTTTCCATTGACACTACACAAAAGCTGAGCCACATTGGATTCCAACTTTGTTCAGATCTCACAATATATTATTTACAGCCTACCTATATAAGAAAAAAATAACCCTTTGTCTAAATTCCACATTTCAATAGAAAATACAGGTTTTAGAATCATTGTTATTCCCAAATACTTGTTTTTGCATCTTCTCATGTGCATAGACACTTCCAGAGAAAACTCAAGGGGGAATCTCAGAGTCAATGGTCATATACCTGGACATCTTGAGACTGGCACATAATATTGTAATATTTTAATTTTCCAAAGGAGAGTACAAAAAAGGAGTTAGAAGAAACACATCTGTAATATTGTTGTTGATTTGATAAAAGTATCTAGTTTTCTATCCATCCGGCATTGAACTAGAAGTGGAAGCTGTGAGCTTGGTGCAGTCAGGTTGAATCTGACCCTCACTCTTGCTTAGCTTGGCTCACATGGGGTTTTCTGTGTGTTCTAAGTTTTCTTCAGCGCCCTTTAAATGGGCATTTATTTTATAATTCACCACATTCATCATTAAGCACTTACACCTTGTTTGCTGAGTCCTTTATATTATCTTCCAATTCATGTAAACATATTTTTTCTCATTCTTTATGAAGTTTATAGAAATTAGTTCCATAAATGGATCATGAAATCTAGCAAACAATTTTGTTATGATTCAATTGCCTTATCATTCCCAGATTTGCTACCAGGTGGTCTCAGAAAAGAGGGAGCATTTGGTTGACTTTCTCTGTGGCTTTCTATTACACTTGTAGTTTATATTCATACCTTCCAACCTCAAAATAATATTGTAGCACCTTAGTTACTGCTAATAGCATTGGATTCTTCACTCTGAGCAAAGGCTGTTAGTGTTACAGGAGTCACATGGAATTTCTCCTGCTCATGAACACTCAAACTGTACTCCCGGAAGAAGTCTATTTCAACAATAAATAAAGCCTGACTCAAGCAATTCCACATATTTCTTAAGGACCCATAAGGAATCTGTAGTATTTTCTACCTTTCAGCATTCAGGGGTGTGTGTGTGTGTGTGTGTGTGTGTGTGTACATTTATGCACGTGCGTTATTTTCCTATTTTGGAGAAAAAAATTACAAAGACTTCATTCTGAAAAGATCATTGTCAATATAATTAGCACCTACTTGAAATGATATTCCTATGCATTAGAAGTCCTTAGCAAGACCCCTTCCATTTTTCTAGAAAAAAAAATCCAGATAGAAATAATATGTGTTTAAAAATAAAAGCCAGCTGCTCATCACACATTCGCGGCTTCTTCCCTCTCACCAACCCCCTTTTTCGCAGGGCATACAGGAAGTCAAATTTTCAGTTTTGTTTTGCTTTTTTTAAATCTTCTACTGCAAGGCTATTTTCTGTTTTGATGGATCTAGTGCCCGGAAGTGGATATTTTCATGCCCTGCCTCCCTAAATAAATAAAAGAAGTATTTTTCTATTTAACATATTGCCCATTTTGACACTTTTTAGACAAGAGGAGTTAGACATTTTAGAAGACTCATATACTATTTCACCAATTTAAGTAAACATAATATTCTTTTGTCTACTTTGTTATTTTTGAAGAGAAAAACTGCCTAAGATATTAGATGTAATAGCTTGATTGCAAAAATGGCCCCATTCTCTACCTCTCTTCATATCCAAAGCCTTTTGCAAAATAACTCTTCGGCTCTTTCTCTCAAGAAATACACTCCATGGAATCATCATTTGACCCAGTTATCCCGCTCCTCAGCCTATACCCCAAGGACTTAAAAGCAGCATACTATAATGATGCGGCCACATCAATGTTTATAGCAGCTCGATTCACAAGAGCTAAGTTATGGAACCAAAATAAGTGCCCTTCAACAGATGAATGGATAAAGAAAATATGGTTAATATAGTCCACATTTTGTGGAATATAAAAATGGAACATTACTCAGCCACAAAGAAGAATGGAAGTATGGCATTTGCCAGTAAATAGATGGAAGTGGAGACTACAATGCTAACTAAAATAAGCCAATCCCCCAAAATCAAAGGCCAATTCCCTCTGATATGCAGATGCTAACACACAATAAGGGTGGGGGGAGTACTTTGTATTAGACAAAGGTGGATGAAGGGAAGGGAGGGGCGATGGGAATAGAAAAGACAGTATGATGAATTGGACACATCTTTCCTATGTTCATATGGGAAGCTATATCCAGGTATGGATAATATGTCAAAATACATTCTACTGTCATGAATAACTACAAAGAACAAATAAAAACTTTAAAAAAAGAAGTGCATTCTACTTTCCCACGTTTGAGTATGAGCTGGTCTTGTGAGTCTCTTGGCCAAAAAGACAAATGCAATGGGGTGCCATTTCTAAGCCTAGTTCTCAAGAGGCCTGTGTGCTGCCAATCCCTCTTGAAACTTTGCCATTGTGATGACAGCAAGGCCAGGACAGCTCCCTGCAGGATGAGAGACCACCTGGAACAGAGCCAGATCACCCCAGCTGGGGCCATTCCTGACCAGGCAGTCCTCTGCCAACTTGCTGGCTGACCAAAAAATCCATGAGAGACACTAGCCCAAATCAGCTAACCCCAGCCCACATCAGCAGAACTGCTCAGCCAACCCACAGCCTTGTGAAAAATAATGAAGAGCTGTTTATAAACCACTATATTTGAGGGTAGTTCATTATGCAACCATAATCATTTGATATACTCCCTCATTAAATATGCATTTTATATAAGCACACATATTACAGAGAATAGGAATACAGATGTTACTGTACTGTAGCTTGGGATATACTGTGTTAAGATCCTAGCTTTATTGCTCACAAAATGAAGAACAAGTTAATCTCTCTAAATCTGGGTTTCTTCACAGAAACTAAGGAAAATTAGCACATTGTAGGATGATTGAAAAGGTTAAAGGTGATATATATAGTGCCTGGAAAATAATGGTACTCAACAATGAAAGACACAAGTGTGTTTACGTATGTGGCTATGAAAGCCATGTGACTTGTTACTAGTAAGTCTTCTCTTTTGGAAGCCCATAGAGTACAACCAACAAGTGGCTAACTACAAATGGAGTCCATGTATTTGAGAGACCTGCCTAAACCCCACCCAGCCTCCCAAGTAACTTTCTTTCCCTAGCGATATTTCAAGGTGCTTCTCTTTGGAGACCTAGAAGTTATCTAGCCCAGGGCTTCAGGCTCTAACACCAGACCTTCACTGGGGCTGGTCTGTTATGTCCAGTGTGGCTGCACTGCTCCTGATGGCCCCCCTGATTTTGCTATTGTCTGATTACTCCTCCCCTGGTTCTCATGACTGCTGACACACTGACATTATTATTGTGGCTCAGCTTCTCTGTTAGCCCAAAACTGTTACTCTCCTTATCAGTACTTGTATCAGGTTCTCATAGCAAAGATTGGCTAGATACTTACCAAACCCTTTTTTTCCTCTCTTGATACATGACTGGGTTACACTTCCAAGCCTCCTCATACCTGACAAAGCTGTGTGACTAGTTGTCAATAATGGGACACAGAAAGGATGCACAACTTCTAGGAAGAGACATTTAAAACATGCTGTCTTTTCATTCCTTGCTTGGCCATTTGGAAAGCACAGAGTAGAAGACAATTGTGACACAGGGAATGATAAAAAGTACTAGATGAAAAGATCCCTAAATCCCTGTGTTACTGCCTGCAAGAAAGCCTCAGGAGGTAACAATTTTACCAGGAACATTAGCATGGGATTTCCATGAGTTAGAAATAAACCTTTATTGTGTTAAGTCTCTAAGATTTTAATAGTTATTTGTTATTGAATCATTACCTAGCATATCCTGACTAATACAACTCCCAAATCTTGAAGAGCCCATCTTTCATTTTTTTGACATGTATTTAGCATAAGACCTATAATTTACCTCTTTGTTTCTCTTACAGATCTTCTGCATCCTTAAACCCGAGCAGTTCTCTAGAAGTTTGGTGGAAAGAAAATATAAACTAACTCAACAAACATTTATTGAATGCCTACAGTTGCTAGGCAGTAGGTCAGGCACCAAGGTTATATAAAGGAATCATTAAAGGGACAACACAGGGCTAGAGATGTAGCTCAATGGTAAAGTTGGTGGTAGTATACTTGGATTATCATGCATGAAATTTTGAGTTTGAACCCTTACACTGCAAAAAAATAAAATAAAAAATAAATAAAAAGTATAATATAGTGTCTCACCCAGCATGACATCCCAGAGCTGAGTTCTGATGTCTCCACTCGGCTCAAAGGATAAATTCCCTGTGCATACTAGATCATGCATGAAGTGTAAGATACAGTCTTTTTCCTTCTGCTGCTCAGTCACCAGGCTCAATCCCAAGGCCATAAAGCAGCCCCAACATAGCTTGTTACTTAGCCCTCCCAGAAGATCCATCGTAGACTCCTCTGAAAAAGATCCCTCACTGCCTGCCCTAATATGTCAGGACTTCAGAGTGACCAGAAAAATAGGCAACCCCCCAACAGAGACCCTCAGTGTAGATGGAAAATTTCGACATTGTGGTATGTTTTTGTGGTTGTTGACTTTTTTCCATAGATGCCCAGAAATATGGATCACAAAACTGACTACAATATAGAATGAACCTGGTAAGACAGATGGGTTCTTTTAAAAGGGAAAATAAGTAATTGGCAAAATGATGCTTAGCTTTTCTTTTCCACTGAAAGAGGTAAGATACTTAGATAAAGAGGAAGATTTTTATCTCCCTCTTCCTGACAAAGCATAGATGACGTTGATTAAAAAAGAAAAAAAAGAAAGCTTCAGCCATGATACTTATTCTAATCATAACTAATTTGCATTTCCAATTTAGCCTCATAGTCCTGTAAACATTTCTCCTTCCACAGATTTCTGGTTTTTCATCTTTTACAAAACAACATGTTGCTGGATAATTAAAGAGGCACACTTGGGCATTTTCAAGGATCTCCGTGTGTTTCTGGGATGCTTCAACAGAATTTAGGATTATTTTTGCCTGTTGCATATTGTTAAAGGGGGTTTTGAAACCAGAGGTGTCTACTGAGCCCAGGAAGAAGCAGAGGAGCAACAACAGCTGGATGCTATAAATGCCTCAGTGTTGGAACACATCTTTCAATCATTTCACAAACCCTGGGTAGAATATGCAGCTGAAGGAAGTTTGCCATGGAACCATCATCTGTTTCCACGCTCTGCAGCCTCTGACAGTCAATGAGATCAGATCCCTTTGATTCTGAATGTGTTAGATGGAGTTAATTGATTCCCAGCCTCTGTAAGTTGATCATTGTTTCCCCTCTTTCAGCTTTAATCAGGCTACTACGTGGTGCTTACCCCGTGAGCATGCGCACAGGGGCACACAAGCTCCTCATGCTGATAAATCCCGTTTGCAATATACAATCTACTTGACCAAATTTAGGTGGGATTTAAACAACAACAACTACAATATATGTTCCTCACACTGAGTAGAGTCTGCTAACTCCTCAGTTTACAGACTACAGGTGACAGGGCTGCTCTGGTATTGCTAATACTACCACATGCAATGAAATTCTATTTTTAAATCGTGCCAAATGCTTAAAGTTCTTCCATGGAAACAATTCAGGAAGGCCCTCCCTAGAGAAGGCATCATGTTTTCTGATTATCCTTTAATTGGTACACAATATTTCACTAATGAATTGGAAGCAATTTCTTTTCTGTGTTAATCATTTTTAAAAGAAAGAAAATTTTAGAAACCTGAGCAAAGATGGCAAGATTAACTATAATTCTCTCTTAAGTACATGAACCTAGTAGTTAACCCAGGGAAGGCCTCTTAACAAAGAGCTGTTGAACTAAATCTCTTTCACCGTTTGTTCAGTTGAAATGGTGGTTTTATCTTTACCCTGACTTTTATTTGCTTGGAATGTTCCTCTGGCAATAATGCTGTATTCTGACATAAAGTTATTTTATGGTACTGGAGATTGATCCCAAGGCCTCCTGCACACTAGGCAAGCGCTCTACCACTGAGCTATAACCCCATCCCTTAAATACTAAATTACATTGTTGTCAGAGGTTTAGGCATTGAATAGAAGCCATGTGAAACATTTCAAATGGGAGATGGAATTTCTGTAGAGGGACGGGCAGAGTGTTGTGGCCACAGCTGAGAACATGAGAGGGCAGGGAGGGTGGTGAGGGCCAGTGGCATCACATGGTCACTACAGGACCCATGAGGGACACCTTCCAGGCAGACACAGTTGCCTTGGGGTGAAGAGATGTGGAGGGGCGGGCTTCTCAAATAATGGGAGGTACAACGTGGACAGGTGGAGCACAAGTTGAATCTCCATGTGAAAAAGGTCCCTTTCATCCCCAAATGTGGCTGCAGCCTGGAGATACTCACCATAGAGAAAAGGGAATCCAGAAGAGACACCCTTATCGAGTGAAGTAGGCCAAAGGAATTTCACTTAAAAAATCATGCAAAACAATGTAAAGAATTGAAAAACACCATGCATCAGGCACCCACGCCTGCCAATCTCTCTGCTGGTTGTTTCCAGGGCTGCCTTATCTGATGCCAACTAGCTCTGTGAAAGGGCATTGCCAGTATCATTCTGCACATGATTAAACAAAAGCTCAAGGTATTTAAAAACAACGTTTTCTAAAATCACAAAGACAGTGATGGTGAATACTTTTACTGAAATTCACATCCTTCTGACTCAATGCTTTATCCTTCCTTTGGCTTCTGACAGAAAACTTGCAGAGAAATAACAATGGATAAGTCTAGGCAAAGGGTATGCAGGAGTTCATTGTGCTGTTCTTAGAACTGCTGAGTATGTCTGGCTTTTTTTCTTAAATGAAAAAGAAAAAGTAATGATCATGTAAAACCAAAATTTGGAGAGTGGAGGAAATCTAGTATATAATCTGTCATGGTCATCACAAGATTCTGGGCATCCCTTTCCTGGGATTGCTCCTGGCCCTGGTCCTCATACTCATGTGTGATAGGCAGAATTGTAAGTGGTCAAGTACTACCTTCCCAGTGCTGCTGTAACAAGGTACCACAACACGGTATTTAAAGCACTGTGGTGGCTTCAAACAACAGAGATTTATTCTCTTACAGTTCTGGAGGCTAGAAATCTAAACCAGTGGGGCCACGCTCCCCTCAGAGGCTCAAGGGAAGATGTCACCTCACTTCTTCTAGCTTCTACTGGTTGCCAGTGTCCTTGCCATTCCTTGATTTGTATCATCATGACTCCAGCTCTTTCTCCATCTTCATACGGCTTTCTTCCCTGTGTCTCTGGGTCCAAATTTCTCTCTTATTATAGTCGGTGGACTTAGGCCCACCTTCAATCCAGTATGACCTCATCTTAACTTGATCACATTGTCAAAGACCCTCTTTCCAAATAAGGTCACATCAAATGACTTTGAAAGGACATGAACTTCAGGGCAACACAATTCAGTTAAGTACAGTCTCCCGAGATCACCACATTCTGGTGTACATGCCCCATATAGTGCCTTGCCTTGAACACCTACTGATACGACAGGGTGAGACCCAGAGCCGAGGACCCAGTTAGGCCACACTCAGACTCTCCACTTCTGGAATGAGATAGTAATTAAAGTGCATTGTTTAAAGCTATTAAAGTTATGTTAATTTGTCATTCGGCAATAAAAAACAAATGTGTCATCCTGGCGTCTTTGTTCTGGAAGATTAGTTGTCAGATGGATCAAATAAATGGTAGAAATGCAAAATTTGGAAGAGAGTCATTGAGGCTGGGAAACTTTGCTTCCAACTCAGATTTGTTTTCCCATTTTGAGCTGCTCCAAATGGTTCTTAGCTTTATCATGGCTCAGTTATTATTGTATATGATATAGCCTTCCTAACCATTAGCCTTTCTTCCTTCCCTATAAGGAAATCTGAGTTGGTTCCCACTATTTGCAATCAACAGAACTCTAATCAACACAAAAGTATAGAAATAAAATATTCTGAAAGTTTATAATAAATTAACTACATGGTAGTGTGAGCCTAAAAAATGAAAAATACACTCTTTAAAGAAAGATTTCAACTAAAAAATTAGTACTAGTAAGATGTGGAATATTAATATGTTAATTGTATTTTATTAATCAAGCTAGTTACCAGGCTATGTACTTTACATAGAGAAGCCTAGTGATTCCTCAAAATGACCTTATCAGGTAGCTGCTACTATTAATTGCATTTTTCATTGACAGACTTAAAAAGTGGCCATAGTACGATCTTAACTAGGTCTGTTTGAATCTAGAATTTATAGTTCATTTTTTTTTGGTACTGTGGATTGAATCAGAGGCACTCAACCACTGAGCCGCATTCTCAGCCCTATATGTATTTTATTTAGAGATAGGGTCTTACTGAGTTGCTTAGTACCTCGCTTTTGCTGAGGCTGCTTTGAACTTGTGATCCTTGCCTCAGTCTCCTGAGCTGCTGGGATTACAAGCTCACACCACCATGCCCTGGTGTTTTTTAACATTTTTTTTTTTTAATTTTTGAGTCAGGGTCTTGCTAAGCTGCTGAGATTGACCTTGAGTTTGTGATCCTCCCGCCTCAGCCTCCAGAACAGTGGAGGTTACAGGTAAATGCCACTGAGCCCATCGAAACTTCGCTTTTAAAATCACTAATCAATACTGCTTCAAACAAAATAATTAGTGCCCCACATCAGCCCCAATATTAATACATTTTATCCCCAAGATAACCTAATTGTGTTTGAAAATGCTTTTTAGAAAATATGTATAATTTACAATGCTCAGTACACACGGAGCAATATGAGGCAATACAGTTTTTATGTGATTGAATATATGTCCATTCTTTCAATACATAGTCTTATCTGCCAGGCATTATTCCAGGAGTGTGGCCCACAAGACATCAGACTCCTGCTCCATGGGCTTCACATTCTTGATAGGGGAGACAGACATTAATCAGATAAAGAAAACACTACTAAAGAACAGTAAGTGTGGAGAAGCAAAGAGAACAGGGCAAAGTGATAGAGTGACGTTAAACTGAGTGGCTAATGCAGGTAATTAAAGAAGAGGTACTGTCTGAATGAAGGGGTGAATGGCAGGAAGGTCTGGGGAAATGTGTCTAGACAGAGGTATGAGCTAGAATAGAGTCCCCATGGTGGGAACAAGTTTGGTACCACTGGGGCCACTAAGACTCTGGAATTGGGTTGGTAAGGTGAAGAGATCAGAGAAGCCAGCAGGATCTGATCAGCTAGAGCCTTGAGGCCAATGAGAGAAGTTGGGGTTCACTCAAAGTGCGGCAGAAAGCCATGTACAGGTTTTCAAGCCTTTGTTCTACATTTGTATAAGATCACTTGGGTTCCTGGGTAGAAAATGGACTACAAGGAGTAGAAGCAGAGAGACCAGTCACAAGACAAAACGTGTGAGTCTAGATACATTAAGCATGTCATGGATTAATGGGGTTGTAATGCAATTGAAAGAAATGGATGGATTCAGAATATATTTTAAGAGCAGAGCTGAAGCCAGGAGGGGTCAGAAGTGTAGGAAAGTTATTGTGGACTCATGTTTTTGTGGACTCAGTTATTTTGCTCCTATCCCCCAGAATTCATATGTTAAAATCCTAACTGCAGTGTGATAGTATTAGAAGAAGGTGCTTTGGGGAGGTAATTAGGTTGTGGGTGTGGCACCCCCCTGATTGGGATTCATGCCCTTATAAAAGGGACCCCAGAAAGTTCTCCAGCTCTCTTTCTAGCATATGAGAATACGAGAAGTCAACAGTATTCAACAAGAAGAGGGCTTTTAACAGATCTTGCCATCACCCTAATCTTGGGCTTCCAGTTTCCAGAACGGTGAGAAACAAATTTCCATTGTTTAAAAGTTATTCTGTTTATGGTATTCTGCAGAAGTAGCCTGAACTAAAATGAAAGTGAATAAGTGAGAAAAACCTGTCGATTGGAAGTTAAGAAAATGGGTAGCGCCTTTAACTGAGTTATTGAAGTCTGAGAGAGAATGGGTTTGGCAGAAGAAACCAAGAGATCTGAAGACAGGTTAAATTTAAGATGCCTGTTAGGTACCGATTATTAAGTCATCCATTACATACTCAATGTCCTGGCAGTGCAGCCTGCAAATAAAAAAGACATAGCATTCATACTCTAAAAGATGAAGATGATGTCATGATATTTGATATGGACAAAGTTACTCTGGCTGTGAAATAGCATTGTCAGTACTATTCTATTATTACTACTTTCAACGCCTTGGCAAAAAAAGACCCTTTGATAGTCATTTGATATTCAGCACACACATCTACTGTGGTATCCACATAATGGCAGAGTCTGTCAGTGGTAACATGAACAGAAGGAGCTGGGGAGGCAGATCCGAGGGAGCCAAATCTTCGTCCTCTCAAATTTCATCCTGGCTGCTGACTAATATCCGCATATGGGAGGGAATTTCCGCTGATGTCCTGCTTCTTTTTCCACCCCCACCTCCCATGCGACCCTGGCAATAGAGTACTCTGACACTGGAGCTCTTCCAACCCCTCCTTGGAGCATCCCAGTGCAGTAAGGTATTGGCTAAAACACTGACTCGATGGTGTTCACATTAGAGAAGTTCTGAGTTTGAACAACTGTGGGAAGCAGATCACAGCTTGTTTTTGTTGAATTAATATTGCAGAAATTTTGAAAATTATAGTAAAGATGATAAGCATCATTCATGATATCCTCCGCCCATAGACACTCTTGATGTTTTCATGTGTTTTCTTTTGCATGTGTTCATATACATATTTTGCTTTTATAAAATTGAGAGTTTTTCGCTTTTTTAAAACTTAAAGGTATACCATATGCATTTCCCCATGTCATCACTTTTCTATTACCTGATTGATAATGACTGTGATCATAGGGATATTCCACAATTTTTAACCATCTCCTACTGGCAGATAGTAAAGGTTTTATCTCCACATCTTTGCTTCTATAGATAATCCTGTGATAAACTCCTCAAAATATGTTTGTTTATATATCTGCCTCATTTAAAAATTTTTTTAATTAATTCTATTAATTTCTAGAAATTAAGTGACTAGATCAAAGGACTCACTAGAATTTTAAGGCAAATCACCTGCCACCAAGATTATGGTAGCAATGATAACAAAAGATATTTGAAAGTGCCCATTTCACTACAGTAACGTTTTTGAAGGGATGTAAGATTTTATCAATTCAGAAAAAAAATAGAGAAAATGGCATTTTGTCTAATATGTTTGAAGGTTTTAAAAATTACAGTTTGAAAATTTTTGGATATCTTTAGGCCACTATCAAGAATTAACATTTTAATATTTTGTCATTATTATATTAGTCAAAGTTAGATTATTGATTTATGAAAGCTCTTTATATGGTGACAAATGCAAACATTCAAAGTGACATAGTGCTAAGATTTTCCTATTTGTCCCTTACCTTTTAATTTATACTTTGGGATTTTTTTAAATCATGCTTTTTGAATCACAATTAATAGCAGATATTTTAGGGTCAAATCTGATACCAAATCCTGGCTCTGCCTCTTACCAACTATGCCCTTTCAAGTTATTTAACTTCTCTAAGCCTTGATTGCCTAATTTTAAAACTTAATATAACCATACCTATGTGAAAAGATTGTGGTAAATGGAGAATGAAATAATAATGATGATGAGAAACTTAACATTTGTGTCAGGGCTTGTATACTCTTTTACGTGAATCATCTCATTCAGTTCTTCGAATGACTTTTGGGAAGTCTTCAGACATTAGGTCACATGACATCTGGCAGAATATCAAAGCTCTGAGGATTCCTTTAGCAAAGCAACCTGGTTAGCTTTGTTTACCCCACTGTTGCCAAACATTTAATCATAAAAATTCTTTTTCATATAATACCACTAATTTTATACAGCACTGGCATTTCAAGGACAAACTTAATTTTAAATTAAATATTATTTTGAGATCATTGTTGATTCACATACAATTATAAGAAATGATACTGAAAGTTCCCATGATTCTCTTTACCCAGTTTCCTCCAGTGGTAACATCTTGCAAGACTATAGTACAATCCTTCATCCAGGACATAGACATTCATATAGCTAAGAAACCGAACGTTTCCATCCTATAAGGATTCATCATGCTAAACTTTTATGGCCATCCCCTCTTGTCTTTCTCTCCACTCCTTCTTTAAGATACATTTTTCCAGAGTGTCTGTAACGTGCTACATTGCAATGTGCTACAATCCTCACCAGCATTAGGCACTATCACTGCACTTTATTTTAGACATTCTGATAGGTGTGTGTATATGGCATTTCCTTGTGGCTTTAATTTCCATTTCCTAATGGCTAATGATGGTGAACATCTTTCTGCATGCTTATTTGCCATCTGTTTATCTTCTTTAGTGCAATGCCTCTTCATTTCTTTTGCCCATGTTCTAATTGAATTGTGTGCCTTTTTAAAACTTGAATCTTGAGTGTTATTTATACATTCTAGATACTAGTTCTTTTTCAGATATGTGATTCACAAATATGTCCTTGCTCTGTAGTGTGTCTTTTCTTACTTTTAACAGGGTCTTTCATGGAAGAAAATTTTTAATTTTGATAGAGTCCACTTGATCAATTATCGTTTCCTTAGGGTTAAGGTGCTGGATGACAGTTCTTTTCTTTCAGCATTTGCTAAATGTACCTTCTAGCCTCTATAGCTTCAGATGAGGAATCCACTGCGATTCACGTGATTTTTTTCCTTGTAGACAAGGTACCAGTTTTCTAGGCTAGATGTCAAGATATTTTTGTCTTTAGTTTTCACTAGTTCAATTATGATGATTTTTGGTGTGGGTTTCTTTGGGGTTTATCCTTTTGGGGGTTTACATAGCTTTTTGAGATCTGTTAGTTTATATCTCTTGCCAAATTTGGAAAGTGTCTGCTATTACTTTCGCTAAAAGTGATTTTCTGTTAAAACCTAGACATTTTGATATTATCTTATAAGAGGCTGGATCTTATTTAACCTTCTATGTTTGGTGGTTTCTGACCCTGCTGCCTGTGGAAGGGGGAGGTGCTGCCTCATTACTGCCAGGTGGAGGTGGAAGTTCATGTTCTCCTCTCAGCTTCCATGACACCCAGAGGGGCTCTCTTATTACTGGTGAATGAAGTTGGAAGCTCCAACTTTCCATGTGGTTTCTATTAACTTCTTTGGTGGGGGGTGGCCTTATTACTGCTGGCCTTATTACAGTCCTGCTTTTTCACCAGGCCTTCTATGACATCATCTGGGGCGGGGGGGGGGGCGGTAGTGGGAGCCTCACAGCTGCAGGGTGGAATGGAAGTCTAGGCTCCCACATGGTCCCTACTGACACAGGGGGATGGGGAGCCACTCATTCACAGCTGGCAGGAATGAAAGTCCCCACCTCCTGCTTGCTCTTCTCTGACATCACCCTAGCAAGAGCATCCAAGTGCCTCATTACAGAGTCTCCAGGGTGGAAGTCTACCTCCCACACAGCCTCTTCTGGTGGGGTTGGAACAGGGACCATAGTTTTTCCTTTGATGTTTGGCTGGAATGGAGTGTTTAGTGTCTACAAGGTTTTTTTGTCTTGCTGGGCTCCCCTTTCTGGCGCTTTGACTAGACTTTTTGTTGGTACTTTTTGTTGTTGTTGTTGCCTGTGTCTATTAGCATTGCTGGAATGCTGGCTTCTTCAGTTCCTGGTCTAGAATGGATGAGCCAAAAAGAAATTGCAAAGAACTCACCACTGTTCATTCCTCTGATCCCATACTCCCTGACTGGTCTGCATTTTTTTTTTTCTCTACCTTTCAAAGTCTTAGTGGCTTTATCTCTAATATGTGGAGATTTTAGTTATACTTTTCAGAGGAGTAAGGAATAGCACATCTGCTCCATCTCCCCCAGAGCAAGACCGTCTCAAGGACATGCTTTGAGGAATGCTCTTTTTCATGCTTCTCTATTATGTTGCAACATCCCAACATGTGACTTGTTGCTTACAAATGTTAAAGTGTCAAGGACTGCAAATAATTTATTCTGATAGATTATATACAATTATCCCACCTACTAGTTAGTTTTTATAGAAAAACCAATCATCCCAAACTTGGTGGTTGGAAACAATAACCATTTAATTAGCTCAGAGTGGGTCACAAGTATGGCTGGGCTGTCCTGGATACTTGTGTTCTTGCCCAGGCTCCTGCTGTGTTGATCTGCTGTGGTCTGGCTAGGCTGTCTCATACCTAAAAGTGTCTGGACAGAAGAGCTGACTTGGGGCTGGTATGCACGGTCTCTCATCCAATAGCTGGCCAGACTTATTCATGTGGAGAGTTAGGAGTCTATGCATAGCTCTTGAGGTCTGGGCCTAGCTCTGGCACACCATCCTTTTTACCTCATTATAATGGCCAAAGAAAGGCACAAAGTCAATCCAGATGTAAGGTCAAGGAGAATCAGAGTCAGGGTCAAGGGGAACCCAAAATCCAGGTGTTGATGGGAGGAGAAGCAAAGTTACTTTACAGACGACGTGGATACAGAAGGGGTGACCAGCATCTCAATCTACCACATCTAATGTGTCTTCTTGTTTGTTTGCTGTTCCTCCTCCCCCTCCAATCCCTCCTCTCCCCTTCTCCTCCTCCTCCTTCTTCTTGTCCTCCTTCCTTCTTCTTCCTCCTTTCTTCTCTCTCCACAACCCCCCTCTCCTTCTCCTCCTCCTCCTCTTCTCCCCTTCTCTCCCCTCTCCTCCCCTCCCCCACTCCTCCTTCTTCCAGGGATTATTGATCCCAGGAACACATAACCACTGAACCACATCTCCAGCCCTTTTTATTTTTCATTTTGAGACAGGGTCTTTAAGTTGCTTAGGACCTTGCTAAGTTGCTGAGACTGGCCTTGAACTTGTGATCCTCCTGCTTCAGCCTCCCTAGTGGACTTTCTTAATATATTTTCTTGAGTAGGGGAAAAAAGCTAGTAATTGCTCATAAGTACATTATGGAAACAAGAGAATATCACCTGTATGAGAATTACAGGTGATAAAGGAAACAGCTGACAGGATGATCAACCTAAAATGCAAATCTGATCATCTCTTTCATGAAGTTAACACTCAAAATGCCATTCCAGTGTTTGCCAAAAATTCTCCTCTGAGCTCACCAATCTCCTTCCCACCTCCCACTCTACCTCCACCATACAAATCTGCTCACAGTTCTCTTGTGCCCCTGGGTATTTTATCCTCTGTGTTTTTTCTCTAACCACAATATCCTTCCTCACATGCCCCTCAACTTTCTTCTCCATCTGGTTAGTTTTCCCTCCTTCTTCCAGGCCTAGACTATGGGTCAGACCCTTCAGTCATCTTCTTTGCCCATTTCTTCCTCACAGACTAGATTTATTGACTTATCTCTGGATCAAATATGCTTTGAGCATTTGGCTTTGTGTTGGTCAGCTTTCCATTACTATCAGAAAATATCCAAGGTGTCAACTTAAAAACAGGAAAGGTATTTTGACTCACAGTTTTGGAGGTCTCAGTCCATGGCCAATAAGTCCTGTTGATTTGGGGCCAGTGGTGAGGCATTTGATTGTGGCGGGAATGCAGCAAAGAAAGCTCTCACCTTCTGGAGGCCAGGAAGAAAGAGAGCAGGGTACTGCAATTCCTTCTGAGATCACACCCTCCAACAACCTGACACGTTCCATTAGGCCCTAGATTGTAAAAATTTGTTTACTTCCCCATAGTGCCATGGGCTGAGGACTAAGCCTTTGACACATGGGCCTTTGGGGAACATTTCAGATCCAAACTATATCATGCTAATTGAGTGCTTCTCACATTACATTGAAATTATCAGTTTGTGAATCTGTGTTCCCCACTAGACTCTGAGATTTTGAGGAGAGAAAGTCCAGCAGGTATTTTTGTTTTTATTTTTATTTTTTTAGGCATTGGGAATTGAACCCTGGGGTGCTTTGGCACTGAGCTACATCCCCAGTCCTTTTTATTTTCATTTTGAGACAGGGTCTCACTAAATTGCCAAGGGTCTTGTTAAGTTGCTCAGGCTGGTCTCAAACTTGCAGTCTTCCTGTCTCAGACTCCTAACTCGCTGGGATTACAGGCATGTGTCACCTCACCCCACCAGAAAGCTTGTTCTTATTCAACTCTGGAGTCAAGTGCCTAGCATAGCACATATACTGTTGATTACGTAATATAGCAAGTGCTAGTGGTACCCCCATCCTTATCTCTGGGGTTTTGCCACTCTATTATGCCCCAGTAAGGATTTCCATAGGCAGATGGCAATTCTAGTTGTTCCTATAATAAATCACTGTGCTTGTTTCTTTAGGTATAAGGGGTGGAGAAAATTGCCTTCTATTTGAAGATGATCTAAAAGAAAATACAGTTATTTTTATATGCCTAAACCAAATGGAAACAATATATTTATAGTGGCATTTATGGGTTGAGACATACTGTGGTCTTAGTAGGTAAGGATTCAGTTTTGGAATCGGGGGCTCTGGGTTCAAATCTCCTTCTCACTAGACCTGGGATAGCAAAGAACCCAGCCATTCACCTACCTCATCTGTAAAATAAAGCTAATATAACTTATATATATTAAATTATTTTATGGTTATAAATGGCATATATTAAATGGTATAATCTTCACAAACTACAAAGGACATAGAAAACTATTATAATTATTTTTATTTTCAGAAAGGTTTTGGCTAGAAACTTGCATAGCTATACATAATCTTAAAAGGGAATTTTGGAGAGATCATAAAGTGAAAAAATCAAGAGTGTTTGTTATCAACCAAGAAAAACATCCTTGCACAGAAGCATAAACATGCTAACTTCTTATATTTCAGAATGTTCCTGATCCAGTGATCTTTGGAAGTTAAAAAATTTTGAGTAAAATGGAGCAATGATCTCTAGAAATAGGGTGAAGGCTTTAAGGAAGTGTTGTGCTGTGTGGGGGCGGTGTGGGTGTGCTTGAAAGGACTGGAACCTTCTTTGCTGAGTGCTCTGTAAACAAGCTCTGTTGGATTAGCAGAAGCTGAAAAAAAAAATTAAGGTGAAATCAGAACCATCAGTGTGCTTGGGTGTGCCACAGTTTCCAACCTGTTCTAAAAGCCTCTTATGTAAAACAGATTTAGCAAAACTGCTCAGGTTAAAGCAGGAAGCATGCCCACTCTGCTTTCTTCATCCTCTCCCCAGCACCCAGTGGAAGGGGAACTAGGAGACCTGAATTCCAAACCCAACTATTTCACTAACAGGCTGTGTCTGATCTTGAACAAGTACCAGCCTCTCTGTTCTCAATTCCCTCAAGCATGAGATGAAGAGGTACTAAATGCCCCTTCCATTCTAATAACTCTGCTTTTCTTCATCTTCCTGTCAGCTTTTCCTGGATCCCTCTAGCCTCTCTGAGCTATGAGAGCCCACGTTTGACTTCCACCTTTGGCAAAGAGTATATATTTTTTCTATATCTAGGAGGAGTCAGAATTCTCATGATAACAAAATGGCACTGTGTGTCTTGTGCTGTGGAAGAGATTATAGGTAGCGCCCATCCAGATTTACATTGTGGTTTGAGAGAAACTTGAGGAGAAATAAACATTAGGAGTGGCAGACAAGGAGCCAGTGCTGAGGGAGCACAGACAGATTTCTGTGAATGATTTAACATTGACATTCTTGAGCAAGCAAAATGCATACGCAGGTAGCATCAACATTTGTTGCATTTCAATCCATGTCTTGGACTCCTTCTGCAATAGGGTAATCATAGTGGTCCTCAGTACTGATTCAGGATTTCACATCCCAGACATTCCCCACCCCCACCTCACATACATGCAGAAATGTCAAGTTCAGTTGATGTGCGCAGGGCCTAGTTTCCTGTGTGTGTGTGTATGGGGCGGGGGCGGATTCTGAACTCAGCCAAGGTGGGATGGAGGCATTTAGAGAACTGATGTGCCTGTCTGCTTCTTTCTGGAGGCAGATATTTCCATATACCCATCAAAAAGCAAATACCCAAACTGAAATCCTTTTATCATTTACCTGACTAAATCCAGCTTTCCATGACTGCCAACACCCACTCAGTCTTACCTGACCCAGGCTTGGCACTTGACACACAAAGTTAATGTTTACACTGTTTACAAAGCAGTTCGACAGGCAACGGGACCCTGGCACGCAAAGAGACTTTGCTGCATCACAATCTCGTTTCAGTTCCCTTGTGGCAGTTCAGCAGCCTGTATGACAAAATTCAGGGACTTTGGACTCTCCAAGCTTCAGATTTTGTGAGACACAGTTCATAGCTCCTAGTAATCAATAACGTGTCTGTTTAAAAAGCAAAAAATTTGGAGGTACAGGATAATATTCTCTAGCTGGATTTGCTTCCTGGCACCTGGTGACCTTGTTTACTCGCTCTCTGAAATGACTGGCATCCCCCATGCAAACACTGTGCTCCCATCAGCTCTCCCGACATGATTAATGCAAACAGGCAGATAAACCTCACGCCTAAGTCGGAGCATTCCCTGCAAATTAACACACAAGCTTTACCTCATTTGACTGGGAATGAAGATTTTCTCAAACTACTGTCCATCTGACATCACTGCGGGGCTAAGTCTGTCCTTACTCTACAGCATACCTCTGTGGGTGCTGACTCTGTCACTTTGCTTCATTCAAAGAGCCCTTATTCCCACAATAGTCAGCTTGTTGGTCACAAGTAATGCTCCTCAAAGGCTCTTCAGAGTGGAATTAGAGAGTGACTTCTTGTTTTCTTCCATACCAGTAAGACAAAAAAAAAAAAAAAAAAAAACAAACAAGAGTTCGAAATTAAGAATTTCAGTTATGAAGGGATCTACTATTGAATTTTATCTATGCTGAGTTTTTGGTTCTATTCCAAAATTTGTCTTCTCTAAAATATATAATGCGACCCTACAATTTTGACAGAGTTCAATAAATGATTGAACTTAAAATATCCATTCTCTTTACTTCAAGAATTTCATTCTTGGAGCTTTATAATCTGCCTTCTTTCCTCTTCTGTGAAGGAAGGAATGATGGAAGGAAGAGAGGGAGGGAGGGAGGGAAGAAGGAAGGAATTAATTAATGCAGGCCAGCAGCAAGGAAACTTGCTACACATGTAAATGTGCTTCAAACAATACAGAGATTAGCCAAGTCAATTGTGCTATATCAACTTGATGGCTATTATGAAATTATGATTATGAACAGAATAAAATGACATGAAAATACTATTTACTTAAAAAGAAAAATACATCTCCATTATGCATTGTAAATATATTCATATATATAAACGATAAAGCAAAGAAAAGCTGACATTTAGTAGCTGTGTATTTTTGAGGGCTTTTATTCATTTTTGAAATTTCTATTAATGCTCTTACAATATTGTTTCTGCAATAAAAAACAATATCATCTCTTTTGTGTGACAATTTAAATGTTTTCTTGTAAGTATGATTTAACATTAGAGTGTTCTCTAAAGGGTATAAACTCATTCTATTCTGTGAAGACTTGAAGCTTCTTGAAGATTTAATATATGTATTTAATATTTAATATTTATAACATGGGTAGAATGTATATATCATTATCCCTTGTTTGATAAATGAAGGCTCAGAGGTGCTGGAACATGAATGGTTTGACCAAGGTTATGCCATTTATCAATGACAAGCAGGAGTGGAAGGAAGACACATAAATCCCTGAATCCTGAAACTAAATTCAATTCAGAATATATACTGTGTTTTTCAAAGAGTATCACACATTCTTCAAGAATTTTGAGAACACTGATTTTTTTAAGTGTCCCTTTATTTTTAATTGACACAACAATTTGCATATACTTCAGGGGTACAGTGTGATGCTTTTAAGACTTGATTTTTTTTTAAGTGCTGAGAGTAGTCCAGTAGGAGAGACCATTCTCCAGTCTCCCTGACACCAGCCTCACCTTTGTCTAACTCATCATAAATCTAAAATCATGAGATGAATTTTGAAAGTGAGCTTTCATTCTGTCACTTGTCTACTCAAGAACCAATAATGGATTCATGTTAATAGTTCAGATGCTAGGTTCTGGGTTTCAGGGCCTTCCAGAACACAGTTAAGCTTTTGCTGAGAACTACACATGGTATACTTCCCACTTCCAGTCCAGCCAAGCACCTCGATACCTTCCATGTGGTTGCTAATTCCCCAGCATAGTTTTTTTGAATTTTACATTTTAATTTCTTTGTAAATTTAAAAAGAAAAAAGTATGGGTTCTTCAGATGACCCCTCATAATGAAGTACTAGCCTTCAGTGTCTGGATTCATGTATGTACTTAGGATCCTGTTGGCATCAGGGAGAGCATCTGCAATTGCCATGGACTGATGTGAAAAGAACAGGTACACTGTACCAGCCCAGGTTTCCTGGTGGTTAGGATGGAGCAGTGTACTCAGCATCATGTCACACACAGCACATGTGTGTCCGTCTACCAAGAGCTTGCTCCATAACCCTCCCTTCTGATGACATACCATCACTTTGGCTACCGTAAACATCATCCATCGATATAAATTAACGTATTCAAACTGAATATTACTGGCTTTTTAGTTCTGTTTTTTTTTTTTTTAATTTTTGCTTTGGTTTATAAATGATCTAATCTCTTCGGTTATTGTTCCAGTTACTACAACTCTGTAAAAATTACTTCTGAATTTAGTGGCTTAAAACAACATTTTATTATTATATCTCTAGCTGTTGATTGACTTAACTAGGCAGTTTTCATTAAGGGTCTCTCACACAGTTACTGTCCTATGGTGCCGGGACTGGAATCTAAAGGTTCCTCACATATTTGATGCCAGACTGGGAAGACTAAATAGCCAGGATTGGAGCAGCTATCGTTCCATGGACATGCATCTGCAACTCTAGACATCTCCCCTGTGGTCCTAGATGATTGATAGATAGATAGATAGATAGATAGATAGATAGATAGATAGATGGATGTAGGAAGGTAGATCAATCTATCAATGGTAGATATAGGGGGGTAAGTAGATAGGTAGGTTGGGAGGTGGGTCGATAGATGAATGGGTGGAGGGATGGATGGTTGGTTGAATGATAGAAGGACCCACAAACAATATCACATTTTCTAATCTAGTATCAGAAGTCACCCACTCTCATTTCTAACATATTCTACTCATTAGAAGCAAGAGAGCAAAAGTAGCTCACATTCAAAGGGTGGGGAATTCAAGTTGACTTTTATGGAAAAAGTGTTGAAGAATCTTCAGACATGTAAAACTGCCATAGTTCTTTACTCTTCTGGTCACTTATCCAAATCCTGTCATCCTTTTCAGCTAAAGGATGAGAAGTGTTTTCAGCCCCCTGTAGACATCCCAGGTTGCTCCAGATTTCAGCAAGATCTCCTTTACTAAATGCCCCACAGCCTATAGTCTGTTCTGTAGAGGAAAATCTTTCTTTGCATAAGACTTCATATCACTTTGTTTCTGATAGAGGCAACAAAAATTGTAACAAGTATTCTATATAGAGAATATATATTTGATATATTCTCTCTTTGTCTCTTTCTCTAAAATATTTATATACACACATATTGTGATAGTAGAAGCAAATGTGACTCCATTTTGTTTTATGACTTCATCCTGTAAAACAAACATGCCAAGTAGAAGGGTCATGACTGGGACAAGATGTTCTTTTCCTTTTGCTATAGAAACCCGTAAGAACACCAAACTACCTAATGGGGCATTGTTTCTGTAACTAGGTAATGGGGTTCTGTTTTTGTAACTGGGTGACTGGGCTACCTGTGATTCGTTAGGTTTCCCTCCACTTGACTGCACTGTCCCGCTTCTGTAACCTGGCTTGCTTGCATTGGCTAGACCCCCTGAACATCCCTTTTGCAGTTTTCAGGCTTATAAGGAGTGCCCTTGCAATTGTTCGGGGCTGATCAGGGGAACAGCTTTATGTTCTGGTCAGCAGCCACCGGTGTGCTTCAATAAAGGCTTGATTCGATTATATGTGAGTGGTCTGGAAGTCAGTTTATGAAACTCCGGGATGAAGCTTTAACTATAACAATATGTATTCTATATATAATATGTATATGATCTAACTAAATTAAAATCCTTGTTAAAATTCTGTAAGTTGTGTCTTATTATCCCGTTTCACAGATGGCATTCAGAGTTAATTGTCCAAGGTTACTTCTGCTGGGCTAAAGCTTGTTCAATTCCAGAGCCCCTTCACTTAAGCACTATACTATGTGCTACTTCCTGTAACTTAGTTGTATTTAAGGAGTATACTTGTAAAGCATAAAAGGTGACAAACAGATGAAGAAAAGAAGGAGGGAACAAACTAAAGAAATATATGAGGACAGTAATGTCAGAGAACCAATCACAGTGACTGCTTGGAAGAGCCCGAGCACCCAGATTAGCCCCCACTGTCTTCAGCCCTGTCAGTCTCTCCACCTTTGAAGTAGCAATCATAAAGTGCAACTGCATCTACAGTGACATTTGGAGAAGCAAGGCACTTTGCAAATGTAAATGCCAAATATGTACAGTAACCAATCAGAGATGAAAGGTGAAGTGAGAAGCTGGGCTCTCCAGTTAAAGTACCTACCACGGATTTATCCTGAAGTTCAGGCAGACCATAAACCCAGTACATGTTCAGGTGCATATACAATATACCTATCACTCATCATAGCTGACACAATCAATTTGATGTCTTCATTCAAGTATTACTCTGAAAGAGGATCTCTAAAAAAGGGAGAGATGTTGGGATGAGAAGTGAATTTATATAACATGCAGTGCCATTTATGGGGATTTGCAACTACTTACCTAAGAAATGATGAATAAACTTCATACAAATTTATTGCTGCCAGGAGGTTTTATATTAGCAGGGGTATCACAAATTTGCTTTTCATTAACCTAATGAGCAAAATTTAATAGTTGAACAGGACTTGGAAATTGCCTGCCCATTAGGTGAGGCACCACAACTTTTTCACTTGGAATCTGAGGCCAATCCATTAGTGAGATTGCACAATGATGAAAATGTATCCAAGTGTGTAGTTATGTCTGCAGTTATATTTATGCCATGCAAATGGAGTTGCCCTGCCAGAAGTCTGAGATCTGACCAGTTTGTGACTGCCAGGGAGCTAAATATAAAAGCTACTTTTAAACGAAACTTGTTAAGAAAGAGAAGATAAAGTAAAATTGAGGACTGAAGGAAATATAGTATCCTGGGTAAGAGCAATGTTGGGGCATCTCTCTTTGCCACCCACAAGGAACGTAATTTAGAATTTACAGAGTTTGTCTTTGATAAACACAAGTCTCCTCATTTGTAAATTAAAGATAATGACAGTTTTTTTTTTAATTAGTTGAGAATATCAACAGAAGTACATGGAAATGTAACAAGCACAAAGTAAATCAATAAATTTATTGTTATTAACTATCATCTGAGAATAAATAAAATGGCTTTCTTTTGTCTTCTTTCTTTGTTATAATGATTTTATTTACATTTTGTGATTTACAAATCCCTTTAAGAATCATAAATTCTAGTCTATGTCTAGAAAAGAGTATATATGCACACACTTAATATCTTGCAATTTCAGAGTTTTAGGGACTCCCCAGATTCTACAAACCTTTGCCTTCATCTATCTTTCCAGTCTCCATTACTGTCATTTTGAAGGTCTGTGGCTATCTATATTTTACAACTACTTAATCTGTTTTCTTTAGTGACAGCTTCTGAAAATAAGAAAGCCAACTCTGTAAATCTATTAGTGTTTATACTTCATAATTGAGAAAATTGAAGGTCAAGGTAATCAGTCAATCAAAACATTAAAGACTTCCTTAAGCTTATTAGCCCTTTCCCAAAAGAGTGATTCTAAGTTGATAGTAGAGAACTCAGGATATATTAGCTCTTAGTAACTGTATTAAAAATGACAGTTCCATTACCAGAATGGTGGTCTGAATGTATTTAGCCTATGATGTTGCCACTGAGCATACTATCTTCTCTAACAAATTCAGTCTTTTTCCTGTGTTCTCCATCTGGAATTATTGAATCAGTCATTAATTTATTCATTTATTTACCTATTCAGCAATGATACTAAGCTCTGGCAAAGTATAAAACAATCTCAGGAGCTTAAAGTTTAGAGGAGAAAGATAGGTGAATAAGAAAAAGGTTCTGAGGTCTATAATGAAAATACGGACCAGGTGTTGTGTGGTGGTATAATTGCTGGATTTTTCCCAGATATTCATTCTATTCTTCTCTAGTGTTAAAGCTCCTAACCTCACCAATGTGTGGCTCAGCCATGGGACTTGCTGTGGCCAATGAAAAGTGAGCAGGCCTGCTGCATGTCACAAGTGAGCGGAAGCATAAAATGCAACCTTATGTTTCAGTGAGGCCCTTTATTCAACCTTCTGACACCCACCTTGAGATAAGCCTGTCCCAGGGGGCAACTGCTTCTTCAGCCTGGGTCCTGGAATGCTGAAGCAGGTGGAGCAAACCTGCAGTCAACCTGCAGCCTCATGTAAATGAGGAAGAGATAAGTATTATACCTGTTTTTCTAAATTAGAGTTGTTATTGCAGCAAAACCTGACCAATATTGATGGACTTAGAAGACATTGTATTTGTGATGCTGGTGGGGTTGGCACAATGGTTGTGCAGGTGTCTTAGTCAGCTCAGACTACCAGACTAAAATACAACAGACTAGGGTGGCTTGATCAACAATTTATTTCTCATAGTTCTGGAGTCTGGGAAGTTTCTTGACCTGGGTGCCAGCTCACTTGGTTCCTGGTAAGGGCCCTCTTCCTGGCTTACAGACAAAGAGAGAGAGTTCTCTTCCATCCCTTCTTATAAGGGCACTAATGTCATCCATGATGGATCCACCCTTATAACCTAATTATTTCCCAAAGGCCCTCACAATACCTCTAAATACCATCACAATGGAGGTTAGATTTCAATACATGTCCTGGAGGGATTGCACCGTATGAACTGGATCACTGAATTGTGCTATACAATTCAGTGCACAAGAGCAGGTTTGCCTTTCACATGCCAACGACTTCTGTTTTGCAGGGTGCTACAGGAGAAACTTGAGGCTGCTGAGTAAAGATGAGGAATTAGGTTGTCATTTTTTTGATTTTCAGTGTATCAGAGGGGGCAGGCCTAGATGGAGTCAACATAAATAAGTTCCATTATTTAATAAACTTATGACATTGTCCAAGTTCATCCAATTCATTTGTCTGTTCATTACTATTTTTCTTAGTACTTAACTTTGTGCCAGACACTATGCTAGCAGCTGGGGATAGAGTAGTAAGTACAACCGGCAAATCTGCCCTTGTATAAAGCTTATTCCTGGTAGGAAAGACAAGTATTAAGCATGTAAATAAATAAATAAGAAAAATGGCTACCTGTGATAGTAACAATGAAGAAGGGAAAGGGAAGATCAGACAAGCCAGTGGCTCTCAGAACTTGAGCAGCCACCAGAAGTTATAGCTGGAGGGTTTGCTGAAAGAGATTGATAAGTGCCACTCCTAGAATTCCAATGGTTCTGATAAGGAGGGGGGAGAAAATTTGCATATATCACAAGTTCCCAGGTAATGGGGCTGCTGCTTCTCCAGGGATCACACTTGGAGAACCAGTGAGATTAAGAGTAACTAGAAGAGCTTTTTGTTTTAGATAATAATTAATAATACCTATAGGCTTCCTACATTGCAGGTACTAGTTTAATCTGCCTATGTTAACGTATTTCATCCTACTAATAATTTTGTGAAAGTGGAGCTAATAGGGTACTCATTTTAGAAATGGGGAAAGAGACATTATATATGGTGCCCAGGGTCTTATACCTATTGGGTGGAGATTCTGTGATTTATCCAGGTTATGATTGCTTGATTTGCTTCCTGTCTGAGAACACTGAAGCAATCTGAGGAGAAGCTCCACAAATTGCTTCTTTCACTTCTAACCATCCACCATAGCATCTGTACACACATGCTCTGTCTTCCTGAGACTATCACTATATATATTATCTTGGGTTCCCTTCTGAGTTAGTCATATTTTGCTACATAAAATATTTCCCCAAAATTCAGTGGCTTAAAACAACAAATATGTATTATCTCACAGTTTCTGTGGGTTGGGAATTAAGCAGTGACTTTGCTGGTGATTCTGGGTTAGGGTTGCCTTGAAATGGCAACCTGGGCTGTAGTCACTGGAGGCTTCCCTGGCTCTAGAGGATTTGCCTCCAAGATGGGCTGTTGGTTTTGAGACTTCAGCTCCTCACCACATGAGCTTCTCCACAGGGCTGCTTGAGGATTCTCAAACATGGCAGGAGTTTCCTGCAGAATGAGTGATCCAAGAGAGAACAAGAGGAAAGCCACAATGACTTTTATGATCTAATCTCAGAAATCATACTCACCACTCCTGTCATATGCTGTTTATTAAACATTCACTAATTTTAGCCCATATTTAGACAGAGGAAAGTTTGACTCTGCCTTTGAAAAGAGGATTACCAAAGTATTTTTGCGTGTTTGCAAACCATATTATCTAATACAAATCTCTCCACCTTGTGTTGAAGGCCATCACTCCTGCAGTTGCTTTTCTTTCTCCGACATCGTCCATTTTCACATCTCTACTTGATCATCCTCATCATTGTATAAACATGTTGTTTTTTTCCCACCTTTTAAAAAGACTCCCCTAGATACATTCTGATTTTTTTTTTCGTCTTCACAACAAGAACCCTCACAGAGGCTGCCATTTGTGTCCTCCTACTTGCTCTTAAATCTGGGGTTCAGTAGACTTTCTCCCCCAACAGTCCACGGAAACTACTCTTGTCAAGTCATTAATAACCTCAATGTTGCTAATTCCAATAATTCATTTCAATCCTCATCTTACTGACAATGAGAAGTCATCTCCCTCTCCTCCTCCTGAGTACAATTTCTTCATTTGTCTTCCAGGTCATCTACTTTCTTTTACTTCACTGGCTGCTGCTTCTCAGTCTCCTCCTCTGGCTCCTCTTCTCTCCAACTTCTCGATGCTATAGTGCATCAACTCTAGGACCTGGCTTCTCTTTTTTTCTCTAACTATCCTTGTTCTCTCAGTGATCCCACACAACTTGTGGCTATAAGTACTATCTGTAGACCTGAAACACAGCTTCATACCTACTGTGCAGACCTGTCACTGGACTCCTGACTCACACATTCAGCTGCTTATTCAACACTGTGTCCTTTCCTATGTGTGAAGGAATCTACAACTCAACACATCTAAGGCCGACATGTCTACCTTAGACCATAGATCTGATTTTCAGGTAACCTTTCTCATCTAAGCTTAAATAGTAACTCTATTCCTCCAGTATTCAAGCAAAGCTCTGGAAGTCATGTTGGACTCAGCTCTCTAAATCTTGCATCCCACCTCTAATCCATCAGCAAATATTTTTTTCTCTTTTTTCTTTTTCTTTTTTAATCTCTTTTTTATTGGTGCATTAAAATCATAATAATTGTGTGATACATTATGACATTTCTGCATATGTACCTAACATAATTTGATCAATTTAACTCACCAGTGCCTCCCCTTTCCTTTTGATATATTTTTTTCGAAGCATCTCTAGAATAAAAGCACTTTCTTTCATCTCCACTATCACCCAGGTCCTTCATGTCTTTTCTCAGATGTCATTTTCTCATTAAAGGTTATCCTGATCACACTATTTATTTTTTATTTTTATTAATTTATTTATTTTGGGGGGGGGTACTGGTGATTGAACCCAGGGGCACTTAACCACTGAGCCACATCTCCAGCCTTTTTGAATATTTTATTTAGAGACAGGGTCTTGCTGAGTTGCTTAGGACCTCTCTAAGTTGCTGGGGCTGGCTTTGAACTTGTAACTCTCCTGCCTCATTCTCCCAAGCAAGTGGGATTTACAAGCATGTACCACTATGCCAGCTATTTATTTATTTATTTATTTAGGCACTGGGGATTAAACCCAGGGGCACTTAATCACTGAGCAACATTCCCAATCCTTTTTACTTTTTATTTTGAGACAGGTCTCACTAAGTTGCTGAGACTGTCCTCAAACCAATGATCTTGCTGCCTCAGCCTCCCAAGTCGCTGGGATTACAGCATTCTCTACCACATTCTGCAAACCACACTATTTAAAATCACATCCCTCACTTCTGATCAACCTTACCTTGCTTTATTTATCCTTCTTTGTATAAAAATACTTCCAAGATACTGTGTAATGAACTTATTTATTTTGTTGATTATATTTCTTCCTCCACAAAGGGAGGGGCTTTGCTTGGTTCACTAGTGAATCCCAACTTTGTTTGCTTTTTTCACTAGAATGTCTTCTAGGTATGTGTGCACCTAAAAGCATTCATAGCACACAATATGTGCTCAGTAAATATTTGGTTACTAAGAAAACCTTGTATATGTGTGTGTGTGTGTGTGTGTGTGTGTGTGTGTGTGTTTTAACAACCTCTCTGGCTGCTGGGTAGGTAGAGATTGATGGGGGTAGAAGGAGAAGATATAACACTTGGGAATATCTGCAGATGAAAAAATCTCTAACTACTTTGGATTAAACAAATAAGAGCTATTCTTCACTGAGAACATGATGTTCAAAGGTGTGACTTTTAGATCTAGTGTATAAGATCTAGTGTATCACTATGATTCTAGAGCCTTTTTTTTCATACTTATAAAAGACTGCAGCAATTTCAGCCATTAAAACCACATTCTAACATGGAGAAGGAGGAAGGCAAATTGACTTTTTTCATTAGTTTGGGAAAAGGTAGAGATGGAGAAATACAGTTTTTTACTATATTTTTGTTATGGATGGGGGCTGGTAAAGACAAGGGTGACTACTAGGGTTTTTTTTTCTTTTTCATGAGAAATCAGGTGACTAGTGGAGCTATTTACTTAAGTGTTTCAAAACCAAGGAGAAAGAAATCTAGAGAGAAAAAGTAAATCAAGATCTCTAACTGGACCTATTAAATTGAAGGTGTTCGCTCACAGTCTGAATGTAGATTTCAAGTAGGCAGTTGGATATACAATATACGGTGAAAATGGGAGAGGTTTGGAATGCATATAAACCCTGGAGAGCCATGAGCATATGGGACGGTATTTAAAACCATCATACTGTGTGAGATCACCAGGGAATGGTGATGGTGTCCAAAATTGAGCCACAGATGAAGGGGAGGAGGAGAAAGCAAAGAGGCGGAGAAGTAGAAGGAGGAGAAAAGTCAGGAAAATGCTGTGTTGACCGCAATGGGAAAACAGGACATTTTAAGAAGAGACTTACTTAACCTTTCAGAATCCCAGTTTTCTCATCTATAAAATGAGATGAACAAGAACTGCTATCTCCTATGATGTTCCTGAGGATGAAATGCAATAATGAATGCAAATGCTGGTGTTGTGACTCATTATGACAGGCACACAATCAATACCTTTCTCCCTCCCTTTGGCTGTGTTACCAGTCCCATGGGGCAGAGAACATTCCAGACAACCTTCTTATATTCCACGAGTCTATGTTGACTCAATATGGTAAATAGCCACTTGTCTGGGAAAATATTTATGCAGAATGAATAGGATAAATATTGATTCTGTTTGATTCTGGTATCCATATAACTCAAGGACAAGGGAGACTAGTACATGAATTTTTAGAAACAGTAAATGTGCTGCTCATATTTTCAAGTTTGAATTAGTAGTGAGTGAATGAACATTTATTCAATGAATAAATGAATGAATGAATCCAATGAAGGCAAATGACATAAGGTCTATTCCAAGGCAGCATTCAATATTTGTAAGTGTATGTGTCTGTTAATTATCTTGAAGTGGTTGGCATAGTTGGTTCCAGAATAGGGTTATGAAGTTAATATTGCAGAACAGTTTTTTTTTTTCCCCAAACTACACACTATTGCCCAGCCAGCAAGGCATCAGAGAAAAACCCATCACCACTACAGGAAACAATAACAACACAACTCAGAGAAAGTGTACTCTACCTTCCAGAGAGTGAATATAGAAGTTACGTTTTCTTTATATATCAAAATCAAGATTGGCTTCTGGGAATGTCTTTGTAAAGGTTTTCCTGCAAGTATATTTGTGGATATGTCTACATATCTGTGCAAGCGAGGTGAATTCTTATCTTTAGTAAAGGAGTGCAAGCCACCCTGAATCCAGGAAATATTTTCCTACTGTGACTAAATGAAAAAACAGAGTGGAAAAGTCAAGGGACTAGAATTTGAAGTAAGAACAGTACTGGGGTTTGTTTTATTTATACTGATTCTGAGTTCTTGGAGCCAATTTTTTTTTGCTCACCTGTTGGTGGCTCTTTGGTTTTTTTCCTTTGTTATTTCTTTTTCTTTTCAGCTTGCTTTGAAGTCACTCTGGACAAATCCATCCATAGTGATAATCTAATGGAGGATTTAAATATGACCCATGTAAAACTGTTCTGATGGGTACAGTGCTGGGTATCTGAGCACCATTCAGCAACACTTAAATCCCCAACCTCTTTTATCCTTCACTGGTGAGTGGCTTTTGTACAGACTTCAAGGGACCTGGTTGGATGGTTATAGGAACTAATTTAAACTTGTCTTTAAACAACAAGAAATGTATACTGGGTGGAAGAATCTGTCTTACAGCTGCCTACAGCCATTTTTAAAAAATCACTCTTTTATGCAGCATCCCTGGAAAGCCATCCATTTACTCAACAGAGGGAGCAAGGACTCCCGCAAGGAAGCATTTTGTTGCCCATTGACACATATTGGAAGCACTGTTCTGTAGTTCAAAAATCTTCCATCTGTTGCACCCTTTAAATCTTGGCTGGTGAAGACAAGGCCTAACAGATCGCGTTCCCAGAGTTTCGCTGGCAGTACTGATAAAATAAAATGAAGAAGCCAGTAAAATAAAGTCCATATTGCCAGTGCTGGAGTTCAAGAAAGCCTGGTCAAAAATTTAAAGTTTGTTAAATGGAAAGGGAAATAAGAGTCTATCCTCCAGTGTCCACTAAAAACTTAATGATTTTCCTGGCATGCTTTAAGGAAGGGCAAATCATAGTTTCAAGTTCAATTTCATATGGCCCCTTAAGGAGGAAAACTGAACACAGCAAAGAAAAACCCTGATCAGGAGCAAGATTTTTGCTCTTGGTTCTCCCTTCCAACCCTTTCGAACCAGTGGAACAAGATCGGATATGAACAATTGTCTCCTTGGTGCTTTGGGGAAGCACTAGGAGCCTAGGTGAATTGTTGAAGGGCAAGAGGCTGGACTTGAGAGTCTAGGCTAAGCACTCGACAGGAGAGGGAGAAGAGACTGGCAGAAGCCATTGTTAACAATGCTGGTGGGCAGCCCACGCTGGAGCTTAGATCCGTGGGATAGAGTGAATGGCCGGCTTATGGACCAGGGCCAGCTTGGAAGTGTTGGGGGACTGAGCTGTCACCATGCAATAAGAACTAATTCTTATGAGGCACCAGCTATCCTCCAGACATTGTACCAAGTCCATCACACAGATTAATCTTTTTATCTCATGGAGATTAGTTACTATTAGTACTCCTGGTTTACAGATGAAGAAACTGAGGCTCAGGTTCAGAGTCTTGCCAAAGGTTTTCTCTGCAGTATGAGTTAGCCAGGGCACAAATACAAAAGATATGATGCCAGAATATGGCCTCTTAACAAATGGTGCTGGAACTTAGCAGCAGAGGTCCTATGTAGGTTGTGACAGTAGCATCTTCTTCATCTGTCTTCTTCCTTCTGCTGCTTTTCTGCAGGCTTGGCCATCCTCCAGGCTCAGATGCAGACATCTGAGTGAGAGAGGAGACTTGCAGGGCCCAGACCCCTGGGACAACACAGCCGATGGAAAGGAGAAAAGCCTGCCCCATATGCCAAGATGGCTCTTCAGAAACCTTTTGCTCTAACTTAAGCAAAATCTCATTTCTCTAGTTGTCCCCAGTTGTTTCATCAAGAAAGCAAAATAATGAAACTAGAACAAGATAATAGCCAAATAGGGATCCCAAACCCACATTATAAGATAATATGTCCAAAATTTTCATTTTAATTGATATTTTTTGCCATATTAAGGGGGAAAAATAGCTAGAATAGTTGAGCATGTTGCACATTGTTTACTCTCGTCCAATGTCCAAAGGGCTTTCCAGTGAAAGAGGGGGCCAATTGGTTCCATGTGGATTCCAAAAAGGCATGAATTCCTATTAATTCTGATAGGAAGTAGGCAACCAACCCCTCAAAGCATGAAGTCTTTACCCCAGGACACAGCTACACAGAAACTAGATCCCTGGTCAAAATTTGGATGCACATTATAATTCCCTCGGAATTTCAAGAAATGCCGATACCTTGGTCTTACTCCCAGAAATTCTCAATTGATTTGGAGTAGAACCCAAGCACTGGAGTTTTAAAAACCTCCCAAGTGGTCTCATGTTCAGCAAGGTTTGAGGACCACTGAGAGAGATCTATCTCATCAAGAATACTAGAGGCCTGGCATGGTGGCACATGCCTGTAATCCCAGTGACTCGGGAGGCTGAGACAGGAAGATTGCAAGTTCAAAGCCAGCCTCAGCAATTTAGCAAGACCCTAAATAACTTAGTGACACCCTGTCTCAAAATAAAAATTAAAAAGACCTGGGAACGTGTGTGGCTCAGTGAACATCCCTGGGTTTAATCCCTAATTCAAAAAAAAAAAAAAAGGAAAGAGAGAGAAAAGAAAAGGAAAGAAAACTAAAGATTGGTAAAGAATGGATTCTTTCTTTGAGCAGGTGATTGGTCCAATATTATTTTTAAGGTATCTTTCAATTGTAAGATCCTAAATTGGTAACTAAGGCCCTTCACAGTGTGTTTACTGTTTACAATAGCTATCAGTGTTTTTATAATAAAGAGCTACAAATTTTTACATATAGTGAAGTGACAAGCTGTATGCAACAAAAAACCACCATATTGGATTCCTGTCTTTTCAAAATTACATCCAAGGAAAAGAGACTAAGAAAATGCATTATAAATTTAGAATGCTATTAATCCAACCACCTCCCCTCCCCTTTCTTCCCTGGTTGTGTATCCTGGCACACTGGAACACGAGGAGTTTCTGCAGACAAATCATAACAGTGCATGTGGATGAACTTGAATCTTGAACGTCCAATCTAATAGTTTCAAGGGAAAGATGATTTTGGACTTAGCAGAAGTTTCCAGAGGCTATAAAAAAGAGAGAGAGAATGGGGTACGACTGCCAGTTGAAAAGCAAAGGAAGAGAACAGATCTATTTCAGTCTCCACTTCATATTCCTGCCATCTTGCATCATTTTTCTCACTCCTAGATCTAAGTATTATATTTGGCAGAAACCGTCAGAATCCCTTCAAACAGCAGTCTGAACTTCTTCACACAAGGGCCTGAACCAATTTCACAGAGGGACTTCCAATCACGGTTGCCAGTGGACTATTTAAAGATAGAAGTGCAGAGCTTGTACCATCATTCATAGTTCCAGTGGACATGGCAAAGTTCAAGGAGTCCTGCCTAGTGCAAACAAGCTCTGGGTCTGATTTTAGCCTGCCACCATCCTGTAGTGTGACTTTGGATAAACTATGCCCCCCCTTGGCGCTTCAATAACCTCAGGAGTTAAGCAAACACCAAAATGCTGACTCACTTCAGAGGGAGCCCCAGGAAGCTTAGAGAGACTCCCAGAGACCCTGCATTAGCTTCACAAAAGAAAATCAGATTCTGTTTTCCAGATCCTGAAGTCCCCAGAACTTTTAAGTGGATACAGCTCTGCTGCAGGCAGGACTGTGACAGACAGTAGAGTTAAAAGTGGACTTGCTCAGCATTTATCCACAGGAAAATCCTGAAGCTCAATATATAGGATACTACCAAATTTTTTTAAAAAAATGGAAAATGGTATTGTTTCTCTGTGAGTTAAAAGTTTAACATGTTTATATAAGAGACAAATCAATTTCAAACCATTCATGTTGAACTTGTCAGGCAGCTTTGGCAGGAGCGGAATGGATTGGCAAACAGACAGCTTCTCATGTAAGAGATTTAGAAACCTCAGAACTCTGGGAGGTGAAGGATGCTGGGGAAAGGAAAACAGGGTCTGGGCTTGGAAATGTCCACTCATGTATGAGAGGAAATCTCCCTGGCCCCTAACACTGTTGGAAGCGGCTCCTCAGGCAGGTGATGGAGAATTGGCAAGAACAGAAGGAAATTGCTAATAAACCACCCACCAGCTTGGAAGGCAGCAAATGATGGAAAAACCAGAGAGAGGCTGGGAAAGAGGGGAAAGCAAACCAGAGTGCTCTCATCACAAAAACGGGAAAGGATCATCTCTAATTCCACTCCAAGGGAAAAAGAAAATTAATATTGCAGTGGGAGATTACCATATATGGAACTAATCAGCGACAGATTATACTCCAATAGAGAATGAACTTGACTGAGTCCATTTTCCTAAAGAATAGTTTGGCACCTGACTTCTAATCTCTGTCTACTCAAGGAAGCATGTTTGTGTAATGTGCATCTCTTGTCCTTGCCTGAAAGGCTCATATCTTACTGAGCTGCTTCCCCTTTCTCTGTCCCATTTGGGCAGCTCTGGTGGCCACACGGAGATCTTGTTATGACTCCATTGCTGAGATCCTGAACATCAGCCACCCCTCTGTATCTGCTCTCACTTTCCTTCCTGTGGAGCCCATGAGACTACATAAGATCTCTGTCTCCTCTATTCTGAATCCTTCCATTAGTTCTCCAGGAGCTCTCCTGCCTTTCCTCTCTACCCTGAATCATATGTGGGAGTTCATCTGTCAACCACTCCCTTTCAGTTATCTTGCTAAGATCACCAATGATCTTGCTAAGATCTAGAACCAAGGAGTAGATTTCAGTTTTTAATCTCACCGAATTTATATCTTTTTCTTGAAGCTGTTTTCTCCCTGGACTTTGACTCATTATCTTCAATTCTCCTTCTGCCTTTCAAACTGCTCTTGTCTCTTACCTGATTCTGCTTACTTGCTTTCTCTCCTCTTTACTCTTCCCCAGCTATTACTTTTGCCTCCACTGGCACCTGTTTTTCGTCTTTCCTCGTAAGACCATCATAGTGGCCTTTCTTTTCCAAAATGTGAATATGACTGTGTTAGCATCCTCCCTAAAATTCACTAGTGCCTCCCAGTACTTACAGGATTCAGGACTTTCTTGTCCCTGGACACAGGGCTCTTCTCAGTTCTGGCTCCTGACACTGTGTCCAGCTTAATTTCTTTCTTTCTTTCTTTTTATTTTTTTTTTCTGCAGAAAGACATTCTGCACTGCAGCCTTTCTGAAATGCTTGTATAAACCCTATTAAACAAGATCAAAATATGATAAATACCCAATGAGGTAATAGTAAATGAGAGGGCATTCCAACAGGAGTGATTTACAGAGGGTTTGATTAATGCCTTTGCAATTCATTCTTTAATATTTAAATGATATTTTTTGTCTTCCAGAATGGCTTTTTCCTATTTGTCTTTGCACAGGTGTCTTCTCTATTTAGAATGGTCCTTCCCACTTGGAGAATTATTCAACCTGCAAAATCAAGCCTAAATTAATGTCATATCCTCTACAAAGCTACCCTTTTCTTGCCTCTTCCCAGGCATCCCCTTCTGGCCCATCAGAATTATTGGCTCCTTCTCTTACTTATGTACAACATTGTGTAATGCATTCACTACAGCATTTGTCCAATTGCATTGAAATGTTTTATTGAAGTGTCCATTTCCCTCACTGGCTTGAGAGCTCCCTGAGGGCAGGAATAATGTTTTAATCATCTTCAAATTCCCAGAATCATCCCACAGCTGCCACACAGCAGAATTCATGAATGCTGATTTTTTTTTTTTAGGTTATACCACATGAAATTGCCATTCTTATAGGTCATAAATGATCAAATGCCAGAAATCAGATGACCTGACCTATTACTGTATATATTTTTGAAATCTTTCTGCAGGCAGCACAAAGTACCTTGCAAGCAGAGTGTAATGAATCCTAGGGAAATTCCTGCAGGATGGTATGAAAAATCATGATGGTCATTTTACAGATGGTTCAGTAGGTTGGTGACAGAAGTGGAGCTGGAACCAGATCTTATTGTCATATCCCTCATCCTGGGGTCCACAGTACCAGATTCACTGACTTCTAAAGTGAGAAATAAATCCAAAGGGTCACCTTCCTGTCAGCTCCATCAACAAAACACATAAATCATCTTTAAATGGTTTTCTGTCTTTACTATCATTTGTCCAAAGTTGAAGATGATATGCTCTCTCATAATAATAATTTAATATTTCCCTCTCACATCCTCACCAGGCAGTCCACTTCTAAGTCCACTCTCTTGATGCAATATGTCAATTTCTGACTTTATGGAGATAAAGCAGTTGCCACTTGCCTGCTTTTAACAATCCTCCTGCTACTTACAGCCACTTGGTCTTCCCCCAGTTTTATTTTCATTTTTTTTAAAAAGCCCCTTATCCTCTAAACTCTATTCATAGGTCCTTCATATCATCTTAATCAAAACATTTCAGGATCTTCTAAAACAACACTTCCCAGTTTCATTAGAACATGTTAAAAATGGAACAGCCATTAACATCCTGCTGACCTAGTGTTCATTGGAAGGAAATCTGGGAACTAAGGTTCCAACATATTTTCACATTTCTTTTTAAATATTAATATAAAGGCTGGATGTGACATTCTAGTAAGGACATCACTTGTATCACATACAGTACAAAGATGACCTCCTAGCCTTTGCAAGGTTATATTTCTGTTTACATATCCATTACTGCAATTATCTCTTTAACCACAGACTCATAATGCCACCTCACACTTACAACATACTTGTGCTTTTATAGTCTTGAATAATAATCAAGCTTTTATTCCCTGTCTTGCATAATAATTGGGTTCAGTTTTTATTTATGTACCACATATGCAATCTTCATTGAGTTCTATCATCCACTTTTTCCATTTTTTTCTCAGCATTTCTTCTGAAGTCCTAACCACCACCTTGGTCCTATCACCCCTAACCTTTCACCAGTCGGAATTAAAGTTGTATTAGAATGCTTTCAATACACTATCTCCAAAGTTAATTTATTTCAAGATATTAAATGGCTTGGGTGGGGAGTTTCCTGATAAATTCCAGCAGGCATTTATTGCTTACTAGCTACAAGTTTAACCCTGTGCTAGGCACTGTGACAGGTTTTGAAGTTCATGGTCACCTCTTCCTGGAGAAATGGTAGTTCACATATACAAGTAGTTAACCAACAATGGGAGGCATCAGATGATCAAAAACACAAAGGAAAAATAAAAAAGTCAATGCCACACAAGTAATAAGAAGTAAGATGTCAACTTTGGACTTAAGGGGCTAGTGTTATGACTCCATGGTAGAGCACTTGCCTAGCATTTGTGAGGCACTGGGTTTGATTCTCAGCACTGCATATAAATAATTAAAAATAAATAAAGTTTCACTGACAACTAAAAAATATTTTTTAGAAATTGGACTTGATCTAGGGTATGAAATGTTAGGAGGATTTAAGTGCTGAAAAAAAGAATACAGAGGTGAGGAGACGGGACACAAAAGCAATGGCAGATACAAATACAACCCATCTCCACTGACCAGATGGATAGCTGAAAAATTGGTACATAGATCAGTTATAGGCCCTTTTACTCTATCCTTGTTATTAGCTGTTTACGTCTGACATTCGCACTGGTTTATGGCTATGATGACAATAGGGACATACACCCAGTGACTTTAAGAGTGCCTGCACTATAGTAGATGCTCAGTACGTATACATTTAAATGTCTTTCAAGAAAAATTGGTGTGAATGAAAGAGCACGTCAATACAGGGAAGTGATGGGATTCAGATTATAGAGGCTTCTGAAAGGTAAATGGGTCATTTCCTTTTCCTTGACTGCGCACCACTGAAGTCTGGCATGGGAGTGACATGATAAAGTAAGTGACATTTGGGGAATTTATCCAGCAACAGCGTTAAGAAAAAATTAAAAGAGGGGAAATGGTGAATTGGAGGACAAACCTAAATGTCTAATCTTCTACTTATCACTCCATCTCTAGCCCTTCCTAACTTGTTCATGTTTCTAGAAAGATCTTGAGCGTTTTATTTCCTTCATGCCCCATTCACTCTTCAGCTCTCTCTAACTCTTCTCTGTTCCCACTTCACAGTATTTAACAACTCAGTCTCTCTGCAGTATTTAACATCAACACTGTATCCTTTAAAAATAGCTCTTTTATTACATAATTATTATAACAAATTTAAACAATACTTAAAATGCAAAGGAGCAAGTAAAACGTACCCTCATCTCCTCTTCCAGAGATAATCACCATCAACATTTCGGTGAACATTCTTCCAAATGTCCCTCTAGTCTTTGCATACATGCTCAAGCAGATGGCTATGTGTATAGAGATTTACATAAATTAGATCATATAATACTCATTTCTTTTAGTGACTTGCACTGCTTTTCCTGAACAATAAATATAAATATCAATAAGCATCAGCCTGTGTAGCTTGCTAGGGGTGTGGTACTCCAATGACTGCATACCATTACTTATATAATTAAGCTCCCTAGGGGATGAATGAGAAAGTTTGTCTCTACTTTTTACTATAAAGAACGCTGCAGTAAACATTTTATGCATTTATCCTTTTGCCCTTTACCATTATTTTAATATACCCACTCCTTAAAATTCAATTAAACATTATACACTCTTATGATCTCTCTTGTCCATTGGCTCTAATTTCTTCTGGTTATCCCATCTCTCAGATGGTTTCTTCCCAGACTTCATGGAATCTGTTTCCTGGTTTTCCCTATAAATATTCATGTATAACTGGGCTTTATCATTGGCTTATTCTTCCCATTCTTCTGGGCTTTTTTTTTTCCCTCCAGCCAATCTCATTTGCTCTCATAATTTAGCAACCATACTAAGAAGGTCAATTACAAATTCAGAATCTGTATTGCTGATATCTTTCCTGAAATTCTGATAGATACCTGCAGGTTGTTTCACCCAGACATCCTTGGTAACTCCAGGTATCCAATATCTTTATTCCATCCCCAAACTACTCAAATTCCTGCACTATGCCATTTAGGTGTTTCTTGCAAAGGCTTGGGAATTATTTCTTATTCCATTCTCTAATCATCTTATTGTCCAATCAATCACCAAGTTTGTGAATTCTACTTTCTAAAAAAATTCATGAAATGCCTGAAGATATTTCTCAGGAAGCTACTGGAGGACAGATTGCACCAAAACAAGGGATCAAACCAAAGAAAGGAAGTTCGGTAACCAGGATACAGGGGTCCCAAGGCAGGAAAGAGGACAATTCTCAAGGACACAAGGACAGAAGTTCCAAGGCAACAGCTGTTCAACTAGCCCAGGCCGGAACCCGTCCAAGGTGGAGCAAGATGATGGAAGACTCCTGGAGGGATGTTGCCAAAAAGAAAGCAAAACTGCTATAACAGGCAGCGTGTTTGAAAATACTGGGAGATGTTACTGCAGTCTGGCAAACGTTTTGGGATGGATTAGTGGCTGCTTCCCATGGGGGAGAAAAAAAGTGTGTGTGTGTGTGTGTGTGTATGTGAATGTAATCATTCAAACCTACATGGTTCAACTCTGAAAAATAATTCCATGATGATAATAATGTCAACACTGAATGTTGTATTGATTTAATTGAAAATATAGATATACCTATCCTGGAAAGACAGAATACTGGAAATTGTTTTTGTGTGTGTGGTCCATGGGGAAGTGGGGTTTATAAGAAAAACTAATTCTCCTCTTCTCTTTTAGGGCTGTGAATATATAACATCTAAAAACGTAAAAACCAAGAAATAGCGTTTAAATAAAACAACCAAAAGGATAACTCAGAGAAGAGAGGAACCAGAGTGGGAAGAAAAGGACCTGGGAACTCTTATTTATCATCATATACCCAGGAATACTATTTGCCTTCTTAAAATATACACCTACATGCAAGCACTCTGATTTATTTTATTATTTTATTTTATTGATACTGGGGCTTGAATTCAGGGATGCTTTACCACTGAATATATCCACTGCCCTTTTAATTTTTATTTTGAGACAAGGTCTTGGTAAGTTGCCCAGGGCCTCACTAAGTTGCTGAGGCTGCTTTGAATTTACAATCATTCTGCCTCAGCCTCCCAAGACACTGGGATTACAGGCATGTGTCATCATGCCTGGCACATCACTCTGATTGAAAAAGAGAGAGAGGGAGAGAGAGAGAGAAGAAGGAGGAGGAGGAGGAGGAGGAGGAGGAGGAGGAGGAGGAGGAGGAGGAGGAGGAGGGAGGGAGGGAGGGAAAAAGGAAGGAATAAAAGTTGGAATGAATCCAAATATTTATCAATAGATAAATGGCTAAATAAAAATACTTCCTTCATATAGTAAAATGTGAGCCACCGCTTACATAATAAGGTAGATATCTGAAAAATGCAGAGTTGTCCAAAATACATTTTAAAATGGAAAAAAACAAGTAACAAGAATTATCTTATTCTCTCTTCCATCTCAACATTAGTAATAAGTCATTTTTTCAGAATAAAAAAATTTAGAGGAACAGTAGCCAAATTATTAATAATTTAGGGGATGCAATTTCACTTTCCATTTTATGCATTTCATTAGTGTTTAAATTTTATATAAGGAAAACGTTTTGTTTTGGTGGTTTCTGTTTATAAAGTTAAAACAAATGGATACTTCTCATCTGCACTGTGCCCCCTTCATTCTTTATTCACAACATCTCTGTCCTAAAAGCCCTTAAGTGGCTTGTTGACAGGCTCAGAACAAAGTCCAAGCTCATCAGGATGGCAACAAAGACTTTCCAGAAGGCCCTGAAATAATCCCAGGCTAGAACATAGGCAGCCCCTTCCTGGAACACACAGGGACTGCTCGCAGGCCTCACTTATTCTTGTGCTTGTGCTTGCTCTGCTCCTGCCTGGGAGACCCAATCTTGCACCACCTTCTTGTGCTGGCCCTCCTTAGTGCTCTGGCTCCTGCGCACCAAGGCATCACCTGCTTCAGGAAGCCTCCAGGAAGTTGCATTGAGGTGCTGCCTCCCAACCCTCAAAACAGCTTGGGAGTGACCTACCCACCACAGGAGTTACTACCTTGTTCAAAAATGATGACAGTAAGTGAATCTAACAAAATTTTCCTATGTACCCATATGAAATTACCTAGGTGAACCCCCACCATCATGCCCACTTACAAGAATGGGATTCTAATTAAAATATGATACAGCTTATGCTTGTACAAGTTTATCGCAATGGATTCTACTATCATGAATAACTAAGAAGAACCAATAAAATAAATAAGTAAATAATTTTAAAATGATTATTTCTTTTCCAGTAGTCACCTATCACTAAACTAGTCACTCCAGAAGCCCAGGAGCAATGTTTTATTCATTTTTACATCCACAGAAGCTCAAATGGTGTCTGGCATCTAACAAACATTCAGTGCATGCTTAAGTGGATTGACTAATTCAAGCACAAATTGTTGAGGATTTGTGGTACATCCACTTGGGTTAAATATTGCTATTAATCTCTGAGGGACAGAATACTGTGAAGAGTGTCTCTGCACACTGGCCATCTCTACTCTCTGGCATTCAAGGATATTCGAGAATGGAAAGGGAGCAGGAAGCACTATCTCCATGCCAACCTTCATGTGCACACAACCATAATCACCTGCCAACTGGTAGGGAGGGTACAGGCAGCCAGCTGTGATGGGGACAATGCTCATTGCCCATGAGGGCCCATCACTCTTCTAGGCCTCTGGCCTATCTTTGCCACACGAGCATGATATGTTTCAGGAGGTTGACGTAAGCTAGCCAATGAGCTGATCTTTTAACCGGTTGTGAGTCACTGAATGGCAATCTGATTCAGCACTGGTCGGCCTAACTTGCTTATTATATGGGACAGAGCCAATAATATCCTCACTTAAGTCAAAGCATATGTAATATATAACGACAGTTTTTGCCCCTCACAATCTGTGGACTTAAATAGCCTTCCATTAATGGCAATGATCCAAATTTCATCAGGTAAAAACCAAGCGCCTCTCATATAATCTGCCCTGATCAAACGGGTCTACACTATTCTCTGCCCTTCTCACTCTTCTGCATCATACTGAGTCTCTGTTTCACATGCTGCTAATCATATCCGAGAACTCAGTGATGTCATAGGCATAAATATCAAATACCCAATGTTTGGGAATACTTTTTACATTGTATCTTCTTGGTAGAAGTAGAAATGTATTCAATCAAGCTAAATAAGCACTATATTTAAAGTAATCAGTAGATAAAAATGAATATCCACAGGCACTTAGGTAGAAAGAATGAGGCTAGAGAAAGAATGAGGCTACAAACTAGACTCTTAAAATCTATTCTGGTTTGATTTTTGAACCATGTAAATAATTTACATAATTATAAGTCAAAGTTTACAAAACTAAACCCCACAAACAAAAGTAAAATAATCACACAGAGAAGAAATTCTCCAAGTACTGTTAAACCCAGTAGTTTTGTTGTATATAACTGTAGTGTGATGCATTTTAGTAACAAAAATAATTCCAGGAAAAAATCTTAATTTTTTTTCTAGCTTTCTTGCTAATGCTGTGCTTCTATTCTAGACTGTTGTACATAGAATGTGGAGTAAAATAGAGAGGATGGGAAAATAATAGTGATATATTGAGAAGCATTTATGGGGGTTTGGACATTAGATAAAAGGAAATACAGATATAAGATTCATGAGGTTCAATTAAAAACACTATAATTCTAAAACGGAATTGAAAGTATCAGTACAAACTCATATTTCATCTTTAAATAAAAAATATATTAACTATAATTCTGACCATTGGGAAACCTAGAAGCACAATAGAGTGACTATGGATAATAATAACGTACTATGTATTTCAAAAGCTAGAAGAAAAGAATTTGAATGTTTTCACAAGAAATGATAAACATTAGAGGAGGTGGATATATCTAACCTGATTTAAGCATTACACACAACATGCATCAAAAATTCACATGGAACCCCATAAATATGTATAACTTCTATGTTTTTATGTATCTGTTAAAAATAAACTTAAATTTTAAAAAAAAATTAAGATAATTGGGATGCTGTGAACACTGAGCACTGATGATAATGAGGAATTACTAAGTTTTTTTTGATGTGAAAATAGTCTTATGCTTTACTTTTACAAAGTGTCCTAATTTTTTTAGAGATACATTGTGAAATGTTAATAGGTAAAATTATATGATGTGTGGGATTGGCTTCAAAGTAATCCAGAGTAGGTATTATGGGTAAGGATGTAGGTGAGATATGACTATAAACTACAAGATGATAACTGTTGAAGCTGAGTGACAGGTATTCTGAAGTTCATTATGCTATTCTCTCTACTTTTTCATGTTTGAAATTTTCCATGACAAAAGTTTTTTTAAAAATAGATAAGTATGTGTCATCAAAAAGAATGAGTCTGGTCTCAAAGAGATATTTTACACTTAGGTTCATAGCAGCATCTCTCACACTAACCAAAAGATGAAAGCAATGCAGATGTCCACTACCAGATGAACGGATTAATAAATTGTGGTATATGATACAACGGAATATTATTCAGCCTTGAAAGAAATTCTGACATATATTCTACAACATGGATTAACCATGAGGATATGAAGCCACGTAAAATAAGCTAAACACTAAAAGACAAATATTATCAATTCCACTCATATGAGGTGCCTAAAATATTCAAACTTACAGAAATAGAAAGTCGAATGGTAGCTGTCAAGGGCCAGCAGAAGGAGGAGAATGGAAAGTGGGCACATGGGTATGGGATTTCTATTTTGCAAGATGAAAAGAGTTCTGGAGTGCATGCACTTAACTCTACTGAACTGTGTGCTTAAAAATAGATAGGATGGGGCTGGGGTTGTGGTTCAGCAGTAGAACGCTTGCCTAGCATGTGTGGGGCACTGGGTTCAATTCTCAGCACCACATTAAAAAATAAATAAATAAAATAAAGGTATTATGTCCAACTACAACTAAAAAAATTTAAAAAAAAAATAGATAGGATGATAAATTATATGTGATGCATATTTTACCACAATTTAAAAATTTTAATTTTTTTAAAGAATAAGTCCAGATCAGCAATATTCTGGAAGAACAAGCATGATAAAAAGGAAGAAGGTAGAGAGTAAGAGAGTCTTGAGATCATAAAAGAGAGAATATTGAGTGTTTAAGTAGACAACACACATTGGAAGCCCATGGAAAAGCAGTTGAATTATTAGTAAAAAGGGGATACAGGGAGAAGGTTGTATCCCCTCAGGATACATATGAACACCTGAGTACTGGAGCCACATGTGCCAGGATTTGTTGCCTCATCCATCTTGATGTTGTAACTATCTTCCTAACACATTCTCCTGGAGACTTTCATGGGTTGATAAGGACTAGTGATGACTGATAGCACAATATGTGATTCTTCTTCCAGTCTCTCACTGTTGCCCCTAAGTGCCATAACTCCTTGGAAATAGTAGACTAGAAAAGACAGGAATTAAATATTGCCTTTAAAGTTGCTGGTTTCATTTAAACATTTTAATTTGAATTTACCTTTTAAAAACACCAAGCATCCTACTAAAAGACAATCAAGTATTAAGGCCAAGAAAGGGGTATTTTATGTAATTGGAAAAAGTAAGCTATTACAAAACACCCATTAACACATTTAAAGAGTATATATATATATATATATATATATATATATATATATATATATATATATAGTAAATTTGTATACAATGTAATTAAAAGGAAAAAATAATGCAGATTAAGCACAAGAACTAAAAAGGATATCAGCCTTCCTTCCAAAATCATCACAGTGTACTTGATGTTCAGGACAAGTGTTTAAAACTAATGAACAAATATGCATTCAGAAAGATTTGGTAGCTGGGAAAAATGAAAATGGATCTTGAATTATTTCTATTCTAGGTCATCTGTTCCAGCACCCTAATGAAGTTAAATAGTGCAACTAAAATTGTGATTTTAGTGGATGACTAGAGGTTTTTCTGTTTTGTTTTTATTTTCTAATATATCTTTTGCTGCTTATGTAGTAATTGGACTTAAAAAGAAGGTATTGAATAAAAAAATTAGACATGAAAAGAAGTATCAAAAATAATAGATGCTATGTAAAAAGTTTTTTCAGACTGTGTTCATATTTTTAACAGGATCTTTTTTTTCCTTTTTGAGTACTGGAGATTAAACCTAGAGCCTTGTGCATGATGCTGGACAGATGCTCTACTACTGAGCTACATAAAAGCTCAGCCCTTTTTATTTTATTTTGAGACAGGGCCTCATTAAGTTGCCCAGGGTGGCCTCAAACTTGAGATCCTTCTGCCTAAACTTTCAAGTAGCTAAAATTTGAGGTGTGTGCTACCATACCCATCAGTTATTACCATCAGTTATTCATCTACAACCAAAGCTTCTATAGCTAAGATAGCTTGTTTTCGTGCTAGAACTATGAGAAGCTACGGAATGGTAAATGTCAGTCAAGGTGCTGGATGAGAGTGGACATAACAAAGACTAGTGGTGCCTGAGCCAGTATGAGACCTGAGGCACAGGATGGGCCCAGAACAGAACAAATTCTAATGACAAAAGCATATCCTATTAATGCAAAAAAAAAAAAAATCAGAGAGTGAAGATCCACATTGAGTGCCCCATGCTTGTATTTCCTGGCAACCTAAGAAAACCTCAGGTATTGCCCTAATTAGAATTATGCTGCAATTATTGATTGATTTGTTCATTGTCTCTTAAAGACTATAGATGCTTCTTTAAAACTGCCCCCAAGACTTAGTCGACTTTGCGATTCTTGCCCTGATACAGTGTCTGGTGTTTAATAATTGCTTTTGGATATTTATTTAAAATATTGAATAATATTAGCCATCTTGCAAATCTGTTTCAGTTTTAATTTCTATTGTAAGCTCAAGATCCATACTTCCAATTGGGTGTTGGACCACTCTTCTTGTGCGCCTCAAAGACACTTCAAATAAAAGATTCCAAACCAAATCCACCAACTTCCCCACCCTCACCCCCAAGGCAAACCTGATCTTTTATTCTTCCTACTCCTATAGTCAAGTAAGTCTTGAAGATTCAAGCAGGCAGAGAACTTTAGAGCAGATGCCAGGCAGTCCGGAAAGAAATGTACTTTTCTAGCCTTCCATCTGAACAGATTGACAATATGGAAATGATGGCGACCTTAACAATAACCTTAAACATTGCTATGAAAAAGTGATGGGTTTGTGTGGGTTTTCCTCCTCGACATTCTTTGCTTTAGGGACTTGCCCTATCCAAGCCCCGTGATGTTCTCTTGGGGCTGCCAATCACAGATCTTGATCACATTAACCAATCAGCACCTCGCTTCCTGGAATCAGCAGACTGACCAGGGACACGGAGGCAGCTGGCGCTGAGTCACACCACAGCCCACACATTGATCTAAAATTCCTAAAGCTGCCTGATGACTGCTCTCCTAAGGTCTGGGAGTACCTAACTGCTTCAATCTAAGAGCACCTGGTATCCTTTCAAGTCCACTTCCGTAACCCAAAAGCTAAGAGCCCTGATACAAAGGGAAATTGAAGCATACTTAAATATGTGCACTGATCTTTTAGGTGGTTTTCAAAAATGGCAAAAAAAAAAAAAAAAAAAAAAGAAAGAAAGATGTGAAAGTTTTATAATGAAATTTATGACATGAAACTCTAAAAGGAAGTAATAGGTCTAACAAAGAGTAGAACATTTGAGAAAATAAAATTGTGTTCACATTCTCATTCTCTCCCTCCCCTCTCCCCCACAGAGTCTAAACATCTATAGATATCATGGTGGATATCAAAGAGTTCAGGGCAGGGGGGAAGCCTTATTTTTAAAAGACGTGCAAAAAATGGAACGTGGGCCTCAGAATCAAGGCCAAACACAAAAGATTGTGCATGAATAGGATTTCAAAGCTCACATCATGGAGAAGCTTGTGGAACCTGCTGATATTTGTTATTGTGGAAGTTAAGAAAAAGAGATTATTAAACGAAAATTGCATTTATTAAACAATTATTGCATGTCAGGCTCTGTACTAGGTATTTTATCTAGAATGACTCATTTGTGAAAGAAAGAAAAAAAGAAAGAAAGCAGGCAGGCAGTCAAGATAGGGATGCAGATGGTCAAGTTCTCTGTTAGCAATCACCAGCAAAACCCTAACAGGGAGAATCTCCTTCCCTTAAATGAGCAACTTCGCAAGACCCTCTCTCTAAATAAAATATAAAGAACTGGAAATGTGGCTCAGTGGTTAAGCATCCCTACATTGAATCCCCAGTACAACAATAACAGAAAATGGAACCTGGTCTAGGGCCCAGGATTCAGGGCAGGGAAAAGGATAGGGACAGACCTAGTCATCTTTTTACTACCACCCCGGAGAGGCAGCAAGCTGATTCTCTCCTTTGCCTCACCTTTCCAACGAGGCAACTGTAAGCCCTTACCCAAATGACTCCTCAAAGGAGTATGGTCAGCTAGGAAGTCTAATTTTCCTAGATACCAACTTTGTGGGGATTGGAAAGCTAATATTAAACAGAGCATCCCAGTTCTTTGCCAGGTCTCCAGACAATGAAATTACTTTCTTCCAACCAACATTCTCTATTTTATCCTCTACCCTATCACATGCCCAGCCCTGTAGCCTTCATTCTCTGCTAGGGGTTGAATAGGGTCCAGTTCTGCACATGTGTTTCTTTGCCAAAATTCTCAGTTACCAAACGTTTAAACACTTTTTTCTTAGGAGACTTAAAAGACAAACAAAAGAATTTCTATACTCATATCTATCATCTTTGGGACCCTCTCAAGCCTATTATCATGGCAGATGTCCCCTCTTGTCAGGTACAGTGGTGACAATGTATGTATCCCCATACTTCTCTTAAAGTGGAGTGTGCAAAGTTGAACACAGATTATTGATATAATCTGACCAAAGCAGGATATTTTATGGCTATTATTTTCCATGATCTTGGTACTGCTCTAACTGTATGACCCAAGTCTGTTAGCTTTAGCAGTCACATCACATTATTGGTTCATATTAAGTTAAGAATTAATTTAAACCTGGGTTGCTTTCACAGGGCCTCTAAGACAGTTCTCTTCCATTCTGTAAATTGATAGTTTTAAGTCTAAATGCAGTATTTTTGCATGTATTGCTATTCCATTTCACCCTATTATCTTTAAAAAAATTTTTTTAAAGAGAGAGTGAGAGAGAGGGGGACAGAGAGAGAGAGAGAGAATTTTTAATATTTATTTATTTTTTCTTAGTTCTCGGCGGACACAACATCTTTGTTTGTATGTGGTGCTGAGGATCGAACCCGGGCCGCACGCACGCCAGGCGAGCGCGCTACCGTTTGAGCCACATCCCCAGCCCCCTTTGAAATTTTTTTATGTCACTTATGAGTGTTCACTATCCCTCCTATACTTCTGTCCTGGGAAAAGCTAGTGTGCTTATATACCGTATCTCTGTTTAGGTTTTAGGTTGAAGTGGTAAGTGGGGCAAACAACAGAGACAGAATCGATGAGGGGAGTTTAGAGAGAGCAGTTTTCAAGTCAGCTCTTTTGAAATGTTATTTCCCATAACTAGCTTGACAGCAATGGAATAGACTTCTTGGGAAGACATGAGAAGAATTCAAGCAAAAGTCAAATGGTACTCAGCAAAGGAGGCCATAGAAAGAATGTCTGGAAATGCAGGCTTCTGAGTATGCTTTCAATTCAAAGATTCCAAGATGACATATAATTATAAGTCCAGACTTAAGAGGAAACATCTCTGCATCCTTCAAGCCCATCTCGGATTCCTATAGAAAAGCTTCCTATGCCATCAAACCGATGTGATGGCTTCTCTGAGAGAACCACCCACCTCCATTTCGTATTTTTTGCTGTTCTTTTCCTGTCCACCTTTGTTTTAAGAGTCTCATGCTCTACTGACTGAGTTGGCCAGGCACTCCCCACCTTTTTAAAATAGTTGTTGATATAAAGGTCTCCAGCCACTATCACAAGCTCCTGGCACTCAAGAATTATATTTTAGTTATGTTTATTTCTTTTGTGCCCATTAAACTTTCATCTAGCAGATATCAAATAGAGGAAGGAAATAAGAGAAGGGGTTAGGCTTTTGAATCCAGGAGATGGACTTAGAGCTTGAGATGTGGGGAGATCTTGATCCCTGCGTAGGCACTCCATGAAGGCAGATAGTCTGCCCATCTGTTCCTCTCCCTCCAAAGCCAGCACCATTTAACACATGATAGATGCTCAGGGAACATTTGTTGAATGGTGAATGAATTGACAATTCCCCTGAGAAGGAATTCTGAGTAGGGCCAAAAGAGGTGTTATGGTTTAGATGTGAGGTGTCCCCCAAAAGCTCATGTGTGAGACAACAGAAGAAGGTTGAGAGGAGAAATGATTGGGTTTTGAGAGTCTTAATCCAATCAGTGAATTAATCCCATGGTAAGGATTAACTGAGTGGTAACTGAAGTGGTAGGGTGTGGCTGGAGTAGGTGGGAGGCATGGCTTTGGGTATATATTTTGTATCTGGCAAGAGCAGATCTCTCTTTCTGCTTTCTTATCATGATGTGAGCTGCTTTCCTCTGCCACACTCTTCTGCCATGGTGTCCTGCCTCACCTTGAGCTCCAAGGAACAGAGCCAGCCATTTATGGACTGAGACCTCTGAAAACATGAACCCTCTAATAAACCTCTTCTATAGTTGTTCTGGTTGGGTTTTTCAGTCACAGCAGCAAAAAAGCTGGCTAAAACAAGAGAGAAGAGAAAACCTAGTGGCAGAACCAGGCATCCTTTTGAGAGTACAAGACATACACAAAGGCCTGAATTGTCCTAAGTGTTCTCATTACTAAACCTGACTTAAGACTCCCCCATCTCAGTTCTCTGATCAATAGTATCTTCCCCCTGGTCACTAAAATCTTCCCCCTCCCACCTTTTAAGTTAAACCTCTGTTCCAGAGTGGGCTTGACAGATTTAGCAAAATAAAATACAGGACACCCAATTAAATTTGAATTCCTGAAAACAACGTCAAGTAATTGTTGTAGGATAAATACATTTAATGAAATATTTGGGACATGCTGATCCTTGACATTTTGTCATTATGCAAAATTCATATTTATTTCTGTGGCTTGTATTTTATCTGACCCTTCTATCCTGGAAGCACACTCTGCATTTGCTTTCCATATAAAGTACCTCTTCTTCCACTGCAGCTGGGCACATGCCCTGAGTCTCTCTCCCTTGCACACCATTAAATCTGGGCTTGTGATGATTATTATGGAAGTAACATCAAATGTCAAAGCTCCATTCATTAGCGGTCACACAGGATTTGATAGAACATCTGATGCAATTTAGCACTTATGTTAGAGGGGTAACAGAAAGAAATTTACACGCAAGTCATTGTCGGAGCCAGAAGATAGATGTTAGATTCTGCATTTGGATTGACTGGTTTATGTTATATTATGTTATGTTTATTATATTATATTATATTATATTAATATTTGGATTCTGACTGGATTATATTGTCTCTTTCTCCAGAGGACTTTGATCTCCTTTGTAGTTCTTTCTCTCTCAGATGTCTTAAAATTGCCTGGAAGTCCCCTGGGGATGCAGCGGAAGGCTGGGGGAAGGAAGAAGGGTAATGGCACTGGTAGAAGGAAAGTAGCTCTTACCCAGGGGCTTTCCAGCAGGCAATTTGTGTGACCTAAATCTTCTGAGTTTGTTTGGCGCCCACCTTGGCAGTAGAAGGATAACTCCAAATGCCCTTTTAGAAAGCACCTGAGGCAAGAGAACAAACACAAGTGACTTCCTCATGACCTGCTCATGTGGGGCTCTCTGTTGTTCTAGGCCCCAGAGACACAAAGGAAGAAAAAAAGGAAAGAAAACACAACACACAGAGTGTTTTTTTTTTTTCTCTTCAATCTCTAGGTCTCCTAAACACTTTGATGACACTCACAAATGGCTTAACTTTTGAAAATTGTTTTTGTGCTAAAAAATTGGGATGTTTGATGCCTCAACCCTGAGGCTCTCTCTCCAGCCCAGCCAGGATTCAAGATATCTTTCAGTAAAACCATCTGCTCTTCAAAGTATGCTTCTGTCTCAAAAGCTACAAAACTCAAACCTAACTTTTCATCTAGACCCTGAATGCACTCTCTTTGGGCTGATTCCACAGAGAAGACAATTAATAAGATATTGCTTATTATTTGGAAATATGTCTGTAGTTGGTCTGAATTGATCTTTTGCCTGGTTCATGATTCTAAAACAGCCTGGTTACACAAACAGGTTTTTAGCTTCTTAAGCTTCTGGCGGTAATATTTGCAAAGTCATTCCATTCTATAGCAAAGCAGAAGAGAGATAAATTGTCTATATGGTAACAGAGATGTGCATACAGAATTGAATAAATGCTTTTTCGTTGAAAACTCTGCCACAATTGTCTGAACAACAGTTCCCTGTGAAACTGTTGTTTCAATGAAGACTCAGGGCATGGAAAATGTCCAGAAATTTTACCTGAAGATTAAGCCATAAGCACATCTTCTGTGATATCAAGTATTTGAAAACAGGTATCAACCATGAGGCTAAGCCCCCCAAATTTTTATTTATTTGTGGGGGGGGATGAAAATATTTTAATGACTTTGAAATAAACTGGCTTAGAAATACTTTAACTGCCAAGGTACATTGACAGATAAACCAAGTGTTTTGGTATAAGGAGGGCAGCATGTTAAAACCTAGGCTAAATGGGGTGGTGATGCATACCTGTAATCTCAGCAACTCAGGAGAGCAAGAGGATCTCAAGTTGAAGGCCAGCCTGGGCAACTTAGCAAGACTCTGCCTCAAAATGAAAAATAAAAAAATTAAAAGTCTGGAATGTAGCTCAGTGGTAAAGTACCCTGGGTGCTTCAATCCTCAGTATGACCAAAACAAGGAAATAAAAATAATATTTGGGCTGGTATCTTCTCTATTCCACCAGGCAGCCCACCTGACTTCCCGGCTAAGTCCCCTTTCTGAATAGGCACATTTCAGGGTAAAGTTTCTGCCAGCATTTGTGTCTCAAAGCTTGAAAGCTACTTCACTGGGTTCTGAACAGCGTCAGATCTTATTCTATTTTGAAAATAGATTAGCAATGTTTAATATTAATGAGGAAAAATTAAGACATTCTTATTTTAGAGGTACATGTAGCCTTGGATGCAAACAACGTACACTTACGTAGGTTCCCAAAAGTTCCGATGAAAACAACACTGCAGACAGAGAATAACATGCTGTTTGTAAATGAGTCTGGCTAGATGAAGAATTTCTGCTCAACAGCCCATTGGGCCTGGTGGGGGGAGGGGAGGGGATTGTGCAACAAGCTCCAAATTGCTTTTCTGCAGTCTCCAGAGGTAGAACAGTGCACAGATGAGGTTGCTGAAGCTGCCATAGCTTTCAAAGAATAAGCTCGAAATGGACCCTCTGGTGACAGCTCTGTGAAAGAAGAACCATCAGATACACTTCACAATGAAAGTCTCCATTCACATTTTGGGGGCTGTGGCCTGTCCCGATTCTGCATAACAATCAGCAATATGTGGGAGGGTCCTTGACATAAAAGCAGTTATGCTTTTGAGCAGTAGCAAGCACCTCAGTGGAGGTGGATCTGTGTGTGCCTGGGAGTGTCATCTAGTTTGCAGAGCACGACTTACTTGGCTGGCACTGTGAGAGATGAACACAGAATACAGATGCAGAGCTGAGGAGTGACTAGGTAGAGCCCTGCTCTGACATCACCCCCAGAAAACAACATTCTTCATGGCTTTCTGTTACACAACTCAGCTCAAGGGGTATTGATTTTTTTGGTAGTTATACCAAGCAATTCAGGGAACTAAAAATCCAAGTGGCATAAAAATTCCCTTCTGGGTAAGATGTTTTAGTTTGCAAATTGCCAAGAGACAGACTCAAGCAGAACAGAATCTTAGGACGTTGGAGGGGTCTCTGCACCACTTGGCCTCTGTCTCCTAGATGGTGACTCCTGGCAGGCTGGAGAAACATCCATCTGCCTGCCGAGGCACTGCCCCCTGGCAGGGAGCAGTGTTAGGCAAGATCAACATCTGGGCACAAGCATCTCTGCGTTTGCTTGTGTGAGATGTGCTGATCTCGCATTCAGCAAGGGGTCTGTTGTAAGTGGAAGAAGATTCCCTCACACTGCCAGTCTGTCTTCGCCAAGACAAATTCTGACTTGTTTGTTCTCTCAGAATGATATCCTGAGTGCTAAAAACTTCAAGATGAAAATGAACTCCCCTTATTCTGGATTCAGTTCAAACATAGCAAGTTGCTCAAACTCTTGGGACCACTACCCCTGCCAACTGAAAATTAAAACCAATTTGGCTAGATAATAAAGAGCCATGAACATAATTCTTTTTTCTTAATTTGCCAGGAATTTGATGCTCCTGCAGGGATGAAAGTGAGCCATTCAGAGTCATTTTAAGGGAAAGTGAATTGAGGCTGAAAGCACATTATTTATTCCATTTTATTTTTTGTTGAAGAATTGCAATGCTTGATTCAGACCTACAGCAGAAAATAGTCATGGAGCAAGCAGGTATGTAAGGTGTACTTTCTGCCACCAAAACCGTGCACCCATGGTGCTGAATTTCAAAAGCAAACATTTCTGTGGAACTGAATAGATACAGAGATCCTATAAAACAAAGTCAACGTCAGAAATACTTTGAATTGTAAAGTGATTTTTGTTGTTGCATGCTCTTAATAAAGGCCTCACAGTCTTTTTCAAAAAGTTATAATACAGATGATCAATAGAATGCCAAATAATAGATATTTGTGTTAGATAGCAAATGCTTACATTTATTGAATGCTGCTACTGGCCATGTGTATTCTAAGTGTATTGCATGTATTGGTATGTTTGTAATTGCATTTTACAAATAGAGAAACTAAGAAAGAGGTCACACACCCAGCAAGTGGTAGAGCCAGAATTTAAATCCATGCAGCTGGGTGCGGTGGCACACACCTATAATTCCAGCAGTTCTGGAGGCTGGGGCAGGAGGATCACGAGTTCAAAGCCAGCCTCAGCAAAAGTGAGGCTCTAAGCAACTCAGTGAGACCCTGTCTCTGATAAAATACACACACAAAAAAAATGGCTGGGGATGTGACTCAGTGGTTGAGTGCACCTGAGTTCAATACCTGGTACCAAAAGACAAAACAAAACATGTAGTCCTTTATCAGGCCTATGCTCTTAACACTACACTTTACTTCTTCTCAGGAATCTTTACTCACGTTTTTTTTTTTTTTTCCTATTATGATAGATGCAATGTGATGATATAAGCATATAAAACCTAGCATTTTGGAATGTTCTCAATTTTTGACAGTCCCTTCTGATTTTTTGGTGAAATACAGCAAGATATTAGCTGGGCACAGTGGAGCATTCCTTAATCTAGTGGCTCGGGAGGCTGAGGCAGGAGGATCACAAGTTCAAAGCCAGTTTCATCAACTTAGTGAGGCCCTAAGCAACTTAGCTAGACCCTGTTTTAAAATATAATGTAAAAAGGACTGGGGATGTGGCTCAGTGATTAAGTGCCCTTGGGTTCCATCCCTGGTACCAAAAATAAAAGCAAAATAGTGTCACTTTTATTTTCAACATATAATCTATTGAAGTACTTTTGTTTAAGAATCAAAATCAGTCATTTGAAGTCTTCTCATAATATATAGCTATTGTGACTATTTAATTAAACACTTTTAATTTTTCCTAGACCTCCACTCCAAAGTTAATATAATGACATTAGCCAACATTACTAAAGAAAAACATACACACTGTATTTCTATTTTAAAAATAGAATATAAAATTTCAATATTTAAAAAATGAATTCTGTTTAACATTTTTTTAGAATGAGTACTTTTAGATGAATTTTATTTGATCGTTGCCTGGCCTTTGATTTAATTCCCCTGACTCTTGTGTCATCATTGACAGACATGTGCACAATACCGTTCTTGCTCTAATGCAACACAGATACAGATGTACTTTACATATGCCCTTCATCTACCCTTGCCGTCTTGATGGTTAAAAATTTATTCATGGGTAAAATTAAAAAATAAACAGAAGTAGCTATAATCATAACTTGCACAGTCATTTGTAATCACAAATATAAAAGCACATCAGTAACTATCAAAAGAAATCATACCAGAATGAAAAAGGGCGAAGCAGCATCATTATAGACATAACCTTGAATCAGCTCCACTTTCTTTACAAAAAAAAAAAACGAATTCCAGAACCAGGATAATTTACAATGATTAACCAATTGGTGGCTATGTATTTCATAACTTGTTGCATCAGTGTGTCCTGACATTACAGTTAAGAATAGGCAAGCTGGATGAATTTTCCCCCACCCAGTTCAGCTATTAACTCGTTTATTCACTCATTCATTCATTCAGCAAATATTTACTGAACACCTCCATGGGTCAGATTCTGTTTGCCCCAGTAGGCATGCCCATCAGAAACTGAGTTCCCTATGCCCCGTGTCCAATAAGAGTGTTCAGTGTTTTGAAGGACACCATTTTTATTAAATACTTAGGGTGTTTCTGCCTTCTGGCTTTCAGTTCTCTTTCCTGACAGCTTCTCATGCAAAGGAGTGGCCCTGCTTTCTCTAGAACACAGTGGAAGCTAAAGACCTTTCATCCTTGTCCAAACACCCTCTATGGAGTTCATTTTCCTCCTGAGTAAATTGGAGATTAGTAATTTCAAAATCTCAGTGGTAAAGCACCCTGAGGCTGGCACTTTTTGTCACCTGTCTCTGGCTGTTTGTCATCCACATGCCTGAAAGCCCCTATCTCCTCTCATTGTCTGGAGGCAGACAGAGCCAAAATGAGTTGGGATGTGGCAGAGTGAAGGATCGACATTCCTAGTGAGAGACAGACTCCTTAAGCAATGATTCCAGGGCTTTCACTCCAAAAACGAAGATCAGGAAATGGCTCTTCACTTCTGACTCTCTAAAGTAGGGTAGAAAAGTGGAGCCCCTAAAAAAATGATATCTTACAGTAATTCTTGCATGATTATTATATTCCAATTGCCATAATTAGAAACCTCTTATAACCTACCCCCCCACTCATTCATTCTGTGTGTGTGTCTCTCTCCAGCTATGAATTTCAAAACTATGATGGATTTTTCTGCTTGAAAATAACAGTCTTAAGGATAAAAGACCCTTGGGAAATACAAGAACAGGAAATTAACCAACCTCTATAAGGCCATTAGCAGTCAATCAAAGTATATTTATTTGCTTTTTATATAAAAAACTCTTCATTGTTTACATGACTGCATTGAATTTTTATGAAGCTCATAATAGAAACTTACTGACTCATCCACAGAACTTGAATTGATTCAGAAAATGCTGCGAAGAAAATCTCAGCTGGGTATTTTGGACCTTCTTATTGAGGAGAGGGTTTCAAAAGCTCTTTAAAACAAATCCTAAAAACACGGGGTCCATCACTCAAGCAGAGTTTCAGTTCTATTTGAGTTGGAGTGTGGGGGGGGGGGATCCTGTATCTAGGTTTGTGCCTGTAGTTAATCATTTGGTGGCATTTTTTTTATTTCACCTCGAAACAATAGACAACACCACACATCATCGTAACTGCAAAATCCATTTGCCAAACACAGTGGAGCGCGTGAATCACGGGACTGTTGAGAAATGGATTTTTAACTTGCTACTGAAGCACAAAACAAGGCTTGTGTCTGAGCCAGCAGCCTTTTTGCTTTCTGAGCAGATGTGAAATGTGTTCTCTTCCATTGGTGATGAGCCACAAGAGGTTGGGGGAACTGGTCTGGTTTAATTCAAAGTCACCTGAAGCCTTGTTTGAAGTTCATTAAGGCAATTCAATTCAATTCAACAAACATTTACAGAGCTGCCTCCTGCAAGGAGGGATGTGTGCTAAGGGCTTTGGAAGCCACCATGAGACTTGAGACAGCAGTCACCCCCTCAAACCCAGAGGACCGATGTCTCCAGCAGCAGCACGTATGCCCTTCTTCCTAATCAGCTTTAGTGATCCTCTAAATTTTATTTGGCATAGAAGAACTACCTTGAAAACCAAAGCAAGGCTAAACAGCCTAATTCCTAAAAAATTCTGAGATCAACACATTTTAGATTAAAACTGGAAATGAAGAAGCCAATTATTTAATGTACCATTCACTTTGGAAAACTTTTTCTCACACATCAGTTTTTATATAAAAAATAGCTATGTGATTTTTATGCCAGCATTTTCTCTGTCATAATTTACTGAGTTTTTATTAAACTTATTTAGACTAAATATAATTCTATTTTTTAACTTGAGTTCTAATTTTTAATGAAAACTTTAACTAAAGCTTTAATAGTTATCATCTTATGATACCTAGTAATAGTAACGAGCATTCATTGACTTACTAGAACCAAGACCTATATGAAGCACGGCATCAATCATCATCAAATCCTCACTCTATCAGATGTGATTATAATTACTGTCCCACTTTTACAGATGATGAGATTAAATAACTTTCCTGAAGTCCACACTGAGGTTTGAACAGTGCCTTGTTTTCTCTCTCCCCAAACCTCTCTTCATCTGTAGTACCCATCTAGAACATTCTCCAGTCTTTCAGCCTTCATATATATTTACTTTACACTCTTGACTCCAGATGGACCAGCCAACAGAACCATTTCTGGACTTTGTGACTCTCTGGTTCCTGACCTTACTGTGGGGTCTCCAACCTCACTCCAGCCACAGATCATCAATGTCTACATCAGTGGTTCTCAACAAGGGGTTGAGACATTTGGCAGCATCTGGAGACATTTTGATATTATTACAACTGGAGGTGGGCAGAGGTGCTAATGGCATCTATCCATGACAGGACAGAGATATGGCTAAACATCTTTTTTTTTTTTTTAAAGAGAGAGCGAGAGAGGGGGGAGAGAGAGAGAGAGAGAGAGAGAGAGAGAGAGAGAGAGAGAGAGAGAATTTTTAATATTTATTTTTTTTTTTTAGTTCTTGGCAGACACAACATCTTTGTTGGTATAAACATCTTAACAATGCAAAGGACACCCAGTACTTCAGGACCCGCATATCCTAATATACCTTGCCCAGGATAGGTGCTTAATAAATACATCACTAATACATCACTAATGAGAAGCCAATCAGCTCTTCAATTCCTCGATTCCTTTGCTGGACATATTATTGAGTGTCTTCTTGTGGCAGACACCAAGCTGGACACTGGGTATGAAATGTAAGCAATATAGACACACCATCACTTCAAGAAACTTATCGCCAAGATAGGAACAAATGATGAGTGTCAGTGTGTGGGGGCTGGGGGGATGGAAAGGCATCCCAGGGGCAAATAACCTGATGGGGGTAGCGTGGGAAGAGAGGTTTCCTGAAGGAAGTGACAAACTGGGACACCAAAATGATGTGGGAGAGTTAAACAAAAAGAAGAGGAAGACGTGTTCTAGGCAGGCAAATAAATAGCACCTAAAAAAAAAAAGCCAAAAGATGAGAAAGAAACAGAAGCATGAACCCAGTGCTCAGGCTGTGTGGGGCAAGTTCAAGGAAATGAAGGGCTTCAATGCCATGTACAAGAGTTTGGATTGTATATCAAGGATAACAGGAAGCCACCGAAAGGCTTTAGGCAAAAGTGTGACCAGATCTGATTTTGTTTCTAAAGAATCACTCTGGCCAGGAAAATACAGTCAAATCTACAATGAAATATTACCTCACACCTATTAGGATGGCTGTTACATACATACATACATACATGTAGGTAGGGTGTTGGTGAGGATGTAGAAAAGTTGGAACTTCCATGCACTGATGGTGGGAATGTTAAATGGTGCAGCTGCTGTGGAAAACAGTAAGGAGGTTCCTCAAAAAATTAAAAATAGCATTACCATATGCTCTAGCGATCTCACTTCAGGGTATATATACAGAATTGAAAGCAAGATCTTGAAGAGATATCTGTACCCCCTGTTCACTGCAGCATTATTCACAATAGCTAAAAGGGGGAAGCAACCCAAATGTCCACTGATTGGGCAAATGAATAAAGAAAATGTGGTATACACATACAACAGGATATTATTTGGCTTTAAAAAAGAAGGCAATCCTGCCACATACACCACCACAGACAAACCTGGAGGGCATTATGCTAAATGGAACAAACCAGTCACAGAAGGATAAATACTGCATGGTTCCACCTATTAAAGGTATGTAAAATATCAAACTCATAGGAGCAGAGATTAGAATAATGGTTGCCAGGACCTGGAGAGAGGGGGAAATGGAAGGAGCTGTTCCTTGAGTACAAATGCAAGATGAAAGAGTTCTGGACATCTGCAGTAAAATACAGTATCGATAGCTAGCAGTACTGAATGGTGTACTTAAAATTTTTGTAATGAGAGTAGTTCTCATGTTAAGTATTCATACCACAAAAACGTGAGAGGGAGCATGAGGAAACTTTTAGAGGTGATGGAAATGTCTATTATCGTGATTGTGATGATGGTTTCTTGGGAAAAGCTTATGTCTCAACTCGTCAAATTGTATGCATTAAATATGTGCAGGTTTTGGTATACCAATTATATTGTAATAAAGCTGGACTTTGTTGTAAAGAGTCTCGCCTTGAAAGACAAGTCACTTTAGAAGCTGTGCTCAGTGTGGGCTGGGAGGTCGATGGTTGTGGCAATCAGGGAATTTCTTCAGTGCAGCAAAGTGCACCTGCAACTTGATATTAAGATTTGAAATGTGAAAGGGCTGACTAAGTCCTCCACATCCTAATCAAGGAAGGTGATTGCAAAACACAAGAGTTGAAATCTTTTCAACTATATTACACTCAGTCTGAAGGAAGACCACACTAAGACAAGAGCATGTCAGCCTGGGGCTAAAACAGTAGGCACAGAAACTGAACTTTAAGCTGTGTGTCTCACTGTCAGCACCCAGCCTTGTAGGTGTAGCTTAATGGTATAACTTGATGACACCAGCTGTTAATTTCACCCATCCTAGTGGACATTCAATAAGGACTTGTATGCAGTGAATTGGATTAAATTGGATTCAATGCTCACTAGGCAACTTTCTGATTTCAATTGGGCCTCCTGTTATTTTTTTCTGTGAGCATAACATAAACTGATTAGCTAACACAAACTTCCTAGTCACGTCTATTCACACTTCTATTTTTGCCCTAAATTATTAAGTTGTCATCATGATTGACATATTGATCTCTTGTTTGGTCAGGATGGCTGACACTTGTGGTTGTTTGTCCAGCCTCTGTCTCCTCTACCCACCCCACCCCCCAATCAGGAAAGCTTTTCGCAATCATTGACCTAATACCTCTTGTACTTCTGAGCCAAGGGACCCCACCTCTAGCTCCAGGCAGGCCCTGACTGGCTTAAACCAAATATTACCTTTCACCAGAATGACAGTGACTGGTTCAAATTTTAGCACAGGACCTAACCCAGTCTAATCTGAGTCACTGTCAAGAAAATTGCTTGGAAAACTGGGACTGAGGTGATCTCTATTTCTCAGGATGAAGGGGAAGCAAATTTGCTATTGTGATGGTTCATTTCATGTGTTGATTGACTAAACTATAGTGCTCAGTTGTTTGGTCAAACATCAGTTTAAATGTTGCTATGGAAGTTTTTGTTTGAAATATGTAATTAATATTTAAAAGAGTAGGCTTTGAGTAAAGCAGATTACCCTGCGTAATATGGGCGGATATAATCCAATCAGTTGAAGGCTTTAAGAGAAAGGATTAAGGTTCCCTGAAATTTGCCTGCACATGGCTGCACATTTGCCTTCCTACAAGGCTGCAACATTAACTCTTCCTGGGCCTCTTGCTCATCCTGTAAGTTTCAAAAGACTTGCCAGTCCCTATGATTGTATAAGCCAATTTCTAAAAACAAGAGTCTCTCTCTCTCTCTCTCCCTCCCTCTCTCTCTCTCTCTCTCTCTCTCTCTCTCTCTCTCTCTCTCTCTCTCTTTCTGTCTCCTATTAGTTTGGTTTCTCTTGAGAACCATGACTAATACAGCTACTATTAAAGAAGTAGAAAACACAACAGACATACAGTAAGAAGAGAGCCAAGATAATTATAGGGGAACACAAACCAAAGCCTGGATCAAACCCAGCCTGAAACCTACATGTACCAATCCAGATGATTTCAGTAACAAGAAGAGAAATGGATGATAATGGATGCCTTGCAAAGTACAAATTCCAGTAGTCAAATGGACTGCAGGTTCAATTGACACAACAGCTCAGTGATGTCATCAGGAAGCATGCTCTTTCCTTTACACATAATGCCCTCATACTTACTGGTTAACATTGACAACAATCAGAGATACCCACTTCCTCCTACATATCCAGAGAAAAAGATTGGATTTCCATGGTTCTGTCTCTCTAAAATGAGGATGATTATTACTCTACATGGTATTAATCCAGATTGACATAGGTTTGCCCATCGCTGAACCAGTCATTGTCAAGGGAGCAGGCAGAAGGGGGATTTTCATGATTGGCTTAAATTAGTGAAGAGTCTTGCCATTCCCTCAGTCTGCGCTGCTGCTACACAGTGGAGGGGAATGGAGTGGACATTAGGCACGCAAAAACAATGTTCACCGCAGAGCTCACTGCTGCATTTTCAGGCGTATGAGCTAACAAGTTGCCTGTTCAAAGAATTCTGAATTGGATTTTTAGTGACTTACTGCCAAAGTCACCCTAACTGTCTGTCATAGCAGCCAGTGAACCTATCCTCAAGGTCTGATAGCCTTTTGGTGCCTTGACAGAATCACGTTCCAGGCCTTCAGGGTTACAGACCAGACTTTAAGTCATGGTGAGTTCCTGCTGCGCTTTGAGAGCTTGCTTCCTTAGTCCGTGTGTCTGCATTACCTGTACTCTCCCTTTGCTAACCCCATCCTCAAATCCCAGGCATCTCTCGTCTACCCAGCTTGTGCTCTTTTTACTGAAAGCTTGGTCCTTGTCCCTGATGCCAATCCAATAACAAGGACACATTTTAAGAAAAAGGAAAACGAAGGTTTAGATTCTGCCCACCTTGGGGAACAGGGTTTTTTTTTAAAGAGGTGACTCAAAGGCTATATTCCGTGTGTTCTCGTAATTCACTTGTTCATTTGGGAGATAGTCATTTTTGAGATCTTTGGGTGCCACTCCCAAAGTCTGAATTATTTTGTTCCTGGGGTGGGTGTGTGTGCTCAAGGACTGATAACTCTGCCTAGGATGGGGAAGAAAGGTAATCCTGTTTCCCCTGAGACTGGAGGGGGAGAGATTAGGAAGGAGCAGGGAGAGAGGAAGAGAATGAAACATGGCCAGTTTAAAAATTAAGTTGCAGTGGCAGAGCAGCAAGGGCTATATTTGAAGTATAAAGTAGACCACTGTTTCACCCTGAGCACTAGATTCTCATAATTGACCACCACTGGGCATCTCCTTGTCCTTGGTCCCTGGACTTTAACCCTTTGTCATGTCTTGTGCACAGGTCATCATCCAGAGTAAGCACCCAGAGCATGCTTCCCCCCATTAAAACTACTGGATCCCAGAAAAAAAAAAAAATTAACAACTGTTACCTTACTTAGCACCAGCTGAGCCACTTTTTTAATTTATACAATGATAACATTTAGGAATGGAATCAGACGCTTTATTTCACACATGATGAAACTGTGACTCAGGAAGGTTAAATAGCTTGAGCAGAGCTATGGTCAACCCTGGCTGATCTCCTCCCCAGCCTGTACATGGCCACTGCACTGTGGAACTCATGCTGCCTCAGCAGCAATAGCATCTGAGACCTGGTTTGGTTTGATGCTTGTCGAGGCTCTTCCATCCTGAGGCATCTTTCATTGACTTCCTGTCACACCATTCTGTATTCCAGACCTTCCCTCCTTCCTCACGACCCTAAGGATAATCTCTCCTACCATGGAATGGGGAAGTGACTGCTTCCGAGCCCTCAGAGAAACCTGGCGCTCTCCAGCCTGAGCTTCTTGTGGGTCCACGTTTTCACCCCACAAAGCACATCTTTTCTCCTAATCTTGTCAACACCCTCAGCGGAGGGGGTCCATTTTCCCTGTTATGCTATCTTACTTATTCTTTGGATCCTCTCACTTCCTGCAACTACCCCCATTTATCTACCAACTGTAATTCTCTTTCATTTGGCCTTTTCTATTAGATCTTTAAATATTCTCAGTTCTCCCCATCTAAAAAAGCAGCAAAGCATTGATGGTGTCTCTGATACCTTCCAGTTCTCCTCAGCTCTCATCTGACTTTTGCTTGCAAAGCCCTACCTAGGCCTATATTTATCCCTCAACAATGGTTTGTTTGAAAACTTCCACCCCATCACTCATGTCCCTACACACAAAGAAACAATTCTCAAGGAAGTTAAAAATGACCTCCCCCTTCTCCAACCATGGTCTCTTTTCTAGTACTTTGTCTTCCTCGACCTCTCTGCTGCATCTGACATTACAGTCCACCCACTCTTTGAAATTTGGCCTCAAATTGATTCTTGTGTTGGTTCCTGGTTTTCCTTTCATTTCTCCTTTTGATCCTTGGCCCTTTGTCTCGTCAGGCTTGTTTGCCCTCCTCACCCTCTTCCTCTCCTAGATTTGCTCTGTCACTCCTCATTGTTAACTCAGAATCTCACCTCTGTTGGTTTCTCATCTCACTCATCTACAATGCAGTGAGTCAATGCATCACTTATTGTTTCATCGTCCTGAATGGCTTCTTCCAATGGCTGCATTTCTGCAAAAGGTTTGGATGCTCAGGCTAAAAGCCTTTGTCATCTAGATATATATACTTTTTTTTTTCTTTTTCTTCTACTCTCTGTTTATTCAGTCCTGACAGTCTTTTATTTTTTCCTTTGGAAGCTCTCCAAAATTGACACTTTTTTTTTTCTCTAAAAGAAGGAGAGTAGATATCATGCCACCCTTAATCTAGGTGCCCACCATCTCTTGTCTATCTTGCTAAAGCGCTGTGTTTCAGCCCATCTTCCTGCCTCTAGTTCCTCCACCCCTTGTCATTTCATTACCTAGCAATGTCCTTTATGGCCGCTGTTCAAGAGCCCACCCCTTTGTCTACTATAGCAAGTTCAGAGTTGCTCAGAGTTCCCTCTGATGAGGTCCCACCTGTCTCCCTTCTTCAGAGATAAGTATCCTTCTGAATCATACACTCCAAGCTGTGGATGCACTGCATAAAACCTGCTTATTCTGCAATGAGTTGTGCATAGCTAATCAAACAACTTTACTGCAAATATGAAAGGATTTATTTATTTTTCTATTTAGCAATTTGCATCTATTGGTTTGCTTCAGTATACCCAGATGCTGTGGGAAGCAGGAAGAAATAGAAAACCAGTCCTAGTTCTTGGGCAATTTACCATGTAGTGAGAGAGCCCAAGATAGGTATTTCAAAATAATTACTCCATCAGAAATAGTAATTAAAAAAAATAATTGCACAAAAGCAAAAATTCCTCATCATCGAGTGTGTGTTTGTATCTGACTATTATAAAGGATATTATGTATATTTCCTAATAGTTCAAATATTACATAAGTATATTAAATAGTGAAAGACCCTTGCTGTTTTGCCTTCCTATTTCCCACATAGTAGGAGTAAATATATTAACAGAACATGTGGTATCTTTTCTAGTACACAATATAAATTTACACATATTATAAACATATACACACACATACATATGATGATTTACTTTTGTACAAAAAAATAGAATCATACATATTATTTTGCAAGTTTTTTCACTCAACGGTATTCTTCAGTGACTTGCCTGATTCTTTTTTTAAGGACTACATAGTATTCTTTTGAATTCAATATTCCCCTAGAGATAGTCACTTATCCTCCTATTTTCCTCTTTCACAAATAATGCTTCAGTGAGCATTCTTTCACAAATTTTTAGTGGTGTGGTTGCTGAAGGAAAAGTGAAGAATGAAAAACAGATAAGCGAGAAATGAAAGATGGAGACCAGGCAGAGATACACATGAGAGTTTATTTGTCAGAGCTGACAAATAGAGGCCATCTCTCTATAGCCAGGAGAGGCAAAATAGGCTTGGGTTCTGGGACTTTTATAGGGCAGGCAGGCTCAGGAATCAGAGCTAGGCGGGTTCTTTTTTTTTTTTTTTTAATATTTATTTATTTTTTCTTAGTTCTCGGCGGACACAACATCTTTGTTGGTATGTGGTGCTGAGGATCGAACCCGGGCCGCACGCATGCCAGGCGAGCGCGCTACCGCTTGAGCCACATCCCCAGCCCCAGCTAGGCGGGTTCTAATGCGGGTGGTTAGGGGTTGGGTTGGTATGAGGGAGTGGTGAGCCTTTCTCAGAAATACCCTTGGGTGGGAAAGCAAAACGTTTTCCTTAAAATGGCAGCTGTCATTTAAGATGGCCATCCAGATGCTAAGCAAGAATCTTAGAGGCAAATGGTTAATAGTTTGTTCTCTGAATTTACAAAAAAAAAAAAAAAAAAAGATCTGATTTTTTAACCTTTGCCAATTCCCACGGTGTAAAAACCCCCACTCAGCAATTTCAAGATACCATCATGACACCATGGAAAGTGGAGGTAGGAAGACATTTACTACCAGCTTGTGCTAGCCAGTTGAATCCGCTCCAGCACACCACTGCAGATTTTATCGTGCACATTCTTCTGAGTGTTTTACAACACAAGAAAGCAAAATATTAAAAGGCAATTATCATTTGCCAGACAGGGGAAACATAAGTAGTGTATTAGCTATAATAAAGTTGAACCATGAATTAAATGCTTTCCTTTTGGATTCTGAAGAAGGTCCTCCGTTTCCTTAAATAGACTCTGTTTCAAAGCCAAGGAAATTTCAAGCTTTGCCTTTCATTTTGCCACCAGAGAAAATTATTTAAGGAAAGTAGGTTTGATATATGACTAAAACATGTCTTCCAGATTCAATAGAATTGCTATTAAATTCACCAGTTGGGATATTCAGACATAAACACACACTCGATAAGAGCAAGCTGACCACTGCTCTTTGGGAAACACACATTAGCAGGGTGAATTATGTACAAGTGTGCAAAAAAAGCCCGGGACTCTAGGGTGCCCCAGAGCACCTGCAGGGCTTGCTAGACCACTTATGCTGGGCTCCATTCATGGGTTTCTCATTCCATAGGCAGGGTGTGGCCAAGAATTTGCATTTCTGTCAAGTTCCCAGGTAATGCTGCTGCTGCTGGCCTGGAGAAGGGAATTGAAAAACCACCACCTCTCTACAGGAATTCTGGGCCTGAGGCCCAGAGAATCTTCCATACTCTGCTACCATGTGAATTTTTTCCTCTAGATCAGGTTCTTCCAGCTAGAGACTTTCTTCCTGGTAAAGCACAGATAAATTTAGAAATAGAGTAAGTTAAGCTCTTATCAGTAATCAAAGTATTTGAGAACAGATTTGATAGGGGAGTGACTCAAAAGCCTTGCTACAGAGTAAAACAGAATGAGATGTGTTTTCTGAAAATAAAAGGCATGGTTTATGCTTGTTATTAGTGCTAATAAAGAGGAAAAATTTCAAAGCAGCACCATTTGTCAAGCTCAAACTTCTCACTCATAGCCATGGTCACACAATTAACATCCAACCCTGCTGCCTAATGACTATGACACTTTAAGCAATTTTTTATTAAAAAAAAAAAAACCTCTCTGTGCTGATGCATCTGTGAAATGGGGATGATGACAGTAATAGTAATAGTTATCTCCTAGGGCTAGTGAGGATGCAATCAGTACTGTGGGAACTACTCAGCAAGAGTTTGTGTTATAAATTATAATTCTGGCAAGGGAACTTAGGGAATAATGACATAAAGTGCATACATCTGTTTACTTCTTATGTACCAGTGCACACTGAGGATCCTTTAGATGAGGGATGATACATAGTATTTCCAAGGATTATTTAGCTACAGAACTTTTTTTGCAGGTAGCATTTTGGGGATAATGATCTTTAGAGTATTGTTATGATTATAGTATTAGACTGGTATTTCTTTGGGGGGCGGGGATAACTGGGGATTGAACTCAGAAGTATTTGACCACTAAGCCACATCCCCAGCCATATTTTGTATTTTATTTAGAGAGAGACTCTCACTGAGTTGCTTAGCACCTCGCTTTTGCTGAGGCTGGCTTTTGAACTCAAGATCCTCCCACCTCAGTCTCCGTAGCCCCTGGGATTATAGGCATGCTCTACCTCCCACACCCACACCCCTAAAATTTGACGTGTGACCTAAGTATACCTAAGCCATAGAAACAGGATGGGGCAAAGTTAAAAATTCTTTCTACCCATAAGAATTTTCTATATAATACCTATATCAAAATACAAATACACAAGTATATGGGTATTATTTTAAATTATCCCAAGGGAAAAACACAATGTGAACCACACACATTCTGACTCCATTCACACCAGTGGCCAATGTGCCCTCTAGTGCCCTTCAGACGTGGTGACATTTCTCCCATTTATTCCTGTATTCTTATCCACATTAATATTTAAAATAAATATCTGAGTGCCTCTAAATAAAAGGCATTCTAGGAACTAGGAATTCAACACTGAACCAAATATATAAAGTTCCTGTCCTCATGGAGTTTATCTTCTAGGAGACAGTTAATATACTAATAAACAAGTAAACACATAGTGTATCAGATTATGGATATTGGAGAAAACCAGGTGAACATATGGGTGAAGAGATGCAGGGCACTGGGCCATCTAAGTAGATACCTGGAGAAAATGACAACGCATGCTCTGGGCACACAAGAGGGGAAAATCAGCCCAGGAAGATGGAAGTACCTGAGAAATACCCTGAGGTGGAAGTATACTTGTGTTGCTGAAGTAAAGTAAGTAAGTGAGGGAAGGAGAAAGTGGAGAAGTTGACCAGAAGTGGGCACACCAGGGAACATTGAACTAGCTATCTTTTGCTACAAAAAAAAAAAAAAAAATCACTCCAGGGCTGGGGTTGTGGCTCAATGGTAGATCTCTCCTACCATGTGTGAGGCCCTGGATTTGATCCTCAGCACTGCATATACATAAATAAAATAAAGGTATATAAAAAAAATCACTCTAAACTTGGTGGCTTAGAATGACAATAACCAATCCTTTTCCTTTTCCCAGTTTCTGTGCATGAGGAATTTGGGAGTGACAGCTGAGGACTGCTGGCTTGGAGATCCTCATGAGGTCCAGTCAGATGTCAGCTTGGAACTGCAGCCCCCTGAATTGCCCAAACAGCTGGCAATTTGGTGTTGGCCATTGTTTGGGACCCCCAGTTCCTTTCCAGAAGTGTTGTCCATGAAGACACTTAAGGGTTTTGCCTGTTGACTGGCTTCCTTCAGAAAAAGCAATCAAGGGACTGGGGCAGACATTGCAATGTATTTTTTTGTGATTAGGAGTCACACACTGATTCCTAATTCTGAACAGGGAGGGAATTCTAAGGCATAAACTTCAGGATGGGAGGATCACTGGAAGCCATCTTAGAAACCAATAACCACATCATTGTAAGGTTTAGCTTTTTCTCTGAGTGAGATGGGGGAGCCTAGAGGTTTAAAGCAGAAGAGTAATATGGTCTTCCTTGTTTTTTTTTTTTTTTTTTTTTTTTCTGAGTGCCATTTTGAGAATAGACCATGAAGAGATGGGTAATACAGTTGGAGGCAAGAAGAGTAATTTGGGTGCAATCCCCTAACCCAAAAGAGGTAATGGGGTTTAGGGCCCATGGTAGGGGTAAAAGTAGTTAGAAATGGTCAGATTCTTTTAGATATACTTCAAAGTTGAAGCCAACAAAGTTCCTAATTCATTAAATGGGAGCTATTAAAAAAATCAAAAATGACTCTGCTCTTGACCTGAATGAGGGGCTATTGTCATCTGCTATATGCCGGCCCCAGGCAGTTCTCTTGTCAGGGAAACTCATTAGAAGAGAAGCTGCCAGGTTATTGATAGAATCTTACCCCAAGTCTAACTAAATGGCACTGATTCAACACCCTGGCATTTTTGCATGAAAGGAGCCAAGTGTCATTTCAAACAAAATATAAAAACTAAAATTTTGTAAATCTTCAGGTTTTAAAGCACTTGTGAGGGTTCCCATCATGATGGCTAGGCTAATTACAATCTCTTTGCCCTAATTTCCCCTACCTGGTAGCTTTTAGATGATAAAATATTTTTCTTCATTTTTTTGTTTTAATTCCACATTCACTGGAAGATTCCTAGAATCTGCCAGCAGTAGAACATGTTCAACCAGTACACAGTTTTAAATAACCTTTCTTTGCTTTATAATAAAAGCAATGTTTATTTCAAAGTTTTAACTGCTCCAAGTTTTAAAAAATTGCTCACTTGATCCCATGTCAAAAACTCAATCCTAAATATTCCAAATTACTGTGAAGATCAGCACTCTGTAGAATAATATTGGATTTACAGATTTTTTTTTCTTGTAGCTGAATTGCCTGGGAACGGATCTATTCTAAACTAAGTTTGTCTTACCCTAGGTCTTGACTTTCGGGATTCTTGCAAATTGGCAACACAAACTTGTCTGAATCTTCTAAGATACTCTGTGTTTATTAGACGAGGTCTTTGTCAGTGCTGTCATTCATTCGTTTATTCACTCATTCAATATTGATCTCACAATTACATTCAAGTCTTGGGCTCAAGTCTTGCAGTCTATTGGAACAGAAAGATGAGAAAACCGGAACAGTGCTGCTACTGATCAGAACAGGGCAATGTGGGAAACCTAAGAAGGACCACAGCCCTGTCTTGAAGAGTCAAGAAAGTGAGCCTATTAATAAGCCAGAGGCTGAATCACAGGGGTGAGTCAAGGGACTCTAAGAGAGCAGGAACTTGGCATAAGGGAGCGTGGGGGACATTCAATGAAGAACAAGTCAATTCATAAGGTAGAAATACAAGGCAGACGAAGGAAAGTAAAAAGACATTTAAAGTAGGAAGCTGGTAACACCCCAAAAAATGCATACAGTTTCAAGGAACTCATAGTTTCTCCAAAAGGCACTGAAGAATTCCTGCACAGATTCACCAAGGAAGCCACTAGGATATACTGGTGTCTTGGTGAGATTCAGAACATGGACTTGAGGGGGAAAAATGTAGTTTCAGACCAATAACTTAAGGGGGCGTAATTGTCACAGTGACTAGACTTGGAAATTAACCAGGTGAAATAGTTGGGGTAAAGAGTGAGACCTTATGAATTCAGTTCCAGTTTACATTGCACAAATCTTGAGCAGGATGTGAGTCCTAGTAGAGCACTCAATAAACTTTTTTGTCAAATGAATGAGGATGAGTGGAGGCCATTACCCAGTTTTCTGGAATAATGAGTGGCTTCATTCTCAGAGAGAGGGAAGACATAAGCACAAGTGCTTTTATAAACAGGGCCTCAAATATCAAGCACTCTACCCAGTTATTTACTTTTGAAGAGACCATACAAATATTCAAGTGACATTCTATCAACAGAAAAAAAAATGAGTAATTCCAAGTTGTATTCAATTTTTTTTGCATATAATAGCATTTTAATACTTTAAATTTTAACCAGATATGTTCATTATAATAATTTTATCTAATTAACTTCAATGTCTGGTAAAGATAGACAAGGTGTTATTTTGGATGGGTGGCTTCTGGAAGTTGTAGCTAACAATAGTAAAAACATTATCTCCTTTTTAGAGGGGAATCACTACAGAGATTCTCTACAATCATCTCTATTTATGACCAGCCATGCATCTTTTAAATTCAAAAATATAACACATGGGGTTTCTGTCTGTGGTTATGAAAATTTTCTGGAACTAGACAGTGGTGACATTGCACAATACTGTGAATGGACTAAATGCCACCCAAATGCATACTTTAAAAATGGTTATGATGGTAAATTTTATGTTCTGTGTGTTTTACCACCAAAAAATTTTTAACACAAAATGTGTTCCCAAAACTATACGAGTTTGACCATATTATGCAACTTAGATATTTTAGAAATGTGAGATGCTTTTGTTCTGCTTGTGAGATGCTTTTGAAAAGCATAACAACACAATGCTGTGGAAATTATTTCTGACAGGAAGATTTGGAGCCTAGCATCTGAGAAAAGAATGAAAGTTGGGTTGTGTGTGACATGACTTTGAAAGTAAGAATAAGAGAGTCTAAGTCATAATGGAAAACAATAACTTCCCAGGTCTATATAAGAAAAGGGCTGTCCTTGATTCTCTCCTCATCTATTTTATTTGCTTCTAAAGAGGTATATTTGAACCCTCAGGCAATTTTATTCTCAAAAAAATATAAGGAAGTTATCTGTACAATGGTTTTTGGCTTTGCCAGCAACTAAAGCACATTTACTTATTATTTTCCTTCAGGGATTGCATATTTTTCTTTTTCATTCAGCTTTATCTTAAAAGCAATATTTTCTTGTTTTTAAATATTTTTGAATATATTTTTGAAATATTTTTGAATACCTGTCTTTTAACAGCCTTAAAATATTCTATTGCATGGATGTACCACCCATATTACTAGATATTTAGGTAGTTTCTGATCTTTCTGTTACCATAATAATGCTTTGATAAATATCTCTTCTTGTACAAATCTTTGTTTTAGTCATTGTCTTCAAGGAAATTTACACTATTTTTCAATTCTTCCAAAGGTAACTACCAATGGTACTTGCTAGCATCTGAATGATTGTGTTTCCCTAAAATTCCTTTGTGGAAATTTTAACCCTCATGAGATGCTGGACCCTTCATGAATGGTGAGACATGCTATTTCTTCTAACATCCCTCTCTTTCTTCATCTCACAAACTACCCTTTATTCAATAAGTGTTCCCACTGAGTTATCTCCTCAGTGATGCTTTCTTCAGTATTCCTAGTCTGCTTTCATTTTCTGTCAACACATTCCACATTTTATTGTCACCCATATGGATGGATGGATGGATGGATGGATGGATGGATGGATGGATGGATGGATAGAGATAGATAGATAGATAGATAGATAGATAGATAGATAGATAGATCGATATAGATAGTTCTCACTAAAAGTTGTGTTTCTCCAAATTGGAAAACCATGATTTGATGTTTTTTAGAAACTAAATCCATGCCTGGACTCTAATAAATATCTGCTAAATATTTGCCATAAGAAACAAAGATAACCTTCCTAATATGAAAGTCTAACTCCTAGAAAAAAATAATTAGCATCAGTACACTGATCTATTTATAAACCCAGAATTTCCTTTAAAATATATATCCCTTCTATGGAAGAAACAATAGCAATAACAACAACAAAACCCTGTAAGTTAGGAAGATTTTGAGCCCCCATATTATTAAAATAAGGTTGTAATCCAAATGGATGGTTTGAAATAAGTTAATATCTTGATTAAATATTCAGTATTAGTCATTATTTTAAAGAAATAATTCTGCATTAAATCTTAAGAATCATTTTCCATTTCAACAAATTTTTCAGTTTTTCTTTGTATGAGAAAAAGATTCAAATGACTGGGTTTTATTGCTATTTGTTAGTTCTAAATATAGCTCTTATTTTTAAAAGAAGTACATGATTGTAATGTTAGCTAAAGGTCATATATACTGTGGGTTTTATAATATATTGAAATTTCTATTCCTGTCTGATGCTTCTACTGTAGTTCAGACATGAAAAAAGAGAAAGGAGCAAAATTTGATGGGCGGCAAACACTAATGGTAACCAACCCTCCCCAGAGACTATAGCAGAGTGTGAATAATGATATAAATCATAACAGAAAGTGAAAATCAGTCAGTTTCCACATATGGCACGTGCTGTGTGATTTCATAAATGCAGGAAGCATTTGGATGATTGATGGATAGAGCTGTGTGGATCGAAGTGGATGTCTCAGAATCACCTCTGCCTTCTGCAAATCTCAAAGAAGTCCTTTTGTTCGTACTAATGATGTCAGATGACTTGTGAACACAGTAGTAACAATAAATGACTGTGCATCCTAAAATTTCCACAGAGAGCTGTAATTTCAAAAATTTTATTCCATTGTATCATGCATATGGTTTTATGCCAGATGTCCCAACTTTTAATCCTGAAAACATGGCTGCTATAGTTATGGACCAATTGTTATATAAATTACATATGAAGAATATTGTTTCCTTTGGGAGGATAACATTAGATCTATTCTATATGTCTTTAAAATAAACTGTAGGATTCTTCTATAATTAACAGTGATTTATGTGGAGAAAAAATAGATGTCTAGAGATCACTGTTACTTTTTATCCATCTATTATTTACATGCCTAGTACCATTTCTTACACAACATAGGATGTCAATAAGTATTCATTGAATTAATTAAACAGTAAAATTAAGAAAAACAAATGTCTTTAGGTTGCTCAGAAACGGATTTTTTTTCCTATTCTAATACTAAAGTAATTTTGCATTTGCCTAAAGTTGGTGATCATCAGGAGTGTTGTCATAAATCTCTAGGACTTGGATTTAGGTCCTGCTCAACCTTTTTCAAAGTCAACAGAGAAGTGCTGGAATTTTCGGCATACCAGCACCCACAAACTCAGCCACCCACTGCCTATCCTACTTGCTGGTCCTCAGATAACTTCTTTAGTACTCCACTTGTTTGCTTTTGTGGCATTTGTCCTAGAAATTAAAAAGCGTCTTTGTTCATGTTGATTAAAGCTTTGTCCATGACTTCCACAGAAAGACATGAACCTACTCAACTGTGAACTCCCAGGAGCAGGAAGGGTGGGACCTTTGGTCTTTATATCCTACATGAGCCTACAACAGCAAGCTGGAAATGTTTGTGGAACACTTTAATTTTATTTCTGATATATCAGGGTTTTTTTAGTGTAAGTATAAATAAGTAAGTAAAGTACATATAAAATGTATATATGTTTACATTTATATAAGTTCATATACCCATAAGAAGTAACAGCTTTAGTGAAATATAATTCAGACTATACAATTCAACCATTTAAAGTATACATACAATTCAAAGATTTTAGCACATTGACAGCGGTGCAATCATCACCTCAACCAACTTCATAACATTTCTTAAGTCCTCTGCTCTATGAACATAATGTGTCTCCACATTTGTTTAGGTTTTCTTTAATTTCTTTCAATAATATTTTGTAGTTTTTAGGATACAAGTTGCATACTCCTTTTGTTAAACTTATTCCTAAGTATTTCTCTTTTTGATGCTACTATAAGGGATTTTTTTTCTTGCTTTCTTTCATCTGTTGACTAGGTCAAGACTGGGCTATAGAACCAAGGGAGGAATGATGTTGATAGAATTCTTATAAAGTGTCACATAATGTTTCAGTATCCAAAAATGCACACCCTCATGACAAAATTTTAAATAAAACCCTCTGAAACTAAATATATTACTTGACATCAAGGATGTACCTTCTAGAAAAGACCAGTCTTTCTTCTTATTAGATAAAATCCTGGAGTTCTAACCATGTACTTCCACACAATCGCAGTAGCGCTCACCTTCAATCCCAGTCACTCAGGAGGCTGAAGCAGGAGGATAGTGAGTTCAAAGCCAGCCTCAGCAAGGGTGAGGCACTAAGCAACTCAGTGAGACCCTGTCTCTAAATAAAATACAAAATAAAGCTGGGAATGTGGCTCAGTGGTTGAGTGCCCCTGAGTTCAATCCCCAGTACCCCCCCCCCAAATGAAAATAACTATGTAGTTCTAAAAATGAATGAAGGCCCCAGATTACTGTTTCATAGATTAAATGAGCCACCTCAGGAATAACAACTCCACAGGAATGTTTTTAGGGTCTTTTTCGACCTCTAGATTCTACCTTGTTCTTTAACCTCATGTCCTGAGCAAGCACTTAATTTCTCTAAGACCCAGTTACTTCATCTGCAAAATAAGAGGATTGGATCACTAAATTCCCTTCTAATAATATTCTCTGGTTATATTTTATTAGGTTTAAATGATAACAAAACCATTTAACGGCAAAAAGTGATTTCTCCCAGAAAATGGGGCACACTCTTCCAAGAAGGCACTGTGCATACAGGGCGCTGTCTCCCCCAGGTTATGTAATACTGCTTTCCCATTATAAATCACATGTATGGTTGAAGATCTATACATATACTTCGGCATTTTAAAAAAAAAAATTTATTTTTTCAGTGCCAGTGATGGAACTCAGGACTTTGCCCAAATTAGGCAAGCACTCTAGCATTCAGCTCCACTCCCAGCCCCAAGGCCTTATTACATAATTTTCCTCTGTATTTTGTACAAACCTTATGCATTTATTTCTAGCAGAAATGTTAGATTCCCTTCTTTATTGCCCATTTTAGCATTTAAATACCTTTGGTGTCTAGCTTGGCCCTTGACTGTTTTCCCATTCAGAACATCCTTTGGGGAAGGCAGAGTAGCTGCCTGCCTAAGTACACACTATAATTTCTAGTACCTGGATATGGTTTCTATACTCCCTCATGTCTTTTGGTTACTTACCAATTCCAGAAAATTCTGTATTAAAGAACCAAAATAACGTTGAATATAAACAAAAAACATTTGACTTTAAATTTGCAATAAAGCAATTGATTTTTTAAAATGTATTTATATGAAATTTTATTAAACTTGAGTGTAATAAATTTGGCTAACCATTAAAGAACGAGGCACTGAGTGTTTGACACGGGAAATAATGAAAACAAATAGCTATGATAGGACAGAATCGGCACTCTGTGATGGGGGGCTGGAAGAGACAGGAAGCATTCTCCATATATGTAGAGTCTGTGTCCTCCACGTATGTCTCTGAGGGCCCTGAAGATGATCTTTGAATAAGAAAACAATTTGCTTTCGGGGCGGGAATACGAAACTCCTAGGCAAATTGTTGGCATCCTTGCATGTACACACACAAATACACACACACACACAGTAATATAGTTGAGTTGACTGTAAAAACTATGGAGACTTTCCCGTTGGCATTAGGAATTACACTCGACTACTTAAGCAGTGGTCTACCCTTCCTTCCCTAAAGCATATTCTGAATAGGAAAACATTCAGGAGTGAAGTTAGATACTAAACTCATTTAAATGCTAAAATAAGCAATAAGAAAAAAAGATTTATATACATATATGCTATGCATATAATAAAATGTTTTTAATGTATATGTTTATATGCACATGTGTATGCATATAGACATACATACACACATTTACATATACATATGTGTTTATTACACAAAATATATACATATCATTCATTATTCATTATTTATGAAAAGGGCATTTTTGGAGTATCTACTAAGTGCCAGACATTATACCCAACCCTGGGGGCACAGAAGTAAACAAAACAGAGATGTTACATCACAGGGTAGTACTATGTTAATTAGTTGTTATTGACCACTCTCCCTAGCATACACAGTGAGACACACACACAATGTGTTATCCTGTGGAACGTTGTCTCCAATTGTGATAACCAGAAGTGTCTCCAGACATTGCCCAATGTATACTCAGGGGTAAAAAATGTTCTGGTTGAGAACCACTGTTCTACTATAAGAGCTATTGCAGCACATTTTTAAAATAAGAAAGATAAACCTTGGGCACATTTTAATTTGCACACTAGAATATCTATTTTCAACTACAAATGCCCCAAATTCAAAGCTGGTGCTTGCAGCCCTAAGTCCAATGGCATTTTTACTTTGCTTAACAACTGATAACAGAGAAAGCGCTCATGTGAACACAGTATAGACACAACTTGCTGGGAAAGAAAGCTAGACTATAGACAATGCACATAGAAGCACTTGACTTAACCATTAGATAACACAGTATAGATGTTAATTCCAGCTCAAATAGCCCCCACTGTGTGGGAGAAACCACAAAAAAAGCAGGCCTTGGGAGCCTCTGTATAAATAACTAAGTATACAGAGGGTCTTTATGAAATATTTGCTGAGCATTTCACAGTATGTCTTCATCATTACATTTTGGCATAAGCTGCTGTGCTGCAGCAAGTATTGTGGCCCAGGCCATATAATGGGATATTAATGCTAATATAAAACCCTATTGGTGACACCAATGATGCACAGAAATATTTTGAAACAGATGCCTAGATAGAGTGCTATTAGCATAATCAGCTCTTTGGTAACAGAGCTCTTGTTTACTGAAGTTGACCAGAATCAGAATAAATGAGTGAGTGAGTGAGTGAGTGAGTGGAGTCATTCTTGTAACCAGTCTTTTTTTTTTTTTTGGAAAGTTACTGCACATGATATGCCACTGTTGTTACCAGAGATAAAATAGGAAAAGAGAAAGATTTAATGGCCCCAGCATCACAGAAGTGAGACATTCATGGTCAAATGAGAAAGACAGGAGAATATGTGAACAAATAGGTTTGTTAAATGTCATGCAATGTTAGGCACAGGGCATGGTGGGAGCGAGGAGAGAAGGCACTCAACTCACCATGGAGATCCCTGGAGCTCCCCATGGGAAGTAAAGAATCTGTCTGCATAGTCAAGTGAAGAATTTGGAGAAGTGTTCTCCAGACAGAAAGAATGGCAGGACTGTGATTTTGGCAAGACTGAAAGGAAAAGCAGTAGCAAACGATGCTGGGTGGGGAGTAGAGGCTGGGTAGTGATGGTGATGGTGATGTTATCTTTTATGACATGCTCAGATATTTTAACTATATTGCAAAGGTGGCAGGGAACCACTTTGGATTTCATGCAAGGGCTATGACATGATTGAATTTGCACTTCCAAAATAGCTGACATCCACATGGAGCCTGGACTGGACCTGACAAACCCTGAGGCAATAAAACCACTAAGGCTAACAACGCACAAATAGTGCTGAAGATATTCCTCAAACCAGGGATGGAAAGGAGAGGACAAAGAGTTTGATTAAGACCTCCTCAGGGCTGGGTCTGGAGAAGCAAAAACAGGAAGTGGGCACTTTTCAGAGAGAACTTTCTTTTCTAGGAAAAGGACAGGGTGGGGTATGTGCTCAGCTTATGCAGACAAGCAGAACTCTGCATCCATAAAAAGAACCATTCAGATATCAACCCGGCTGGCCACTGACCTTCAGAGCCTGCCTCTCTCCACAAGGAACAAAGGCAGAAAGAATTTGCCTACTTGGATTCTGCAGGGAAGAAATGCACCTCTGGAATGCATTCCTAAATGTCTTATATAATTACTCTTATTATAGAGTATAAATTAACTATCTCCATAAGAAAAGATGTTATTTGGAACACATATTCATTAAAAAAAATCACCACACTTTACAAAGTCAATGTGCCTGCTGTTGTTAAATATTGCCCCCAGTATCTCTGGGGAAGATCAGCTATGTAGATGTGCATGTAAACCACGCTTCATTTTTCTCCCTTAAGTCTAGTCTTTAGACATCACTCAGCATCACAAACAATAAGGAATCTATTTTATACATTTGTACTGAGTAAAAACTGCTGGATTCAATTATATTTCAAGTGGCAGAGCAATAACCCATAAACACGGGAAGTAGCAAGATGCTCAAAGTAGGTACTTAAAGACAACTTTTCGGGCATATATTGATTGTGGATGTCAAGGTGCTCTTCTGCTATAATAAAAATGTTGCTTAGTTGTGTGGTGCTGCTGACTTGGCACCCATTTGTAATTTTAAGTGAAGACATTCCTCACCCTTTTCAGACCCAACAAATGGGCTAATTTTAAAATGATGAGAAGGAGAGATAGAATGTGATAGCCTTCCTTATATAAATATAGCCTTGAAAAAGTCAAGAATTTGGAGTTGGTTTGCCCAGCAACCACTACAACTATACTTATCATTGCCTAAATCATTTAAGATGGAATATGTTCTAGATCAAGCTGACCTGCTCTAATAGTTTCTGTTTGAAGTTATCTAGGCTGATCTAAAGTTTAAATACATTTTAAGCTTAATTAAAAGAAACATTTAAATTATACAATCATTTAATAGTTACTTGGAAATTGAAAAACAGATACCATGAAATCCCTAGATAAGAAGAAAAATCAGGCAACATCTGCTAGTCCCATTTCTCTGTCACATGGGATGGATGTGTTTATGAGGACTCAAATCTTTAAATAACCAAATGCCTCTGAAATGATTCTTTTAAAATCTTTTGCATGGTATTGCTGATTGGTGGAGGGGCTGGAGGTTTTTACAGTACTGTTGCCAGTAGATGTTTTGCAAAGGCACCAGGATGAGGCGGCACCCGCCACTGGTGTTTGATTATCACTTCTCAGGACTTGAAAACTCCTGGAAGGTAGGAGAGAAACTAACTCCTGGTTGGAGCTGTGCCAGGAACCAAAGAGTGCTTGCTGTTTTGGTATGTGGATTTTATAGTGATGTGTTTATTGAGATTCTTCTCCCTGACATTTAGCAGACTGTTTTATAGTGATGAAAAAGGAAAGTGATTAATAAGTAATGGGGGAATTACAGTACAATGTCTACACACAGTCTCAAATATTGCTGAATGAATTAATAAATGAGAACACTGCTCCCTCCACCTAAAAAAAGCATGACAAGTAGAATTAGAAAATTTTGCAATTTTCTAATCATCTATCTTGGTTTCTCCTGACACTCCCACACATTTAACTTTAGAGATGGGTAAACTAAGACCCAGAAAGGCTAAATAATATGTCTAAGGTCCTGTGATTAATTTAGTAGTGAGAACTAGAAATCCAAATGTAAAGGATAGTATTCATTCATGTACTCATTCACTGGAATCTGCTGACCTATTTATCTTTGTGAAGCCATGGGTTGCTTAACAATGGGGACATGTTCTGAGAAATGCATGGCTGTTGGGCAATTTCATCCTCGTGTGAACATCAAAGAGTACACTTCTAACAAACATAGATGGTATAGTCTACTGCACACCTAGGTTACATGGTACAGCCTCTTGCTCTTTGTGCCCTGATGAACAAGACAATGTGAGATTAAATCAAGCACAAGTGAAAACGATGTAATCACCATGTAGCTGGTGTCACAAGCATACTGTTTCAAAGTAAAAGTTTTTATAACCAGAATGAGTACATGCCAAAATAATGATAATGAAAATAATGGTAAATACATAAACCAGTAACATAATCATTTATTATCATTATCAAATATTATGTACTGAACATAATCATATTGCTATATGTGTATAAACATACAGTAGGTTTGTTTATACCAGCATCACCACAAACATGAGGTGTGCTAAGGACAGTATGACTGCTGCCAAGTCACTAGGAAATAGGAATTTTCAGTTCCATTCAACCTATGGAGCTACAGTAGTATATGTGGACCATCTTTGAAATGTTATTACATGATATGTAACTATGTGTTCTAGGACCTTATTTTAGCCTACACATTATAAGTATTTAATAAATATGAATAAATTAATTAATTTGTTATATAAGTTATTAACTCATTCATTGACTCATTAATTTACTCAGGTTATCTATGTCTAAATACCTAACTGATTCAAAGTATATCATCATTTGGGTCATTTTGTCTTTCCAAATAAAGTGCATTGAAATCAAATACATATATTCATTTCTTGAGAAAGATATTAACTCATATCATCAGCTTGTCTAATACTACACTTTGCCCCCAATAGGATTCCCTAGCTGGGATTCTTATGGGAAAATTGAAACTCCGCATGCCAAAGCCTATTTAGCAAGACTGCCCACCAACCTGGAATTCTACCTGATAACTACCTCGGGCTGTTGACTATTGCTCTGGTTCGTGAGATTTGACTGCCCTTGTTATGGTAGTTTACATAACTTCAAATGTTCCTTGGTAACTGCAAAAGAATTTAGCTCACTCAAAATAGCAATACCTGTCAACTCTATGAACAGCTCACTGAACTTCACAGTAGCGTAATGCAGAATGCTGCTGTTTACCTTAATGTTATTTCTGGCATGTGTTCTTTGATCACATTACTTTTTCTTTTTTCCCACCTTATGTTTTTAACTTGGTAAATTTTCATCTCAGTCCAGGTTCAAAGACCAGATTAGTCTAGTTTAGCACTTCATTGTCATATATTTTCTTGATTAGTTGAACAGATTTTATTTCAAACATTACTAAGTACTTTTTACCTGACATTGTGGCATCCCATACTGCATCCTTGGCAAAGAGGCAGTTTACTTTCCCTGAATTGTGTGCATCATACAGAGTAATTTGCTCTATCAAATTTAAAACATTCTAAAACCAATTCTAGACCTGTCCATAAGACAACCAACACACATTGTACCCTATTACCCAGAAGTTTCCACACTTATGTAAGCATCAGAATCACCTGGTGGGCTAGTTAAAATAGATTGTAAGGTGGACATAACCCAGTATCTATGGATGGATGAATGAATAAACAAAATGTGATATATTCACATAAGGGAATATTATTTAGCCTTAAAAGGAAAGCAGTTCTGACACATGCTACAGCATACACGAACCTTGAGGACATTGTTAAGTGAAATAAGCAAGTCATAGAAAAGCACTCTATGATTCCACTTGTGTGAGGTACCTGGAGTAGTTGACTCTCAAAAACAGAAAAAAAATGGTAGTTTCCAGGATCTGGAAGGAGAGAGAATGGGGAGTTGTTTAGTGAATATAGAGTTTTAGTTTTGCAAGATGAAAAGAGTTCTGGAGATTGATTGCACAATGAGGTGAATGCACTTAACAGTACCAAATTGCACTTATAAAAATGGCTAAGATGATAAATTTTATGCTCTATGTATTTTATCACAATGAAGCAGATACACATACAGATTGCCAGGTGCCATGTCCAGAGTTACTGATATAATAAGTCTGAGTTGGAGCCTAAGAATGTGCATTTGTAACCAGTTCCTAGGTCATTCTGCTACTGCTGATTCTAAGCTAAATCTCTGAGAACCTCTGCAATGAATAAAGTTAGTGACAGCTTCAAAACTTCTATGCAAAAGGGTTTGAGATGTCAATCCAGTTGGAAGAAGCACAAGGGGATTTGCCTAGCCAGTTGGTATAGTAAGCACACTGTCTTTAAATTATATGTTTATTTGGAGAAGTCTTAATGGGAGAGTTGAAGAAATGATGACCATCTACATGCACCCCAAGACATCTCTTGTTACCTTTCTAATTTCTCAGGGTACTTAACAAATAATAGTATAAAGGGAAAAATACAAGGACTTGACATTTTTGCACTTAACCTTTCTTTTATTGTATATTTTTTTTAATTGGAAGCAAAATATGTAGGCATTTGTAAAACTGAATATGGGAAAATATGAAATTCTAATCAAGTGAAGAGATATATATTGAATATATACTATAAACAGAATATATATATATACATATATATATATATATATATATATATATATATATATATATTTCCATGCAAATTAAGCATAAAGCAATGTGATGACTCTTATCAAATTAAAATTCATGACATCCTCTGGGGTATGGTAGAATAGTAGTCTTGTCAGTTGCTTTTGAGAGTGTATACTACTCCAAGCACTCTGGAAGGATTTGAGCATGTATGTCAAATACCCATATCCTTTTACCCAGTAATCTCACATATAGAGATATAGCATAAAGAAGTAAAAGTGTAGAATATAAGAATATTTACGAAAACATAATATATACAAACAAAACCTGGGAACACTCTAAATGTGAAGGTGGAGACCAGTGATGGCTACACTAATTGCAATGTATCCAGACAAGAGAATTTGCAGGTTAGATGATATGTGTTTCCATAGGACTCCTCCACCACCTTTTCCTTGGGGACCCTAGTAAGGTCATAGTCCTTTTGTGGAAACAGATGTGGATGTTTGATAAGAGATGGCCTCTAGCCTTGTGAGATTGCAAGCTATAAAGGGCAGTATAAAACTAGCACTAAGCCTACCAATAAAGAAGCCAACACCGAGGTTGAAGGTGCAGCTCAGAGGTAGAACACTTGCCTAGCAGGGGAAAGAGTTCAATCCCCAGCACTAAAAAATTAAAAAGCTAACACTGAGGAAAGCAAGTGTGAGAGATGGAGAGAGAAATCAATTCTTATTATTGTGTGGATTCCTGGATCCCACTGTATCTAAAACTAGCTAGATTGCCTTTAATGTTCCAATAATAGGAACCAAGGAATGCCTCACTTCTTTTTTCTTGATCTCACAACTGTAAGATTCTTGACTACTATGCTGTCATTATGAATGATTTTTGTATCAATATATAAGAGTACACATTATATTATTAGCTCAATTTAAATATGTACAAGCTGCAGGAATATTTAAAATGTTTTGTGATGTTGTAGTATTTTAAACATTTTATTTTTAAATAAAATTTAAAAAGAAACAGCATCTTAATTCCTTGACTATTGAATATTATAAGAGAAAAGATTTGTTGCATAAAATGAATAGATGCACATTTCACAGATCACTTCTGGGTAAAATCAAATGGTTAATTGGCATAGAGGGAAATTTGGCAATACCTAACAAAACAATTCACTACAATGAGGCTGTTAAAAAAAGCATGAGTAATATTTTAGTGAGCTGTATTATACCGAAGTCTCTGTTCACATTGTTTAAGTGAAAAAAAAAAGCAACATCAAAACAGAAAACAGTATACTTAGAATGTTGCCTTTTATGTGATAAAAGGGTATGCATATGTGTATTCATTTTTGCAAAAGTAAATATAGGAGAATACACAAGAAAACTATTACAACCCAGGGAAAACCAAAATAAAAGCACAGTGAGATACCCACCAGAATGGATAAAATTAACAAGACAGAAATTATGATGTTTAGCAAATAAGAAGAACAAATGGAACTCTAATCCACTGCTGGAAGAAGTATTAATTGGAACATTCACTTCTAAAAACTCTTTGGCTATGTCCACTAAAGCCTGAACATACACATAGGACATGACCCAGTAATTGTCTTGTACTCACCAGAAATGCATATGTGCATGAAAATACACATACAAGAATGTATTATGACACACTATTGGTTAAGGCCCCAAACTAGGAAATATATCTCTGTCAACCACAAAATGGATAAATAATAGTGTACTGTATATGCAATACAATGGACTACATTAACAGAAATGAAAGAGTGAACACTCCTGCTAACACTCCTGCCACGCACTTCCTGGAAGGATCTCACAAAACATACTGTTGAGTGGAAGAATAATTATGCATTCCATATTATTTCACTTCTAGTTCAACATCTGGAAAAACCCAACCACAGTGTTTGGAATCAGGAGAGCAGTTGTTTCTGAGATAGTGCCAGAAAGGGCACAGGGCAATTTCTGGTTTCTGGGTAGGATTCCATTTCTGCATCTGGAAGGTGGATTCATGGACATGTTCAGATTATGGAAATACATCAAACTGTATCCTACAGTGTGAATATTTTACTGCATGTGTATTATACTTTGTAAAAGATTTAAAAACATATAAATAATTACACCTGAAAGGAGGAAGGCAGCAAGGTGGAGAGAGAAGGCTGGAAAGCAAGACATCTCTGAATCTATATTGTTCTATGATTTTGGGAATCATGTAATTGTTTTACATATTCAAAAATTCAGTAAAAAGGAAGAAAAAAATGAATGCTTGTATTAAAGGGAGGTAATTGAAACTGTTTTGCCAGGTGTTAAATTCCAAGGGAGGGGTGTATGTGTGTGTGTGTTTTAGGGCTTAAAATAAGTCTGAGAATGGACAAGACCAGGTCATCTGAAATGCTACAGTGATAATTCTGGATGTAGTCTAACACCTTGGAAAAAATCATGAATGCTAAAAGCACAAGCCCTAGAGAAACAAAGGAGGAAGGTAGAAAAAATGAGCAGCTGGAAAAGCACTTATTGTCATCCAAAACAAACAGATGTACTGTGGTTAGGCACGTACTAACTTAATAGCCTCAAGGAATTGACAAAAATATGTCTGTGAAGCTGTGAAATCAAGTCAGGTGACTGTGTAAGCCAAGAGTAAATTAAATGCTCAGAGCTTCCATTGGTTTGGAATCAGTTGTTCAATAAGTCTGAGAATGAAAAAGGTAGTCATGTGGTTCGTAAATAGTTCTTATTGTGCAGCTTTAGCTTCTTCTTCTAACTGCTTGATGCCCAAGAGTTTCCCAAATGTTCCTAACCTAATGGGGGTAGTTGATAATGAGAAAAGGCCCAGAACCTTCGTCTTTGGGAGAGGCAAGAAGTATACTGTTACAGGTACATATAAGGAATAATATTAATCTCATGTGGAAATTCTGACACCCAAAGAATCCTATACCACAAATAGGGTTAGAAGTTTGAACACTCTTCTAGTTTAGGGTTTTAAATCTGGTTTGGGGACTTATTACTTTTGTGACTTGAGCCATGATTTTTAATTTCCTTGAGCCTCAGTTTTCCTCATATGTAAAATGTTAAGGAATGCAATTGGGTTTTTCTAATATTTATCTGATAAGGTATATGAAGTGTTTAATACATCCTAAGTGTTTTATTTATTTTATTGCATTATATTGGTGATTAAACCCATGTAGCTACATCTCCAACCCTTGTTATTTTATATTGAGACAGGGTCTCACTAAGTTGCCCAGACTGGCCTTGAATTTGTAATCCTCCTGCCTCCGCCTCCTGAATAGCCTGGCTATAGACATGTGCCACCATGCCTGGCAGTCTAAGAATTTTAACATTATCATGATGCCATGCTATATCTTGTCTTTATGCATTACTAACCAGAAAAAATAAAGTGAATGAAACATTGATCGATAAACATTGATTCACCACCTACTATGTGTTAGGTACCTCATAAAGCATTTACATGACATAGAATTTTTATTTTATTTAAACTTAGAAAATTCTTATGAGATTACAAATGAGAAAATGATACTCAATATCACACAACAAATAAGAGGCAGAATTCTGAGTGCTCTGACTTCAAAAATTATTTTTCTTAACTATAAGACAACAACTGTGAAAAAAAGACCCCATATAAGGGTGTTAGCCTGTGATTGCAATGAAGGCATTTATTAGTAATTCATAAATTAACACCTATACACCATGAAATAGCCAATAGGACTTACTCCCACTCAAAACAGACAGAGACCATCTTATTTGGAAGATGGAGGTGGGCTGGAATAGTCAAAATGTGGGTAAGCTGGAGCTGGAGGCCTGAAGAACAATAACTTGGCACAGAAGTGTCTTTTGAATGAATGAGGATATTTAATATAGAAAAAAAAAGCATCCTCAGTCATTATAAGTCCCTGGAAGAAACGGAGGTCAGAATTTAGGGGGCAAAGAAAAACAAGAGGACTTGGGTCAAAGAACCATGTTCTAAACCAGTCAGCCATTAAAGAACAAAAAACTAAAATTATCCTGAAAAATCCAAGAAAGACAAATGGCTGCTGAAGATACACACAACAGGTACATATATACTGATGTTCAGAGGTCCAAACCAGTCAGAAGTCATCAGTGGAGAGAATATGTGTGTGCAAGACATGAACCAATACAGTTCAAGCCAGTCAGTAGAATAAACAGGGAAGGAAGAAAATATAGACTAAGCATGGAGGCCCAACCAGTTTACATCTGTGCCTCCCAGTATCTTTTTAGATAAATAATACAGTAAGGATAAGTATTGTCTCATGAAACTTTTAATGTGTATTCTGGATTCCATTCTTTTTTTTAAAAAAAACTATGGGACATGGCCAAAATATTTTGAAATCTTCTGCTTTAGGGACAATGAGACCTACTAAGAAACTATGCCCTTGTCAATAATAGTTAGGGAAATGAACTACATGATTTTTCTGAAAGAAGAAATATGTTCAAATATGTCCCTCAACAAGCATTTTTACCTTGATAAAAATCACCATGTCCCAAGGTCTATTTTATAGTTCTATCAGTAATGAAATGTGATTGTGCATCCCATGAAGAGAAGGCCCATATTTTAGGACTGACTCATTCACTAATTTCCAAGGAAACGTATAACTGCACACAGCTATTTTGAACATTGACTTTCTATGGGAAAAAGTCTGCATGGAAAGTCACATGAGGATGAGGTCTGAGGCAAGACGAATCAGAATAATAGGAATTATTTGATAATGTAAGTGATAGTGACATCTGGGTATGAAAACTCTCTCTGGTAATAATAATTAACAATATTTATCATTTCATTAAAAGCTAACTACATGTCAGGCAAGCACTCAAACACTTTGTATCTAATTTAATCTTTACCCTATGAGATTTTTCCCTGCAGAGATGTTCCTGCCAAGCAAATGGCATATTTTTTTTAATTTTTTTATTGATTATTTAAAGCATTACATAGCTCATGATATATCATCTTTCATACATTAGACTCAAATTGTGTTTTGAACTCCCATTTTCACCCCAAATATAGATTGCAGAATCACATCTGTTACATATTCACATTTTTACATAATGCCATATTAGTGGGAGGGGAGGGGAGGGGGGGGATGGTAGGGGATAGGAAAGGTAGCAGAATACAACAGACACTAATATGGCAAATGGCATATTGATGGCAATCAGTCAACCTACCCCTCTTCTGAACTAATGCTAACAAATACCTACTTGAACTCTGTTTCCCTAGACTCTACTAAGCCTGCTCACTAACACCATGTTCCCCTCCTTGCCTAAGCATTCTCCTAAAGGTACTCAGTAGTGGCAGTGAAGACACAAGACACAACATAACATGAAAATTTTCCAGATAATTACTTGTTGTTAAACAATTTCAAATATTTTTATATGAAGCTAGTAGATATATTAAAAAGTACAAGATGAAATTTGAATAAATACTAAGGATAAACCTCAAAAAAATTTCACCCTTGAAACAAAAATTTTGAGAGTTTCTTTCAGGGTACATAGTGGAAAAATTTAAAAATCAGTATTATAACACAAGGGTAACTCAAAACAGTTCAAGCGGCCTAAGTTTCTGAGTTATAATCATGTATTTTTCAATTTTCCTACAAGAATTAATTGAACTGGGTGTTTAAATTTCATGAGCCCTGTATTGATCATTAGACTCTGCCTATAGATAGCTAATTTTATCTATTAACACTTTTTCAAAATTATAATTATTCTCTTCCTCTGACTAAAAAAGCAGAATATAAATGTATTGTAGAAAGTTTCAAAACTCTTGAGCAACATAAAGAAAAACATTTTAAGTGTCTTAAATGCTTCAATAAAAAATAAGATTATATAATTTCCTATGTGACTGAGAACTATTCTCAATTCTAGGGCTAAACCATGAGTAGAGAGTCAAAATCCTTGCCCAATTCTTCATTCTTGTAGATATTCATATAGATGTAAACACAGACATAGGCATATAAGCACACATGACATTTTTAAGGATTGGGATATTACTACACATATTTTAATTAGATTATTTTAATTTAATACTGTGTTGTAAACATTATTTTATTTTATTACATTTTCATGTATAGTTGTTTAAATCCATGTAATAATTTATTTTAGGAATACAACATATATTACCTAATAAACTTGGAGGTTTGTGTTGTCTTCAATTTTTCATTCTTATAAATATACTAAGATGAATCTTTTTATAGACAAATTTTTATGCCTATCTCTGACTATTTCTTTAGATAAAGTCTTCTCAAACCAACATAATCCTCTTTTGGGGCCCAAGGATTGCATATATTTGAGATTTTTGAAGCATTGCTGAATTGTATCACAGGAGTATTTATATCAGCTTACATTTTTAAATGAAGTTTATATTAATATCTATTTTCTCACACCCTCAACAACACTAGGTATTTATTATTAAAAATTTTAAACTAATTTGTAGGTGAAAATTGGTTTCTTATTTTAATATGCTTTTTTAATCTCTTGTGAGTCAAATATTTATTGGCCTCTCTATTGAATTGTCTTTTCATGTCTGTTCCTTGGTTATTTTTCTAGAGAAAAAAATCTTTTTTTCTCTCCTATTTGTAATGGTTTTTAAAAGTAAAATACATAATGACTTTTTTGTCTACTATATATTATATAACTATTTTTCAGTTTATAACTTGCCTTTTCATTTATTTACTGAGTTTTTTTACCTTAAAGAGTTTTAAAGTTTTATGTGGCCACATTTATCAATAATTTCATTTTATAACTTCTGGTTTGTAACTTAGAGGGTCCTCTACCACCTTCTGGTTCTGAAGAATAACATCAAAAAATATGTCAGACACATTAAAAGTATTTCCTAGGTTTGAAAGAAGCAAAATGATCCTTCAGAAGGAATTGCGGTTTTAGTGTTATGCTCAGATAGAGAGAGGTAGAGACAGGGACCAGTCGTAGATGGTGCTTTGAGGCATGAATATTACTGGCTTTTCTTTCCAGAAAGAGACAAGATGCTCACTATCTCTCAGGTAAGGCCAAAGAATTTGTATTTCACAAGCTCCAAAGTGAGGCTTGAGGCTATTTCCCTCTATATTGTGTTTCATAACAACTGAAAATATTGAAATTTATTAATGTAACAAACAATTTGAATTTATTTTATTCCTTTCTAATCTAATGACTTTCTCTAATCGAACACAAATAAACTTAAATTTTCAGCATGAATATTCTCTGGTGTACCTGTCCCCTCTCAACAGTGACTACTCAAGATTTAGTCAAGTAAAACAAACATGGTCCAGGCACTAGGGTTCAGAAAGCCTCCATGACTGCTAAACACCTGAGGTGCTCCTGAACTCCTGAGATGCTCCTAAACTCCTCAGTGGCTAGACTAGCTCTGATTGAGTATGAGGCAGGGGTAGGTCTCTACTTTCCTACATCAGTTCATAGTGCAGATATCCCTGTGGTGAATGTTGATTCAAACTCTGCTCTGAGCTAGAATGCAATTCTTTTCTTTTTTTTTTTTATTCTTGGTCGTTCAAAACATTACATAGTTCTTAATATATCATATTTCACAGTTTGATTCAAGTGGGTTATGAACTCCCATTTTTACCCCGTATACAGATTGCTTTATCACATCAGTTACACTTCCATTGATTTACATATTGCCATTCTAGTGTCTGTTGTATTCTGCTGTCTATCCTATTCTCTACTATCCTCCCTCCCCTCCACTCCCCTCCCCTCTCCTCTTCTCTCTCTACCCCCTCTACTATAAATCATTTCTTCCACTTGTATTATTCTTCTCTTACCCCTCATTTCCTCTTATATGTAATTTTGTATAACCCTGAGGATCACCTTCCATTTCCATGCAATTTCCCTTCTCTCTCCCTTTCCCTCCCACCTCTCATCCCTGTTTAATGTTAATCTTCTCAAGCTCTTCGTCCCTACTCTGTCCTTAGTTACTCCCCTTATATCAAAGAAGTCATTCGGCATTTGTTTTTTAAGGATTGGCTAGCTTCACTTAGCATAATCTGCTCTAATGCCATCCATTTCCCTCCAAATTCTATGATTTTGTCATTTTTTAATGCAGAGTAATACTCCGTTGTGTATAAATGCCACATTTTTTTTATCCATTCATCTATTGAAGGGCATCTAGGTTGGTTCCACAATCTTGCTATCGTGAATTGTGCTGCTATGAACATCGATGTAGCAGTGTCCCTGTAGCATGCTCTTATTAGGTCTTTAGGGAATACACCGAGAAGGGGAATAACTGGGTCAAATGGTGGTTCCATTCCCAGCTTTCCAAGAAATCTCCATACTGCTTTCCAAATTGGCTGCACCAATTTGCAGTCCCACCACCAATGTACAAGTGTACCCTTTTCCCCACATCCTCTCCAGCACTTGTTGTTGGACTTCATAATGGCTGCCAATCTTACTGGAGTGAGATGGTATCTTAGGGTGGTTTTGATTTGCATTTCTCTGACTGCTAGCGATGGTGAGCATTTTTTCATGTAATTATTGATTGATTGTATGTCTTCCTCTGAGAAGTGTCTGTTCAGGTCCTTGGCCCATTTGTTGATTGGGTTATTTGTTATCTTATTGTCTAATTTTTTGAGTTCTTTGTATACTCTGGATATTAGAGCTCTATCTGAGGTGTGAGGAGTAAAGATTTGTTCCCAGGATGTAGGCTCCCTGTTTACCTCTCTTATTGTTTCTTTTGCTGAGAAAAAACTTTTTAGTTTGAGTAAGTCCCATTTGTTGATTCTAGTTGTTAACTCTTGCGCTATGGGTGTCCTATTGAGGAATTTGGAGCCCAACCCCACAGTATGTAGATCATAGCCAACTTTTTCTTCTATCAGACGCCGTGTCTCTGATTTAATATCAAGCTCCTTGATCCATTTTGAGTTAACTTTTGTGCATGGCGAGAGAAAGGGATTCAGTTTCATTTTGATGCAAATGGATTTCCAGTTTTCCCAGCACCATTTGTTGAACATGCTATCCTTCCTCCATTGCATGCTTTTAGCCCCTTTATCAAATATAAGATAGTTGTAGTTTTGTGGGTTGGTTACTGTGTCCTCTATTCTGTACAATTGGACCACCCGCCTGTTTTGGTACCAGTACCATGCTGTTTTTGTTACTATTGCTCTGTAGTATAGTTTGAAGTCTGGTATCGCTATAACCCCTGATTCACACTTCCTGCTTAGCATTGTTTTTTGCTATTCTGGGTCTTTTATTTTTCCAAATGAATTTCATAATTGTTTTATCTATTTCTACAAGAAATGCCGTTGGGATTTTGATTGGCATTGCATTGAACTTATAGAGAACTTTTGGTAATATCGCCATTTTGATGATGTTAGTTCTGCCTATCCATGAACAGGGTATATTTTTCCATCTTCTAAGATCTTCTTCTATATCTCTCTTTAGGGTTCTGTAGTTTTCATTGTATAAGTCTTTCACCTTTTTTGTTAGGTTGATTCCCAAGTATTATATTTTTTTGGGAGATATTGTGAATGGAGTAGTTGTCCTCATTTCCATTTCAGAGGATTTGTCGCTGATATACAGGAATGCCTTTGATTTATGCGTGTTGATTTTATATCCTGCCACTTTGCTGAATTCATTTATTAGCTCTAATAGTTTCTTTGTAGACCCTTTTGGGTCTGCTAGGTATAGAATCATGTCATCTGCAAATAGTGATAATTTAAGTTCTTCTTTTCCTATTTTTATGCCTTTAATTTCTTTCGTCTGTCTAATTGCTCTAGCCAGTGTTTCGAGGACTATGTTGAACAGAAGTGGTGAGAGAGGGCAACCCTGTCTTGTTCCAGATTTTAGAGGGAATGCCTTCAATTTTTCTCCATTCAGAATGATGCTGGCCTGTGGCTTATCATAGATTGCTTTTACAATGTTGAGATATGATCCTGTTATCCCTAATTTTTCTAGAGTTTGAACATAAAGGGATGCTGTACTTTGTCAAATGCTTTTTCTGCATCTATCAAGATGATCATATGGTTCTTATTTTTAAGTCTATTGATGTGGTGAATAACATTTATTGATTTCCGTATATTGAACCAGCCTTGCATCCCAGGGATGAATCCTACTTGATCATGGTGTATAATTTTTTTGATATGTTTTTGAATCCGATTCACCAGAATTTTATTGAGGATTTTTGCATCTAGGTTCATTAGAGATATTGGTCTGTAGTTTTCTTTCTTTGAAGTGTCTTTGTCTGGTTTAGGCATCAGGGTGATGTTGGCCTCGTAGAATGTCTTTGGAAGTTCTCCCTCTTTTTCTATTTCCTGAAATAGCTTGAAAAGTATTGGTGTTAGTTCCTCTTTAAAGGTTTTGTAAAACTCTGCTGTATACCCATCCGGTCCTGGGCTTTTCTTAGTTGGTAGTCTTTTGATGGTTTCTTCTAGTTCCTCAATTGTTATTGGTCTGTTTAGGTTGTCTATATCCTCCTGACTCAATCTGGGCAGATCATATGACTTAAGAAATTTATCGATGCCTTCACTATCTTCTATTATATTGGAGTATAAGGATTCAAAATAATCTCTGATTATCTTCTGTATTTCTGAAGTGTCTGTTGTGATATTGCCTTTTTCATCCCGTATGCTAGTAATTTGAGTTCTCTCTCTTCTTCTCTTCGTTAGCATGGCTAAGGGTCTGTCGATTTTATTTATTTTTTCAAAGAACCAACTTTTAGTTTTGTCAATTTTTTCAATAGTTTCTTTTGCTTCGATTTCATTAATTTCAGCTCTGATTTTAATTATTTCTTGCCTTCTACTTCTTTTGCTGTTGTTTTGCTCTTCTTTTTCTAGGATTTTGAGATGAAGTATGAGATCATTTATTTGTTGGTTTTTTCTTTTTTTAAGGAATGAACTCCAAGCAATGAATTTTCCTCTTAGAACTGCTTTTAGTGTGTCCCATAGATTCCGATATGTTGTGTCTGTGTTTTCATTTAACTCTAAGAATTTTTTAATTTCCTCCTTGATGTCTTCTAAAACCCATTGATCATTCAGTAACCTATTGTTCATTCTCCAAGTGATGCATGATTTTTTCTTCCTTCTTTTATTGTTGATTTTCAGTTTCATTCCATTATGATCAGATAAGATGCATGGTATTATCTCTACTCCTTTACATTGTCTAAGAGTTGCCCTGTGACATAATATATGATCTATTTTTGAGAAGGATCCATGTGCTGCTGAGAAGAAAGTGTAACTGCTTGATGTTGGGTGGTATATTCTATATATGTCAATTAAGTCTAGGTTGTTAATTGTGTTATTGAGTTCTATAGTTTCCTTATTCAACTTTTGTTTGGAAGATCTATCCAGTGGTGAGAGAGGTGTGTTGAAGTCTCCCATGATTATTGTATGGTGGTCTATTAGACTCTTGAACTTGAGAAGAGTTTGCTTGATGAACATAGCTGCACCATTGTTTGGGGCATATATATTTATGATTGTTATGTCTTGTTGGTGTATGGTTCCCTTGAGCAGTATGTAGTGTCCCTCTTTATCCCTTTTGATTAACTTTGGCTTGAAATCTATTTTATTTGATATGAGTATGGACACTCCTGCTTGTTTCCGAAGTCCATATGAGTGATATGATTTTTCCCAACCTTTCACCTTCAATCTATGTATATCTTTTCCTATCAAATGCGTCTCCTGTAGGCAGCATATTGTTGGGTCTTGTTTTATGATCCATTCAACTAGCCTGTGTCTCTTAATTGGTGAGTTTAAGCCATTAACATTTAGGGTTATTATTGAGATTTGGTTTGTTCTTCCAGCCATATTTGTTTATTAATGTTACTAAACCTGATTTGTTTTCCTCTTTGATTACTTTCCCCCCTTTACTGTCCTACCTCCCACTGTTGGTTTTCATTGTTATTTTCCATTTCCTCTTCCTGTAATGTTTTGCCAAGGATTTTTTGAAGAGATGGTTTTCTGGCTGCAAATTCTTTTAACTTTTGTTTATCATGGAAGGTTTTAACTTCATCATCCATCCTGAAGCTTAATTTCGCCAGATACACGATTCTTGGTTGGAACCCATTTTCTTTCAGTGTGTGAAATATGTTATTCCAGGATCTTCTAGCTTTCAGAGTCTGTGTTGAGAGACCAGCTGTTATCCTGATTGGTTTACCCCTAAATGTAATCTGCTTCCTTTCTCTTGTAGCTTTTAAAATTCTCTCCTTATTCTGTATGTTGGGCATCTTCATTATAATGTGTCTAGGTGTGGATCTCTTATGATTTTGCACATTCGGCGTCCTGTAGGCTTCTAGGATTTGGGATTCTGTCTCATTCTTCAAGTCTGGGAAGTTTTCTCGTATTATTTCATTGAATAGATTGTTTATTCCTTTGGTTTGGAGCTCTGTGCCTTCCTGTATCCCAATGACTCTTAAGTTTGGTCTCTTTATGTTATCCCATATCTCTTGGATGCTCTGCTCATGGTTTCTTAACACTCTTGCTGAGCTGTCTATGTTCTTTTCAAGTTGAAATACTTTGTCTTCATTGTCTGATGTTCTATCTTCTAAGTGATCTACTCTGCTGGTAGTATTCTCAATTGAGTTTTTAAGTTGGTTTATTGCTTCCTGCATTTCTAGGATTTCTATTTGTTTGTTTTTTATTACCTCTATCTCCCTGTGAAAATGATCTTTTGCTTCCTGGATTTGTTTATGTAATTCCTTGTCAAAGTGATCTTTCATTGTCTGATTTTGCTGTCTCATGTCTTCCTTGAGACTCCAGATCATCTGAAGCGTGTATATCCTGAACTCTTTATCTGACATTCCATCTGTTGCAGCTATTACCTCTTCTAAAGTTGAGTTGACCTGCATTGCTTGTGGTCCTTTCTTTCCTTGTCTTTTCATACTGCTCGCGTTTCTTTCTGCTTGGTGAAACTGTTGTGTTTTTGAAATTTTCCCCCTATTTATTTATATTGCTCTTGTATAGTTGGAAAATCTCCCTTGCAGGGTGGGTAGTGGCTGTGCTCCTCCTCTAATTAGGGTGATCTGTCTACCACGCTGGTCGGTCGCAGGTCTGCCCACCCTGCGGGCGCGGGTAGCAGCTCTGCTCTGCCCCCACTCCAATTGTGGTGACGTGACTACCACGCCCTCGGGTCGTTGGGCCTGATCCGGATGTGGGCAGCGGCTCTGCTCGGCCCCTACTCCAACTGGTGTGACGTGTCTACCATGCTGGCAGGCCTAGACCCGCCAGTGGGTCGCAGGTCTGCCTACCTTGCGGGCTCGGGCGGCAGTTCTGCTCAGCCCCCACTCCAAATGGGGCTACCTGACTGCCTCTCCAACAGGTTGCTGGGCCTTTTCCGGACACGGGCGGTGGCTCTGCTCCACCCCCACTCCAACCAGTGTGACGTGACTGCCTCGGTGCTACGTGTCCACCACGCTGGCAGGCTACCGGGCCTGTCCTGCCAGTGGGTCGCAGGTCTGCCTACCTTGCAGGCTCAGACGGCTGCTCTGCACAGCCCCTACTCCAAATGGGGTGACTTTGCTACCCCGCCGTCGGGTCGCTGGTCCTGTTCCAGGCGTGGGCGGCTACTCTCTTCTGCCCCAGCTGCAGTTGGGGTGTCGTGATACCACACTGGCGGGTCACTTGGCCTGTTCTGGGTGCAGGCGGCAGCTCCACTCTGCCCCTCTGGCCCCCACAGCACCCAGCAGGACCTGGACCGAGATGCAGTTACCGCGGGTTCCCCAGCCCTGGGCCAAAGCAGCTCAGGAGCCAGAACCCGGCCGCTCTGAGCTCGGTGCATGCTCTTCTAGGAGCAGGCTCCAAGAATCAGTCTCCGCGGGTTCCCCAGCCCTGGGCCAAAGCAGCTCCGGGAACCAGAGCCCGGCCGCTCCAAGCTCTCCGAACTCGGTGCACGCTTTGCTGAAAGCAGGCTCAAAGACGCAGTCTCCGCGGGTTCCCCAGCCCTGGGCCAAAACTGTTCCGGGAGTCAGAACCCAGCCGCTTCAAGCTCGGTGCACGCTCCACTAGGAGCTGGCTCCAATACACAGTCTCCACAGGTTCCCCAGCCCTGGGCCAAAGCAGCTCCGGGAACCAGAACCCGGCGGCTCAGAGCTCGGTGCACGCTTTACTAGGAGTGAGCCCCCAGGAGTAGTCTCCACAGGTTCTCTAGCCCTGAGCCTGAGTGATCTGTCTGCGAGACGCAGGCAAATACCAGCCTGAAATCACCTGTTCTGTAGCTGAATGAGCTGAGATCAGTAGAAAACAGGGATGATTACGTCAGCTCTCCAAGATGGCGGCCGCTGTCCTCCTCCGTGGTCCGACCGGTGTCGAGAACCGAACTGAACCGCTTCTCTCCTCCGTCTCAAAGCCAGAACTCAGCACTAAGCATGACCATTGCACCGCTGGCAGGAGCCCCCAGAATCCGCATCACTGCACCCCCGCTCCGGCACCTCACCGCTTCCCAGTGCGCCGCAGACTCCAGCCGCAGGGCGATCCGCCGATCAGGCAATGCGACCCTCCGTGCGGAGAAATCGCCCGAGTCCGAGCCCCCGAAGCTGAACCTCGCGCGATGGAAATCCCTCCACTAGATTCTGGAGCACCTCAATTTCGCTGGAAATTCCCAACAAGACAGCCTTCAGCTGTTTCACCTCGTCTTTCTCCCACACAGTGACACAGCGCACGGGGTGATGCACTCCCTTCGCCGCCATCTTCCGCTCCCCCACATTAGAATCTCATAGTATGAGTTCGTACTTTCATTATATTATGACAAAATTCCTGAGATAATTAACTTATAAGAGAAAAGTTTTATTTAGCTCACAGTTCTGGAGGTTCCCGTCTAAAATCAAGGAGACCCTTTACCTTGGACCTCAGGTGGTGTTGTCAGATGACGGTGGTGGCGGGCGAGTAACCCAATTCTTTTATTTTTAAGGACCAACTTCCCATTTCTGAGATTTATATTTGTTTTCTTTTTTTTTCTTTTTTTTGTGGGATACATTTTATTGTTGAATATAACTTTAAGGTATAATGTTTAACATGGCAAGTCGAAAGATTGGCTGAAAGAGATGTTTGTCTCTAGGCTGGACCTCTGTCTCTCATGGATATACACAGGATCTCTTACAGTGGAGTTGTGGTTTGGACAAAATATTTGCTGAATTGGATTGAAGCATGGGATGAGGACAGGATGAAGGGAAGCAATCTGTTTAAGAGCAAGGCCAACTTCATGCTTCTACCACCTGTGCAATAGCATGGTGCTTAGGAAGGCCTTCCATCCCTGGTTTAATGCCTCACTGTTGCTGTCTTTGAATTATTACATTTTTTATTTTTTGCAGTTCTGGGGATTAAACTCTGAATCTCTTGTATACTAGGTAAGTACTGTACCACTGAGCTATATCCTGGGTCCCAAAATTGTTAGTAACTTTGAATAAAGGGCCCTACATCTTTTTTTTATTATTATTATTGGTTGTTCAAAACATTAAGAATGATAGCAAGTCAGATCTCAAAGCCAGTTAATACACCTTGCCCTCAACCGCATCACCCTTATGTAAAAGCGAGTCTCTGGACTTATTCTTCAATCCACACTGCTCTGTGTGTCCCCTCCAAAGACCTTTGCTTTTCTTCCCCACTGAGTCCTGAAATCCCTGCTACTCCAAATTAGCTCCCCCATAGACTTCCATGATTTGCTTTGTCTTGGAGTCATCCTAGACCCTTTCTTTATTCCCCACATTCAGACATCAGTCCTGGAAGATGATGTTCTCAGTATCTCTCCAACTTGTCCAATTATAGATATTGCACTTTTGGTCTATACCCTGAAAGGTAACATGGTGCAGAAATAAATATGCAGATGGTTTGACATCAGAAAGACCTGTAAGGTAACATGGTGCAGAAATAAATATGCAGATGGTTTGACATCAGAAAGACCTGTACTTGAATTTCACATTGATTGCTTAACTGACTGGCAGTGGGAACAATTTCTAAGACTGAGTTCTTCGTAAATTGCTAATCCAAACTGCCTCACCAGCCTGCTGGATGGGTCAGTGAGAGGGCAGGAGTGAAAACTCTCCATGTCTGCTTCCTCCCACAGGTCTTCCACTAATAGTGGTTGCCTTTGCCCTTGGTACAGGGAATTGAATGGCGGTGGTAGGGGGAGACGAGTTTAAACACAGAGTCACATCTCCAGCCCTTTACTTTATTTTATTTTTAAAAATTTGAGACAGGATCTCACCAAGTTGATTAGGGCCTTGCTTAGTTGCTGAGGCTGGCCTCAAATTTGCTATCCTACTGTCACAACCTCCCTAGCTGCTGGAATTACAGGTATGCGCTACCAAGTCTTGCTTGTTCTTCCCTTTTGATCAAAGTTTCTTAACAGTTCCTCTGGTCTCCAAATGAACATCCACATATCCACCAGAGCAGACTTTCTCAACCAGAAATTTGACTTTAAAAAGCGATTAAAGCATGTGTGGTGGTGCACGCTTGTAATCACAGCAGCTCGGGAGGCTGCGGCAGAAGGATGGCTAGTTCAAAGCCAGCCTCAGCAAAAGCAAAGTTCTAAGCAGCTCAGTGAGACCCTGTCTCTAAATAAAACACAAAATAAGGCTGGGCATGTGGCTCAGTGGCCCAGTGGCCCTGAGTTCAATACCCAACACCCTCCCCACCCCTAAAAAAAAAGCAACTAGATCTTTCCATTGCTCATAGGACAAATCTACTCTAGAAGGTGCACCCCGCCCTCACTGATCTCCATCTGCTTCATCCTCTGTACCTCCCCTTCTAGACACTTCCAGAACTTATGCACCAAACTGTGCCATGCTTTCCTGTCTATCTCCCATCCATACCTCAGATAGCCTTCCCTTTCCTCAACCTTGTCCAACTAACAACTTCATGTTATTCACTCCTTAAGACCTACCTTAAGTAGCTCCAACTTTTTGAATTTTCATGAATGATTTATATAATTGAAATTTTCTCCTTTTCTGTGGCTATTATACTTTTATATATAAAACTTAATTAGTTCCATCCCTTATATTATGGTAGTGTGGTAACTATTTGTATGTCCGGTTTCCTACCAGACTCTGAGTTTACTGACAGTTAATTCCAAGGATTACATAGCCTTACATGGCCAAGACCTACCAAACATTTTAACACTAACTCCTCAAGGCCACATCTCAAGTTATACTGAATATCAAAAAATGAACTCACATCACATAATTAATATAACTTTGTGCTATATTTGTAAAGGATTTTTATAATCTAGCTTTAAAACTATTTAAGTACAAGTAACTGGTATAATTGTTACATGACTCTGATTTCTAGGCAATTTATTAAGCAGATTCAGAATTCTCCCCAAGTAGAAAACCTAGCTTAGAATAATTTTTAGATATAATGAAATACAAATTAACAGTATTTTTAACAGAGATTTAGTGAAACAATTTTTGTTTTGCCATATTTTTCTTTTTAATTTTTTGGGAACCAGTAAGTCTCAAGTTTTTTGTGCCCTTGAAAAGTTCATGGGACATAAGGACTGTTCTTATATTATAGTTGACCATAACATCCTTCTGCCGATACAAGCTAAGTACAAAATAAATAATAGGTGTTTTGATGAATTAATAAATAACTCTTTTGTATTTTGAGATTTTGTCACCATTTAGTCTTTGCCAAGTACCTGGCATATGTGTAGTGTGTGTGTGTGAGACAGATAGATACACACACACACACACACACACACACTTGTAAATATACATATATATATATTATTTATTAATATATAATTTTATATATACATATATATATAAATTCTTTTGGTAAGCTCACCATTATTTCCATTTCCTTAGATGAAAAAAACCGATACTCAGGAATATTAAGGAACTTATCACCCAGTAAATTAATGGCAGATCCAGGATCCACCAGGCTGTAGGACTTTAAGATTGAGTCTTAACAACTATATAACATTTAGTTCATTAAACAATTTGACAGCTTCATCACTCATAAATAATTATGTATTTCTCAAAATATATAGCATCTAGGAAAGTATTTGGAACATAGTTGGTACTCAAAAATAATTTGAATAGTTTATTAAGGATCAAAAATAATTGCCTTGTGCTTGAATAGAAATAGGTGAGCTTGGAGTTTCTATCATGTACACCCATAGCTGCTAATCTTTCCTTGTTAGATGCCTGGATTGAATCTAATAAACTTGCTTCTTCCATTGTCTCCCTGTCTAAACTATGAGCTCCATGAGGACAAGGATCATGTCTATCTCAGTCACCTTTGTACCCTAGTTTCACGCATGCTGTCCGACACATGTATTCATTGAACTGGTTAGTTTCGTAAGTACCTACCTGGTACAAATAATTGTATCAGGAAAGGAATAAAAACTAAGCCTTTTGTCAATAAGTAGTCTATACTCTAGTTAGGATTAAAGAATCATAGCACAATATTTCTAAAGCTAAATGTCATCAAATCAGTTATATGGCAACATCTCAAAAGACTTCCCCACTTTTTCCTATCTATAGAATCTCATAAAGGGCATAATATGAAAAAATTGCGATAATTCTGCTAATATTCCTTTAGCATATGAAAATATGATTAAGATGTAAGAAGAGAATGAAAAACATCAAGTTCATAATGATATGCAAATTATATTGATCTAATCAGTCATGTTTGCTGTCATAAAGAAGTCCACAATTATAAAATATTTCACATATTGTGTGAATGTTATTATAGTGTACATCATCATCGTTAAGCACCCATCTGTGTAAGGCATCCTGCTAGGTACTATGCAAAAGACTTTAATTAAAACATATTTAATTTCTATACTTTGCAAATCAAGATCACTCGTATAATGTTCTCTGTTCCGCAAAAAGTTCATTGATACTTTGTTTCAAATTATTTGAGTAATCAGATCCCATTATATTGACACTTTCACTTACCTTCATAAATTAACTATAAAAGGTGAATCCTGAAGAATGTTGATTTAACTAAGCTTATACATGTCATTTTCCAATTTATTTATTCATATTTATATTGATTTTTTAAAGAAATTCCTTCTATGTGACTCAACACTTAGCCATAGCTTTCATTTTTATTTCTAAATTTATCATTTGATTTACAGCCTTTTTTCCTTAAGACTTCATATAATCACAATTTTTAGTCTTTTGGCTGTAGTTTCTGTCTTGGTGTGGATTTTTTTGTTGTTGTTGCTGTTGTTGTTTTGGTTTTTTTTTTAATTGTTTGTTTTAGTTGTAGATGGACACAATACCTTTATTTTACTTATTTATTTTTATGTGGTGCTGAGGATTGAACCCAGTGCCTCACACATGCTACCACTGAGCTACTTAGCCCTACTGTGTTATTTTTAAATTCTATTTATAATTTTATCTTTTAGATATAAATCTTCAATTCATTTATAATTTATATTTTGGATTATAATTTGAAACTGTTTTGCCAGTTATCTTCACATTATTAATTGAGGTTTTCATACTTTCTCTACCAATTAGAAATAATAACTTTTACATTCCTAAATCTCCATACATACATAAACTATTCATTAATCTCCTTATTCTTTCTCTAATACTGTGTAATTAACTTACTTTGTCTTCATGTATCAAATTCTGGTATAGAGCACATTTTTGTTGCAATTATGAATGGAGTATTTTCTTTGTCAGCCTAACTTTCTGTCTTCTTATTACACATATGGAAAATAAATCTTTCAAATCTTTGTCTTTAGTTCTTTTAGCTATTTTAGTTGATTAACTTGGGTCATTGAGAGAGAGAATTTCATTACCAATAAATAATGATAACTTTATCTCTCCTTTCCAATATTAACACCATATTGCTTATGTATCACTCCCTATAAATAATAACTATCCTTCCCAATGCTTATATCATATCACTTTATCTCTTCCCTTTTTTGTCTTATCACACTGGCTAGAACTTTTAGATCAATACTCAACTCTAGTAGACAAAATGAAAAAATTGTCTTCTTTGAGCGGGAAAATTATCTAAATAAGAGCATTATATATTAAAAGTAATTAGCAAATGACCATTTGCTGTTCTACAACTGTTGTGAACCCAGTAATAATCAACAGTCACATTCATCTCTGAGAAGCAACTCTATCAAGCATTCTGTAGGTTTTGTTGATAATCCTAAAACATTCTACCAGGTAGGCTTATTATATCCATTTTGGAGATGAGGAAAAGAAGGTTCTTGTCTATTTAAAACATGCCTGCTGGATGTGATTTAAGCATATCTGTAATCCCAGTGACTCTGGAGGCTGAGGCAGGAGAATAACAAGTTTGAGGCCAGCTTCAGCAACTTAGCAAGTTCCTAGGCAACTTAGCAAGACTCCTTCTCAAAATAAAAAAATTTAAAAAGGCAGGGGGATGTGGCTCAGTGGTTAAATGACCCTGGATTTAATCCCTGGTAGCTCATAAGTAGTGAATCCAGAATCTTTTCTACCATATTACCTGTATTGTATAAATACCATAATGACTTAATTCTGATAGGTGTAAAATGATATCTCTGATCAATTGACATAATGATATACTTTCATACATCTTGAATACTATTCAACATGTAAAAATTATATTTTGATTATAATCCAGTGAATTATAATTTTTATTTCTTGATTTAAAAAATTAGAATGAATCAAAAAAATATTAGATATCCATAGTATGTGAATATCTTCATAACTATTTACCTAACCAGATCATGTAATTGCCTACTGATTACTTTGTGACTTAACATCTCATAAATATATAACTTTTCCCTTAAATCAATTGTCTATAAGTCAGAACTCTATTCATGACAAGTGATAGAAACACATCTAAAATTAGCTTAAATTTAAAAAAGATCTCATGAATTTATGTAACCAGGAAGTTCTAGGTAACATAACCACTCCTATGGTTTATGGATATAGGAAGGGTATGGTGATTAGCAGCCCTGTCAGAATCTAATACAATGAATAAGGAAAGATATATTACCCCAAGAAGAGAGACGGCTATTCTCATTGGTTAATAAAAATGACAAGTGTTCATTATAAATTATAAGCTCTTTGCTATAGTTTAAATGCATGCATTTTCCCTGAATTCGTGTTGAAACATAACTCCCAAGGTGATGGTATTAAGAGATGTGCCCTCAGGAGGTAACTACGACATAAGGGTGGAGCCCTTGCCAATGGGACTTGTGCCCTTGTGAAAGAAGAGCATTTTGTCCCTTCTACCATGTGAGGACACAGAACCAAGGTGCCATCTATGAAGCAAAGTCATCACCAGACACTACATCTGTTTATGCCTCCATCTTGGACTTCCAAGGCTTCTAGAAGAAGGCTTCAACTTCTGTGAGAAAATGAATTTCTGTTGTTTATAAGCTCCCTGGTCTGAGGTATTTTCTTATAGCAGCCCAAATGGACTAAGGCAATTCCTTTTCAATCAACAGTTTCTTTAACTTAGTTGTATTCCTCAGTGACAAAGAATTATACATTTATACACATGGATATATTTCAATAGATCCTGTTAACCATTAATCTCCCTTAAAACGATTGAATGAGCATCTATGACTTGCTTATGTTTTCTCACTGAGATAATGTGTGATGCATGAATCAGAAGGGGTCCTTTTTCTTGTTGCCCGCTACGTTCTCTTGAGACCAATTCTGAGATACTTTGGTGTGGAGCTTACTAGGTGCCCCTGCATCATTCTGTGGAAGGGAGGGGACAGTAGCAGATTTGGACAGAGGGAGAAATCATTGTGCATTGCAGTCCTGAATGATAGCCTCAGTTTACCCACAGTGGCTACTCTGGAACAAAAATGGTCTCTCAGACTTGCCACACTGAGCTATCATGACTGGGCCATTATACCTTCGTCTCCATCAGTCAGTCAGTGTGGACCCTCCCAGGAAGAGCTGGGGTCATGTGTTTGATCACAGCAGGCTAGCTGCAGCTGATATGATATGATAAGATAAGGACTGACATCTGAAGGCTCTCCTTTGACACCTCCTCCAAGGTTGGGCTTCAAGTCTTTTCTTGAAGGAGACCTCATGGTGCATATTTGCATCCAGCATTCTCTACAAAGTTGAAGCCAATGGACATCAAGTGGGGAAAGGCTAGATAATAGTTTTTTCAATGCTCTGTTGCACATATTTTACATACGTTGTGTTTTAATAGTATTTCATTTAATTCTAGTGCTATTTTTTTCCTGGTAGAAAAGTGGATTTACGTTTGGTAAGGCTAAATTGATATTCTCCATTCTTTATTACTTGGCAAATTCCTATACTTTAAATTTTCAATGGAATGTGTTGAGCCTTAAACAATTGCCATATCCTACTAAACAAACAAAACAAAACAAAAAAACTCCTTTTGGGCTGGGGTATAACTCAGTTGGTAGAACACGTTCCTGGAATGAGCAATACCTGGAATTTGATTCCTAGCACCCCCTAAACAAAACAACAAAAAATACACACACAAACTCCTTTCAGTGTATTATTTATTTTTATTACTTACTACTTTTACTTTTTATTTCTTGTAAAAAAATAGTTAAGAATTTTTGCTTGTCTATCATATAGTTCTATTATAGCAAGAACAAAACTAGCCTTTGCACAAATTCTACATTGCTAAATTGTACAATGAGTTTGCAGATGATGGTGATGAATCTGAGTTAAATAACATGTTACAGAGAACCCTTCATTGTGGTGACTTTTACTATAATTCATTCCGGTTGAGTTGACCTGAAAGCTACAAAGCACTCTGTATGAAGTGAGGGAAAAGGCAGGAGTTTTGCACCATGGTTGCCTTCCATACTTCCTAATGCCAGAGCCTGGGCAGGTGAACTTAACCCCTCTTCACTTGCTTTCTTGTTTATAAAACAAGGATGATTGTGATTTTAATGGGATGCTCTACCTGAAGAGATATGATAGTGTCTGATACATAGGTGTGAGCTCAATAGATAGCTGTTAATCACTATTATGACCAAAGCAGAATTTTCCCCATATTTTTATTAGCGCATTATAATTATATATAATGGTAGAATTTCTTGTTATGCATTTGTATATGCACATGATTATAATAATATAATTTGGCTAATATCATTCCTTAGTCTTTCCCTTTTCCCTCCCTTCCTCATTCCCTCTGATTTCTTTTCTCTGCTCTACTGGTCTTCATTTAAGTTTTTACAACCCCCTCCCATCTTTCTTTTCCTTTTCTCTCTCTAGCTTCCACATATGATACAGAAAACATGACCCTTGACTTTCTGAGTCTAGTTTATTTCGTAAAAGCAGGATTCCTAAAGACCTAAAGACCATATTTACCATAGCAGATATTTTAAGAAGGAACTAAGTGCCCTGTACTTTCTACCATGAAAGCTATAGTATTACTTTAACATGAGCTATGAACTTCCTGGATTTTGAACAGCCAAAACAGTTTTCCCTGGCTGTGTGTTCCCATATGCACCTATTTCCATCTTTGTTTGTAGTCCCATAATTCTGACCATATTTCAGTCATTTTATTTTTAAACACAAATGCATTAAATGCTTACTGTTTTAGGACTGTTTTACCCTTATGACCTCTCTCTGATCTTCTGGAGGAGCTATCAGCTATAAAGTTTGACTCTGTGTTTTGATGCTTAATCACTACTAAGACACTCTTTTGTTTATCTTGTCATAGAATTTTTCAAAAACTGCTCTCGGGGACTTTATGCCTCTTTATCCCTCCAGTAAGATTAGGACAGTATCCTGACACAATAGATATTTGCAGTTTTTTTTTTTTTGTTTTTAAATTTCCATTTTCATAAATTTTCGGAGGAAAGGATACCAGGCATTAAACCCAGGGATGCTTAACCACTGAACCACATCCCCAGCCCTTTTTATTTTTTATTTTGAGACAGGGTCTCACTAAGTTTTAGGGCTTTGCTAAGTTGCTGAAGCTGGCTTTGAACGTGCATTCCTCCTGCCTTAGCCTCCCAAGCTGCCAGGTTTATAGGCTTGTGCCATTACCTGGTTCCATATAATTTTCAAACCTTTCTTTTAATACCTAAGCAGAAGTGCCCCCCCAAACTCACATATATACTAGTGGGAGAGATGAGTTTAGAAGTCAATCTTAAATGAGAACCCCAAAGGATTAATTTGATATACATGTTGTCGGCTAGCAGGATAACCTCAAGCAGCTTTACTATGGTCCTCACCTTATCTGATTGTCCTAGTAAGAGCTTCTCAACTGCAACCCACATATTCAGGAACAAGCATTCAATTATAATTAACAACAATTTTTTTCACTCAATTTTCTTTAATTTTGGCAGTCCATCAGCTAACAGCTTTGTTTCAATAAATGAGCTCCTACTATGTACAGCACTGTGCCAAGCACAGCAGACTTTCTTGTACACACCACCCTGGGCTCACTCCTACCTGCAAGCAAGAGAGGGGTTGGAAACTGGGTTGCAATGAAAAGAACATAAAGATAAGTATTTCAAAATATAACTGATGCTATTACGAAGCAAAATATAAAAGGGCTGTAAGAAGTAATCAAAGTATTACAGAAATCCAAATGAGAGCAATTACCTCTGTTTGGGTGAGGAGGAAAAGTAGGGTGTAAGATGGACATAAAAGCTTGGATTTTGACCAGCAAGAAAGACATTCCTGAAAAAACCAAGGGATAGAAACATAATGGTGCTAAGAAACGACTGACAGTAATATTCAAACAGGAAACCTTGAATGTCATTGTGAATGACCTCAGGACAGTAAACACAGAATTACTGTACCATAGGCAGTTAAGGAGATGGGACAAAAATGACTGGCCCCTTACAGTCAGGTGCAGATTAGATTAGGCCAAGGAGGCTTTGAGGTAGGAAGGAGAGCAAGGAGATCCTATAGGGCCAGAGGAAATAGACAAGAAAATCCATTCCCATATCTTTGAGGAAGTGAGTTTCAAGAGAACTGGGTGCAGGCTAAATATATGCCTGTTAGGGAGAAAATAAGAGAGGTAATAGAAAGGAAAGTGCCAGAGAAAACTGAAGGCAGGTTTAGGATGGCCAGAAGCAGTGAATTTGATTTCAGACATGTTAATCTGAGCTGTTATTGGCTTATCCTGATAGAGATACTCAACAGGGAGTTGAAAATGTGCCTCCAAAGAAAGAAGAGAGAGATTTGGGAGCACTGGTGCAAGAGCCCCAAGGCTCCAAGAAATTCATTTTAAAGGGTTTTCCTGGTTCTGGGGATTAAATTCAGGGGTGACCTACCACTGAATTACAACCCCAGACCTTTATATTTTTGAGCCAGGATCTAAATAGCCCAGGTTGATAACAAACTTTCGATCCTCCTGCCTAGCCTCCCAAGTAGCGTGAACTGCCCTGACCTGCAAATCCATGAGATTCTCGAAAAAACCAGGACTATTTTCTTTGTATATACTTTCAGAAATCTCTTACACTCTTAGTGAAACATATTTATTTAAGAAGTGGGAGGAGATTAAGCAGCCAGATAAGGGTCAGAGATGAAACAGAGAAGTAGGAGGAGTTTGTGTAGTATCAGGAAAGGAGAGGTTCAAAAACTGGGAGTGGGTTTTACCTCCTCAAACACTGTAGAGAGACTGAACTGCATGAACACTGAGCAAAGATCCCAGGCTCCGTTATAATTCCATTATGTCCTATTAAGATGACTGACATAGCACTTACCAAGTGATATTATAATTGCTTAGTATTTATCCACCATTAGGTAAAGGCTATTTGATATTGTTAATTGTTTTATTCCTAGTACTTATCACCAATAAACTGGTAAATTAATAAGCACATGAATCAAAATGTCAGGTATGAAAGTCAAATTCCAATGCCTAAATTAATAATGGTAAGCATAATTAGGGATATGCCCCCCCCATACACAGAGTTTTTCTTTTGTAAGAAACAACCTGAAACTTTTAAATTCTTACAACTGTTGGCTTTAATAGTAATGATTTTTTAAAATGAACTGCTATTGTGCTTGGGGATGTTCTTTCAGGTAGCTAATTTAGAGTAGAAAATTCTGCTAAGAATAACATTTTTGTTTATTTTTGATTATCTGTCAACCCGTGGAATTTTGAAGAGATTTAGATTACAAGAAAAGCCTCTGACAGATATCTATGAAAGCAAGATTAAAACAATAATATACACAGTTAACTGTGGTTCAAGGTTTTGTAAACCAGGAATGCTCAGAGATTTGGGAACAGTGATTTTCAGACAGCCAGGTAAGACTAATCTAGGGAAGCTTTAGGAAGGAGATAAATTTAAGCTGTTTTGAAAGGGGACTATTCTAGTCAATTGGCAAAGAGTCTTAAAGCACAGGATTAGGTATTTTAATTTGATTACTTGAGATAATTTGGAGCTACCCCAGTGTTCTGAAAAGACTTGGTATAAATGTTGCCTAGAAGATGATTCATTTCCACAGTTCTTAAGTCTGGCTGCATATTAGAATTACCCGGAGAGGTTTGGAAAGTCCTGGTGCTCAGATTGCACTCCAGACCAATTAGATATAAGGGTGGGACTCAGGCATCAATGTTTAAAAAGTTCTTTGGATGATTTCAATAAACAGCCAAATTTGAGTGTAGAGTACATTGCTCTGAGTGTAGGGTAAAATGCAAGCAATTAAGAGGGAGGCTAGAATTGGAAAGGGTAGCAAGGAGTCTGGAAATGGGAGTCTGACCTAGCTTTGGTACAGAGATAAAAGAGGCAAAGCTAAATAAAGTATTCTGGAGGAAAATTTGGTTGGACTTTGTGATGCATGTCAGTTGCAATTTTTCATGAAGTTTTCCTCCAGGAGCATTGCTGCTCTTATTGTGATGGATTAGTTGGAAAATGAACAGATAGGACTTGCTTTTGCTAAAATTTGGGGGTTCTTAACTATTACACAATTCTTCATTTTGTTGTAGCAAAGCAGGTCAGAAAATAAAACAATCATGTAAACCTTTTGGTCATATTTGAAGGAGGAAAATAAAAGCAAATGATGATGTTCTTCAATTAAGAATCAAAATACAGATTTTTAAATTGAATTCTGATTAGGAGATAGACTATGGCAAAATTTTGATTCCTTTAGAGTAACCTTGAAGGAAATGAAAAGTCAGAACCTCAAGGACACTAAAGTGAAAGATTCACCATTATTTTCAATCATAATGTTCACCTCTCCTACAATGGAGGCTTTGTAACAGGTATGGGAAATGAATGGGTAGTGTCTTAGAAATGATGACCTCTCAGCAAGGTGAGCTGGCAAGCAGTGATAGGAGTTCCAGGGTTCACATTAGATCATTTTACATTTGCTCTGATATGTTCCACCTTTAAAGTTTAGAGGAAGGGCAGAATGTCATAAGGTGGGGCTATTACTTATATAAAGAAGTAATGTTTCATAATATAACCTATATAGCATTTGATAAAATATGGACACTGAAAGAAAAACTTCACTGGAAAGAGCTCCCTTGAAGGGAGTGATTGAATATAGTTATAGGAGGAAAATCATTTTTCTGATTCTGAGGATGAGGCTGAGACTTAAAATGATAAGCCTCTAGTAGCTGCTGTCATTATTTAGAGAACAGTTTTGGAATTGAAAGTAATAGATACCTGTTCTTGCTCCTAGATGTTGAGTCCCTGGTACACAGAGACAATGATGTTGGTCAGGGCTTGTTCTAGATGTAAGTAGAGTTCATGTGCATGTTGTGATTTAAGGAGTAGAGACTACCCTTATACCCTAAAACTTCCCAAGCTAACTTTATCTTACTTGCCATGAGTGGAGGTGGACTAGGACGTTGGAACATTGTTTCTACAAGATCCTTGAGAAAATAAAAATGCACTATAAGGGATCAGCAACACACCCAGAAATGTCATCCACACCCCAGACCTGCTCCAAGAGCAACTTAGGGCAAGTACACTAGCTGGGTAGGAGAGGGTGTGGTAAGGTGGGAATAGAAGAAGAGAGGTTTACAGAGTTGAGGTAGGGTGAAAAGCCATTGGGAATCTTGGGGCAGCAATTCCCTGAGAAGAGAAGTCTGCTGATTCCGTGAGAAAAGAAACCACATGCTTTCCTACTGCCTCTGCCTTGACAGGCTACTGGACTCATTCCATGTTATTTCATCCAGCTGGCCTGACTATAGGGGGTCACAACATCTGCCCAAAGTTATACTGTGCACTTTCGCACATTCAGGTTTCCTTAATTGCTTTCAATTTCCCTTCCTCAGGTTTGCTGTTCCAGGAAAGAAGGTTCTAAATTAAAACTCTAAAAAGTGCCCCTATGTATTAGTTTGCAAAATTAATGATCCTCATGGAAAAGCAAATTAATCTTTGATGTTGAAGCTAAAGACAAAACTCAATGCTTTGAGCACTGGGCCCTCTTAACACCCACATCCCCATGGCATTATCTTCCTCCTTTCCATGCCTGCCACCTTAACAAAGAGGAGACAATACATTTCATAACTCCATCTCTGAATACAAAGGGCCATGACACATTCACTAGTTTTATAAATATTTATGAAAAACCTGGATTGGGCAACAGCTGTGCAAAGGTGCCTAAGAGAAACCAGGAAAGGATGCATAGAGGAAGCCACCTGATGTATTGTCACATGAGAAGTTTTACTTGCACTTTCTACGTTCATGGTTTGAAAAGGCTGCAGTAAACATTTTGTTCCATTGAAATAACAACCTAATAGCTTCTTCAGCTTTAGGAAGAACACGACAGCTTTTCCAAAGCACCCATCCTTGGGCTGAGGGTTCGCAGAAAAGTCCAAGGGGATAGGGATCCGAAGTGCTTTGACTGCGTTGCTGTGTTTTTGTGTGTAGCTAGAAGCCTCTGCTGCACTGCGTTGCTCACTTCCTTTCAACTGAAAAATTAAATCTGCACTCCTGTCAAAATGTGTCATCTGCACACCCGGACAGTCCACAATTCACCACGCTCCACGAGGAGCCAGGACTGAGAGGATGGCGAATCCCCTCCGTTCCAGGTCTGGGAGGGCCAGATGTTTGGGAGGAGCTGAACAACTGTGTCCAGGGAGTGTCAGGCAAAGCCGGCTCCAGAGTTCCATGGGAGCTTTGGAAATATGAAAAGAGCTAGTGTCCGTCCATTTCCTAGGGTGTGAATCACTCTCTCCTGTTGAGCCTTTGGGAGAAAATTCATGAAGGACATGATGCTGCAGAACCTGACAAATACACATCAAAGTCAGGGGTGTGTAAGGGAGAAGGGGCAGATTTCCCGTAGGTTTTTCTTTGAGGTTTGTTTCTCCTTTGTGTCCCTTGACTGGATACTTTCACTGTAAACTCTCAGAAAGGGCAGGGAGGGGCCTCTTTCATGCCGGGTGGAATATCTTGGCCAACAGTAAATGCTGAATGACAACGACGATTTCGGCCTGGAAGATCAGCGTGGACTGGGTGGGACAAACCCTCCTGCTAGCACTGCGCGGCGACGGCTGTGCCCTGATCCCGAGCCCGCGGCTAGGCAGGCGGGGCGCTCCAAGGGGGCTCCACCTGGCCGCAGCGCCGAGGCCGAAGGGGCGGGGCCCGGCTTCCCGGAGGCGGTGGCGCCTCCTCGCGCCCGAGCGCGCGCTCCCCGGCGTCCCGCGCACGCGCGAGGCCGGAAGGGAGCGCGCCCCGGCGGCGGCGGCAGCAGCGCGGGGAGCAGGAGGACGAGGAGGAGGAGGAGGGTGGCTGAGGGGAGGTTGGCCGCGCGCGCGGTGGCGGTAGCGACCGGAGCCAGGGCGGAGTGGGTGGCGACGAAGGGGGCGGAGGGAGGGGAAGGCGGGGGACTGTGAGAGACGCATTTCTAATACCCAACTACAAGCCCCGAGTTTGTAGATGGGGCTGCTCAGCGGCGCCTGCGGCTGAGGGAGAGCAGCGGCGGCGGCGGGAGCTGAGGAGCGGCGGCGCGGAGGCGGCCGAGGTGCGAGCCGGTGAGTTGCTGGGGCCCCAAGCCACTCGGGTAACGGTCTCGGCGCGCGCCGGCCGGCCTGGGGGCGCCCTGTTGCTTTTTTGCGGCGCGCCACGCGGGACCCTGGCCCGCCCCGCCCCTGGGCACCTGGGCTTCCGCGGAGGTGGGGGCGGCGCGAATAGGGAGGCTGTTTGCCGCTCCGACGCCCGGCCCGCCCGACTCGCGCGGAAGGGGCGCCCAGGGCCGGACACCTAGCTTGCGGGCTGCTTGCAGCGGTCGTGCGGGTAGGAGCGCGGCAACGTGTCTGGCGCATGCTGCTGGCAGCCGCGGGGCGCCTCGCGCTCTCCGGCGTGGCCCAGGCTGGAGCTGGGGTTGGGGCTACCGGCGCCTAGGGCCCTCTCTAGGCGCGGAGCTCGGGTGCTGACACCCTCTGCGGCTGGAGTAGCGTTAAAATATGAATGGAGAGACGTGCCGGGGGCGGTGTTGCTGTGACTGACACCTTTGGGGTCAGTCCCGAGAGGGGGCGATTCCGCCGGTTTCTGGCTCTCTCTCGAGCTCGGAGTTCGGGGGGAGGAGGCTTTCTGCAACTACTGCTGCTACTTCCGAGGCAGGAGATTCCAGTTGTTTGGCCAAAGTGGTGGTGGGCAGAGCACGCACTGCTCCGGGGGCGTTCGTTGCAGAAACCGTGCCCCCTGATTTTAGGTACATTTATCCGGAACCAGAAAGGTGCCGGGGCTCCCCTCGCCCTCCCCCTCCCTCTCTCTCAGGGCGGGGGGGGGGGTGGGATCAGGAGGGAGTCGGTTGAAGGATCCAACAGTGTGATGACAGCATGTGGATTGGTTGGTGGGTGTTTTTTTGCAGAAGACTTTCTGATACTTTATTGGGAGTTTAGTCTCAATCCTATCAGCTCCTGGGATTATATCTATTAAACTTCATCTGTTGAGGCGTGCATTTGTGTAGGTGGGGGAGGGAGAGGCGAGGAAGAGAATTGAAGACTGACCGGGAGGCTCAGAAAATTCTCCGCATTACTTATAAACAGCCGGTTAAGGTCAGGTTAGCCACGTTTTCCTCTTACTATGGCTTTGAGAATTGTCGGAATTTTACTTCATGCTTGCTGAATTGGTTACCTTGTAATATAGCCAAGAACATTGCGGGGGAGGGGGGTGGCGGCATTAAAATGCTTTCAATTGGAGTATGATTTAGCATTCATTTCTTCCCGTGAAATCTTTGAAATAATAGATCAGAAGCTTACATTTGTCAAATGTATTAGGCGAGATAATACACTGTTATTAATGAGGAGATAGTTTTGGTACATAGGTCTAACAAGGGACCTCAGCTAATAACGTACTGCTTATTTTAGGTGTCTACTGTGCAATTATGGTAAGCATCCAGGCCTGATTATAGTTGTTTACAGGGCCTGATTACTGTATATAAAGAACTTTAGTGATTGTGTCATTTTGAGGTCATTTGTATCTTAAATCTATCAAACATTTAAATACATATTTAAATTCATGTTTGCACAATGTTTTACTCCTTAAGGCCCATGCTTTTTTTCTTCTAGACTACGGTTACATAATACACAAATGGTAACATTTTTAATTGCTCTAGTTTGTCCTATAGAGACCACACAGGGTGAAAGGAGTGTGTATGTCCTTATTGATGCCATTGAATTCTTTTTCCACCTAGAAATCAAAATGACTGTATGTCCACCTCTTTACACAATACAGAATTCCCCCACCCGCTTTAGGGTAACTGTTGGATTTTCAAAAATGAATCATTTTTCTTAAACATTGGAGGGAGCAATTTGCTTTTTGGAGTCTCATTTCAGGCTGAAATTGTTCTATCAGACCACCCAGACTGCTTCTCCCCACCTTGTTTTAGCTTGGGATAAGCAAGAAAAATCTTGAGAAGCTGTGTTACCTTAAAAAAAAAAAAAAAAAAAAAAAAAAAAACCAAAAAAAAAAAAAAAACAACTGTTTTTAACATTAAGTTGGCTGTTTGAAAATTTACCATCCCTTTATATTATTCTTCAATATTGAATAATGAATGGTTAGTGAAAGAAAACAGATGTTTAAATTAAATCCCTTTTGCATTTTTGACATTTGAGCCTTATTAAAAGTGGGTAGCATCAGCAAATTATTGCTGAGAAAGTTTCAAATAACACAAGGTTCATGTTAATAAAAGCCTGTTACAAAAATACCAATAAATAAATAAATAAATAAAAGAGGCAAGAGGACTCATTTGAAGTTTTTACATGATTTAATATAAGTTACCTAGTTTTCTGGTAAAGAAAATTTTGTTAATTTTACTTTCCAAAGTATTTCACATGATGAGGGACTAAATTTGTATCATACCTCTGCTTCAAGTAAATAGTTAAATTGGAAGGGATGTGCTGATCTTTATTTCAGAAAGAATGAACACATGCCTATTTCTCTGCTGCTTTGAGATATTGTCAGCCCTGAAAAAAATTATTCTAGTTTTGTTTTACCCATAGGTTCTTTCTTACCAAAATTAGTCTTCACATATGTAAATACTGCATCATAAGAGCAGATAACAGGAGAGATAGCTCTACTGATATGGTGCTAGTGAATTAAAAATTTTATTTTATTTTGAAGGGATCAGTTTTGCTTAGAGTATTTTGGTCAGTCTCAAAGAAGCTGCAGTGATTTTCCCACACTTTTTTTCTTTTCTTTTTTCTGTTTGTGTGTGACCACTGGGGGGAGACTTTACAGTTTAGCTTGACCATATCCCTCCTTTGCCTACACTGGCTGCTAATTATCTTGGGCACTTTGCCAAACTGCTGGAAAGTATGTACTAAGGAGGATGCTCTCAGAATCCAGTCTTGATCAAGGTGTTTAATGACTTTTCTTTCTTTAACTCACTCCACACACACAAAGTACCTCTCTTTATATGCTGTATTATTTTAACAGTGTTCTTCTTAGACTGTTACTGAGTGGGCTAACTAAGGATCTAACATAGTATGCAAGAAAAGAATCATGACTGTTATAGTTTTCAAAGATCTAACTTTACTGACATTAATCTTAGAAATACTGTAGCTTTAGTTACATGCTTGAAATACACAGATATTGTCTGAAAGGATCTGGAGAGATTATCTCTCTTCTGTGAGGTATATTATATCCAAACCTCTTTAAGCAGATTGGTCTCCTCTTTTTAAAAGCTTTAGAGGAGGAGATATTGAAATATCCCTTGTAACTAAGTTTAGTATTCATTTCACTACAAAAGAGAATTTCATCCTTAATCAGAGTCATAAAGATAAAGAGTAAAGCCTACACCTTGTTGACCATTGAACTGTGGTTATTCTTATAAAGTATAACAAAGTTGGAAGTCTTGTTTTTACTCTTTCTATACCTGATAGTATTTTACCTTTTAATACTCAATTCGTAGTAGTGAACTCAGTAAACAAGCGATTTGGCATTTATAGTGGTTTAAGACAACTTAAGTTTTATGACTTTCCTTAATCATGATAGAATAATTTGAAGATGTTTTTATAATCTTTATCATTGTAAATTCATCTGTGGAATAATAAAAAGGACAAAATTTGGAGTAGTGCCTATCATTGTGGATTGTTCTCCTTTTTTCCCTTAATATGGTTTTTCTTTTGTTCTAAAGTTCCTTTCTCTTCCTTCTTTTCTTCCTTATATAGTATTCTAGTAAAAATATATTTCTCACTAACTTTAGGATTGTGTTAAATACTTGAGGATGGTAATTTCTAAAGGCTTATAAATTAAAGTTATCAATAATTAAGAAAAAATGAGATTAAAAGATAGTACAGTGAGTTTTCTTTAAAAAGTTTATTTTCAAATCCTTTCACAACTCATTAGCTCCTATACATGATCTCATATCTACTTACCTTATCAACATATGTGTTTTCTTCTTAGACCTTCCGCTCTCTGAAAACTTTTTTTCCATTCTCCTTTTTACTGTATTCCATCAAAATCCTGCAATTCTTTTTTTTTTTTCCTTTTTTCCCAGTAATACCAGTGTTTACTCCTAAGACTTTTGGACTCCTTGTTTGCTTGGTCTGGAACTCTTTTCCTAATCATTACATGACTGGCTTGCTTCGTAGAGTAGAGTAGAGTAGAGTAGAGTAGAGTAGAGTAGAGTAGAGTAGAGTAGAATAGAATAGAATAGAATCTAGTCTCAAAAGCATTACTATCTAACCATTCTTCAGAATGATAGCACAAACTAATCTATCTCATTACTTTTTTTTGTAAATGTTTTTTTGTAAAACATTTTCATTATTTGGAATTTTTATAATATTATCTGTGTGCTCTCACCAGAAGGTAAGCCCTGTGACACTAATGATCTGGTTGTTTTTGTTTTATTCTGTGTTTCAAGAACTTAAGACATGTTCCTGGCACATAGCTATCATCAAATGAATAATCATTTTTAAAACTCTGAGATTATGGCCTGCCTGAGTTTTTGCTGTTAAAATATTCTATTATAAAATATGAGTATATGGTAGGCTTTTTTTTTTTTGGTCATAAGTAATTAAAGTCCATTCTATATAAATACTAGGGGAGTTGGGCATGGGTGGTACACACCTGTAATCCCAGTAACTCAGGAGGCTAAAGGCAGGAGGATTGGAGGATTGCAAGTTTAAGGCCAGCCTCAGCAATATATCAAGGCCCTAACCAACTTAGCAAGACCTTGTCTCAAAATTTAAAAAATACATAAATAAAAAGGGCAGTGGTAAAGTACCCATGGGTTCGATCACCAGAACTGGGGGTGAGGGGTGGGGGGTGGATAAGGCCTGTTGCAGAGTGGGGAATTATTGTTAAAATGTAGTGAATGCCTCATGGAATCTCAGTGCTGGAGCTTGGGAACTCCAGTGCTAGTAGAACACACTACATCTTTTTATTCTGTACCATGCTTTTGCCTTATTTCTTCTCTGGCTACAGAGGACCAATTCCTATTCCTCTTAATGAAAAATATGGCAGCCAGCATTTTCTATGATTTCATGGTATTAGCCCAGACAACTAGAAATGGAGTCATATAGTACCAATTTCTTCCCTATTTGACAAATTATATTGTATTACCAGATCTTGGTGTACTTTGCCCCTGTGATAATTGTTATGTATCCTTGGTCATTCCCCAAAACTCATCTCTTCTCCCTCTTACTTGATCTTCAGGTCTAAAGCTCTGAAAAGTACTTTCCTAGGGATATATATAAAAGAAGGGATATATAAACTGTCCTTCATGGGAGGAATTTACAGTTTGGTTAAGGAAGATATATATACACACACACACACACACACACACACACACACACACACACACACATATATGTACATGTGTATATAAAGGGGGAAAATATGATAATAATGGAGAAACTGGAAAAATAATTGCAATTTGTATCACAAAGACTAACTTCCTTAATATATAAAGAGTATCTGCAAGCCAGAAAGAGAAAGATCAACCATCAAATGGGCAAAGATCATGAACAGATAATTTTCAGAAAAGAAAATTCAAATGGTTCTTAAGCATGTGTTGAGACATTCAACCTCACATATAATACAAATATTAAGCAAAACTATGAGATACCATTTTCACCTGTTAGATTGACAGATTAAAAAGTTCCATAAACACTTTTGAAGAGGATAAAGGTTTACAAGTGCTCTCACATTGCTGGTGTAAATATAAATCTGCATAAAGTTATATAGATGTTCGTGAGAGGGTAAAGAGCTAGTATACAATTTATTTATCTGAACACTAACATTTATTGCTATGTTTAGGTTTTACTCATGTGCTTTAGTTGGCTTTTTCACTGCTGTGAATAAAAGACCCCACAAGAACAATTGTAGAGGAGGAAAAGTTTATTTGAGGGCTCAAAGTTTCAAAGGTCTCAGTCTATACACAACACTCTATTTCACGGCTCCAGGGGAGGCTGAACATCATGGCAGAAGAGTGTGGCAGAGGGAAGTGCTCACATGATGATCAGAAAGCAGAGAAAGAGATCATTTGCCAAATACAAATATATACCCCAAAGCCAAGCCCACAATGCCCCTCCTCCTCCAGCCACACCCCACCTGCCTCCAGCTACCACTCAGTTAATCCCATCTCAGGGATTAATTCATTGATTGGGTTAAGTCTTTCATGACCCAATTATTTCTTCTCTGAACCCTCTTGCATTGTCTCACGTGAACTTTTGGGGTACACCTCACATCCAAACCATAACACTCATGAGACTACCTCATTGGGCCTTTCCCTCTTCTTATCCCCACTAAAAAGAGATTCCTTTTAGGGTCCTATTTAGTTTTTCTCCCACCTTCCCAGGCCTCCTTTCTTCTAGTATTTATAAGGTTGCTTACTGTGCCTGTGTACCTGCACACATACTGGTGCATCTACTGGTGCATATTTGGTGACTGAACCCATCTACTGGTGCATATTTGGTGACTGTCTTAGGCTAAGCAGGCTTTCTACCACTGAACTCCAACTCAACCCCTGCAAAGGTGTTTCTAAATTACTTGAGATTTTCGTATTCTTGGTATCCTTCATAGAGCCTAGTGCTTTATTAGCTATTTAGTAGCACTGAGTAAAGTTTGAATTGAAGCTTTGTATAGACCCAGTTCATAATTTTATATTTTTGGAAGAAATATTTTGTAAAATGTGGTAAATGTACTTGTTTATTAAGACAAGTGTGTGTCAAAGCAGTTTTCATAAATTTTGATGTATTATTTGTTATATTAATGGAACTTTACTTTTTCGTGGTTCCTCTGTTCTGTATATATATATCTTAGTAGGGTAGGATAGATGTTGTTAAAAGCTGGAGGCACATAAGTCTGTTTCCAAAAATTTGTGAGAAAGGAGGAGGAAAATGACTGAGTAGATTAAAGGCCATATATTTAAGAAAGGAAAACTGAAGAGTGAGAGATTAGTTTAAGGAATTGGTGAAACTCAGAGGGACTACATTTTTAACATAGGAAAATGCTAAGCTGATTTAGTTAAATGCATACTTCAACAATACATACTTAATGGAAGCTGGGTGGGGTAATCCCAGCTACTCAGGAGACTGAGGCAGGAGGATCACAAATTCAAGACCAGCCTGGGTGATTTAGTGAGACCCTAACTCAAAAAAGCCCTGGAATGTAGTTCAATGGGTAGAGTGTTTGGTAGCATGCACCAAGCCCTGGGTTCAGTCCCTATTACCCCCTGCCAACCACCCACTGTTTATGATATCTATTTTGTTTTATAGATCATTGGTCATTTTGTCATAAAGTAACTCTGATGTGGGAGTTCTCTATCTTAAGGGCATCAATCCTTTGGAACTATCCTACACTACAGGATTCTAATTAGTAGGTCTGGTGTGGGGCAGGAACATGTTTATATTGTTGAAGTCCCCAGGAGGCATTAGTTGAGTGAAAATAATACACACTATGGAATATTCTATTTAATAATCAAATCATTCAGCACAACTTATAGGTCCTATATCATTTAGAAAACCATAACCCTAGAATTTAGTCTGCCTCCCTGGTCTGTACTTAAGCAAGACCCACACAGTGACATACATCTCATTGGTTAGCATTGCTTTGCTCATATCCATACTCTTTTCCTCCTTTGCCCTCTTATTTTTTCTTCAAGAAGCCATCATTAATTGGCCTCATCCACAATTTATCTTTTCAGCATGGAACAAATTATAATACAGCACTTATGTAAATGGCAAGTATGGAAGTGAGTGAATGATTTAAGTATTCATGTGAGTGAATGATGTAAGTATTTTATTCATTGGAACCTTGAATATATATGACCAGTTTTCCTATTTGAACTTAACCTTTTTTTTTCCCTTTTGTTATGTTAAATGTTCTCTACACATTATCTCATTTGCTCATTGTGGATCCAAAATCAGATTTAAAAATCAAAATGAAATCCTTATGATTCTAATAGTTTCTTATAGCTGCTGTAATAAATTGGCACACTTAGTGATTTATAAATAAAAGCAGAAATTTATTCTCTCACAGGCCAGATATCAGAAATCAGTATTATTGAGCCAAAATCAAGTTATCAGTTGGACCATGCTCTCTCTGAAGGATCTAGAGCAGAATCCATTTGTTGGTTCTTCAGGTTTCTGGTGCCTCTTGGTATTCCTTGGCTTGTGGCTATACCACTCAAGTCTTAAAGGCCAGCATTTCTAATCTCTCAGCTCTGTTTTTCTCCTTTCTTTTCTCTATGTATCTCTTACTTTCTCGTCTCTCAAGCATAAGATCTTTTACTTCACATCCAGAAACTCCTTTTCTTAATAAGGTAACTTTTATAGGTTTTAGTAATTAAGACATAGATTTTTAGGGACAGGATATTAATCAGCCTCCCATCATGATAGTTCAGATGGTTCAAAAAAAGGAACAGGGTCTAGTAAAAGTTCTTTTTCCTCATCTTCAGTCATTTCTAAATTAGTGTTTCTCAACCAGGGATGATTTTGCTGGTCCTCTCCCCTAGGAACATTTGAATGTCAGAACTAAGGGGGATTGCTTCTAATGTTCATGGGATTCAGGGATTCAGCAAACAATTTTATAGGACAGTCCTCCACAAGAAAGAATTATCTGGCCCCTAGTGTCAGTAGTGCTGGGCTTGAGAAACACAGTTGTAAAGGTATGTATTACCAATTTTTGTGTATCCTTCCACAAAACATTGTAGGCCTATATCAGTATATATCATGATTAAAACCCTCTAATATGATTTGATCAGATTGGTGGTGGTTTTGGCTGATTGAAAGTTGATTTAGTGAATAGTCATAAAGTACCTTATATAGTATATAATTACTTAAAAGTATAAATATATGTTCATATGTCAATCTTTTCTTGAGGATGCATCTTGGCAGGAGCTCTGGCTCATCATTCTTAACTAGTGTGTTGTCCTTGATAACCAGCTTTGGAATGTGAAACAGTGTATTTTATGACTCCTTAATTGTTAACACTTACCTTGTTCACCCTTAAGGGTTTTTCTGTTGTTGTTGTTTGTTTGTTTGTTTTTTGTCACTTGGTCTCTTAAAGTCTTTCCAAATCATTGAACTAGGTTTTCATATAAAGACCAGTATAACTACCATGGTCTTGCATCAAATACATCATACATAAAGAAAAAGAAATTATATTTTGTACAAAAAAATGACTAAGGAATTGGAAGAACTACTTCCAGTTGAAGTACTGGGGTTGAACCTAGGAGCACTTTACCACTGAGGTACCTCCTTAGCTCTTTATTTTTTCATTTCTAGCCCTTTTTAATTTTTATTTTGAAACAGGGTCTCATTAAGTTGCTGAAGCTAGCCTTAAATTTGTGACCCTCCTGTCTCAGCCTTCCAAGTCACTGGGATTACAGGTGTAAGTAGCACCATGCATGGCTCCTTTTTGTATCTTCTTTTTTTTTTTTTTTATCAATCCAATATTAATCCATTTATTTTAAAATAATTTGAGTGCCTACTACTATATAAGGTAAGCACTCTGGGTAAGTAAGACATAATTTGTGCAAATGGAGTTTTCATGCCATCAGAGGGAAGTATAAAATGGATAAAAAATAAGTATATAAAGTAAGGCCATTTCACATAATAAATGATAATATTTAGGTTTGATAATAGTATAATTATAATTAACAGTAACTAAATAAAAACAGAAATACATGTGAATATTAAAATGAATTATTATTATAAATCAGGTAAAACAGATCTTTGTGGAAGTATAAAAGTGGAAGCAATATTGTAAGAAGAAAATAAACAATGAGTTTAAAGCTACTAAATACAGAAAAAAAAGGCAGTTGGATAGAAATGTGAGTAGATTCTTCCTTGTCTAACTCCTTCAGGAAAGTAGCTTCAGTGTAGAAAAGCATAAAATTGTGACAAATAAACTTACATTAATTTTGTGATCACAAATGCCAGAAACAATCAATATTGTTCAATGTCTGTATGCACATTCCTATTATTTTTTTTTCACTCCATTCCCCTTATTTCTTTACCCATTTCAATTTGTCCTCAAATCTCTGACACCAATATTCACATCTTCAGTTTCAGGTAAGCATTTAAATCATAATCTGTTGTGAAGAGAGAAACAGAGATTTCCTCCTGTTTGCATCCCATAAAATACTGAGATGTTTCTATCTATACCTGGATTTGTTGAGCTCATTTCTTGTTTGTTTGAAACGATGGTCTCTACTGAAAGTTATATGATGGTGGATTGGAGGACGGGTGTTCCTCAGTTGTTTCTCAGCTCGAGATTCAATCAGCAAGAGCATTGCCTGTTTTTTTTTTCCCTTATTGTTGGTCATTCAAAACATTACATAGTTCTTGATATATCATATTTCACAGTTTGATTCAAGTGGGTTATGAACTCCCATTTTTACCCCGTATACAGATTGCTGAATCACATCATTTACACTTCCATTGATTTACACATTGCCATTCTAGTGTCTGTTGTATTCTGCTGCCTTTCCTATCCTCTACTATCCCCCCTCCCCTCCTCTCCCCTCCCCTCTACTCTCTCTACCCCCTCTACTGTAAATCTTTTCTTCCACTTGTATTATTCTTCCCTTACCCCTCACTTCCTCTTGTATGTAATTTTGTATAACCCTGAGGATCACCTTCCATTTCCATGCAATTTCCCTTCTATCTCCCTTTCCCTCGCACCTCTCATTCCTGTTTAATGTTAATCTTCTTCTCATGCTCTTCGTCCCTACTCTGTCCTTAGTTACTCCCCTTATATCAAAGAAGACATTTGGCATTTGTTTTTTAGGGATTGGCTAGCTTCACTTAGCATAATCTGCTCTAATGCCATCCATTTCCCTCCAAATTCTATGATTTTGTCACTTTTTAATGCAGAGTAATACTCCATTGTGTATAAATGCCACATTTTTTTAATCCATTCATCTGTTGAAGGGCATCTAGGTTGGTTCCACAATCTTGCTATCGTGAATTGTGCTGCTATGAACATCGATGTAGCAGTGTCCCTGTAGCATGCTCTTATTAGGTCTTTAGGGAATAGACCGAGAAGGGGAATAGCTGGGTCAAATGGTGGTTCCATTCCCAGCTTTCCAAGAAATCTCCATACTGCTTTCCAAATTGGCTGCACCAATTTGCAGTCCCACCAACAATGTACAAGTGTACCCTTTTCCCCACATCCTCTCCAGCACTTGTTGTTGTTGGACTTCATAATGGCTGCCAATCTTACTGGAGTGAGATGGTATCTTAGGGTGGTTTTGATTTGCATTTCTCTGACTACTAGCGATGGTGAGCATTTTTTCATGTACTTATTGATTGATTGTATGTCCTCCTCTGAGACGTGTCTGTTCAGGTCCTTGGCCCATTTGTTGATTGGGTTATTTGTTATCTTATTGTCTAATTTTTTGAGTTCTTTGTATATTCTGGATATTAGGGCTCTATCTGAAGTGTGAGGAGTAAAGATTTGTTCCCAGGATGTAGGCTCCCTATTTACCTCTCTTATTGTTTCTTTTGCTGAGAAAAAACTTTTTAGTTTAAGTAAGTCCCATTTGTTGATTCTAGTTATTAACTCTTGCGCTATGGGTGTCCTATTGAGGAATTTGGAGCCCACCCCCACAGTATGTAGATCATAGCCAACTTTTTCTTCTATCAGACGCCGTGTCTCTGATTTGATATCAAGCTCCTTGATCCATTTTGAGTTAACTTTTGTGCATGGCGAGAGAAAGGGATTCAGTTTCATCAAGCTCCTTGATCCATTTTGAGTTAACTTTTGTGCATGGCGAGAGAAAGGGATTCAGTTTCATTTTGATGCAAATGGATTTCCAGTTTTCCCAGCACCATTTGTTGAAGATGCTATCCTTCCTCCATTGCATGCTTTTAGCCCCTTTATCAAATATAAGATAGTTGTACTTTTGTGGATTGGTTACTGTGTCCTCTATTCTGTACCATTGGTCCACCCGCCTGTTTTGATACCAGTACCATGCTGTTTTTGTTACTATTGCTCTGTAGTATAGTTTGAAGTCTGGTATCGCTATACCGCCTGATTCAGACTTCCTGCTTAGCATTGTTTTTGCTATTCTGGGTCTTTTATTTTTCCATATGAATTTCATGATTGCTTTATCTATTTCTACAAGAAATGCCGTTGGGATTTTGATAGGCATTGTATTGAACTTATAGAGAACTTTTGGTAATATCGCCATTTTGATGATGTTAGTTCTGCCTATCCATGCCTATTTTTCCATCTTCTAAGATCTTCTTCTATATCTCTCTTTAGGGTTCTGTAGTTTTCATTGTATAAGTCTTTCACCTCTTTTGTTAGGTTGATTCCCAAGTATTTTATTTTTTTTTGAGAATATTGTGAATGGAGTAGTTGTCCTCATTTCCATTTCAGAGGATTTGTCGCTGATATACAGGAATGCCTTTGATTTATGCGTGTTGATTTTATATCCTGCCACTTTGCTGAATTCATTTATTAGCTCTAATAGTTTCTTTGTAGACCCTTTTGGGTCTGCTAGGTATAGAATCATGTCATCTGCAAATAGTGATAATTTAAGTTCTTCTTTTCCTATTTTTATGCCTTTAATTTCTTTCATCTAATTGCTCTGGCCAGTGTTTCGAGGACTATGTTGAACAGAAGTGGTGAGAGAGGGCATCCCTGTCTTGTTCCAGATTTTAGAGGGAATGCCTTCAATTTTTCTCCATTCAGAATGATGCTAGCCTGTGGCTTAGCATAGATTGCTTTTACAATGTTGAGATATGATCCTGTTATCCCTAATTTTTCTAGAGTTTTGAACATAAAGGGATGCTGTACTTTGTCGAATGCTTTTTCTGCATCTATCGAGATGATCATATGGTTCTTATTTTTAAGTCTATTGATGTGGTGAATAACATTTATTGATTTCCGTATATTGAACCAGCCTTGCATCCCAGGGATGAATCCTACTTGATCATGATGTACAATTTTTTTGATATGTTTTTGAATCCGATTCGCCAGAATTTTATTGAGGATTTTTGCATCTAGGTTCATTAGAGATATTGGTCTGTAGTTTTCTTTCTTTGAAGTGTCTCTGTCTGGCTCCAAGAAGCAGTCTCCGCGGGTTCCCCAGCCCTGGGCCAAAGCAGCACCGGGAGCCAGAACCCGGCCGCCCCGAGCTCGGTGCACGCTCTGCTAGGAGCAGGCTCCAAGAAGCAGTCTCCATGGGTTCCCCAGCCCTGGGCCAAAGTAGCTCCAGGAGTCAGCACCCGGCCGCTCCAAGCTCGGTGCACGGCCCGCTAGGAGCAGGCTCCAAGAAGCAGTCTCCGCGGGTTCCCCAGCCCTGGGCGAAAGCGGCTCCGGGAGCCAGAACCCGGCCGCTCAGAGCTCGGTGCACGGTCCGCTAGGAGCAAGTTCCAAGAAGCAGTCTCCGCAGGTTCTCTAGCCCTGAGCCTGAGCAATCTGTCTGCGAGACGCAGGCAAATAACAGCCTGAAATCACCTGTTCCGTAGCTGAATGAGCTGAGATCAGTAGAAAACAGGGATGATTACGTCAGCTCTCCAAGATGGCGGCCGCTGTCCTCCTCCGTGGTCCGACCGGTGTGGAGAACCGAACTGGACCGCTTCTCTCCTCCGTCTCCAACCCAGAACTCAGCACTGAGCACAGCCATTGCACCGCTGGCAGGAGCCCACAGAATCCGCAGCGCTGCACCTCCTCGCCGCCACCTCGCTGCTTCCCAGCGCGTGCCGCAGACTCCAGCCCCGGGGTGATCAGCCGAACAAGCAGTGCGACCCTCCTTGCGGAGAAATCGCCCGCAACCGAGCCCCTGCAGCCGATCCTCGCGCCATGAAAATCCCTCCACTAGATTCTGGAGCACCTCAATTTTGCTGGAAATTTCCAATAAGACAGCCTTCAGCTGTTTTAACTCGTCATTCTCCCGCACAGTGACGCGGCACACAGGGGTGATGCGCTCCCTTCACCGCCATCTTCTTCCTCCCTTATTGTATCTTCTAACATAGTGATATAGTGAGAACTAATGCCACAATTGTTTACAAATTCTTGGAAGTTTCAGGAAATTTTATTTAGTACTATACTGGAAGTTTGTAAATTACCATAGACTATTACTATAAATACTGTATTAACATGACTAGTTTAATGATGAGTTCATTTTCTGCTAAGAGAAATACTGATTTTTACTAATTATGAAAAATATTATTTAAAATCTTATTTACTGGGAAAATAATATAAAGTTTTTTATATAGTTCAATCATACAATTTCTTGAAATTAGTTGATATAGTTTATTCTTTGATCTCTTAGCATGGTAGGGGAGTTAGAGACTAGGTTATAACCTCAGTTTTTCTAACTTCTAGTTCTTTTATGTTAGTTAGGACACATGGCTATATTTAGTATCAACAATAAATTATCTGTCCCAGAATGGTGGAATTTGAAGTATACATCAGTATCATGAGATACACGCCAATGTGGAATAGGAAATGAAAGATTGACAGTGTCAACCTGATTCCAAAATTTGAGAAGTGATAACATTGTCCAAAGGACATACATGACCCATTAGCAATGAAGGTTAAGAACGAAATTAAAATATTATTTTTGCTTTCCAAAACAAAACAAAACAATAAATTATCTGGTAGAAAAGTCTGGAGTTGCTGCTGAATTCAGTATGTCTCTTATCTAAAATGGGGGTATAATATCTACAGGACTGAAATAAAATTTTAATGGCTAATATAAATCACAGCCCAGAGTCTGGCATGTTTCAGGTATTTGGTAAATGTCTTTATCTTTTTTCTTAGTCGGGTACAGTATTGAATGTATGGTGGATAATAGTGGTTGAATAAACATGTTTTTAGTTGTCTTTGCTTAATTAATAGCTTTCTTTTTCCTGTAATATAAGAGGAAGGTCTCATTTAGTAGACATTTTTAAAGGAATTTTGATTTTAAAGTACTTCGATAACCATTGACTAAAGTTAATATCATTTTACATGACATTTCAACGTGTTTACTAAGGCAAGTTAAATATTGGGTGGCAGAATGAACTAGGTAATCTCAGATTCCTTCCAACTTAAAGATTTTATGAAATTGACATAGTCTTGGTTTATTTCTCATGTGTTTCCTCTAAAAGTGTACCAAAGTTAAATAGTGTTTGGTAATGTAACATTTTGTTTTGAATAAAGGTCCATTTTCACATAGTAGTCTTTTGAATGAAGGTAGCTGTCTTCAAGTGAATATCTTTCTTTTTATTACTAGATTGGGTATGTTCTATATACACGATAAAATATTTTGTAGAATTCTTAACTTTAGTTACATAGATAATTTATCTCTTTCTCATCTTTTAAATATTTAAATAGTCCTTTGTATAAAAACTTAGGTAACTGAGTGAAAAAAAATTAAAGCATTGAAGTTGTTTATTTTAGAAATAAAATGATCATGCATATTTGCTGAGGGCCATTACCAAGTAGAAATGACGCATCAAAATTTCCTTGCTAGCGTACCCCATGTTAATGATTTCGCTGTTGACATTGTATGTAAGGTGACCTTGCTCAAAGACCAAGGCGGATCCGGGTTTAGAGCTGATCAGGTTTGAGGAAGTATCCTGGTCCTTGGGTTAAGGGCGTTCCCAGTATAAGACCTTGGATTTTAGGGAAGTTCGATGTTGAGGATTATTGCTGCTGGAATTAGGGCGTTCCTGCTGCCTGAGCTCCCATTGAGTTCTCGTGAGATTCAAAGAGCATTTTGGGAAGAAAGCCTGGTGGAGGAGGTGAATTGGGTGGCAGCAGAACTGGGATTGCCCCAGAGCGTGTGTGGAGGCCGGTGTGAGTTCGGGAATAAAGAATTGCTGTTTGAATCTACAAAGCTGTGTGGTGGCTCGTGATTCTGTGCCCAGCTAAGACTGCGACACATATTTTTATCCAAATTGATTAAATTGTTTTGATTTTCTTAAGTTAGTGTTCCTTATGAAGGAGAATAAATGAATAATTTTAAACCATGTTTTTAAGAATGTTGCAATATCTTTTTAAAATATATTTTTTAGTTTTTTAGGTGGACACAATATCTTTATTTCATTTTTTATGTGTTGCTGAGAATCGAATCCAGTGCCTCATGCATGCAAGACCATCGCGCTACCACTTGAGCCACATCCCCAGCCCAAGAATGTTGCAATATCTTGTGAAACAAAGTAGTTACAGTGTACCCTCTCCAAACTTTAGTATAAAGTTCTTAAAAAACTTTAGGTAGACATATTTTTTCTATGAAGGAGTTTAAGACATTATAGGGTAAATAAGGTTAAGGAGACTGGGATTATGAATGAATCCATACAAATTCTTTTAAGGTTAACATTCACCCAATTAAAACATTAGGTAGGACGGTGAAGCACACCTGTAATCTCAGCAGTTCGGAAGGCTGAGGCAGGAGGATTGCAAGTTCAAAGCCAGCCTCAGCATTTTAGGGAGGGCCCAGGCAACTTAGTGAGACCCTGTCTTGAAATAAAATATGAAAAGGGGTGGGGATGTGGCTCAGTGATTAAGGGCTCCTGAGTTCAATCGCTGGTACCAACAACAACAACAAAAAGTAAAATATATCAGATTATCAACATTTTATTCAATGTGGAAATACCAGGTAATATATAATTAGTTTCCAGTCATCACTACTTTCTTGAAAGAAACTTTTGAGGATTTCCAGTCTGGGCCAAAATAAAGTGCTCATAAATACTAAAAGGAATTTTTGAGGATGTCTCAGGTGTCTTAGTCAGAACTTTCTTAAGTGTGTACTAAAAGTATCTTCTATTCCTACTCTGCCATTTCTTTTATTCATTTCTTTTGTCATCCAAACCTGGAATTCCCTCTTTCATACACCAACTCCAAAAAGAGTAACTAAGAATTTGTTATTATCAAGTAGAAATTTTCAGTAAAAGTAAATATGAATATATATATTCTGAACTTTCACATAAGAAAAGGATTGCTTTATATAAGTTTGAGAAAAGAAACCACATCTTTATTTCCTCTAGCCAAGCATCATAGGCTATGCTTATTTTTATTTTTACTACTAAATGTGTTAGGAGAAAACAGTTGTTCATATAAATGGTGTTATGTACAACACCATTTAATTTAATTCTTAAAGAATTCAGAAAAAAATTCTCACCTGTGGGGAGAGACTAATTGATTAATTTTGAATTGATTGAATTAATTTTGAGGCAAGTTTGAAGGCCCATTTAGCTCTACAATTGATAATACAAAAGTAGGAGTTGGGCCATAAATTTATTAGGTATTGAATAACCAAGGGAAAAATAAAGCATACTTAGATGGGATGAGTAACATGAGTGAAGGCTTTTAGGTAGGAATGAGATGTGTGGTTGTGCAGATAGGAAATAAAAAGATGTGGTTAGAAAAGAGAGTTTATAGTAAGGAAAAGAGTGAATTAGGTTGAGTAGATGGAAATCTAGGGTTTAAGAAGAGAAATTTAAACATTCCAGATGGCAGAAAACCAAAAATATTCTAATGTAGTATAGTTCTTAAAATATTTTAACAGGATCACTGTAATAGCTTTATGTCAGGCCAGCCTCCACAATTTTGCAAAACCCTGTCATAGGATAAAAAACAATTGTAATTTCAGTGGCACCTCTGGTGCTTTCTGCATGAACACACAACTAGCATTAGTAAATTCATTTTAATTCTTGAAATATTTTAGTTAAGAAATATTTGAAGAGACTGCTTCCGAGAGCCTAGGAATTCGAGGGTAGTCAAGTGCATTGCTTTTTCTTTGGTGCTCTGAATAGTCCATTATATCTGGAGGAAGGGATTTATGTTAATGAGTAAGGTAGTTCTCCCTTCCCATTGCTTATTTATGATGAATTTATTTTTTAGGTAAACTTTTTAAAAAAATGAATGTTACACTATAAACAATTGTATGGAAGAAAGAATGCACCATGTATATTAAATGTATATTAAATTTCTGTCCCTAATCCATATACTTAATCATTGCAACAGTTTCCAATTGAGTTATGTTAGTAAAGTGTTTCTCAACAATTCATGACTGGCATTTTTGGCAGTACTATGGTTTGGGTCTTGGGATTGTCCTGGACACTACTTAATGTTTTGTGCCCCTGTTATCTCTCATAGTCACTGACAATAAAAAATGCCCTAATACACTTCCAAATATTGCCTTGGGAGAAGTGTGGTATTGTAATTTTTAAAATTATACCATATGTTAGAAGACATGTGTCCATGTTTTCAATCAGGCATATAACTAGTGACTATACTGTAAAGAAAGAATATTTGAGCATACATATACTTTGCAAGGAGGCCCAGAGAACTATGGAAGAACTATGCTTGCCTGTGAAGTCTTGTATTAGATTATTCAGTCTTACCTGCTTTCTACAATGATAGCATTACTTCCTTGTGTTTTCAGTTACCTTTTTTTCCTTTAGTGTTTTGTGATTTTTGAATTGTGCACTCTTGCTTGGCTGCATTTTTATTCAAGGGAATTCTGTGCGGCCAGATTAGAGGGCACATTCTCCAGAGATTTGCTGAGGTTTTCTTTGGCACCTGGGGAAACTCCCAACACAGGATCACTGTAACTTTTCTGCTTGGGGTTTTTTGAATCAGGTAGGTATGTTTGAATCCTGAATCCTTAAGTGTAGGCTGTGATTACAAATTCTCAGGTGACATTTCTCCCCTTTAATGTGGACTTCAAACTGAGACTGCCTAATTTTCTTGTCCTCTTTGGCCAGCAGTCATGCTTCTTACTATACTGTTCTTTTACAAGGTAGGAGTTAGTCCTGGCCCCTTGTGCAGGGTTTCAAGTTGCAGTTCTCCATTTTTTCCAGGCTATGGCCTACCTAGCTGCCTCTGAACTTCTAGGTGCTGAAATTACAAATACACAGAGCAAGCATGATTTTAGCTCCTGCTTACCAGTTTGTTATTCCCCTTCATCTTTGCCCAAGGGGATTTTCTTGGTGACTTACTATTTAAAAATAATTATTTTTTTGTGAGGATGTTTTTGGTATTTTATTAAGTATTTTTAGATGTTTCATGAGAGGATTAATTTCAGATTATGAAGTCTACCTTTTTGCCAGATAGCTAAGCCTCACTTATCTGTTTCCTAACCTCCAGGTATTTCCTAATACTTTGGTTTGCTAATCTCTTTCTCTTTCAATACCCTATCCTACCATCTAACTTCAAGTATTATTTTCTTAAAATAATTTTTAAAAAATATCTTTAGTTGTAGATGGACATAATGTCCTTAATTTGTTTATTCATTTTTATGTGGTGCTAAGGAGGCCCAGAGAACTATGGAAGAACTACGCTAGGCAAGTGCTCTACCATTGAGTTACAACCCCAGCCCTGTTATCGTTTTCTTAATGTACCATTTTATAATTTCAGTGAGACCTCAGGAGGGAGGGACCATAAACTATAAACATGAATGTTCAGTCTTTGACTTTGACTAGACATGTCTAATAGTTTTTAGGCCTAAGCACATTAGAACTAACTGACCTGAGAAAAAGTAAATATCTGGGAATGCCTTTCCATTTCCATTCCATTTCCAAATCTAAACCTGTGATTTTAGATTTGAACTTTTTTTAAATTTTGTACCAGGGATTGAACCCGGGGGCACTTAACCACTGAGGCACATCCCCAGCCCTTTTTTATCTTTTCTTTAGAGACAGGCTCTTGCTGAGTTTCTTAGGGCCTCACTAAGTTGCTGAGGCTAGCTTTGAACTTGGAATCTTCCTCTTCCTGCTTCAGCCTCCTGAGCTGCTGGGATTACAGGCATGCGTCACCATACTTGGCTTAGATTTGAAGTTGAAGAGCATAGTCTTTTGCTGTAAAGGAGGTGAAGGAGCAGGAGTGGATGATGACATTCAGACCACTACCTCTGTAATTGAGTAAGGCCTCACTGAGATGGGTGGCGTGTGTAGCAGTTGACCTACATGGGTATTTTATGATAAATTCTAAATACATTATAGTGATTTGAAACCATAATTTTAAAATTTTATCAATAAATATTAACTGCATGTGTTTGGTATAATACAGAATTAAGAGTACAAAATGAATGAGATACCATGTATATATACTCAGAGAGCTCACCAATTTTGTATTATAGATAGACATATAATTTAAAATATGGTTAGTTCTCATGATTCATGGTAACTGTGGTCTATAAAGTTGCTGCAAACACCGAATTATTGAATATCGAACTATTTCTTTTAGGGGAAATACAGGATTAATTTCCTGTAAGCCCTTGGTCACAATGTTTTTATGAACTAGTCAATACATAACCTTGTTTTGGGTATGTTTCTGTTCAGAGACACCTTATTTAATGTATATTGTTGATAGTCAATGACATTGAGCTAACCTCACTAATACTCATGCTTCAATATATATTTTCTCCATAATGCACATCACAGCCTCCTTGTGTTAAAAACACCAGATAAGGGGCTGAGGATGGGGCTCAAGCCGTAGTGCGCTCTCCTGGCATGCGTGCGGCCCGGGTTCGATTCTCAGCACCACATACAAAGATGTTGTGTCTGCCGAAAACGTATAAATAAATAAATAAAAACACCAGATAACACTTCAGTACTATGATGGGGCCTTTTATTTAGACAACAAACTTACAAACAAAAAGCACAAAAAAATGTGGCACTAAATAGAGTGAAAAGGACTCTTGTTTTTGCTATGAGAGCTGAAACATGAAAGCAAAGTGTCACTTTGTTCAACCTCAGCTGCAACTGTGAAATATTGGTTGGACTCAAACTTTATAGCTCTGAGCATACCCACAAAAGCTCTCTGAGTATTAGTTTGTGGTTTACAAATAAATTTTAGCAAGTAGGCTAATTTATAAAATAAAAAATCTATGAATAATAAGGATTGACTTATAATACATACTATACAATAAGTGCCATATATTCTAAATCTGATAGGATGGGACAAGTTGGGAAAGTTAGATGAAGTTAGAGCAGTTTGAATAATGGGTTTAGGGTATAGCAAATGGTCTAATGCAGTTAGTATTAGAAGGGTCTAGAAGGGATATTTGGACTGGACAGTTAACAGGAGGATATGAAGGCACTTATTGCCATATTATGGATCTTGGAGTTTATAGGGAATGAGGAACTAGTGAGTAATTTTAACCAGGGGAGAAACTGCTGAGAGCCACAGCCGAGTCAGAATGGCCCCCAAGAAACATGGTTGTAGTCCCATTTAGGAAAGCTTATTCTGATGGTGTTATTGGTGATTGTCCCTGTCCATTTTCAGTTTCTAATAACATACTGAGTAAATTTTAAAAGAGGGTTTTTAAATTTTTAGTTGGTGTGTGGGGGTGGTCCGTTTGTGTTTCTGAAAGTCTAAGACCACATCTGCTGATGGCTTGTTTGTTGGCAGAGGCCCAGGATAGTGTCAGTTATCACACGGCAGGGATCATGTCATGTGTGTATCCTGGTCTCTCTTCCACTTCCTATAAAGCTACCAATATTCACTCATGAGCTTCACCTTGATGACTTTATGTAATTTTAATCACCTCCCAAAGATTGTACTTCTAAAATGATAGTTGAATTAAATTTCCATAGTCTTAATATCTCACAATGGGGATTAGACTCCAGTATGAGTTTTGGAAGAGCAAGCCATATTCAAATTATAAGAGGTATAGGTGAAGTAAGAAAAGATAATAGGTTTTAGGTTTAAATGTGAGAGATAAGAATATGAACTAATGCATAGATAGTGGAGATAGAGAAAAGGAGATGTTATTTGAACAATATATGAGATATCAAAATGAAAGATCTAGTTGGCAGATTAGAGGGAATATGGGAAATTGAACAGTTGGATGATATTATTAAGAGAGGGAATATAGAGGAAGATTAGATTTGTAATGTGATAAGTTTTGGAAATGTTGAGTGTATGGTGCCAATGAGACTTTTTTTGGAGATGTGGGCAAGGAAATATGAGCTGAAGCTTAGCTTGAGAGGCATTAGACACTGGTAAATATCTGAATGCCTGTTGTGTATCAGGTCACTGTCCTGGTGCGAGAGGAGACAGAAGCATAAGTGAATCTCTATTGAAGAGAAAGAGACAACAAGCAGAGTAAATTTCAGATGAGGACAATGATGAAAATGAAACTAAGAGGATAGAGAGTATCAGGCTGTGTGTGAGGTGGGGCTGGTTTAGTTGGTTTTTGACTTTACTTTCTAGGGAGATGACATTTATTCTGAGAATAAAAAGAATAACAATATACATGTGACTCTCTGGAAGAGATTTCAAACAGTAAGAAAGGAAATGGTAAAGATGGGGATTGGGGAAAGGGAATGAACTGGATACTTTTGATGAAGAGAATGGAGGTCAGTGTGGCTGGAGATGAGCGGACAAGGGGGAGGGAGTTGTAGAAAATGAACTCGCAGAGGTCCACAGATGGGGTGCCAGATCTCCAGGGCTCTGGCAGGCCATGGACAAGGGTGTGGTTATTCCTCCAAGTACTGTTGGAAGCCTTTGGATTGTTTCAGCAGGAGGGTAACAAAATCTGTTTTATGTTTTGCATGATAACTCTAGGAACCCTGTGAAGAGTTCTGTTGAAAACTAGACTGAAAGGAAGGAAACAGGTCTGGTGAGGACTTCAGCAGAGATGATGGTGGCTTAGAATATTCAATAGCAGTGGATAGGTGAGGGAGTCACCTCCATCATGACTGAATTTAAGAACAAGTTTATCATTGGATATGATATGAATCTAGTGTAAGTGCTTGTATAAAGGAAATGTAATCTTGAATATAAACTGTCAATGAAAATCATTATCTAAAAATTATATAGTTTGAAATACTAAAAATATTCAAATTTGTGTATTTAATGTGGCAGTGATCCTATGTACTATTTTATGTTTATTAGTACTTATTAGATGTATAAAAACACTTTCAGAGAGTTCTGATTATTCAATTATAGCACTACATATTTTCTTACAATAAGATAATGAAGCTTTGTTAATTAAAGGTTAGGTCAATAAAAGCTTCTTCCAAGTAGGGCCACTTTGTTGTGAGAACACATTAGAAATAGCACTACTTAAGCCCTGTTTTAAAAGAGAGAATCTCTGTAGATCTAGCTTTTTTTGTTGTTGTTGTTGTTCCTTCTGTCTGAGCACTACACTTTATACCATACTGTACTTCTGGACATAGTGTGGAGCATGGACTATGGTGGGGAAGAGTGGGGGGAGAGTAGTTAAGAGACTTTTTAAATTTTAGGCCAAAGAAAATAAAAACCTTTTAACAAAAACTTTTAGCCCAAAGAATAAAAACTTTTAACAAAAGGACAGAGTGGAAATTGTAAGGAGATGACTGAGAGTTTTGTGAAGCTGGAAAAGATTTGGAGAAGAATTAAATATCTAGAGGTTTGAGAGAACAAAAATATTGGATAATTCTGGGCTTATAAGCTTTGGAGAGAATAGGCAGATGGTGATGTCATAATACACATGAGAGGCAAAAGCTATGGGGGTGTGTAGGCTTGCTTGGGTGGGTGAGTAGTTTTGAAAATGCTAAATTAAAGTCACCATCTGTGGGACTCCAGGGGAACTACATTAAGAAGGCAGTTGGAGAAAGGTGAGTGCTATAGCTAATATGTAGAAATCATCAGATAGAAACTAGTTGAAACCCCAGAATTAAATAAAATCTTTCATGAGAACAGTGAAACCTGAGGGATGCCTCAATAGTGATGCCCTCAAGCAGGACAAGGTCAGAAGTTGTGATTGGCTTGTCAGGCCATTCCTAATCTTATTCAAGAAGTTTGCAGAGAGCAGTAGCTGAGAGGAGAATGAAGAGATGTCTATGCACAGTGCAGGCCCCTCTGTAGAGAAGCTTGTAGTGGTGGGACAAAGGAGGGATATGTCAGATATAACTTCAAAGGGAAGTGGGGTTCAAAATATAGATTTAAAAAAATAATTACATAAGATGGGGAAGATGTTTACATTTATAGATGTTGAAGTATCAGATGAAGAAGAGATATTAAAGTTACAAAAGAGGAATAACTCATGGATCATGGTCCCACAGTGGGCAGAAGGGACATAACTCCATTGCATAGGTATCAGGAAGATGGCAGCAGATTTCCTTCTGAGATTTGAGGAAACAAGGTAAGTTATTGTGCTGATGTATTTAATTCTACAAGTGGAAGGGAAGGTCAATAAATCATAAAGTATAACCTCCTTTTGCCTTTTCTTTCCCTTTTAACAAAATCTGTTAATTTAGTGTGAACAATGTTTAAACAGTGGGTATAAGAGAACCCAAAAAAGGAAAGCATAGAATTGTGTTGCTATGTTTAAAGCCTTGCTGATTTTTTTTTTTTTTAGAACCGTGGCAGTTTGCAAATATTGAAAACAAAAACAAAAGAAAACAAAAAACACTTGGGAATTAGAATAGAAGGAAAGTACAGACCTGGAGAAAAGGGGTGTGGAAATAAGAGGCAAGGTGAGATGATTTCCTCATTTTTGTTTCCAGGCCTACCCATGTTGAGTGTGTACAGGCAAACTGTCACTAAGCCACCAGGCAAATATTTTCAGTGAGTCTAAATGTAAAATATGCTATTAATGCTGTTTTCTCAAACCAAAGTATATAAAAGGAGTTCTGTTAAAAGTATAATTATAGAAACCAACCTGTAAAATATTCTGTAATATTTGAAAATAGTATTTGTATGCAACCTTTTACAGGTTTTTGAAAGATACAGATTATTAAATTTTAGTTTATGTTCCCAATATTTTCCAAAACATGGTACCATATATCTTTAATTGCCAAAAATGAAGCCTGGCAAGGATATCCAGTTGTTGCAGTGAGAAAAAGATATTAAAATAGTACCATTGTTCAATTATGATTTCATCTATTTAGAGTGCTCTTTCCATAGTGTGAACAAATTACGTATTGCTTATGTTTCTTATAAACAGAAAATCATAGTAGAAATGTGGGGTTAAAACCTAAATATTCTGTTCATTTTAGATAGGATACAATCTGTGTTTTCACTAGGTAGGACCTCTTCAGACTTCACCTAATATCCCAAGGTTTTTCGCTCCTTGTTGAAAGTAATACGGTAAAGTCCAGAGGCTCTGAATGCATATTGAGCTTCACTGTAGCTGGATTGTTTAGAGTAAACCTGATCTTCATGCCTGTGTCTTTTCTGTCAACTAATCATATTCTCTAGAGAAGACTTCACATATGCCTAGAAAGTAAAGACCAGGCTGGCTAAAGACTTCTGATAGTCTACAGGAAGAATCAGGTGACAGGGTTTGTCTTGGCATTTAATAATCCCATTTTCCATATACTTTCATTGTCTTTGGTTCAGTAACATATCTTAGTCTTCCAAGAAAATAACCTTCTAGTTTTCATTTCTCTGTGGTAGAGGGTAAAGGGCAGAAAGAGTGTAAGTGGGAACGGGTGTACACATGGAAATAGTTTTTTGTCCTAATCTCCTTGTTGTCCTTTCCCTCACCTTTGGTACTTCTGCTGCAAATTCCTGAGCTTTGAAAGATTTTTTTGTATAGATGAAGTGGTTTAGAGTTTGTCTCTTTGGGTCTTAGTAAGTCAGTGACTCCTTTGTCTATATGTTTTATAGCTTCCCAAAGAATTTTTCTCTTTTTTTATCCCCATCTTTATAAATTTATGCCTTATAAAATAATACATACACACACATATACAAGTATTTATTGCATTTTTAGAGGATTTTTAAAATGAAAGCAGAAATAAGTTTAGTTTATCTTTACCACTTTAATCATGCATTATGTTATTACTTTTATAGTTGCTTTTGCAAAACTAATACAAATTTATTTTTCCTTTCTCACAATTTCACAGGTAGAAGGTTTGTTCTTACCGTATATTTTAGCAATCTCAGCATAGGAATTTTTTAAATTGCTTAGTAAGTCCAGAACGTCTACCTTCTACTTAAGGGAAGCACTTCATTGTTTTTCTTTGGTCTAACTACATTGCCAGCAACACTCCTTTTATGCTCTGGGGACCATTGTTAATGAAATAAGGGTTACTTGAATACAAGCACTGCAATATTAAGTAGTCAATCTAGTAACTATGATGTCTAAGTGACTAATATGCTGGTAGTGTTTAGCAATATAGATATACTTGATAAAGGCACAATTCATGTCCCAGGCTGAACTGAGCAGATTAGTGTGAGATTTCATCATGTAACTCAAATGGTATGTAATTTAAGACTGACTTGTGCATTGTTTTTCTCAGGGATTTTCCACTTAATATTTTTGGACCACAGTTGATCATGGGTAAATGAAACTGGATAAGGGAGAACCTGCTATAGTGATTGCTGGAGAATTATCTTTTCCCCTTGTTTTGCCAGATATTTTAATTTAAAAACTATTTGGGAAATGGGAAAATATATTACGAATAGATGGATTCTCTTTGAATCTAGAATTCATTTAATAACCATTATTATGGGCTGAATGTGTATCCCTCAAATTCATATATTGAAATCCCAATTATATTTTGAAACCCTAATCCTGTGTTGGTTTTAGGAGGTATGGGGCCTTTGGGAGGTTAATAGATCATAGGATTGGAGCCCTCATGAATACAATTAGTGCCTGTATAAAAGGAACCCTAGACCGCCCTCTAGCTCTCTTGTCTACCATATGAAGATACAGTGAGAACTCTGTAGACTAGAAAAATGCCTTCACTGGAACCAACCATACTGGTACCCTAATCTCAGATTTCCAACCTCCAGTACTCTGGGAAATAAATATCTGTTGTTTATAAAACCACCTAGTCTGTGATGTAGAAGTGCCTTTTTAGCAGCAATTTAGTTTTTATGGTTTCACTTACCTGTGGTCATCTGTAATCTGAAATTAATACCATAGTATAACGAGGAATTACAAGATAGAGACAGACAGACACTACATTTTATGGTAATATAGTTATATTATTGCTCTACTCTAAGTTGTTATTATCAGTCTTTTACAATGCCTAATTTATAACTTAAACTTTATCTTAGGCGTATATGTATAGGAAGAAACAGTTTATATAGAGTTCACTGTTGTCTGTGGTTTGGGGCATCCATGGGGAAGGGTATTTTATAATGTATCCCTCATGGTTAAGAGAGACCATTGTGCTTTGTTGTAGCAGTTCAAACTGAGTAAGATAATCATGATCATAGACTTCTTTGGAATTACATAATGTTCAGGGACATTATTAGAATATGTGTCTCTTACTATTCTTCAACTTTCTCCTCGATTCTTAGTGTTTTTACTCTAAAAGATTAAGCAAGAATCTTAGAGAAAAAAGAAGATGGGTAATTTGAAAGACAGGAAAATTTTTGTATATAATGTTTCCTTTACTTTTAGGTTTCAGTTGTTAGTTCAATGGAAAAGAACTAATAATAATAAAAAGTTAGTAATAATTGTCTCTTTTTACCTTTTGCAGTTTAGGGAGATGGATAAGGAAATAGAGTGTGGGAAACATATTTTAATACTGCTCATCAGTAGCATCCACCATCTCTGGACCCTCCTGACTACAATTAGTTTCTAATGGATATACTGTTAATCCTGCTTGCTTAATAATTTCAGTTATTGTTCTTGCATGTATGTGTTTCATTCACCTGCTTATTCTGGAGCAAGTTGTACTGGCAACCTAGTTTTTTCCATCTTCCTAAATTTTGCACCCCCTTCCAAGTTTCTCAAGGATGTTTCTGATTCCTTCATTACTTCATTCGAATACTTGTCACAGCAATGGAAGTGATGAGAGATGGTTGGTGTTGACCCATTGAAATTTGTGTCTCTGATCCTTCGGGACTAAAATTAAAATAAAACCAAATTGCATAGTAGCAATTCTAGAACTGGAAACATTTTTTTTTTCATACTCAACACTCTTCTAGTCAAAATAAATTATTTTATTCCTTGATTTTTCTGTATATCTGCTACTTGTTGACATACATGCCCTCAATGACAGAACGCAGCTTATAGTATTCCTATGCCCTTTGTCAGTCCTTTACAAAATGTCCCTATTTGTTATCTTTCCAGCCTCAGGGTATTCTCCTTCTCTCTATTTTAGGGAAATATCGAGATCATTTTGGTGATATTGGGGGCATAATACTTGGGAAATGCTGCTTATTATGTACGAATACAGCTGCAAAGAATGAGCAGGGTTTAGGGTCATTCAATTAAATCAATCTCTAATATGTCTCAACCTTTTTGTGTCTTATTATTCTCATCTTAAAAATGGAGATAATATTTATCTCATCGAGTTTCCAGGAATGTTTCTTGAGTCTTAAATGCAATAGAAACTGTAGAAAAAGGAAATAAATTACATATAAAGTGGTTATTATTTGAACTCAAGTAGTGGTTTAGAGCAATGCTTAGGATTCATTAAATTAGGGAAAACACCAAGATGAATCTTGAAGTAATTGATCAAAGGTGGGAAGCAATGGACAACTGACCTAAAACGAAATTAAAGTAATGTAGTCTGAATATCTGCAGTGGTGTGCAGGCATGATTCAGTGAAAAGAGAGATGTAAAGAATAAGAGGTTGTAGAGACTTTTTCTATTGATGCACTTGATGACTTTAATTAAATTAGCACGTGTAGGGGTGTGTGTGTGTTTCAGCAGAGAAGTCTGAAAGAAAACTCTTCAAAAGGGACTCCTTGAAGCAACACTAATAAATTCTTCCTTGGTCACTCAGTAAAAATAGAAGATATTGTTTATTTTATAATTTTACAATTATGAGGGGGAAATAGTATTTCAGGAGAGTAAAAAATCCTGTGAGGGGCTGGGGTTGTGGCTTAAGGGTAGAGTATTCGCCTAGCACGTGTGAGGCCTAGGTTCGATCCTCAGCACCACATAAAAAAATATATTGTGTCCAACTACAACTAACAAATAAATACTAAAAAAGCCATCCTGTGACCTGATGATATTTATCAGAAATCAATATAGAACTCAATTCTTAGTAATCTCAGACTAGGTACCCTGGAGCTACCTGTAGGAACTAAAGTTTTCATTTTGTGTGTGTAAGGCTACAATTAGAAGATAATGTTTTCATTTATTTCCACAATGTCTGTAAGTCTATTTCCTTTTTGAAATCTAAAAAGATTGTGATTTAGGTAAAATATTTTTTGACAAAAAATCTGATTTACAGGATGAAATTTCAAAATGAAGAGTAATTGTTAGTGTTTCTTTCGTTGCAGTTCTTATGTGTAGGCCTTGAAGAAGTCTTAAAGTGTGCCTATTAAAGTTATTAAAAGATATTAGTTAATGTGACAGACTAAAATGGCTTACTAGGAAAGAAATCTGTGAGAAAAGTACAAAATAATATAAGCCATGTATATTGAAGGGATGAATGAGGAGATTATCTTTGGAGAGACAAATCCATGATTTTAGAAATGATGCCAAGCATTTTTTGCCTAATAAAATCTTCCATAAAATGGAACTTAATTTTATTAGGCAAAGTGGTTTCCTTTAATCCTTTTGAATCTGTATAGAAGCTGGTAGAAACCCTTTTTATATTGGCTCTTCAAATAGCAGGCAGTTAGTTGACAGCTTGGGCAAGTCACATATTAAATTATTTGTCACACAGTTGTATATAAATATATTAATTTTATCAAAAATTTAAGATATTACCAGATAAAGCCAAGAGCCTTTATGTCTGCTTTTAATCCCTGCTCCTTCCCCAGTGGTGGTTCCTATTATATGTTGCTTTATATCTTCTAGACTTATTCCTATATATTTATATACATGTACTTATATAAAATTGAAGCATGCTTCATTTCTTTAAATACTTTTATAAATATACATATATAAAATAAGATCTTACTGTATTAGTAGTATAATACTATATACACTTGCTTTTTTCCCCATAGAAGAATGCATAGTCCATATTATAAAACCATGTTATTGTTTTTAATTGACAATTCACAGGATGAGCATAATTTATTTAGCTATTCCCCTGCTGAGAATCATTGAGGTTGTTTCTATTTTTTCTTATGTTTTCAAATAATGTCACAGTTAACATCCTGATATATGCCTTGTTAGAAGCAATTTTACTCATATCATGATGATCTCTTTTACTCGATAGTAAAGTTGTAATCATGAAGGTTTAAGAAAATTAAAACCTTGAAGCTTATTTAAAACATTACTTAAATTCTGGTATTATTGGCATAAAAAGGTTGGCAGTGCCTCTTCAAAAAAAGCAAATATATGTGTGAGGCCCTGAGTTGGATCCCCAGTACTGAAGATGGGGGTGGAGGAAGCAAATATAAAACTGGGCAAAACTATCAAAAACAGCCTTCCATATATACTGGAAATTGACTAAAGACAGTTAAAAAAATAAGGATTTATTCTTGTAACACATTAGAGCTTGAGGTAAGAACATTGTGATTCAGTGGTCTTTTTGCCTGGGATTTCCCATATGTATTTCCCCAAGCCTCCAAACTCAGCTGGTCAGAACTGAGCCTTCCTCAGGTGCTGTGGAGTGAGTGTTTGTGTCTCCTCAAATTCCTCTGTTGAAATCGTAATTCCCAATGGGATGGCATCTGGAGGTGGGGCCTTTGGGAGCTGGATTAAGACATGAGGGAAAATTCCTATAATGCCATTAATGCCCTTATATCGAGATGAAGAGACAGCCCATAGTAGTAGTATTATAGTATCCTGAATGACTTAAGAAAATCAGTATTGAGAGTTGGAGTGAGTTTTGAGAGTGGAGTGAGAGGAGACACAAAAACCTATGACTTTGGTGGGAAAAGTGCTGGCTTTGGTTGGAAACAGCCGGAGAAAACCTGCTGCTTTGCAAGTTTGACATTGTGGACATGACTTGGTATAAGCAGTGGATCAGTAGAAATTTAATAGGGAAATCTTAGAACCATAAAAAGAATAACCTACACATAAGGAGACCCAAGAGAGCCTGGCAAAAGTGAAAGCTAAGGGAGATATGAGAAGGGGTTGCAACTTTGATTGCATTTCCCAGTCCACACACAGTTAAACAGGCAAAGGGTAGAAGTCTTGCAGGCTTGAGGTCTGTGAGTACAACCTTTGCCCAAGTCATTGGCTGATCATTAAGCTCTACAGACACCAACACAGCCTCCAGGGAACCAGGCTAACCTCAACATAGGTACCTGGTTGCATACCTTGAGGGAAACAGATTCTACAGTTTATGACCCGACTAATTACTGAATAACCTAGTAATTCTTTTTTTAAATTTTTTTAATATTTATTTTTTAGTTTTCGGCGGACACAACATCTTTGTTTGTATGTGGTGCTGAGGATCAAACTCAGGCCGCAAGCATGCCAGGCGAGCGCGCTACCGCTTGAGCCACATCCCCAGCCCCTAACCTAGTAATTCTGAAAAATTAAAATGAATCCAAGTTGCTGTAATACATTGACATTTCAGTATTCAACACAAACTGCTAGACATTCAAAAAAGAAAAACTAGGAAAATGTGAACCATAATCAGGAAAAATAGTCAATAGAAACTGACATCTGGGTTTGATGAAGTCTTTAAATTGACTGTCTTAATATATTGAAAAAGTAAATGAAAACATGCTAACAAGACAATGAATAAAAAATCTCAGAGAGACAAGTTAGAAAAGAAGAACCAAATAGAAATTTTAAATTTAAAAATATGTCAAATGAGAAATTCACTGGAGAGGCCCAACAGCAGATGTGAAGATCTGAGATGATAGAAAATGTGCAGGTAAATGGATGGAGTTACTCCAAAGAAATTAATATTTAACTAAAAAATTAAAGGAGAGAGAAAAGAAATATCCTAAAAATAAAAGGATAACAATGATTATCAGGAGTTGGAGAATATACTAAGTGAAGTAAGCAAATCCCCCAAAAAACAAAGGCTGAATGCTCTCTTCTGATAAGTGGATGCTGATCCATAATGGGGGCGAGGCAGGTTATGGGGAAAATGGAGGAACTGTAATTGGGCAAAGGGAAGGGCCGGGTGGGAAGAGGGAATGGGGGCAGAAAAGATGGTTAAATGAGATGGACATCATTACCCTAGGTACATGTATGAATCCACATAGGGTGCAACGATAAAACATGTACAACCAGAGAAATGAAAAGTTGTGCTGCAGTTGTGTACAGTGAATCAAAATGCATTCTGCTGTCACATATACCTAATTTAAATAAATAAATAAAAAGAAAGAAAACATGAAGATAATAAAAAGACTTCATTCCAAAGAAGGGACATATTTGTAACAGAGATCTGTGGGACAAATGTCAAACATTCCAAATACACATAATGAGAGTTCTAGATGAAGAGGAAGAAGAGAAAATGACAGAAAAGATATCTGAAGGAAAAAAAAAAAAATCCTAAATTTCCACCATATTTTGGTAAAAAAAAAAAAAAAAGAAAAGAAAAGAAAAAAAAATGTGACATGCAGAGTTCCAGTAAGGTGGAAGAAGCACATCATCATCGTAGAGTGGCTGTTTGCAGAACTTAAAAGCAAATAGCAAGCAGTTACAAAAGGTAGTCAGAAATGTAAGTTACACTAGATCAGTAATGAGGCATTTTATTGTTGTTATTTTACTTTAGTGTCCCTGTCCCTGTCACCTGAACTCAACTGTAGCTCTCAAAACTCTCTTGTACTCAATTGAAAAGCAGGAATGGGGTTTCCTGATGCTTGTCAAGAGTACAGAAACCTCAGTTTCTCTCCTTTTCTACCTTGTCCATTTCTGTGTTCTCTTGCACTCCAGTCCCCAGGAAATCCTGTGGCAGCAGCATTGGCACAGCTACAACAGAGGATCTTAAACTTTCCTCTTCAGTCGGAGGAGCTGTGGTTTCAAGAGGGTAGGGCAGATCCCTGTTATCTTTTTTTCCCCCTGTGTCTCCCACAGCTTGAACCTGGATATGAGTGTAGTGGTAGGAAGTATGTGTTGGAGTGGCATAAATAAAGCCACAGATTTCTAGCTTGAGAATTAGAAAATGGCATCCCAGAAAACTGGAAGTACCAGACTGATTATGGAGAGGGAGGAGGTCTGGAAAGAGACCCTTTCAAGTTGTTTATATAATTCTGGGTTCACCCCTGAGCTGTGCATTTGTGGATCTGACCCTCAAGAACATGATATAAAATGTGTCCTGAAAACTATTAGGCCACTGTCCAAGTCGAAGACTAGCCAATAGGTGGCACCTATGTGGTACAGATCCTAATAGCATTGTGAAAGTTTGAAGAGTTTAGTGACTTCTTATAAAATTAAGTGTACGGCTTCCTAGTGACCCAGCAATACCACTTCTGGATATTTACCCCAAAGAAATTAACATTTAACTAAAAAATTAAAGGAGAGAGAAAAGAAATATCCTAAAAATAAAAGGATAACAATAATTATCAGGCAAATGGAAACAGAGTGAGGATATCATCCTGATATTAGATAAAATAAAATTTATTAAAAATTAAAAAGGACAATTCTTTTCATAAAGAGTAAATTTATAAATATGTATCAAGTAATAGCAATCTCCTTTATGAAGCAGGACTATAGGAGATGCAAGAAAATTCACTAATAATAGGAGACTTTAATGTACCATTTCTCAACCATATGAATCAATTGAACAGAAACAAGGGAGGAGATTGAAGATCTCACTATCAATCAACCAAGTGTGATGGTGCACTACTATAGTCTTAGCTACTCAGGAGGCTGTGGTATGACATTGCAAGTTCAGGGCTACCCGTGGTGACTTAGTGAGACCTATCTCAAAATAAATATTTTAAAAAGGGCTGGGGATGTAGCTCACTGGGGAGTGTTCCTGAGTTCAATCTCTAGTATCAAATAAAAATTTTAAAATAAATAAATTTGAAAAGCTGAGGATATAACTTAGTGATAGGTAGATTGCTCCTGTATTTAATTATCAGTACCATAAAAAAATTACACAATCAGTAGGGTAGATTTTATTGCATCCTCATGATGGAGAATATATAACACATCAAAATTCTATGAATACAGATTATCCTATAGTGACAGATCATTGGTTACCCAGGTACAGTGGGAGGAGAGATGTAAGGCTTGGGGGCAGGGAAGGATTCAAGAGGTGTCTTGGGAACTTCTGAAGGTGATGAATATGTTCACTATCTTAATTGTGTTAATGGTTGCACAGCTGTATTCATATGTCAAAATCCATCAAATTGTATACTATATCATTTGTATTTAAATTTTAAAGAACTTTAAAAAACAAATGATTATAGAAGTATGTTAAAAGTTGCTATTATTTCATGAAATACCAATAAGGCAATATCTACAAAAACTTCACACTGTACATATCCTCTGAGAGAGGAGGGATATTTCATTTCTAGAAACTTATCCTGTAGGCATGCCCATATAACTATGTAAAAGTATCTGGAAACAACCTTAGTGTTTCACATGGAAAGTTACATAATGTGTAAATAATAAATATACACTTTTAAAGTACTATATTTTACATATCTACAGATTACAATATTCAGTATTAACAGGTGAGGTAAATGTATTGACATAAAAATATGACTTCTAAGATACCTAGAGGATGAAAAAGTATATAATGGTAAGTAGTACCTAACACTTTAAATGGCAAGCACATACATAAGATATGCATTTCAAAGCGTGCACATGGTGGTAGATATATTTACTCAGTCTTCTTAGAAAAGAGGAAAAAATATGTGAAAGGAATTCAGGTCAATTCTAAACGGCCTTGAAAAGCAGTTTTTCATAACTCATTGGTGGCGAAACTGACTTGAACTGACATCAGGCTCTTTTCTTCACCGTACTTAAACATGAATTCTCATATATTTTTTTTTTACTGCAGATAATTTAATGTCACATTTTATTATGTAAAGTTTAAATACTAATTGACCATATCTAGAAAGCTAAACAATAATGGTAAATCTGACTAAAATAGTTATGTGATGAAGAACTATGATCAGGGTTATCTGATGTTTCCATACCCAGTTGGGGGCCATAGGATTTTATACACAGAAAATACAATTTTATGCTAATTAATTTGAAAGATTCCTGAATGAACACAAATTTGTAAAACTGATAAAAGAAGAAAGAAAAAAATTCTGTGTTTTTAAGAAAAATTAAATCTTTAATGTAAAACTTTCCCACAAAGAAAATGGCTCAGTTGTCTTTACTGGTAAAGGAGGATAACTGTGACATCCTTGTGCTTGTAGAAAATCCAAACAAATCTACAGATAAACTATTAATATTATTAATGAATTAAGGAAGATTGCTGGATACAAGGTCAATATAAAATAAAATTTTAAGAAATATCTTAATAACACAAAACACTTGAGAAACAAATTAACCTATGAGAAGGTGTCAAGAATATGACAGATAAAAGTACTGAGCATATGAGAGAAATTGGAGACAACGTAGTTACTTGATGGTTTTGTACAATAAATACAAAGATTTCCTTGAGACGATGTATATTGTGGAAAACTTTTTGTATTTCTTTATATCTTTGGTTAAAATACAAATTTTTCTTTAAGAAGAAAATAATTTTATAGGTCATGGAAGACCTAAAGAGATAATTTCAAAATAAATATAAGTTCCATCTTTATATTTTAGGCTCCTAATTTTTATATATCTTCAGTGGAGTCCAGAGTATAGTACTTTAAAATTTCCTTTTATCAGAATTTGATTTTTGTTGAGTTTTCTTTTAACTTCTTTCTGAAAGCACTGCACATAATAGAAAATTGTTATTAAGAAGTAAGATTGTCAGAAAACTATAATAGCCACTTTTCTAAGGCACATCGTTTATAATAAGAATATTAGTTCTTTATAAAATGGTAGTTCACTTTCCTTTCTGAATTAAACCTCCCATTCAAAGACAACAAAGTGTAAAGTTGTGAGTTAAGATCAATAAAATGAGGGGAACCCAGTATTTGAATTTTTTAAAATATCATTGTTTTTAAGTTGAGGAAAAACTACAAATAAATTGTTTCATTGATTAATTTTTCATTGATGCTTTGAATAATATGGTCACAATGAAATATGGTTGAAGAGACTAAGTTGCAGAATATGGATTAAGCAGAATATTTAGCATTTACATTTTAATAGATTAATCGTTTAAATAAAATTAAACTTATGAGTTATGTCAATGTCATTTACATATTACAGGTAAGGAAATAAATATGTAGTTAAGTTTTTAAAAATACTTCACTGGGGAAAATGAGATTAGAATTCAGAATTCAGTTCCTGTCATGCTTTAATTGCTCCAGGTGCTGTGCATCAGCCTTTATATTAGTGTCTTATGAGACAATTCATTATTATTTTTATGACAAATAATAAATGAAGGCCTCTTGATGGAAATGTCCTTGCTGTGAAACCTGGTTAAAGAAACAGTATGAAAGTATCTGATAATTGAAAAATCTTATATCCTTTGACTTAAAAATTTTACTCTGAGTATTTACTTATTAATGTAGGACCACATGCATATTTTGGGTTTTTTTTTTTTGCATGCTGATTATACCTTCAACAAATAGAAGCAATCTGTATATCTTTTAGTAGAGGACAAACTAAATAAATTTTGATGCATCTGTATTCTGAACTACTAGGTATCTTGAAAAGAAATGAACTCCAATATGAAATGATCACAAAGATATTTTATTAAATAAGCAAGAACTGCATTTCTGTAAACATAAAATAATAATTCAAATACAGGCATAATTTTTTTTCCTGGAAAGCTAGAAAGGAAATCTTGAGGGAGAAGTTTAAAAAATTTTTAATATAGTTAGATTATTATCTTTTACCACATTGTGTGTATACATACATACTTTTGTGTTACATGTGTGACTGTGTAATGACTTTTAAAAATTATATATGTAAAAGATTTTTAAAGTTATTTTTCATCAAAACTTTGAAGTCTGTTATCTTTTGGTGGTGTTTAGTAATAAATGTCATGGAAGTTTTGTTTTTATTCCTATTAAATAACTCTTACCTTTTTCTCTCTGAAAATATTTATTTTTCCCCTTTTAATCCTCAGCATTCTGCAGTTTCAGTTAGGTAGGATTTGACCTAGGTCTTTTTTTTTTTTAATTAAAACCTCATGATTATACATAGTAATTAGGTTCATTTTGACAAAATTATATACATGCAAAGAATTTTATTTCAAACTCCATCCCCACTTTTCTTCTCTTCTTCCCTCCCCTATTCTCCGTCTTCTACTTTATTAAGCCTATACATAAAAGTGAAATTCCCTTTGGTGTATTTATATATGAACATAACATGATTTTGTTAAATTCATTCCATTTATCTTCTCCTTTCCTCCTTTTCTCTCTCTGGTTGTCCTTCTACTCCACCAGTCTTCCCTATATTTTTATACTTTTATATCTGATTCCCTCCCCAGTTGCCTTCTTTGCCTTATTTTCTCTAGCTTCCAAACATGTAAGAGAAAACATTTGAGCCTTGATTTTCGGCGTCTGAGTTATTTCACTTAACATGATTTTCTTTTTTTTTTTTTTTAATTTATTTATTGGATGTTCACAACATTACAAAGCTCTTGACAAATCATATTTCATACATTAGAATCAAGTGGGTTATGAACTCCCATTTTTACCCCAAATACAGATTGCAGAATCACATCGGTTACACATCACATTTTTACATACTGCCATATTAGTGACTGTTGTATTCTGCTACCTTTCCTATCCTCTACTATCCCCCCTCCCCTTCCCTCCCATCTTCTCTCTCTACCCCATCTACTGTAATTCATTTCCCCCCATGTTTGTTATCCCATTCCCCTCATAACCTCTTATATATAATTTTGTATAACAATGAGGGTTTCCCTCCATTTCCATGTGATTTCCTTTTTTTTTCTCCCTTTCCCTCCCGCCTCATGACTCTGTTTAATGTTAAACTTTTCTTCCTGCTCTTCCTCCCTGTTCTGTTCTTAGTTGCTCTCATTATATCAAAGAAGACATTTGGTATTTGTTTTTTAGGGATTGGCTAGCTTCAATAAGCATAATCTGCTCTAGTGCCATCCATTTCCCTGCAAATTCCGTGATTTTGTCATTTTTTAGTGCTGTGTAATACTCCATGGTGTATAAATGCCACATTTTTTTTATCCATTCATCTATTGAAGGGCATCTGGGTTGATTCCACAGTCTAGCAATTGTGAATTGCGCTGCTATGAACATCGATGTGGCAGTATCCCTGTAGTGTGCTCTTTTAAGGTTTTCAGGAAATAGTCCGAGAAGGGCAATAGCTGGGTCAAATGGTGGTTCCATTCCCAGCTTTCCCAGGAATCTCCATACTGCTTTCCAAATTGGCCGCACCCGTTTGCAGTCCCACCAGCAGTGTTCAAGAGTACCCTTTTCCCCACATCCTCGCCAGCACTTGTTGTTGTTTGACTTTGTCATGGCTGCCAATCTTACTGGGGTGAGGTGGTATCTTAGGGTGGTTTTGATTTGCATTTCCTTGACTGCTAGAGATGGTGAGCATTTTTTCATGTATTTGTTGATTGATTGTATGTCCTCCTCTGTGAAGTGTTTGTTCATGTCCTTGGCCCATTTGTTGATTGGGTTGTTTGTTTTCTTATTGTCTAATTTTTTGAGTTCTTTGTATACTCTGGATATTAGGGCTCTATCTGAAGTGTGAGGAGTAAAAATTTGTTCCCATGATGTGGGCTCCCTATTTACCTCTCTTATTGTTTCTCTTGCTGAGAAAAAACTTTTCAGTTTAAGAAAGTCCCATTTGTTGATTCTTGTTATTAACTCTTGTGCTATGGGTGTCCTGTTAAGGAATTTTGAGCCCGTCCCCACAATCTGTAGATCGGAGCCAACTTTTTCTTCTATCAGAAGGAGAGTCTCTGATTTGATATCTAGCTCCTTTATCCACTTTGAGTTGACTTTTGTGCATGGCGAGAGTAGGGGATTCAGTTTCATTTTGTTGCATATGGATTTCCAGTTTTCCCAACACCATTTTTAACATGATTTTCTCCAGTTCCATCCATTTATTGGCAAATGCTATTATTTCATTCTTCTTTATGGCAAGTAAAATTCTATTGTGTATTATATGCCATTTTCTTTCCATTCTTTTACTGACAGGCATCTGAGTTGATTCCATAATTTTGCTGTTGTGAATTTATGCTGCTGTAAACATTGATGTGGCTGTATCGCTGTAGTATGCTCATTTTAGATCTTTTGGATGAACACTGAGGAATGGGATAGTTGGGTCATATGGTGGTTCCATTCCTAGTTTTCTGAGGAGTCTCTACACTGCTTTCCAGAATGGTTGGTACTAATTCACAGTCCCACCAACAATCTGAGAGTGTACCTTTTTTCCTACATCCTTGCCAACATTTATTATTATTCATGTTCTTGATGATTACTATTCTGATTGGAGTGAGATGAAATTGTAGTGTAGTTTTTATTTGCATTTCCCTAATTGCTAGAGATGCTGTACATTTTTTCATATATTTCATGGCCATTTGTGTTTCTTCTTTTCAAACATTTCTATTTGATTCTTTTGCTCATTTATTGATTGGGCTATTTGTTTTTTTGGCATTGAGTTTTTTGTTTATAAATATATATATTTATTCATTCATTCATTCTGCTTATTAATCTTCTGTCAGAAGAGTAGATGGCAAAGATTTTCTCCCATTCTGTAGACTCCCTCTTCATGCTCTTTATTATTTCCTTTGCTATGCAGAATCTTTTAAATTTGATGGCATCTCACCTGTTGATTCCTGGATTTATTTCTTGAGCTTTAGGGGTCTTTTGAGGAAGTTGGTGCCTGCACCTTTATGAAGTAGTGTTGACCCTATGTTCTATAAGGTGCAAGGTTTCTGGTCTAAGTCTTTGATCCATTTTGATTTGACCTTGTATGGCAAAAGAAGGGGTACAAATTCATTCTTCTATGTATGGATATCCTGTTTTCCCAGCACCATTTATTCAAAAGGCTCCAACATATATTTTTGGCACCTTTGTCAAATAGCAGATAAATTTGGGCTTATCTCAGTATCTTCTCTTCTGCTTGTCTTCATGTCTATGTTGATGCCAATACTGTGCTGTTTGTTACTGCAACTCTGTAGGATAATTTGAGATTGGGTCTTGTGGTGCCCCTACATTGCTCTTCTTGCTCAGGATTTCTTTGGCTCTTCTGCGTCTCTTATTCTTCCAAATGAATTTAAAGACTGGTGTGTGTGTGTGTGTGTGTGTGTGTGTGTGTGTGTGTGTGTGTGTTTCTATAAAGAATGTCATCGGTATTTGGATGGGAATTGATTGAATCTGTGTATTCTTTTTGATAGTATGGTTATTTTGACTATTAATTATGTCTATCTAAAAACATGGAAGTAGACCTAGCAATTTTGCATTCAGTCTGCTCTGCATTTGGAAGGCCTTTAATTCTAAAAATTTGCATGTCATTTTAATCCAGGAACATTTTCTTCTGTTACTTCTTCAACAGTTTCCTTACCCTTTGTTTTTGATCTTATGAAACTCCTAATAGGCACTGCTAGACTTACTTATGTGCTTTATCTTTACTTTAGTATTTTTCATGTTTTCTTCTTTACTCTGCATTTGGAAAGTTGCCCTGACTCGATTCTCTGGATTAGCAGTTTAAACCTTATAATTTTTCATTTAGTCTGTTGTTGGATTATAACTAGACAATAATGTTTTAATTGCCTCAAGATTTTGGACTTCTTCATTTTTTCATTCTTAGTGGTGTGTTCTTTTACAAATATAGTAGCTTCTCACCTATTTCTGAGAATGCTAGCTAGCAAAAGTGAAATTTCTAAGTTGTATTCTCAGACTCATCTGCCTTCGCCACCCAGCCAGCCCCACTGCAGTTTAGTTTATTCAGCTTTGTTCACTGTTGTTGATGTTGTCTTCAAATGTCTGGCGATCTGTAATTGTTGGTTATATTTATCAAGAATTAATCCAGATTTAGATACCTGATGAGGATTTCCTTTGCAGTCCTGTAGGGTGTCATATGGCTCCTCCTCACATGAGCCCTTCCTGGAATAGAGGGCATAAGCAGACTTGAGTGGTAGGTTTGTCCTCAGGCAGACTTCTTGGAATTTGTAGGCAAAGAACAGGTGGGAACCCTTAAAGTAGCTACAGAAAGAAAGAAGAATGGTCTAGAGATAGAACATATTAATGCAAGGCTTTAAGTTGAAAGAACAGAAGGAGAGAAGGTGGTACCCATAAAAAGTGTCAGCAGTGTAGTAAGAGGAGTTTTGGGTTGTTAGAACAACTGTGGAACACTGCAGGCTTTTGATGGAGAACGTTCATGTGCAAAAAGAAAATCTTGCTCCCCAAATGCCAGTAGTTTCTTGTTTGACAAACGCTGCTCCCATTCCCTCACTCCTAGGCATTCTCTTCCTCCATCTCTGCTCTAGTGTCTTACAGAGAACCAGATTTATCTCATCCTTTTCTTTCCTGTTTTTAGGCCCCAACATCCCCAGTAGGAACCCTTCCCAGGCAGAAGGAATGCTCACTGTCTCTGGAAAGAAGTTGGTGGTATTTAGGTAACCAGGGCACTCATATGTGGGGCGTCTTTATTGCCTCTTATGTTTGCCTCTCTGCTGTGCCTGTCTTCTTTTGTTGTTGCTGACTCCCAAATTTTGATTTTCTTTAAGAATCCTCAGCGGAATTCAGCACCACATTTTGTTTTAAGGCTTTAAATGTTGACCACAAATTCAATATTTTTAGTAGGATGAACTTAATTTAGTTATTCTTACTAAGATGCTGTACACTGGTGTTTCCTCTGGTTTTTCCCATCTTTATACCACTCACCAGCTCCATCAAAGCATTAACATTGAACTTCTTTCCTGTACTCCCTCAATGTTAATAATGCACTGGAAGGTATTGTCCTAAGAGTTTTCCATGTATTATTTAGCAATCGCAACCCTAAGAAATAGATACTATTGTGATTTCCCGCTTAACAAATAAAACTGGCTTTAGGAGGCTAAGTCATTTACCCAGCTTTTCAGGACCAGTCAAATGGCAGAGTCCAGGCTCTTAGTCACTATGCAAAGACTCCACTCTGGCTTACTTCATACTATTTGTATCATCATGCTTCATACATCTGTTTACAAACTCAATTTATTAGACTAAAGTGTGTAGACTAATGTGGAGGACAGATAGTGTGTTTTCTTCAACATCTAACCCCATGTCTGGCATCTAATAGTAAATATTGATTGAATTTCAAGATATTAGTTTGATAGCTAGGATATGGACAGCATATAGAAAGTTGTTTTTGTTTTTATTGACTGGATTATCTTATATGATTTTATGGTTTGGATGTGAGGTATCCCCCAAAAGCTCACGTGTGAGACAATGAAAGAAGGTTTCGGGAAGAAATGATTGGGTAGTAAGAGTCTTAACCCAATCAGTGATTTAATCCCTGATAGGGATTAATTGAGTGGTAACTGAAGTATTAGGTATAGCTGGAGGAGGTGGGAATTAGGGTGTAGTTTTGATGTATGTATTTGTATCTGGAGAGTAGAATCTATCTTTCTGCTTCCTGATCACCCTGATATGAGCTGCTTCCCTCTACCACCCTCTCCCACCATAATATTCAGCCTCGTCTGGAGCCCTGATGATTACAGCCAGTGTTCTGTTGACTAAGACCTCTGAAACTGTGAGCCCACAAATAAACTCTTCCTCCTCTATAATTGTGCTGCTCAGATCCTTTAGTCACAGCAGTGAAAAAGCTGACTAAAACATATGATCTGAGCTATCATGGTCAAATCACTTTTGTGTCAGTTTTTAATCTCAAGGTATCATGATTCAAATTTCAATAGGTTCTTTTTTCTCTATCATTTCTTATAAATGTATTTTTAAAAAGAATTTTGCTGTTTTATCACAAGCCCTTTAAAAATAATCTGTGTCTTTTATGTACTTCCTTTAAAAAAGTGCTTAAATATTTCCAAATATAGAATGAGATTGTTTTTTTCATTTCATGGATTCTGTAAATTATGCAGCATGACTCTGGGGAAATAATTGTTATTTTTATCTGTAAAATATAAGCAGATTTTCTTGCCATCTTATGAACATTTAATTTAGCTATCATATTTTAACTGGGGAATTCAGTTTATTTAATTAAATGAGTGTGAACATACCACTAAATGTGGTTAGAAAGGATTTTTAATATTAAAATAGGCTCTAATCTATTCTAATTTATTAAGAATAGCTCATTTAATTAAAGTTCTAAAATTGGGTAGAAATGCTTTTGTAAAACAATTCTTATAATGATATAGGTGGGAAAATACCATTCATTTTATAAAATTTGGTTTACACAATGAAGTTATATTATAGAAAGCTAAAAATATACTTATCAGCAATTATTACTTCTTAAAAGCTTGCTGTGCTAGTAGTTTAAGAATTATAGATATACTTCTGTCTTGTCACCCAATTCATGTATAACTTTTAAAAAACTGTCTACAAATTATACCACATTTTGCTTCTTTCAGTACTATATAGTTATATTTGTAAATAAGAAGATATAATTAAAAACTATTAATGATTTTGATAAGAAAAAGATGTTATATTTTTGTGACAAAAGCTGTATTATCAAGAACACATGATGTGCCAGTCTGCAGCCTAATATGGGGGGGGGACACAGGTTGGAATAAGACATAAATGATTTCTGTGCACCATAAGACTTAGAATTTAGGGAGGAAATTATACATTTAACAAATAACAAGATGTTTAATTGTATTAGGAAGCATAGAATATTAATAAGAATATTTATCCTAATTGGGGCAGCCTATAACATTCAAATCTGGCTCCTGAAGGATGAGTGTGAACTAGGTATGTGAAGGTGGTTGTGCACATGTGGTGGTGACTGGGAGAGAGCCATGCATCAGCACTAGGGGAAGATTAGTATGATGATTAGCAATATGGAACATCTTTTCATTTATTTATTGGCCATGTGTACTTTTGAGAAGCCTCTTTTCACATCTTTTGCCCTTTTTATTGTATTACTTGTTATTTTGATATTTTTAAAAATTGTTTATATATATTCTGGATATCAATCCTCTCTCAGATGAATAGCTAGCCAAGATATTTGTCCATTCTATAGGTTGTCTTTTCACTGTTGATTGTTTCCTTTGCTGTGCTGAAGCTTTTTATTTTGATGTAATTCCATTTGTCAATTCTTTTCTTTCTTGAGCTATAGGAGTTCTATTCTGGAAGTTGTTGCCTTTTCCTTTATCTTGAAGTGTTTTATGTTTTCCTCTAATAGTTTCAGAATTTCATGTCTTACATTAAAGTCTTTGGACTATTTTAAGTTGATTTTTGTACAGGGTGAGCAATAGGAATCTAGTTTCAATCTTCTACATGTATATATCCAGTATTCCCAGTACTGTTTGTTGAAGAGACTGTCTTTTCTCTAGCATATGTGTTTAGCATTTTTGTCAAGAATCACTTGGCTATAGATATATGGGTTCATTTCTGGGTCCTTATTCCATTCCATTGTTCTACCCGTCTGTTTCTATGCCAATTCCAAGCTGTTTTTGTGACTATAGCTCTGTTGTGTATCTTGAAAATCAGATATTGTGATGCCTCTGGCATTGCTCTTTTTGCTCAGGATTGCTTTGGCTATTTGGGTCTTTTAATGGTTCCATAAAAATTTTAGGATGTTTTTTTCTAGCTTTGTGAAAAATGACGTTAGTATTTTAAAGGGGATTGCTTTTAGTAATATGATCCTTTTAACAATATTCTCCTAGTCATGAACGTGGGAGGACATCTTCTAGCGTCATCTTTGATTTCTTTCTTTACTGTTTTGCAATTTTCTTTCCTTTTTTTTTTTCTTTCCTTTTTTGGACCAGGGATTGAACTCGGAGGCACTTGACCACTGAGTCCAATCTCCAGTCCTATTTTGTATTTTATTTGGAGACAGGGTCTCACTGAGTTTCTTAGCACCTCACTTTTTCTGAGGCCTCTTTGAACTCACGAGCCTCTGCCTCCTGAGCTGCTGGGATTACAGGCATGTGCCACTGCACCTGGCTAGTGTTTTACAATTTTCATTGTAGACATTTTCATTCTTTTACTACCTTGGTTAAGTTTATTCCTAGATATTGTATGGTATTATATTCTAGTATGTATATCATTCTTTCTCAGCAAGTTTGTTATTAATATATAGAAAAACTAGTGATTTTTGTAGTTTATTTTTGTATCCTGTTACTTTGTTGAATGGTTTATCTGTTTCTAAGAGTCTTTTGGTGGAGTCTCTGGGTCTTCCAAGAGTGTAGAATCTTATCATCTTGAACAGGATAATTTGACTAATTTCCTATTTTATTTCTCTTGTCTGGTTGCTTTGGCTAGAATTTCAAGTACTATATTAAATAAGAGTAGTAAGAGTGAACTTCTCTGTGTCATTCCTAATTTTAGAGGACGTGCTTTCAGTTTTTTCACTTTCACTATGATGTTGGCTATGGGTTTGTTGTATATAGCCTTTATTAAGTGAAGGTATAATTTTTTTAACCTAATGTCTTTAGATCTTGTATCATGAAAAGATACTGAATTTTATCAAAGGTGTTTTGTGTCTATAGAGATGATCATGTGATTTTTGTCCTTGATTCTATTTATGTGTTGTATTAGGTTTATTGATTTGCATATATTGAATCATCCTTTCATCCCTGGAATGAAACCACCTGGATCATGGTGTACTAGATTTCACAATATAATCTCTGTTACCATGTAATCATTGCAGCCAGTTTTTTCAATCCAAAACTTTGCTTATAACCTTTCATCCTGTAATGGTAGCATGATACAATTCTGTTCTTCATGCTGTTCAAAAGATAAACAGAGCAGCAATGTATTCACTAGTAGTTTATGGATACACAATTGTCTTTTCACACATTAAATGCTGGGAACCTAGAATTCTCAGCATACACTTATTGTTAGTGTGTTTCCCAAAGCCAAGTTGTATGGTGTTTGGAGTGCTGCAGTACTAATGGTAATCATATTACATGAGTGATACATCAGATAATAAAACCAATGGTAGCAGCACAGAATCTATGGACACAGAAGATTAAATTTTCTAAATCCATACTTTACAACCCTATAGTAATATTTTTCAAGTTAATATTTTAAGTATAACAAATAATGTGTTACCTTTTGTTTTTTTGGTTTTTCCCAGACTGGAAAAATGTTCACTAAACTGTGTGAAGAAGTGATATGCATTGATTTGGACATTCTGTTTTAACGAACATTCACAAGTGTTTATTGCATCCTAATCTTACAATGAAAGACAGTTTAGTAATGATTTTTAAGTGATGCTAGCGCAATTAAAAAAAAACAAACGTTTTATGCACTAGTTACAAATCACAATTTTGCAAACAAGTGTGGTATAAAATGTGCATTGATTATGTGGTACAATGTGGTTTGATATTTTTAACATGTTGGATTAATTTGCAAGATTATATTGAATATTTTTGCATCTATGTTCATCAAGGATATTGGTTCATAGATTTCTTTTTTGTTGTTGTTGTGTGTCCTTATCAGGTTTTGGTAGCAGTTTAATACTGGCTTCATAGAATGAGTTTGAAAGGGTTTCTTTCCTTTTTATTTTGTGGACTAGTTTGAGGAGCATTAGTGTTAATTCTTTTATAAAGTCTGATAAAATTTACCAGAGAATCCTTCTAATCCTGGACTTTAGTTTGTTGGGAGACTTCATTACTACTATAGTTTCATTGCTTATTATTGATTTATTTAGTTTTTGTAATTTTCTTGGTTTAATTTTGGTGGGTCATATGTTTTTAGAAATTTGTCTATTTCTTATTTCTTTTAGATTTTCCATTCTGTTGAATATAATTTTTCAAAAATTGTTCCTAGCAGTAATTCAGAATTCATTGGTACTATTCTAATATCCACTTTTTCATCTAAAATTTTGATCTGCTTTCTCTTTGGTTAATTTTTCTAAGAGTTTGTTAATCTTGTTTATCTTTTCAAAGAACCAACCCTTTGCTTCATTCATCTTTTGTATTGTTCTTTTAGTCTGTCTTTCATGCAGGGACAACTCTGTTGAGTTTTCTTTGTTCAAGTTATTTATTTGAGGTCTCTGAGTCTTTTTAAGATAAGCAATCATAGCTATAAACTTCCCTCTTAGTACTACTTTTTCTGAGTCCCACAGATTCTGGTCTGTTATGTTTCTATTTTCATTTGATTCTAGGAATTTTTAAACCCCACTTCCAAATTTCTTCAGTGACGCTCTGATCATTCAGAAGATTATTGTTCAATCTTCATGTGTTTGTATAGTTTCTGTAGCTCCTCTTGCTGTTGATTTCTACTTTCATTCCATTATGAACAGATAGGATGTAGGAAATTAGTTCCTTTTTTGAGACTTGCATCATGACCTAAAATATGGTCTATTTTAGAAAAAAATTCTGTGAACTTATTATAAGAATGTATGGGCTGTGGCTGTTGGATAAAATATTCTATAGAAGTCTCTTAAGTCCATTTGATCTATAGTGTAGTTTAACTCTGATATTTGATTTTTTTTTGAGGGGGGCTCTAGATGATTTATTGATGAGAGTGGGAAACTAAAGTTACCCACTATTGTTATATTGGGACCTATCTCTCCCTTTATATCCAGTTGTGTTTCTTTTATAAAATTGGGTGTTCCCATGCTTGGTATGTATGTATTTATAGTCATTATTATCTTCTTGATGGATTGTTCCCCTTAGCAATATTAGTGGCCTTCTTTATTCTAACTTGATTTTGTCTTGAAGTTTCTTTTGTCATATCTGACAAAAGATATGAGTGCATTAGATATGAGTGTAGCTGCTACTGCATACTTTCAGATTCTGTTGGGTTAGAGTTGTCATTTTCCACTCTTTCACTTTCAGTCTGTTTTTGTCTCTGTTGGTGAGGTGAGTTTCTCACATGTTGGGTCTTTTCAATCCAGTTGACTAGTCTGCATCTTTTTTTAATATTTATTTTTTAGTTGTAGATGGACACAGTACCTTTATTTATTCTTATGTTGTGCTGAGGATCGAACCCAGGGTCTCAGACGTGCTAGGTGAGCACTCTACCCCTGAGCCACAACCCCAGCCCTGACTAGTCTGCATCTTTTAATTAGATAATTGAGACTATTTACATTCAGGGTTATTATTGAGAGATATATACTAATTCCAGCCATTTGGTTATTTTTCTTCTGATTATTTTAAATAAACTATGTTCATTTCTTTATCTCTTATTCATCTTAGAAGTTTGGTTTATTGAATTAATAATGTTTTCTTTCCCAGGTCTCAATTGTTTATCCACTCTTCTAGTGAGATTTGTTTTTTCCTATGCTCTCATGATAGTGTTTCTCTTGCTTCCTCTTCTGTGTGTAGGATTCTTTATATATTCTCTATAATGCTGTAATTTAGTTTATACTTATCTTGGAAGGTCTTTATTTCTCCTTGATTCTGAAGGATAGCTCTGCTAGATATAGTAATCTAGCTTGGCAGTTATTTTCTTTCAAAAAGGGCTTAGAATATTTCATTCCGTACTTTCCTGGCCTTAAGAATTTCAGCTGAGGGCCTGGGGATGTGGCTCAGGCGGTAGCGCGCTCGCCTCGCATGCGTGCGGCCCGGGTTCGATCCTCAGCACCACATACCAACAAAGATGTTGTGTCCGCCAAGAACTAAAAATAAATAAATAAATAAATAAATAAATATTAAAAATTCTCTCTCACTCTCTCTTTAAAAAAAAAGAATTTCAGCTGAGACTAGACTTTTTGTGTTTCTCTCTCACAGTTTTCAATATTCTTTATTTGTTCTGCTCTTTTGACAGTTTTACTATAATATAATGTGAAGAGGTCCTTGTTATATTTATTTGGGGTTCTAAGTTTCTGTACCTGAATGTACATAGCTTTCCCAAGGTTAACTATATAAGATTTTCTCCAGCTCTAATAAGAATTCCTTTTATATGTCATCAAGTCTAGGTTCTGATTAAAGGGTCTATCCTCCAATGATTATAAAGGAAGAATGGAATTTGCAGGTAGTTTACCTTTGAGTTCTGAGACTTTCCCTTTTTCCTGAATCTCTTAAGTAAATTTGGGACATTTCCCCACCTCTTTTCAAGGCCCTCACTGCAAAAATTTTCATTTTTTCATTTCAATTTTCATTTTTTACTTCATATATGAAGCTATTATGTACACTAGAATTGTCTTGTGATTATCCAAGTCTGAGATATTATATACTTTATCATTTTGTAATGTTAATTCTTTCTCATTACTTTTCTCTCTCCCCCTCCTTTTTTTTTTCTTACCATTAATGTATTTTCCCCCCCAAATTTGGTGAAGAAAGGACTTTGGTGGAATAAAAGGCAATTATTTGCATTTGAAGGAAAAAAATAATAGGAGGGATTTCAATTAGAAAGTAACACCTCAGATTCTGTTGTTCATAATATTGGTGAGAAACTCTGCAGATCTTTTTTAGTAAACTGGGAACAGACCCATTTATCATTGTCCTTTGTTAAAATTATCTCACATTTTATCTTTTCATGTGCTTTTAGGACAATACAGTTAAAAAGAACTCTGTATTATATTTTGATTGAAAGTCCACCAAATGTTCAAATTAGTTACAAATGATTGTCAGCCTTATAACATTTAGGATTCCCTTTCTGGGACATAGGATATTGGAAAATGTGTCAGAGTTTTAATTAAATTACATTTGATAAAGAAGCAGTTAAAATTTATCTTCAAAATAGCCACAGGTATATTTCATAGTCACCATCATTTTTCTACTTAGTTAATTAAGCACCAATAAAACAATAAACAGTTGAATTACCAATATAGAAGATATATTTTTAAAATCTTCCAATACAAATGGAGATTTTAAAACATACACTAAAGGATTATTGTTAATGTGGTAACTGTTAACAGTATTTTGTTATATTGTTTTAAAAGTGATTTTTTCTACATATACACTGAGATGTTATCTGGGATTTGCTTCAAAGTTGTGTGAGGTAGAAAGTATATATGAGTGTGAAACAAGATTGGTCATAAGTTGCTAATTGTTAGAGGTGATAGTTGTTGGATTCATTATACTATTCTGTTTCCTTTTGTATATGTTTAAAATTTTTCATAATAAAAAGATAAATATAGAATGCCAAAGGAAAGAACTATAAGTAATTATGACAAGTAGAGCTAACTACATTGATAAAATCAGGACAAAAATACTTTTCAAAATTGATTCTGTAGTTCCCTGCCTGCTTAAAAGTAAACTTTGAACTCAAGCAAAATTATTAAGTAGGCTTTGTTATATTCTTCACTTGATTTTAGCCAAAGGCTGAGAAGCAATGTTTAAAATATTGTTTATTTCCTAGTGTCTTCTTTCATCTTAGTGTAGTGTGGTTTTCCTCCTTCTTGGTTTAAGTGTACATTGTGTTGCCATTCACCTCTTAACTTCTCTTTTCCTTTCTTCTCTTTTCCTTTTCTCTCCTTTCTTTTCCTTTTTCCTTTTTAGCTGTGTTTTTTTAAACATAGAGTAGGAGACCTAGAGGTGAATCTGTACAGATAAAAGCACAGACTAATGTTTTGGGAGGGGAATCATGGATAGAAGTCAAGAAATATAGCTAACAGAGTATTGGAAAAGTATTTGAGCATTTGGAAGAATACTGATAGAAAAGTGATGATTGCTGGAACATTTGGAAAAAACTCAAAGAGTTCTATATGAAGAGAACTGTTGATTTTATTAAAAATTCAAAGTTGGGGAAAATAGGGCAGATAAACGATTACCTCTAGTGACCCACCTCCTACCATCCACACCCCACCTGCCTATAGTTACCACCTATTACAGTAGTCCTTTCAAATTAGGATGGTTTGGCTACAACTCTTTTAATATAATCATTTCATCTCTGAATATTTGTGCATTGACACCGCTTTTGGGGGACACCTCATATCCAAATAATAACACACTGTTGGTTTTATTTTAATGAAGATAAGCATTCTAAAATTAACTGCAGTGCCGCAGTCTGGCTGGGCACAATTCAGGAGCCACTTGTCAAAAGAAACTAACTTTATTTTTAGAACTACAAACGCCAAACAAAACAGCTCCTCAGGAAAAAACCCTCAGAGCCCAACTGCCACCACTGGCTTCCCACAAGCCTCTCACCCCCACACAAACCTCACCACCTCCCACAATCCTCCTGTTCTTGAGGCCGATTGGCTGGGTTGCGTGGGCGGAGCCAAAGAAGTCCCCCAATCAGCAGCTCCGTGGAGGAGCCAATCAGCTAGATGTTGCTGGGGCCGCTGTGAGCCAATCATCAGCTGGCAGTCTGAAGGGCAGGGAAACAGCCCAATGAACATCACTGCAGAGGAGCCAATCAGCTAGATGTTGCTGGGGCTGCTGTGAGCCAATCATCAGCTGGCAGTCTGAAGTTTGCTGGCAGCTGGAAGATTGCTGGGGCCCCTTTGGCTGTGGCTCTCAACATCTCCCCCTCTCTGTTTAAACAATAAGCATGTGGCTTGGGGAACATGCTTAGGGACTGTGCCTGCCTTAGGTTATCCAATACTACATATGGTCCTTACCCGTCTTCGGATGAGCTGACCTCAGGGCGTCAGCCTCCTGTCTTAGGTTGGTACCATTGTAATTGGATCTTACCCGTCATTGACTACCGGTCCAGTATACAGCCACACCTGTGGAGAGGTCTTTGTCATGACAAGCAGAAGGGAGGAAGATACACCAAGCCAATTGATGGCTCTTGTTGGAAAAATTGTACCACCGATGACATCATCAGCAAAAATACCCCAACACTACCACAAGTCGCTGCACCAACAGATAGTTCACAATGCATACAAGTGAGTTCACAATGCATACAAGTGACACATAGTTTAGGCAAGTTCTGCAAGCAGTTCAGTGATGGCTATTGCAGAAACTGTAGATTAGTTTTATCTTTGTCTTCACTGGCACTGGGATGAAGATAGGAATTCTGGCAATAATGGCTAAAGAAAAAATTATGTAACATTCCAGAAGGCACTAAAAGAAAACAATTTTCTTAACAATTTACATTATCTTGAAGAGAATTATTAAATATAATGAAAAGGAAAGGTGAAAGTAAACAAACAGATCTGTTAACCTTCTTTTTTGTTTACATATTAAAACAATTCTTAATAGTTATTTACCCAATTTAAATTAAACCATTTAAATCACGTGAATAAAAAAAAATATTTGGATCCATTTTTTCATGAGCGCTCCTCATATATATGGACATACGTACATTCAAACATATAACACAAAACACAAGTGTGCACACATAATATAATACATATAACACATAACATAATAGTAAAGGCCTTATAACTTTTTACAGGTGAAATCTCCATTGCAATGTTTAAAAACTCTATAGTCAAAAAAAATAGAACTGATCAGCAAAACATTAACCTAGGTCTGTATGAGCTCAAAAAACAAAATAGAACTTCATGATATGGGAAAGGGCAATAATAAAATAGATATTGAAAAAAGCATCCTGGTTCTGTCGCAGATGTAAGGATAGCCAAATTGGAGTTTTGGATATCAGCTGTTATGGATTTGAGCCAAATCATCTTCTTTTTGGTCTGTAGAAATCGCTTTAGTTAATCTCTCTGGAATCCAAATCGGCTGCTGTTCTCCCTGTGGAAATACACAAACAGGCCCCCGACTCCAGATAATCACTGGGTCAGGATTTTAGTTAATCTTTCCGGAATCCAAATCGGCTGCTGTTCTTCCTGTGGAAACACACAAACAGACCCCCGACTCCAGACAATTACTGGGTCAGGACCTTTCCATTGTCCTGTTAGAATATCTTTCCAAAGTACCTTGGGCTTATGTACATTTTTTGGACACATATGCCTTTCTGCAGCACTAAGTCCTGATGAATCCAAATTTTAAAAGTTTAGAGTAAAAAGGGTTATTTTAAGTTTATCTTTGGGGAATATATACCCCTTCCCAATTCCGTCTTTTTGCTTTAATAAGTACATTTTAATAGTTTGATGAGCTCTTTAAACTATGCCTTGTCCCTGTGGATTGTATGGGATTCCTGTTATATGAGTAATGCCAAATGTTGAGCAAAATTGTTTAAAAGAGGCAGAAGTATAACCAGGGGCATTATCTGTTTTTAACTGTTTTGGAACGCCCACAGTGGCAAAATTTTGTAAGCAATGAGCTATAACATCTTTAGTTTTTTTCTCCGGCATGAAGGGAGCCCATCAAAAATCCAGAAGAAGTATCAACTGTAACATGCAAATATTTTAATTTTCCAAATTCTGGCAAGTGTGTGACGTCCATCTGCCAAATATGGTTAGGTATCAATCCTCTAGGATTGACTCCAAGATTAACTTGTGGTAAAAAGGTCACACAATTTTGACATTGTTTTATTATTTGTCTAGCTTGTTCCTTAGTTATTTTAAAATGCTTTTGTAAAGTATTAGCATTGACATGGAACCTTTTATGAAAATTTATAGCTTCTTCTAGTGTAGAGAAAAAATGTATGTCATGGGTAGTTTTATCTGCTAAATCATTGCCCAAACTAAGGGCTCCAGGCAATCCTGTATGTGCCCTGATATGTCCTATAAAGAATGGATCTTTTCTGTCCCAGATTAAACTTTGTATAGTGGAAAACAAAGAGAAAACAGTAGAAGAAGGGGAAATCCTACCAGCATCTTCAAGGGATACTATAACATTAACTATATACTGACTATCAGAAAATAAATTAAATACAGAATCTTTAAACATCACAAAAGCTTGTAATACTGCATTAAGCTCTACCTTTTGAGCTGATTGTTTGGGTACTAAAAATGTAAAAGTTTGATCAGGTGTAACTATTGCTGCTGTACCATTATTTGACCCATCAGTGAATATATTTGGAGCATTCATGATAGGTGTTTTTCTTGTCATTTTTGGAAAAATTACAGGATGCAATGACCAAAAAGACAATAAAGGATTAGATGGTAAGTGGTTATCAAATGAAACATTAGATTTGCACATGATTATTGCCCAAGTATTTAACTCATTAGCTAATTCATCAATTTGATTCATAGTATATGGAGTAATAATTTTATTGGGAGAAATTCCAAATACTCCCTTTGCTGTTTTTATTTCTTTGAGTATTAATTGTCCTACAGCCTCAGGATACCTAGTAAGAATAGTGTTAGGAGAATAAGATAAATGTATCCATAATAATGGACCTTCTTGCCAAAATACTCCTGTAGGAATATTTTTTGTTGGTAGTACAATAAATAATAAAGGCAAACTTATATCAATTCTATCCAAATGCATATTTTCCATATTTTTCAATAATTTTTAATGCCTTTCTTGCTTTAGGAGTTAACATGCAGGGTGAATTTGGATCTGAAGGACCTTTTAAAATATCAAAGGTCCCAACTCTCCTGTTGGTATGCCTAGATAAGGCCTTATCCAGTTTATGTCTCCTAATAACTTTTGAAAGTCATTAAGTGATTTGAGTTGATCTACTTGTATTTGAATTTTTGGTGGACGGACCATGGTTGAGGATAATAGAACTCCTAAATAATTAATTGGAAAATTTAATTGTACTTTATCTATTGCTATCTCTAGATTATAATTTTTTAATAAATTTGTAAGTGTGGCATAACATTCTAGCAATGTGTTTTTAGCTTTGTGTGCTAATAATACATCATCCATATAGTGAAATATTTGTAGTTCAGGATTTTGATTTCTAAGTGGCTGGATTACTTTGTTAACATAAATTTGACACATAGTTGGGCTGTTAGCCATCCCTTGAAGGAGTACTTTCCATTCATATCTCTGATCAGGACCTTCATGATTTAGTGCAGGGATAGTAAATGCAAAATGTGGACTATCCTCAGGATGAATTGGAATTGAAAAAAACCAATCTTTAATGTCTATAACTAAAACATACCAAGTTTTTGGCAAAGCAGACAATTGAGGAATCCCCGATTGAGCAGGTCCCATAATGACCATTTCATTATTAATGGCTCTTAAATCTTGCAATAATCTCCATTTACCAGATTTCTTTTTGATGACAAAAATGGGAGTATTATGGGGAGATACAGAAGGTTGTATATGTCCTTCCGCTAATTGTTGTTTGACCAGATCATGGGCTACTTGTATCTTTTCTTTAGTCAAGGGCCACTGAGGAACCCATACTGGTCTTTCTGATTTCCATGTAATTTTTATTGTCTCAGTGGCCCTTTGTGAAAATCCAACCCATGTCTGTCTGTTCCTTGATCTATTTGTATTGGTGCTGCTATGCCTTGTTCTTGTTTTTCTAATCTTTTTCCTTTCCTAAAACCTTGTCTAGCCATAATAGTGGGTGCATTTTGATTGGTGTTATTTGTTAATGTCAAACCTAATTGATCTAAGACATCTCGTCCCCATAAATTTACGGGAAGATGATCCAATACATATGGCTGTATAGTTCCTTCACATCCTTCAGGATCCTTCCAATCTAATACCATTGTGCTTCTATCGGGATTAGTCGCCACTCCTAGGCCTCGAAGCGTTTGAGTGGCTTGTTGTAATGGCCAATGTTTTGGCCATTCTTGACAAGAGATGATGCTAAGGTCTGCACCTGTATCCAGTAGCCCATTAAATTCATGTCCTTGAATATTTAGTTTTAGCATGGGGCGAGAATCTAAATTTAAAGAAAGCATAGCCCAATTTACACCTGTGGAGCCTAATCCTTTGGAACCTCTTTCTACAGCATGACTGGAAAATTTATCATGTAGGCTTGGTATTATTAGTAACTGTGCTATTCTATCTCCTGGTGAAATTATTGATATACTCTTTGGAGAACTGGCTATAATTTTTATTTCCCCTTCATAATCGGGATCAATTACCCCCGGACTTATCAAAAGTCCTTTTAGAGTAGAAGAGCTGCGTCCCAATAATAAGCCTACTGTTCCTTTGGGAAGAGGTCCTTTTACCCCTGTGGGAATGATTTGAACTCCCATCTCTGGAGTTAGTACTGATCTGGCAGAGGCGCAGATGTCCAACCCTGCGCTCCCTCTGGTTTGTCTGATGAGGGATCTGATGGACAATGTGTCCTGGTCACTGCCCTGATGGGGTTGCTGGGTTCCTCCAGTGCTCCGTATATTTGTGGTTTGGGGCCCCAGAGCATTGGGGCCCCCTGTCCATTTTTTGGCAAAGGAGCCCGATGCCTTTGTCCACGATATTGTGGATAAACACCTTGTCCTTGTTCGTTTTTTGATAATGGAGTACCCTCTATGGTGGTTTGAGAACGGCATTCATTAGCCCAATGTAATGGAGTACCCTCTATAGTGGTTTGAGAACGGCATTCATTAGCCCAATGTCTCCCTCTACGGCATCGTGGGCAAATACCCGGTATTCTACTCCTTTGATACCTAGTTTTGTTAAACCCTTCTCCTATGGGGCAATTCCTTTTAAAATGTCCTGTTTGTTGACAATTGTAGCATGTTCTTGGCCTGGTATATAAAGCCTGTTTTACTGCAGCTGCCACAATTTGCCCTTGTTCATTAATGTCTCTGGCATCTAAAGCCTGTTTTACTGCAGCTGCCATGACTTGCTCTTGTTCATTAATGTCTCTACATAATTTAATATATGTGTTTAAATCTTCCTGTTTCCATGGTCTAATGATATCTCTGCACCAACGATTCGCTTGGTCATAAGCCAGTTGTTTTATTAATGGCATTGCTTGTTCTGTATTCCCAAAAACTCTGGTAGCTGTTTGAATAAGCCTATCTACAAATTCAGCGTAAGGTTCATTATTAGCTCCTTGTATTATCTTAGATAATTGACCTTGTAAACCTCCATGTCCTTGTAAAGTCTTCCATGCCTTAACTGCATCTACAGCAATTTGTGAGTATACGCCAGGATCATATGCAATTTGTTGCTGCCGATCCTCATAAGGTCCCTTTCCTAACAACATATCTAGATTTCTCTGAGAATAACCAGCTGCTGCATTTCGCCTAGCCGTCTCCTTGCAAAATTCCTCATTGGCAACCTTCCATAACAGGTATTGTCCTCCATTTAGCACAGCTTTACAAATATTAGCCCAATCTGCTGGCGTCATGTTTAAGTTGGTAATGGATTCGACCAAGCTTACAGTGAAGGGTGCTTGAGGACCATAGGTTGTTACAGCCTCTTTTAGCTCCTTCACTGTTTTGAAATTTAAACCCTGGTAAATTCGCTGCCCTCCTACCTCAAATACAGGGCATACTTGAGATCCTGTCTCAGGATCCCAACTATCAACTGCGGGAGTTGGGAGTCTCCTAGCATATGGAGGTGGTGCTGTTGATTGGACACTTATGTCCTCTGGTGATAGAATGCTGTTAGTAGCAGTCTCCTGTAGAGGTGGTGCTGTTGGTTGGACACTTACGCTCTCTGATAGAAAGGTGTTATTAGCAGTCTCCTGTTGTAACTTTTCCCCTGATGGCTTTTTCTGCTCTAAACTTCCTTCCTCTGTCTCACTAGCTTGAAAGACCTTCTCTTTTACTTGAATCTTTTCCTCTTTCTGACTAACTTGAGAGACCTTCTCTTTTACTTGAATCAATATGTCTTCTCCTTCCTCTACCATTGTCTGAATTGAAGGCTCTGGACTAAGCAAACCAGATACCAACGCCCACAATGTCAATGTGCCAACTGGCAGAGTCCCTGGGTTGTTCTTTTCTATTCTTTTTAAATCTTCACCATGATGGTTCCATTGTGATATATCTAACAACTGCTCCTTAAAAAGCCCTGGGCTACATTGTTGTATTGTATCAACGTATGCCCTGACTGCTCTTGATTTTACTGGGATGCCTCCTTCCTCTAACAATTTACTTAACAGTCTTTCGGTTTGTTTTTTACTAATTTCTGATCCCGTATTTCTACTATAATACAACCCAACAAGATAACACCAAACAAAACCGAGACAGAATGAAATAAAAATGGAACCATAGAAAATCATTATATCAACCTTTCTATCCTCCTGAAATGTCCATCCGTCCTTTCTCCCTATCTGTTCCTCAGACCCAAATAGTTTTTCCTCAGATGTGAGCGGTTTCTCCAGGGACAGGCAAGTTAAAACAAAAATGAAGCAAAACAAAAGAGGAATCTTAGAATGGCTTCCCATCCTCTCGCCCTGCCCTCAGGGGCGAGCAGTTTACTTACCCTCAGTCGCTCCCCGTGGGAGCCACCAAATGCCGCAGTCTGGCTGGGCACAATTCAGGAGCCACTTGTCAAAAGAAACTAACTTTATTTTTAGAACTACAAACGCCAAACAAAACAGCTCCTCAGGAAAAAACCCTCTGAGCCCAACTGCGACCACTGGCTTCCCACAAGCCTCTCACCCCCACACAAACCTCACCACCTCCCACAATCCTCCTGTTCTTGAGGCCGATTGGCTGGGTTGCGTGGGCAGAGCCAAAGAAGTCCCCCAATCAGCAGCTCCGTGGAGGAGCCAATCAGCTAGATGTTGCTGGGGCCGCTGTGAGCCAATCATCAGCTGGCAGTCTGAAGGGCAGGGAAACAGCCCAATGAACATCACTGCAGAGGAGCCAATCAGCTAGATGTTGCTGGGGCTGCTGTGAGCCAATCATCAGCTGGCAGTCTGAAGGGCAGGGAAACAGCCCAATGAACATCACCGCAGAGGAGCCAATCAGCTAGATGTTGCTGGGGCCGCTGTGAGCCAGTCATCAGCTGGCAGTCTGAAGTTTGCTGGCAGCTGGAAGTTTGCTGGGGCCCCTTTGGCTGTGGCTCTCAACACTGCAGTGTTAATAAATTTAAAGTAACATCAAAATGAGATAAAACTAATAAAATTAATTCTAATAAAATTAAACTATAATATTGATTGAGGGAGGGGTCTAGCTTTATTGTCTTACATGTGCATTTGTCTCAGCATCAATTTTGGAAAAGACCATTTTTATGGGATTGTTTCTGAACTCTTGTTACTGGTCTATATGTTAGTACCACACAGTTTTAATTGTTATTGCTTGTTAGTTTTGAAACTAAAAAATGTGTATTTCATTCTTCTCACTAAAGATTGTTTTTGCAATTCTGGGTCCTTTGTGGTTCATATGAATTTTAGAATCAGCCTGTCAATTTCTGTAAAAAAAAAAAAAAAAAAAAGACTGCTGTAATTTTGAGATTTTGATAGGAATTACATTACATCTTTATATCAATTTGGATAGTACTGCCATGTAAGCAATAGTAAGTATTTTAATCCATGAACATGAGATGTTTTTCCATTCATTGAGCTCAACATTCAATCTTTATAAAATTTTTTCATAAAATTTTAGTATGCAAATTTTATGGGGTTTTTTTGTGCAGGGGCTACATTATTGTTCAGCTTTTTTCTGAGGCTACTGTAAAAGGAGTGTTTTGGTTTTTGTTTTTCTTTCAATTTTGGATTATTTGTTGCTAATGTATACAATTACTTTTTATTTTTGTATATTGATTCTTGTATCCAAAACTTCAGTGAATTAATTTATTTATTCTAATAAATATTTTGTGTATTAGGATTTTCCATATGGAAGATCATATTTTCAAATAGAGATTGTTTGACTTACTCCTTTTTCATCTGGTTGCCATTTATTTATTTGTTTTGCTTATCTGCCCTGGCTAGAAACTCTAATACAAAACTGAATAGAAATGCTAAAAAAAAAAAAAAAAAAAAAAAATGGGTAACTGGTTTCTTATTCCTCATCTTCAAGAGTAACCATCTAGTCTTCGAAGTTTGCTTCAGGTTGTTGTGGATGTCCTTTAGAAGATTTGAGAAATTTTTTTTTTACCCCTAGTTTGGTTATTAAATTTTTTTTTTTCTCCTGAATCATGAGAGGGCTTTGGTTTTGTCAAATGCTTTCTTTTGTATCTATTGAGATGGCATTTTTTGTCCTCAGTTTCTTGGTATATTATATTGATTGACTATTTTGTATTCATATATTGGACCATTTTGTATTCCTGAGATAAATTGAACATGGCATTTGTGTACAGTCCTTTTTACATGTTGCTGGATTCACTTTGCTAGCATTTTATTAAAGGTTTTTGCATCTGTATTCATAAGGGATATTGACTATGATTTTATTGTGATGTCTTTATCAGGGAAACTGGTTTCACAGAATAAGTTGTAAAGTGATCCCACTTCTTGTATATATTTAGAAGAATTTGTGAGGAATTAGTTTTAACTCTTTATAAATGTTTGGTGGAATTTGTCAGTGATGCCTCATTCTGGGCCTGTGGGGAGTTTTTTGATTACTGACTCAATCTTCTTATTTATAATATAAAGCAAATGCAAATTCTAACATGTATAAGGTGTAGTGTGATACAGCCCAAATTGCATATAAATTTTTATCCTGTTACGAATGCACAAGAAGTCAACTTGAAACTCATACTCTTTAATTATTTAGTTTTTTAAATGTGATTTTTTAGTGTTATCAATGTCTTTATTTGCATTATTTTATAATCGTTGGCTTAGAATTTAAGTGGTTTTGTTTTGTTTTATTTTGTTTTATGTTGCTTTTATCTCAGCAGCAATGCAGCAAGTCTTGGAAAACCTTACGGAGCTGCCCTCATCTACAGGAGCAGAAGAAATAGACCTAATTTTCCTCAAGGGGATTATGGAGAATCCTATTGTAAAATCACTTGCTAAGGTATATTGGTTTATGCATAAGATTATTGGATTATGTTGGAAATCGTTTTTATAAAAGTCTTTTGAGATACTACTATTTTAGAACTTGGTTGATATGCTTTAGGCATAGTTAGCCAGTAGTAAGTAACCCTTATCACATAATGAAATCCTAATGTGGGTGAAAATCAGGCCACTTTGCCCTTTCTGTTCTTCTTTAAATACAGAATGAAATAACACTAGTTTTTGGCCTAACGCATTTAAGGTTTAGAGAGATCACAGGAGCACAGTCCTAAAAAGATTCTGGTTCTACCTCTAGTTTTAATAAGAGCAGGTATTGATTATTTTCTTTTCATTATCCACATGTACCTTTTTTCCCATTTATTTTCTTAACTTCCTTTATGTAGTACATTTAAAATTTTTATTTTTTTGCATAAATTTGACATTTTAAGTCTGTTTCTGTAGTCAACTCTGGAGCAACCTTATTACTTCATTCATAAATAGTTTACAACCATTTTTAGTGTGTGGGGGGGTCCACTTTTATTTCATTTATCCTACTTCCCCATATGATTATTAAGTATTTCTGAAGTATAGTCCCTTCTACTTACCTCTGCTCTCCCATTCTTTACAGTTGCTCAAAATGGTTCTGGCTTCCAGCAACATATATGACATGCCTTCTCTGACCTCTCCTTCATATAGTCACTTCATTCTTTTTTCTGTTGTATCCCTAGAATGTTGATTATATCCTCTCCTATGATCTTTTGAAGGCCAGTCTCTTGTTCAAGACTTCAAGAAAATCATACCTTTTACGAAGTATTCCATTAATAAGAATTAGTAAATGATAACAGATTTTTCATTTTGTTCTTGCAGTTACTTGTGCTAAGGTCATGTAAAGATACCTATGTAGAAATGAATCCACTTGCAGATTGCCCAACAGGAATTTTTATTTTTATTATTTTTTATTGCAGTTTTCCCAAGTTTATTACTTATTCCTATATTTCAGTAATAATAGACAAGATATTATTTACCTTTATGTTCAGACTTCTTGTCATTAATCACTTCACTTTGTTGAGATAAAGTAATAACATCCAGGGCTTGTTAAAATAAGCAGGAGTGTTTAAGTCAATATTAAATAGCTTACCATGCATTTATATTGATACTTTAAAAATAGTTTTTACCCTTTCCTTGATATCAAACTGTTATTATTTTTTATTTTCCATGAATCAGTTTTCCCCCTATCCCCAAGTTTATTTAATTAAATGGCTTTTGATCTATAGATTTATAAACTATAATAATATTGTGTAAGTCACTTTACAGCATGATTATAGCTTATACAGGTCTTTAAAATATTTTAAAATGTTTTGTCTTTGCAATAGCATTATGAACTTAAAATATACTATTTTATATTTGTAAATTGAAAACTAAGACTCAAAGTAGGCAAACAATTTGATTGAGGTCACTTTATTAGTAAATGACAGAGGTAAGGCTTAGAGCAGTTGTTCTGGCTTTAAATTCTGTATTGTATCTACTGAAATACAGGTGTTGGTGTGTGTGTGTGTGTGTGTGTGTGTGTGTGTGTGTGTTCATTCTTAACAACCTCTATGTATAATTTTTTTTATTAATTTTGCCATTGATGATGACCTTCCAGAAGGTCATCTTTCATTATTATTAGCAGTTGAAATGACTGGATAACTTTTGAGCAGATAAATTGCAACTGTACTCTTGTTAATGAAAAATGAAATAAAAAAAGAATCATCATATTCAATATTCAAGCAGATTCTCAGTAAATAAAAGCAATGCTAGCTCTGTATTCCTAAAATGTATATAAAGAAATTGCAGGAGTAAGAGAAGACTTCTACTTCCAAGAAAGGGATACTGAATCACAGGCCAGTGCTTTCAATACAAGTAGAAAACAAAGAGGCATGCATTGCTAGATATGCTTAAAGGTGAGAAAATATGACCAATAATCAGGAGAAAACAAAAGAAGCAGCACCATAGATAGATTGGACTTTGTAAATAAGCATTTTAAAATTACTAATATATTTTATGTAATAAAGTTACTAATATATTTTTAATAGAAGAGAAAAACATGGAGACATTTAAAATATTATTAGAAAATCTGAAGTGAAATTAATAATAGACATTTTAGAACTCATTATTTAGGACACAGTATTTGAAATTAGCTCATTTGATATGATTAATAGAAGACTAAACATAGCAGAAGAGGAAATTAGAGAATTTGAAGATAAGTCAATAGAAAAATTCAAACAGAAGTGCAGACAAAAGAATGGAAAAACCAGGAAAAAAAAGAATATGTGAGGTATAATCAAAAGATCTGACATACATGTAATTAATATCCCAGAAAGGGAGGGGAGGGGGATGAAGAAATATTTGAAAGTACAATGGTCAAGAATTTTCAAAACAATAGCATTAACTGTGACAGAGTCAGGAAGCCAAGTAAACTTTTGAACAGGAGAAATATAAAGAAACACATAGCTAGGAACATCATAAACTCCTAAAGCTCAAAAATAAAATGAAAATGTACAAACAACCAGAAGAAAAAAGACACATTACCTTTAAGAGAAAATAAGAATAATGGGTAATACAGAGTATGTTGGCGCATGCCTTTAATCCCAGCAGCTTGGGAGGCTGAGACAGGAGGATTGCATGTTCAAGCCAAGCCTCAGCAATTTAGCAAGGCCCTAAGCAACTTAGTGAAACCTTGTCTCAATATTAGAAAAATAAAAAGGACTGGGGATGTCGTTCAATGTTAAAGCTACGGGATTTAATCCCTAGTACACCCTGCCCAAAAAAGAATAATGGGAGCAATGAAACAGAAACTATGAAATTCATAATATAGTAGACTGAAATTTTTAAAGTCCACCCCCCAAAAAATTACACTGCCACTTTTGCAAATTCCTTACCTAGCAAAAGCAAACCCCAAATGTGAAATCCAAAAAGAGTTTTTTTCCAGACAGACAAAATCTTAAAAAAAAAAAAAAAAAAAAAAAAAAACCTTTTAAGAAGCACAAGAAAGCTAGCTAGAGTTGTTGACTCAGCAGTAGACCACTCACCCAACACATGTGAGGCCCTGAGTTGGATCCTCAGCACCACATATAAATAAATAAAATAAAGGTATTGTGCCCACCTACAACTAAAAAAATATTTAAAAAACACAAGAGAAAGTCTGGCAGAAAGGGTGACAAAGGAAAGGGAATATTAATGGATAATTACAAAATAGTTTTGATTTTAAGATGAAATAATAATGTCTTATGACATTTTATAAAACACACACACATGGAGATGGTAGTCCAAAAGGAGACTTAATTATCAAATAATTGTTAAAAGAACTGGGGATGTCGCTCAATGTTAAAGCTACGGGATTTGTCCAAGAAGAGATAAAAGTACTGGCTTAAGTAGAGTGTAAATATGTCAGGGATGCAAATCGATACTTTAGGTTAAAAACCAAAAGTTACAAGAGTTAATTTATTTCACCCAAGTCATAAAGGAGAAAATATAGTTTGAAAATATTCTCACTCACTCCTGAAAGAACTAGAAAAGTTACCCAAATAAAGAGGAGAAACCGTCTTCAGATATTGAGCACCAGATAGCACAGGATTGTGATCCCTAGAGAAAGGAAACAATTGAGGTGGACATTTTGAAAACATCTGAGGTAATTTTTAGACAAACACAGCCCAGTAGTTTTGACAATGCTTGGAATTTTGCAGGGTCTAGGCTAACTGGAATTTGTGGAGCAGAATATCAGAGAGGAGGAAACTGAACACAGAATGAGCTTTGGAATTCTACACAGGGATGTCCTATATCTTTGGCTGAGTGACCTGAACATGTTTTAAGAGTAAACCTCCTCAGTCTCAGGAAAGATCTACTGGAAATTAGTATGCCAAACAATTTCTGGAGCTCACCAAGGACAGATAATCATTAGAATTCCTGCTATCCTGAATATCTTCACAATACACAAGACACTGGACAGAATTCATATCCAGCCTATTATAGAGACTGGTCTTGGAAACTGATATATATATCAGTTTATATAAAATATATATAATGTCGCAGCAGAAATAAACTGAGAATCTATAACAAAGTCATTTGGAAAACCAAAAAATCCCTAGACAGTTGGAAATTAAATAGCATTATTCTTCTAAAGAACCATTAGTCTTGCCTAGGGATGTATCTCAGTGGTAGAGTGTTTGCCTAAAATGTCTGATGCCTGGGTTTTCAATCCCCAGCACCTCAAAAAAAAAAAAAAAAAAAACACAAAAATAGACATAGTAACTAAATAACTATGAGTCATAGAAGAAATCACAAAACCTATTTTTAATTGAATGAAAATTTTAAAAAGACATGTCAAATCTTGTGAAGGTACAATGAAACAATACTGAGAGGAAAAAACACCTATATTGGAAAAGAACAATATTCCAAATCAGTGATCTAAATGTCAGCCTTAATAAAAATATAAAAAGAACAAATTTAATCCAAAATATTCACAAAGAAGTAAATGATAAAGATAAATGTGGGCCTAAAAAGACAAAATAGAGAAAAAAAGCAGTGTAACTTCGATATATCAATAAAATTGATAAAACTCTATTTAGACACAAATTTCCAGTATCAGGAATGAAAAAGAGAACATCACTACAACTCCAACAGACATTGTAGGGATAATAAAAAAAAAAAAAATGAGCACCTTTTGACAGCAAATACAACTTGGATGAAATTGATTAATTCCTTGAAAGACACAAAAGTCCCACATGAGAATAGATAACCTCAATAGCCCTATATCTATTTTTAATTAAATATTTGAAGTTTCTAATCTCCTTGAAAAGAAGCTCCAATCCTAGATATCTTCATCAATAAATTGTATCAAACATTTAAGGAAGAAATATATTAATTTTGTATGTTTTTTTTCCAGAAAAAAAAAGGAAATGAAACACTTCCTGTCTTATCTTATGAAGCTAGTATTATGTGATTATTAAAACCAGGTAAAGATATTTTGAGATAAGTACAGAATAGTATCCCTGGTGAACACAGATGTGAAGTTCTTAAGAAAATATTAGCAAATCAAATAATACCAAAATACAAAAAAGATTATATCCCATTACCCAAATGTGTTTTGTTTCAGAAAATGCAAGATTGCTATAACATTTCAAAACTGATCAATGCATATCACATGTTAACAGGACGAGAAAAACCATTTGATCAGTTAATATTTTCAGTACAAGAATTTTACAAAATTGAACATCCAGTTCTGATAAAAAAAATTCACCAAACTGGGAATAGAAGGAAATTCTCTCAACCTGATGAAAAGCTTCTATTTAAAATCTCCACAGATAACATCATAATTCATGGTAAAAGATAGAATGTTTTTAAGATCAGAGGCCAGGTGAGGATACCCACTTTAATCATTTCCAATCACACGTACAATGATGGAATTCTAACTAGTGCAAAAAGCCAAGGGGAGAAAAAAACAGAAAAGAAAAGGCATACAAATTGAAAAGAAAAATAAGCCATCTGTATGTAAAGATAACATCAGCAGTGCTGAAAACCTTCTAGGATTAGTAAGTTAGAACTGTTATATAAATTTATGATGATCAGGGATACAAAATCCTCTATATAAATCAATTATATTTCTATATATTAGCAATAAAAATTGGTAATTGTAATTTAGATAATTAGGTATAAATTTTTTCACAATATGTACAAGACCTATAAAATGAAATCTAAACATTACTAAAATTAATGTTTTTAAACATTAATTACATTAAAATTAATGTAATATTACTGAAAATTAAAGGTTTACATCCATACCTATAATGCGTATAGATGAAGTGATTAGAAGGCTCATTATTCCTAAGATGCCAGTTCTCCCACACTGATTGATCTATAGAAACACATAATCCCAGTCAAAATTTCAGGAAATTGATATTACTAAGATTCATAAAGAACCTACACTGACCAAAAAATTTTTGAAAAATAACAATTTGAGGTTTTTCTCAATCTGATTTCAAGAATTACTGTGACCCTATAGTAAAGAAGATAATATAGGATCAACATTTATATCAATGGCACTGAATAGAGTCCAGAACGAGACAAAAACATACTGTGAACCAATTTTTTTTTAATGGCTTGGTAATTTATTGGAGAGATGTGGTCTTTTCAATAAATGTTGAAAATTAAAATATGAATATCATCTTTTATGTAAAAATTAACTCAGATTACTGATCTAAAAATAAGAACTAAAAATATCAAAACTTCTAAAACAACACATACAGAAAGCTTTTGTGACTTAGAGTTAGACAAAGCCTTCTTTAAAAATTGTCAGTTAATAATTGTATATATTTGACCCGTATAGCATATTGTTTTATAACTTGTATACATTGTATGACTCAGTTGAGCTAAATAACATAGGAATTACTTCACATAAGACTTCTTAGAACAAGACATAAAAAGCATGAAACATTATAAAAAAATTTGATCAATCAAATTTTATCAAAATGAGAAACTTCCTCTTCAAAAATGCTGTTAACAAGAAAGGTAAGCTGTAGACCAAGAGAAAATATTTGAAATGCATATCATGGAAGAGAACCTGCTTTTTCATTGCTGGTAGTAATACAAAATGGTACAACTACTTTGGAAGACAGTCTGACAGTTTCTTAAAAGGGTAAACATAGTCTCACCATATGATCCAGTGATAACACTAATTGGTATTTACCTGAGTCAACCATTTATATCCACACAGAAACCTGCACACAGATGTTACTGGCAGCTTTATTCATAATTGTCAAAACTTGAGAGCAACAAAGATGCCCTTCAATAGTTGAATGTTAACAAAATGTGGTTCTACATGTTACAGAATATTATTTGGTGATAAAAATAAATAAGCTATCAAGGTGTAAGAGAACATGGAAGAAACTTTCGTGTTTTTTTTTTTCCAATATTATTAATTGTAAAAAGCCAGCCTGAAAAAAACTTCATACTGTAGGATTCCAACTACCTGACATTCTTGATAAAGCAAAAAGTAGAGACACAGTGTGTGTGTGTGTGTGTGTGTGGGGGGGGGTCTTCATTAGTGACCAATATTTTAATGGGAAAATGGCAAGAGAGGATGACTAGGTAAAACAGGGTGGGATTTTAGGGCAGTGAAGTTATTCTGTATGATATTGTTAAGATGGATAGATGACATGCACTCATCAAAATCCATGGAACTATACAACACAAAGAGAGAACCTAATGTAAAGTATGCTTTAGTTAAAGTATAAAAATTGGTTTATCGATTGTAACAGATGTACCACACTAATGCAAAACGTGAATAATAACCTGTGTGTAGGGCAGGGAAGAGTGGATATATGGGAACTCTCTATATTTCTTAATTTTCTGTAAATTTAAAAGTTAAATAAGTCTGTAGACCACATTAGGGTTCACTTTCTGTTGTACATTCATATAACGTCTTTATCTGGTTTTGCTACTAAAATATTATGGCTTAACAGAATAAATTAGGAAGTATTCTCTCTGGTTCTATCTTCTGTAAGTGATTATAGAAAACTGGTATATTTTATTTCTTAAATTGGGTCAGTCTGGGGCCTGAGGCTTTCCCTCTGGGGAAGTTATCAATTATTGATTTAATTTCTGTAGCAGATAATAATAATCATAGCATCCATATCTCCTTTGTTAATTTTGGTAGGTTGTGTCTTTTTCTTTTTTAAAATTTATTCTAATTATACATTATAGTAGAATGCATTTTGACGTATTGTACACAAATGAGCACAACTTCTCATTCTTCTGGCTGTACATGGTGCAGAGTCACTCCAGTAGTATAATTCATATATGTATATAGGGTAATAATGTCTGTTTTATTCTACTATCCTTCCCATCCCCACAGCCCCATCCCCCGCTCTACACAAAGTTCCTTCATGCATCCCCTCCCCTCCCCACTAAGAATCAGCATCCACTTATCAGAGAAAACATTCGGCTTTTGGTGTTTGGGGATTGGCCTGTTTCACTTAGCATGGTGTTTTCTAGTTTCATCCATTTACCTGCAAATGCCATAATTTTATTCTTCTTTAAGGCTGAGAGATACTCCGTTGTGCATATGTACCACATCCATTCATATGTTGAAAGGCACCTAGGTTGGTTCAATAGTTTATTATTGTGAATTGAGCTGCTATAAATATTGATGTGGCTGCATCACTGTAGTATGCTAATTTTAAGACCTTTGGGTATAAACCAAGGAGTGGGATATCTGGGTCAAATGGTGGTTCCTTCCATTCCAAGTTTTCTGAGGTATCACAATACTGCTTTCCATAGGGGTTGCACCAATTTGCAGTCCCACCAGCAATGTATTAGTGTATCCTTTACTCCACATCCTTGCCAACACTTCTTACTGCTTGTATTCTTGATAATTACCACTCTGACTGGAGTGAGATAGGTTGTGTCCTTCAAGGACTTGGTCCATTTCATCTACATTGTCAAATTTGTGGGCATAGAATTCTTCATGTCTGTGGCATCAGCAGTGGTCTCTTGTTTGTGATATCAGTCAATTTATGTCTTCCTTTTTAAGCTACTAAGGGGTTTATCAGTTTTGATGTTTTTAAAGAACCAAGTTTAATCACATTGGCTTTTCTCTGTTAATTTCTTCTAAATTTTATGGATTTTCTTCTAATTACTTTTGATTTAATTTGCTCTTTTCTTGAGTTTAGAAGTATAGATTGTTGATTTTAAGCCTTTTTCTAATATTTTTTGTTCAGTGCTATTAATTTCCTTTTTAAACTACTTTTGCTGCATCCCACACAATTTTATAAGTTGTATTTTCATCTTCAGTTCAAAATTTCTTATAATTTCTCCTAAGACTATTTCTTTGACTCATGCAATATTGAAAAATGTGTTTTTAGTCTCAAAATATTTTAGAGGTTCCCAGCTATCCTCCTAGTTCTGTTTTGTTAAGGTCAGACAGCATACTTCATAGAATTTTTATTCTTATAAATTTGTTAAGGTGTGTTTTATGACTCAAACTGTTTTAGTTTGAATGTTCTGTGTAACTTTGAGAAGAATATATACTCTATTGTTGCTAAATGAAGTATTTTATGGATGTTGGTTAGTCTGATTGATTGATGGGATCATCCAGTTTAGCTTTGTGAGTTTTTTGCCTGCTGGATCTGTCAGTTGCTGATAGAAGGATATTGAAGCCTCCAATTATAATAATGGATTAATCTATTTTTCCTTGCACTCTGTAAGATTTTTGCCTCATATATTTTGGTATTCATTTGTTAGGCACATGGATATTACAGACTGTTGTGACTTCTTGGAGAACTGACCATTTTCATCACTAATAAATGCCCATTTTTGTTCCTAGTGATTTTCCTGTTTTGAAGTTTGCTCTGTTTATAATTAATATAAGTAATACAGTTTTCTGCTAATTGATGTTAACATGGTTTCTGTCTCTCCATACCTTTTAATCTACCTGTATATTTTAAAGTGTTTCTTTATAGACAACAATTACTTGGATTTTGCTTTCTTAACCACTTGTTTTCTAGTGTGTTTAACTCATTGATGTTTTTAGTGATAATTGATAGAATTGGATTAATATCTACAATATAATTACTATGTTCTAATTATTGCCCTCATTCTTTCTTTTCTTGGTCTGCCATTCATTTCTTACCTTCTCTGTTTTAACAGAGCATGTTAATAATTTGTTTCATTTTTCCCTCCTTTCTTAGCATATCAATTATACTTTTTAGTCCCCCCCACCTTGATTTTGCAGTATATGCATTTATGGCTAATCTAGATCCACTTCCAAGTAATACGGTATCAACTCATGGGAAATATAGCTACTTTATGACACGATATTTCTAGTTTATCTATCCTGTCTCTTATAGTATTGCTGTTGTTCATTTCACTTATTCATAAGCCATAATTAGCAGATTTATCATTGGTGTTCAAAATCTATTAAATAAGAATAAGAAAATAAAAAGAAAAATACAATTTTCTTTATGTCTTTTTTCTCTCTAGTGGTATATCTTTCTATAGATCTGAATTTGGACCTATACCTTTTTTTCTTTTTAAAGAACTTCATGTAATTAAAAAGAAATTTTTTAAAAAAGGAGTCCAGATAAACTCTGAAGTTTCTTTAATAACATATGTTGCTTTCTTAGTTTTGACAAAAATCACGTGGAAACTTGCACATTGACAATGTGGGGATCGGATGAGGGAGATGGAGGAATTTTTTTTTTTTTTAAGGAATTCTCTATACTATATGTTGGCAACTTTTCTGTAAATCTAGAATTATTTCAAAATTAAAACAACTTTTAAAAAGAGAACTTTATTTAATATTTATTGCAAGGCAGGTGTGCCAGTGACAAATTCCCTCAATTTGTGTTTGCATTGTGAAGTGTTTATTTCTTCACTTTTGAAGGATAATTTCAGTGCATAGATAATTCTAGGTTGATAGATGTGTTAGTTTTCCATTGCTATGGTAAAACACCTGAGAAAAATAATTCAAAAAGACAAATGATTTATTTTGACTCATGGTTTTGGAGGTTTCAATCTATGGTCATCAGGTTTCATTGCTTTTGGACGTGAGTGGAGGAACAACATTATGGCAGTAGCGTGTGAGGGCAAAGCTGTTCAGCTCATGGCAGCCAGGAAGAAAAAAGAGCTTACTTTTATAACAAAGTCCCTTCCCTTTGAACCCATTAATCTATGGATCCATGAATAGATTAATCCATTTATGAGGTTAGAGTCCTTATGACCTGGTCACCTCTCAAAAGCGCCGCCTCTGACCTGCTTTGTGAGGACCATCAAGCCTTCAACACACAAACTTTTGGGGGACATTTAAGATTCAAACCCTAATAGTGAGTTGTTATTTTTTTCAGTGCTTTAAATATTGTACTTCATTCTCTAATTGCTTTCACAGTTTCTGAAGAAAAGTCCGATGTAATTCTTATTCTTGCTTCTTTTACATAAGGTGTTTTTCACCTTCTCTAGCGTTTCTTAAGGTTTTCTGTTTGTCTTTGATTTTCTGCAATTTGAGTATGATATGCCTCAGTTTAGATTTTTTTTAGTTTTTATCCTTCTCAGTGTTCTCTGTGCTACCTGGATCTATAGTTTTTTGAAAATTCTCAGTTTTTCGTGTAATTATTTCTTTTCTTTCTCTCTTCTTCTAGTATTATGATTATATATATATATATATATATATATATATATATATATATATATATATATACACACACACACACACCTTTTTCTAATTGTCTCACAGTTTGGGTTATTCTGGTCTGTCTTGTTTATTCTTTTCCCCTTTGTATTTGAGTTTTAGGAGTTTGTATTGCCATATGTTCAAGTTCATTGATTCACCTTTGAGTTGTGTCTACTTTGAGCCTACTGAAGGTGGTTTTTTTTTTCATTTATTACAATGTTTCTTTTTTTCTAGTAGTTCTGTTTGATTTTTTTTTTTTTAACCACTAGAACTTACATTTTTCTGCTTACATTACCTGTCTATTCTTTCATGGTGTCTCCTTTCTCCATTGGAGCTTAGCATGTTAATCATAGTTGATTTAAATTCCCAGCCCAATAATGCCAACATTCTGCCATATCTCAGTCTGGTCCTGATGCTTGCTGTGTACTTTGAGACTGAGATTTTTTTGTTTCTATTTTGTTTTTTATGATTTCTGTTGAAAGCTGGACACAATATGTTGGATAAAAGAAACTGAGATGAACATACTTTAAGTGTGAGGTTTTTGTCTGACAGGGATCAGGTTGGAAGTGGCAGAAGCTAAAATTTCCTTTGATGTCCTTCCTTTTGTCTCCTGTGTCTGGATTTCCTAGAGATTTTTTAAATAAAGTTTGAGATGTGCAGCTATTATTGATGTGAGGCACAAGAGGGAGAGAAAGGGTTCTGTTGATTAGGTTTGAATCTTAGTTTGTTTTTCCCCGACACAGGAACCAGGAAATGGAGTTGGGACAGAAATTGGGATTTTTCTTCCCTGCTGACTGCTTAGGTTCTGATAAAGTAGATTCCCTTGAGGACAAATCTTAAGGGAAACCAAATAAATGCTCAGTGAATTTCAAAATGGCTAATTTCCCCTTTCTCCTCCAAAAAGCATGAAGGATTTTCCCTCCAGTTTTCATTGTGAGAACTTGGTAGGTGTCTGGAAGGTAAAAGAAGAGTGTGAAGGTCCCCCTAAGACTGAACCAGCCCTGCCCCCAATTTCTTTTCTTTATTTTTACTCTCTACCTTGTAAACACTGAGCTCCAGCAGTAGTTCAAGTAATTCTCAGTCTTTTTAAGTTTTCCTCTCCCAGTATTGATTGTAGTAGAGGTTTCTGCTTACAGGTTTCTGTTCAACTAAACTGTGATTCTGTGTTTCCATTTTGTGTCTCCAGTTTGAGAAATAGCAATTATCCATGTGACCTTAATTTCTCTGGTGAAGCTCAGAAGAGTTGTTGATTTTTTTTTGTTCAAATTTTCATTGCTATGAAGACAGAAGAAATGCTTTTTAAGCTCATAACATTCTGAATCACCTTTGGTTTTGGCGGCTGAATAATATTTCTTTGTATGGCTATATCCAACTTTGTTCATCTGTTCAACCACTGATGGACATTTGGGTTGTTTATACCCTTTGACTATTATAGTCATCCTATAAATATAGCACTAGTGCTATTAAAAATATTCATGCACAAATTTTCATGTGGACATATGTTTCAGTTTTTCCTGGACATATACCTAGGAGTAGAATTGCTAGGTCATATGGTAACTGATTAATTGTTTGAAGATCTGCCAGACTATTTTCCAAAGTGAATGAATACATGCTTTATATTTCTACCAGCAGTGCTGAAGAATTCTCATATCTCCATATTATCTCTAATACTTGTTATCTGAATTTTTGGTTCTAGCCATCCTAATGGTTTTGAAGTTCTATGTCATTGTGGTTTTGATTTGCATTTCTCTCATAACTAAGGATATTGAGCATCTTTTCATGCATTTAATGACCATCTGAATATATTCTTTGGAGAAATAACTATTCAGATCCTTTGCCCATTTTTTCATATATTTTTTAAGTTGTCTTATTTTTTCATTGTGGGATTCTTAGAGGTTTTTTTTTTTTACATTTTCTTTGAGAAATAATTTGCAAATATTTTATCCTCTATCAGTCATCTTTCAACATTCTTCAGAGTGTTTTTTTGAAACACAATAGTTTTTTTAATTATTTTTTCTTTATATCTTTCATGAACAATTTTTTTGTTCTTTTCATTTAAACCTGACAGTAGAATATATTTTGATATATCTTAACATATATACTTGGGCTATAACTTTCCATTCTTGTGGTGTACATGATGTAGAGTTAATACTGGTTGTGTATTCATATGTGAACATAGAAGTTATGTCTGATTCATTCTGCTGTCTTTCTCATTCCCATCCCATGCCTCCCGCCCTAAGCCCATATCCCACTTTCTGTCTAATCTGGAGAACCTCCACTCCCCACATTTATTGTAAGTCAGCATCTGCATATCAGAGGGAATATTGGTGTTTTGGGATTGGCATATTTCACTTAGCATGATAGTCTCCATTTCCATCCATTTACTGGAAAATGTCATAATTTCATTCTTCTTTAAGGCTGAGTAATATTCCATTGTATATATGTACCACATTTTAATTATACATTTATCTGCTGAAGGGCACCTATGTTGGTTCCATAGCTAAGCTATTGTGAATTGAGTTGCTATGAACATTGAAGTGGCCATATCACTATAGTATGTTGATTTTAAGTCTTTTGGGTATATACTAAGGAGTGGAATAACTGGGTCAAATGGTGGTTCCGTTTCAAGTTTCCTGAGGAATCTCCATATTGCTTTCCATCCTGGTTGCACCAATTTGCAGTCTCACCAGGAGTTTATATGTGTACATTCCCCGCCCCCCCATGTTCTCACCAACATTTATTGTTATTTGTATTCTTTTTTTTTTTATTGGATGTTCACAACATTACAAAGCTCATGACAAATCATATTTCATAGATTAGAATCAATTGGGTTATGAACTACCATTTTTACCCCAAATACAGATTGCAGAATCACATCGGTTGTTATTTGTATTCTTGACAATTGCCATTCTGACTAGAGTGATATGAAATCTTAGTGTAGTTTTAATTTGCATTTCTTTTATTGCTAGAGATGTTGAACATTTTTCATATATTTGTTGAATATTCATATTTCTTCTATAAAGTGCCTGTTGATTTCCTTTAATCATTTATTGATTGGGTTATTATTATTATTATTGGTGTTAAGTTTTTTGAGTTCTTTATATATCTTGGAGATTTAATGCTCTATCTGAGGTGCAGATGGCAAAGAATTTCTCTCATTCTGTAGGCTCTCTCCAGGTTCTTGATTAGTTTCATACCATTCCATTTATTGCTTCTTGATTTTACTTTTTGCACTTTTAAAGTCTTATTGAGGAATTTGGTTTCTAAGCTGACATGATGGAGTTTTGGGCCTACTTTTTATTCTAGTAGGTATAGGATCTCTGGTGTAATGCCTAGATCCTTGATCTACTTTGAATTGAGTTTTGTGTAGGGTGAGAGATAGGGATGTAATTTCATATTATTGCATATAGATTTCCAGTTTTCCCAGCACCATTTTGTTGAAGAGGCTATCTTTTCTCCAATGTATCTTTTATGGCACCATGTCTAGTCTGAGATTACTGTGTTTATATGGGTTTGTCTCTGTGTCTCCTATTCTATACCATTGGTCTTTGTATCTGTTTTGGTGCCAATGCCATGCCATTTTTGTTACTATAGTTCTGTAGTGTAATTTAAGGTCTGGTGTTGTGATGCCTCCTGCTTTGCTTTTCTTGCTGAGGATTGCTTTGGCTCTTCTGGGTCTCTTATTTTTCCAAATGAATTTCATGATTGCGTGAAGAACATCATTGGGACCTTAATAGGAATTGCATTAAATCTGTATAGCACTTTGGGTAGTATAGCCATTTGAACAATACTAATTCTGCCTATCCAAAAACATGGGATGTCTTTCTATCTTCTAAGGTCTTCAGTTTTTTTCCTTAGTGTTCTGTCGTTTTCATTGTAGAGGTCTTTCACCTCTTTTGTTAGATTGATTCCCAAATACACACACACACACACACACACACACACACACACACACACACACACAGGCTATTGTGAATGAGATAGTTTTCCTTTTAGTTGATTCATCACTAATGTATAGGAACACAGTTGATTTATGGGTGTTAATTTTATATTCTACTACTTTGCTGAATTTATGAGTTCTAGAAGTTCTTTGGTGGAGGTTTTTGGGTCTTCTAAATATAGAATCATGTCCTCAGCAAATAGGGATAATTTGAGCTCTTCTTTGTATCCTTTAATTTCTTTTTTCTGTATAATTGCTTTGGCTAGAATTTCCAGAACTATATTGAATAGAAGTGGTAAAAGAGGGCATTTCTGTCTTGTTCCAGTTTTTAGAGGGAATACTTTCAATTAAAGTTTTTAATTTGATAAAGTCTAATTTGCTTACTTTTCTCTTCTTTCACTTGTGCTTTTGAATACATATATAAGAATCCTTTTGTCAGATCCAAGATAAATGATTTACCCATGTTTCCTAAGACCTGTATAGCTTTAACTCTTACATTTAGATCTTAGATGCTTTTGAGTTGATTTTCATGTGTGGTATGGGGTAAGGTTTGAACTTTTCTATAAGTGCCTACCCAGTCCATTAGTTGAAGACTGTTAATTTTTCTTACTGAATAGTTTGGGCACCCTTGCCTAACATGCAACAGTTGATTATTGATATATGAGTTTTGTCTTGGGCTTTGAATTGTATTCTATGCCTCTTTTTGTCTATTCTTGTGGTATACCTACACTGTTTTGATAACTGTTGCCTTTAATGAGTTTTGAAATCAGTATGACTCTTCTTTCTTTGTGATTTGAATTGTTATTATTGTCATCATTGTCATTGTTTTTGAATATTCTGGGTCCCTTGCAGCTATGTAAGGATTTTAAAATCAGTTTCTACAAAGAAGTAACCTGTGACTCCAATGGGTATTGCATTGAATCTGTGGATCTCTGGGAAGAATTGCCATCTTAACAGGATTAAATTTTCCACTGTATAAATATGGGATAATTTCCCATTTAGTTAAGTCTTCAATTTCTATCAACAATGTTTTGTATTTGTCACAGTAAATTTTGCTTCTGTGTATCCTTTTTAATACAATTGTTAATGGAATTGTTTTCTTACAATTGATTTTATAACCTCCAACCTTGTTTATTGGTTCTGATGTTTTTTTAGAGGATCGCTTAGGATTTTCAAAATATAAGATCATGTCATTTGTGAATAAAGATAGCTGTATCTCTTTCTTGCCGATCAGGGTGCCCCTTTATTCTTTGCTTAATTGTCCCGGCTAGACTCTCCAATATAAATATTGAATAGAAGTGAAGGCAGACACTTATTTTTTCCTAATCTTAGGGTAAAACATCTTGTCTTTCACTAGTGAATGCAATGGAAGTTTTGGATTTATACTACCTGTTCTAAACCTTGATTTTTTTTTTTTTGCATAAAATTCTGTATCAGTATCTATAGAGCTTCTTTATTCTTTGTAAAGTTGATGTATATCCATGTATGGATTTTTAATGAGCCTTCTGACAGATATTTAGATGGCCTCTTCTTTTATAAATTATGCTATAATATCTAACCTTTCTACATTTTATTTTACACATTTAATTATGTATCTTAAAGATAAATTCTTAAAAGAATCGGTATAATTGTGTGGTGCAGGTGGTCAGATTGCTTACCAGTATGTTTTCATTAGGGGGAAAATGTGTGAAATGTCTTTCTCTCATATTCTCACCAACATGATATGTTAGTTGATTTTTTTAAATCCTTGCCAATCTGATAAGAAAAAGGATATTTATTATATTTTTAGTTTGTACTTCTTTTTTGCTGGGGGAGAAGGATACTAGGAACTGAACCCAGGGCATTTAGCCACTGAGTCCCATCCCCAGCTGTTTTTATAATTTATTGAGACAGTGTCTCACTGAGTTGTTTACAGCCTTGCTAAATTGCTGAGGCTGGCTTTGAACTCATGATCCTTCTGCTTCAGTCTCCCAAGCTGCTGGGATTACTGATATGTGCCCCAGAGCCCAGTTTGTACTTCTTTTATCATTGAGTGATATTATGGACCTTTTCAGTACATTTAAGAGGTATTTGATTTTCCTTTTCAATGAATTTTTGTTGTTTTTTTTTCTCATTTCTTTTAATGAGATGTTCTTTTTCTCATTGTTTTGTAGAAATCCTTTAAAGAAAATTAGCATTTTGCCTAATATAATTCCTGTTTTAACTCTTGTTCTTCAGTTGTATTTTGATACTTAAAGAGAAGAAATTTTAAATGTTTACATAGTGAATTTTGGGGGCCTTTTTGGTATAATTTATACCTTCCAGATTTTGCTCCATATTTGGACAGGTCTTTCCAGCTCAAAGATTATAAAAAAGATTCTTCTATATTTTCTCTGAATACTACTAAAGCCAAGCTCTCTAAAATATTCCTTGTTCCTTTTTAAAAAGTATGGTAGGTTTGCTTTTTTAATTGTTTTTGTTTTTTGTTTGTTTTTGACATCTTTGTGGTTCTAGTTTGTAGATTTTTTTTAAGGGCAGCTTAGCAGTGTTATTTAGAAGCTTTGTGAGTACCTTGATACATAACTTATCTAATCTGAGAATTTGTATCAATTTGGCTAACTGTGATTTCTGAGAAGTTCTTTGCTCATTAGAATCATTCTATTCTAATTTGTTTAAACCTGTTTCACCATATTTTCCAGAGCAAAGCTCATCTTTTTGATAACATATGCAGAAGCAAAATAGAAATTTACTTACCTATTTTTGCTGTGATTCTACTTTCTGCTCAAATTTTTATTTGCTTTGGGGTCTTCATGGACATGTCTGTATCATGTTTTAGGTCTCAAGAATAAAAAAATCATTGACTCTTAACCACAGCCAAACTTATTTCCCTTTACTTAGCTTTCTCAAAAATGTTTAATAAGCAGTGACTATATACTTACTTAGCCCTATTATAAGAAGATTGAAACAAAATTTAAGATATGTTCCTTACATTTAATGGGAAAAGGCAAGGGTATGCATAATAATAATGCTAGGTATAGCTCAAGAATTTTGTTCAAAATGCTTTTGTTTGCAAGCATACTTGGATTGTGCTTGAGTAAAATGCCCAGAAGTTTGAAAAAACTTTTTCTTATCGGCAGTTCATTTTTATAAGATGCAGTGGTGAATAGGATTCTCAGAACTGGACATATACAAGAAGACTAGGACTTATTTATATAAGGTCCAAGAGTTCTGAAGTGTCAGTAATGACATGTTTTTCCAACCACTTGTGACAGGTGAAATATATTTTTTTGAGTTCTGGTAGCTTTCGAATAATGCTCTTTCTTAAAGGAAACAAGACTCATTTAGTCAAATAGCATATTGTTTATTTGCCCCTCCAGTCAGTTTTTAGTATTTCCCTTTGTTCTTTTTAGTTTCATTAGTTAAGTTCAAGTTGTAAGGCGTAACTCTTGAAAGCTACTGACTTTCAGGTGAACTAGAGGTCCCAAGTTTTTCACAGTCTTTCCGAAGTTTAAAAACTATAAGTTAGGAGGCTGGGGTTGTAGCTCAGTGGTAGATTGCTTACCTAGCATGTGTGAAGCACTGGTTCAACCCTAAGCACCAAATAAATAAATAAATAAATAAAATTATTGTGTCCATCCACAACTAAAAAAATTTTTTTAAATTTTTTAAACTACATGTTAGTAATTATGGACCTATACTTACTTTCTTGAGAAAAGTAAAATGATTGAACACAAATATATTTCAGAAATTGGGTTTCCATATTAATATGACTATAGCTGTAATTTCACTTTTCTCTGAGAATTTATTTTCCAGTGAGATTCTTTTTACCATAAAATAATATGTGAGATTGATGTGAAAAATATTTAGGTATATGTGAGTTTGCTTATGGCACAATTCTTCTCTCCTATTTGATTTCCTCTTTTACTCTGACCATTAGTCCTTTCCACATTCCTATCTATCTTCACCCAAAAGGAGGTGAGTAGTAGGTAGATGCACATAGAAAGAAAGGGAAGAGATATCTGTGACAGTGATCATTTCTTTCCTGAAGTGTTGAATACTATCAACGTCAAAATAGTGACCATGTGATGGTCATATAACATGGGATTATATAGAAAAGATGTTAACATGGTGCCTGAAAGTAGCAGGCCAGTCTTCAACCATTTCCTGGAGAAACAAATACTCTTTTTATAAATATATATTTCTTTCATACATGACAATAGTGGAATGCATTACATTCATAATTATCCATTCACAGCACAATTTTTCATAACTCTGTATATAAAGTATGTTGGGCTGGTGATATAGCTCAGTTGGTAGAGTGCTTGCCTCATATAAAGTATGTTCACGCCAGATTATGCCTAAATTGTGGTAGAAAGGTGTATTAAAAATTATAATGAAAAAAAAAATCAACAAGTGCTCTTTATTGCACTTCCTTAGAGCAAAAGAGTGAAAGTCAGATGGGCGAGGTAGTATTCTGAGCCATAGGAGTAGCAGATAACTCAGAGAGAGATAAGTTAGAACAAAAGTAACAACACACCTATGCTAAAGAACCATGCTAAGAAGCAACAAATAAACTAGCAGCCTGTGAGAACATGTCTTATACATTTAAGTGAACAAGAATTATATATCATCTATGGGATTGAATTATTTACTACAAAATAATGTTCGAGTGGCTCTCTGTATAGTAATCGTCAAATAAGCTTCAACAGGTAAGATCTCAAGCCTTAGTATTACATACCCATATCTGCCATTTACCAGGAATGTGAACTCAAGCAAATCCTGTCACCTACTTTTGCATCATTGTCTTCATTTATAGAGTGAAGTTTTGAATATCTACCGGCTTTTGTGAATACACACAGATACATCACATAAACATACAGTGTACATGAGGTGTAGCACTTGGTGCACACAAACACAAACCTCAGTACATGTTAAAGTTCTTTCCTCCAATATTTTTTAAGCTTTCTTCTTATAGTACCATAATAATATCTGAGTATTGTAGCTTTTTTGTAAGAAGTAACTAATTATGTAGATTAATTTACTTGTAGTGGTGATAATCATTCTGTAATATGTGTTGGGTGTCTTCATCATCCTTTTCTTATCTGGTGTGTATTATACTTTTCACAAAATTACAAATTATATCCATCCTCACTGTGGGATTTTCTAGTCTTTAATTTTTTCTTATCTAAATCTAATAGAAACTTTTTCCTCCATTTAAATTACATTTGGCCTATTGACATTTTTCCTTTTGTTTAATAACAGTTTTTTTCTTTATCAGTCTATTTCATATGATTTTTAAAATTTCCTTTCCTGAGGTCTTTCTTAAAATGTTGCTTAGTATATAATCCTTTCTTCTAATTAAGAAATCATTTCACCATATGTAATGGTGCAGACCTGTAATCTCAACTACTCAGGAAGCTGAGATAAAGTGTTGCTTCAGCCCTAGATTTTGGTGGCAGCCTGGGCAACATAACAAGATACCTGTCTCTTAAAAAATAATAATAACTTATACTTACTTCACTCATGTGAATCACCTAGGAAAAGGTTTAAACAAAAAGTTCATCTTTAAAAATTAGAATATTGTTATTTGAACTCTAAAGGAACCATTTTGTGTGGTGGCAGATATAATAATATGTAAAGAATTACAGGAAACTAATAAAGTTTAGTTAATGCGGTCACCATTTGAAATTTGGATTTTTCCTCAGCACTTATAGAGATGAATGGGAAAATGTAAGATTTGTCATCTTACATGATTTTACTTAAAAATTAAATCTTAATAATTATGCTTTTCCATCTTCAACATCAGAAAGCCACCTATTTGTCAGAAAAGCAAAGACTATTTATCAGCAAAGGTGCAGCCTGCTTTGTGTTCATTCTCAGTTTGAATTAAAAACTGCTTTACTTCTGCTATCTAAGGATAATGCTATTATGGTTCAGAGTGTATTTTCTGTGGATAAGATGGTGATGTTTTTTAACAAAAACAAAACTTAAGATTAGAGACAGGAAGGTTCATTCTCCTAATTAAATATGAGGTCTTTCAAAGTCCAATTACTCTAAATTGACTTTTTTCTTTCTCTAAATGAACTGGTTTTCTTTCTTTCTATCAATCTATTTTTTTATTTTTGACATTGCTGAGGCTCAAACCCAGAGTCTTGTGCGTGCTAAAGACAGGTACTCCATTACTGAGATACATTCCCAGCCTGAATTTTCAAATTAGAAAATTAATAACTTTAGGATTCTGGAATTTTCAGAATGATATTTATCATTTTTTTGAAATGTTAACATATGTGATGGTTACATTCTTATTCTTTTTGTATGCTTAATCATTGAATAAGAAATAAACAGTAGCATTCAGAGTTAGAGCCTTGACTAGAATGTCATTAGGAAATCCGGTTAGTGGGTAGGAGCATAACATGGTTTTTAGTAGTCATGTTTTTTTCAGGGGTAGTCATAAAAATGAGTTTTTTATGACCTATAGGATAGGAATGGAGGCCAACGTTTATTATACTGCCTGGTATATTTACTTTAAAATTCAAATATTTCTACTGATAGAAATATTAAAATAGGTTTCAGTGAATCAAACCTCCAAGTATTATCTTTTAAAACTATGAAAAATAAATAAATGAAGAAGTAAACTATGGTCTGGAGCAAATGAAATAAAAGTACCATTACCTTAATAAACTGTTGTCTTCTCAGGCTCATGAGAGGCTTGAAGATTCAAAACTAGAAGCTGTCAGTGATAATAACTTGGAATTAGTTAATGAAATTCTTGAAGATATCACTCCCCTAATAAATGTGGATGAAAATGTGGCAGAACTGGTTGGTATACTCAAAGAGCCTCACTTCCAGGTAACCTTTCCCTACAGCTCTTCTCCCCAAGTTCCCTATGTTCCTGAAGTTCCTTAGTAGTTCATTTCCAGTTTTGGGTGATTTTTTTTTCCTTTGGAGAATTACTTGAGGCCTTTTTTTATAAGTATATAAATTCCAACTTAGATATTTTAATATTCTGATATGCTGAAAATACATAAATACACAGATATAACTGTACCTACTGTATAAATTTACAGAAATACATCACCATGGATTTTCCTTTGTGCAGTTAAAGAAAACAACATCCCCTTTCTAAGATCAGGTATCATGCTAGCAAAATTTTCCTCACCATGAGAATGTAATTTTTTTCTTCTTTACTGCCACTTTGTTTCCCATTACTCTTTGGGGTCAATGATGAACATTTTTTAGTATTGCTTCTCAAGACTCTGGTGCGGTTGATGATATGAAACAAAGGAGAGCTAAGGGTAGAAACTATTACCAAACATACTTATTCCACAGAGAAATAAGTACAGTTTAAAGTTTGGTCAGTAAATGAGTTAATCATTTTCACCAAGAATCTCCTTCATCAAATGACAAAAAGATTTCTTTTTAAAAACCTGAATTAATCAGGTTAGTGTGATATTGGGGAGTGTTAGGAAAATAGATGAATTGAAGAGAATGAAAACCCCAGAAATACATTCAGTCATATAGGGTAACATGATTTATGACAGAGACATTACTTTTTAGTGGAGAAAGGGTAACTAAGATGGAAGAATGTCACACGTTTTCCTTTGCAAATTCCATTGCAAATTTCACGTTTTCCATTGCAAAATCAAATAGTAACACCCCTTTGCTTTTTCTCAAAGTCTTTATGTGACTCTACAATAAATATGAAGATAACAGTGGGATGGGTCCTACATCAATCAGCACCTTTGGTACAAAAGCTGCAGACACACAGCAGGCACACGTTTTATGCAGGGACTAGTTGATTGTGTCCTTATAAGGAATGCTAAGGTATTTAGGTTTTATCCTGGAGACAGTCAGAATCCTAGTGGAGAGAAGGGTATTGTACATATGAGTTTCCAACCTAAATCTGTGTGTGACTTCTGTCTGTCAACCCCTTTTCCTCTTATGATGTTGACCTACTGAAGAGTCCAAGCCACTGTCATGTAGAGTGTGGCACTTCCAGGATTTGTCTGGCTGCTGCCCTGCTGGGTTATTCAGTTATCAATTCTATTTCCTATTACCAGAAGTTCTAGCTAAAAGGTTTATGATTCAAATCCATGATTTAGAACTACAGTTCATCTTAAGTGATTTGCAACATGAATTAGACTGTCAGAAGAAGTAGAATACCTGATTGCCGCCCCCCACACACACATTGTTGATTTGGTTCCTGAGTAAAGATGACAGTCTATTGTTTTCTATAAAATCTCCCCATGAAGTAATCTAGTCTGTTATTATTCTGACATTATATAAATGCTAGTTCCTATCAACCATTTACCTTCTAGAGAACACAAATTAATAATCTTTGCCTAGATCAATATTTTAATTAGTGGTTACAATATGACTCTTTTTTTCAAATTCTTGTTCTATTTTTATTAGCTGTGTTCTTTGATAAATATAGAGCTTCTCATCAGAGGGGCTGTTACCCTATAATGGATTTCCTCCTGGAAAAGCAGAGAAATGCTAGATCCTTCTCTTTACCTATTTTCAAAGCAAAGACTTGTTTAAAATAGCATTTTCTTATGATAACAACTTAGTTTCATATGATAGCAGCTTAGTTTTTTAGTCTTTTTGTGTTTTAAATAACATTGTGTACTTATTCAGTGTTTCAAGTATAATTACTCTTTGATTTTCAAATTGTCAAGACTTTAGCCATGTGGACAGATTTTTAGTACATTAATCTGAAGCATATGAGAGTTCTGAACTAGAATATAGGAAATTGGGAGTGTGTAAGAAGTGGTTCAAGTAACAGGAATGAAAAATACTGCCTGAGAATACAGGGTGGACAACCAAGCAGCCCAGCCTAGAGTTTTGAATAACTTCCAGCATTTATAGGAAGAATTCTTAACATATGCATTTGGGATTTCCTTTTGAATGTTTTTTCTTCAGTTTCTTACAAATGATTTCATGAAATGACTAGGAATTACCCATTAAGCCAATATCCAGATTGTTTTTTTTGTGTGTGTGAATTTGGTGTTATTTGTTCCCCTCTTCTATTTTGATTTATTGTTTTGAATTTGTAGTCTGTTCACTCAAAAATTTTTTTAAATTTAGCATTATGATGAATATGTGCAACTGTAGTAAAACTTATTCCTTTAGGGTAAGGATTGACAAACATTTTAAATATATAAATATATAAGAAATTCCTAGAATGCTAGATCAAAATCATCCATGATAATAACACAGAGAGGGAATATAATTTTAAAATGCAGTATATGGAGAATCTTTACTAACTCATTTTTTCCCTCAAAAATGTCTTTTATAGATTAAACCTTTATTAGTAGCAAAATTTTCTATCTCTGATATAAGATGCAGATATATATCTATTTTCTAATTCACATCTTTTTTAATACATTCCATAGGTATAGAAAATATATCAAGTTATTAGCAACATAAGTGTAAATATTAGGGTCCTTGTCATTTGGGTTTTTATAATACCTAATAAAATAAGAATTAATGGTAAATACTAAATTATTTTGATGACCTAGGTTTGGTTTCCAGTGAGCATGTCATTTTAAAAACATGTGACTGAATTCTTTCAATCTCTTCAAATCTAAGACAAGAATATAATACTATTTGATGATGAAAATATTTAAAGCTATTTTATGTAATTCTATTTTATATATTTAAAGCTATTTTTATATTTCTTTAAAAATATTCTATATATATTTGATTCAATTCATGTTTGGGAATTTAATAATGTACGCCTGGGAAATTTTTAGTACACCACTGGGCTAATGAACTAACAAATTATTTTTAGTAACTTATTCCATCAGTAGCTAATAACCACAGGCTGTGTTCACTTCTTACAGTCACTCTTGGAAGCCCATGATATTGTGGCATCAAAGTGTTATGATTCACCTCCGTCAAGCCCAGAAATGAATAATTCTTCTCTCAATAATCAGTTATTACCAGTAGATGCCATTCGTATTCTTGGAATTCACAAAAGAGCTGGAGAGCCATTGGTAAGTAGATAAATCAGTGCCTTCTTAAATCTTAAATGTAAACAAATTGTGACTCAGTCACTACTTTTATCTGTTTTTTTTCCTTTTTCTTAACATAATCTGAAAACTTTTTATCAGTCCTTTTTACCCACATATAAACACACAGCTGACAGTCTCTCAAATTGATTGAGTATATAAAACTAAAAAGAAAAGTTTAACTTAAGTATGCCAGTAGGTATCAAAGAATTCAAAAGAGAACTACTTCAATTCTTTCTGTCTTTAAAAAAATAATGAACTCAGGTTGCTTACTAATGATAGTATTAAAACATGGTATGAGGTTGGTTATTAAAAATTGAAGCCATTTTTCAAATACCTGTAAGTAGTGAAGTTCACTGTTTCTGCTGTTGTGGATCCTAAGAATAGTGAAATGAAGAAAAGGAAAAGCCAAGAATGAGAATGCACAAATACCCTTTCATATTTCCTTGACCTTCCTTTTATCCTGTGGAATACAGTCTAGATACTAGTATTTGTTTCATTTTTAGGGTTAACTTTTCCAAGAAAGTTCTTTTTGATGGGTGCTGTATATTCTTACAATTGCATCTAGCTGAATGGGATTAAAATATTAAGACAGGATTAATCATGGGAAAAGTAAGAACAACTTATATAGCTTTGGAATTATTTCTTATATTCATGAAAATTTACCTATTTCTTATTAATAAAATAAAATAAATGGTTATTCTGTTTCTTGTTTCTTCTAGGGTGTAACGTTCAGGGTTGAAAATAATGATCTGGTAATTGCCCGAATCCTTCATGGAGGAATGATAGATCGACAAGGTCTGCTTCATGTGGGAGATATCATCAAAGAAGTCAATGGCCATGAGGTTGGAAACAACCCAAAGGAATTACAGGAATTACTGAAAAATATTAGTGGAAGTGTCACCCTAAAAATTTTACCAAGTTATAGAGATACCATTACTCCTCAACAGGTTAGTAATAAAAGTTTGGTAATGTTAAGAATACCTAATAACCCTGTTAGATATAACCCACCAGTTGTTACCATTTTTGCAAAAGGAAAGAACTGCTTTAATTGTTCTGAATTGACTTATTTTGTCATGGGTGAATTAATGAATTTTTTAAAAACACTATCTTGCTATTATAAAGGAAATAGAAATTACATTTTTTGTGAACACTGTGAACCTCTGTCCTTAACATCTAGGTATCAGAAAAACCATAAATCCATTTAAATATTAATGTACAAACATTTTTGACATGTATTCCAGGCTTTGTATTAAGGCCTTTGAGAGGACATTGTGTATATCACTTCCAGATTAGTGTTCATGTGATAGGCTGAATAAAGAATGAAGCCAAAAAGGAGGATGGATACAGAAGATCTTGGACGCTTGGTTTGCAGACATTTGATCTGTATTTTAGGTAAAATAGATATTTGAATAAGGGAATATTTTAACAATCAAGACCAACTAGGTTAACAAGTGGCTACTGTAGTTATTGACGGAGATGATAAAAATGTATGATGAAATTATAAAGAAAGAAAAAGAAAGGAATTGCACAAAAATAGTTGAAAATTATAGTCGTATTTGAATGGAAAAGAGGATTTTCAAACTTAGAAAACAGAAATAGGAAATATTCATCATTTTTTAGATTGATACCTCTAATGTTCAATTTTATTCCAGAAATTTATTATTTCATGTAGGAATGAAATTTTACATTTTCTTGCATAAAATACTGCCAAGGTATCTTCCTTCATATTGCTAATACTAGAGCACAGGAACTTTGTTTTTATCTTCCATATAATTCTTCAAAATAATATTTGTTGAATGCCTATTTTAAACCGTTCTCTGGAAAATAGGGTGGACTATTTAGTTTTGAGTTCTACCAAATAAATGGAGCTTCTGAAAATAATAGGTTTATAATGAACTTTGATTGAAATGAAAGTGGAGACCTTAGTTTAAAAAAAAGGGAATTGTAAAAATAAAATGCATTAATACTTAGACATCTCATGTTACTGTTACTTTTCCATTTGTGACAACATGAGACCTGTCTTGCACCTCAATAGATTAGAAGAGTAAAATCTAAGTTTTGCTATTTTTTGGTTATTTTATATGCATTGTGATAGGAAGATCCCTTCAAACCCCCTTCCCCCAATGGTCTTAGCTTCAGAATTCCTACAGTTCACCATGGCTACAATGGAGTTTACAGGCAAAATAAATTTTTGTGATATTAAGTTTCTATGTAGATTCTGTATCTTTTTTAAAAAAATTTATTTGTTCTAATTAGTTATACATGACAGTAGAATGTACTTTGACACATCATACATAAATGGAGTATAACTTCTCATTCTTTTGGTTGTACATGATGTTATAAAGATTGTGTAATCGAATATGCACTTAGGGTAATAATGTCTGATTCATTCAACTATCATCACTCCTCCCAAAACCCCTCCCCTCCCTTCACTCCTCTCTAATAATTAAAGTACCTCTGTTCTTCCCTAGTACCCCCCACCTTTATTGTGAATTAGCATCTAAATATCAGAGAAAACATTCAGCCCTTTGGTTCTTTGGGATTAGCTTATTTTGCTTAGCATGATGTTCTCCAGTTCCATCCATTTACCTGAAAATGCCATAATTTCATCCTTCTTTAAGGTTGAGTAAGTTTCCATTGTGTATATATACTACAGGTTCCTTATCCATTCATCTGTTGAAGGGCACCTAGGTTGGTTCCATAGTTTACTATTGTGAATTGAGTTGCTATAAACATTGATGTGGCTGTGTCACTGTAGTATGCTGATTTTAAGTCCTTTGGGTATAAACGAAGGAATGGGATAACTGGGTCAAATGGTGGTTCCATACCAGGTTGTACTGCTTTCCATAGTGGTTTCACCAATTTGCAGTCCCACCAGCAATGTATGAGTATACCTTTTACCCCACATCCTTGCCAACATTTGTAGTTGCTTTTATTCTTGATAATTGCCATTGTGGCTGGAGTGAGATGGAATCTCAATGTAGTTTTGATTTGCATAGATTCTGTATTGTGTACACTGAATAGAATGAAATGTGTAGATATTTAGTCTTGACTTAAGTATATTTTCCTATCCCATACCTTCTGAAACTCTAGCTTTCACTTAGCCTTTAGAGCTGGGGGAGGTGATTAAAATGGGGGAGAAGAGGTTCTATGAGCTTGTGAAGCAGACTCAGGCCTATCCGACCGTAAAAATGGAAAGACTATAACGTGGAGGATCCCAAAGGAGGACTACAGATGTCCAAAGGGGGACTTTTGAAAAAACAAACAGGGGAGCTATTACTCATTACATTGGAATAATAGACATAAGTCAGGACTGCCCTGAGCAACCCAGGAGCACCCTGCTAAGAGAAACTATGAGAAAGGAAGGGCATTTAGCCTCCTCAACTCTGTGTAGTAGCTTTATCATATAGTTCAATAAATTTCACATGTCTCTGGTTTTGTTTTCTGCAGATTCAGTTACCTGCAGTCAACCAAAGTCTTAAAATGTTAATTGGAAAATTGCTAAATAAAGAACTCATAAGTTTTAGATTGCACACTATTCTGATTAGTATGATGAAATATTGCACTGTCCTATTCTGTTCCAACCAGAGGATGAATAATTCCTTCATCTAGTGCACCTATGCTGTGTACGCTACCTCTCACCATTCACTTAGTGGCTGAATCTATTACCTGATCACCAGTTGTGGTATCACAAAGCTTGTGTTCCTGCAACCCGTTTTATTTCATAACAACCCCGAAGCACAAGAAAAGTAATGCTGGCAATTCAGATATGCCAATTCAAAAGCCATAAAGTGATTCTTTTGAGTGAAAAAGTGAAACTTTGACTTAATAAAGAAAGGAAAATAATTCGATGCTGAGATCAGTAAGATATACATCAAGAACAAATCTTTAAGCTACAAAATTGTGAAGAAAGATTAGTGCAAACTTTGTGTTCTCACCTCAAACAGCAAAAATTACGGCCATTTTGCCTATGAAGTGCTTAGTTAGGATGGAAAAGGCATTGAATTATAGAGTTTGGTGCTATCAGACGTTTCAGGCATCCATTGAGAGATCTGGAATGTGTTCCCATGGGAAAGTGCAGATTCCTATGCTATGGAGTCAGTTGCAGCTCTTTCTCTGGATTTCTGTAAATGTAGATGGAAGCCAGGTAGTCTCCCTGCCACGGTGGTGTTTTTCAAAGCACGCCAGTAGATCATTTTTGTCAGAATGCTTTGGGATTACTAGCTAATAGTCCAAAATCTGTATGAGATCTCTATTTTTAAATATGAGGACTAGGGTAATCTGGACATTGTAGCCAGTCTGAAGTTCTTCACCTTACATGTAGTTTAGGTTTCTAGAGGCTGTTCATAATTCTGTTTCTTCATTAGGACCAAACTGATAGGAATTCTCTTTTATTCATTGTTTAAGATCAGCATGACCTGAATACCAAAAATATTATAGGGAAAGAAATTACATTAAATTTCATTTAAGAATATATATGTAAAAATCCCAACAAAATAGTGACAAATAAAATTTAATTGTGCTTAAAGGAGATCATAATATAACCATGTCTACATTGGATATATTGTGAGTATGCTAGTAGCATAGTTTCATATTAGAAAACCCATATATGAAACTAGACACATTAACAAATTAAAACAGAATAATCTCAATAGAGTACTTGATAAAATTCAACACCTATTTTTTCTTAAAGTATTTTATTTATTAGTGAATTGTAGTTATACATAATATTGTGCTTCATTTTGAGATAATGATATAAGCATGGAATATAATTTGTTCCAGTTCAGTTTCCCGTATTTCCCTACATCCTCCCCTGTTTCCCTTCCTCTACTCTACTAGTCCTCTATTTATTTATAGATTTTTTTCAATTAGTGCTTTATAGATATACATAAAGGTGAAATTACCTGCTGTATATTTATATTTGTACTTACCATAATTTGGATAATTTTATTCCACCATTCCTTTCTTTTTCTGTCCTTCCTCCCTCCCTATCAACCCTCTGCTTCTCTGATCTCCCTTCTATTTTCATAGGGATTCCCCTACCAGCCACTTTTTCCCCCTTGGTTTGGTCTAGATTCTATATATAAAAGAAAACATTCAACCCTTTTCTTTTCTGTATGTGGCTTATTTCTCTTAGCATGGTGTTTTCCAATTCCAGCCATTTGCCAGCAAATGCCATAAGTCATTCTTCTTTATAGCTGAGTAAATCATGCATATATACCATATTTTCTTTATTCTTTTTTTGATGGGCAATTGGGTTGATCTCATAATTTGACTGTTGTCAGTTGCACTGCTATAACATTGATATGACTATATCACTCTAGTATGCTGATTTTAGTTCTTTTGGCTAAATGCCAAGGAGTGGCAAAGCTGAGTCATATGGTAGTTACATTCCTATTTTTTTTTTTTGAGGAATATCTTTACTGCTTTCCAGAGTGTTGTACTAATTTGCAGTCCCACCAGTAATGTATAAGTGTATATTTTCCCCCAACATCCTTGCCAACATTTGTTGTTGCTTGTATTCTTGATAGTTTTCAATTTGACTGGAGTGATACGAAATCTCGATGTACTTTTGATTGGAATGTTGCTAGGAATGTTAAACATTTTTTCATATATTTTTTAGTCATTTGTATTTCTTCTTTTGAGAAGTGTCTGTTTAGTTCTTTTGTTCATTTATCTATTGGAGTTAAATTTTTTGAGTTCTTTAAGTATTATGGATATTAATTCCCTGTCAAAGGAGCAGCTGGCAAAAATCTTTCATTCTGCAGGCTCTCTCTTCACACTCTTAATTGTTTCCTTTGCTGTGCAGAAGCTTTTTAATTTGATTCCATCCCATTTATAGATGCTTGGTTTTATTTCTTACACTTTAGTAGTGTTGTTAGGGAAGTCAGTGCCTGCACCTATATGATAGAGTATTGTTATGCCTGTATATTTTCTTTTCTTTTTTCTAGCAGTTGCAAAATTTCTAGGTCTTGATCCACATTGAGTCCACTTTTGTGCAGGTTGAGAAAGAAGTATTTGTTTTCAATCATATACATATGGATATTCAATTTTCCTAGCACTGCTTGTTAGAAAGGCTATATTTTTCCCAGCATATATTTTTGGCAACTTGTCAAATACTGTATGACTGTGTCTGCGTGGATTTGTCTCATGTTTTCTATTTGATTCCAATAGTCTTCATGTCAAATGTTTTTGGGCCAATACCATACGGGTTTGTTGCTGTAGCTCTGTAATACAATTTGAGATCTGGTATTGTGATGCCTCCAGCATCACTCTTCTTGTTCAGGATTGCTTTTGCTATTCTGGATCTTCAAAATGAATTTTAGGACTAATTTTTCTAGTTTTGTGAAAAATGTCATTGGTATTTTTTTAAGTTGTAGATGGACACAATATCTTTATTTTCATTTATTTATTTTTATGTGGTGCTGAGGATTAAACCCAGGATCTCACACCTTCGAGGCAAGCAGTCTACCACTGAGCTACAACCCCAGCCCCAGTATTTTGATGAGGATTGCATTGAATCCATATATTGCTTTTGGTTGTGTGACCATTTTAACAATATTAATTCTGCCTATTCAAGAACATCCTGCTTCTAAGATCTTTGATTTCTTTCATCGGAGTTCTATAGTTTTCATTGTAGAGATCTTTCACCTCATTGGTTGGATTTATTATCAAGTTTTCTTTTGTTTTTTTTTTTGAGGTTATTGTGAATGTCATAGTTTTCCTGATTTCTTTCTTAGCAGATTCATTATTGGATTATAGGAAAATGATTGATTTGTGTATGTTGATCTTATATCCTGCTACTTTGCTGAATTTGTTTATCAGGTCTAGAAATCTTTGGTGAAGTTTTTTTGGGTCTTCCAAATATAGAATCATGTCACTAGCAAACAGGTAATTTGCATTCCTTCAATTGCCTTTTTTGTCTGATAGTTCTAACTAACTAGAGTTTCAAGAACTATATTGAGCAGATGAGATTGGTTTTTAGAGGAAATGCTTTCAGTTTTTCTTGGTTCATTATGATGTTGGTTTTTGGTTTGTCATATCTAGCCTTTATAATGTTGAGGTTAAGTTCCTCCTATCTCTAGTTTCTCCAGTGTTTTTAACATGAATGGGTGCTGGGTTTTGTTGAATGCTTTTTCTGCATCTGTTGAGATGATCATGTGATCATTATTCTCCTTAACTCTAGTTATGTGATAAGTCACATTTATTGATTTGCGTATGTTGAACCACCTTTGCATCCCTGAAATGAAAAGTATGTGATCATGGTGTACAGTCTTCTTAATGTGTTTTTTGATATGGTTTACCAGAATTTTATTAAGTATTTTTGTATCTATGTTCATCAGGATGTTGTTCTGAAGTTTTCTTTCCTTGATGTGTCTTTGGTTTTGGTATCAGGGTGATACTGGCTTTATAGAATGTATTTGGAATTTAAATGTTCACTCCTTTTCAATTTCATGGAGTAATCTGAGAGAGACTGGTGTTAGTTCTTCTTTAAAGGTCTGGTAGAACTCAGCTAAGAAGCTATCTGGTCCTGGGCTTTTCTTTGTTGGGAAGCTTTTAATTGCTGTTTAAGTTTCATTGCTTGATGTTAGTTTGTTTAGGTTTTCTGTACCTTTGTGTTCAATTTGGGTAGATCATACATGTCTAGAAATATGTTAGTATCTTCTAGGTTTCCCTGTTTATTGGTGTATAAATTTTCAAAATAGTTTCTAATGATTCTCTGGATTTCATAACTATCTGGCAATATCTCCTTTTTCATCTCTAATTTTGCTTATTTGGTGCTTTTTTCTTTGGGTTAGTTAAGCTAAGGTTTTGTTCTTCTTTTTCTAGGACCTTAAAGTGTAATATTAGATTATTTATTTAGGATATTCTTTTTTTTTTTTTTAATGTAAGAACACAGTGCTGTAAACTTTCCTCTTAGAACTGCCCTCATACTGTCTGAGGGATTTTTTTTTAAATATTTTTTAGTTGTTGATGAATCTTTATTTTATTTATGTGTATGTGGTACTGAGAATCAAACCCAGTGCCTCACGCATGCTAGGCAAGCATACCACCACTGAGCCACAACCCCAGCCCCTATCTGAGGGATTTTGATGTATTATTTGTCTATTCTCGTTTGTATCTAAGATTTTAAAAAATTTATCCCTTTATATAAAATTTTAAAAAATATATCCCTTTAGATCTATTCATCATTAAAATGGTTTCTGTTTTTTATCTTGTTGATTTCTAATTTCATTTCTTTATGAACTGACATGATACAAGGAATTATTTCTGTTTCTGTATTTGCTAACGTTCTTTGTGCCTTAAAATATATTGTAGAGAAATTTCCATGTGCCACTGAGAAGAAACTGAATGTATTTGTTGATGATTTAAATATTCTATAGTTGTCTGTTAGCTCCATTTAATTAAGAATATTTTTTAGTTCAGAAAAGTTTTTACATAGTTTGGATTACCTACCTAATGGTGAAAGAGGTGCGTTGAAATCACTCAATATTATTTTTTTAAATGAGTTTTTTAAAAATAACTAAATTATTTTTTAGTTTCAGGTGGACACAATATCTTTTATTTTCTTATTTTTATGTGGTGCTGAGAATCGAACCTAGTGCCTCACTCATGCTAGGTGGGCACAATACCACTTGAGTCACACCCCCAGCCCACTCAATATTATTTTATTGTGATCTATTTGATTCGTTTTTTGAGGGGAGGGAGGGTGGTACCAGGGATTGAACTCAGTGGTACTCAACCACTGAGCCATATCCCCAGCCCAATTTTGTATTTTATTAGAGACAGGGTCTTACTGAGTTGCTTAGCGTCTCACAGTTGCTGAGGCTGGCTTTGAATTTGGGATCCTCCTGTCTCAGCCTCCTGAGCCACTGGGATTACAGGTATGTGCCACTGTGCCCAGCTTGATTCATTATTTTTAAATATTAGTAAATTTAAAACAAGAGGAAACCTCCTTTTATTTTAAAAAAAGAAAAACTGGAACAAATATTTTTTGAATAGTTGAATATTAGAAGCTTTCTTTTAAAGAGAGAAACTGGACTCTGTTGGTCTGCCTGAGATCTCTTTACGTGCCAACTCCAACTTCCCATGGAGCCCCATTTCCAGCATAATAAATGAGCCCATCATAAACCAAGAGAAACTTGTTAATATGAAACACAACTGTGTATTGGTAGAAAGGAACTGCCCTCAAATGATAAAACCATCAATATCTGTTATAACAGATGATAGCTTCAGTTTTCCTTAAATTAGGAATGAACAGTATATGTTTGCAAACTAGGGAATTGATCCATTTAATAATCTCAGCATTGAGATATAGCTGGCAACAAACACTTTCACCATTCCCAGCCATTTGAGACAAAGCAGCTGACAGAATGTCACCCAGGATCCTAAATCAGCTTGGCACTGACAAGCTTAAGGACCCTGGCAGAAACTGGATGGAAAAGCACAACTTGCTACAGAGAAGAAGGGTGATCTTGTTCAGAATTTTGATGAGGATCTCAGCAATGAAGCAAACTGAATTGATTTAACTTCTTAAAGAAATAATAATGAAATGTTAAGGATTTTTGACTGCTTTTAAAGTTTTCATTTGGGATATAACAACATATAGATCTGTAATATTTTAAATTCGAAGGCTCTTGGACATTTTTACTTTTTAATTATTCCTTATACTCAATTATTTGTTTGCTGTTAATTAAGTCAAAGAACTGAGAAACTGAAGTGTAAAACAAAGGTGAATAAAGTCTTTGCCCAGTTTAAAAAAAATGGAAGTAAAGAAGGGTGTTCATTGGCACCACTTTCAGTTAATATTTTCCTGAAAATTTCACAAGCATAGTATGGCAAAAATAAATTGTAAAAACAAAAGATTTTAGAAGTATGACAAAAAATTGATTTTTTTGCATGAAAACCTCCCCTAAAATTATACATTTAGAAGTAATAGTTTAATAATTTATCAAAGTAATAGAAAAATAAATTAATATGCAACAATCACTTGAATTTTATGTCATAGCAGACATCTAAAAACATAACTAGATCATTTACAATAGAGGTACAGAATGTCACATTTGTGTTAAGAATAAATCTAATGAAAAAAGTCAAGACCTCTACACCAAAAAAAAAAAAAAAAAAAAATGTGAAGAGTTCTTATAGAGAGATCATATTCATGGATAGGAAGACAATATTGTGAAAATGTCAGTTTTCCTCAAATTGACTTATAGATTAAATGAAATTTCAATCAGAATTCCAGCAAGATTTTTCATGGCCTTTGAATAAGATAAATAGCTAAGACACTTTAGAGGCCAAAAAGGGAGGGGGCAGGAATAGGGGCTTATTGTATAGAAATCAAGATATTGTATTGGCATAAGAATAAATAGTATGATCAGTGGAATAGAGAGCTCAGAAAAAGACCTGTGTGTGTCCCCCACACCCCTTTGGAATATGACAAAGACATCATTCAGTAAGAAAAGAAGAAAGTACTCAAGGAATGGAGGGAAATTGGTTTATTCATAGGGATAATATTTGAAATTGTCTTCCCATTTCATTCTCTATATTCAAATCAAGTAAAATACACTTGGTCAGTAAATATTTGCAGTTATATTAGAAATCACAGTGTGAAATTCCATCTTATACTGTTCAATGGGCAAAATCGGTTGAAAGTTCGTGTGTAACAAGATGCAGTAATTTCCTAGAGTAGTTCTTAATATGTACAACTGGAAACAGGTTAACAAGCATGTAAATCCAAAATCATTACATGCATATAGTATAGTATTTTTAATTCAAAATAACTAAATGCATACTTTCAAACAATATATATATAGATGCAATTAAATCTATATACAAAAGGTAAAGAAAGGAGTTTGTGAATAAAGGTCCAGGGTAAGAGTTGGGGAAGCCAGGATGATGGAAGAGACAGAATGGAATAAGGACAGGAGGACCACACAGGCTTAGACTGTGTTTTGGTTGGCAAATCCATGTTGTTGTTCATTATATTATTAACCCTCATATGGGCCAATGACTCAAATGTGACAGAAATTTGAGAATTTTGATTAGCATAATTTTGAATAGCCTAAGTTAATATGTTTTTTAATAAAATTTTACTACACCAACTGAAACTTAAATTTGTGGCCCCCAGATGGATTTGCCCCTCAAATCTTTTTAAGATATATATATATATATATATATATATATATATATATAGTCTCCTTGCTTGTCTCAAAATGTGTGTGTGTGTGTGTGTGTGTGTTTAACCAAGTAGTTCACATGCATATACTGAGAAAATCTTCAGAAAAGAACATCCTGATTTGCAGAGATTTTCTTCCAGTATCTGGCTTGACTTTTCATTCTCTTAACAGTGTCAATCATTCAAATATGTATATTTATATTCATATACATTTTCTTTTGTAAGTCATGCTTTTGTTGTTTTGTAAGAAATCATTGTATAATCCAAGGTCAAAGATTTTTTTCCTTTATTCTAGAAGTTTTGTAGTTCTGTGCTTTATAGCTAGGTTTTATATATAGTGTGAGGAAAAGATCAAAGTTGGTATTTTTCTTTTACTTTTTGCATATAAATATTCATTTTTTTCTAGTTCTGTTTATTGAAAAGAAAAACTTTCAAGCTCAGAAAATTTTTTTCTAGTTTCTTCAGATATTTTTTGACCCCTCTATTTCTCTTTTTTCTATCCATTTACATAGCAGGCTCCTTGAAGTTCTCTCATAATTCACTAATGTGCTATTCATCGGGTCTTTTTTCCTCCATATTTTCCATATGGATAGTTTCTATTGCTGTATCTTTGGTTTACTATTTTTTTCTTCTGCATTTGCTATTAATCACAACTGACTTTTTAATCATAGAAAAATTAGTTTTTATTTCTTTAGGTTCAAATTGTGTGTGTGTGTGTGTGTGTGTGTGTGTGTGTATCATGTGTACACTTAACATGCCCACTCTTGAACATCTGAACACAAAATGTAAAATTAAAATAATGATCATACTGGCCTCGTCTATTGGTTCTATTATTTTCATCTTTTCTGGGCTACTCTTAATTGGCTTTTCTCTTCCTTCTAGGTTATATTTTCCTGATCACTTTCAATTGGCTGTCAGGCATCATGAATTTTAGTTTGTTGGGTGGTGGATATTTTTGTATTAGGAATATTTTTAAGTTTTGTTCTTTGATGCAGTTACATGGAAGTACTCTGATCCTTTGAAATCTTGCTTCTTAAGCTTTGATAGATGCAACCAGAGCAGGGGAAGTCTAGGGCATTGCCCTTCTAAGTACTCTACCCAGTGTCTCATGAATCATGAGATTTTTTTTCCCCACCAACCTGGTGAGAATGGATGCTATTCTTGACTTTATATGACCTCCTGATATTTGACATTTTCAAGTGCCCCATCAGTTAGGAAGGAGCAGCTGGGTACTTTCCTTATATGCATGCACTAAACAGGGGACAGTTAAAAACTGGAGGGAGTCCCTGTGCTTCTTAAGTCCTCCCTCTCTGTAGCTTTTTCCTCACTGATACTCTTTTCAGTACTCTGTTGCCTTCTCAATCTTCCTGATCTCCCAGTTCATCTCCTCAACTTGGAGATCACCAGACTCCAGCAGGAGTCTTCTCGCCTGAGTTGCATCCAGGGACCTTTCCCTGTGCAATTAACTGGGGCAGATGTGCAGTTCATGATTTTGTTTGATGACATCTTGTAGAGATCACTGTCTTTCTTGCCTGATCTCTGATGTCTTGAGAAACATTGTTTCTTATATTCTATCCAGTTTGCTAGATGTTTCAGAAAATTTAAATTTTTGATTAAGTGAATCTTTCTCATGGTTCAGAAATCAAAAAAATCTAAGTAGGTATTCAGTTGCCTCCCTGTGAATCCTTTCTGCTATCAGTCTAATACCCATCATCCCAATAAGAAACTGTGCTATTAGTTTTATCTTTCTGTAGTTTCTTTATTCATATGCAAGTAAATAAAAATTATATACTCTTACTCCCCTTCCACTTCCTTTTTCATGAAAGGTTTTCATGATATGCATGCTATTTTGAATCTTCTTTTTTTTTTTCACTTAAGCATGCATCTTAGATCTTTCCTCTTCATACCTAAACTGCCTCCCCTCACCACCCTCTTTCACTCACAAATGCTTTTTAACTGCTACAATAGTGTTATATAACATAGGCTTATCATCAGTTGTTTAACCAATTCCCTATTGTTAAATAGTTAGGTTCCTTCTAATCTTTTGCTGTTTGGAATAACTTAGTAGTAGTCTTGTACATAAATCATTTTGCATGTATTTGATTAATAGAACTATTGAATCCATTCTCAGAAGTAGATTACTAGGTCAGAGGGTTTATGCATTTGTAATTTTCATAGTTTTTCCCGAATTGTCCTCCCAAGGGGCTGAACCATCTTCCACAAGTCTATTAGAGATATGGACTAATAGGTGTTTTTCCTATCTATAGAATATATCAAACATTTGGATTTACACTAGTAAAATAGGAATAAAATGTTGCAGTTTCAATTTGTATTCTGAGGTTGATCATCTGTGTGAAAGGAAAGTAATTTTACTCTTCTAATTTTTGTTCATTCAGTACTTATTTGTAAAAAAAATAAGAATGAGAAATTGAAATGCTTTAGTTGATGGTGTTTAGTAACTTCTTTATAAAGAACAGTTAGGGGCCGGGGTTGTGGCTCAGTTAGTGGGCAGAGCGCTTGCCTAGCATGCATGAGGCACTGAGTTTGATCCCCAGCACCACATAAAAATAGGAAAATAAAATAAAGGTATCGTGTCCAACTACAGCTAAAAAATAAATATTTTTTTAAAAAAGAACAGTTAACAAATTCATAGCCTACTAGTGAAACACTTCAAGATTCAATTAATAAATAATTACATTAAATATAGTAAATTCTCCAATGATTTTAAGGTTATTATAGAATATCTCTATCAAAGCTGGATTAATTGATTTTTCAGGCAGATTTTACCTAAGTAAAACTAGGTTTAATCTGAATTTGAGCATAAGGGAATGATCCAAAATTAGTTGGATAGATGAAAACATAATTGTTCCTTCTAGAAATTTTTATATTTGAGAAATGTAATTTGTTTTCCACAAATAATTATATTTCCAGAATAATTTTAAGGAAAGTAGGGGAATGCATGTTTGAAATTTGGATTAAATTTGTAACTTTATGGTTACAAAATATGTTCCCACACATAAGAAGGACAAACATGGTTAGATAATAGGACATGGTTCTTCATCAAGCTCCCCTTTTATTAGAAATGAAGAACATGCAGGTATTTTATAACTATATATACCATTTCCTTTTCTCTGCCTCATCTTAAGTACCTCTAACTTATTGCTTCTATCATTTATAATTTGTGGGCAATTAATTAGAGAGGTAGTTTCTTTACCAAGTGAAACAATAAAATGGCCCAGAAGTTATTTATACTTTATTGATTTATTATAAATTAAAAGCTGGCTTTATTTATGCAATTAAAAATATATTTTTAGAGTTACATCAACATGGAGAGGCATCCAGCACACATGCGTCAGGTATGAAGTCATTCCAGAGTATTCTCTGGTATTCTCTTTTTCTTCCTTATCAGTCAACTAAATTTACCTTGATTAAACTTATTGTTTGGTTTTTTTCCCACTCCCAAAACATAGAGCTGCATGCCATTGTCAAGTTATCCAGCTGACACATTTTAGCAATCTTAATATTGTTTGTATGCTTGCTTTTTAGATACTTCTAAAATTGTATATCAGGCTAAAAAAAATGGCTTACTGATTTTTTAGCATTAGTTTTTAGTTTTTTCAAGTTGTTGAAAATGTTCTCAATGCTTTCTATCACAATCATCTAATTTTAAATAACTAAATTTTGTCATATGTCCCCAAACTTAGTTATTTTTAAATTATTTTAGTATGCATCTATCATATTAATTTTTATCACACTAATAATATATGCACTTGTACTATTTGAATCTCCTGTTTGGTTATAGTTATGGAAGTATAATAAAATAGAGAAATACTATTGTTATTTTGACTAATTGTGTGCTTTCCTGCTTACTAAAGTATACCTGCTGATTAATACTGAGGCTGTTCTTTAGAAGATAAAATTTGAATTTCTGTAAATATGTGTGAAAAAAGTCTGTTTTTAAAAAGCAGTTGTCTGAACTTTCAAATGTTGAAAATGCTTAAATTAATTAGAATTCAAACTAAAGTGAACAAGCAAAATATCCCAGATAACTGACATACTTTTGTTAATAAAGCAGATTTAAAAGAAACATGTATATGTAAATGAATTTAAATTGGAAAATAGTTAAAAGGCTTTTTCAGTATTTGTCTTACAATTAATTTAGTGCTGATCATTTAAATATAAGTGACCATATAAATCAGAGCAAGTTAATTTTTAAAAACTGTTTTTCATATTAGTTTTGGCCAGTGTAAATATGTTTGATTAAAAAAAATTACCAGGGATGAAAGTTGATTTTTTTTAAATTTTCTTTAAGATTACCAAATGTATTTCAGGTCTAACTTCACCACGAACTTTTATATTTTAATTTTTGTGTCAGGATCCCTTTACAAAGTCAGCCCTAATATATCTGAAATATATGCCTTCAGTCAACTGCATACTTTATTTCAGGATATTAATTGAAAAGTAACATTAAAAATTATGCAGTATTGGTTGAAAAATCAAATAAAAAGATTGGGGGAATGTAGAAAAATGTGGAATGGAATAATTGTCAAACTTTGCTGATTTAAGATTAATTAAAATACAATTTTAATATAGTACTAATGTTTACTGTTTTTTTCTGATGCCAAATTTTGTTACATCTTGATTTTTACTTGTGAGAGACAAATTCCTTATTTGAAGTACTAAGTACATGTCACTTACAATTAAATCACAGAGCTTTGAAAAGGAATTCAAAAATCCAGTGGCAAATAACTCATTTATGGTATTTTTCATTGTTATGTGTGTTTTAGGTATTTGTAAAGTGTCATTTTGATTATAATCCATACAATGATAACCTGATACCCTGCAAAGAAGCAGGATTGAAATTTTCCAAAGGAGAAATTCTTCAGATTGTAAATAGAGAAGATCCAAACTGGTGGCAGGTTAGTATGCTTCTCAAATGTTCTTCAATTGCTTTTCTATTTTTAGTCTTAGATCTGGCCATTATCTGAATATTCAGGAGGAAGGTATTACCATTCCTTCCCTGATTTTTCCCACGTGAACAGCTTCTGTCTCCTGGCTACTAATTTTGTGGAAAAAAAGAGCAAATTGCAAGAGAATTTGTGAGTAGCTATTAATCAATTCAGAATTCACCCACCTATGGTACAGTTCCACTGGTTTAGGGATTGGAGCAATTGGTTCTTTCACATGGGTGATTGCATTAAACTATGCTATGAGCAGGAAGAACTCACTTGGGGTCAACCCTTTTGTATAGTCTTATCTTCTCCCTTTCTGTTTATGTTCATGGCAAGTATAGCATAATTTCTTAAGGTCTTAAATCTATTTGCTCACCTCTTCTCAGTTATTAAGAAATGAAGGTTTGCTATATTAGTTTTGTTTATGTCTTGGATTAAAATCTGTGAATAAAAAAAGAAATGTGTGTCATCACTGTATTTTTCCCTTTCCCCATCTTCCATAAGATCTATGTGGTGATGTTATTTTTCCTTTCCTCTAATACTACTTTCAGAAAGTTTTAGAAACAGTAATGAGTGTTTTTGTAATTGTATCAGCAAACAATTGCAGTCAAAATTGGAAAAACTGACAAATCAAAAAGTCTGGAAGCTTTTTAACTGTCATGCCAAATGACTGTCTCATTAAAGAACATAGTATAAGAGGAAAGAACGTAGGACCAAACTAAAATTAACTGAAATACTGGTAACTTACGTTAACTCTAAAACCATTTACAAGATAAGAATAGTCTTACTAATGTGTCCTATATTTAAATTGAGATTTTGATTATGTATAAGTGTACTGTGTGATGAGAAAACCAAGAGATGGATAAAATTAAACAGAATCCATGATTTCTAGAGGTTTTCACTGAATGTCTTAAAATACTTATTTTTAAAATCTGCTTTCTTTGGCTATGTCTTTTATTTTTCCATGTTTTTTTTTCTATGAATGTCATCATTTATCTTTCTCTTCTAATACAGTCACCATTTTCTTAATCTTTTCCTGCATTTTGATAGTCTATTACTTTAATTTCCAGGGTTGCTAAAAATGATTTCAGGTTTTCTTTGCCAGTTGTAAAGATAAAGACAGTAACTGTGAAATAAGCAATGTAGCCAAATCTTAGACTATTACTTAAAAATATCTTTTATTTTTATTTCAAATGTTTTGAAATTAGATGAAGTTTTACCTATTTTAAATTTACTACCTCTCAGAATATTCAAATTCCTGTATAGTGTCTTCATTGACTTGGTCTCAGGAAATAACAGTATAGCAGGATTATGATTAATAGTACATGTCTTACTAAAGGGTGCTGGATGAAATGTTCTCTTAACACATCTTACTATAATTGCCTTTTAGGATTTTTAGGGTTTTGTTTCTTTTGATGCTAGGGATGAAACCCAGGGCTTTGTGCATGCTGAACATATGCTCTACCACTGAGCTATACCCATAGTCCCTCATTCTGTATTATAGAACAGTATTTCTTTCCCTTCTTTGACTAATTTAATATTATGAACAAAAAGTGTTAATAATCGTAGAAGCCTGTATATCTTTGTATTTTGGTCTTAAAATTTCATCACCAAATAACATATATAAAGAATTTTAGGTACCAATCAATTCCGCAATGCTAATTAACCCAGTACCATGGATTTAAATCTAAAGGTTATTTTTTTTTAATGACATTATTTTTACTGACCATGCTTATCCTACTACTAGAATATGGTCTCAAATTTTGGTCACTGAGGTATACAATTCATTAATTTGATTCTAGGCTAGCCATGTGAAAGAGGGAGGAAGCGCTGGTCTCATTCCAAGCCAATTCCTGGAAGAGAAGAGAAAGGCATTTGTTAGAAGAGACTGGGACAATTCAGGTGATGAGCTCGAAACAATAAGTACAAACAGCCCTTTGTGCTCACCTTTCTTTGCCTCTTTTGTGTAAATAAGCAATGGCTTTATTTAAGTATATCTAGAATTAATTCCTCCCATCTGCTTTATTTTCTCTCAGAATTAATCTTTTTAATCCCTTTCTGCCACCTACTGGTAGAGTATCAAAATTCAGTGGCTTAACTCACCCTTGCCCCCTTGAGCTTCCTAGGATGGGACATTAAGAAGATGAGTGTCCCACTCTCATAAAATATCACAGTGCAGTTTTATCATATTCTGACATATTGTTTGCATTATATTGATCTTGTCATCCTTCCAGGACCTTTTTGTGGAACTATAAGTAGCAAAAAAAAGAAAAAAATGATGTATCTCACAACCAGAAATGCAGGTAGGTTTTAAATACTTTTCTTTTTAAGTCTAAAATAACTTATATCATTAATTACAGAATAAGCTCTGAATATGTACTTTAAAGTGAATGTAATTTAGATTACTACCCACTTGCAAGGGTCTGGCTTGTGAACACATGGTACAATATAACAAAGGTTTTTTAAGTCCTTACTGTATATACTAACTGATTTTTGTGAGTATAGTTTAAAAACCAAATGAATTGGTTAGCATATATGCAGGTATTAACCAATGGCAGTGTTACAATTATTGAAACCATTTATTCAGAGAATTTTTAAATTATAATTTATGTGTTATTTCTAAAGGGCAGAATGCTTTTTGTGAAGATATTAAAAGAGTTATGATTAAGGACAACTATATTCTGCCATAACATTGTCCTTAAGACTTCTGGAAAAATAGCACTGGACCAAGCAAATCTTAGCTTAATTAGGTAGAATTCTTTCTTAAATCTTTTAGTCTCAAAGAAAGAAATATCTTTAACAGGAAAGAAAATGATAACCATGTGAGGTGATAGATACATTAATTAGCTAGGGGCACATGATCATCATTAATTAATTAGGATCATTTATGTGTCTCTACATCCAAACATCAAGTTGTAGAGTTTAAAATTACTGTCAGGTGTATCTCAATAAAGCATAAAGTTATTTTTATAAATAAGATCTCAGACCTGTATCGGGTAAACCTTGCCTGTCTGAAAAAGAAAAAGAAGAAAGATAAATAATGGAAACTACATTATTTAGACTACTTTCTTGCCAGACATGATGGTACAATCCTGTAATCCCTGCTACTCAAGGAGACTGAAGCAGGAGTATCACAAGTCCATCGAGGCGTGGGCAATTAGCAAGACCTTGTCTCAATATAAAACAGGGCCGGGAATGTAGTTCAGTGGTAGAGCACTTTCCTAACATATGAAAAGCACTGGGTTTGATCCTTAGCATCACAAAAATAAATAAATGAAGTATTTTCTTAACTTCAGTCCTACCCCTATACTGGTAGTAAACTAAAGTGTATACAATCAAAGAAATACTATAGGAAGAAGTAAGCTTTTTCTGTCCTAGTACTGGTGTAATCTACTTTGGAGAAATTGTATAAGGAAAGGTTGTTGAGATAATAACTTAGGTGTTATTACCATAGATTGGGAATTTTAGCAATAATGGTTCTATCAATAATGACAGGTAATATAATCGTTCAAATTCACTTTGACCTTAGTATTCATTAAATATGTGCCCCTAAAGCATTTTTGAAAAATAGAATATTTGTCCTTTTCCTGTTGACTAAGATGATGATTGGGATATATCACCATTTGACCCAGCTATTCCCCTTCTCGGTGTATTCCCTAAAGACCTAATAAGAGCATGCTACAGGGACACTGCTACATCGATGTTCATAGCAGCACAATTCACGATAGCAAGATTGTGGAACCAACCTAGAAGCCCTTCAATAGATGAATGGATTAAAAAATGTGGCATTTATACACAATGGAGTATTACTCTGCAATAAGAAATGACAAAATCATAGAATTTGGAGGGAAATGGATGGCATTAGAGCAGATTATGCTAAGCGAAGCTAGCCAATCCTTAAAAAGCAAATGCCAAATGACTGCTTTGATATAAGGGGAGTAACCAAGGACAGGGTAGGGACAAAGAGCTTGAGAAGAAGATTAACATTAAACAGGGATGATAGGTGGGAGGGAAAGGGAGAGAGAAGGGAAATCGCATGGAATTGGAAGGTGAGCCTCAGGGTCATACTCAATTACATATAAGAGGAAAGGAGGGGTAAGAGAAAAATAATACAAGTGAAGAAATGATTTACAGTAGAGGGGGTAGAGAGAGAAAAGGGGAGGGGAGGGGAGGGGAGGGGAAGGGGGATAGCAGAGAATAGGATAAACAGCAGAATACATCAGTCACTAGAATGGCAATATGTAAATCAATGGAAGTGTAACTGATGCGATACAGCAATCGGTATACGGGGTAAAAATGGGAGTTCATAACCCACTTGAATCAAATTGTGAAATATGATATATTAAGAACTTTGTAATGTTTTGAACGACCAACAATAAATTTTAAAAAAAAACAAAACAAAAAACAAAAGCAAAAAACACATTATATTGCCTTCCCCAAGGGAAAAAAAAAAAAAAGAAAATTTGTCCTTTTCCTGTTGACTAAGATGATGATTGGGATGTATTAACTGAAAATAGTTTAGATCTAACATTTTATTATATACATAAATTTGAGGATCTTAATATTTAAATACCAGCATGTTGTTTATATGCATTTGGTATAGTATTTATTCATTTACCTCATTGAAAGGACGTTCTCTGTACTCCTTCCTCCATATTCAATATACCCTTTTTAGTGTAAATTTTACTGATCTATAATTTGCTTACTTGCACTAAAGAGTTGTTTCTACTGACAAATTGATTATAAAGAAACTTTAATGGATAGAATATTTGATAAATAAGTATGATAAAATTTTAAGAGCACATGCTTGGAAACAGATGTTTAAGTCAAGATATAAAATAATTTATTGTACTTTACCAATTTTTTTTTAAAATCTGTGCTAAACAGGTTAACAATCAAGACAACAAAACCATCATTGGAAAGTATAGCAGATGATTTCTCATGTATAGAAAAGATAAGTAAATATAATGTTTTTCCATTTCCTTTTACATTTAGAATTTGATCGTCATGAAATTCAGATATACGAGGAAGTAGCTAAAATGCCTCCCTTCCAGAGAAAAACGCTAGTATTAATAGGAGCTCAAGGTGTGGGCCGAAGAAGTTTGAAAAACAGGTTCATAGTACTGAATCCCACTAGGTTTGGAACTACAGTGCCATGTAAGTTTTCGGTGTTTTCTTTGCTATTTATTTGTAGAAGACAGTATGAATACATGGATCTGGGGAGAATTATTAATTATTGTTACTTCCAAATAAATTTGGATTATGCCAGTGAAAATAAACTGGTATATAACTTAAAAGCTTAGCAGTTCTTTTTTTTTTAATTTTATTTTTTTTATTGGTTGTTCACAACATTACAAAGCTCTTGACATATCATATTTCATACATTAGATTGAAGTAGGTTATGAACTCCCGATTTTACCCCAAATGCAGATTGTAGAATCACGTCGGTTACACATCCACATTTTTACATACTGCCATATTAGTGACTGTTGTATTCTGCTACCTTTCCTATCCCCTACTATCCCCCCTCCCCTTCCCTCACATCTTCTCTCTCTACCCCATCTACTGTAATTCATTTCTCTCCTTGTTAATTTTCCCATTCCCCTCACAACCTCTTATATGTAATTTTGTATAGCAATGAGGGTCTCCCTTCATTTCCATGCAATTTCCCTTTTCTCTCCCTTTCCCTCCCATCTCATGTCTCTGTTTAATGTTAATCTTTTCTTCCTGCTCTTCCTCCCTGCTCTGTTCATAGTTGCTCTCATTATATCAAAGAAGACATTTGGTATTTGTTTTTTAGGGACTGGCTAGCTTCACTAAGCATAATCTGCTCTAGTGCCATCCATTTCCCTGCAAATTCTATGATTTTGTCATTTTTTATTGCTGCATAGTACTCCATTGTGTATAGATGCCACATTTTTTTTATCCATTCATCTACTGAGGGGCATCTGGGTTGGTTCCACAGTCTAGCAATTGTGAATTGTGCTGCTATGAACATCGATGTGGCAGTATCCCTGTAGCATGCTCTTTTAAGGTCTTCAGGGAATAGTCCGAGAAAGGCAATAGCAGGGTCAAATGGTGGTTCCATTCCCAGCTTTCCCAGGAATCTCCAAACTGCTTTCCAAATTGGCCGCACCAATTTGCAGTCCCACCAGCAATGTACAAGTGTACCCTTTTCTCCACATCCTCGCCAGCACTTGTTGTTTGACTTCATAGTGGCTGCCAATCTTACTGGAGTGAGATGGTATCTTAGGGTGGTTTTGATTTGCATTTCTCTGACTGCTAGAGATGGTGAGCATTTTTTCATGTACTTGTTGATCGATTGTATATCCTCCTCTGAGAAGTGTCTGTTCAGGTCCTTGGCCCATTTGTTGATTGGGTTATTTGTTATCTTATTGTCTAATTTTTTTTAGTTCTTTGTATACTCTGGATATTAGGGCTCTATCTGAAGTGTGAGGAGTAAAAATTTGTTCCCATGATGTAGGCTCCCTATTTACCTCTTTTATTGTTTCTCTTGCTGAGAAAAAACTTTTTAGTTTAAGTAAGTCCCATTTGTTGATTCTTGTTATTAACTCTTGTGCTATGGGTGTCCTATTAAGAAGCTTAGCAGTTCTTAAAATCATACTGTAGCAATTGACTTGCTACTTGGTGGCAATTGTCTCTCCAAACTGTTCTGTTCAGAAAAGTTAGAGTTAAATGCAAGTGTTTACCGATTGAAGCAAAATTACATTAACTCAGTATTATACAACTGATATCTATCTGAAAAATTATATTTTTCAGCCACTGCAGTGTAAAGAAAAGGGGGAAGAGTCTTCTGGACTCTCAGGCACACTCAGGGTGGCAATAGCTTTGTGAATTTATGTGGTCTGTCTTATAGCTCTCAGTCCTGCAAGGTCATGGACCTGATTTCTGATAGCATATCAAAAGCAATTCATCCTTCATAGCAGCCAGCATTCATTAAGAACACAAAGATTAATATATAAAATAATACTGGTGAGAATAATAACCATTAAGTGAATCACTCGCTCACTTTGTGATCTTTGTAATTTTCCCTCTTTTTGCATTGTATATTGACTTAGAAAGGAAAATAATGAGGTTTGAAGTAAACTTGGTGAGACTGGAATTAGATCTTAGAGTTGGATGATATCACTGACATTGTTATTATGACTATACGTTTCTTTCTGTTTTAGAGATGCATGAACTATTGTTGTGGGAGCTTGTGAACTCTCTTCCCTGAAAAAGCAGGAGACAGGCCTGTGTTGCCTTTCTAACTGCTCTTTCTGTGCTGACTTTTTAACACAGTATTCCTTTTTTTTTTTGGTACTGGGAATTGAACCCATCGGTGCTCAACCACTGAGCCATATCCCTAGCTCCCTTTTTTTGTTTAAGTTGTAGATGGGTATAATACTTTTTTAAAATTATTTTTTTAAACAAATGACAGTGGAATATATTACAATTCTTGTTACATATATAGAGCACAATTTTCCATATCTCTGGTTGAATATAAAGTATATTTATGTGATACCGAGGATCAAACCCAGTGCCCCATGCATTCAAGATAAGCACTCTGCCACTGAGCCACAACCCCAGCCCTTAATACAGTATGCCTTTAGGTATATTAATGCCTTCAGGCCATTTTGAGTAGAATCTTAGTCTAAGATCACCACATATCTTTTAAATGAATTTTGGTTTCTCTGGTTTTATCCAATATACTTTGAGATTTAATTCTCAGTGAATATTCTTATTGATAAAATTTTTAGGGGGAAAAGGAGTAACCTTATCATTGCCCTCATGTGCCACTGACAATCCCTTCAAGATAAAAGACTTCGGATTCCATTATAGGCTGTGTAAACCACAAAATAAAGACAAATCCTAGTTAAGTGGTTAACAAAATAAAATCTTCATTGTAACCAAAGTATTTTAAAACTGCAATTGTGGAATAAAGCTTATTCTTATCAAATTAATATGTGCATTATATATTAAACAAATAGTGCTTAAAGGCATATGATGGGAAAAATAACCCCATATTCCCTTACCCTGCCCATTTCTGGCCTACTTAACACATACATTCACTTTCCATTATTATTTTTGTTATTATTGCTAATTTTTGTGGTAGTTTTCCAAATTTCTTAGTAATATCTTTATTCTGCTATATCCTACTTATCCGGTTTAGACTTTATCTACTGACTCCCTGATTACCCTTCTGATATAAAGATAGCTCTATTTTCAGTTCAATTTTACTTTGTTAAACAGTTTCTCTCCCTCCCACTATCCAGCAATTGCTTGAATTCTTTTTTTTCCTACTCTTTTCCCCAGTTTATGTGCATGTATATTATGAGTTGTTGTTGTTTGAATGAAACTTATCCAATAAGTTTTCTTTTTTTTCCTTAAGACCTGACTCTGTCTGCAGTGAGGACTGTGTGTTCTCTATTCCAGCTGCCCCACTGTTCACAAGTGGGTATTTCCCTATGTTGTTGTCCTAAATTGAAGCTACTGCTCATGGATGCCTTTCTTTTTCTTACTTGGTTTTACTTGACTTTATTTTGCTGGGCCATATCCTCTTGTAACTTCACAAGAAATGTTGTTTAAATTGTAATTTCTTCATCTTTGTATTTTAAGATATGTTTTCTGTCCTCTATTTGATTATTTAGCTGAAAGTTCTGGATTTTAAAAATCAAAAGATGTTACTCTTGAATCCAGTTCTATTGAAAAGTTCAATACCATTCTAATTCTTATTCTTCCCATACATTACCTGGTTTTTCTTTCACTGATATTTGTGTTTGTTTTACTTTATTGTTTCTTAAAGAATTCAAAAATTTAGTGATGATGTGCCTGGGTATACATCTTCAGTCTCTCCCTTTTTGAATCTATTGTTCACCCTTTTATCTTTTTATTCTTTTAAAGACTACTGTGATTACTTTTTCTTCTGTCAGTTGATTATCATAGTTGTAGTTTTCATCTTATGATTATTTTTTGTTTAGGGAGTGGTCCTCCCCCAACCCAGTACTATTTTTTTCTTCATTCCTGTTTTCCCCCCTTCTATCTCTTCTGTATCTTTAAGAATACCAAATAGATTAATTATTTTAAGATACATTTATGGGCTAAATTAACTCTGTTTCCTCTGGGTTACTACTTCTGTTTATAGTATATCTGTGTTTTTCCTTTTATGTTTAAAGACTTTTTTCCTTCATGTACTGATCCTTGTTTGTAAGTCCAGACTTCAAAGTGAAGTGTGAAAAGTGACTGGAAGCTCTGTGTACAGAGCAAGTCTTGACAACTGGCCAAGCGTTATTTTAGGGGACAGGCAAGGAGTCAGCTCTTTTATTGGAGAAGCCCATAATGTTGGTACAAGATATTTTTTCTTTGGAGTATTGAATTTCCCTAGAGAAGAATCTGCATATTATCTATCTGTGAGAATAATCTCTAATTGATAAAGTTGGGGAGGGGGGTAGATATAGATCAATTCACTGCATATGCTTTAATAAACCCCCTCAATTTTTAGTTTCTTGCCTTTAAGATCCAAGTCTCTTCAAGTTCTTTTGTCCCATTCTTATCCTTAATTCCCTTTCTTATCCTTAACTCCCTTTCCAGCACCATAGTTTGTGCCCTTGCAAAATCAGTTAACTGAGGTTAGTTTGAATGTGGTTTGATTTATGGTGTTCTGAGATTTGATTTTTTGCTTGTATTGGTTTCATTTTAGTTTCAAGGTTTATTTCCTTTAAAATTTTTTGTATCTTTTTAAGATTGTAAAAATCTTGCCTGTTGCACTTCTTTGCCTTGCATGTCCAAGCACTCTCTCTTCAACATGGCCTATCTACAGAGTCTTTGGAGAGTGCCATATTATGCATTTTCCTTGCAAAGGTATTATAGTCTTCAACTATCCCTTGCAGTGTTGCCCCAAGTTTCTATGCTGTGCCTCCCGAAGTCAGCCCTTGATTGTTTCCAGGACACCCTTTCCCCTCCCTACCTCCCAATTCCAGGCACATACCAAAATCCACTCATGCTCAAGTCCCTTATCTAAAAGGGCATAGTATTTCATATAACCTATTATATCCTTCTGAATACTTGAAATTCTCTTATAACTTAGATACAGTGAAAATGCTACATAAATAGTTGTCATATTATTATTGTTTAAGGACTAATGACAAGGAAAAAGAAAGTCTGTACATGATCAGTACAGATGGAGTTCGGTGTGGAGTTTTTTGTTTGTTTGTTTCCCCACCCAGGGCTGGTTGAATCTGCAGGTATAAAACTGGTGGGTACAGAGGGTTGGCTATATTATTTTTTCTTTTCCTTACCCTTTCTGTGCAGAGTACCTTCAGAACAGTTCAAGCATGATATCTTTTGGATGTGTATACACAGACATTAGCCTAGAGGAAAATCATTCTTACTTTTCGAGACAGTGGGAGTATAGGACTCCCACTACTACAACATGTCATCAAAGGCTTTCAGAATTCTCCTGGGAGGATAATTTTACTATGGGAAGAAGAAAAGAAACAACACATTCCCCTCTAACTGGAATGGCTACATCAAACACCTCAAGCTTATAATTCATGCCTTTTTGCTCTTGTCAATTCCTATATCTCCCAGACTTTTGAATTCAAGCTATGACTTCCCAAAGGCCTTCACTAACCATGCAACTTAAAGTAGTATCTCTCATACCTGGTGGTTATATAATAATACTTACATTCTTGTTATTTTATTACCTGTCTCCATGTTAAAAAATATTTCCCATGAGAACAGAGTCTTTTGGACTTCTTTTTACCTGGTATAAAGAATAAGATCTGGTACATAGTATATACCCAATAAATATTTCATGCATGAATAAATGAACATTATGTAAACTTTTTCTCAGGAGTCACTAAAACATCTATGCAAAGATTAATTCTACAACTCAGCAATATAACCCAATTCAGAAATGGGCAGAGGAATTCAATAGACATTTTTGCAAAAGATATTAAAATGAATAGTGAACATATGAAAAGATGTTCAATGCCATTAATCATTAGGGACATGCAAATCAAAACCACAATGATGTACCACTTCGTACCCATATATTTAATAATAGCCAGTGTTGATGAAGATGGGGAGATAAAGGAAACCTTGTACATTACTGGTAGATATGTAAAAAATCATATACCCATGTGGAAAACAATATAGCAATTCCTTTAAAAAGTAAGCATAGAATTACTGTATGATTCAGCTACTCCCAAAGAACTGAAATATGAATTTGCAATATATATTTGTATGCTAGTGTTCATAGCAGTAGTATGTACAATAGTTAAACAGAAAAATCCAAATATCCTTTTATGGATAAGTGAATAAACAAAATGTCATGTAAATATACAATAGAATATTCTTCAGCTTGAATGATAAAGGATTAAAATTCTGATACTTGGCAATATATGAATTAACCTTGAAAATATGCTGAGTGAAGTAAGCCAGGTACAAAAGGATAGATATTGTATGATTCCAGTTATAAATGAAGTACCTAGAATATGTCAAATAGAGACAGAAAGTGGAGTAGTGATTATTAGCTGCCCAGGGAGGTTATCACAGAGATTTTATTAGTTCTGGAGATGAATAGTGCTGGTGGTTACACAACAAGATAGAGGTTCTAATATTAACCACTGAATTGTGCACCTAAAGTGTTAAACTATGGCTATTTTTGTATATTTTACACCACAAGGAATCTAAATAATTTTTTGTTGTAATAGTGTTTTAATATTCCAGCATCTAATTGCTACTTTTTTTTAACCATTCTATTTCATATGGATTTAGTAGGGGTGAAGGCATTTTTGTTACAAATAAGGTAATGATAAAATATAAATATGTAAATCTCAAATGTAAAATTTACAGATCAAAGAGTATATATATAAATGTTTCATCTTGATCTCCTAGTGCCAAATTAATTTCCGAGAAAGATGTACTATTACCTTTGGATAATCCTTATTTTTATACAGAAAAGTTTATGTATATCCATACATATGTCAGTTCACTTTTTTACATAATGTAGGTTTGTTTTACTCTTCTTTAAATCATTCACCTTGCTTTTATAAAGCTTCAGAATAAACACTGAAAAGAAACACTGAGGGACTTCCAGCTCCAGGGCCCCTTCTCTTTGGAGAAGTCTATTACTGTCACTTTTGCATTAAACCTGCTGTTTCTTGCTTTAAAAAAATGAAAAGAAAAGAAAGAATGAAAACTGTGACAATATGATGTTTTGATACATGCATACATTGTGGGATGATCACATCAGGGTAATTAACATATCCAGCCAATATTTATAATTTCCTTGTGGTCAGACTTTTTTTTCTTTCTTTTTTTTTTTTTTCATTGCTAGGGATCAAGCACTCTACCACTGAGCTACAGCTATTTTGAAATAAACAGTACATTATTAAGTGTGGTCATCTTTCTGTGCAGTGGAACACTAGAACTTGTTTCTCTTAACTTTAACTTTATTAATCAAATGTTACCTTTGTCCCTACCCCAGCCTCTGGTAACCACTACTCTCTTCTCTACTTTTGTGAGTTAGACAGTTTTAGCTTCCAAATATGTCAGCTTATACAGTATTTTTCTCTCCATGGCTGGCTTATTTCACTTACCATAACATCCTCTAGGTTCATCTGTATTATTATAACTGATAGAATTTCTTGGGGGTTTTTTTCAGGCCAAATAATATTCCATTATATTTTTATACTATATTTTTTTACCCAGTTGTCCATTGATGCATATTTAAGTTATTTCTGGATCTTGGCTATTATGAATAAGGCTATAATGAACATAGGAGTGCCTGTATTTCTTTGACATACTAATTTCAATTGCTTCAGTAGTGAGATGGCTGGTTCTTGCCTGATTTTTGATATACAATATCCTTCTACACATTGGCAGGTGATGTGGATGACATTTTATTAAAGTAGAAAAACATTGTTATTCCTGGGGAACAAACTACCTTATGAATACTGCTCTTAACACTGACACCTTGAGTTTAGTCAACAAATTGTTTCCTTCCAAAATTTAGAATTTTACCTGCCACAGGAATTTACTTCTAAGAAATCACATTATTTAGTGGCTCATTACGTAGGCCTAACTAATCAGTTGTATTCAATTTTAATTTCTGTTTTAGAAATGGAAAGGGGTATTTAAAAATGTGGTACTATAGAATTCATTTGGATTTTTTTGTTGTTGTTATTTTCAGTAAAGAATGGGTTACAGTTAAAAATCATTTGTAAACTAAATAACATATCTCCAAGAATTAAGATTCTCTCAACATGTTGGGAGAGGCCGTGAGTATATATGTGCCATATACATACTTATTTCAAGCAGCATATTTCCTTATATGGTTTCACTGTAGGACTTCACACACACACACACACACACACACACACACACACACACACACACCTTACTCACTCACCAAAAACAAAACAGTACTTTTCTAAAATTATGTTTGCAGCTATTGAACTAAGTCTTAGTATGTATGTATTTGGTAAATTTAAAGTTACTTAGAAGTTTTGTTATATTGCCACCTTTGGTGAATAATTTCAGGAAGAGATCCATGATTTTTTTTTAAAGATCTTTTTTGGTATGGACACAATATCTTTATTTTCATGTGGTGCTGAGGATCGAACCCAGTGCCTCACATGTGCAAGGCAAGTGCTTTGCCACTGAGCTACAACCCCAGCCCGAGATCCATGATTTTGAATATGAAAATCCATCATCGCATTACTTATAACTAACTTTGGAATTTTGAAGATTCCAAAGTTAGTTATAAGTACTCTCAACAGTGGTCTGGAATGACCACTCTAGAGGTTGAGACTGAAAATAACAGGAGATAAAAGGGAATCCTGTTGTACACAACAATCTCATTATGAATTAAACCCTTATTTTTGAGCTTGAGTTTGAAGTTTATTTTTTTCTTATGAAAGTTTTCTTGGTGTTTTATGCTTTGTCAGCTTTCTATTTTGATTACTTTTGTGTACTTAATGATTTGTTCAGTTATATATTTATAAGCTTTTATGGAAGTATTATTTTTAAAATTGATCCTTCCAAGCTCAGATTAAGATTAAGCTTGAAATAATACACATAGAAATTACTTTTCTTCCTCAAAGCTAGTGTTTAATGAAGTTGTCAGAGTACACCCTTTGCAACAGTTTGAAAGATGGTAATAGTCCATTCCTAGCACAGACCAAGTTTCAAAGGAGTTGTATGTCTCTGAAAATATCAGAGTTCTAAAATATTATACAAAAGGATCCTCTACTTCTGAATTTTGACTTGTGTTATTCACTCTCATTCATTGGGGAGGGCAAAGTAGAAGAGATTTAGAGATCACAATAATAATGAGGTGGCTGTTCCACCTCTGATGTTGAAATAAAACATTCAACAATTGGGGATATCAGTAAACATGGAACAAAGAGAATTGGTTAGGCTTGAGGCAAGATAAAAAAATAGGTAATTTGTGGATAGAACTATACTTCAGAAAATTGATATGATCAACTAAGACTAGATGAACCTTGCTTGCCTTTTGGACACTCAATTAAGAAATGTTCAAGTGGAAAGGATGATTCTAACAGATTCTTTAAAGGAAAAGGGAGAGCTGTCATCTGGAAAAGATGTTCACTTGCAACAAGCTTCACACTTTTAAGACTCAGCAGTAATTAAAAACTTGATTTAGGGCTCGCCTCTAGGCAAATATATTTTGAAATTTTAAATTGACTTTTAAAAGGACAGTTTTGATACGAATTTTATGTTGGTACTACCTCTTAAAACATTCCTTTTTCTCAAGGGTCAGCAAAAATTTTCTGTGCAAGGGTCATGTGGTAAAAAACCTTAGGCTTTCAGGCCATCAGTCTCTCTCAACTGCTTCATGTTTTAATGGGAAAGAAATCATGGATAATGAATGAGCCTGGCTATGACCCAATAAATCTTTATTTTCAAAAATTGCAGGTAAGTCAGATTTCGTCATAGGCTGTCGTTTGACAGCACCTGCACTACATGGAAAAGTGAGAAGCTACCTGGTATATGTTAGTCCGTTTTTTATACCCTACAGTTTCTTTGTACAAATAATTGACATTATTTTATTTAGTTACTTCACGGAAGCCACGGGAAGATGAAAAAGATGGCCAAGCATATAAATTTGTGTCACGATCAGAGATGGAAGCAGATATTAAAGGTGGAAAGTATTTGGAGCATGGGGAATATGAAGGAAACCTCTATGGAACCAAGATCGACTCTATTCTTGAAGTTGTCCAGACTGGACGAACTTGCATTTTGGATGTCAACCCACAAGTGAGCAGCATGGTTTCCAAAGCTGTTTTAAAAATTTTTATTTCCTGGGGAGTTTTTGTTTTATGTGTCTAGGGAGGCTGGTATTGTTTGTTTTGTCAGAGGTGAAGGTGGGTTGCTCTTTCACTCTGTAACATTTTGTTGGTAGAGAATCTTATTGTGTATCCATCACTAATTAAATAAATCTCTGATGAGTTAGCCAGCAAAGGGTCAAATAAGGATAGAAACCATGTGATTAAATCTGCAGAAGTTAGGTTTTGTTTATTTTCTCAAAATACACAAATACATGTGTTAGGAAATATTAAATTTTAAACTCAAGGCTGCAATACAAAGAATAAAAAACTGAAGTCCCTTCCCCTCCTTTCTCTCTTATGTCTGTGTCTCTCTCCACCCTGCCCCATGTAGCGCGCAGCATGCACGCCCTCTCTCTCGCTCTTGCTCTCGCTCTCGCTCTCTCGTGCTCTTGCTCTCGCTCTCTTACACACACACACACAGGACATTCACTTCATTCTTGTTGCGTGTCTCTCTCTCACCCCTTCCACCTTTTCATATACAGCCCAACCTCATTTCCCTACTCAATGATAAATATTAATAGTTTGATATGTATATTTCTAGCCATTTTAGTAAGCCTTAAATACAAACATCTATAATGTAATGGGTTTTTCTATTTTATTGTCATTGCCTTTTTCATAAATGGAAGAATTTTATACAGATTATTTGGCTTTTTTATAAAGCAGTGGTTGAAGATCTTGTCAGGTTCTGTGAATAATTTTTCTTCTTTGTGGTTGCTGCATAGTATATCACAATATGGATGTACATGTTTTTATTTAGTCACTCTTAAGTAATCAGCACTGAGGTTATTTCTATTTTTTCAATATTGACAGAATTTTACAATTACACAGAAAGAGTTTACATCACTCATGATTTTTGGATCACTAAATCTTACACTTTTCCTTTGTTTGAAGGAACAAAGGAGGACTGACACTGAGTTTACTATAAAATTAATGAATCACTATTTTAGGAAGGTACTATATGAAATCAGCAGAACAGTAGGAGAGGGAGTAAATTATGTCCGTAATCCTTAGAAAGAAGGCAGATAGACTTTGAGTTATACTAAAGGGTAGCATATTCAAGTTCTAATATAAATTGGTTTGTAATTATTTTACACAGGCACTGAAAGTGTTGAGGACGTCCGAATTCATGCCCTATGTGGTATTTATTGCGGCTCCAGAGCTAGAGACGCTACGTGCCATGCACAAAGCTGTTGTTGATGCAGGAATCACTACCAAGCTTTTGACGGTGAGCAGTTCTTTTCAGGCTTATATTTTTTATATTTTTCCCTAAATTATTTCCTTTTTCTTTTCTTTTCAGTATGTTTAATTCTTCCTAGTCATACTAAACAAATAAATATACTACATAAATTGTTACAGAATAAAATTCTGTTGTTAGGATTTGGAACAGTACTACTATTTCTTGAGAATACTTGTACCTTTTATTTTAAAACAAAAATGTAATTACCCATTATAAAATGTAAGAAAAAAACAGTATTATTGTTAGAATTAGGGGTTCTGTTGTTCAGTTTCAGTGTTTTCTCTTTTCTCCTCCTCCTCTTTCATATCATGAAAAGTTTAAGATACACATAAAAGAAGGAAAAAAATGAGCCATCATGTGCCCAACACCTCCCTTCAATAATACATTCCATTCTTGTTGAGTTAAATATCTCCTCACCTCCTTCCTCACCTTGCATTATTTTTGAAGCAAGCCTATAACATTATATAATCTATAGATACTTTAGTGTTTATCTTTGAAAGATAAGGTCTTTTTAAAACATGATAATAACACTATTACACAAAAAATTAATAAGTAATATTATAATTATATCTTTTTTAAAATATTTTTAATTGTATATGGACACAATACCTTTATTTTATTTATTTATTTTTATGTGGTGCTGAGGATCAAACCCAGTGCCTCACACGTGCAAGGCAAATGCTCTATCACTGAACGACAATCCCAACCCATCTCTTTTTAAATTTTTTTCAACTTAGTTAATTCAGGTGTAATTGATATACAGTTATCTGTACATACCTAAAGTACCCAGTTTGATAAGTTTGAGCATATGTATGCACCCATGAAACCATTCCAACCAAAATAATGAACCTATCTATCATCTCCATGCTTTTTCCTGTGTGTCTCTGCAGCCACATCCAAACCATTCCCCACAGCATTCACCTCTTCCTGGTTTCTAGCAGACAATATATCTTGAAATCAGGTAGTATTAGTCTTCATAGTTCTTCTTTTTCAAGTTGTTCCATGTCTCTATTTAACTTTCTGAATATTTGAAACGTAGTTATAAGTTAATGTTATTATCTTCTAATCCTGTTATTTATGTAAATCCTGGGGCAGTTCTGATTTTTTTCCCCCATTATGGATAATATTTTCTACTTCTTGCAATCCTGGTTATTTTTTTTGGCGGGGGGCGGGGGGGGGGTTGTTTTGTTTTGTTTCGGTTTTTGTTTTTATGCCAGACATATTGAGTTTTGTTTTGAGATGCAGTTATTTGGAAATAGTTTGTTCCTTTTATGTCTTGTGTTTATAATTTGTTAGTTAAGACCTGAACAGTTCTCATTCTCAGGCCCATTATTCCCCTCTATTGAGGCAAAACCCAAACCCATTTGGTGCTCTTCCAAATGGCCTGTGAATCATGAGTTTTTCTGTTCTGGTAGGAACAGTACTATTCCTGGCTCAGTATAAATATCTATACTCCTTTCTGGTGTTTGACACATGCACCATTGGTGCTCAGCTGACTTCTTCAGGGATCAGCTGCAAATTTCTAGAGTTTGCCCCCATGCTGCTCTTATGTGGTTTTCTGTCCTGCAAAGTTTTCACCTTGGGCTCTCTGAACTCCCAGGTCTGTCCTCAACTTAGTCCTTAGACTCCTTTTAGGCTTTCCCTCCCCTGCAAACTCTTTCAAGGTTGTAAATGTGGGTATTCACAGGGCTTGCTTCATTTGTTTCCTGTCTCTGGAACCTCTTTCATTGCCTAATGTACCGTGTCTTTCAAACTATTGTTTGGCATATTTTTTTTCTGTGTTTTTGTTGTCAGGAGGTAGGGTTAGTCTGGTTCCTGGAAGTAGACATCCCTTTTGGGTCTTTTAATCTGAAAATTCTCACTGCCTGCCTCTTTCCCCTCTAACATTGTAATTTAGTTGTTGTTGTTGTTGTTATTTTATAGGACATTTACCCTTTAGTGTTCCACAGTCTGGATTTTACCCATTCTTTCACTTTCGTTATATTTTCTTCTGTCCTTTCTCTTTCCTGTGAACTGATAGGTAGATCTAGAGGCCCGATCAGATGTAGATTTAGGTGGTTTCATCGGGGTTTTTTGGTTTTGTTTTTTCACAAGAAAAATTCATTTGTGGTATTTCTTATGTTATTACATCATGGTGCTTATGTTAGGCTGTCTCCCCTTTTGTGATAAGATTAAGTAGTGATAGGGCTGGAGTTGTAGTTCAGTGTTGAGCGCTTGCCTTGCATGTGTGAGGCACTGGGATCAATTCTCAGCACCACATAAAAATAAATAAAATAAAGATCCATTAAGCACTAAAAAAAAAAAAAAATTAAGCACTGGGTTCAAAATGGTAACAAACTTTTTACCTAATGATTTTAGCAAGCTTTTGCTCTTTGCCTGGATCAGTTACTATTTTGTTTTTAGGAATGACAAAGTGGTAATATTCTAAGTTTGTTATTCCTTCTGCATATATAAAACTAGAGTTCTTTAAAAGACCTCAAAAATTTATAACACTGAGTGCCTATTTTTAAAAAATAGACTCCCAAATAAATACACTTATGCTCCATCTCAAGGCCTTAGAAAAGGAAAACCAAATTAATTCCAAAATTAGTAGAGGACAAGAAATAATTAAGATCAGAGCCAAAATTAATAAAATGGAGAATAAAAAAAATACAAAGTATTAATGCAAAAAAGAGTTGGTTCTTTGAGAGGATAAACAAGATTGATAAAACCGTAACTAAACCAAAGAAAGAGAAGCTGGGCACTGTGGTGCACACTTATAATCCCAGCAGCTTGGGAGGCTGAGACAGGAGGATCACAAGTTCAGAGCCAGTCTCAGCAAACTCATTGAGACCCTATCTCTAAATAAAATACAAAATAGGGATGGGGATGTGGCTCTGTGGTTGAGTGCCCCTGGGTTCAATCCCTAGTACCAAAAAAAAAAAAAAAAAAAAAAAAAAAAAAACGAAAGAAAAGACCTAAATTATCAAAGTAAAAAAGGAGATGTCATCACAGATACTTCTGAGATCCAGAGGAAACTTTTGAAAATTTATACTCCAGTAAGCTGGAAAATGTAAAAGACATTGACACATTTCTAGATACATATGAAATTGAACCCAGAAGCTGTAAAATACCTAAACAGACCAATATCAAGTACTGAAATTGAAACAGCAGTTAAAAGCCTTCAAAGAAAATCCCAGACCCAGATGGATTCTTAGCTGAGTTCTACAAGTGTTAAAGAATTAACACTTGTCTTTCTCAAATTACTGCATGAAATTGAAAGGCAGAGAACACTCCCAAATACATTCTAGGAAGCCAGTATAACTCTGATATCAATACCAAAGACACGTAAAGGAAAGAAAACATCAGAACAATATCCATCCCTGATGAACACAGATGCAAAAATCCTTATTAAAATACTAGAAAACCACATTCAAAAAACACATAAAGCAGATAATATACCATGATCAAGTTGATTTCATTCAAGGGATACAAGTTTGGCTCAACATACACAAATCAGTAAATGTAATTCAGCAATTAAATAGAATTAAGAACAAGAATCATTATAGTTGATGCAGAAATGGCCTTTACTAAAACCCACCACCTATTTGTGTTAAAAACACTGGAGAAACTCTAGGGACATAAGAATTTAACCTCAACATTATAAAGGCTAGATATGACAGATCCAGAGTCAACATCATACTGAATGGAGAAAAACTTAAAGAATTTTTTCTAAAATCAGGAACAGGACAAGATGTCCACAAGATCACCACTTCTATTCAGTATAGTTCTTGAAACTCTAGCCAGAGCAATCAGGCAAGAAAAGGAAATTAAGGAAAAGAAGTTATCAGACTATCTGTCTCTCTTTGCTGAAGACATAATCCTATTTTTGGAAGACCCAAAAAACTCCACTAAAGACTTCTAGAACTGATAAAAAAAAATTTTTTTTAAAGTAGCAGGATACAAGATCAAATTGCTTTCCTGTACTCCAATAATGAATCTACTAAGAAAGAAATCAGGAAAACTATGCCACTCACAATAACCTAAAAAAAAAAAAAAAAAACTTGGGAATTAATCTCACCAAGAAGGTGATTGTTCTCTACAGTGAAAACTACAGAACACTGAAAAAATTAAAGAAGACCTTGGAAGATGGAAAGACCTCCCATATTCTTGAATAGGCAGAATTAATATTGTCAAAATGACCACACTATCAAAAACAATATACAGATTCAATACTTTCCTATCAAAATACCAATAACATTCTTCACAAAACTAGAGAAAAACAGTTCTTATATTCATTTGGAAGAATAAGAGACCCAAAATAGCCAACACAATCCTGAGCAAGAGGATAGATGGAGCAGGCACCACAATACCTGAACTCAAATTATACTACAAAGCTATAGTAACAAAAACAACATGGTATTGGCTTCAAAATAGACATGAAGACCAATGGAATAGAATAGAAAAGAAATCACATAGACAAACCCAGACACTTGTAGCCAGCTGATAGGGATCAGATACCATAATGATATAGGGAAGATCAGTTGAGTTAATACAAGGAGATTGAGAGGGAAGGACAGGAAATGGGGAGAAATATGGAATGAATTTAACAAAATCATAGTATGCATATATAAATGCACAACAGGGAATTTTGCCTTTATGTATATGTAGAAAAAACAAAAGTAAGATCAATAGAAGAAGGAGAACAGGAGGAGGAGGGAAGGGAAAAAGCAGGGGAAAGGGATTGAAATTAAATTTCATGCATGTATGATTTTGTCAAAATAAAGCTACAAGGTATTACTTAAAAATATTAAATATAATAAAATATTAAATATTAATATTAAATATTAAAATAAAACTACAAGGTATTACTATAATGCTCTAGTTTAGAAAAAAAGGGAGGGGTCCTCATTAAAAGTTGATTACTCTGTGGTATAGTTTATGGAGGAAAGGCAGGATACAAGCCTGACTCTACCTTTATGGGTCAGCTTGCAGAATAATGAATGGGTTTGTTCCCTGTGGCAGTTATTATTCCTATAGATGTTCAAATTGTCCCATCGTTGACCAATGTGAGCCTATTTTAGTTGGTGCTAAATACTTTTTTTATGAGCCCAATGGTTTTGGATAACTTCCTTGCTGTCTGATATGATAGATATTCTAGGCTCATCATTTTCATTTTCAATTCTAGGCCAGAAATCAAACATTTTTCAAAAATGTTTTGGTTCCTTTTAGAGTAAATGGTATTTTAAGACTGTAATACAAGGATGCAATGCATATTGTCTCAAGGTTAATCATTGTTTTTAGCTAGACCTTTTTACGTTAAAAAAAGCTAGGATAGGGCTGGGGCTGTAGCTACGTGGCAGAGCACTTGCTTAGCCTGTGAGGCACTGGGCTCGATCCTCAGCACCACATAAAAATAAACAAATAAAATAAAAGTGTTGTATTCATCTACAACTACAAAAAAAAAATTAAATCTAGGATACATGCTTTTCTGTTTGTACATTTAAAGGACACTGTGTCATGAATTCATACTGATTTTTCCCAAAATCCTTTTATCTTAAAACTAATTCCTTTCCCTATTGCTGAATATACATCATAGTTTTCAGAAACATTGGGAAAGTGAGACTATCACATAATTGTTCATTTGCTTTATCTGACAGTACAAATACAACAGTCTGAGAAAAAAAAATCTTATCAACAGTACCACTTATGGTGTGATTTTTCTGTGAATAGCCCCCCCCCCCCCAACACATATGCCCAGTTCTTTGTATCTTTAGAACACATACCACCAAATCACTCTGGTTTTGTTTTTGTTTTCATTTTTGTTTTTTGGTGGGGTAGGTACCTGAGATTCAACTCAGGGACACTCAACTACTGAGCCACACCCCCAGCCCTATTTTGTATTTTATTTAGAGACAGAGTTTCACTGAGTTGGCTTAGCACCTTGCTATTGCTGAGGCTGGCTTTGAACTCTAGATCCTCCTGTCTCAGCTCCCTGAACAGTGGGGCTACAGGCATGCACCACTGTGCCCAGCCAAATTCACTCTGTTTAATGTGACCTACAATACTTCCTATGTACTTAGGTCAGTTATTATTTTTTTTGATGCTTAAATTATGCTTTCTTCAGCTAGTAAGAGCCTATTCAGTTTGACTTCCGAGTCTTTTTAATACAACCCTAGTAGTTTTTGATGATTCTTTGCTTCCTAGTATGACAGGCTGTTCCAGGTTATTCTTATATATTTCCTGAACCAGTCATCCAGATGCCCTGATTAGAGATAATCTAGGCTCTCAGGGTGTACATTCAACTCTGTTGGACATAGTTTCTAGGCCCTTCAGTGGTCAGAGAGAGGATACAATTTTTTGCTTTAAAAAACATACACAATTAGCTCAACTTGATAGTTCCAATTCAAATTTTATGTTTTATTTGCCTTTTTGCTTCTTATGCTAAAAGTCTTGGTTCCTGATGACATTAACATATTTCTTATTTTGCATATATATAAACAAAGTATAATTTCTGAGTAACTCTTAATAACAGTATGGTTTTGAAGTTTTAAGTGTCAAGACTTTTATTTAATTTGAGGATATAGCTATCCCACAAGGCATTGAGTTATTTTGTTTTGAAGTCATTAAAATAGTTTCTTTCTATATGATTAGGCCACTGACTTGAAAAACAGGTTTGTTTCATTTTGATTTTGATATTAAGGTATTACCCTTTTCTTCTATTTGCATTTAAATTTGTTGTATAATTCTGTATAACATTTTCATAGTTTCAATGTAAATTTTAAAAACAAATCTACCTTTTCTCTGTCCTGTCCACTCTCTTCCCTCCCACCTACAAAGGTGGTCATTTTTGGTAACCATTTTTTTTAAGTATATATGGTTATCTTCCTTCCCCCATTTCTTATATAAAAGGTATCTTAGTCTATATAATAGAAATAGCATATCCTGGAGCTTATTCTATAAAGAGATTCTTTATTCCCCTTTCTGTCTATATTCCACTTTTTGTTACTGGACTTTTTTTTAACAATCTAGATTGCTAATGATAATAATAGGTAAAACTTGCTTTCATGTTGAATTATGATCTCATTATAAAATATACCATCAAAGGTATTTTAAAAGTCTCCAGGGAAGTGTTCATGGGCATTCAGGTTCCTTGGTCATAGTAGTGAACCCACTTCTGTGTAAGCTTTTTCTTAGGTGTTTTCACCAAAACCACTTACATGCCTCCATTGTTATGCTGATGATGTACTAGCTAGCCTAGACTTAGGATACTTGCCTTGTCACCTACTTTACATCTCCTTTTGGATATCTCACAACCACATGGGTGTCTGCTACATACAAAGTAGAACTTTTTGCCCTCCACCCCCCCCCCCAAAAAAAAAAATCATGCTGTCCTCGTCCTGCATAACCCTTACTCTACATCTTCTATAGCCACCCATTTACTCAAACTGGAAATGTAAGCACTAGCCTTCTTCTCTTTCCACATGTAGCCCATCAGCTAATCCTGATGATTTTATCATTAGAATAAATGTCCAGGCTGGTGTCTTTTCCACCCTCTCTGCCACCAACCTTGCTGCATCCACTCATGTCAGATCACATTTCCCTTCATTGTATTGAAACCCTCCAGACCCTAGCCCTAATCCCCAGCTCTCCATCCACTCTGGTCTTCTTTTAGTCATTTAAATATACCAGGCCCATTGCCCACCTTTGGATTTTACACTGTTATTTCCTCTGCCTGCATTGTTCTTTCTACTGCTATACACATGACAACCTTCTTATTTTCCCTTACTTTCTCAGCATGACTTTATCTAGAGCAGATCTGTTAAAATTCTTTATGCCCAGTTTGTGTCTTTTATAGCACTTATTACAACATGCAATTTTTTGTGTTTATTTATTTGTTCCTTACCTGTCTCTTTCACTAAAAGTTAGGAACTCTTTCTGGTATTCATGTTTATATCCATCAGGTCCGAAACAGTAGCCACTTTAATAGGAGCTTGGTAAATATTTGTAGAATATACAGATATATAATGAAATTCCCAAAACACTTGGAATTTTATGAAAAGCTCTGCCTGCTCATGCAGAACCCATTACTGAAAGAAGTACTCCCTACAGCATTCCAAAATGACTAAAACTATTTCATGAAATATAAATAATACTAACACAAAAAAAAAATAACTAAAAGTGTGTATGAGTGTATGTTTTGGTGGTAAATGGCTAGCATCTGGGTAGTCTTCAAAACACACTTAAGATTCTGAGATTGTTAGTAAATTGGCTTTTATAAATAGCCACTGCAAGTTGGACTCCATGATTTACATGGGCCAGAAGATAAATATCTTCTGAAATAGAAGAATATAGAAACTAGAAGCCAATAACCTGCAATAATTCTTTTATTACTTTAGATTAACACATGATTATTGCTAATGATTGTTGTCAACAGCCTTTCAGTTAGAAATTTTGTCCAAATATCAATGAAACCGAAGGTACAGAATATTCAAAAATACAAACACCAAAGTAGGTGAAAAGAGTAAGATATGAACAGATGATAATGTCTTTTTTAAAATTTTGAGGATTAATATCAGAATTACAAAAAATGTCCAACCTACTTATTTCTTACTTTTAGTTGGAGTTTGAGCAAGTAAATATGCATTACAATACAAACATTTCCTTCTAAAACTCTTCAACAGGACTCTGACTTGAAGAAAACCGTGGATGAAAGTGCACGGATTCAGAGAGCATACAACCACTATTTTGATTTGATCATTGTAAACGACAATCTCGACAAAGCCTTTGAGAAACTACAAACTGCCACAGAAAAACTAAGAATGGAACCACAGTGGGTCCCAATCAGCTGGGTTTACTGATGATTCAATAAGGTTAACAATTAAATAAAACTTTTAAAAAGTGACTCAACAAATAAAAATCTTGTACTGAGAAAGTACATGCACAGATAGAAGATACCTGCCAAATCTAGGCATTTTTATTGTGTAGATTGAGATAACAGTACACTATTCTGAATTTTTATATAAAATGTGGTTGAAAAGGTGTACTAATATATAATTTATCTTAATTTTTCTAACTTTCTATGGATAATCTTTCTATTCATATCATAAAGAAATGCGTTGAAGCATTTTGTATATGTTTTGATTTAGTACCCTTGCCTTTTTCATCAAAGGAATTTTCCAGTCATTCACACTAACATTGGTCTCACATTTTCACTGTGATAATGAATACTTGAAATAGTTTTGTAAAGCTGTTGTTCAGTTCGGTAATTAACTAGTGAAGGGTCACTTACTCTAATTAGAAGAAAATAGTAGTTATTGACCTACCTTCTTGATCAAATTTCTTACAGAAACAAAATCTTAATGTCAGTGTCAGTTAGTCTTCTACCATTTAAAGACTTGAACATCAAAAGTCTGTTCAAGGCCACGTATTTTTCATTATTTCAGAAATGTATGGCTATCCATTCTAATTTGTACAAATAGAATAGTCTTTTCATTTCTGTCGTTAGTGGAAAAATGAAGAGCAATACCTTGCACTCTCCTATGAGGTTCTTCTTTTCATTTATTGCTATGACATGCTGATGCTAACTAATTTAGCATATACACATAAGCTTGGGCTAGAAGCAAGGTCATGCAGACTAAGAGAGTGCCTTATCCTGTAAAACCTTACACAAAATGATGCTTAAAGAAAGTTTATTTATTTTACATGTAAAACTTATTTGAACCAATTACTTTAGTTTTCCTTGAAGAATATGGTCAGCAAAATATGGCTCTGCAAATTTCTGTAATGTTTGACAATTTAAGTTTGCAGTTAGTAGTTTTTGGGGGGTTTTTTGTGAATAATCATCGTGTTTTTTGAAATACATGATCAATAGGGTACTTGTTCTATTTGTTGCGTCAAAGATCGACTCCAAGCCAGACACAGTGGAACACACCTGTAATCCCAGCAGCTCTGGAGGCTGAAGCAGGAGGATGGAAAGATCAAAGCCAGCCTCAGCAACAGCGAGGCACTAGGCAACTCAGTGAGACCTTGTCTCTAAATAAAATACTGAAAAAAAAGGACTGGGGATGTGGCTTAATGGTTGAGTATCCCTGAGTTCAATCTCCAGTACCAAAAAAAAAAAAAAAAAAAGATTGAATCCACTGAATAATTTACAAAATTTGAGAGTAACTATCAGCTGTCATGTACACACACACACACATATATACACACACAATACATATGTATAATATTACATATACTATGTACTATGTATGTTAAGTAATTTTTATATTTTTTTATATTTCTCTTAGGAAACAGACTTTTTTTGTTTAATGATTAGGAAAAATGTCCTCTTTAAATGCATTGACATAATACACAAATTTCCACATTCATCTCTGTTAATATCTCCTTCAGGATTCTTGGATGGTATAAATTCTTCCTAAAACATATTCAGATATGCAGCCATCACTAAACTAAGTTAACCATATTCTATGTTACTGCTAACTTTTCATATATACAATATTCACACTTTTAAGGGTTTGGTGCTTAACTATTGATGATCATCTTTGTCTAGTGGCCTCAGACACCTGGCTGCTGAATGTGTTTCTCCCCTCATCCAAGCTGTCACATGGAGTGCCAGCTGGTAAGAGAAAATATATGGCAATAAATAGTATTCACACTGTTTTTTAAATCATTTTCACAATGAAATGATATACCCAAATTGCTGTATTATTAAAATTGGAAAGCTATAGATTTTTTAAAGTTCTAATTCCAGAATCACATAGCTGGTTCATAAATTTGTTTTTCTTTTAAGCAACATGAATCAAACGCACAGTATCAAGTTGGTGTCCTGTGACTTAATGTTTTAACACACTGTAAAGTATAAGAGAAATTTCAGTTCTGCACTCTCAGGAAATGCACAGTATTATCCAGTGTACCTTCATGCTGCTCCATGAGGCCTATCTAAACAGCTGTGGGATAACTCTAGCAGCACAGGAGTTTGTCCACAAAATATTTCTACCTTCTTGGTACAACAGAGATGACTTTCACATATATATTTTTAGCCTTGTGTGATATAAAAATGCATATTATCTGGAATATAGTCTATACTTAAAGAAATTATTTCTATAATAAATGTATTTATAATTGATTACATAATTAATGCACATTACGTTCCTCCTAATATGGAATGAAATAATACAATTTAGTTCATTTCAGCATAGATGCAAATGCTGAAGAAAAATAAATTCAGAAAAGTTCACTGTATCTCAGTGACGAGTCACCAAACTTGAAACCCAAACAAACTAGCAGTGAGGCAAAGAGGCCCAGAGATTCTACCCTGGATTCTTCCTAGATAATGTGATCAAAGAAATGTGTACAAGATAATAGACTTTTTTTCTGAAAGCTTTACTGAAAAGAAAATGGTTTACAGTGATATTGAACAATTATAATAGATACAGTATACACACACACACACACACACACACACACAGGTGCTTTGGAGATACATGGCGTGCTGATACATGAATGCAAATGAGGGTTGCTTATGGACTGTGAGTGTCCACATTCAGCATTCAAGGCATGACTATTTATAGACATTAAAGGTTATATATTTTCAAGTGTTAAATGCCCATAGAAGTAAAGTCCCTGAATAAGTCATTTAACTAGTGCTACTGGAGTATGCTTTATACCCTACAAGTAGAATTTTCACTTTCATTACAGGTATGATTGTATTAGGCAATCTCCATTTTTATTTGATATTTATATAATATCAAATGTCAAATACATCAAGGTTTTTTTTTTTTTGTGGCCAACTTTGTACAATTGCTGACCATAGTTCTAAAATAGAAATTGTTTCAGAAAAACCAGTATTACTATAGCAATAGTAGCCTAAACCCCAGATTCTAGAATCTAGTATAATAGCCTATAAGGACAGTTACCTTTAAAACAGCAAATTGGTTATTAAAACAAATTTAGAAAATAATCCAAAGTTATACTCAGTACAAAAAAATATAACCCAAATTAGCAATAAAAGCCAATAGCATGACGTTACAGATTATGACCAGATACTGTTTTGGCCATAATATCCTAATGACAATAAAGCACTTATATATAACACATGTCATGATCCTGTGATTGGAGTTGATTTTTAAGATGGATAGCCAGAGTTAGGTATAATTTTGGATTTACAAATTCAAAATGAAAAAGCTTTGAAAATTGGTCAAAATAATAATCTACTTAAATTTTTTTGTGACTTCTGAAACTAATACTCCATTATTCAGAAATCACAGGCTAGACAGAACAATAATTTTACATTATCTTTATACTAAATATGGAAAAGGCAACCCTGAAGTTTTATGTACATAGATCTTTTATTTTAATGTTTGAGTTGACGTGTGTGTATACACCTCTGTGTTTAATATGTGATATCCTCTCAAAACATACAATTAATAAAACCAAATATACTCACCAATTTATGATAACCAGTGTTCTAAAATTTTTAATTATTCTCAAATTCCTAGGTAATTAAAACTGTTTTAGATTGTTTTGAAAGGCTCGATTCTACCTTTAAATTGACATTAATCTCCTTTCTGAAAAATATATGAGAAGTTCAGAAAATTATTGTTCATGATTATAATTTAATTTCCTTAAGGAAAAAAAGAGTTCTGGATGGAAGCATCTTGGGAAATATTTAACCCTTCAATTGAATTTGTTGATAAGATTCAGGCTTCAAAGTTGTGAGACATGCCACTCCTTGTTTGAAGGGATTTGCTGTGAGAATTCATGTAATAACATGTAATATATTTGGAGTTCTTGGGAGAAATTCAATATTTTAAATAATGGGATATTGTATATAGTGCAAGCAAATATTTACAAACTTTTAAGAGTACATTTAATTATTCAACATCTTATCAGTTTTTATGTAAGTGTATGTGATATACCTGAGGAAGATGATGTTCTATAGTTTTGTAAGGTTATTTTTTAACTGCATATTCTAGTTTTTTTCAAGTTATATTCTTTTTTAAAAAAAGATCTCTTATATTCCATCGTGTTACCATGTGTGTTTCTGGAATGAGTTTTGAAAAATTCACAATCAAATGTGAGTCCTTAGTGCATTAGAAAGCAAGAGAATGATGGTATCGCATTTTTAAGGTAAAAAGCATGACTTACTTATGCCACTTTGGTAAAATAATCTCTCATGATAAAAGTGAAAATAGTGTCCTTCTAGCTATGATCCTAATTCTTCTGACCATGTGATTTTTGATAAACTTTACATCTACCTTTACATTTGTTATTCTACTTGTTAAGTAGACTTAAGTTAATACTTGTCTTTGCCTTAAATGATTTGGAGTCATTATTTATAACTGAGATGTGGTAAGTATTTATTAGGTTACTTTATTAAATGTATTCACTTATTTTGAGGTTACTTATCTTTCAGTTCCTTTAAACTGTACCTCTTTCTGAGGTCATGCAGTGGATGGTAAACACCATCCAGAAATCCTACCTCCAGGTTTAAAACAGCCCCAAGGATGCAGTTCCAGCCTGGAAGAGGGTCTGCTCTGCTTTCTCAGCTATCCTAGTGAGGAGGTCTCTTTTAGTTTAGAATCCCATTCCAAGTCCAAACTTTTAGCAAATCTTATGCCAACCACACTACTCACAAAATGTAAGTAAGCAGTCCAGTACTCTTACATCAGAACAGACTGATCTTTGCCCCTTAAAGCTGCCCTACTTTATTGTTATGCCTAAAATTTATCACTGCAGCCCTATTACTTAACCCATAGTGTTAAGTTTAACAGACATCTATTTCTTTATAGGAAGAAACATTGACTGTTAGGTCTCATTAATGAACTTCAAATTTCAGATAATAGTTATTTCTCCTTATAACTGCTTCTTGGCCACTAGTTGATAATGCAGTGTTATGATAAATCTGATCTATCTTCACACACAGAAGGTCAAAAGCAGCAGTTCTTTTTCTCCTTTTTCATACTAGCCTTTGTTGTTTTCTATTTTCTAGCACAACTGAGAACACGTCTATAGTTAAGATAAATGCTACTTGTATTTTGGAAATTAAATGATTTACTAGTAATAAATCAACCTTCTTTGAGTCCCATGAAGTAAGTAGTGTTGCTACTATAAAACAGAAGCCAAAGTCTTATTTTTTGGTGCTGGGGATTGAGCCCAGGTCCTTATAGAGCATGCTAAGCATGCACTCTACCAGAGTAAGCTAAGCCCCCAGCCCTTTATAGTAAAAGTCAGAAAAAGTAGTCTTTATTGTACTTCATCCAACAGTAAGCCAGGGATAGCAACACCTAAAATATGACAGGCCATACCTAAAAAAAATTGGCTTTCCTCCTATCAGTCAAAATGGCCTAAGAACTTAGAGGAAAACTAATGAACTTACTGAAAATGGAAAAAATCACAGCAGTAAAACTTCATCAGTCAAGGACTGGAGATTGTAGCTCAAAGGTAATGTACAAGGCCATAGGTTCGTTCCCCAGAACCCAAAACAAAAAATCCTCATCAGTGTAAATTACCGACATCAAACCAAAAGTCATTACCAGTTAAAAGTGTATGTTTCTTATTTTCTGAAATAAAAGTGAATAATTGTATAAGTAAGTAACATTGCTTTTAAGACAGAAAGCTTGTTCTGATAAATGTGATCCTAGAGAGAAATAACTTAATCTGTTCAGAAAGAAAGAGATTTGATGCATAGCTCCTCTACATCTGTACTTAAAATATAAGGTGAATAGTTCTTTGGGCTATGTACCCTCTTTTAAGGAAAAAAAAAATTGCTGACTGGTTCTTGTATTTTCAATAACTTTTTTTAAGTGGTATCTTAGATTCTGTTGTGGAAGAATAAACAGTAGGGTTCAGGAACAAGTGCAATTTTCTGGATGTTATATGTTGAGCTCTTTTAGGGCCCATGAGGGATATTTGATGTGAAACCTTGCTTCAGGAATTTTTTAATCCTTTTTTTTCCCAGTTCATTTCTGATATATCTTTTCTTTGAACACAAATGCATGCTATTTTTAACCTCTAGTCTTTGAACTGATTATTGAAGAGAATATTTTTTTTAATGGAGGGCAAAATGCTTGTTAGCTATCTAAAAATCAAAGCTGAACAAGCTGCTTAAGTTTCTGATGAAAAGGTTTAAAAATAAAAATTAAATGCTATTGCTTTCTAAGTAATTGTATTCTAACTAGTTCCTGTATAAAAGAAACATTACTGCTGTTCTTATATAAATAAAATTTTCCTGGAGTACAATTAAGTATTGATTTTTCAGTAACTTTCCCATTAATTCTTTTCACATATTTCCATATGCTATCAAGAACAAAAATTATTGAAATGTTCAATTTGTGAGATTACATACTCCTAGTAAAATATTTTTGTACATATAAAGAAATAAATATTTACTATTGTAGAAATGTAGTGTTTCATGTATAGATAGAAGTGATTTGGAGACAAAATAACAGGACATCAGATTAGCTTTGGACATTTTTTTTAAGTACTAGTAGTCTGTAAAAAAAAGTTCCTAACGTTATTTTTTTTTATCTAAATAAATTTTTTCCTTCCTCTGTTTTTTAACAAGGAAACCCTAATCCTTGTTTCCTCTATTCTAACCTTAGCAAATGTCTGGCTTTTAAAGACCGCACACTGAAGGAAAGAATTGAAGAACTGGGGAAGATTAAAATATAGGATCATGAAAACAAGTCCTCTCTGCTTAGGTGGCACAAGTGTAAAGGCCATTTCCCAGCTCTCCAGGAAAGAGAGAAACTCTGGGGGGTAAGACAATAAGCTGACCTGCTGCCCCACATAGCATAGCCCACTGTCTGCAACAAGAGAGGACGTGAACCCCCCAAGGCTGGCAAGAGATGGAGGCACAGCCAAGGGTTCACACAGGAAACCTTTGTCAGAAAGTGCCCTTTGCAACTCTCCCAAGTTGTTTTCCAGAATTCCATCCTCACACGTGAGAAGTTGCTCGTCTAATGTATTTCAGATGTCTCCAGAGAGATTAAGTTTTTGTATTATTCATTCTTCCATCTTAAACTTTGTTTTGTTTTTGTTTGAATTAAGAGGATAATACATACAAAATCCTAACAGGAATTGAAAAAAATCTCCCTTTGCCTCTTGTCCCAACTTCTAAGTCCCTGAAACCAAGGGAGCCAATGCTTGGTTTCTTGTAAACTCTTTAAATGCATATCAATACGTGAATGTTTCTTTTTTACACAAACTCATACATTATTTGCAGTTCTTTATTTAACTTCAGAAAACATGGCAAATAAAGATACACATTCAGTGTCACCAATTTAATATTGCTCTCATTTTGCATATTCCTGTCCAACTTGTATATAAGGTAATTATTTTTGTATAGTTATCACCACAATGTACTTCTTTTCCCCCTACATAGAATAAGCATTTGCATGAGGCATAATCTCATCTTTTAATGAGTGATGAAAAGGTGTTTGCTTTATATTTTCTTTGTTAATGTTCATTAAACTCTGAGGGGAAGAAGGGGACTAATGTATTTCAGATGTCTCCAAATTAGTGTACAAAGTTGAGGTTAAAAAAAAGAAATATGCTGAGCAATATGCTTCCCTAACCACTGCTCTTCCTCATCTTTAGTGGCTCCAGGTTCCAGATATATTATAGCAGATCCTGTTGATAGCTTAGACTGCATCCCCAAGAGGTTCTATTTATGATAGAAGTCAAAACAGAATAAAAAGCAAAAAAAAAAAATTTTTTTAAATTCAAATTTTCCTTGGATAGAAAGTATAGCAATGACAAGTTAAATTACTACATGCCTAGGAACTTTGTACTAGATGTAGAATTAGCATATTCATCAAAACAAGGCAAGGTCAAATAAAATAGATACAGCTAGAACCCCTAGGCAGGGTTTTTTTTTTTTTTTAATATTAGTGTTGAATTTGTTTTGTTTCATTAGTAAAATTTTGTTTTGCAGAAGAATACTCCAGGAACATTTACAGTTTATTTTTTAATCATCAAATATGTACAGTGCATCCAATACATAGCCAATTTTGTGACAAGAAATTATCTTCCCACAGCAGTCAAAATTTAAAATGAATTTTTGGATTAAAATGTCAGACTATTCTGTGTTCACATGTAACAAAGTGGAAAATGTAAGAAAGTGATAGACGGAACCATTATTCTGGGGAAAAAAATAAAGGTTTGAATGTACACTAGGTTGGAATCTCAAATCTCCTCAGGTCCTAGAATCTATCTTGAATGTGGGTATCCACCATTTACCAGCATAGGAAAGATTCTAATGTTTAAAGAGTCGCTTGTGTCATTCAGAATGCAGAAAGTCACCACTTAATGTGTTTTTTAATTCATTTCATTGATCAACTTTTAACATGCATTAGACCTCAATCCCAAATTAGTATCTTAACAATTCTGAAACATACTTAGCTTTGCCAATATTGTATGCTTCTGATTGACAAATGGCATTACTCATGTTCTTTGCCCAAAGTATAGAGTCCATTCAGGGTAATACAGAGAATTAGTGGGAAAACATGAGAATCCTTCAGGACAACAGCTTTCACAGATGACTGTAGTCTCTCCAGGTTAATATTGGTTGAGGCAAATAAGCGTTGCACAATCCCAAACTTCTCTGTATCTTTCAGAGGAGCCAAAATTGGATCTTCAAGATCAGATACTCCACTATCAGACAAAGCATGGAACTGGAATGATATATTTAAACAAACTCAATTTAAAATGTCATAGAAAATCCAGTTTGACAGCAGCACATTTCTAGGTAATTATGGAAAACTTGTGAGATGTAACAACATATATTGATCTAGACCAGGACCTGAGACTTGATTTTTAACCAGTTTATTCCTAGAGTCCTCTGTCTGAATCCCCAGCCTGAACTCTACTTTCTTTCTAGACCCCATTAACTATAGTAGCTTAGGAAGATCAAATGTATCTTTTTCATATATCAGTATGTAGAGTTCATCATTTTTTTGTTTTTATTGAGACCTAATTTGTACATAATTATGGGGTTCATCATGGTAAGTCACTGCATGTATAAGTGTGTAATAATCAAATCAGGGTAACAGGTACTTCCATCCCTTTAAATATTAATCATTTTGATATGTTGGGAAATGTGTGCTTTTCTAGTCATTCTGAAGTGTATCGTAGATTTTTTTTTTTTTTTAAACCGGGGATTGAACTCAGGGCACTCAGCCACTGAGCTGCTGGGATTACAGGCATGTGCTACCACGCCCAGCTTTTTCATAGATTGTTTTAACCAGCAGTTATCCTACTGTGCCAAAGAAAAACCAGAACTAATTCCTTGACTCAATGTTTGGTTCTCCTGAGTGAACTTTCCCCCACTCCCTCTTCTCGTCTCTAGTGACCTCTAGTCTACTTCATTCTTCAGTGTACTGTGATAACATGTATTTGTCTTTCTGTGTCTGGTTTACTTCACTTAAAATGATTTTCAGTTCCAGCCACATTGCTGCAAAAGATAGGATTTCATTCTGTTTTATGACTGGATAATATTCCATTACATATGTAGACCACATTTTCCTTTCATATACCCTAGAGCATCTTGATTGTGCCCACATTTTAGTGGTTGTGAAAACAGTTGCAATAAACATGTGGATATAAGTATCTTTTTGGTATAATAATTTTAAACTCCTTTGGGCATGTACTAAATAGTGGAATTTTTTAATTGTGGTAGTACTGTTTTTAGATTTTTAAGGAAATTGCCACACTTTTTCATAATGGCTACACTATACTTTCCCACCGACTGTATATAAGAGTTTCCCTTTTTTCCACATCCTTGCCAGCACTTTCTTATGTTTTGTCATTTTGATGATAGCCATTTTAACTGGGGTGAAATTATATGTCATTGTGATTATGATTTGCATTTCTCTGATGATTAGGGTGATTGAATTGTTCTTTATATACTAGTTAGCTTCTTTTTAGAAGTGTCTGCTTAGTTCTTCTGCCCATTTTTTAATTGGATTTTTATAGTATTCAACTTTTTTAGTTTCTTACATATTGTGGATATCAATGCTTTGTCAGATGAATAATTTGCAAAAATAGCATTTGTATATTTGAATAGATTTTCTTCCATTCTTTGTTATTTCCTTTGCTGTGTAGAAGTTTGATATAATCCCATTTGTCTAGTTTTATTTTTATTACCTATGCCTTTGAGGTTCTATCTAAAAAATTATCGTCAACACCAATTCCTGAAGTATTTTCTTGCAGTGATTTCATAGTTTTAACATTTACATGATCCAGTTTGAGTTGTCTTTTATATACAATGAGATGAAAGGATTTGGTTGCATTTGTCTGCATATGCATAACCAATTTGGCCAACAACATTTATAGGAGACTCTTTTCTCTATGTTCTTGGTGCCTTTGTCAAAAATCAGTTAACTGTATGGAGGTAGATTAAGTTGTGTTCTGTTCCATTAATCAGTGTCTTGTTTTCATGCTAGTACCATGCTCTTTTATTACTGCAGCTTTGTAGTGTGTTTTGAAGTCAGCTATTGTGATGTCTCTAACATTTTTCCCCTCCTTAGGCTTATGTCAGCCATTATGGGTGTTTTGTGGCTCCCAGTGAATTTTAGGATTGTTTTTTCTATCTCTGTGAAGAAAGTAATTGACATTTTCATGGGAATGGCATTCAATCTATAAATTACTTTGGGTTGTATGATCATTTTAGCAATATTGATTCATCCAATTCATAAACACCAACACCTTTCCATTTTTGTGTGCCTCCATAACTTCTGTATATTTCTATTAGATCTTTGCTCTATAGTATGGTTTAACTCAGATGTTTCTTTGTTGATTTTGTCTGAATGATCTGTTCATTGAAGAAGTGGGGCATTGAAGTTCCAATTATTATTGTATTATATTTTCTCCCTTTAGATCTAGTAATATTTGTGTATTTTGATGGTCCCCTAATGAATGCATATATGTTTATAATTGATATAGCTTATTGCTGAGTTGAAATTTATAACAATATATAATGATCTTCTGGCCTTTTTTATACTTTATTTTGATTTGATGTTTGCTTTATCTGATATGAATATACCCACTCCTGCTCACTTTTGGTTTCCAAATTTTCACTTTTAGTCTGTCTTTACCAGTGAAGTGAGTTTCTCGTAAGAAGCACATAGTTGGGTAGCAGCGGCTTCTTCATCAATCCATTCAAGTAGTCTATCTTTTGGTAAATTTGGTAAATTCAGTCTACTTACTTTCCAGGTTATTAGAGATAACTTCTTCCTGTCATTTTGTTGTTTTCTACCTGCTTTGTATATTTTTTGTTCTTTTCTACTTCTCATTGTTTTGTGACTTAGTAGTTTTGTGTCATGCAAATTCTTTTTTCTTTCATGTATCTACTCCTCTAGTGACTTTTTATATTTCTATGTGATTTCATGATGGTAATACTCTTTTGTTTTTAACGTAGGGTTGATCTTGTGGTGAATTCCCTCAGTTTCTGCTTATCAGGAAAAGACTTTTTTCTTCTTTTGTTTGAAGGATAATTTAATGGGCCCAGTTTATTGATTGACGGGGTTTATTTTCTTTCAGTGTTTTGAATATATCATCTCATTCTCTTCTGACCTTTAAGGTTTTGCTGGGAAATCTGTAAGTCAAATGGGCATTCCTTTGTATCCTTGTATGTAACTTAATCTTAAAAATAGCAAGAGAAAAGCTATTTGTGACATTATGTACTTTTGACATTATGACTATAATACTGTGGTATAGGTCTATTTTGGTGAGTCTAGTTGGGGTTGTTTGAGCTTCTTACATCTGTATATCCATATCGCTAAAGATTTGGAAAGTTTTTGGTTTTTCTTCACAAAAATTGTTTTTTCAGCACCTTTTGCCTTTCCTCACCTTCTGGAATTACTATAATGCCAATATTTGTTCACCCAGTGATGTCCCATAATTCTCATAGGCTTTCTTTAATTTTATTTTGTTGTTGTTGTTGTCTCACTGAGTTAATTCAAAAGACCTCTCCTCAGATTCAGAAATTCTTTCTTGTGCTTATTCTATTCTGTTGTGGAAACTCTCTATACTATCTTTCATCTCATTCTTAAAATTTTTAGCTCCAGAATTTCTGATTGGTTCTTTTTATTATTTTTATCTCTTTGGTGATTACGTCATTCATATCGTGAATATTTTCCAATTCTTTGTACTTTTTATCTGTATTGCATCTCACTGAGTTTCCTTTGGATCCTTATTTTAAATGTCTTTCTCAGGCATGCCATAGATTTCCTTTAAGTTGAGATCTGTTTCTAGAGAATCATGCCACAATGTTTCTTGTGTCCTTATGTTGTATCTGCACATCTGGTGCAATGTTCACCTCTTCCAATTTTATGAAGTAGCTTAAATAGGAAAATATTTTTGCATTTAGATGGGGTATGCATTTAGTTGGATAGGTGCTTTGTGTTTGGTTACAGGGTAACTCACAAGCATCTGTGTGCTTTATGTCAGCAGTGTCTATGAAGGCATCAATCATACAGACTAAAGCAGTTCTTTGCAGTATACACAAGCTTCCACAGGTGTGTGTTTTCAGGCTCCACAGTCAAGATCTGATGGAGCTGGGGCTTGTGGTGGCTGGCTGCAGTTTCCACAGTCTTGGTGGTGTAAGATGTGGACAAAACTCCTCCAAGGTCCCTCAGAGCCAGCACAGATTATGCCAAGTGGTTTGGCACCAGTGGCCACAGTTCCCAGACAGAAGATTAACAGGACATCATCCACAGAACTCTCAAGATGGAAGGTGGGTGATGCCTGGTCACATGGCACCAGCAGCACTGGTGATGCTGGGGCCTTTGGCAGTGGTAATCATGGACTCAAGCAAGATCTTGGAACATAGAGGGAACTTTCTCGATGCCCTATAGGCAATTACATCTGGTGCTGGGACCTGTCACCACTGTTAACCACTTTTCCTGAAGCTATGGTTTTGTGACTTTTGGCAGCTCTGGTCCAAAGTCCACAGGCAATATAGGAGATGTTCCCTCCATTGTTACTTATCTATAGAGAGCATGTACAGATCACATTTGCACTTGTAGTACTGGTGTCAGTGTTCCTGGAGATGTAGCACATGGGAGAGATCTTATCTAGGTTCCATAGATTGAGCACAATTGGTGCTGAGGCTTTGATATCTGTATTCCTAGATGCAGACATGGATGGGAATGTCCCTACGGCACACAGGGCAAGTGCTGGTGGGGCCAAGGCTTACAGCATTGGTAGTCCTGGAGAACATGAAAGGGGCCTTCCTCCAATTCTCAGGGATAATATTGAGTAGTTTTGAGGCTTTTTGCACCAGCAATTATAGTATCAAGGCCTTGGGCTGGGAAGATCATCTCTAGTTCTCATAGGGTGGTTTTGGAGCTCCTGGTAACTGGGTTCCTCAGTGGGCACTTTCCCATCACCTAATGGACAAGGTACAGGTGAAGCCTGGAGTTTATAACGGGCTACCTTCCCAAGGCTGTGAGCTGGTGAGGAAACCTTCCACAGACAAACAAGGAGCTTATGGCAATGGCACCTGCTTGTTCTAAAGCTGCAGCATACTAATGGGGATGTTTTTTAGCCCATGGAAGGACTACTAGACTAAGCAACTGCTGGCCCTTATGCCAAGATGGCATGTAACAGTGGTCACTGTAGAGTTCTAGTGGACTGGGGAGGCTCTTTGGAGCAGAGCAATCACTTTTAGACCACCCAATTCCCTAAACTATATTTAAATCTTGTAAGTACTGTGAAGTTCTTGTATACTTGCCCGCTTACCCTTTCCCAGTTGTGTTCCTGGACCCTGTCCAGGAACCAGGGTTGAAGTTATGAATTGCTTTGCTCTTTTTTTCTCAAGGCTGTCTTTCTGACTCTCTATGCTTTTTAGGGTTCCTGTCACTTCATTGTTAATTTCCAGAGTTCTCCCTCACTTACTCTTCTGGAAATATATTTCTTCCTTTGCTGCCCTGACTCTTCTCTGTGGCAGGTGCATGCAGAGTACCTTTGTTTATCTTCTGATTTTCGGGAGGGGGGGTGGGTTGTTTGTTTTGTTTTGTTTTAAATGAAAATGTCAATTTCTTATGTATTTGCAGGCGTTCTCAGAGGTAGGTACCATCATTTGTTCAACTATGCTTCCTGCCTCAAGACACATTGCACTGCTATTTCTTAAACTGGTAAGACTTTCTCTCCAAATTTCCACATCACCCTTCCCTTTGCATCCCTCCATTGTCAACTGCAAAGCCACCTCCAAGGCCTCTTTCCTAATCCCCCTCCTTAGACCCACCACACATTCCCACCACTATTAAGTTTCTCCATTGTCTCCCCAAATTTACTACATGAAACAGCTCCTTGATAGGAACTGTTTGCCCTTTCCTCTTTCTAAACTCTAAGCTGCCTGTGAAAGCAGAGATCATTTACGCTGCCTAGAACACCAACACAGAATATTGAAGTAACGTAAGTTCTTCAGAGGCTACTTTGGAAATCGCTCTAATTCTCAAAACATTTGAAATATTTAACTTGCTCTTAGGGTCTTGATCTATGCCACTCTTAGGGTCTTGATCTATGCCTGTAATGCTTTTTTTATTTAAAGAGGATAAATTTTTTTTTTGTAATGAAGCAGATCTATAAAGTATGCATAAATTTTTAACTGTTTCTGAAGGAAATCCAAAAGAAATTCCAGAAATATTCAGAGCAACATTTTCAGTAATGAAAAATAATATGCAGCTTATCCAGGTAACTGAATGACATGCATTGAAAGGTACAAACACTTGTTGTGTTGATCATCAAAATCAGCCTCATGAATCTACACCTTTGTAAATTCATCAAACAGAGCTTGCAGCACAGTGTAACACTGGTTAATAAAACTGTTTGGCCCAGATGGTAAACTATGGATTGAACTTTAGAGAGGGGATTAGTCCTGCTCTTTTAAGCATGAGCACCACATCTCAGTAATTTCAGCATGAGCTACACTGTGCTTGCCAGGGATTGCTGAGCAGCATCCAGCTGCCTTCTCTAACCACCTGCCAACCCCTTTTACCCATAGGCACTTTGGGGAATAAAAAAGACTATAACTGACCAAAGGGGCAAAGTTAACATTCTCTACTGATTCTAACTTTTGGCAAATGTGTTAATGTACCTGATACTGTTCTCCCAAAACCCATCAGAGAGAAAAAAGACAGATGCAGGTAGATTTGTACCCTATTCTTTATGTATGTATGTATGTATATATATATATATATATATATATATATATATATATATATATATGTATACATATACATATAAGTTTTAGGTGGACACAATAGCTTTATTTTTACATTTATGTGGTGCTGAGGATCAAACCTAGTGCCTCATGCAAGCACTCTACCACTGAGCCACAACCTCAGCCCATGTACCCTATTCTTAATCCCTTTAAGATACTCCTTCAGAAGGCAGAGGCCTAGCTATAGAGAGATTGTGTGAAGACATAGGAAGGTCTCTTTCAAAAAAATGACTTTTTGTGTATGTCTTTGTTGAGCAACCTTCAAAAGGCAAACAATGTTAAACAGAATGCCATTCATTGTGCAATTCTTAAGTGTGCTCTACCAGCCTCTCCTAGTACAAGAGGGCAACACAAAGATAAAAATCTGGAACTAATGCACAAGGAAGGGGACTATGAAGTATGAGTTTGTTGGGGGAAGAATTAGTCACAGGATTTTCTTTTGTATATACTTCCTGAATGTAATTAATTAGTCTAAATTCTTGGGGAAAGCTAACTTGGTAAGTGCAAAGCTCACAGTTGCTGCAAAAGAACACAGCTGCTATTTTGCTAATCATTACATACAATTAAAATGATGACAGTTTCTATGACCAAAAGACATACCAGTTTAAGAAATGGCGGGGGCAATGTTTTCCCATGAGATGGGCATGTACATTATATATAAAATTGAGTTTACTGACAATACCTGCTTAAACTAGCCTGAGAGCTATATGTGTTTATCAGTTGCTAGGAGTCTACCCCAACTTTAGTTCCCCATTCCCATCCATCCTAAGATCCAATCTGTGAAGTTCCTTACCAAGTAGCACAGTGCAGGAATAATCTTCAGGTTCCAGCAAGTGCCCAGTAGAGATACAGCATTATCTGGCATTTCTAAGGGAGGAAGAAAAAAAAAAAAAGTCACTGTCCAAAATTCATTCATGGAAACAGCCAGTCCCTGGGTGGTACTGGTGTACTTTCCCACCAGCCAGGCAGGGGTGGGTGATACTCTGTCATTGTTGATTGAATGGATGGTTCTAAATGGACAACTTCCCCCACATTCTCATGGAATCTCTTGCTCCAAACCAAGAAGATGAAGATGGAACACACATACAGCGTAGTAGAAAGATAACAGCAGCTGAGCCCCTGTCATAGCCATGTCATCTGACCATGTTTCCCTTAATTTCCAGGTGGTGCCTGAGCACCATGTAATCATTATCTTCACCGCTTATTCTTGGAAACATTTTTGTACCATATTACTCAGAATAATATGGATTAGGTGCCAGGGCACAGAATGAGAGAACAGCACCTGCATTATAGAGCTTTCTGCTGCCACTCAACTATGATGTCCTATACTAGATATGTTCTCCTTCCTCCACACCTGGGGGTGCCTAAAATGTAATATAAGCTCCCCCCAGTGTGTCTTGAACTTGAGTGAATTATGTTGACAGCTCTTTCATGTACCAATTCAGTTTTACAAATGAGGTCTTAAAAGTCCAGAGCATGGGACTTGCTTATGGTCACAAGTATGGAGGAAGCTTTCCAGGAGAAAGGTCAGATTGTGGGACTGAAGCACTGATAAAAGCTAAGGATACTAAAAAGAAAAAATAGGTTTTAGGACTCAAAGAGGAGCCCATTTTCTGCTCCAACAGCATCCCTATTCTTAGAAGACCATGTTGTCTAGAAAAGAAGGTCAACTCAGAAGGACCCGGGGTTTGCAAAAGAGCTTTAAACTAGCCTGCCGTCTGCTGTGACAGGCCAGGAAGTGAGATCCCAGTCCAAAGAGATGGAAAAGGGCAGCAGGGAAGCACTGGTTTAGAAACTTGCTGCACTGAAAGATTTCACTGTCTCTGAGCTTCCAGCTCAAAAACAGCAAGTATCTCATGCTGCAGAGAAGGTCTAGGATTAGGAAAAAAAGGGGAACTGGTACATTCTCCCTGTCAGCCATGTGCTACATATTTGACATCACTATAAATACACCTGCTACATATTTGGCAGCCTATAAATAGATGTTTCAAGAAGTAACAGGGTATGTGATGAAAAGGCCTCTCACAAGCTGAAGAACTCTGGCCGGTGGATCAGGACCTGATAGAATGTCTATAATCAAAGATTCTAATACAATAGTGTTAATATTGAACTAAAGTCTCTAGTGGAGATCCACAGGGCTCTCTGTCTTGTCCTGTCTTAGTCAACCAATTAAAACTTTTATCCATACTCTCAATAAGACATAGAGCATACATTCATCGGCATATAGAGCTGGGAGACATCCTCTCTGATAATTGCTTTTGTAAACTTAAGATTCCTGGGCCTCCATTTTTGTGCAGTGCTGGGGAGGAACCCTGAATGCATCAGTGCTCTAACTAGCAGCTCTTGAACAAAAATCAGTAGTGCTGGTTAGTCCTGTCTTGCCAAAGAGGGAACTGAAAACCCAGCTTCTTCACAAAGGATGACCGCAGGCTCCTGGCCTGGTGAGATTTGATGACAGAGGCAAAGAGGTGGGGCAGGCAGGGGCTACTATTCCCAACAAGCCCTGCCCCTAGCCTGGTGCACAGGGACACAGAATTTCTGCAGCCTGGAACTGTCATGGAGCAGCAATTAAGTTTGCCAAGGGAAAAGGGAGGAGCAGGTGCAAATGAAAGTGTCTGCACCACAGCACTTCCACTCTGGTTCCTGTCACAGGTGGTATTATGGAAGATGATTTCCAGAGTCTGAGGAAAGCCCTGGCTCAGGGAGGGAAGAGAAGCCTTCCAAGAGTGGAAGAGGCTCCAGGTGGACAGAAAGGCCAGCCTCATGCTGGCCAAGCCTCTCTACCCACCTTCCACTTCTTACCCGCCCTATACTGGAGAAGAGGGATCTGTCTGTACCAAACCTTCCAGTCACCATTCCATGTGCCCCGAAGCATGTACAGTAAGCAACACAGTTTCAAAGCAGCCATTTCTCTTACTTTTTTTTTTTTTTGTCCATTTCCATACCTGCCAGTGCACTGACCAAGAAGTAGGCTGTTGCAAAGAGCTTCTGATTGCTGACCTTATCCTCAGGGCCAGGATGCTCGCCCTGTATCCTGCATCCCACCAGCCGCAGGAAGGCTGTGAGGTCCTGCTGCTGAGGGGGCTTCAGCTCCGCCATTGCCTGTGCTGCCTGCAGGGAGCAGACACCACCAGCCATGTCGTCACACTGCAGGGCAAGGGTAGAAGAAAAGAGGATGCTGTGAAGCCATGGCCGAGCGAGGGTGCCCTCACAGGGGTTCACGCACATGCTGCATGCCCTCTACCTTCTCCCCAGTAAAGCAAGGTGCTGAGCCCTTTCCACATTTTGAAGTTACTCATCCATAGGGTTATTCCTCAAAGAGGGAGTAAGCTGAACCTTACCCATTTACTATCCTTTTACAGGAGACATGTGAGAACTATTGGGTAGAAACTTCTAGATCAGGACAGGATTTATTGATTCAGAGCAGAGACCAAAAACAAGTCATTACAAACAAAACAGATAAGAGGAACATAAAAGCACCATTCCCTCTGGTAATTCAAACTCTAAAAAACGTAGCCCTCTCAGCCTGGTATGTTTCCAGCCAGCCCCAGCAGTTGGCAGGGGTAGGGTGGCCCTGTAAGGCAAGCCAATTCTGACCACCCAGCTCATTCTCCACCCTCAGCCTCCAAGTCCAGACTCAGTTCTGCAGGAGCTGCCCCTACACAGGCTGGCTTCTCCAGCATCTGACAGGCAGCTGATCCTCTGTCCACAGGGGGCCAGCCTGACATTTTCCTCTTGAAAGAAGCTATTTTAAGAAGTAAAAAGCAACAGGCTTTTAAAAACATTTGTGTTCTCCCCAGGGCTAAGCTCTGCACCCTCCAGAATGCAAAGGTGTGCCTGCCGGGAGGTTGAGCAATTTCATTGGTAACTAAACTCTTTCAGCACAATCTAATTTCAAGAAGGAAAAATACCATGAATGCTTTGCTGGAACCATAAAGCATTCAGTCAGTTAATTCCAACTCCCTGCAGAAAGAGAAAAAAAAAGACAAAAAAAATAAAAATGACACTACATAAAAAGATTTCTAAAGCCACAGCTGTGTGTGTGTTGTGCTGGGGAATCAAGTCCGGGGCCAGGCAAGCACTCCACCACTGAACCACATCCCCAGCCTAGCTTCAACCTTTTTAAGTGCAAAAGGTCTAGGCATTTGGAGGGTGGACAGCTGACGGTGAAGGTGTTCCTTCACAAACTGAAACAATGTGGTCAACAACCAAAAAATGCTAGGAGCCACCAGAAGCTATAGGAAACAAGGAATGATTCTCCCCTGGACCTTCCAGGGGGCCCTCCCAACCCCTTGATTTCTGACTTGTGGCCTCCAAACTGTAAAAGAATAAATTTCTGGGTTTTTTAAGCCCCAAATTTGGTCAGTTGTCATGGCAGCCCTAAAAAAAAATCATACATCCCTCTCTGCCTGGTATCAGCTGCCTCCTTTAAAATATTCAAGACTTATTAATAAAACTAAGAAAGCAAATAGATAAGGTTTAGGAGGCTGAAAAGGAGGTGGGGAAACGTACCACAATTTCATTCTATCTCAAGATAGAATGCCTAACAAGTCTAGCCCATGCACATTTCCAGAACAGACAGATAAAACCCTGCCTTGAGATGTCCAGTCTCACCACTTGCTCCAAGACCATGAGGAGTTCCTCATCAAACAAGACCACCAGGAGGAGGTTGTGCAAAGCTTTCTGTTGCTGCTCTGGCAGTTCCACAAAGGGGTGGAAGTTCCTCTCCAGGAGCAGAGACGCTGTGAAAACAGAGCAGACCCAGGATCAGACTGCTGTGCACAGCTCCGCACAGCATGGCGAGGCCTGCTGCTTACTGCTAATTGGTACCCATTCTTCCAAAGCCATTTCCAGCTGCAGTCAGTCATGGAACTCAGAAATAAAGAACATTGAGTTAAACACCACTCCATGTCTTTCAATCACTAAACAAACTCTTAACAGGAAGGGAGAGAGGGAAAGAAAAGAAAGAAAGGAGGCCCAGTTTTGTATTTCAGGCGTCAGCTTAAGTCTTATCAGTTATTTTCTGGAAGTCACTTAGACTTCCCGTTAGCATAACTTCTGTAGCACCAATTCTCAAGGCTGAAATACTAAACATAAGTCAGTGCTTTTACAATACTTCAGAGCCATACAATTTCTAAAATACATTCTTTTTATGTCCTTTCTTTACATTGCATATTTTGTATCCTTTCATATTTAATGCATGATTTTCAAAGAGGCTGGCACCCTATGTTCACAGCAAACAGCTATGCCATGGTCCCCCTCCTTTCCTCCTCCCTGTGTATTGAAGATGAGTTACTCACATCCTCTGCAGGATGCTTGGGAGCCCTTCCCCTTATAATCCTCTTTAAGGTTGTCAAAAGCTTCTAGTAAATTAAGCCCAACAGAGATTTTTAAGGAAAAAAAAAAAAGATTTCATAAAACAATGCATTCATGCATAGGGCTGATACTAATACATAAATGCAACACCTCTGTTGATAAATTCCAGCAAAAAATGGTAGCAGCTCCACAGACACAGAACTAGTAACTGACATTCAAAAACCTTCCTGTGAACACAACTAGGCCTTTGCCAGCCCCAGCCTGAAGAGAAACACTGACTGTCCTCATTAGGATCTGAGACACAAAAGACCAGGCCGGCCCCTACCCCACTCCTGCCCAACATGCACCGCTGCCCACTGCCCCCTAGCTGACTAGAATGGCCAACTCAAAGGTGGGCTTGGGGAAAAGGAAGCAGGGGAAGCCCAGCCCTGGACTGCCTTTCACTTCCCTGCAGTGCAGCTGCTGCTGGGCTGCTAACCCACAACATTCTCTAATAGTCAAAACTCCCACTCATCACCTACCTAGATGGGAAAGACCTACAGGATTTGGCCCATAATGGCATTCTTCCAACACTGACATTCTGTGACAGAATCAACAGGACACAGCAGAGCCTGTTGAGTCTCTCTTCTTATCTACCAAGTCAGAGTATATTCTGAGCCATTCCTTGCTTTTGCCACAGCTCTTACCTAACCACTTGTTTCTCCTTTTCCTTGCCCATCTCCTCCTTCTACTGCAACAAAAAAGAAACCAGCTTTTTAAAACACAACATGGTGAAGAGAAAAAGGAACTGCTGCAGGCACCTCCCGAGTCCTGCCCCTCTCCCCCTGGCATCATGTGGCTCTGGCCATGTAGAGAAAGAGCCTCTGAGACAGCACTGTGCAGTACTGACAAAGTGCTGCTTGTCTTGGCGATGAAGCCTGAAATATAATGAAACAGATGAAAAACTTGGGTCTTTCTAGCTGTTCTTAGTAGTCAGCAGTCTTCCATCATTACAATGAAAGAAAAATGCCAGGCCCCGGACTGCTCCAGTCCTCAATCTCCTCCTACCCCTACCCACCTAGGGTCATTCTTCCCATAATTTCTTCAATACATGGCGCCCAAGATCTGGCCTTCCCTAAGATCTAACCAAGGGGGGTTCAGAGGATTTAGAGGCAGAGATGCTCCCTTTTTAAAGATTTTTTGTGAGTCAGTGAGGAGTCACTGATCCTCAAGGACACATTACAAGGCCACATCCTATACCTCGGGATACAGGATTTGCTTAGCTATCAACTAGCCACAAGGCAATACCCACCCACTGTGAATACCTTGTTTTGAAACACTTAACGGCCCATCCTGGGAAGACTTCCCATGCCCAGTATCTGGCATGTCGGCAAATGCAAACTCTCGAAAAACCAGGGGGTCCAGGTAGATGGAGTCAATTCTCCTCTCGTGCTCGAAGCCACCGTGCTTCCCTTGGAGGAGGCAAAACTCTACAGTGCAGGAGAAAAGGACAAGCCAGACAGCAGGTCAGCCCAGCTGTAGCACATCTTAGACCTGCCTTGACCCAACTCAGGCTGGGGCAGAAAACATGTCCACCTTCCCCACAAAACCCACCTTATACACCTTATGCTGCTAGACCCAAAACTCAACACTCCCTTCAGACACAGGAGCAATGGCTGTTCCTCACAAAGCCTTCCAGAGTGGAGTCTCCAAAAGGCAGGAAGCAAGCTTCCACAGGAATGCTTCCTTATCTTGATTTGAACAATCTCTGAACAAATGCAATCCACCATGTATGAAACAACTGGAGAAATTTGAATACTCATAATATTAAAGAATTACTATGAGTACATTTAGGTGCATAAGCAGTTATATGGCTATGTCTTAAAGGAGTCCCAACTTCTCTTTATTAATGAAGGGAAGGATCTCTGGCATGAAAAAAGAAACTACTGACATAAGAGGACATGTTTATATGAATCTATACAAGTCTTTTTTAAAAAGACTTATTGCTTAAAGGTACTGGAATATTTATAGATGAAACAGTAAAATGTCTCCAATTTGCTTCAAATCAATCCAAAAAGCAGGGAGGTGGTAAAGTTTTGGGGGAAAACATGAATTGTCCAGGTTATTAGCTCTACTTTGGATCATAAGTGAAATTTCTGTAATAGGAAGGTTTGCTTTAATAATAAAAGAAATGTTTCCAGAAACACTTCCATATTGAGAACTCAGCTAAAGCATCTAAGCTGTGGGTAAAAATAGCAGGTATTGTGTTGTTATGTTTTTGCTAAGCAAAATCAGTGCACACACTCAAGAATCTGGGTTCCCTCTATGCTTCTATTTCGTAATTGGGGTGCTTAGAGGCCATGGCGTGAACATGTGGCTGGGCCTGGAAACAAACATCTTAGGTTTGTGGCTAAGAACCTCACAAACATCTTAGGTTATATAAGAAAAAGACAGATGGACAAGAGTCAAGCCATGAATTCACCTGCTATGAATTTTACATGACACAGAGCCTCCATGAGGAGACGAAGAACCCAAAGAAAGTTACACCTGAGTGGTTTTGTGTTCTTGTGATGCAGAGGGAGAGTCATGGAGAAGCAGGACAGGACAAGGAAGCCGAGCGGTGCTTCAGACCCTCTTTCTGGGTGGCTGCCTCTCCCTGCTCCAGGAGAGATCTTTCCTCGCTTTATCCCAGGCTTCCCAGGAGATGGGCACTGAGGCCACAGTGATGTTCTTGCCTCTGACATTTCTTGAAACTCTTTCAAGATATTTCGGGGTCTTGTATCTTAAGCCCCATCACAGTGAAAAAGAACCAGGAAAAGCCTCCTAGGTGAAGCCATGCCTAAACAGCCACAGATCGGCTCAGAAGGAGCTCGGTGGGCAAGGAGTGGAGGCACGCCCCAGGCCCCAGATGGGAGGGGCAGCCAGCACAGGCTGGGGAGTGGGTTCCAGGATGTGGACTAACACTGGGGGACATCACTAGATGGTGGACTAACACTGGGGGACATCACTAGACAGGTGGTGCTGGTGATGAGAGCGAAAGCTGGGAACACAGGCTGTGGCCGACTTCATGTGTGGGACAAAGGGAGCTACAGAGGGTGTTTGAGCAGGTGAATGAAGTGATCCGATTTTTATGTTAAAATAATCCTATTAGTGGTACTGCTAGGATGGAACAGATGGAGCTAGATTCAGAAAAGCCAGTTAGGAAAGAGTAGCAGTGCAGGTGGTGTGGCTGGGACAGGAGTCAGACTTCTCATTGTCTTAAATGACAAACAGAGTCCCAGCCCAATGTCATCTCACCAGAGGAAGGGAGGTGAGAGACACCTCTTAAGGGCCCTCAGGGTGATAAGGCTGAATCAGAAAGTTCTGTGGCAAGGGTGACACAAACATGGGTCAGAGAGAGAGAGAGAGAGAGAGAGAGAGAGAGAGAAGCAGAACCTGTTCCCAGTCAGGCAGTGAATTACCAGAACATCACATCAGTAGGATCACCAAAGGCAGAGGGAAAAGGTCCCTGGAGCTCCCACCCAGGCCAGGTGTGGGAAAGGAGCCAAAGGAAGGGCCCGAGGTGTCCCCAGGGTGCCTCTTCCCAGCAGTACAAAGAGGAGTTTATTTTAAAAGACAGTGGAAGCCAGCAAAGAGACAAAGCTTGAAACTGAAATGTAAACAAGACCCAGACCAGACACGGCTGCACACACACAAGCACAGAGTCCAAGAAGAAGGAAGCCCCCCTAGGAGCAACAGGACTCCCCAAAGTGCTGCAAACACTGGACCGGCAGGCACCAGGAAGGCGCTTGTGTACCTAAGTCCCCAGCATGCTTATGGACATCTTCTCCCATGAGCCAAAATTTCAAAAGTCCTTACAAAAATGATACATTGTTCATAATCATCAAGATATGGAAATAATGTCTATTGATGAATTAAAGGATAAAGAACATGTGGTAGAGATTACACAATAGAATAGTATTCCGCCATAAAAGAAAATAAAATCCTGCCATCTATGACAACATGGATGAATCTGGAGAGCATTATAAACCAGATATAGAGACAAACACTGTATGATCTCACTCATATGTAGAATCTAAAATAATCGAACTCACTGCAGCAGAGAATAGAAGAGTGGTTGTTAAGGGCTTGGAGGTGGAAGAAATGGAGAGAGAGTGGTGGAAGGGTGTCCAGTTTAGTTACAGATAAGTTCTGGAAATCGAACACACAGAATGGTAACAACAGTGAATAATGGTGCTTTGTTAGCCAACACCTGGAATCAACTTCAATGCCCAGTAACAAAAAGAATGGGTGAAGAAAATGTGGTACAACTACGCAATGGAATACTGCGCAGCCATTAGAAAGAATGAAATCCTGTCATGTGAGGCAGGGTAGATAAGCCTGAAGGACATTATGCCGAGTTAATAAGTCAGACACAGAAAGACAAACACCACATGAGCACTGTCACTCCTGGCCACTCTTGTCCCCTCTACCTGCCACACAGGCTCCCACCCTGTGCTCCCCTCACATCATTCTGGAAGCAAATCACAGACATTTTACCATTGCATTCTGTGAAATTTCAGGATAATTTAAAAAGTTTTTACAAACATACCCCTAACATCATCACCAGACCTAAAAAAGTTAACAATGTGTTAACCATTTGCTTATTCATGTCCCCAAGAAGCTGTAAGAGGTTACAACATGACCTCTCCTTGGGACCAAGAGGGAAGGACCATGAGCATCTAAGATAAGCCGACATTACTAAAACTAAAACCTTATTTTCTTAGAACAATAACAATGACACACTTGTGATCAGCAGAGGAAGGTCAAGTTTAGTCTTTCTGGCTTTATACTGGGGCAGGGAAGGTGGAACGGAAACTATGAGGATGATATTAACAGCCAAGGTGGAAGTTAACAGGTGACCCAGGCACACTAGAGTTTAATCTTCACCGAAGCCTAAGAGGGAACCCTTTCCCTTTATAGGGTTGGGTAAGCTGCAGCTCAGTGGGATGCACAGACGGCCAGAGACCTCACCAGAGGTCATGGTGTCGGGTCAACACCCCGTCCGTCTGCCTACAGAGCCCATGTTCCTATCCCTCTGCCCTGTGAGGGGACCTGGCCCCATGCTGACATTTGGCGGAAGAGGCGGCACTGCTCTGGGCCTCCCTCACCAAGCCCCCACACAGTGCTGCCCACTTCACCAGGACCCAGATATGGGACACTCCCAAACTCCTCTGCTATCTCTTCCCTCTCTCGCTATTGATGCCCAAAGCAGAAGGGGATCCTCTACAAGAATTTACCCCAAAGGAACACAGGGGGGTGGGGAGTGGGGGTGGTCACACAGCATCCTTCAGAGGCAGCACTCACCAAAGCGGCCATCCAGCTCCACATACAGTTCAATGATTCCATACGCAATGGTGGTGGCAGCTGGGATCTCCAGCACCACGTTGGTGTCCTTGGTGACATTCCCATCCTCCATTGCTGACACCTGTGGGCAAGAGCACAGACTCTGACACTCCCTGACTCCTTTCTGCCTCCCTACTGCGTGCATCCTCTTCTACAAGGGGTGCTAAGACAAGATCCATGGAACTTAGTAGGAATGGGCACTGGGCTGGCATGGATAAGGATCTAATCCTTGTCGGCATCATGATGTTTAACACATATTCCCCAGTCAGTGGCTAACTGACTGCGGCACAAAAGTGCACAATAACCTCAAGTCCTGGATCCAGCAGTGACTGAAGCTGGATCGCCACAAATATGGCAACTACACAGGCCAAGAAACTCTCATTCACTTGAGTTGTATTTCTGTCAACTTACTAACAAAGTCTCTACCCAAAGAGGTCCCTGACCATGGTCTCCATGGCTAGGACCAAACCAGCTGCCCAGGACTCGGTCCCTTCAGCCCCTGGCCTTACACACCTGCACCGTCTTGGTCTGGATCCCCACCATGCCACCGCACTTCTCCTCGATCTGAACGTGCTCAGATATCACACACTTCTGTGTCGTCACGATCTTCTGTATCAGGACACACAGGACCTCATTCCTCCTCTCCAGCACCTGCTGCAGCACTGGGTTTTTCAGATTTATTGTTCTGAAAAAGAAAAGTGGTCATGAGTGACCTAGAGCCTCGGGGAGGTGTGAATTTCCTCCTCTAACACAGATGGCGGCTGAGAGCAGACAGGTGACAACCAGCTTTGTTGATTTCCTGGTGATAAAGAAGGCAGGTCACCCAGAAAGGCATCCAGCAGCCTCTCCTGAGGCCACCTCACACATGCTCCAGCCACCTTCTTGCGTTCACTATGAGACACTCAGAACAAAGCCACTGTTTGAAACTGTGGGCCTTTTAACTAGGTCAGGAGGACATTTCCACATCACCTCCTTCTTAAAAGCCTTCAGTGCTACACCTGTCCTACACTCACCCAGGCGAGGAGGCCTCATGGATCTGGCCCCTGTCCCCTGTCCTGTGCAGACCTCCCCCCCTCACCCCGCGCAGCCTTCTCTCTGTGCTTTAAACACATCAGGCACATGACCAGCCACAGCCCTGGCACCACGTCCCCCAGCTGTTGCATCTCACTGACGCACTGCCACCTCCTTGGGGAGGTATTCCCAGTGCACTCTGCCTACAGAAGCGCCCCACTCAGGTGATCACAGCCTAACACCACTTCTCTAGAGAGTAAATTTCCATACAGTTATTTTTCTAGCTCACTCCTTTATTTGCTCATGGCCTGCCCCTCAGTCTAGAGTGCACACTCCAGAGGTGGCCCCATGCTCCCTGTGCACTGCTTACCTCAGGGCTGGATTAGCACTCAGTACACAGGAAGGGCTCAATATTTTTAGCAAAAGTGAATGAAGAAAGCATGTGGGTTTTTCCTCTTTTTGCTTTAAGGAACAGGTACAAGAACATGGATGCTTCCGTGCGTGAAAGAGACACAATATATGGCAGATGGAGGAGAAGGAGGGTTTGTACTTTGGCTTAACACATGGAGGGCAGGTGGATCTCTTCCCTTTTGCAGCATTGCAGTGGCCAACATGAAGTTCAATCCCTTTGTGACTTCTGACAGAAGCAAAAACCATGAAAGGCATTCTTAAACTCCTTCTCTCACCCACGAGAGGATCATGTCTTCCCCTCTTTCCACAGAGCCAAGACAAAAGTACCCAAAGGAAAGGGTGATGAATTTGAGGTTGTGTGAGGACACTGGAAAGGTCAGCAAATTGGCAAAGTGGTCCAGGTTTACAGGAAGAAATGTGTCATCTATATTGAACAGGTGCAGGGAGAAAAGGCCAGTGGCACAACTGTCCCTAAGGGCTTTTACCCAGCAAGGTGGTGATCCTGGGCTAAAACCGGACAAAGGTTACAGAAAGATCCTTAAACAGAAAGTCAAAGTTTTCCAAGTAGGAAAAGGGCAAATAGACGAGGAACAAAATGACCTTATATACAACTTTCACTTCAAACTGGTAAATTGTAAAGGAAAAACTATTTCCAGGAGAGTGAGGAAGAACTCTGGAAATTAGCATAAAACTGATGGAAACCCTTAACAGCAGAGAGAGCGAGAAGACAACCTAGAGGAAAAATAAAACTAAGCTATTTGCAATTTCAATACCAACTCCCACCCGGGTGCCCAACACTATGGGGTGTCAGGAAAGTGTCAACAACCAGATCACAGCATCAGACCAGCAGTCCTGACCACAGGAGAATTCCACCATCCTTATAAGCTTTAAATCCAATTTGGAGAGCTCCCTGGTCTAAAGTAAACTTCTCTGGGGCTGAATGTGATGGTGCACGCCTGAAATCCCAGCTACTCAGCAGTAGGATCCCAAGTTCAAGGCCAGCCTAGCAACTTAGCAAGACTCTGTCTCAATATAAAAATAATAAAGGGATGGGGTGAAGAGAGTGGGGATGCAGCTCTGTGGCAAACTGTCCCTGGGTTCAATCCCCAGTGCTGAAAAATAAAGTAACTATTCTGTTCCAAAGAAGGAACCTACTTTGAGGTTCCCCCAACCCCTAGAACTCAAATTACTACAACAGCCACTGCTGATGCTGTCTTGCTTTAAGGGTCTTGCAGCCAGTTACCTGAACCCATCAGAAGCTATGGGCCAATATCCATCCCACTGGGCAAAGGGCAACATCCTCAGCATCCTGCAGCCTCAGGACCAGGGGCTGCCATACCTCAGGCATGATTTCCATCCACAGTTTTCTCATGGGAATTAAGAATGGTCTCCTCTCTAGCCCACAGCCTTGGGACCATAGCTACTGGTACAGAAAGCTCAGCATCACATAAGCTTATTCCCAAGAACCAAAGGTCCCATCCCTGTTCTACAGGACAGTCGCTACAAAGACCACATGACTTGTTCCCACCAGAGATTGACCTGTGAGATCTAGGGATTTTCCCACCCATATCCTGAAGATCCAGAACCACAGATCAAAGACAAAATCCCCAGTACCACCCATGCTCAACAAACAGGACGTGGGGAAGATCTCCCCGACATGCTACATCTCCAGAAATGTAGATAGCAACATCACAAACCCCCAAATTATCTGCATGTTCCCTGGAAGACATAGAAAATGTCCCCAACACAGTCCATGGACTTCAGACCAAAAGCCCTGGTACCATTCATGCTTGGCCTCTGGGACCATGACAAAGAGGTCATCCGGGTCCCATAATTCCAGGAATGTGGGTAACAGTGCTAGAAGTTTCAACTGCAGTAAGTAACCCCATGGAACACAGGGAAGGTCCCCTTTATGTTCCCAGCATCACCAGTGCTCATCTCAAGAAACCTGGGGAAGCTTCTTGCTGTGGCTTCTGGAATCCCGTGGCCAGGCATCTCCGACTTCATCATAAGACTCCGAGAGAAAGTTTCTTTCATACCCTCTGGCTGGGGGAATGTTGGTTGCCACAACACTTGGTATCACTCATGCAGGCCCTGAGGGACATGGGGACAGTCCTCTACCCATCTCACCCCACCAGGACGGTGGTAGCTGTCACTACAAGCCCCAATGCCATTAGCTCTTGACACTGTGGAACCTGAAGGCACATACATTTGGAAGTCTGTGTCCACTACAAAGTTATACTCCTAACTTCACAAACCACTTTAGCCTTCAGAGACACTGCTGACATGAATCACACAGATGCTTGTGAGTATCCTGTAACCAAACACAAAGCACCTGTCCAAATGAATCTTATACTCCATCTCACATAAAAGTATTTTGCACAAAAACTGCTTCATAAAATTGAAAGAGGCAAACATTGCACCAGATGCATGGACACAACATAAGGACACGAGAAACAGGAAACGAAGCATGACACCACAAAGGGAAACAATGACTCTCCAGAAGTGGATCTCAATTTGAAGAAGTCTATGGCATGCCTGAGAAAGAACTTAAAATAAGGATCTGAAAGAAATTCAGTGAGATGCAAGAGAATACAAATACACAACACAAAGAGATGAGAAAAATATTCAGGACATGAATGAGAAAAAATGCAAAGAAATAGAAATAGTAAAAAGAAGCCAGACATGGTGGTACACAGCAACATGACAGGAGGATCTCAAGTTCATTACCACACTCAGAAACTTGGTGAGATCCTGTCTCAAAAAGTAAAAAAGGACAGGGGATGTAATCAGTGGTGGAGTGATCCTAGATCCAATCCCCAGTACAGAAAAATAAAATTAAACAAAAAAAAGTAAAAAGAACTACTGGGAAGTATTGGAGCTAAAATTTTAATCAATAAAATGAAAAAAAAACATAATAATGTACACACTGGGTACAATTGTGCACACCACCATAATCCCAGCAATTTAGGAGGCTGAGGCAGGAGGATCTCAAATCAAAACCAGCCTCAGCAACTTACTAAGACCTTGTCTCAAAACAAAAAATAAAAAGGGTTGTGGATATAGTCCAATGATAAAGTGCTCCTGGGTTTAATCCCTGATACCCTCCCACACTCACACAAATGTACATAACAGACTAGGAAAAAACAGAACAAAAAATTTCTGAACTTGAGAATAAGTTTTTAGAATTTACACATTCAAATTAAAAAAAAAGCAGTGGGGGGGGGTGGGTGTGGGGGGGGGGGAGGAGGAAAAGAAAGAATTAAAAAGAATGAAAAAAGCCTGCAAGACTTATGGGATACATTAAATGAACACATGTTCACATTAGGGGAATTCCAGAAGATGAAGAAAAGGTAAAAGACATTTAAAACTAATTTCTAGCCCCCAAACTTCTCAAGTCTTTAAAGACATATGCACATCCAGATATAAAAAGTTCAAAGGATCCCAACTAAATTAAACCAAAATAAACCTTCACCAAAGCATATAATAATCAAAACTACAAGGCAGCTGGGCACAGAAGCTCACACCTGTAATCCCAGTAGTTTGGGAGGCTGAGGCAGGAGGATCTTGAATTCAAAGGCAATCTCAGCAATTTAGTAAGGCCCTAAGCAATTCAGTGAGACCCTGTCTCTAAATAAAATATTTTTTAAAACTAGGGATGTGGGTCAGTGGTTAAGCACCCCTGGGTGGAGGAGGAGGAGGAGGAGGAGGAGGAGGAGGAGGAGGAGGAGGAGGAGACAAAGAAAATCCTAAAACAGCAAGAGAAAAGCACTGCATCAGATATGAGCGAAAACCCATTAGACTTAGAGTAGCTATTTCAGCAGAAATCTTGATGGTCAAAAAGAATAGAATGGGATGGTGCATTTAAAATACTAAAAGGAAAAAATTGACAACATTAATACTATAGCCAGCAAAATTACCCTACAAAACTGAAGAGGAAATAGTTTATCCCAGTTAAGCAAAAGCTGAGAGAATTCATCACTATAAGAGAAACCCTACAAGAAATACTTGAGGAAGTTCTACACTGGAAATGAAGGGATAATAACTAAAAACACATGAATATAAGAAACTCACTATGAGAACACACACAAAAAAGGAAAGAATCAAACCTTAGCAGGACAGAAAACTATAAAATCACAAAAATAAATGAGAGGTGAAAAAGAATAACACTTAAAAACAAGTAGGATATACAATTAACAAAATGACAGGAGGAAGCTCATATCTTTTAGTAATAACATTGAATATAGATGGATTGAATTCATCAATAAAAAGATATAAACCAGGCTGGGGATGCAGCTCAATGACAGAGCACTGCCCAACATGTGCAAGACTCTGGGTTTAGTCACCAGTATCATCAAAAAAAGCAGGGAGAGGGAGACAGAGAAGACAGATTAGGTGGTGAATTAAGAGAAAGAGAGAAACAGAGGGGTGAGGGAGAAAGAAAGAGACCAACTACATGCTTTTTACAAGACACATAGGCTAAAAGTGAAGGATTAGAAAAAGATTTATCATACAAATATAAACCAAAGTGAGCAGAAGATTCATGCTCACATCAGATAAAGCAGGATTTAAATCAAGAACTAAAAAAGAGACAAGAAGGTCATTCAGTATATGTTGATGAAAAGATCAATTCAGCAAGAAGAAAATTGTAACTATATATGCACCCAACATGGAGCCACCCAAATATATAACATAAATAGTAATAGATCTAAAGAGAGTGAGAGGAGAGTGAGAGAGACTCTCTAATACAATAAAAGTTCAACACCCATTTTTCTCAATAGTAGTTCATCCAGACAGAAAATAAAAAAAGAATCTGAGTTGAGCCAAATCACAAGGCAAATGGACGTAAAGGAATGTATAGAATGTTTTCATCCAACAGCAGCAGAATAAAACAACAAATCAACAACAAAAGGCTAGGCAAGGTGGCACATGCCTGTAATCCCAGCAGCTTGGGAGAATGAGGCAGGAGAATCTCAAGTTCAAAGCGAGTCTCAGTAACTTAGCAAAGCCCTAAGCAACTTAGTGAGACCCTGTCTCTAAATAAAATATAAAAAGGGCTGGGAATGTGGTTCAGTGGCCCCTCGGTTCAATCCCCGGTACCAAAACAAACAAAAACAAAAACAACAAAAAGAATGGAGTGCATATAAATACATGACAGTTGAAGAAGACCCTCATAAATGTCCAATGGGCAAATCAATTAAATTAAAAGGGAAATTTTAAAATTCCTAGAAATAAATGAAAATGACAACAGCACAACATATAAAATCAGAAATGAAAAAAAGAAGACATTTCAATTGATATCACAGACATAAAAAAGGATCAAAAGAAACTACTATAAACAATTGTGCTAAAAACAATAAACCCTAAATAACTACATTCCTGAACTCATAAAACCTACCAAAATTTAATTAACAGGAAATAGAAAAATCTAAATAGACCAATAATGAGTAATGACATTAAAGTCTCCCATCTAAAAAAAAGTCCCAGACCTAATGGCCTTACTGCTGAATTCTATAAACATTCAGAGAAAAATGAATTCTAATTATACTTAAACTATTCCCTAATAGTTTAAGTTTATTCCCAGAAATCAAAATGGAAGAAACTCTGCAAAACCCTTTTGAGGCCAACATCACACTGAAACCAAAAACCAAAACAACAAAAAATAAAACTACAGACCCGTATCCTGATAAACACACATGCAAAAATTCTCAAAAGAATATCAGCCAACTGAATTCAACACATCAAAAAGATCACATACCATGACCAAGTTCAATCCATCCCAGGAATGCAAGGATGGTTCAACAAAGGTAAGCCAGTAAGCATAATACCACACATCAGCACAATGAAGGAAAGAAATCATGTGCTCATTTCAACAGGGGCACAAAAAGCATTTGATAGGATTCAGCATCCTTTCATGATGAAAATCCCAACAAATAAGGTTTGAGAGGAACAGTCCTCAAAATACTAAAGGCAATATATTAAAAAACCCATAGCCAATATCATACTGACTGTGGAAAAGTTGGAAGCACTTTCTCCAAGATGGGAAAAATGATTATGATGGTAAAGGCGAGGATGTAGCTCAGTACTAGACCCTAGCAAGTGCAAGGCCCTGAATCTCCAGGGTTTGATCTCCAGTATGTGGAAGAAAGTATTTAATAAAATACTGGAAGTCTAGCAAGAGCAATTAGGCAAATAAAGAAATAAAGAGTCTCCAAATTGGAAAGAAAGAAGTTAAAACTATCCATGTGTGTGGGTGACATGATTTTATACACACACACACACACAAACAAAAAAAAAAAAAAAAAAAAAAAAACCACTAAACATCCAAAAGAAGCAGTTAGAACTGATAAATTCAGTTAAGTTTCAGGATGCAAAAATCAACATACAAAAACAGTAGCATTTTAAAAATACACAAATAATGAAATTGCTAAAAAAAGAAATTAAGAAAGCAATCCCATTTACAATAGCTACAAAAAATTAATTTAACAAAGGAGGTGAAAGATTTCTACAATGAACACTATAAAATACTGATGAAACAAACTAGAGAGGACACAGAAAAATGGAAAGATGTACCCAATTTGTGGATCCAAAGAATCTATATTGTTGAAATGACCACACTGCCCAAAGTGATGTATGGATTTGAAGCCATTCCTATCAAGAAGGTCAGTGATTCTCTTCACAGAAATAGAAAAAAAATAATCTCAATTCCTATGGAACTGCCAATACAATCCTGAGAAAATAAATAATATTGATGGAGGCATCATAACAGCTAACTTCAAAACACTCTACAAAGGTATAGTATCTGAAACAGCATGGTACTGGCATAAAGACATGTGTAGACCTGTGGAATCAAGAACACAGAACTTAATCCACATTTGTATAGCCAACTTATTATTGACAAAGGCACACTGAAGAAAAGACAGTCTTTTCTATAAATGGTGCTGACAAAAATTCCTTATGCATATACAGAAGAATGAAACTGAATCCCTTCCTCTCACTTCATGTCATTGGTGTAGGCCATGATTTTTTATATAGGACTCCAAAGACACAGGTAATAATAGTAAAAAGAGAAAAGAGATTATATCAAACTAAGAAGCTTTTACACAGCAAAGGAAATAACCAATAGAATCAAGAGACGACCTATAAGTGGGAAAAAATATTTGCAAACTAATCACCTGACAAAGGTCAGATATCCAAAATACACAAGGAACTCAAAAAGCTGAACATCATAAAAACAAACATTAAAGAATTAAACAGACACTTCTCAAAAGAAGACATACAACTAGTACATTAAAAAATTTCACAATCCAACTAATCGTAGTTACAATACCTGTTGTCAAAATGACAAAACAAAAAAATTGCAGGCAGGGATATAGAGAAAAGGGAACTCATATACTGTTGGTGAGAATGTAAAATTAGTACAGCCATTTTAGAAACTGATATGGAGATTCCTCAAAAAGCTAAAGAGAACTACCATATGATCTAGCAGTTCCACTACTGGTACATATTCAAAGGAGATGAAACCATTACATGAAAAAAATACTTGCACTCCCTTGTCTATTGTAGTACTGTTCATAACAGCTACAATATAGAATCAACCCAGATGCCCTACAGTGAATGAAAGGAAAAAGAAAATGTGGTCTACATACATAATGGAATACTACCCAGCCATAAAACAGAATGAAATTCTGTCATTTGCAGCAACATGGCTGGAACTGAAAATCATTATGTTAAGTGAAATAAGCCAGAAACAGAAAGACAAACACGTGTTCTCACTCATTTGTGGTAACCAACACACTGAAGAATGGAATGGACTAATGAAGGGTGAGGGGAGGAGGAACAGAAAGAAGTTCACTAAGGGGAATCAAAACTGTGAGCAGAAGAATTACTTTTAATTCTTCTTTAGCAAAGTAGGGTAACTACTGGTTAAAACAACCTACATTTCAGAATGACCAGAAGAGTACAAAATTCCCAACATATCAAAATTGTTAATATTTGAAGAGATGGACATGCCCTTTTCCCTGATTCGATCATCATACACTGTATACATGCACTGAGTTACCACATTAAACCTCATAATGATGTACAAATTAGGTCTCAATAAAAACAAAAAATGAAGAGGCTATACTTTTTCCAGTGTATCGTTTTTGGCACCTTTGTCTAGTATGAGATAACTGTATATATGTGAGTTGGTCCCTGTGTCTTCTCTTTTGTACCATTGGTCTACATGTCTATTTTGGTGCCAATAACATGTTGTTTTTTTGTTCCCATTGCTCTGTAGTATAGTTTAAGGTCTGGTATTGTGATGCCTCCTGCTTCACTTTCCTTGCTAAGGATTTCTTTGGCTGTTGTGGGTCTCTTATTTTTCCAAATGAATTTTACGATTGCTTTTTTAAGTTCTCTGAAGAATGGCACTGGAATGTTAATAGGAATTGTATTAAATCTATATAACCTTTTTGGTAGTATGGCCATTTTGATAACATTAACTCTGCCTATCCCGGAGCATGGGAGATCTTTCCATCTAAGGTTGTCTTCAATTTCCTTTTTTAATGTTCTGTAATTTTCATTGTAGAGGTCTTTTACCTCTAGTCTCTTCAACTAATAGTACTGGGAAAACTGGAAATCCATATATAGCAAAGTGAAATTAAATCTCTATCTCTCACCATGCACAAAACTTAACTCAAAGTGGATCAAGGACCTGGGAATTAGACCAGAGACCCTGCACCTAATGGAAGAAAAAGTAGGCCCAAATCTTCATCATGTCGGATTAGGCCCTGACTTCTTTAACAAGAATCCTAAAGCTCAAGAAATAAAATCAAGAATCAATAAATGGACGAATTCAAACTAAAAAGCTTCTTCTCAACAAAAGAGACAATCATTGAGGTGAAGAGAGAGCCTACAATATGGGAGCAAATTTTTACCACATATACATCAGATAGAGCACTAATCTCCAAGATATATAAAAAAGTGAATACCAAAAAAACAAACAACCCAATCAATAAATGGGCTAAGGAACTGACACTTCTCAGAAGAATAAGATATACAAGCAATCAAAAAATATATGAAAAGGTGTTCAACATCTTTAGTAATTAGAGAAATGCAAATCAAAACTACTGTAAGATTTCATCTCACTCCAGTCAGAATGGCAGTTACAAGAATTCAAGGAATAATAAGTGTTAGAGAGGATGTGGGGAAAAAGGTACACTCATACATTGCTGGTGGGACTGCAAATTGGTGCAACCATTTTGGAAAGCAGTGTGGAGATTCCTCAGAACACTTGGAATGGAACCACCATTTGACCCAGCTATCCCACTCCTCGGTCTGTATCCCAAGGACTTAAAATCAGTATACTATAGTGGCATAACCACATCAATGTTTATTTCAGAAAAATTCACAATAGCTAAATTGTGGAACCAACCTACATGCCCTTCAATAGATAAATGAATAAAGAAACTGTGATACACACACACACACACACACACACACACACAATGGAATATTACTCAACATTAAAAGAGAATAAAATATGGCATTTGCAGGTATATGGATGGAGTTGGAGAATATCATGCTAAGCAAAGTAAGCCAATCCCAAAAAGCTAAAGGCTGAATGTTTTCTCTGATTAGTGCAGGCTGATCTATAATGGGGGGAGGGGAGGCGGCAATGGGAAGAATGGAAGAACTTTGAATTGGGCAAAGCGGGGTGCAGGGAAGGGTTATGGAGGTAGTAAAGATGGTGGAATGAGATGAACATCATTACCCTAGGTACATGTATGATTGCATGAATGGTGCATCTCTACACCATGAACAACCAGAGAATTTAAATGTTGCACTCCATTTGTGTATGATGAATTGAAATGCATTCTGCTGTCATGTACAACTAAGTAGAGCAAATAATTTTTTTTTAAAAACATGATGCACTCTACATACTACTATATGAGAAATTCTGATCTCCTAAGCTACTGCAGCTAATGGGTCTAGAAGGTGGAGCTCAGGGTGGAAATTCAGACATAGGACTCAAGACAAACTGAATAAAACCAAATTTATTACATCTTACAATTTTTCCCACTCCTTTTGGGGAATTTTAAAAATAATTAGTTTTACTTTTGAAAAATAATCATCTAAAAATATATTATCATTCAATTACGTGGAGTTTCTATGCCATTTGTGAGTTTGTTTTAATGTGTTATCTCAGTTCCATCCTCTGAAAATGATTACAATAACCTATGATATATTTCAAAATGACTAAAAAAGTACTGAATACACAATACATAAAACGTTTGAAGAGACAGGAATGCCTGCTATCCTGATTTGACTACCACACACTATACACACATATTGAATTATCATAAAGATATATAAATATTATGCCTCAATTAAAAAAAAGGTAGCTTGGGGCAGCGGTGTACCCCTATAGTCCCAGCAGCTCAGGAGGCTGAAGCAGGAGGATCTCGAGTTCAAAGCCAGCCTCAGCAAAAGCAAGGTGCTAAGCAACTCAGTGAGACCCTGTCGCTAAATAAAATACAAAATAGGGCTGGGGATGTGGCTCGGTGGTTGAGTGCCCCTGAATTCAATCTCCAGTACCAAAAAAAAAAAGTAAAAAAAAAAAGGACCAATATCCATCAGCATACACTATAGAGCAGATGTACATTCAAACCAGTCATTTCTAACATTCTTTTTCTGCTAGTATACAAAGTTCCATCTTCTAGCAGATCATGGGAAATCGATTCGGTTGAGTACAGTTAAGGTGCTGGCTCACGCCCATTTGAACACACACATCAGAAGCAGCATCGCTGGCTACAATCCCTTCATCAAGGCAGAGGAACTACTGGAGTGGGCTGTTAGGACTCAGATCTGACTGCCAGGTTGGAAATTGCTGTACCATTAAGTGCCCTCAACAGAATCCACTAAAACAGAAAAACCTCAGCCTAGACCACCCAAGCTCCATTGCTTAAAATCCCCGCCTCCCTCCAGAACCCATTCCAAACACCAAAAGAGGGGAAGAAAAATGTACCTTCTGCGTCTGACAGGACAGTCCTGGAAGGCTTGCTGGGCACTGCTGAGCGCCCGCAGGATCCCTGAGGGGTCAGCCCCACCTGGGAGCAGGGAGCAGAAAGCAGCTCACTCAGGGACATGGCCATCATGGAGGCTCCAGGTGCCAGGGAGGAGTCACACCCCAACTTATGCAGCCCCAGGGAAATCCTTCACTGGGCCAGAAGGGCAGGCTGCACAGGCAGGCCTTCCCTGCTGTTTCATTGGCAGTAAAGACGTCAAGTCCCTGGGATTCTGTTTCCCAGGTCAGTGCTGCCACCTTTTGGGAGCCAAATGCTGGACAAATCTAACCGTCTCCAGTTAGGAAGAGACCTCATGGGAACAACAGAGAGAGAGAGAATTGTTAGGAAAAACGAATTGAGTTTTTGCAAAACAATCTCTGGAGGGAATTCTTCCCCATCTCTTCTCCTCAGCAACACCATCAGGCCCCAAGCAGCCCCAGGAGGAGTCCAGGTGCTTCCCTGGGAATAATGTCCACTGGTGCAGACCTAGGACAGTTCAAAGGAGTTGGCCCCTGGCTCTGACCTTACTCACCTCAGAGCAGGAATCACCAAGTTGGGAAGGCAATCATATTTCAATATAACTTGTTTATTTTATAATCTTACATGTCTTGTTTGCACTGCTAACAGAGATCAAGGAGTAAAAACCCTGGATTCAGGGTTTCTGAGATGGGGGTAAAAGAAGCTCAGAGAGGTTGAAGACAGTAACAAAACCACACAGTAAAGAAGCCCAGGCTGACCTTCTGCAAGGCCCCAGGTGGCCACTGCAGCCCCACAGCTCTAAGTGACAGCACCCTAGGGCTATGGTAGTAGTTTGAACTTCATCCCTATTAACTCCTGCATTGCTATGTTCTTCTCCACATCTGGCTTCTGGGGCCCATGCCTCAGGCCAGCAGCTAAGCAGGAAGCAGGATTCAGGCTTTTAAGGCATCCATCAGCTCCCCAGGCCCAATCCTAACAAAGCTGCCTCCTTTCCCAGGCTGAGGTTTGCATTTCCATTTTCTCTATTTCTAATGCTTTCACAACCCAAAAGGTAAATTCAACAAAAAAGAAACCCAGAGAAGCTTTTAAAACTCTAAAGATATCCAAAAGGAGAGAAGCAGCTTTGTTTTTCAAAGCATAAATGCATTCTGCAGGGTCCCTCCTGCAGGCACAAGGAGAGAAATTAATTATTAAGGAAAATGAATTGAATTTTTTCAAGGTATGTCTTCTGCTGCAGGCCACCATCCAGTCCTGTTATGCTCTAGACACCGCAGGTAGTTACTGCTGTCACCCTCCTCCACCAATTATAATTATAATATGGCATTGAGTAATTTTCAATAGATTTCTGATCAGGCTCTTCAAAAACAAGGGTCTGTCACAACACAGGGGGAATCAGCTTTGGTGGCATCTGCTGAAGGGAACTCATGCAACTCTAAGAGACCCACGTGATAATCTAGTTCTGAGATGGAGAATAAGATTGCTCTTAGGAACCACCTATGATCCATCCAGCAGTGATGGCTGCCTAGCTGCAGGGAAACACATTCTGAGACTGAGCCTGGGCTGGGAGCAGGGAGGAGAAAGACAGCTGGGATTGACTGGCAATGTCTTCACGGTCACAAGGGGTGGTCCTGAGCACCTGGATCTAATCCAATGTCTCTGCTCACAGATGGAGAATGCAGCCCAGAGGTTACAGACTCCCCTGAACCCCAGGACACATCCATGGCAGGGCCCAAATCAAGACATGTCTCTTCTAACTCCTACATCGGTGCTTTCCCCACTACACTGCTTTAAAAACCAATAAGAGGCAAAGGGACAAATGCATTCTGGGGAAATGCTGCAACATTGCCAGAACTGGTTTCAACATCTGCCCAGGAACTGAGAATGGGATGTTAAAAAGCCAAAAGGAGATGGCCAGCCTACCACTGCAAGAATTACTAACCACAGAAATAGATATGTTTTGACAAGTAAGGCTTTAGTAGTTGAAGGATTTCTTCCAGAGGGTTTTGATTTATCCACTATAGCTGCAGTAAAAAGAGAAGGAAATGGGTGTTCACAGACCAGCTGTAGAATAGAAAAACTAATTCCATGGACATTGCCTGTAAACTCCATGGTGTGGCCCTCCTGACCTTCCTTGATAAACGGCCTCCTCCAGCCTCGCCCCACCAAGCCCCAGACTGTCTGTAAAAATAACTGTCTGTAACTGTCTGTAAAAATCCTGGAATGCAAAAGTTGTTGCCTCTCATCCACTCGTTTGCCCCTCCAAGGAGGTGCTGCTTTCACCCTTTCAAAAACCCGTCAGCTCCTTGACAAGGAAGGGGAAGGAAGCCACACTCAGCCTGCACGTTCCATAGGCAGTGCCCTGCATGTTCTGCTGAGAAGGCACTCCACCTTCTGCACCCCGTGGGCACCCCTGAGCCCACCCGGCTCTGCGCAGGTGCAAGGGAGTATGGGGCAGGAGAGGGGCTGGGGCTGAACCAACCCGTTCGGAGTCTTAACTGCCCTCTGAGCCAATTCTGGTCACTCCAGTTTTCTTATCAAGAATTGAGGAGGAACTCTGGCATTTGAGACCTGAGGAACAATCTACTGGGGGCTCCTGAAAGATTCTTCTCCCTTTTCAAAAGAGTCACAAGAAACAGACCATTTACCTGCCTCTGAACCTTATCTGCAATATAGCCACCATTTAGGGACCAAGAGAACTTAGAGCTATTGGAACAGAGTCAGGTGGAGGATGACACAAAGGTCCATGCAGCCACCAAACTGATCATCTGTCATTAACCCTTTGGTTAGCAGCACTCACCCTACTTCAGGCTGCATTCCAATGTGAGGTTAAAAATGTCCTTTGCAACTAGATACCCTAAGTGGTATGTGAAGTTATTGTCACCCTTATTTCACAGAGGGACGAGAACAGAATTCACAAGCCAATGACCCAAAGGACATAGCTAACAAGGGTGGAAGGAGAATGCCACTTAGCCGACTGGCACCATTCAACCTGAATGGTCTTCCCTCTTCCTCCTGCCTCTCCCTCCTGGGCCTACCTGCAGAAGGCACTTAATGCATGCGAATACAGAAGGCTGTGTTTCTGCCTAATTTCCCTAGGAGGGCTCTTTGAAACTTAGGCAGCTGCCAACTGGCTCCAAGCTACCAACCGTCTCTATTGCAACACTAAAAGAAACTTTCCCACCTGTTTAGCTTCCTGTCACTGTAAAAATTACCCAGTTCAATCAACATAATGGAGTGAAGGTTTTATTTTGGCTCACTGTCTTAGAGGTTTCAAGTCCATGGTTGCTTGGCCCTTTTGCTTTGGGCCTGTCATGGCACTGTACATCATTTGTGGGAATGCGTGGCAGAGGAGCTGTTCACATCCTCACCACAGCCAGCAGCCAGGAAGAAAGAGAGGAAGGGGCCCAGGTCCCAAAGTCCCCTTCAAAGGCACACCCCCAATGACCTGACTTCCTTATCCCAGGCCCTACTTCCTCAAGGTTCTGCCACATTCCAAGAGTGCCACAGGCTGGGGACCAAGCCACTAACACATGAGCCCTGGGAAGACACTTCAGATCTACAGTATCACATATCAGAGATGCTCAACCTGGAAACAGGGACAGGAAATCTCTAGAAACCTCAACTACTGTACTCTGGGATCTCCTTTCCCAATATACAGTAGCCTTCCTTATCTACAGTTTTGCTTTCCACAGTCATCTGAAATCAACTACAGTACAAAAATAGTAAATGGAAAATTCCAGAAATGAAAAATTCGTGAAGTTTCAAATCACACTGTTTTGAGTAGTGTGATGAAATCTCCTGCCAACCTGCCTGGCGTATGAATCATTCTTTGTCCAGTGTATCCTCAGTATATATGCTACCTGCTCATTAGCACTTAGCAGCTAGCTCAGAATAGATCAACGTCATCATCATGAAGTTTATGCTCAAGTAACCCTTATTTTACTTAATGATGGCCCCAAAGTACAGAAGAGTGATGGCTAAAATTCAGATATGCCAAAGAGAAGCCCTGAAGTACTTCCCTTAAGTGAAAAGGGGAAATTTCCCAATAAGGAAAGCAAAAAGATTATGTGCTGAGGTTGCTAAGATCCACAGTAAGATGAATCTATGAAACTGTCTGTGGAATTGTGAAGAAGGAAAAACACTCAAGCTAATTTTTATTGTCAAATCTCAGCCTGCAAAGATTATGACCACAGTACATATAAGTCCTTTATTGATCATCTCACTTCATCTCATCATGATGTTATATTATCTCACATCATCATAAGAAGGGTGAGCACTCTACAGTAAGGTATTCTGAGACACTTCATTCATATAATTTTCATGATAGTATATTGTTATAAGTGTTGTATTTTATTATTAGTTGTTATTAATCTCATACTGTGCCTAATTTATACATTAAACTTTATTATAGGTATGCATAGAATAAAAGAGTATACATAGACTGAGGACTATCCTTGGTTTCTGGCACCCATTGGAGGTCTTGGACCACATCCCCTGCAGTTAAGAGGGGACTACTATAGTGAAAAAGCTTTCCCGGACCCACCCCCTCTTTCTGCTGTGTTGAAGCTGAAGATGACTTCAAGATTGCAAACTGCAGGAAAAATTAAAATTAGAGCATAATGCACATGACTACAAAAGTGACTAGGCCACCCGCACATTGCAACTGCTCCATCTCCAGTCACATTAGTTTCTAACACCTTAATCGCATACAACAATCCAAGGACAGAGACAGGAAAAAAATGACTAAGCAATTATAGATGCTCAACCTTTTAGGCGGGGTAATTAATTAACTGCCACCAGGTGATGAGATTCAGTAAGCCTGAAAGATGATAAACCAAATGAAGCAGATGCAGAGAGGAGAATTCATGCAGCAGCCTTTGGAAATTTTTTTTTCTCTCCAAGCTCTGTGCATAGCAGCTGGAATGGAAAAAATCATGTGCTTTGTGGACCTGGCCTTAAATTCTGAGTCCAGGCAAACTAATTAATTTCTGAATTTCAGGCTCCTCAGATAAAGATAAAGATAAACCAATTACTCTTTCAACCAAGCAGTACTTAGTATGCTGCAGGCACTGTGCCAGAGCCCACGGCAAACAAGAGAGACATATGCCAGAAGTTTTGGCCGAGAATCAGGCAGCTGCAACAGACAGTACCCCATGGTGTTGGTTAGCACCCCAACAGAATTGGGGAATGTGGCTCCTGAAGAATGGAATATTAATCCCAGGGACTGAAGTAGATTCAGGATAATGCCCTGGAGAAACTGAGGGGGTGAGAGATGAGGCTGGAGAGTGAACATGAGGCTTTGTGAAACAGAGGAACATGTTGGACACCATCCTAGGCATAGTTGGGTGTTAGCTGGGAAGTGACATGATCCTACAGGTGGACCTGCAGAGAATCAGTTGGAAAGGGTAAGAGGGTGCAGATAAGAATTGGTTGGTGAAAGAAATAGTCATGAGGCTGGGGCAAGAAGAAAAGGTAAAACCAATCTTCGAGAGCTTGAATCAGCTGTAAGAGACTAGGCATAGGAAAGAAGGCAAGGGGGGAGCCATGTCTGATCCCCAGGTTTTTAGCTAAAGCAGATGGACTTATGCCACACCAACCAGCTTCTCTGCAGGAGTCTGGCAGAGAAGTGCATTAAGTGAAGTGAGAAGTTTAGAGATGGACAGAGTCCCTGTGTCAGACACTATGAACAGCCCAGGTGGAATGCATCCATCTGTTCACCTGAATTCTAACTCCTCACTTGTTCCAACCAACCCAGCCATAGGCACTGGAGCTCATCAATTCTAAGACACATTTTTTTTCCCCACATTTTAACATCAAGATGGTTTTAAACTGATGGGTGACATGGTTTAATGGACAGTGTCCTTTCTCATTGGTACATAAAACAATGGTGCCTCTTAAATAGACTCCATCTTGGATTTGATAATACATGATGATGCTGTTTATCAGTCTTAGAAGAAAACAGTACTTCATTGTCTCTCCTTAGGACTTAAGTTCTACCTAATTCTAAAGACTTGAAGTAGCCTTTATAAGTAAGGCTCACAGGACAAAGACATAAACCTGGGAACAAATATTAGAAAGTGTCCCCAGCACGTCCATCTCTCAGCCAAGGGGGTTACCAGTAGATCATGTTTACATGATCTACAGAAGGAACAACAGAGGGCCAGACAGGCTTCTAGGAGTTCACCGTCCCAATAGTTAAACCTAAGGGCAAGAGACAAAAATAATTCAGGGGAAAAAATGGTAATAGTTTGACTGAATTCCAGATAGCACAGAGATGGGTTTGGCCTGCAGGTCTCAGGAAAGACCTCTTTTAAAGAATAGTTTGATGGGGTCTTGAGAGCTTCGTAGGTGTGCTTCCCATAAGGCATGTGGTAACCAAGACAAAGCTCCTGAAGGTCATATAGATATTGGTCAAGGGCTCCCTACATCTTGACTTAAGAATTGAAGAAGAATCTGCTACAAATAAAATATGGATCAATAAGAGCTTGTGTGTTTTCCAATGGTTCTATGACACAGCTACATAGCTGGGTCAGCCTGTCAAAAGCCATCTATGGACTATGTATGGACTAAATCGGCACAGAAGCCTACTGAATAGGAAAATCTGGTATTTGAGAACTTCCAGTGGCAATCCCACTGAGTAAGATCACCCAGATGCATGTGAATTTCTATTCGGCTTCTGCCCAGTCCCACACAACCTCACAGAGATGGGTGTAGCCTGCCAAGATGCTAATCAATCTATGAATGCAAGACATCATGAAGCAAGATTCTACCCTTGAAATCCTATCCCTGCCTTTGATGATCTCCCTTAAATAAAGTCGGAGCCATTTTTTAACTGTTAAGTCCAAACTTTTGTGTGGGCTGGATCTATCAGACGTTCTGCACTTAAAACTATTTTTTCTAACTGTGACTTTTATTTCTTTACTAATTATTCCAGACAGTAATTTTCTCAGGCAACTTATCCCCTCCTGACCAAAAAAATGACCCCAGCCACGCTCTTGCTGCCTCGAGGTATTAGCCCTCATTTGGGAAGAGCACAGTAAGGACAGACCACCCTCCCACTGGCACTGAAGGTCATTAGTCACTCCACGGTGGAGTTCAGAACACAGACCATGAAGTTGCCTGTATCTTCCATGAAGAGCTGGAAGAGAAGGACATCAGAAATGCCACAAGTCAGAAACTCTGAACACCTCGAATCATCTCATTTCTGAGTGCCTCTCCCAGCCTCAGCATGCCAAGTCAACTCGTTCCTTTGGAGAGCTCTCACCTGCCTGGGCTGGCAGGCAGGCTTCAGACTGACAGCGCTGCTCCACTCAACCACCATTAGTGAGAACATGCTGCACGCCAGGCACCACTCTGCATGCTGTTTAGATTCTCTCATCAGTGAAATCCTGGGCAATGAAGGCAGAAAAAGATGGGTCCTAGGCATTGGTTTAAAGAAAAAGATGCCATATTATATTACTCATGATACTATTCCTTAGATTTTGTTTCCACAACCTATTTTTTTTTATTTCAAAAAATTAGGCTAAAGTTTACCACTCTACAATCAGTCAAAAAAAAAAAAAGAAAGAAAAGAAAAGAAAATCCCTGCACCCACTAACACCAAGAGCATAGAAAGCATTTCCAGCCTCATCGGCTCCTAGACCTTGGGATACCTTCACCTGCTTCATTCTCATTTACAGGCTGCCCCTCTAGGAAAAATGAAGCAAAAAAAAAAAAAAAAAAAAAGAATAAATGAAGGGAGCTGATTCAGGAAACTCTCATTTTGCAAGTGCATGTGGACAGAAGTCTTTAAATTGTTAGGCACAAACTCTCCATGAAAAATAATAATGCCAGGCCTGGGTACAGCACAAGGACAAATGGGATGATTTTCAAACCCTCCACTGGCCACGGGGAAACTCATTAAGTAGAAAAGGAGACCAGTTCAAATTTTGCTGCATATTTGTTTTTCAAGAAAGACATGAGCTCTCACAACCCCTCCCCTTGAAAATGTCCTAAATAAAATAAGAGCTACTGGTGTATGCAAACGGTACTCCTGAGAGCTACTGCAATGCCTTTAAAAAGGTCAAATAGCTACAATAAAGAATAGCAATTTATTTTCTTTCAGTGCTAGGATTGCACTCAGGGCTGCTTTTTGCATGCCAGCCAAGCCCTCTGTCACTGAGCTATAGCCCCAATCAAGAGTAGCAATTAAAAAAAAAATGTGTAAAGTTTGAAGAATGTGGAGGGATTTAAATATAATAGGACTCAAGAGTAAATTTTAAATATTTTAAAATAGTTGTGAAGATTTATCTGTGTCACACCATTGCTTTGCAATATATCAGTTTCATATAATTAATTTGGATTTCCTCATGAAGAACCCAACTTCTAATTACTAAGTACACACAGACAAAGGTAATCTGCTTTACCAAAATGTGCTTTACAATGTAGTAAACATCAGAAGTGGGATGTGTCTTTCTGGCTGATAGCACCTAATCCCCACGTAGTCAGGTGCCTTTGCTGGAAAACAGCTGGAAGCAAAGCCCAGAGCCCAAGGGGAAGGAACAGGTGTGTTCACTGCAGGTTCCATTTGCTTCTAAGTACTTAACCAAGAGGAAACCTTCACACACTGTCTGGTCCAACTATCTCACCTACAGCTGGGGAAGCTGAGGACAAGGGCTGATTGACTTACCAAATCCACAAAAGTTATTTCTCAGGAATAAACTTCTCCAGACCCCAAGAGATTAGAAGCAACAAACCCGTGGCAAAAGGTGGGGTGGGTTGTGGTTGTTATACTTTAGGCAATGACAAATGGCAGCTCAGGATGGAAGACAGGCAGAAAAACCACAGAGTTTATTACACAATAATATTGACATTAAGACTAAAAATTAATTCTAGTCATTAGCAGAAGGCTCTATAAGTTGATTTTTCTCCATTAAAAAGGAGGACATAAGACACTTATTGTTAAAAAGTTATTATTAAATTGTAGTATAAAGGTGTATTAAGAATTATAAAGCAAAAAATTATGAGTGTAATGCACTCCACTATTGTCATGTAAAAAAAAAAAAAAGAAGGAGGGGCTGTGGTTGTGGCTCAGCAGTTGAGTGCTTGCCTTACACAAGTGAGGCACTGGGTTCAATCCTCAACACCATATAAACATAAATAAACAAAATAAAAGTATTGTGTCCATCTACAATTAAAAAAAATACTTAAAAATAATTCTTTTTTAAAAAAAGAAGGAAAATATGTATACATCTTAGATTTCTTTCCACTAAGAATTTTTAAGATAAACCTAGAGGGCCCATTCAAAGGCTCCAAGTATCAGAAGGCTAATTGCCATGGAATGCCTTTGTGCCCAACAATGCTAGATAAATGCCATTTATACACATGATTATTTTTTCTAGGATAGATTAAGTTTATTTTTGAGATGCACATACATTTCACAGATGATAAATCCAATACTTTGATTTCTAAGGGCTAAAATAACCTGCATACAGATGACAACTTATCTAAATGACCAGAAATAAAAATGACTGACTGCAAATAAGCCCTCAGGAACATACAGTACTTAAGCATCACTAATCACCACTCCCAAGGCCACATGTGTGTCAACAGCACCTTATCTATGCTGATGATGTTGTAAGAGTCCAAAGACAGGCAGATGACATGGATAAGAATTTATTACTCCCGTGTGAAATAACAATAATGCTAGCTTTACCAATGACCATCTCAGGACTGGGAGAGTTGTACCTTCCCTCTCTCTCCCCCTTTCTGTCCCCTCCCTTCCTGGGCAGCTCACCTTTAGCTCTTAGCAACATAACAAGGAAGAGACAACTCTGTGATAAGATACCTCTTGCATTCCTAGGACTTAAATTTATTTTATGTTTTATAGTTTTTTTATTTTGTGGTATTGGGGATTGAATCTAGGGCCTTGTGCATGCTAAGCCTTGTGCTCTACCACTGAGCTACACCTAGCCCATGATATTTATTCTTTATTATGCTCCCAAGGCCTCCACTTTCTGGGCCATCCCTTCTCCTATCATCTCTACAATTAATAGGATTCTCAGAGTCTTCCCAGGTGATCTTATCCCAGTGTCCAGGCCCCTCCAGGTGAGCAGGCCTAGCTACTCCCATGTGTCTGTTCAGGATAGGACATATCTATGTCCCCCACCAGGAAGCCTCACAGGGGACTCAGATTCACAACACTGCCTTTACATTCATGCTCCAATTTAACTACTTGAATCTCTGCCAATTTCTTTTCTTCACAGTCAGTTCAATCACGTTTGAGAGGAAAGAACAGATGATTTGAAGCCAGGAAATCCTGGGTGGAAACCTAACTCCAGCACTCAAATTGAACTCTATGCCTAGGAACAAATTTCATCCTCTTGGGCCTCAGTTCACTAATGTATAAAAAAAGACAGATATGCAGAGGAAAAGAAACGATGGGTATAAACTGCCTGGCACATAGTAGGTGCTCTTTTTCTTCCCTGACTCTCTGTCCCCCCCCCCCCCCACAACTGTTGGCTTTAGTTTCTTTCTCTCCAGAATGTTTTCTTGCATCCGTATCAGAGACCCCACCCCCACGTGCTTCCTGCTGGCAATAGCTTCTATACCTGAATCCTGAAGAGTGTTTTAAAATGTGCGTCAGGAAATGTGACTAGAGAGCATTGCCCAACTGCGGTTCTTGAAATAGAAATAACAAGACTGCAAAATCTAGCTTAAGGGGGGCTGTGTGAAGACGGAGGGAGCCAAGAGAAACCCTGGACTCCCCCAATCTTTCTCTTCTCCTTCTCCTGTCGACAGTGTCACCAGATTTAGTAACAGAAAATACAAAGTGCCCAGTTACGTTTTAATTTCAGATAAACAAATGATTTTCTAGTATGTCCTAATATGGCACAGAGAAGGAAAATGCCTCTGCAATCAAGAAAAGGAAGTAAGAAAGAAAATAAAAATCGCGACTGTCAGAGATGAATGTGCCTTCCACCTGGTGCCACCAGAGAGCTTAAAGTTCTTCCACCAAAAGGGGTTGCCCAGTGGAGTCCCAACTCCATGGAGTCATGGAGTCCCAGAAAGACCATTGAACGTGGGCAGTTACTGGACAGGTACAGTTTTTTAAGACTTCAGCTGCCCGTCTGTACAAAATCCACCCACCAAATGCTATTGATAAGTGTGTTTTATGGTATATTTTATTCACTAATATTTAAACATAATTTTGTTCAATGAGCACATATTTTATATTTCAACCTAAGAACACTGGAAAAGAGGAGATAAGGCAGCCATAGTTAGATACAAGTGAGTTTTCTCTTAATTCATTTGGATTTGAATTTTCTATCATAAGAGGGGGAAAAAAGGTGATAAAATTACACATGAAAATGAACATATGGTACTGTATAAACTGAAATATCATCTCAATTGGGTTATTGCAATAACTTCCCAATTGGATTCCTGGCTTCTTCCTATCCACCCTTTTCTCAAACCAGTAGCCAGAATGACCCTTGTTAAAAAAAAAAAAAAAAAAAAAAAAAAAAGAGTCAGATCATGTCATTTCCTTGCTCAGAATCCTCCAGGGGCTTTCTAGCTCACTCTGTGAGACAGTCAAAGTCTTTCCAATAGCCTTTGGGGTCTTGCAGGACGTGGCTCTCCTCTAGTCTTCCTGGGTCTTCCCTGGCTCTCTTGGCTTCAGCTACCCTGGCCACTGCCCATGACATCCTTGCCCAGGACATTCCATGCTCATTCTGTCCCCTCCTTCAGGGCTTTGTCTCATGCCAGCTTCTCTGAATGCCATCTCTGGCCACCACTCTGAGCACATCCTATCTCCGCTCTCTGCTATATTTGCCTCCAGTTCGCTGATCTCATCAACTGATGAGATGCCTGTGTTATTTAGCTATGCATTTTGAGTTATGTCGTTTGTGTCTCTCCCCACTAGAATGCCTGGCGGAAATGATGGCATCTAGTTCACTACAGCATCCTTAGCATGGACAACAGCACATGGCACATACAATGCACTCAATCAAATTATTAAATGTTGAATAAAAATAAAGTAAAAATAACGATGAGCTGCCATAAGATAAAGGGTATTTACTGAAAGATAAATGAATAAATATAGGGTTTTCTTTAAGAAAAGAAAATATTTCATCCCTGAAGTCCCTTGCTTGCTCTCATGTTTTCCTTATTAGAACAATAAAAAGAACCAGAGAAGGTTCATCATTTTTCTGCTTCTGATATTAATATTCAAGATGCAGGACAGAGCTTTTACACTGTATAGCATTTTCTAAATCATAAGATTGGGAGAAAGGACCATTTGCTGAAATAACGTCCTTTTAAAGTGCTTTCCAGGTCTCTACCCTCAGGCTAAGAACAGTCAAGAAATTCTAAAATGAAGAATGTGCTCCATATGAAGTTTCAGCACAATGGGCATCCAATAAACATTTGTTGGTTAGAAAAGTTCGCATTTCTCACCCTTTTAACTGAGCAACCTTTAAATGTGAGATGTGTCAAAATCCAAAATGCCAAACCAATTTCTCATTACCTCTCGGCCGCGTCTCTGATGAGCTGCTGCAGGTCCACCTCCTGCTTCCTCAGGGTTCCAAAGGAGGACTGACTCTCCACCAGGCCTTTGCCTCCAATGTTCAGCTTGACCTTCCCCAGAATGGTTTCAATGGTCCCACTCACATGGTTTTCAAACTTGCCCTCGTATTTCACAAAGTCAGACTCCACGACCACTGCAATGAATGGAGAAGAAAAATCAGAAGACGAAAAAGCCGCTTGTGTCTCACCTAGCTTCCAACCCTGCCCAGACCCTTGGGAAACATGCTGCTGGCATCCAAATGGAAAGCCAGCACTATGTTTTATGTAAGAGCAAAAGAAATGGAGCCACCACGACTGTGTGTGACCAGGAGCATGTCTGGAATTGCCTAGGCTCCCTGGGTGCTAATTTTTAGTCTTTTCAATCCCAATGTAAGTATAGGAAAGTGCACAAAAAGCATCAGTGCAGTTCAGCAAATCATTTTCAAGTAATATTTCTTTAACCACAGTTGTGGTTTGTATACAGTGTCATCCAAAAACTCCTTGTTAAGTGAGGAATGTTCCAAGGTGAAATGATTGGATTATGAGAACTGTAACCTTATTAAAATAGAAATTGGTACCAAAAGTGGGGTCATTGCTGTGACTAACCTGGCCATGTGGTTCAGAAGCTTTGGGAATGGCTTGCAGGAGAAATTTGAAAATGCAGGCTAGAGAAGCCTTAGAATTGTGTAAGGAGAGGTTAATGGGCAATTCTGGTGGGAGCTCAGAAGACCAGAATCTTGATAGGAAAGTAGACTCTGCTTATAAGGTTTCAGAGGAAAATGAGGACTCTATTAGTAACTGGACTAGAGATCATTCATGTTACATTCTGGCAAAGAAGTTGTCTACCCATTGCCCATGTCCTGAGATTTTTGGTGAGGCTGAGTTTAAAGGTGATGGACTAATTAATCTGATAGAGGAAAGTTCCAGGCAGCATAGCATTCAGTCAGTGGCCTGGATTTTGCTGGCAGCTTTTATCCAGGTTTACTATAAGAATCAGGAACAGTAAGTAGAGTTGAAGGGGACTAAGAAAGGTAGGCTTTTTGAAGAGATCATATCTTCAAAAGAAATGCTAAGTACTTTGCACAGAGGAAACTGGGAAGATACCTCAAGGGCATCTCAGGAATTTGCAAGATCACCTCCACTTCCAGGTCAAAACGGAAAATTCCTTTGAGAAGAGATCATGGGAACACCCTGCTTCCATAGCAGAGCCTAGGAAGTTATTTCACCAGATTCAGCTGCCCAAGCATTCAGAGGTTGCCGCAGCTCTGGTTCCAGGGGGACCAAATATGTACAAGCTGACAGCAGACCTTGGTGTCATCCACAAGATGCTGGTTCTGCAAGAATGCAAGATACTAAAGTTCAGGGGTCATGGAGGTCACAGTCACTAAGATTTCAAAGGAAAGGCTGGGAGGCCAGGTAAAGTATAGCAGGCTGCCCCTGAGACAGGATGCATGGAGCTTTGAAAGTGAAGCCAAAACTGAAATGGAGACCACAAGAATTAAAAATGTCAGCAACATGGACTGTTTACCACAGTTGCTGGCTGCAGAGGAGCCAGGCTAAAAGAGAGGCCCTGTGCCCGGCAACCAGCAAGGCCAAAGGGGTATACTGCCCACACCCTTTGGAGAGCCCATCTCAAAGCTACGTGCCAATTGATGTTGTACACAGAGTTAGCACACCTGTTTGCCCAGCTGGGTTTGAGTCTTGCTTTGGCCTTATCACTTCTTTCTATGCCCCTATTCTTCCCTTTTGGAATAAAAATATTGGATTGTTTTATTTTTACAGGGGCTCACAGCCAAGAGTTTGCCTCGAGTCTCAGATGAGACATTGGACTGGGACTTTTGGGCAATACTGGAACTCTCAAGGCTATGGGACTCTTACAGATGGACTAAATGCATTTCGCATTGTGAGATGGATATGAGCTTGGGCGACGAGGGGTAGAATTCATGGTTTGGATATAAGGTGTGACCCAAAAGTTAATGTAGTAATGTCCACACGTGATTGAATTGTGAGAGTTATAACCTTAAGAGTCCATCCTAATTTGAATGGACTGGATGGTAACTGTAGGTCAGTAGCTGGAATAGGTGAGTCACTGGGGGTGTGCCCTAAAGGAGTTCATCTTCCCTGCAGCCTCTTCCCCTTTCCCCACCTGTGCTTTCTGACTGCTTCCCTCTGCACACACTTCTGCCCTGAAGTGTGCCTCGCCTTGGGCCCAAAGCATTGCAACCAGCTGACATGGACTGAGACATCTGAAACCATGAGCCCCCAAAAACGTTTCCTCCACATTGTTCATGTTGGATATTTTGGTCACAGCAACACAAACCTAACTAATCAAACACTATCCAGTAAAGAAACAGAGGATTTTAAATGTGTGGTTTACAAGAGTAAACTGAAAAGGAATGGCAGGTGGAAGACACCTAAGCCCTCATCATAATTGCACCCCACCCCCTAGAGGAGTGCCTCAGCATCTGGCAGGTCAGCCATCTGGATCTGTCCTTGGTCAAATTGCCTTCCCATCCACCAGTCTTGGAGAACATTCCCTGTCCCTCATTATCTTCCCCAATCAGATAATTTTCTTCCCATGTTTACATTTTCCCATCTGTCCTCTAGCCATTCTTTATCATGCAATTCCTTATCACTGTCCTCCTTATAAAGTCAGCTGGACACGCCCAACCCCTCAATCACCATCCAGAAGCTCCAAGATTCTCTCCCTTCTTCTTTCCTGGTTTCCCAGATGCTAAGGAATCTGCCACCACTACTGGTATCCCTCCTTCAATCATGTCAACTGGCAATTGCTGTTCCTCATCTGGCCATATCCAGTGATTGCTATCAGAGATCCTTAAAGGTCTACCCTTCTTATCTGAACTCTAAAGATAAATATCTGATGATCTCATATGTGAACTAGAGCTTCCTCTTGTCTCCAACCTTCTACTGTTCTCCTGTGTGTGTGTGTGTGTGTGTGTGTGTGTGTGTAAGTGCGTGCACTGGAGATGAACACAGGGCCTTGGGCATTCTAATCGCACACTCTACTACTGATATCACTAAGCTACACTGCAACCTCTGTTCCCATTTTTAATCGAAACAGGTACTACCATAAAATAGTCTCCATCATCACATGTAAGGATAAATTAAGAACCTGCTAGGAGCTGAGCATGGTGGTGCACGCATATAATCCCCCTGGCTTGGGAGGCTGAGCAGGAGGATTGCGAGTTCAAAGCCAGCCTCAGCAACTTAGTGAGACCCTGAGCATCTTAGTAAAATCCTCTCTCTCAAAATAAAAAATAAAAAGGCCTGAGGATGTGGCTCAGTGGTTAAGTGCCCCTGGGTTCAATCCCCAGTGGAAAAAAAAAAAAAAAAAGAGCCTGCTACGAACTTCACAGTTAGACTTTTCCATTTCTCTGATCCAAGGTTCTATTGGGCTCCTAGGTATCCTTCACAAGGGATTAAAACCCTTGTGAATCCATACACACACAAACATACACACACACACAGCCTCAACAGCTGCATTTCTTTCACACCAGTCAAGAAAACCCACTCCTTACCCAGGGTTGATAAGTCATCACCATTCATTATTTTTGCAATTTACAAAAAAGAGCATAATTTTCCATACCACCACCCCAAATAAGAAGTCTATGAAAATGCTCTCAATCCAAAGCCTTTCCTAGTTAACATCTTGCGAAATACAAACACTTTGGGAAATGCTTTGGGAAGCAGGGTGGAGCAGACAGTAATAGTTTAAGATCATATCTTTGCTCTAATATTACTACCTGGAAGACCTTGGGTGAGAACTTTTTTGATACAAGGCCTCACATATTCTAGGCAAATACTCTACCACAGAGCTACATCATCAGCCCTGGAAGACTGGACAACATTCATTTACTTGCATCCCAGATTTTCATATGCAATTTGCAGATAACCAATGATACCTACCTGATGCTGTTGCTAGTTGATGTATAAGAAGGAAGAAATACAACCAGGGCTCCATCTATCTATCTATCGGGTTTAGACTAGAGCAGCATTCTTTTCTTGTAAACAGGACAGTCCTAGGTTCTACAAAGTGCTATACAGACAGAAGTTCTATCTTCAGTACACCGTTCTGGATTCAGGCTTGTTACCACTGTTGGAAACTGTGTCTCCAAAACTAGCTACACAAAGTGGGGACAATCAGGACTTTGTGTACTCTGGGACACCACCCTAGACACACCTCCTGAAAAGATGTCATTTGCCCATACTTCTACATCAATCATCCACTGCTGCTGGTGGAAAAAATGAGGGAACCAGCACGCTGTCATGGAACTGCCAGGAACCAAATCACTGTCCCTTCCACAATCACTCCCCTGATCAACACTCATGCCAGGGCTGTTGGGAGCAGGAAAAAAACACCTAAAGGTGAAGCATCCTAAATCATCTTGGTAGATAGAGTAGGGGACACTTTTCATCACCACTTTAACACCAACATGACAGAATCCAGGATGCGCTCTGACCTCAGATGATGATCATATTCTTTATCTGCACTGACATGACTGGCCTCACCAACTCAATGTGGTTTTCATAATCTTTCAGGACACCACAAAAAGCCATTTTATATCACAAAGCAGAGGAACTCCAATTACTCAGGGGCCCTTGGTCTATTTGGGGAATTTTTTTCTCTCTTGCTCCTGCTTATATCTAGTTATTTCACAATTCAATAGAAATTTTACTAGAAAGCATACAAATCCAAGCTAGGGCATGATGAAAAACTAATATCAATTCATTCTCCCCTTGCTTGGCAGCTCCAATGGGCTGACTAAAGAGAATACTGGCCGGAGTACTTGCCTGGAAGAAAGTTTGGAGACTCTTTTCCCCTTTAATAGATATACAATCACAAAATTAGAGAATTTTAGAGCTGAAAGAGGACTAAGACAAATTCCATCCACTAATTAAGAACTGATGAAGCAAGGCACAGTGTTGCACGCCTAAAATCCCAGAAACTTGGAGGCTGAGACAGGAGGATTGCAAGTTCAAGGTGAATCCTTTCTCAGTAAAAAATAAAACAAAACAAAACTGATCCAGTATTCTAAGAATCCATGCTAAATTGATTACTTAAAAATACCCACAAAAACATAAATAAAATGTTCACTGCAGCCTTCTTTATTAAACACTAAATTGGAAGGGTTTAGCAAATTAGGGTGTATACACACAAAGGAACAATGTGTTTGTTGAAAATATCATTAAAATACTTAAAACTATGGAGAAAACTTACATAAAGTTAAAATTTAAAAATTAAAAAGGAGTGCATAAAAATTAGTATGATTTTAATTCTGTTTTTAAAAAATTAGATGACAAGGCCAGGAACAGTGGTACACTCCTGTTCTCCCAGCTATGGAGGAGGCTGAAGTAAGAGGATTGCTTGATCCCAGCTCAAGGCCAGTCTGGGAAACATAGCAAGAACCCCATCTCTAAAAAAAAAATAAAATAAATATTAAAAAATTAGATGCAGAGAAGAAAAGACTAGACTTCTGTGTTAATGGAGATTAACCAGCAATGATGGAATTTTTGTTGCTCTTTTTCCTTCTTTACCTGTCTATATCTTGTTATATAGTCATCATACGTCACTTTACGATGGGGACAATTTATGGGGAAATGCATCATCAGGCAATTTCATCATCATAAAAACAGCATAGAGTGCACTTATACAAACTGAGGCAGCTAAGATGTCACTAAACGATATGACCATAAGGGACCACCATCTTGTATTCAGTCTGTCACTGACTGAAATGCTGCCCTTGACTATACTATAATATTGTGTCCAATTTTTTGTGCAATCTGTCTGTTGGCAGCCATCAAGCCCCGCCCCCCCCACACTCTTCTTTTTCTGTTGTACATCCAAACAAACTAGTAAGAAAATCCAGTTGCTCCCTTCATTGATGCTAGAGAAAACTACACCACACAAGCTCCAATCAGTACCCCGTCTCCATCCAGTAATCACAATAAAAACTGAACCTGTCTCCTTACCCTTTCTCTGTATCCATTTTTGGCCCAGTCTGACAGTCTGCCTTATGCTCCCTAGAAGGTACTAACCCTTTACACCCCCTTGGATAGGTATGTGGCATCACCAATATCAACGCCAAACAAAATTTTGAGTAGGGACACATTCCACTTATGCTGAGTGCCCACAACATTTATGATGGACATGACTGACTTTTATACCAAAATTGAAATAATATTGTTAAAAGATTAAGCTGTAACTTTTCATGTTGTGCATGCAGAATTTCCTTCATTTTAAGTAAGGATATGTTTTTAAGACAGTAGGCAAAGAAAAATGAGAATTAGTTAGAAGGTATCACCTCATTTCCAGGGAACACATGTCTCAAAGAAGATCCATCTTATGTCTGGGAATAATTGTAGAATACACAAAGAAGCATACCTGGACTCAGAAATTGATCTTCCGTGAGTACATCGCCAAGGGTGACAGATAAAAACTGGTACTTGGGTCTCTGCCAGCACCAGTATCTCTTCTTTTTGGTCACCAGACTTAGAAGTTGTAACTTGTCAGAGTCATTTAAGTTTGATACAGAAATCAGGTTACCGTCAGCATCAACTTCTTTAAGAAAATTCCTTGTTGCTTTGGCAAACATTTTGAGGGTTCCAGATTACCTGAAAAAATAAGGTTATCCTAAAATCAAATGAAGTTATTATTTTGTGTCTTTTTTCCTAAAATTATATTTCTCCCTAATCTCAATCATTCATATGAAATGATATTTTCTCCCAATGAAGCCCTCTAATTTGAGTTCAGTTGATGACAAAGAAATTAAATTGAGATATTGAAAGACAATATGTGAATCAGTCAGGATAGGCTAGGTTATGCTTCTGGAACAAACAATACCCACATCTTAGTGGCTTATAATAATAATTTTTTTTGTTGCTCACAATCCAGGATGGGCTGAGGGTTCTATATATTATAGTCATTGAGATCCAGACCAAAGGAAAAGCCACTACCCTAAACATCATCAGTCATTATTTAACAGAAAGAATTCTGGAAGTTCTCATACCTGTAATTAAATGCTCTGGCCCAACAGGACACATGGCATGTTCACTTATAACTTATCAGAGCTAATTACACAGTTTCATCCAACCATAAGGGTGAAGAAATACAATCCTACCAAGAATCTGGAAGGCAGCTGAGTGTGATGGTACATGCCTTTAATTCCAGTTAACTTGGGAGGCTGATATAGGAGGATCATAACATAAGTTCAAGGCAAGGCTGGGCAATTTAGAGAGACCCTGTCTCAAAATAAAAAATAAAAATAGGTGGGGATGTGGCTCGGTGGTTAACCATCCTAGGTTTCAATCCCCAGTACAAAAAAAAAAAAAAAAATCACCACTTGAGCATTTGAAGATTTTGTCATCTGTGATGGGTAGGGGGTGAGGCATCCTGGAACCAGTCCCTTAGGGATGATTGTGTTCTCTGTAAGGTCAAAAGTGTCCTCTACACTGTGATCCTTCCAATTCAGAAATGAAAATTAAGTTGCTATTACTACTGAACCTAGAAATAATAGCACAGTCACAATTTAGCTGGAGAGAAAAGAAGAGACACACTGGAAGACAGAAAAGAAAAGCACTACATTTAATGGAACAGGTACAATACTATCAACAAACAGTGTTGGAAAAATGGGCTGACCTTCTGGAAAAAAACATCTGATTCCTCTCTTCTACCACATGAGGAAATTCTCAATGGATTAGCAGTTCCTTTGAGGAAAAAATAAAACCATAAAAGTAGTATGAAAAAAAAATACAGAGAGATGTTTGTACAATTGTAGGATAAGTAGGGCCTTTACAAAGATAAAGAGCAGGGGCTAGGGTTGTAGCTCAGTGGTAGAGCGTTTGCCTCAGAAGAGGGAGGCACTGGGTTTGGTCCTCAGCATCACATAAAAGTAAATAAATAAAATATTGTGTCCATCTACAACTAAAAAATATTTAAAAAGAAGAAAGAGGGCAAACTGCGAAAGTGCTAGTAATATTTATAACAAAGTATGAAAGTGCTTATGAAAAAAAAACTTTACAGATCAGGCTTTAAAATATCCCAGTAAAAACAGGGAAAATAAACAATTCACCATTCACAAACTACACAAATCACACACACACACATATACTTCCTTGTATATAATTTTAAAATTACATTTAAAAAACACAAATTGAAACAATATTTAAAAAAAAACCTTACCCATGGTTAAGTTGAAATTTCTAATAGAGAAAGCTATGTTTCATAGGGTTTGCACCCTGCTTCTTGGCCTGGTCACCTGGTCAGACGGTTTCATAGAATTTAAGAGCAGGATCTTAACCATTTTGCTTTGTTCAACATGAATCTCCTCTAGGGCATCAGTTCTTCTTTAAAGTACTTTTACCTGGATTATTATGAAGCAGTTGCTACCTGAACCTATTCTTACATATTAACAGTCAAAAAAATGAACATTTAAGGAAGAAATTCTAAAATATGCAAGGAAGATCTATTTTTTGCAGGGGTGAACCCAGGGGCACTCTACCACTGAGCTACATACATCTCCAGCCCTTTTTATTTTTTATTTTGAGACAGGCTCTCACACAGTTGCCCATGCTGGCCTCAAACTTGTGATCCTCTTGCCTTAGACTCCAGAGTCACTAGGGTTACAGGCATGCATCACTGCACCTGGCTAAGAAAGTTCCTTTCTGAAACAATGAACAACAAAGATGAACCACTAAGTATACTCTGGCTCCCATCTCAATTTCTTCTCTCATAAAGTATACAAGCATCTTGCACTCAGTGGAAGACTCAATTATTTATTTACCATAATCATTTAATGAATCCTTCATTGATTATTTTTGAGTACACACTAAACTCAGGAACTGTGTTTTAAGCATTTAGGATACAGAGATTTTAAAAATAATAATAATAATTTCTCCTTAATGAGCTACTAGTTTGGTGGCCAGAAGAGAAATAGCTAGGTTTTATGTTAGTTATGGGCACAAATAGCTACATGGAATGAAACAAGAAAAAGGCACATAAAGCCAACTGGAGAGAGGTTCCCTGTCACCGCAGTCCTCTTGAAGTTGATGCACCCACGAATCAACTTTTGTAGGCCAAGAAGATTGTCAAGGGAAGGACACCATGATGCTACTGTTGCAGAGGAGCTCAGTTAGAGCAGCAGGGAGTTGCAAGTGGGGAGTGGGGAGCTGGGGAAGAGAGTACAGGAAGATGGTCCATCGGCAAACTGGCGACAGCCCAGAGGACACTGCGTCATGTTGCCATGCTCAGACCCTTTCCTCAGCAGGCCTGGGATGGCTTCTCAAGCTCTGGGGTTGACTCCTGCATTGTAGTGCAGGGCTGCAGAGTGGGGAAGAGCCAGAGGTAAGGCCAAGGAGGCCCCTCAACCAGGGCCTGAAGGCCCATGCCCCCCCCAAAGGGGAGCCAGGGCAGCAGGAGCCACTGGAGGGTATGACTACAGAGCCATGTGATCAGAATGGTCACCTAGAAAGATCTCCTGAAAGCAAAATAAGAAATGCACAGCAAATAGAGATAGTTTGAGTTCTTCTTTACCCATATGTTTCCCTTTAATTTCTTTCTTCTAATTGCTCTGGCTAGAATTTCAAGGATGTTGTTGAATAGAAGTGGTGAAAGAGGACATCCTTGTCTTATACCAGTTTTTAGAGGGAATGCTTTCAACTTTTCTCCATTTATAATTAAGCTGGCCTTGGGTTTAGCATATATGGCTCTTACAATGTTGATGTATGTTCCTACTATCCCTAGTTTTTCTTGTGTTTTGAACATGAAGGTTTGCTATATTTTGTAAAATGCTTTTTCTGCATCTATTGAGATGATCATATGATTCTTGTTTTTAAGTGTATTAATATAATGTATTAAGTTTATTGATTTCCATATGTTGAATCAATCCTGCATCCCTAGGAAGAATCCCACTTGATTGTGGTACACTATCTTTTTGATATGATTTTGTATGCTATTTGCCAGAATTTTAGTGAGATACATCAATGTTTATAGCAGCTCAATTCACAATAGCTAGACTATGGAACCAACCTAAGTGTCCCTCAATAGATAAGTGGATAAAGAAAACATGGTATATTACTCAGCTTTAAAAAAGAGTAAAATTATGGAATTTGCCAGTAAATGGTTGGAGTTGGAGAATATCATGTTAAGCGAAATAAGTCAATCCCACAAAACCAAAGGCCAAATGTTCTAATATGCGGATGCTAATTCACAATAAGGCAACGGGGGTGGGGGGGGGTGGGGGGGGCTCTAGGGAAGAATAGCATTACCTTAGATTAGATAGAGGGAAGTGACAGGAGGGAAGGGGAGGGATGTGGGGATAGGAAAGATAGTAGAATGAAATAGACATTATTACTGTGTGTATATATGTGACTGCATGACCAATATGACTCTGCAACATATACACTCAGAAAAATGAGAAATTATATCTCATCTATGTATGATATATCAAAGGGCATAAATGTATTCTACTGTCATGTATAACAAATGAAAACAAAAAAAATTTAATTTAAAAAAATGCACAGGAGGGAAACATATTTGAAACAAAAAAGAAAACAATAATGCTCTGAACTCTATCAGTGGCCAAAGGACAGAAGTCCGGTTGGATGAAGGGCAATGGTGATATAAAGGAGATCCTGAGAAATGTCCTCCAAGGAGCTCAAGTGTGGGGTGGAAAATAAGAAGCCAGTTACCAGAGAGGAATTAGACAGGAAGCAGACTGATGGGAACAAGAGGACAGTAACTTCGGCCATCGTCCTTGGGAAGGTGCAGAGTTTATTTTTCCAAACACAAGGAGAGAACTTTTAATGAAACAGGGTCTCCCCAATGACCTGTATGAATTTATCCTGCTAGTCCAAGAGAAGAGGCCCAGCGTGGCCTGCCTCAGTTTACCATTGGTGTCAGGATCTCTATTTTTATGGTTTCTATATTCTTTTCTGGGACTGAAAGGGGGCTCAAGCTGAAACTTGCCTTCAGATTGAACAAGTTTCTGTAAAAGCAAAATTAGGCTAGCTGTTAAAAAAACAAAATAACAATCCATCTGTTGTGGATGGCAAAGCCTTGGTAATGATACCAATCCCCCCTAGAGGGATTAGAGGGTGAAAACAAGGGAACTCCTAAATTAATCTTTAATGATTTTTTTTTCTTTATCTAACACCAAACACAGCCAATTGCCTGCTTGTCAGGGTACGCTGCTTTGGGGAGAATTAGTGAAACTGACTATTGCTCAGTAGGTTTTCATTAGAATAAGGTTTATTCAATCATGTGATTCTTAGAAAATAATCTCCTAGTGAAGTTGATGTTGGAGGTTTCTCTTTTGTCGCTAAGCTTGTACACGTGCTACACTTTCATGGTGCAAAACCGTGAACCATGGCCAGGCGTGGTGACACCTGAAACCCCAGAGACTTGGGAGGCTCAGGCAGGTGGATAGTGAAGTCTGAGGCCAGCCTGGGCAACTTAGCAACACCTTGTCTCAAAAAAAAAAAAAAAAAAACAGAGAGCTGAGGATGTAGTTCAGTGGTGTAGTGCCCTGGGTTCAATCCCCAATATTTAAAAAAAAAAAAAAATTCTAGAAAGTAAACTATATGAAAAAAGCTATACACTGAGAAACCTCATTCCTGCCCATGTCCTTGTCTGTTCTACCATTTTACTTCTCTTCTGTTCAGTTATATCACCTTCATGTTTCCTTATACAAATACATGTTAAAAGGAGTCTACACCGTGTTCTGCCCCTTGCTTTTTGTCATGAAACAAAACTTCCTAGAGATCATTCCACATTAGCATCTCTTTACAGATGCCTAGTATTCCCTCCCACTAATTTTTTCATTGTTTATTTAATTTGTCCTATAATGCTCACCACTTGAATTATTTCTAAAATTTTGCTATTTTAAAAATACCACTAAGTACTCCTATATGTACATATTTTTCATGCATGAGCAAGTGTATCTGAAGGGAGGATTCCTAGAGGATAGATTGATAGATCAATGGGTAAATGCATCTGTAATTTTACGGGTTGTCCCATTCCGCAATCTCTCCAATAATGTGTGAAAATATCAGTGTCAGCAATAGTGTGTTATCAAACGTTTGTATCTTTGCCAGTCTAATTGGTGAGAAATGGAATCTCAATATAGATTTAGGTTGTTATTTTAATACAAATGAAATCAAGCATCTTTTGGTTTGTTTAAAGCCTTTTTTATATTTCTTTTTTTTTAACTCTTGATGTCTTTGACTCATTTTCTGTTTCTAGAAACTTTTAATATAATAGACAGATTAACCAAAATATAGGCTAGAGAGGCAGGTTAGTTCAGCCCAGCCAATGCCTGCGGAGCCCAGGCAGGCCCAGGTCAGCCCCGCCATCACCAGCAGAGCCTGCACTGTGTCCAAGCTGCATCTTTGAACACATTGCCCAACACCACCATCCGGACCACCCCACCCAACCTGACACTACATCTGTGAAAGTAGCCACCTCCATCTTGGGACACCATCACCACCATCTTTAGTTCTGGCAACTCCCAGCTTGGAACACCAGCTGGGGAGGAAAGGTATTCGAGCCCTGCAAAGGCACTATAACCCTGAAATGTTAAAAAAAAAAAAAAAAGTAACACTGCAGATCCTCAGTGCTAGAAGGAAGGAAAGACACACAAACAGCATGGAAAAAAAAAAAAAGCAAGGGCAAAAGGCGCCCCAAATGAATCAAAATACTACATTATTAGAATCCATGGCCAGCATAACAGAAGAAATGACAGAGAAGGATTTCAGGATTGTACATAATTTAAAAGTTCTTTTAATTAAAGGATGATATCAGAGAACAAATACAGGCAACAAAAGATCATTTTGATAAAGAGCTACATAAACAAATATAGGAAGCAAAAGATTGCTTCAATAAGGAGATGGAGGTTCTGGAAAAGAAAGACAGAAATCCTTGAAATAAAAGAAACAATAAACCAAATTAAAATCTCAATATAAGGCATCTCGAAAAGAACGTAGATCACACAGTGAAGATGGAAAAAAACCATGAGCAGAACATTTAAGATATATAGGATAGCATAAAAAGACCAAACTTAAAAGAGTTATTGGGATAGAGGAAGGCATAGAGTTCCAAACCAAAGGAATGAACAATCTATTCAATGAAATAATATCAGAAAAATTTTCCAAACATGAAGAATGAATTGGAAAAACAAATACAAGAGGCTTACAGGATGACAAATGAACAAAATCACAACAGATCCACACCAAGGCACAATATAATGAAAATGCCTAGCATACAGAATAAGGAGAGAATTTTAAAAGCCATGAGAGAAAGGAATCAGATTACATTTATGGGGAAACCAATTAGGATATCTGCAGATTTTTCAACCCAGAACCTGAAAGATAGAAGATCCTGGAACAACATATACCAAGCTCTGAAAGAAAATAGATGTCAACCAAGAATCTTATATCCAGCAAAATTAAGCTTTAGATTTGATGATGAAATAAAAACCTTCCATGATAAACAAAAGTTAAAAGAATTTACAGCTAGAAAGCCTGCACTACAGAACATCCTCAGCAAAACATTCCACGAAGAAGAAATGAAAAACAACAATGAAAATCACAGAGGGTGATATTACACTAAAGGAAATACTAATCAAAGGATAAACCAAGTCAGTAAAATACCAAAAATAAACAAGAATGTCTGGAAATACAAATCATTAACCCTGAATGTTAATGGCCTTCACTCACTAATCAAGAGACATAGACTGGCAGTTGAATTAAAAAAGATAAAAAAAAAAAAAGACCCAAGAATATGCTGCCTCTAAAAGACTCATTTCATAGGAAAAGACATCCACAGACTGAAGGTGAGAGGTTGGGAAAAATCATACCACTCACATGGACTGTGGAAACAAGCAGGGGATTCCATCCTCATATCAAATAAAGTAGACTTCAAGCTAAAGTTAATCAAAAGGGATAAAGAAGCACATTTCATACTTATCAAGGGAAACATACATCAACAAGACGTAACAATTATAAATATAGATGCCTCCAAATGATGAAGCATATACTTTCATCAAACAAACTCTTGTCAAGTTCCAGAGTCAAATAGACCACAACACAATAATTCTGGGTGACTCTAACATAACTCTTTCACCACTGGATAGATCTTCCAAACAAAAGCTGAGCAAAGAAACTATAGAACTCAATAAAACAACCAATTACTTGGTCTTAACTAACATATATAGAATATTTCTACCATCAACAAATGAATACACATTCTTTTCATCAGCACATGGATCATTCTCTAAAATAGGCCATATATTACGCCACAAAGCAACTTTTGGTAAATATAAAAAAGTAGAGATACTACCCTGCATTCTATCAGATCATAATGGAATGAAATTAGAAATCAATGATAAAATTTACAAAAAAGCTATCCCAATACCTGGAGACAAAATAATATGCTATTGAATGAACAATGGGTTGCAAAAGACATCAAAGAAGAAATTTTAAAATTCTTAGAGGTAAACGAGAACACTGATGCAATATATCAAAATCTCTGGGAAACTATGAAGGCAGTACTAAGAGGAAAGTTCATTACACAGAGTTTATTCCTTAAAAGAAGAAAAAAAAAACAACAAGTAAATGACCTAATATTATATCTAAAAGCCCTGGAAAAAGAAGAACAAATCAACATCAAAAGCACTAGAAGTCAGGAAATAATTAAAATCAGAGTTGTAATCAATTAAATTGAAACAAAAGAAAAAATTGACAAAACAAAAAGTTTGTTTCTTGAAAAAATAAGTAAAATTGATAAACCTTTCGCCATGCTAATGAAGAGAAGGAGAGTGAAAACTCAAATTACTAACATCCATAATGAAAAAGGAAATATCATGACAGACACTACAGAAATATAGAAGATAATCAGAAATTATTTTGAAAATTTGTATCCCGATAAAATAGAAAATATCAAAGGCACTGATAAATTTATAGAGTCACATGATTTGCCCAAACTGAACCAGGATATGACACATGTATTAAACAGAACAATTTCAAGCTATGAAATAGAAGACATCATCAGAAGCCTACCAACCAAGAAAATCCCAGGACGAGATGGATACACAGCTGAGTTCTACAAGACCTTTAAAGAAGAACTAATACCAGTACTCCTCAAATTATTTCATGAAATAGAAAAAGAGGGAACACTTTCAAACTCATTCTATGAGGCCAATATCACCCTGATTCCAAAACCAGGCAAAGACACATCAAAGAAAGAAAACTTCAGGCCAATATATCTAATGAACATATATGCAAAAATTCTCAATAAAATTCTGGCATACAAAAACATATCAAAAAGATAGTGCACCATGATCAAGTGGGGTTCATCCCAGGGATGAAGATTGATTCATCATACATAAATCAATAAATGCAATTCATCACATCAATAGACTTAAAAGACTCATATGATCATCTCAATAGATGCAGAAAAAGCATTCAATAATATACAGCACCCCTTCATGTTCAAAACACGGAAAAACTAGGGAGAACTGGATACTAGGGATATCTCAACATTGTAAAAGCTATCTATGCTAAGTCCCAGGCCAACACCATTCTAAATAGAGAAAACTGAAAGCATTCCCTCTAAAAATTGGAACAAGATAGAGATGCCCTCTTTCACCACTTCTATTTAACATAGTTCTTGAAACGCTAGCCAGAGCAATTACACAGATGAAAGAAATTAAAGCGATAGGGATAGGAAAAGAAGAACTCAAATTAGTACTATTTGCCAATGATATGATTCTATACATAGAAGGCCCAAAAAATTCCAACAGAAAACTTCTAGAACTATTGAATAAATTCAGCAAGGTAGCAAGCAGGATATAAAATCAACACCCATAAATCAAAGGCATTTCTGTATATCAGTGACAAATCCTCTGAAAGAGAAACAAGGAAAACTACCCCATTTACAATAGAAAAATAAAATACTTGAGAATCAACCTAACAAAAGATGTGCAAGACCTCCACAAAGAAAACTACAGAACACTAAAGAAAGAAATTAAAGAAGACCTTAGACGATGAAAAGATCTCCCTTGTTCTTAGAGAGGCAGATTGTCAATATTGTCAAAATGACCATACCATCAAAAGCATTATACAGATTTAATGCCATTCCAATCAAAATCCCAATGACATTCCTCATAGAATTAGAAAAAGCATTCATGAAATTCATCTGGAAAAATAAGAGACCCAGAATAGCTAAAGAAATCCTTAGCAAGAAGAGTGAAGCAGGTGGCATCACTATACCAGACCTTAAACTATACTACAGAGCAATAGTAACAAAAATGGCATGGTATTGGTACCAAAATAGACTTGTAGGGGCTGGGGATGTGGCTCAAGCAGTAGCGCGCTCGCCTGGCATGCGTGCGGCCCGGGTTCGATCCTCAGCACCACATACCAACAAAGATGTTGTGTCCGCCGAGAACTAATAAATAAATAAATAAATAAATAATAGACTTGTAGACCAATGGTACAGAATAGAGGACACAGAGACAAACCCACATATTAGACAAAGGCACCAAAAACATATATTGGAGAAAACAAATGGTGCTTGGAAAACTGGAAATACAAAATGAAATTAAACACCTATCCTTCACCATGCTCAAAACTCAACTCAAAGTGGATCAAGGACCCAGGAATTAAACCAGAGACCCTGCACCTAATAGAAGAAAAAGTAGGCCCAAATCTCTATCATGTGGGATCAGGCCCTCACTTCCTTAATAAGACTCCTATAGCTCAAGAATGAAAATCAAGAATCAATAAATGGGATGGAAACTAAAAAGCTTCTTCTCAGCAAAAGAAACAGTGAGCTGAATAGAGAGCCTACATCTTGGGAGCAAATTTTTACCATGTGCACATCAGATAGAACACTAATCTCTAGGATATGTAAAGAACTCAAAAATCTTAACACCAAAAAAACAAATAATCCAATCAATAAATGGGCCAAGGACCTGAACAGACACTTCTCTGAAGATGATATACAATCAATCAACAAATATATGAAAAAATGTTCAACATCTCTAACAATTAGAGAAATGCAAATCAAAACTACTCTAAGATTTCATCTCACTCCAGTCAGAATAGCAGCTATTAAGAATACAAACAACAAGAAGTGTTGGTGAGGATGTGGAGAGAAAGGCACACTCATACATTGCTGGTAGGACTGCAAATTGGTGCATTCGACATGGAAAGCAGTATGGAGATTCCTTGGAAAACTGGGAATGGAACCACCATTTGACCTAGCTATCCCGCTCCTCAATTATACCCAAAGGACTTAAAAACAGCATACTACAGGGAAACAGCCATATCAATGTTTATAGCAGCACAATTCACAATAGCTAAATTGTGGATCCAACCTAGATACCCTTCAGTAGATGAAAAGATAAAGAAAATGTGATATATATACACAATGGAATATTACTCAGCATTAAAAGAGAATAAAATTATGGCATTTGCAGGTAAATGAATGGCATTGGAGAATTTAATGCTAAGTGGAATAAGCCAATCCCAAAAAACGAAATGCCGAAAGTTTTCTCTGATACAAGGATGCTGATTTATAATGGGGATAGAGTGGGCAGCATGGGATGAATAGATGAACTTTAGATAGGGCAAAGGGAAGGGAGAGGAAGAGAGGGGGCATGGGGGTAGAAAAGACAGTGGAATGAGTTGGACATCATTACCCTAAGTACATATATAAAAACACGAATGGTGTGACTCTACTTTGTGTTCAACCAGAGACATAAAAAATTGTGCTCTATTTGTGTAATATGAATTGAATTGTATTCTGCTGTCATATATAACTAATAAGAATAAATAAAATTTAAAAATTTAAGAAAATATATAAGCTAGAAATTAACAGTCTGCCATGTAGCACTAGGAGGCAATACAGTGCTACTGTCATTTTCAAATATTTTGGGCAACTGGTCTACCCAAGGAAGATAAAATACATGCTCAGGTTCAAATGAGTGAAGGATCTAGAACCCACATTGCCAGCCGAACATGGTGGTACACATCTATATAATCACAGCAGCTTGGGAGGCTGAGGCAGGAGGACCACAGGTTCAAGCCAGCCTCAGGAACTTAGCAAGGCCCTAAGCAAATTAGAGACTCTGTCTCTAAATAAAATATAAAAGAGGACTATGGATGCGGCTCAGTGGTTGAAATCTCAACTAACCAGAAGTCAGATTTGGATTGAAATTTCCAATGTTGCAATTTGGAAGTAGATGGAAATGGCCTCAGGGAAGATGGAGCTCATGTAGTTTATGCCTAAAAAAAAAGTGTTAGAACCTGAGCTCACCTGGAGCCTTAAGATGTTAGCAAAATCTATTCATCTGCCTCTCTGGTTTCACAGCTCAAAGCAGATTATAACCCAGAGAGCCAAAGTAAATATGGTAAGGACATCATAGAGTCAGACTCCTGGACAAGAGACCTGGAGAGAAGAGACCAAGTAAGTAAGATCACAGAAAGCAAAATGCACAGCCAACTGGGGCCACTGGCTTGTGGGAACAAGGCATCTTAAAAGTAGTCTCTAAAGTCATGACTGCAGGAGAAGACACTACAACCAGTCAAGACTGATAGAATCATAGACATAACCTATAAATTGCAAGAGACTTGACTCTTTCTCACATCCCCTGCAGGATTCTTCCGAGAGCTGCTCTGGGCCTCTGCTAGACCAGTTCCAGGGGAGAAACCTCAACATCAAATACACTAGATAAAGCCAAGCCGGGCAAGCATTTGTTGAGTTCCTCCTTCGTGCTAGGCATTGGGCTTAATGCATTGTATATGTTTCCTCATTTCCTTTCACAAAGCCTAGGAGGTAGGAACAGTTCCCATTTTACAGATGTGGAAACTCAAGTTCAAAGACACTATATAACTTCCCAACATCATGAGAAGTAGAGAAGCATCACTGACATCAGGGAGCTGGTGTGGGGCTTTCAGCCAGGCACTGGTATGCCAAGGAGCTGGCTTGGCATTCTCCTGCTGAACATGAGCCATGTCTCAGGGCATCAACATTAGGCAAAACCACTCTGTGATCATGAATCAAGACAAAAACAAGACCACCCCGTAATCACATCTGGCCACAGACCAAACACGAATATTGTCCAAACCACAAAAATGACCAAATACCACCTCCCACTCAGTCCTGGTTAATGAGCAACTGCTGCTTCTTGACCAACCCTAGCAGTTCCTCTTTATGAGCTTCTCTCCTTCTAGACAAGATTTAGGAAGATAATAATCATAGAATTTCTTATACATCCTGACAGCATCTGACCCAGAGCAAAGCCCCATTTCCTTAAACCCTTCCTCCCAAATCACCTGCTACATACCCAGGTCTTCCTTGCTGCAAGGTACAACAAACCCAACATATCCAACTCCCGGTCTTCAGCTGGAGGGCCTCGGATGTCACCTAGAGAATGAGTGCTGGGCCACAGTCCCACCCAGGTCTGTGGGAGTTCAGAACCCGTGCCCTGGACTGCCTTGCTTTGCTGTCCTCTGTTCAATTCTTTCTTTTAAAATTTGGACTATATATGACTCACTTTGGAAAGTCAGAAAAAGAGTTTGAAAGAGTAAACTTCAGTTGTGATGGAACCAAAAATCACTGCAGTGGAACTCACACTATTTCCCCACTGTCTGGGGAAATGAGACATGGCTGAACTTGTGTGCTTGTCTCATTGTTAACAACTTCAACACATTTTGAATTATTTTTAGTTTTCTAAATAACAAAGTGAAATTGAGTCTGCTAAATTAAAACAGAGGTGTTAAATTGTTATAACTTCTGGCGTCTACAGTCCAGTACCTGAGTGCATTTTTTAAATGAAAAGACAAATTAAAGATACTCTATCATCTCTTCTGAAAATAATAATCAGTATGTGAAACAAAGACATACTGGTCGCAAGACAGGCATAAGATTAAACAAGGAGAAGGGGTGAGACAGCAAAGGTTTTTGGGAAGTAGAATGGATAACAGAAGATGAGGCCTGATTAGGAATAGAGAGGAGGGCTGGGGGTGTAGCTAGGTGGAAGAATGCTTGCCTAGCATGCAGGAGATCCTTGGTTCCATTCCCAGCACCACAAAAAAATTAACCAAATAATTTTTTTTTTTTTTTAAATAGAGCAGGGTGCGGTGACACCTGTAATCCCAGCAGCTCTGGAGGCTGATGCAGGAGGATCACAAATTCAAAGCCAGCCTCAGCAATTTAGCCAGGCCCTAAGCAACCCTGTCTCCAAATAAAAAATAAAAAAGGGCTAGGGATGTGGCTCAGTGGTTAAGTGCCCCTGAGTTCAATTTGTGGTACCAAATAAATAAATAAAAATAAAAAGAGAAATCAAGAGGAAATCCTCTGAGCACCTGGAGAGTTCAAAAAGAATGAAAAGAGTCAGGCATGGTGACACACACCTGTAATCCCAGTGGCTCATGACTGGGGAGGATTGCAGATTCAAGGCCAGCCTCAGAAATCTGGTGAGGCCCTAAACAATTTATCAAGACCCTGTTTCAAAATTTAAAAATTTTTAAAAAGGACTGGGATGTGGCTCAGTGTTTGAGTGCCCCTGAGTTCAAACTCTGGTGCCAAAAAAAAAAAAAAAAAAATGCAGTTGTGAAAATGTAAAGCTTGTCACTGTTAGTGGTGATTCATGCCTGTAACCCCGTTTACTCTGGAGGCAAGTTCAAGGCCAGCCTGGGCAATTCAGCAAGACCCTGTGGAAGGAAGGAAGGAAGGAAGGAAGGAAGGAAGGAAGGAAGGAAGGGAGGGAGGGAGGGAGGAAAGAAGGGGAGGGCAGGCGGGCTGAATGAGGAAAGGAAAGAAAGAAAGGCATCTTTAGGGACCCAAGGAGATTTCTTAATCTAACTAGTAGTCTGGGTTCAACTTCTCCGTTTTCCTTTTATGTATGTATGAATGTATGCACACTATTATTGCAGTACAGGAGACTGAACTCAGGTGTGCTCTACCACTAACTTATATCCTCAGCTCTTTTCGTTTTTTATTTTGAGACAAGTTCTCACCTAGTTGTCCAGGTTGAACTCCAACTTGTGGGGGCCTCCTGCCTCAGCCTCCCAAGTAGCTGGGATTACCAGTTTGTGACACACACATCGGGCTCCTGACAGTTTTCCTTTCTGACAGATTGTTGGTAGTGGATTTTGAAGATTATTAATTTTATTCTACATTTACTGGGCAGCATCTCACACCTCACAGCACTTTTTTCATTCCACTCTAACTCAGCCTCTAGCCTGTTGGTCTGTCTGACTGCCTCTTGAGGGCATGGACCTCGAGACATCCATCCCTCTCACTGTCCCATTTGGACCCAGTGGTGGGACCAATGTTGGTTCGGCCTACAGCAAAATGTGTAAGAAGTGCACTCTAGCCTTTCTCTCTTAGGTGCAGACGGGAAGCGACCCCCCAGAAAGGGTCCAGAGTCGTCCAGCTAAGGCCAAATGAAGCACCAAGGCAACTGTTCTGTCATCTGGTCCTTCTGGGAACGTCAAGGAGGGTAGGGGGTGGGATCTGGCCTCTACCTGAAACGCAGGCCCTTTAGAATCCGGGCCAAAGAGGTGGGGCCAAAGAAACTGAATCCCTTGTCTGCTCGGGGGCTTGGTCCCCACCCCATCTCCATGCATACACGCCCCCATGCTGGGGAAGCCTGGGCAACACTCAGGGAAGACACCTGAAGACAAGGAATGAAGAGGGGTCAGGGTGGTGAAGGGATGCGGGGGGAGAAAGAAGGTGCCAGCTGCCCTAGCAACACCCACGAAGGGAGAGGCGCGGGCAAGAGGAAGAGGGGATGAGAAAGGGCTGGTGGGTGCGAGTCGGGGAGAGGGCGATGTGATGGGATGGAGTCTGGGGCCAGGAATAGGGAAGATGGGGCGCGACAGGCCAGCCAGGGGGTTCATCTGCCTAGAGAGGGAGGGAGGGAGGGAGGGAGGGAGAAGAGGGGTGTCCGGGAGAGATCGCGCCTCGCGGCCTCGACTCGCGTCTGCAGCGGACACCTGGGTAGATTAAAAAAAAAGGAGCCGCAACGGAGTCCTCAGCTCGCGCCCGCCGCACACTTACCGCGCGCCACCGCTCGGTCCCCCGCCGCCGCGCGCTCCCGCCCGCGCCCGCAGTAAGAGGAGCCCGGCGCGCGCCGACCAGCAGCGACGTTCTAGGAGCCAAGAGGGAGGGCCCGCGGGGACCTTTGCTCGGTCCCCGCCCCTTGGAGTCGCGGGACCCGCAGGGAAGCCGCGGAAGGAGCGTGCCCCGACACTGGCAGAGGGGCGCGGCCTGGCCCGCAGCGACGCAGAGGCGAGCAAGCCCGGCCACGGTTCTGGGCTCCGGGGACGCCCGAGACTGAGCAGGCCCAGCCAGAACTGGTTCCCTTCCTTCGCGAGGCACCCGAAGCCGGGTCTCCTGGGCCTCGACTTTGGCCGAGGCACTGGGAGAAAGAGAGCTCGGTGGCCTGCTGCCAAAGAGACCTCACCACCGGGTTGCAATCCACAATAGGATGTGAATTACAACTGTGGCTTCACAGTTCCACCAGAAAAGTCCCGGGCCACCCTGGCCCGCGGGAACCCCTATTGTTTGTGCCTGGGAGCGTCGGGCTTTGTGATGTGACTGGGTTAGCAGTAAACTAGACTCCAAGTTCCTTGAGGGCAAAACCAAACCTCACTCACATACTAGGTACTCGGTAAATCCTGAAGGAGGGAATTTGAGCACAGCTGTAATAATTGTTTGCTGCTTAACTGAGTTGAAAAATTATAACCTTTGAGTCAGCGTTCATAAATCATGTTCTCTTGTGCATTAAATAAGAGAAAATCGTATTTCTGCACTCAGAAAACTTTGAGACTTTGTGGCTGCCTTCAAGCAGGGAGAAAGTGGAAGGCAGGGCTATGTCTTGTGCCCCTCTCCACATTGCTGTTACCCACCTGTGAAGCCTTCTCTGGCTATGGACATTGAAAAGTGCTCCTCTCCACCACCCCCCCACCCCACACACACACACACCCCAGCAGGAACACTTCTAGTTCCTCCTCTGCTTTGTTTCTGCTTTGCACTTATAACCATCAGCTAGGCTGGGTTTATAATTCTTATTTCATATATTCTTCTTCTTCTTCTCTAAAGTGTCAGCTCCATCAGAGATTTTTGTCTGTTTACTATACCCAGTTCTAAACTTAGAATTTTATTTGCATAGTATATATTTAGTAAATAGTTGTTGAATTAAGGAATGAATCTTCTTGTTTCTCCAGCTACATTGTGGGATCATATGCATCTATGCAATGGTAGGCATACAATTACTGCTTGCTGGATGAATGAATAAATGGAATAAATAGAAATAATTGTGGACCCTCGGGGTTCCCTCCCTTGCCAATGTAATTAGGTATTGAAAGACAGAGGAAGCACTATCCCAGACTGGTCAAGAGACTTCATGGATGTTATCAGTTTTCTGTCTTAATAGAATCATGTAGTGTTACTAAGGTTTGATTGTGTCCCCCAAAGTATACGTGTTGGAAGTTTAATACTCAGTGTACAATGTTGAGAGATAGGAACATTAAGAGGTGATTACGTCATGAGGGCTGTGCCCTCCTGAATGGATTGATGTCATTATCAAAGTAAATGAGTTATCATGGGAATCAGGTTTTTTGTTTCTTTGTTTTTTTGTTGTTGTTGTTGTTTTGGTACTGGGGCTTGAACCCAAGGGCACTTTATCGCTGAGCTACATCCCCAATCCTTTTTTATTTTTTATTTTTTATTTTGAGACCAGTCTCACTAAATTGCTGAGACAATCCTCCTGCCTTAGCCTCCCAAATCACTGAGATTACAGGTGTGGTCTCCTCCTCTTCCTTCCCCTCTTCTCTTCTGTTTTCAGTTTTCTTCCTCCTCCTGTCTCCCTGCCTTCCTCCCCACTTCCCTTTCGTCCCACCTTCAATCTTCCTGACATGGGATGATGATGCAGCAAGAAGACCCTACTCAGCACTACTTGACCTTGGACTCCTCAGCCTCCAGAACTGTAAGAAATAAATCTCAGCTCTTTATAAATTGCTGGGTCTCAGGAATTCTGTTCTAGCAGCACACAATAAACTCAGACAAGCGATGACTCTAGCTTGTTCTCAGAGCTTATTGCCTCCTAACCTAGGGCATTAACCTTAAGAACATCCTCATGAACAGCATGTTCATGCAGTTCCCACCACTGCATGGTTGCCATCTAGCTAGTTCTCTATCTAGCTAGGTTGCCATTTGTAATTGGGGCTGCTTGAGCTTTTTGGTGCAATGATTACTTAGTGACTTAAAATTCATTCACTCTTTTTGTCCTATCCAATGCCTTTAAATTAAATACCTGGGGAAGATAGTAATAGTATTAGCAGCTAAAATGCATGTGGCACTTTCTCTGCATGCAATAATTGACTCATTTAATCCTCACAGCCAATTAGAAGTTCAAGTTAACTGAGAGAATTGAAGCGCAAACTTGGAAATTACCTAGGAGAGACAGCTATGACTTTAACCCAGATCTCTTGGCACCACCTGTTTTTAACCCACCATAGGATACAAACTACCCCCACCCCCCAAAAAAAATAGGAAACACAGTAGAGGACATCCCACTCAGCAGTGTTTGAACCTGCCCTGAGCATTGGGAGGGAAAGACGGATTATGCTCAAGGAACACTCCCTCCACCCTATTCTCCTACTCTCCCTGTCTAAAGTGGAGGAATATGGCAAACCATAATTTTTTAACATTATTATTATTATTATTAAAGATTTCAGATGGACCAATAAGATGGGAGGTTTGGGGTCAACTAGAAAAAAGAAAAAATAAATCAAACCAAACATCAAACCCCAGTCTTCTCACTCCATCATAGGTATATTGTCTTAGCAAAATGGAAGTGGAAACAATTTCCAATGAGATAAATTGGGGTGGTCATATTTGCTTTTCAAAAGATTCATTAAATATAAACGATGTTTCAAGTTGCAGAACTTGTGAAACATGCAATGGTGGTGCATGCCTATAATCCCACAACTCAAGAGGCTGAGGCAGGAAGCATGCAAGTTCAAGGCCAATCTCCACAATTTAGTGAGATCCTGTGTCAAAATAAAAAATAAAAATAAGAAGGGCTAGAGACATAGGTCAGTGGTAGAGTGCCTCTGTGTTCAATCCCTAGTACTGAAGAAGTTTGGGGAAGAATTTCTGAAACATATCAGTGATGTGTTGGGTATTCCTTACTCAATCCTGGATTCTTTTTTTTTTAATGCTGGGAATTAAACCCAGGGGCACTTAAACACTGAACCATATCCCCAGACCTTTTTATTTTTTTATTTTAAGACAGAGTCTTGCTAAGTTGCTTAGGACCTTGATAAGTTGCTGTGGCTGGCTTTGATTCTCCTGCCTCAGCCTCCCAAACTGCTGGGGTTACAGGCATATGCCACTATACCCAGCTATCCCCAGGTTTTTACATAGGAAATGATATGTAAATGGCAGCAAAAATTGGTAAAATTCACTCAACAGGGTATATTTCATAAATGAACACATAAATAAACCACCTCTGCCTGGCTGTCATAACTACTTCCTAATTCTATGGAAGCTACTCTTGGAGACCTGGACTCTTTCCAATGAATAGCCTCTATGGACAGATAAATCATAGGCTTTGAATGAGTCGGATTTGGGTCAAATCCAGCCAGCACTTACTAACTGAATGACCTTAGGAAAACTTCATGACTTCCCACTTAAAAATTACTTAGAGTATTGTCATGAGATTATGTAATTACTGAGCACATAGTAGAACTCAATAAAAGTTTTATTTCCTCAATTAATTACTTTATAGTTAAAATTGCCTTTAAGTTAAGGCAAAAAAATGTTCACCTTTGCGTAAATGTGCCTCTTACCATATTAACTGTTTCCCAGAGGAACATAACTACTAACATAAATTATAATAAAATTTGGCATACATTGATATATATTTTTAAACTGATCTCATTTACTCCCCCTAAATCTCAAAAGTACTTTCTAAACTGGAGATTGTATTGCCAATGCATATTACTTACCAATTACAGTTTTAAAATAAAAAGTTTAGCTAGGCATGGTGGCACATACCCATAATCCCAGCTACTTGGGTGTCTCAGGCAGAAGGATCATAAGATCATTGCCAGCCTGGGCAATTTAGGGAGACTCTGTCTCAAATTTTTTAAAAATGAAAGGGGCTAGGGGCTTCCTAGCATGCATGAGGTCCTAGGATTAATCCACAGTACCATGGATGCAAGAAATAAAATTTAAAAGTTTATGAAGGATTAAATATAGTCCAGAATTAAGTCTTCTTCAGTTTCCCAACTGTCTCTTGTTCAATTGCAACATACAAATACTGACTTGAGAAAAACTGAAATTCACTTGGCAATCAACAAATGATCAGCCAAAATTGTCAATATTAAAATTCTCAACTCAAATATTACTGAGTAAATAAGGAATGATGAAGTAATTTGCTTTGCCAGTTATCAACTGCTGCATAACAAACTACCACCAAAACTTAGTAACTTGAAACAACTCCATTTTATTGTTATATCTCCTAATTTTACACATTGGAACTTCACGTAGGCTTAGTTGAGCAATTTTTTTTTTTCAGTCTCATGTGGCATCAGCTGGGGTCACTCAGAGCAATTTAGCTGAAGGAAGGCAAATAGCCTGGTCCAAAGGGTCCAGATGGCTTCATCAATGTCTTCATCCATTCAGGCTGTTAAAATAACAAAATCATAGGCCAGGTAGCTTATAAACAGAAATTCACATCTCACAGTTCTGGAGGCTGGAAGTCCTAAGATCAAGATCCTGGCAGATTCAGTATTTCCTGGTTAATAGATGGGGATTTCTTGCTGAGTCCTCACGTGGTGAAAGATGCCATCTTCATGATTTAATCAGCTCTCCAAAGGACAATTTCCTACAGCCACCACATTGGTGATTAAGTTTCAATATATGAATTTGAGGAGAACACAACACTCAGACCATAACAACCTATGTTTGGTGCCCTGGCAGGGATGACTAGAAGTCAGGTCTCAATCAGGTTATCAGTCAGAGCCCCAATGTATATGCCTCTTCATCATGGTGGTCTCAGGGCAGTCAAACTTCTCATACAGAGGCTCAGGGCTCCAAAAACTCCAGAAGTAGGTGTTCCAAGAAATAAGGCAGCAGCTTTGAGGCCTATGACTTAGCCCCTGAGAACCCAGAATGTAACCTCCAGAGCAGTTTACAGCTGAATCAAGCCCCAATTCAAAGGAATTCTATTCTGCATTTCTAGGCTTCTCCAATCACACACTTTTTTTTTTAAATAACCACACTTGTTTTTATAATAGAGAATGGCATTAAATAAACAAACTTAATAAAAGCTTATATTTTTCCCATTGTTCACGTAGAAACAAATATCATTGTCAGCATTAAGGAGACTTGCAGAAGACATCCACCAGACGTCAGATTTACAGAAATATTCAGAGTAATACAATACAGAGCTATGCAAGCTTTTTTCAACCCATTATTATTCTTCTTCACTATTGTCCGTGCATTCAACATCTTGTTAATTCAACAAATATTTCTTAAGGATCTACCATGTGCTATAGGGAAGCCTAAAGTTCACCTCCCCACACCTTTATTCTTTTGGGGATCTTGCAACAAAGGCAGATTAACAAGAGAAAAAGAAGTTTATTAATGTGTACAAAGCACATTGCAGAGGAGAGAACTCAGTGCAAATAACTCAAAGTAATGGCTTAGAACTCTGGCTTACATAGTATATTTAACAAAGAACAATGAACTTGTAGAGAAATAACAGAATCAAAGAAAGCAATTTCAGCTTCCAAAGGTGGGATACTGTGGGAAGGTAAGTACATAGGAGGAAACTAAATATGTGGGGGAAGGTTTACTTGCAGATTCTTCTGGAGTCTTCTTTGGGCTGATAAGGATCTGTATGAGTCTCTAGGAAAGGAGAATTTATATCCTGTCTTTGCAGAAAAGTTGGAAGGTAAGAGAACTTTTCCTGTTTGCTGGTCTTAATTGCCCTAAACTCAAAAATAATTATTATGCCAAAGAGGCATATTTTAGAGTGACATTCTGGTTGTATTCAATGCCAAGCATTATATTAACTACTGAGAACCATAAGAATGAGCTGGGAAATGTGGTCCAGGCTCTCTGTGTCTACAAAGCTTTGCAGTCTACCTGGAAAGGCAGACAGAGAAACCGTAAGGATAAAGGGTGAGAAATACAATGGGCAATGGCCCTCAGCAGTCCAGGTGTCGGGAATAAGGGGTTGGGGCATGTAACATGATAGAGGACCAAAGGTGGTTAATTAAGAAAAGTAAATTAGGGTAAACTGACTGAGAATACAAACACCCAGATTATGACTCAAAGAGTACTCTTGTTTTATTCAGTAAACAATCAAAGGTGGTTCTAAGCTGTGGGAGGTGGGGGTACAGGAGATTAGTCTCTGTTCTTTCGGGAACCAAGCTGGTGGAAGCTGTACCATTTTTCACTCCAGGCTGCCAGGGTTCTTCGCACAGGTATCTCCAGCAGGCAGATGAGGAAAGACCTGGAGACGCCCAGCTTATGGGGGATTTGTATCCTTGCACGCAGCCAGCACTTTTATGTACCTTCCTTTGTCCAGAAGTCAGTCATAGGGTACCTCCTGACTACAAGGAAGGATAGAAGTAGTCTTTGGGTCCAGGGAAAAAAGAAACTGGGTTCCCAGAGCCATAGTAAACTCAGCCACAAAATGCTTCTGAAAGGATAAATAGGTATTGTTCCAATCAGAGATTTCATGAAGAATCTCGAACAAGGCAGCCCCAGATAGTTAAACTGATTAAGTTTAAATAATATATTTTCAGATTGTGTAAACATTCTATTTCTAAAAAAAAAAAAAAAAAGAACTGATGGAGAGTGATATTGGCCAAATTATATTGTGATATTATGTGCATGCACGAATATATAACAGCAAATCCCATCAATACGTACAACTATAGTGCACCAATAAAAATATGTGGAAAAAAATTGAGCCCTCTTTAACCCTCCACCTGTTTTAAAGGTATCTAAGAACACTTGGAGAAACTGGAGAGAGATGGCAAGAGCAGTGTTTCATCTAAAACAATTTATTACCAATAAAACTTCTTAGCTGAGTTGTAATTGGACGGGGAAAGTGGGAATTGTACACACATTTGCTATTTGGTAAGGTCCTTATAGGGGCTAATTGCAATGGAGGAAGCAATTTGGCAAGAAGAAAGGTATTTTGGCATCTGACTGATTGCCAACGCACCAAGTCAATTCATTTCTTAGTCTGAACAGTGAAATACAAAATAACTTTGGAGGTTGAATCCCTTTCACCTGGGCACTTTTGACACTATAAAATGTTTCATTCTGCCCCAAATTATTGGCACTAGTAGATTTTTTTTCCTGATACTATATTTTGAAATCTTCAAGCTTCTTTTTCTTTTCTTCCCAAAGAACTGTGCCTGTCATCTCACCACAAGGCTGGTTCTCTGAGGAATGCAGGCAGCCAACAGGAAATGGGCTCCCAGAAACTCCCAATTTCAGGTAAGGTTGCTTTCTTCAAATCCATCTTCCCTTGCTGCCTCTTCATACTAAATGAGAAAAACATCAATGCCACCAAATACCAAACAAACCCCACTGTCACTGCCAGCATCTGATTAACACTTACCTGTATCATGATTTAGGAATTGGCACAAGTGCTAAGTTTGAGTCCCATTCCTGCCTCCTACTTGTCCTCCCATCCTTGGTTTTCTCACCTGTTAAGTGGAGTAACACTAACATCCAACTCACAGGGCTGCTGGAATTAGCTGCCTGGCACCCAGGAAGTTCGTGATGAATGGTAGGTATTATTATTAGTTTCTGATTCCCTAGATTTCCATTCCATTTTGCAAACATTGTTGTGCACTTATTGTATACCTGAATAAAGGCAGGTCACTGTCCTTATGAAGTGTACAACTACTAGAGGAGTGACTTGCTGAAAAGGCTTTAAAAGAACCCAGCAATTTCACCTGGGAGAGGTAATGAAACAGACTGATAGGGGTGGACCCAGACAAGCCCAGTGGGTATGCTTGAAAGTTCCCTTGTCACCACGAAAACATTCACATTGGAGGGCTAAGAAATCTGGGGAAATTATTAATTTAAAATCTTTTTTTTTTTTTTTTTTTTTTTTTAGAGAGAGTGAGAGAGGAGAGAGAGAGAGAGAGAGAGAGAGAGAGAGAGAGAGAGAGAGAATTTTTTTTTTAATATTTATTTTTTAGTTCTCGGCGGACACAACATCTTTGTTGGTATGTGGTGCTGAGGATCGAACCCGGGCCGCACGCATGCCAGGCGAGCGCGCTACCGCTTGAGCCACATCCCCAGCCCCAATTTAAAATCTTTTATTATCTTCAAAAACCTAAAACATTTTCTTACATCACAATTTAGAGGCTGATTTCCTCTTTTATGTCTTGTCTGATAATTCTCCATTACCAAGAAGTCCAGAAAAAAACTGCTTTTGATGGCTTTCATACATGTTTATATAATACTTTATTAAATGCCATCTGCTTTTGCCTTATTAATGTTTTATTAAGGACCATCTGGTTGTTGCTACAGATCATATAGACTTTCCAATGAGACTCCTCTTACCCATCAATAAATTATAAATTATCATGTGTCATTATTAGCAAAAGAAATCAAATTAGGTAATCAAAAAAGCAGAAGGCCAAGACACCCGTGTCCCAAGACCACCCCCAACTGGCCCTGTGACCAGTACAGCCCTTCTATTTCTTGGGGCCCCATATGTTTCACCTGAAAATTAAAGGTTAAACTCAGTCTCTTAGGAGGTTACTTCAGTCTTTTAAAATTCTGGAGAAATGCAAACGCAGTGCTGTATGCTAAAGACCCAGGAACACAGGGGAGGGGATTCTGCTGGGGAAGGCAGGAACACAGCTACTGGGCTGCACCTGGAAAAGATGGACAAAGAACTTGTAAAACCGAGGCTGGGTGTGGTGGGTAATGGTAGTGACTCAGGAGCCTGAGGGAGGAAAATCACAAGTTTGAAGCCAGCCTGGGCAAGTTAGTGAGATGCTGTCTCAAAACTTAAAAATTTTTAAAAAGGACTGGGGATGTAGTTTGGTGATTCAATCCCCAGTATTGGAGGGGGGGAGAAGGAATTGGTAAGATTTAAGTTTTAGGTTAGGGATTGGGGAGCAGGTAGGGCAGAAGGGGAGGTTTATGAAAATTTGGAGGATGAGTGGCCAAATAAGACCAGAAAGTAGGCTGAGACCAGATTGGGGAAGGCTTTGTATGACAATGGGACAATGGCATTTAGAGATTCTCTCTGCACCTCTTTACCCCTTTCTTGGCCTCAGCTCTTCTTTCATCATTGGGAACCTTTCAAATAGACCTAGTCCAATGGATTGGTCTCTTTGGTAGAATAAACATTACCCTTAAAGCAGTTTCACAGTGCGGCACACAGGTGACTTGTGAGCCTAGAAGCCTTGCACCCTTGAGATGTGAGACTTTGGCCAATTATTGTACAAATGGTTTTATTTTCTCTGTGTGCCATGATATGCTATAAGTTGTATTGCCCTAAAGCAGTCTAGCTCACCATATCAGATGATTTTCATCAACAATTCAAACACACACCGCATTTACATTGAATTGTATTATAGTAAGTTGCATTATGTCTTATGTTAGTTCAGTGAATGAACGAAGATAGACAATTCCCTCAACATATTCATTGAACCCCTAGTAGGTGCCAGGCACTGGAGAAATAGTTGTAGACGACAGACTTAATATCTTTTATAGAGTTCGTCCTTTAATGAGTAAAATTGAAGCCAGGTTTAAAGATAGGTAGTTAGTGTAGTTAGGTAACAGGTCTAATATCAAGTAAAATCGAAAATGAAGGCCCTGTTGAAAATGGAGCCCAGGAAAGCAGAGCAGCACTTGGGGAAATTGAAATGTTAATGTTCCCAAGGCCCAGAGCCCATTCTAAAGAAATGTTAATGAAGCAGCAAACAGGCAGGTGCTAATCAGGCCCTTCCTGCCCAGATTACTCCTCTGGCCCATCTGCCCCTCACCTTTTGGGTCTCCCCATCTATATTCTATCACTGCAAGATAACAGAAAAAAGGACAGGAACATCTATAGAAATGCGAGAAAGCTAAAAGAAGACCTTAGCTATAAAAGAGGGAAGACCTCCCCCCTTCCATGGATTCCACCTCTTGGGTCCCCTTCTTCCTCCAGGATAAGTCTTTTCTGCTGTCCTTAATAAAGCTTCTACTATCCACTCTAAACTTGCCTCAGCGTGCTTCTCTGGTGTTATACTTCAGCATTGGGGAAGCAAGGACTCGTCACCGGTAAACAGCCTTATTAACAAAATGACAATCAGCAGGACAAATAAAGAGTCAACACTTCGGTTCCTGTTGTGGTCTGTGAAGCTGAAAGATATCACTGTATGGAAAAACAAGGGAAAAACTGAGCAGAGTAAAAAAAAAATATCTGCAACCCTGCTTAGATCTGTGAGGAAGTGAGGTCACAGTGCAAACCACTGCCATGGGGAGACAGACACAGCATCACACCTGAGCTGAGGAGAAACCCCTAGGAACCAATGCGGAGCAAGAAAGCCCCACCTGTGATTGACAGCCACTGGGGGCTCACAATGGACAAGTCTGAGTTAAAAGCCTTCCACACTGTGAGTTCTACCTCGGAGAGAGCTCTAACCAGTTTCTTACCATAAATATCAGAGGAAAAAAAAATCCCTCTCACTCTCAGCAGGGGGAGGGAAAAGTAGCCATTTTGAAATATTCCAGAACATTCAATTCTGCTTAACAAGAACTGCCTTCAAGAAAAACTCTTTTACTGAAACCTAAATGATTGCGGTTTTAGCAGATTCTTATTCAACTCCAGGTCCCTATAGCCATTCTGTACCACTTAGGTGGGGTAGTGGACAGAGAAGCAGTTGTGAATTTCACAGCTCAGGGGCACAGCTAAGACTGGGTAATGAAACAGACTGATGGGGTGGGGGGTGGGGTCTGAAATTGTTAGCGACTTCCCCCTGTTGAGGTGTAATCTGAAGGACTTGCCTCAACCCCACCCCAGGGCCATGGACACTAAGAATAGAGATCTCCCCTCCCCAAGCCTGTTTAACACCTGCTAACTAAATCCACAAGTTTCCTGCCTTTTTTTCTCACTTCTCTGCCTCTTCTCCTTGTGAGAAATAAAGTCTGGTGGTCCATTTTCAGAATATAGTATTTAGCCTTAAATGTAAAATTTTAAAATTAGCCAATCACCTGGAATGTAAGCCCGAGCTCCTCCTATCAGAGCAATGGGCCATGCGGTGCCGCCCTTAGGGACAAAAACAGGTGGATTGCTGGCCCGAGTGTGCTTGCTTGGCAGACTTCAGCGGGCAGTGCCTCCTTCTGCAGAAGTAAAGTTTGCCTTGCCAAGCTACTTCCAAGCACGTGTTTGATTCCTTGTGGCACCCCATCCTTTAAAAGCTCTGCTCACCCTAAGAGATTTCCAAGATACAACTTTTGAAACAACAGGCTTCTTCCATCTTCCTTCGATGCTGGCTTTGAAAACAAAAAACAAAAAACATATTTTCCAGTCAATTTGTCTCCAGATAATTCTGGAGCAGTGAGTGGTTTAGCTTAACTTCTTCCTCAGGGCTGGTATTGTGCCATCTGTAACAGTAATAGGACCACAGGGCTGGCCCTTCTTCCCACACCTCAACACCTCACCCTAAAGGTATGTACCACGGTTTCTTTGCTCAGTACATTATATCCAGCTTGCAACAAAAAATTACAAGGCATACTGAAATATAAAAATAAAAGTTTGAAAAGACAGAGCAAACATCAGAACCACAACAGATGTGGCAGAGATGTTGGAATTATCAGATCAGGAATTTAAAATAACTATGATAATATGCTAAGGGTTGTGATGGAAAAAAATAAAGAACATGCAAGAACAGATACAATATAATAGAAAACCATTTGGTTTATGTTCATTTTTCCTGGCACAGAACTCCTAAAGCTCTTGGAACTCCTGAATGACAAGATTATCTTTGGTATGCTAATGAAATAACTCTGGGCTAAGTGACTTTCAGTAACTTCAGGATGGGGACTAACAGAAAACCATGTGATTAGAGGGTTGGAACTTTCAGCCCCATCATCAGGGAGGGGGACAGAACTGGAAATTGGGCCAAATCCCCAGATTAAACCAATGATTTAATCAATCATGCTATAAAAACTCCTAATAGGGAAAGTCTGGGGAGTGATATTAGCCAAATTAAATCATTATATTGTGTATTGTGTGCATGTATGAATATGTAACAACAAATCCCATCAGTATGTACAACTATAATGCATCCAGAAAAAAAAAAAGTGGGGAAAAAAATGAATCAACTCCTATTAAGTTCAAAGAGCTTTCCAGTTGGAGAATACATCAAGGTGCTGACTGTGCCAGGAGAAGCATGGAAGCTTTGCGCCCCTCCCCTGTTCTTTGCCCTATGCATCTGTTCCATTTGGCTATTCCTGAGTTGAATGTTTATAATAAACTATTAATAGTAAGCAAAACCTTTTCTTGAGTTCTGTGTGAGTCATTGTAGCAAATTATGGAACCTGAGGAGAGAGCTGAAAGAACTTTCAAACTTGTAGCCAAATTAGACAGAAGAGTGGAGTTCATTGGGGATTTGGACCTTATAAGTGGTGTCTAAAGTGGGGACAACCTTGCAGGACCAAGCCCTTCACCTGTCTATACTAACTCTGGGAGTTGGTATCAAAATTGGGTTGAACTATTGATGCCCAGCTGGTGCCAGAGTTGGAGACTAGGAGAATTGGCTGGTGTCAGGAAATATTCCAGAAGAACCTGAGAGTAATGTGGGCAGAAAGAGGAGAATTCTATGAACAGCATCAACAACAAAATTCTAGAGATTAAAAACACAGAAACATACATGGAGACAGCCTCTGTTGGGCTCAGTAGTAGACGGGGTACAGCTGAGAAAAAAAGAAATATTCTGAGCTTGATGATATGTCAACAAAACTTCCAAAATTAAAAGGAAGAAGAAAAATGACTGAAAAAAATTACTGAATTTCAAAATTGATAGGAAAATTACAAAAGATCTAACATAGGCATAATGGAACTACCAGAATGAAAAGAGAAAGAGAAAAGACCAAAAGGGCTGTAAGGACTGAGAGCAATAATAACTGAGAATTTCCTGAATCAATGTCAGATACCAAACCACAGATCTAGAAATTTCAGAGAATGCCTAACAGGATAAATGAAAACAAAGCAACGACAATAACAACAAAACACACAAATACTACAGCTATGCATGTCGTATTCAAATACAGAGAACCACAGATAAAGATCTTTTCAATAAAATATAAGGTATATTAGATAGTGGTAAATGCCAAGAGGCAAAAAATAGAGAAGGGGCCAAAGAGTCATATAGTGGGTGTCAGGGGAGCTTTTGACTTTTTGATAGAGTAGCCAAGTGAAGACTCCCTGGAAAAGTGACCTTTGGTTGGAATTATTATGAGCTCTTGGATTCATAGTAGACACATTAATGATGCTTTTATTTGGAGTCTGTAACAGGCCTCTTGGTGCCGTAGGAATGTAACTAGGCCTGCATCCTGATCCTGCCACTCACTGACTGTGTGACCTTGGGCAACTTTCTAGACTCACTGGGCCTCCATTTTGAGGATGGATGACAAGATGGCAGAATATACCAAGGTGTCAACCAGGTATATTCAATGTACCTGTTTGCCACCCACATTGCCATGGCATCTTAGCCACAAGTTCTTTGGAGGGCTTTTCACTATAGCAACTCACCCAGAAGTTCTGTATTCTAATTAGGTGAAAATACAATAATCAATAGGAACCAATGGGGCAGGACCTCCAATCAGGTCTGCAGGGAGGGTATAAGAGAAGACAGACACCTGGGCCTTGAACCATCCTGTCTTGCTCTGTCCATTCCACTTTGTGGAGTGTACGTAACTTTCAATAAAGCTACGCTATGGCTGCTCCTGTGTGTCTTGCTCAATTCTTTGTTGGAGATGCTAAGAACCTGGACCCCAACTGGACCTTCCACAGCTAACAATTCTACATGTATAACTTATACTCCTGGTCAGTGACTGAAGGTTACAGGACGATGCCTCAAAGAGCTGAGGAAAGAGTATGAAGACTTTCTTAGGAGGGCTCACATGGAGGCTGCACCTTCACTTGATATGCAAAGGTCCGAGGTGGCTGCAAACTTGCTTTTGAGCAACAGCTAAAACCTGTTATTACTGTACCCTTTCCCTGAATTCATGTGCAGCAGCCCCTTAGTTATGAAGGCTGAAATAAAAAGAGCTGATCACATGTTTTAGGGGATCCATGTCTATGCTGGAAATTCTTCATTAACAATTAGTTGGCATTTTAGTTTAATATGAAAAAATTTTCTATCATCACTGATGAAGTAGCTTGACTAACATACATCTATCCCAACTTTCACTTACTGATGAAAGTATGTTTCTGATGGATTCCAAGGGATGTTACATTCTCCAAGGTAATAAATGCCACCATGGGAAACCTTGGAAAGAGCAGGCATGTTAGAAACCCTTCAATAACCTCCCTGTGCTCCTAAATACAGGATCCTCATCCCCTGCATCATCTGACTCCTGCCCATCTCTGCCTTCACTCTGTGGCAGAGGTGGCTCATCATCTTCCTTCAGTTCCTCATAAAGGCTGAGAAAGGCTGCACTCCTCCCCACAGGGCTTTGCTCAGAAGGGACTACGCTGTCCCCAACTCTTCATGGGGCTGCCTCCTGTTTAGAAATTTTCTAAATTGTACTTTATTGTTTGCTACTATTTGTTTAGTGTTTGTTTTATGTAAGTGCCATGAAGGGGGAATAGTGCCTGTCTTTGCTCTATCCCAGGATCCCATACAATGTTATTCATAGATTCGGCACTCCACAAATATTTGTTGAATGCATTAATGAATGAATGGACAATCCACTGTGACTGGATTAGAGATAATTGGCACAGTGCTTGGCATACATTTGGGTGCTTAATAAGTGATATTTGTTGATTTCTTGGACACATTTCTCATCAGATTCTAGTAGTCCCCATGACTAACTTGGCTTAAAATCTTTGCAAAAGCTATTGGAATTGTAGGAATGGATTTCTGCATAGTTTAGTAATTTTGCAGACATTCTAGTTGCTAGAACTTACTTGCTACAACTTGGGTGTTTTTTTCGGACTGACTGCCTCTTCTAGGTAATGCATCTTTCAATTATGAAAAGCTATGAGGCTGGGCGCAGTGGTACATGCCTATAATCTCAGCAATTTGAAAGGCAGAGGCAGGAGGATTATAAATTTGAGGCCAGCCTCACCAATTTAGTGAGGCTCTAAGCCACTTAGTGAGATCCTGTCTCAAAATAAAAAATTAAAAGGGCTGGGGAGTGGCTCAATGGTTAAATGTTCCTGGGTTCAATCAATTCTTGGCACCAAAAAAAAAAAAAAAATGCTATGAGATGAGACTTAATTGTAAAAAGTGAAGAGTCTAATTGTTTGAGACTTGGATTCTCACAAGCAATGAAAATCCAATAAATAGCATTCAAGAACCTATGGTGATGAGGTGAGGCCAACTTCCTATGTGCTGGATAGAGGTGATGGGAATTGCATTGTTAGGGAACACCATGCTTTTGAACCCTAGTCAGATTCCTGCTTTGGGAGGACACAAGCTCAAGGGAATGTTCAAGCCAGAACTCAATAACAGAATAAGCTTGTTCTCTTCTCCACCCTCATCCCTGAAAAATCCATCGTTAGTATCCTGGAAACTCATCAATGATGATGATGATGATGATGATGATGATAATATATATGTATGTTTAAAAATTTTTTTTAGTTGTAGTTGGACATAATGCCTTTAGTTTTTAAAAAATTATTGTTATGTGGTGCTGAGGATCGAACCCAGTGCCTTGCACGTGCTAGGCAAGTACTCTACCACTGAGCCACAATCCCAGCCCCAATAATATATATTTTTAAGAATCTCAGTTCCATTCAGGCTTATGAGCCTTTTGGGTATAAGTGAACTCAGTGTTTATAATCTTACATCCTTGTTTGATTCATTTGGGTTATCACTCTGCTTGATGATTAAGATAGCTCAAGTTAAATAGCTGGTTCCTGAAGCACACTTTTAAAAAGTGAAGTTTGATAGCTTAAAATAAAGAGCTATTACATTTTAGTTCAAATCATAAATCCACAAATCTATGACCTTCATTTTAATAAGGCTTATAACTAATTTATGTTAATTTTATTCACATTGATAGCAATTCACATCGTTCTTCCATTTACTAATTTGTAATTGGTTCTCTTTTTTTTTCGGTATGTTTTATGGAGACCCAGTTTTAGATATGTTATGCAGATCTAAAGAACTTTTACATCTAATTGACAGTCTTAATCACGTTGGAATTTGTCAGTAGAGCTCCCTTCTCCTCCAGTGTTCTAAGAGACCTCTGCTTCTTAGTAGTGATGGCCTTTTGGCTTTGCACTTTGGCTTTGGCTGAGCTAGGGGACTAACACATACAGCTGGACTCCTTCTGTATTTGCAGGTTTTGTGTTTGTGGATTTAATCAACCAGGGATTGAAACTATCTGGGGAAAAAAATTGTCTCTGTACTGAACATGTACAACCTTTTCCTTCTTATTATTTCCTAAACAATAGAGTAAAGCAGCAATTTACATAGCACTTATGTTGTATCATGTATTAAAAGTAATCTAGAGATGGTGTAAAGAATTTGAGAGGATGTTCATAGGTTACATGCTAATACTATGCCATTTTGTAAAAGGAACTTGAGTATCCATGGCTTTTGGTATCTGTGGGGGTCCTGGAGCCAACCTCCTATGAATACCAAGGGGCAACTGTATTTGGAGGACTATAATCCCTAGATGAATACTTCCTAGAATCCACTGCTCTTCTGAGTTGGTATAACTCTTTTTGTCAGCTATGGAAAGTTCTGTGACTCCTGCTTCCTGAGGTTATCAGAAGGCTCAAATGTCATAACCACATCTTCCTTTGTTCCCAGAATAACCATTTCTTTGCTTTTTCTTCATAGTTTCTGATCTCTTTTTATTTTTAATTTTCCCCAGGCTTTCTCGATCTGTCTTTGAGATGCAAAAATTTCCCTTCTCTCTCTCTCTCTCTCTCTCTCTCTCTCTCTCTCTCTCTGTAGTACTAGGAATTGTACTCAGGGCCTAGCACATGTGATGCAAGCTGTCTACCACTGAGCTGCATCCTCTAGCATTTTTATTTATTTTAACACAGGGTCTCACTAAGGCTCAGGCTGACCTTGAGCTTGTCATCCTCCTGCCTCAGTCTGCCAAGTAACTGGTTTAGAGGTGTGCACCATAACACAGTTCGCCAGAAATCTCTTTTGAAAGTATGTGAGGTCCTGGTTTTAAACCAATCCTCCTTTAGTATTGTGAGGATGGCCTGAGCCTAAGCAACTCCATTTTAAAACTCCAGTTTGAAACCTGCAGTCTCACCAGCACACCTACAGAGTCCTCAAGTAAGGCCTCAGACAAGTTACTTCCCCTCACCCTGATAAACAGAGTGAAGCCTCTGGCAGGCTGTCCTTGCCTGATAAGAGGGAAAGGCAAGAAGATCAGGGTAAAGACCACAAGACCAAATGTTTCTGACCCCAGGGTAAATGGGTGGTAACTGATAAGGATTGAGAGGGTGGTCAAAAGCCCCAAAATTTAGTATAAATAGTAGAGCTAATGAACAGAGATTCAGCCAGCTGAAACAAGGATGCACTCAAGCTGGAGAGCCTGATGAGGACCTGACATCCCATCACTTGTCATCGTTTTTTTTCTGATCCTCTGCATGATCCTCACTGCTACCGCCTCTACTGCCTCCTCTGGACCTGGTGAGAACTGCAACGTCTCCCTAAGACCCTCTCCTCAACTGTCATCCACTTCACACCAGGAAAAGCCTGCCTTGATTCTGGACTTGGTCACGGAGGTCTGAGTGAGTGTGCATCTGCTGGACATAAAGCCTAAGGCTTAAGGCTTTTGAACTTAGCATGCAGAGGGAATGTCTGTCATTAGCCTGTCATGATTAAGTGTGTTTGAGTGCTTAGAATTAATCTAGAATTGTTTGCTGTGAATTAATTAATCTAGAATTGTTTGCTATGAATTGATTATGTCTATTGCAGTGCCTAGCATTAAGGATTGTCATTTTCTTGACTAAGAACCTATAGAGTGAAATTTTATTGAGTAATTTGAGTGAATAAAGCATTGAAAGGGGCAGAAGTATGTGGACATTCTTTATTTCTCCCCCTAGACTGCATATGTCGCAATTTTGTCCCCTCGCGACAAGTATTAAGACGGGAATTTTTTTTTTTTAACAATCCGTTTTTCACCTTGAACTAGAATCAAGATCTACTGAAAGATGTCATTGCTTTCCCAAAACTTCAATCTCATGCTCAATTCTCTTTTCAAGATGCTGGATCTGCAATCTCACCCATGCTTATCCAGTTTCTTTGGAACTGATCCAGATATGGAATGTAGCCCCTGGCTTTCATTTACATAAATACCACCCACACTACGCATATGTGCCTGGAAGATGTTGAATGCTTGGGGAAGTAGAGTTTACAAGAAAGCAAAAGCAAAGGAAGCAACTAAATGTTGCACAATAGGTGGCCCTGGGATTTTGCCATCTCTCTGGTTTCCTTGTCTTCTAGTGATCCATACTCAGAGTGTCATATTTTATCCACAAATTAATTATCCCAGGGAAGACAGCTCCTTTTCTAAAAGGAATTCCAATGCTAGGTTTTATGGTAATTTCTTCTCATCTTTTTATAAAATATTAGTAGACACATTATGTTCTTATCTCTATTTTAAGTCTAAGAAGGCAGAGAGCTTCTTTCAGATTTCTTAATAACTCAGGAAATGGGAAGAGGCTGAATTTTAATCATCTGCTCTGTGTCCAGCACATGGCTAGATGATTTTTTTGATATATCATCTGTACTATGAAATCTGGGTAGTTATCCCCATTTAACTAATTTGGTAACAGAGATGCGGGAAGCCATCCATGAAATACATGAGGACCTTCTCTCACCATGAAAGCCAGGGAGAGATAGGCCTGGCATTGGGAACTATCTGTGGCTCTCCCACAACAATAGATTGCCCAATGCACATGGCCTTTCCCTCCACTTGCTAGGAAGGTCCTCATGGTAGCTCTGAAAATGGGCATAACCCACCTGTTAGGAATTGAACAGCCCACCTTTAACATTTTTTGGAAAAGAACTTTCTGTGGAATCTCTTTGATGTCTCCCAATATAAATAAAGCAGATGCAGGCGTCATTTTGCTGGAAGCTCGATCTGTCTGATCAGCTTGCCTGCCCCCGTTTTTGAAACTATTTTCTATGTTCTGTGTTTTTTTCAAGGGTTTTATTTCTCTTAGCTTTTATTTCTCAGCCAGCTTATTCCACTGAGGGGAACTCCATTTCCACCACCCTCCAGTGGACATGGGCAGGACAGAGAGATAAAATAATTTGCCTACAATCATGTTATCAAGAATGCAGCAGCGTCGACAAAATACACTCTACTGTTATGTATATCTAAAAAGAATAACAACAACAAAAGAAAGCAACATCAGTTGTGTAGGGTGGCATACACATAAAATCCCAGTGACTTGGGAAGGTAGGAGAATCCCAAGAGGCCAGTCTTGAAAATTTAGTGAGATCCCCTGTCTTAACATAAAACCAATCAATCAATCAATCAATCAAGGGTTGATAGACCCAACCTGATCTTTTATTAAAATTGGGAGCCATCTTGCCACAAAGCCATGAAAAGATAATTTCGGCTTTACTATAAATTACTGCAAATTCTGAACCTGCTTGGAATGCCTGCCCGTTGCCTTGAACTCACCCATGCCTGGCTCTCTGACCACATAGCAGCTCTCTCTGAAACTTTAGTGACACCTCATAAATCTTGGCCTTCCCTGGCCAAAGACTCTCTTTGAGGCTCTAATGGTCCTCATAAATTCTGATGTTGGGGCCAGCAAAAGAATGTAAACTACCATTAGTGTTATGCTCATCAGAGTTCTGTTATCTGTAACCCCCCTTTGTGTAACTTTCTGGGCTGTAAAGCTGGGCAGCAAGAAAGCTGCAGGGCTGTCTTGTTCCCTCCGTTTTGGGAGGGAAAGGCAGCCCGGCCGGTCGAAATAATAAGCTTGCTTTAATTTGATTTTAATTGGAGTCAGTGGTCTTTTCTTGCGTCCTGGTCTAACAGGGTTTGGGATACAGTTCAGTGATAGAGTACCATGAGTTCAATTCCCAGTACTGAAAAACACAAAAAAGAAAATATTATGGTTTAAATGTTAGGTGTCCCCCCAAAGCTCACATGTTAGACAACTGAAGAAGATTTAAAGGAAAAACAATGGGTTATGAGAGCTTTAACCCAATTTGTGAATTAATCCCCTGATAAGAGATTAACTGATGGTAACTGAAGGCTATGACTGGAGGAGGTGGGTCCTTGGGGGTGTGCCTTTGTGGTATATATTTTGTATCTAGCCAGTGGAGCCTCAGTTGACTTTCTGATTGTGTCCTGAGCCACTTTCCTCCACCATCCTCTTCCACCATGATGTTCTGCCTCTCCTCAAGCCCCAAGGAATGAACTGGCCTTCTCTGGACCGAGACCTCTGAAACCAGGAGGTTTTTTACTTCTCTAAAATTATTCTTATCAGGGCTTTTGGTCACAGTAGTGAAGAATGCTGAATAAAGCACAAAATCAATACAATTATGTGAAATGAGTAGAATTTGATACTTTAAGACTATCCAGGGCTTCTAGGAACTCCTTAACATCGTGGCCCTCCCTCCCATCCTTCTGCCTCTTGGAATCTTTACCAAGATTGAGTTGTGGTAAGGATGAGCCCTTGGGGACTGGTGATTGTGGATGTGGTGGACGTACTTCTGAGAAAAGAAAAGTCTCAGAGGGCTGGGGATGTGGCTCAAGCGGTAGCATGCTCGCCTGGCATGCGTGCAGCCCGGGTTCGATCCTCAGCACCACATACAAACAAAGATGTTGTGTCCACCGATAACTAAAAAATAAATATTAAAAAGTTCTCTCTCTCTCTCTCCTCTCTCTATCTTTAAAAAAAAAAAAAAAAGAAAGAAAAGTCTCAGAAATGAGAAGACAGACAGGGTTTGGGCAGACTCAGATTGTATTTATCAGCTAGTTCCTGAGTTTAACTTTCTATTATAAACAATGTCAAATCTATATCAAAGAAAATATAGAATAGTATAATTAGCTCTGTTGTATCCATCATCCTGCTTCAGTAATTATCAAGGTATTGGCAATCACCAGCCCCTGCTAACACTATTGTTTATTCTGAAGCAAAGTCTGTGTTTTAGTTTATAACCAAGTCTTCAACCCCTCACCAGGATGACGATGATGATGATGATGATATTATCAGTACTGGGGATTAAATCCAGGTGTTGTTTACCACTGAGCTATATCCCCAGCTCTTTTCAAATTCTTTTATTTAAAAATAGCATCTAACTTGCAATTCTCCTGCCTCAGCCTCCCAAGTAGCTGGGATTATAGGCCTGCAGGATTTGCTTTTATGTCATTGAAAAATTCAGTCAAAATTAATGCCTTAATTAAAACCTCCTGCAGCACCTATCAGCTCTATTAAGCAAATGGTGACATGACAACCAAAAGGGTACTCATTCAATCTCACTATTAAGTCACTATTCCCACCTCTTGCTCCAAGTAATTTAGTTTCTGTACCAAGCTAATGCAAATTATTTCCTTTTATCTCATAAAGGCTAGACATTCATTTAAATGTGTGTGCACCTATAGTCATAAAAATAGTACTAAAATGTATAAAATCATGTGCCCCACCATTCTCCATTAGGCACTATGATAAGCAATTTACGTATATAATATGCAGTTTAGGGCTATACATTACATATATTGTGTATAGCTCTGATCTGCATTTAACAAACTATTTGGTCCCAAGACACCTTTATGTTCTTAAAAACTATTAAGAACTTCAAAGAGCTTCTGTTTATATGGGTTATATCTATTTAACAAACTATTTGGTCCCAAGACACCTTTATGTTCTTAAAAACTATTAAGAACTTCAAAGAGCTTCTGTTTATATGGGTTATATCTACTAATATATATCATATTAGGAATTCAAACTAAGAAGTTTAAAATTATTTAAAATTATTAATTCATTCAAAACACCAACAATAAGCCTATTATATGTTAACATAAAAACACTCTTTGGTTGGACACAGTGGTGTGTGCTTGTAGTCCCAACTGCTCCAGAGGCTGAGGCAGGAGGATATGAATTCAAAGCCAGCCTCAACAACATAATGAGACCCTAAGCAACTTATCGAGACTCTGTTTCAAAACATGAAAAGGGGTGGGGATGTGGCTCAGTGGTAAAGTTCTCTTGGGTTAAATCTCCAGTACCAAAAAATAAAAACAAACAAAACGCCATAAAACCTCACAACAAATAAACAACAACCATAAAAGAAAATAAAAAATCCAAAAACTTTCAATAAAATACAGCTTTAGTGAAAAACAAAAACCAAAAAACCCAACAACACTAAACCAGCAAATTAGAGGAAAGAATAGCACTGCTTTATAGTCTTGTAAATACAGCAGAATTCTTCTATTTGCTTCTGCATTAATTTGTTGTGATCTCAAATGTCATGTAGCCACATGGCTTCTAGAATATTCTATTCTTGTGATAGAATGAAAAAGGTACATAGTGTCTTAATATTTTTATGAAAATAGTTTAGCCCTGCTTACATATCTCTTGTAAGGCTCCTGTCCCCAGACCTCACTCTGAGAACTGCTGGCTTAAAGGCTAAGAGCATTCGTGTCCTGGGTTACAGGGTTCACATTCTGACTCAACAGGGTTATATTGTCAACAAGTGACATAACGCAGGTCTCAGTCTTCCTGTGTGACATAGGGACAGTCATGGAGCCTTAGAACAGTGCCCCACAGGGAGCCAGAGCTCCATATACGGCAGCAACATCAGTGACCCTCATAACCACCCTCAGGGGTCTGCTCCAGTTGAAAACTGAAGAAACAGAGGCTCAGCACTGCAGAGCCAGAATTCAAATCTGATCTTTTTGCCCAAGGGCTGAGCTTGAGACTGCTGTGTGACATATAAGTCATGCTGAGCTGTTTTGAGCAAAGAAGGATGATAAGCAGATTAATTATGACCAGATTTTAGAAAACTCTCTGGTGGCAGCTTAGTGTTCAGATGGGATGGAGCTGGGACTCAGAGAGAGGTTCCATTCTACCAGGTAGGAACTGAGGAGGACAGCTGTGTGGCTGTGGGGTGTGAGAGGAGCTTCACAGGGAGGTGGGGCAGGGCTTAGTTTCAATGAAGTTGAGAGATAGGCAGGGGTCTAAAATTACATCCGGTTGTGTGTGTGTGTGTGTGTGTGTGTGTGTGTGTGTGTGTGTGTGATGTGAGCTTTTGAGACAGAGAACAGAGGAGTGAACTATGCAGGGAAGAAGATGATTTCCTTGGATATACTGGGTTTGGAATTCCCCAGGAATTCCAAGCAGGGATGTCAAAGTCAGCAGAGGTCAGGTATGGAGGGCTAGCCAAATTGCTGTTATGTGTTCTCTGTGAAGGAGGGAAGCTATCATTCCAGATGAAGTTGGCCAAAGCACTTGCCCTCCCAAGACTCACATTGCTAACAGTATGTGATTCTTGGATCCTAACAGTAGTTGACCTTTCCTTCCTTTGGTTAAACTTTAGAAAGTACTTTCTGGAAACCTCAAGAGAAAAGATTTCTGCACACAGACCACATTTTAAGGTCAGTTAGGTGTCAGCAAACTGCAGTCTGTAGTCTGCAGTCCAAGTCGTGCCTGCCACATCTTTTTTTTTTTTTTTTTGTAAATAAACCTTTGTTGGAACACAAACACACATTGATGTCCTTGTTTCTGGCCACTTTCAGGTTACAACAGCGGAGCTCAGAATAATAGAGAGCAGGTGGTCCCAGAGCCTGAGATTTTACTCTTGGGCCCTTCCCAAAGAGAGCTTGCAGGTGCCTGGGACAGAATGCTGTACCTTGAGTTGCAGTGTCACTACATCCTGTGTAAAGTGCTTGTTAGAGTTTGGATGTGATGTGTCCCTCAAAAGCTCATGTGTGAGACAATGCAAAAATGTTTAGGAGCAATGATTGGGTTATGAGAACCTTAACCCAATCAGTGAATCAATCCCCTTAGGGATTAATTGAGTGGTAACTGAAGGCAGGTAGGGTGTGGCTGGAGGAGATAGGCATTGGAGGGTACACCTGTGGGGTATATATTTTTATCTGGTGAGTGGAGTCTCTCTGCTTCTGATCATCATGTGAGTTGCTTCCCTCTGCCACACTCTTCTGCCATGATGTTCTGCCTTACCTTGAACCCCAAAGAATGAAGCTATGGACTGAGTCCTCTGAAACTGTGAGCCCCCCCAAAAACTTTCCTCCTTTAAAATTATTCTTATTTGGTCTTTTAGTCGCAACAGCAAGAAAGCTGACTAAAACAGTGATTTTTTTTTTTAGCATAGTACCTGACACAGAAAATATTGTAGAAATACCGATTAAATAGTGATCACATCTTTTCCTTAAACATAAAGGTTTTTTGGACTAGGGCTATAGCTCAGTTGGCAGAGTGCCTGCCTGGCATGCACAAGGTCCTGGGTTCAATCCCCAGCAACACACGCACACACACACGGCTTTTCAAGATTTATTTATCCTGTAGCCCACTTTGTTTAAATGTTGTAAGTATCCCAGTTTTGGACTACCACTTCCTATCTTTCTAGCTCATTCCTTCTAGTGTTCTGTCTCCAACAATTCTTCAACTTCATAGTCCTTTGCTGTACATATGCAAAGCAACTCTTCTAGATTGAGCATATATTTTCCCACTTTGAAGATTAAAAACAAACAAAAAAAAGACTACTTTAAGGCAGATTCTGCAGTAGGTAGGTAAGTTCCAGAGATTGTGTCTGTCACATATTTGGTGCTCATGAATGTCTACTGATTGACCAAAGACATTTCTACCTGTTCTTAAGATTACAGAGTGATGATATAGAGAGAACTTTAATGATATCCTTTCCATTGGCTGTTGAGGCAAATGAGATTTCCTTAGGTCTGTGTCTGCTTCAAAGACCTAAGGAAACCTTTGGAACTAAGATTAAAGAACAAGTGCTTGTACTTGAAGAGAAAAAAATGTTGGGATCACACCACTTGCATTTCATAGCCTAATGAACTAGATTTGGAAACAAGACAGACATATGCTCATCCCCACTGATGTGAATGAGTTGTGGAGAGTTTGGTCAAGTTGCTTAACTTCCGGTCTGGTGAAAGCTTTTGATAAATGAGGATTGCCTAAATGGGGCTATTGTAGGCTTTCAAAATGTAATTGCAAAACTGTAGCTCACACTATAACAGAAGTGAAAAAAATTTAATTGTCATCTTGTCAATAATTAATCTAGTCCTTATGAGCCTGTTACTTATTTGTTAGCAAGAAAAAAATTAACTTAAGGTCTAATTTTGTTTAAAACAGTGGGTATGGAGTTTCTGTATAGAATGATTAAAAAAAAAGTTTGGCAGATGGATTCAATGCCACTGAACTGTGTACTTAAAAATGGGTAAAATGGGGCTAGGGATGTGTAGCTCAATGGTAGACAGCTTGCCTAACATGTACAAGGCCCTGATTCAAGTCCCAGTACTTAAAAAGAAAAGTTACAATGGTAAAAATTTGTGTATGTTTTGCATCAATAAAAGTTTTGTTTAAAAAATATAATCTAAGCTGGGCACGGTGGTATATGCCCATAATCCAAGCAACTTGGGAGGATCAGGCAGGAGAATCACAAGTTTGAGGCCAGCCTAAGCAACTTAGAACCTATCCCCCCTCAAAAAAAAAAAAAAATCTGGGGATATGACTCAGTGGTTAAGCACCCTGGGTTCAATACCTGGTACCAAAAAATAAAAATAAAAAATAGTAGTCTAATCTGTTATTTAAGCAGTCTATTCTGTTACTTTTGGACAGAGGATCTATCTCTTAGGTTGCTCCATTTTTCCTCCCTAAGATTGTGTTTGGATGTATATGGGAGGTGGGGGGACATTGAAAGTCATGGCAATCTGATGGCAGAGAGGGAAGACATGAGGTTCTTGGGCATAATTTCTTTGGCTTCCCCTGGTCCCTTGACCACCTAAGTGCTGCCCACCTCTGTTCCTCACCCTTTGTCTCATGCTTCCAAGGCTGAGGAAACACCAGATATTGTGACATATCAAAAATTACATTGTGACGTGAGTTGGGAAGCAGTGTCGTGCCTTAATTAGCATGGAGAGGAACCCTGAGTCATCTGTGACTCCCCGACCTCCTTGCCTGGCTGCCAAGTCCTCTCTACTTTGTTTCCTGTGAGGCCTATCACTCCTCTCATTCTAGTCATCAGGTTATTCAAGACCTTGTCACCTCTTCCTGTCTGGGTCTAGGACCATTCCTGGTTCAATAAATGTTTTAAAAGACTCCATCAGAGAAGCTGCTGGGTGCTCCCTGCTTACAAGGGTCTCTAGAGAGACACTTGTCCTAGGATAATCACGAAATTAGAGGGTGGGGTTCCAACTACATGGTGATCAACTGCTGATCAACAGACTGTGTGGAGATGGCTGGGTCCGAACTACCTGGGGGAATTTTTGTGGGGAATTTTGAGTGTGAATTAACGTAAGTTGAGAATCATTGCTTACATTTGTGTACCTTTCCCAGTTTGATTAACGTAAGTTGAGAATCATTGCTTACATTTATGTATCTTTCCCAGTTTGGTGTTAGTTTAAATTATGGAAGTTAAAAAGAGAACCTGCTCTTAGCTCACAATAGCTGGGCACAGTGCGACACACCTGTAATCCCAGAGACTTGGGAAGCTTAGGCAGGAGGATCGAAAGTTCAAAGCCAGCCTTGCAACTTAATGAGACCCTCAGCCACTTAGTGAGACCCTGTCTCAAAACTAAAAATAAAAAGGACTGGGGATGTGGCTCAGTGGTAAAGTGCTCCTGGGTTCAATACCCAGTACCAAAAACAAAACAAAACAAAACAAAAAACATTATAATGATAATGATATTATGGAGAACCAAAGAATTTTTAAGAGGCATGGTTAGTCATAAGTCACCTTTGATAAAAAAAAATGGGAGCCAAAGTCATTTAACAAATTCTATCCTCTTCAATGCTCTTATGCTTGTGGGAAATTTTTCTGAAAGCTTGGGTTTTGGTGATTATAAGGTCTGGGTGCTTTTTCTTGTTTGCTTCTCTCTTCCTAGCCCTAAGGACTGAGCTGAAAGGGATGCACCCTGGGAATTCCTGTGCTAACTTGGGTTCAGCCACTAGGGGGCAATGCTAGGAAAGTGGAGACTAGAGGAGACAGGGGATAGGTCTTCCTTACCTTGCTTTCCATTTTCTGGCCAAAGTGGCATGGTTCCTCCAAAAGGCCAACTCCTGATGGCTGTCTTTTCTTTACGAGCTCCAGATACTGCTGAGGCAGTAACAACATCTCACAGTTGCTAATCTCTCAGTACCTGACACCTGTTCATGAGATCCTACACATAATGCCTTAAGTCTCTTGAACCATCTGAAATGGATTCTGTTTTCTTCAGGGAGTCTCCAACACTTAAGTCTATAATAAGAAATTCTTAACCGGTGTGAGCTAGGGAGAGAGTGATGTTCTGACTTGTTGATGACTGATGACATTAACTATGTGAATGCTGGTATTTTATTGGTATCAGTAGAAATATAATTAAATTTCTAAATTAATGCCTTGAAACTTGTATTTGCAAATTTTATTGCCTCTTCAAAGTCACCATCTTAGGATGCTTTAATACTAACATATTGAAATGTTCTGAGGCTGCCTTTTTGAGACTTCATTACCCAGGCACTGTAGTACATGCCCAGTGGCACAGGAGGCTAAGTCAGGAGGATCGTGAATTGAAAGCCAGCCTCAGCAACTTAGCGAGGCCCTAAGCAATTTAGCAAGACCCTGTCTTTATAAAATTATTTTAAAAAAAGGGCTGGGGATGTGGTTCAGTGGTTAAGTGTCTTCAGGGAATTGAATACAGTTCAACCCATGGTATGCACCCCCCTCCCCAATTTTTTTTTTCATTTAGTGCTCATAACATTATTTTGAATAATGCTAGAAAATTGTTCTCCTTTAATGGCAGATTTAATTCAATAGGAAATGTTCTAATAAAATTGGCAATAATTTCATGATTATATCATCTTTCCATTGCTTTGACAAAATACCAGAGATAGAGAACCTATAAAGAGGAAGGATTTATTTAGACTCACAGTTTCAGAGGTTTCAGTCTGTGGCCAGCTCACTCTGTGGCTTTTGGACCTGTAACAAGGCAGAACATCATGGCAGGGAGTATTTGGCGAAGCAAAGCTGCTCCCCTCAAGTTAACTTGGAAGCAAAGGGAAAGAATAAAGTGTTGGGGTCCCAATACGTCTTTCAAGGGCATATCCCTAATACCTAATTTCCTTCCTTTAGGTCCCATCCCTTAAAGGTTCTACCAGCTTCCAATAGTGCCTCAGGCTGGCAACCAATCTTACAACTCATGGCTTTTGGAGGACATTTAAGATCCAACTTATGGTATTCCACCTTTGGTACCCAAAGGCTCATGTCCATCTCTGAATATGAAATGCATTCAATTCATTTCCAAGAGCCCCCAAAGTCTTAGCCATTCAGCACTATTTAAAAGTTCAAGTCCAGGGGCTGGGGATGTGGCTCAGTGGTAGAGTGCTCACCTAGCATGCATGAGGCACTGGGTTGGATCCTTAGCACCACATAAAAATAAAGATATTGTGTCCACCTAAAACTAAAAAATAAATATTAAAAAAATGTTAAAAAAAAGTCCAAGTCCAAAGTCTCCTCTGAGACTCAGGCAAATTCTTAGCTGTGAGTCCCTGAAAAAAAAAAAATCAAAAAATAAGTTACATATTTCCAAGATACAGTGACACAGTTTAAATGTTCCTACTCCAAAAAGGAAGAACAGGAACATAGAAGGAGAAACTGGATCAAAGCAGACCAAAAACCATAGGGTAAAAATTAAATTCTGTAGCCCCATGCCCAGCATCTGCAGTTCATGAAGGTATGATATGAGCCACAAAGAACTTGGACAAGCCACACCTATGACATTACCAACTGCCGCCCACATGCGTTTCTCTTGGGCTAGTTCTGAACACCATCTTTAGCTTCTCTTGGCAGGCATCCCACATTCTTGGCATCTCTAACTTCCTGGGGTCTTCACTGTGGTTTCAGCTTTACTGTCATAGCTTCATGCATCGCCCTCTCAGGGGCTACCTGAAGGAACTCTGACCCTTCCACACATTGCCTGGCCTCCCAGGCTTTTCTTTGAAATGTTGGTAGAAGCTTCCATGACTCCACAACTCTTACAGTATGCATGGCTGCAAAACCAGCATCACATGCTGGACAATGCCATAGTTTGCCACAGGCTTGAGAGGTAGTCAGGTCCACCTGAACCATAGCTGCAGTGGCTTTGGAGTGCCTGGGTGGTTAAATATGAGAAAAAAATAAATCCTGGGGAAATAATTTCCTACTCAATTTTATGTCAGCAAGTCATCTTGGGCTTTCTTCTTAAACAAGTCTTTAAGCCTCTGATGGGTGTAGTCTTGCTGATTCCCAAGATGCCCTCAAGGCATCTTTCCTGTTGTCCTGGTGCAAAGTACTTGGCTCCTTTCTAAAGGTGTTAATCTCTTTAGCAACTGTACCCTCCTTGGTTGCAACTTTAAATGTGCTCCTTTTTTGACTAATCTGGAGTTTAAAAAAATCTTTCCACTCTGCTTTTTGCTCCTGATTCTCACTATAAAAGTAGCTAGTCATATCCATACCATCACCTGCATGGTGTGCTGCCTTTAAATTTTCTCTGCCAGATTAACTAGTCCATCCTTTTAACTCAGCTTCACACAAATCTCGGGTCATGGGCAAAATGCATACAAGTTCTTTGCCATACTGTAAAGAGTCTAATTCCCAACTAAGTCCTCATTCCCATCTGAAACCCCATTAACGCTTTTAAAGTCTGCATTCTTATCAGCATTCTGGTCTTCTGAATCCTCACCAGAATTACCCATTAAGCTCTGCTGACAGCATTCTCTATCCTGCTTCTCCAAATTTTTCAAACTCCCCCAACAAACCAATTGCACAGACTTCTGAATCACATGGTCAGGTATAGCCACAGCAATAATCCCACTTCTTAGTACCAATTTTCTAGGATAATCAGTTTTTCATTGCTGTGACAAAATAGCTGAGATGAACAGCTTATAAAAATGAAAGATTTATTGAGGCTTATGGTTTCAGAGGATTTGGTCCATAATCAGCTCACTCCATTGCTTCGGGGCTTGTGGCAAGGCAGAAGTTCATGATGGGGAACATGGCTCACCTCATGGTTTCTGGGAAGCAAAAAGGAGGAGGAAGGAGCTAAGGTTCCACTACTCCTTCAAGGACATGCCCCCATTGTCCTAACTTTCTTTTTGCTAGCCCCCCCCCACCTCTTAGGTTTCATAATTCCTAACAGTACCACAGGCTGGTGACCACATGGCCTTTGGGGACATCTAAGATCCAAACTATAGAAAATTCAATGCAAATTTCACTAACTTCAGTTCACAAAACATCTTTTATAGCTTCCTCTCTCTCTCTCTCTCTCTCTCTCCATTTGAGATTTATGGATTGCATTTGATGCCCCTTTAGATGTCTCGGGATGAAGAGATGTGACTTATGTGTGTTACTCTGCAATCTGGCACACATATAACATCATATACTAACAGAATCCAATGGAACTTTAGTAAGGGTGCTAAGGGTATTCCTACATTGCAAAGAACACAATTTTGGGATTGGAATAAAATGAGTTAGTCGTTGGTAAAGGCCATTAAACTGGTGTAAGTAGTCAGAATTTCCCTGTTTCATTTAGGACACACACAGAAAACAATATTTCCATGGCACAGTAAGGTAAACAGATGGGGTTCTTTGGCACTGAAGGTGACCTGCCTAGGGCTCCAGGTGTCTCAAGATCTATTTTTGTGATATTATGAGAAATGTTAGGACCAAGACTCTGGCAATTCTGTGATTTCTGAGTTTGTGTCCCAGGATGTTCTGATCTCCAACCCGCATTGCTTTGGGTAAGCTGGTGTGTGTCTTCTGGAAAAAACCTAGGCCAGGGTCTTGCTATGTCTCTTTCCATCAACCACAGATGCCTATAACCCAGAAAAACAGAGACAAAGGTGGTATTTTTTTCATGTTATTTATTCGGTCAACTAGCTACATGAGGAGGGTAAACAAATTTATTGAGCTTTTTGGGGAGTCAGGGGAATAGGAAGGTGGTATTTAGACAGAACATAATTTTACAAATGGTTAAATGGAAGATTTACAAATATCCATGTTAAAAAAAATTGTCCTCTGAGGGTAACAGTGGAAGATAAAAATCATCATTAAGAAAATAAATAAGCCACTTCTGATCATTGCATTCCCCAAAACCAAAGTCTCCACAACTGGTTTTCATTTTAGACTGTCACAATTTGCAGATGCTTAGATGATGCAGATTTCCTACACAGAAAGACTAACACTGAATGACAGATTAATACAATGCAGAAGGAAAATAGCTGTCATCTGCTAGCAAAAATAGATTTATGCTGATGTTAATATAAAAATTAAAGACATTCAAATAAATTATGCCAAAACATTGTAACTAATGCAACTAATGTATTCCTAAGATCATATGAACAACTTCTTATTGCTCCTACTCAAGACTAAAAGGTCTGAGGAATTCTACAACAGCTAGAGGCCATCCTTTTAGGATATATGGTAGGCCTGAATGAGGGTCCAAGTGCCTGGTGAACACTTTATTATTTTTCTTTTAGGTTTAACCCATAGAACAAGGTCACTCATCAATCTGGAAACTGCAGATGAAGAAATGTGCTTGAGGCCCAGGTAAGTGATTTATTGGAAGCAATTAAAAGCATTATATGAGAAAAGCAGTAGCCCAAATGAAGTCAACATTAAAAAAAAAATCAGTTTGTATTTTTTTCTCCTGGAGTCTCAAAAGGATGTTGGGTAAGTAACTGCACAGATGTCCTAAAGCAAACTGCCACCTGTTCAGTTAGTTCCAGAACCCACTTAGCTGCTGGGAGTTGCGGGGAGGAGCTACACCGAGGCTTTTGTATTACCTTTGATTTTTGGAAATAGCAACTTTAGGGTGCTCTGGGACCCAAATGGGAATGGATCTGCTTCCCCACTACACTGGAAATGCTGGTTCTTGAATAGATTTCCTGTAGTTTGGGGGAGTCAATAGTGACAATAGGAACAGTGAGGCGCAGGATGGTTGCTTGCACAAGGTCCCATTTCCAAGAATATGTGTGTAATTTACCATAAATTCGAGGTGGTGAGATTTTATAAATAAAATTGAGGTTAAAACGTACCTCAAATGGTACAGGTGGGCATTATTTAATTGAGAGATTCAGAGTCCAGGACATTAATTCTACCTCAGTTCTTCCCAAACAATGCCATGTTTCTGTTTATTCATCTTAAAAATGTAAGAGTCCTAGACATACAAATTTGGTGGAAAGGTGCTTCTGAGAGAAGGAACAGAAGAAAAAAGATGCCACCCTCCCCTTCCAAGGAAGTTTTTAGATTTGAATATAAGGATGCATCACAAGCTGTTTAAATCTCAGGAAAGTCTTTTTTTTTTTTTAATAAAGATCCTGCTACTGACTAGTAGATTTTTAAAATTTGCATATTGATCAGTACCATATTTTGTTCATCCTACTCCCAATTCAAATAAGATGACTACAGAGGTGATGTTTGGTTCACTTGTCCTTGTGATTCCAAAATAAAGCATACAATCATTTGAAATAACAATATTGGAACAATTAAAAATTTCCAAATTCTGTGTGACAAAGCTACATTCATTCAGGCTGTACATTCTGTGTTTGTTGAGTTTTTTTGTTTTGTTTTGTTTTTGATTCAGCCTGTGGAGCAGGCCTATTTAACAGCCAGTGTTACTAAAATTCTACATTTATCCTCACATTGTGAAAACTAGATTTGTTTTTCCCCCGAGGATCCTTAAATCTACAGCCTGTTTCCTCCTGTCTGTGAGCAGAATTTGGATAAATACTTGAAAAGAAAAAGAACAAAGGACATACCAAAGAATTGGATGGTGTCATTCAGCTGTTTAGAAATGGAAATGATATTCACACTGTGTTCATTTTAACATCTCCATAAAATGGAATAAATGAATCCAATATTTAATGAGTTGTTTTAAAATGCCAGTCACTTGCAGACTCCAAAAGGCTACTGATCCATTTTATATAACTCTCCATTTTGAAAAGACGATGCTGTCCAATTGGTTATTTGATGTGACATTAGAAAATCATGCATACTTTTCCTGTTATTTATTTTACTCTTCATTCTAATCATTCTACATGTTCTGAAATTCTTTATATATCTAAAGATGTTTTCTGGAGAAATCTCTTTAGCATATCATGACATTTGACATATTTCATAGGATTGTTATGATCATCCGAGTAAAAGGCTTCACAATTAGACTTTGGTTTTAATGTAAACTGCACAGAAGTTAGAATTGTTCTGACAACACAATTCAACCACTGCACAAATTATATTATTGTAATATGAAATAACACACTTCAAGGAATCAGTAGATACAATCTATTATCCAAGACTGCTGCAGAACTCATAGAGTGATACAAATGAGAAGAAAGTTGGGAAAGGGGTAAGACACTTAAAGCTTTTTCGGAAGACAAAACAAAAGGAGAACAACATCGACTTTCTACGTTTATCTATAAGGCAGATGGTCAAACTTGCTATACAAGATCTAAAATACAATGCTTATTAAGAGGTAGAAAATACCAGATAGTATTTAAGAAAAATATGTTGAGTTATTTAAAACAATCGTTATCTCGCTAAACTTTTAGAAAGTCAAACTCAGGTGTGCATTGCACTGTATGTTTTTTACTAAACAGGGACATTCCATACTCCATAGATCTGTGGTCAAACAGGAGGCCACAAAGGAGTCAGATGGGAAGCAGGAGATCACTTTTTAATTCATTAAGGACTGAGCTTTCTCACTAAGGAAAAAATTCCTGCTACCTCTCTGGGATGTCATTAGGACTTTAAATTAATGGGGATTTCTCGAATTAAGGACAATTTCTCTGAGCAAGAGGGTATAATTCTGTATATAAGGCAATAAAACTAAAGGGAAGGACAAACTCAAATACTTCCCCTTCAAGAAGGTGCCAGATCCATCTTATGTAAAAACATACATTCCACTAATCTTATACCATCCTCTTAACCACTAAAATGCAAATGAAAATATTCTTCAGAGTCCAGCACCAGCAGAATTGCTCGTCTGAGCAATTCAAGAGCTGTCTGAGGCAAAAAAATATCTTAGCTACCAAATTAAACTTGGGTAGCTTACACATGGGTGAGTAACCCTGGGTGTTCTTATTTCTTAATGCACCTGGGAGAGTTTGATTTATTTTTCTCCAACATAATTTTATAAGGCATAAATTTAATTTGAATTTTCCCTAACCTTTGGAAAAGTAGTGTTAAAGCTTCTTTTTTTTTAAACCCACACATTAACATTCAATTCTTTCATTTTTATTAAATAGTTTATATATAAAAGGAAATATTGAGGTGTTCTGTATTCATATAAACAATCACGGTAACATTTGAAATTGTAAAGAAACCCACAGAAGAAAATATGTACTTAAATACTTACAATGCTAAGCTAAGCACAAGTGATCATTCTAGATAATATCTTTTAAATAGATAGACACAGTTTGTGCTGCTTCTAGGAGCAAACACAGGAGAAGTACCCTCACAAATCTTTCATTTTCTTTACTTTTTTTTTTTTTACCACAAGACAGGATGGTCCAGTTTGGAAAAACCAAGATCTTTTCTAAGTTCCAAATAGGTGCCGTTGCTCACCCAAGAGTCGTCACTGGATTTCCTGTGGAAGAGGAAAGAGTTTCTTGCAGACTCTAGAAAGCATTCTCATATTTTCTCTCTCTCCCTCCTCTCCATCCCCTCCTCCTAACGATCATTCTCACATGCATTTGACCTCCCTGACAGTCCAGTACTGGAACTGTGGGGAGCCTGGAAACCATTTTGTAATTTCTGACCTTAACTTCTGAAACTTGGAGGCTGCGAAAAGTGGTGCTTCTGAGAGAAGGACAGGTGGAGGGAGGATGTGTGGTATATAAAACATGGCTGGAATGACAGCCACCACTCTGGGGATGACCTGTGTAATCTCTACACATCCACGAGGAGGATCGTAGGATGATAAGTTAACATTAAAACAAAATAAAGATAGAAAGGATTGGAAGCCACAAGAGTCTGCAGAGAATGGTCTTGATTTACTACTTTTTTGAATAGTTAATATACTGCATAGATTGGAATTCAAAAGACATGAAAGAAAACATAGCTTTTCAAAGTTCTCTTTCTCGTCCTATCTCCCAGCCTCCCAATTCTTCTACTGGACACAGTGATGTTATCAGCTTCATTCTGTCAGAAATATTCCATGCACACACATATACACACTCCACCCTCTCCAGGTTTTACATAATGGTAGTACTAGACAGTAATCAGCACCTGGAGTATTTGACATAATATATATTGGAGATCATTTCTCAGCAAACTGCAGTCCAAGGATCAAATACAGCCTTCCACCTAGATACATATTTTTAGGGCCTCATGCATGCCAGACAAGGATCCTACCACTGAGCTACATTCCTAGCCCTGATGGTCTTTGAAATAATGTTTTACTGTGACACAGCCATGCGCATTTGTTCAGTATCATCTGTGGTTGCTTTTATGTGAAAGCTGGGTTGAGTAATTGCTACTGAGACCTTATGGCCCATGCAAAGCCAGGAATATTTATTATTTGCTCTTTATAGGAAAATTTGGTGACTCCAGCCATAAGGGATTCCTGATTTTTCTTTTAAAGAGTTGTAAGATGTTCCACACTTTTCTAAGTGATGCCCTACTGGTAAGCAGTTGGGTTGTTTTCAAACTCTCACCATTATAAATAAAGTATATGTTATTTTACACAAGTACAAGTATAGTTTCATTAAAAAATTCCTGTAAGTAGCATTGCTGGGTCAAAGAGCATGTGTATTTATAGTTTTCACTGATATTATCACGTGTTTAGGAGCAAAAGCGGAGCACAGTTCCCCCACATTCTCAGGAACATAAATTTTTATCACACTTGCTTCCCTATCCCAATAGAGGGACACGTTTCAAATGAGCCAGTCTGTGTGTCAGATAGTTCACTGTGGTACCAAGAGGCCTGATTTGGTCTGAGCTGCAGTTTCCACTTGGAATTTCCAGTGATATTTTCACTATTCTTTGACAGATGCCGACAGTAACACCCAAGCCCTCATTTTCCTCTCCAAAAGCCCTTTGCCAGGTTTCTAGTTTGAACAGTTTCAAGGAGGACTGCGATAGCTGAACAACTCTCCTACTGAAAAAATCTTCCCCATCCAGTACTACACTGTAATAATAATCCTTTTATAAACAGTTTTTACAAGTGATTATATAAACAGCCAAAAGGAAAATGAGAGTCGGCTGTCCAACTGTGGTGGTTTCCAATCCTTTTCCATCCCAGACGTCCTTTTTAGAGAACGGTAAAGACAGGGCTGGCCTTACATCCACACTTTGCCTTTGAATGTTCAGTCGTTTCCCACAGAGCTCCACAGACTTGGTGAGGCCATTCTTAATGCTTTTATATCAGGTGCACTTGATGAATCTCCTTAACTAGTCTCCGAGACCGTCTGGCTACTCACAATTTTAAATGATCCTAAAATACACTGTAATGACTGTCTCTGTAAATATAGATTTTCCTTTTTTTTAAAAAAAGATGAGACTAGGGCTGGGGATGTGGCTCAAGGGGTAGCGTGCTTGCCTGGCATGCGTGGGGCGTGGGTTCGATCCTCAGCACCACATAAAATAAAATAGAGATGTTGTGTCCACCAAAAACTAAAAAATAAATATTAAAAAATTCTCTTTCTCTCTTAAAAAAAAAGATGAGACTAGATGATTTAAGAAGGAGAAAATAAAAGAACCAATATAGCTAAGGGTACGTGTATATCTCATTAACTTGTCAGTAAATCAATTGATTAAACTGTTAACTTATCCATTTTTCTATATGCTGCTTTTTTTTTTTTCAATAAGGAATTTAAGGCGTCTCTCGAAAATGCTTAAATGAAGTTGTGAATATTTCAGGATAAAACTCTAGTGGTGTGATCTTAAATTGCTAATATCCTGAGTAGGAGGAAAGAACATTAGCTTAAGGAAAAAGTGCATTATATTGTGGAGATGGAAACATTATTTGTTGCTGTTTTGATGTTTTGGGATATATATTTTAATGCTGCTGAGAGATTAGTAGCTAAATCCTTCTAAAAGTTATTTTATTTGTCCATTAAAGGCAAGCAAACAAATAAAATACCCCCAAACAACAATGCAACACTAGTTTGGGTCCTGAGAGCAGGATGCAGTGGGAGGAGATCAGGAGCTGGGTATGCGTATGCCTATTAACTTTGAATAAAACAAAACAAGAACAAAAACAAACAACAAAAACCCCACCTTAAACCATATAGAGCTCCAGCCACGCTGTCAGGAGAGCCAGGTCCCCAAATGGGATGTTCCACTGGGTCCTGTGTCAAATCACCTACAATTCCCTGGGCCTTTGTTTCTTCTCAGTTAAAATTTAAAAGGGGATGGGGACAGTGAAGACCTACAATCTTTCATACCTCTTTTAAAAAATTAAGGCTAGGCTGGTTGTGGTGGCCCACGCCTGTAATTCCAGTGATTTGGGAGGCTGAGCCAGAAGGATTGCAAGTTCAAGTCCAGCCTCATCAACTTAGTGAGGTCCTAAGCAACTTAGGAAGACCCTGTCTCAAAATAAAAAAATAAAAAGGGCTGGGGATGTGGCTCAGTGCTCAAACGCCCCTGGGTTCCATCTCCAGTACCAAAATAAATAAATAAAATATCTGTTTTAAATAAGACTTTCTTAGCAAGTTATTTTAAAAATATTCCAAATCCAAGCCCAAGTGTATTGGAATTTCTTCCATTCAAGAGTGAAATCACTTGGAATTCCACTTTGGTAGCCAGTGGGGCAATCATGCATTATCTCTATCATTGTATAAAATACATCTATGTGGGTGACCAACCTTAGCTATGAATTCCGTAAGCTGGCCTGGTATTGGAACCAGCTCTGACTATTGCCCTCGCTTCTTCCACAGCATCTACTGAAACACTCCACCCACCGGGTGAGGCCCTGCAAGGATGCTGGGAAGGAGCTAAGGTTGCACAAAGGAAGGTGCCAGTCCCACCCAAGGACAGTGATGAGAAATGTCACAGAAGTCAGGCCCTGGCACAGAGGAGGGTTTTGCCATTCTGGAGAAGAAAATCCTCCAGAAGCTGTTGTCTGGGGAGGGGAAACTCTTGCTCTCTTTCTCCAGCCCAGCAGCACGAAATGTAGCCAGACCTCCCAACCCACGTCGGATCCAGGCACAAACCTGAAAAACCGAGGCTGGTGTTCCATGTTATTTTCTTCTAAGACCTTCCGCCTTTCTCTCTGTAGCTGTTCAATCCTCTGCTTTTGTATTTCAGCTTCTTCTATGTTCCCTTCTTCTAGAAATCTGTGGCATCGAGGGAAAAAAGTGAAGGATTGTATTTCCAAGAAAACATAACAATCATTACTACTAAACTTCCACGTGTTCAAGATTAGATACTCAGAATCCTCTCCTATCTAGTCTTAATCCTCTAAGACTCCTCTCCACGCTCTTATCTTGAGGTAGAGAGAGTTATTTTGTGAATTGGTGATCTTTACATGGATCAAAATCTTGTACCTATAAAATGGAATTTGGGGCTCAGTCTCTATGGTCTCCAATTCCACTATGTCTCCCCAATCTTCCCACAGGCAATCCTCTATTATTAGTGTCTTGGGGATCTTTCCAGAGATTCTTTATGCATACTTATGCAAACATAAATGTATGTTCTTAACCCTCCTTCCCTCTTAAAAACACAAATGGTAGCATACTGCAGTATGATCTATAACCTTGAATTTTTCTTTTGCTTTCCTTTTTACTTAACGATACATCTTGGTGATCGTTTTATGGTAGTACTTAGACCTCTTCATTTTTAATAGCAGTGCAATATTCAATTGCATGGCTCTAAGTTAATTTATTCAAACAATTCCCTGTTGGTAGACATTTTAGTTCCTCATTTTAAAATTTACAATTAATGCTGCAATGAATGAATGACTTTGTGCATCTGTCATTTTACACCCGGGAAAACATATCTAGAGGAAAAATTTTTAGAAGTGGAACTGCTGGGCTAAAGGGTGAGTCTGTAATTTATATGTTATCAACCTGACCTTTATAGGGATTACAGCAATTCACATTCCCATCTGCATGCTACGAGCAACCTTTTCTCTACTCAGAGTACTTCAGATTTTAGAATTTTTACCAATCTGATAAGAAATGATATGTCCAGGTGGTTTTAAAATTTAAGCATTTTCATATCATGACCGAGGCTGATCTTCTTTTCATATGTTTAAGAAAAATCTGCATCGTGTATTTTGTAAACTGTCCATTTTCCTATGCCTGTTACTTTGTACAGTGTTGCTACTCTTCACAGTAAGAGATGTAAACACATATTTCTATCAGTCACCTATCTTTCAGCCTTGATTATATTTTTTTATTTATTTGGTCACGAAAAATTTCTTTTCCTTTTTTTTTAATAAAGTCAAATGAGGTAATCTTTCTTTTGGCTTCTGGATTTTGAGGCTTATTTAGAATGGCTGAAGGGCAAGATTATTATTCCATTTCACAGAGTAGGAATCTGAGGCTGAGAAGGATTAAGAGATTTATCATATATCACATGGCTTGTTAATAGCGAACCTAGTATCATAACTTAGTTCTCAAAATGGGTCTCCTGACCCCTCAAATACACAAGAAGTTCTTAATTATTACATGCAGTGAAACTTTCTAAAGCAAGATTTTCTTTTTATATTTTATATTTTATAAATAAAGGCTGTGCCACACATAGATCGAAGCTGGTCTCCATCTCTTCATGACACAATTGTTTAGCCTCCCATCCCTGACTCTACGACATTATCTACCTTGCTCAGTCTCCTTTGGTGGCCTGAAAGTTGTTTAACATGACTTTTTGTAGAATTTTTTAAAAATTTTACATCTCCAGAGAAAAAGATCTGAAAAAATATCCTTACCTTTGATCTGGTCTAAACCGAGTGTCAGTCGGGGGCAATAAAGACTTTGACAATGAGTCCATTTCATTTAACTCCAATGCAAACTGTGTGAAGCCATAATATTGCTCATATCCTTTTGGCATGGGATCTAAAAAATAAATAAATCATTCATTCACTCCTAGCTTGCAGTTCATTTAGATTACAATTTAATTCCTTTACCATTTCCATCTCAGCCCAGCTACAATTGTTCTCTCTTAGCTCTCAACCATTCCATTTTGATTACAATATTCTGACTAACAAACAGGTGCTGCATAATTCTCTATACATTTTCTTCTCTGTTCTCTATAAATTTTCTTCTCTGTTAATATTCTATCTACAGGGGTAATAACTCTGTTTGGTCCTACAGTGAATTGAAACAATGCTGTGAAGTTGCCATATAGTTTGTTTTAAAATAATTTGCTATGAAAATATACATGGTTAAAAGGACTCTGGTCTATTTTCCCTGACCAGTTAGAGTTTCCCTCTCAAGAATTCATTGTTTTTTCTTTTTCTTTCTTTCTTTCTTTTTTTTTTTTTGGTACCAGGGATTGAACCCAGGGGCACTCAGCCACTGAGCCATATCCCCAGCCCTATTTTGTATTTTATTTAGAGACAGGGTCTCACTGAGTTGCTTGGCACCTCGACATTCTAAGGCTGGCTTTGAACTCATGATCCTCCTGTCTCAGCCTCCTGAGCCCCTGGGATTACAGGCGTGCACCACCGTGCCTGGGGAGAATCCATTTTTTCTTTGAGTGATATCAGACTCTCCTGAAATTGCCCAGTACCTGGAACAGTGTTGAACCATAGTACATAATCAGTAAACCATAGTACATAGTCTTCTTTTCTTCCATTACTGCCTTTCTTTTCACCAACTCTTGTCCCCTAAAATCTTACATGTTTAACTTTAAAAACCATTAAGAATATTACCAACTTGAATTCCAGCTAAAAACCAAGCTAAACACACCCAAGTTTCTATATCAGGTAAGCCAAATGTAGACTAATAAAACCCTTATCATATTAACTCTCGGTATTCATATGTATAAATAAAAATGCTTTCCATGAACTTTTCTGAAGATTTACTTTTTGAAGCTTCAGAAAGTCCTCTTTGTAACTAGTCCAATTCTATGTGTATCCTAAGCATGAAAATAATAGCAAAGCTTCCTATTGTGTCTTCCACCCCAGCCCCCAGGCACCAGAGAGCGAAGATAGTGGTTCTTCTTCTTCTTCTTTTTTTTTAGTATTTTTTTTTAGCTGTAGATGGACATAATATCTTTCTTTATTTTTATGTGGTGCAGAGGATCAAACCTAGTTCCTCACCCATACAAAGCAAGTGTTCTATCACTGAGCCATAAACCCAGCCTGTGGTTCTTCTTTAAGATGGCCCAGGGATGCTCATAGCCAATGAGGAGACATGAAGTTAGGAATCACAATGACAGCGTCAATAGTGTTACTTTGTCAAGACTCTACTTTAACATCCAGAGAGGTTGATAGTTCTCATCTTAGGTACTTCATGCAAAAGAGAGACTATCTCACTTGCAAAATCTCATGCATGCCTCTAAAGCTAACCACAGGGACAAGTCATTCCAGCCGCACTGTGACCTCTGCCATGGTGAAAGGAGTGGCCGCCACCTATTTAAAGAGGCATTCACTGTGGCTGCCTACTCTATGTTCATTTCTCTCACTTGCCAGAGGAACACTGATTCTGTTCAGGTGGCATTGTACCCTCCCCAAGGGATGAACCCACGTCCATCTGAATCTCTCCTGCCCACCTTCCTGCCAACCGTCGTTTCAAGAACAAGTCTGGGCCCATTTCCTGCTGACTTGATCTAAAGACATATTTTCTGGGGGATCCTAGGAAATACTGCATTCCTGAGGAAAGGAAAGCACTGGAGAACCAAGCTCTTTGTCCTCCCCTTCCTCCCTGCTTGAAGCACAGTCACACGGTGATGAGATACTGAGTTGTGACAACCTTTTAAAATCCACAAGAAGAAACACCAAGGCACACCGAGAGAGGCAGGATGGGCTTCCATTGATCTATGTCTTTGGGCCCAGGTAAGACTGACCATGTAACAGCCAGGGCCACCACCCTCTCTCATTGGTAAGCAATGGCACACAGCCTCATGGTTTAAGCCACTCACGAGTGGTTTTCTTTTTGGTTTTTATCAGCTCAAAGCATCCTAAGAGCTTTTACAACATGCCCCTACTTGGAAACAATCTATTTTTCAGATATGAAGGTGATTAAACATTGTGGGACATGTTGAGGGAGGCAGCGACCTTCTGGAATCACAGGGGAGGTCAGCACAGCTCATGGGTTAGGTCAAACCAGGATCCTCACTCTTGTAGAGTCCCCAAGTCACTTTTTCCAGTAACACTTTCCTCTTGGTCCTTACTCTAGGATGACTTCTTGCACTTCACTGACCTTCCTTGGTAGTGCCCAGCACAGTCACATGTGTGGGCCACACGACTGCCCATTGACTGGCAGTGGCCTATTCTGGGGCTGAGAACCCAGGACCTGGCAGCATCTGCGGTGCTGTGGTAAGGACCTGGGGGAACGGTTAGGTGAATGAAAGAAGAGCAAATACCTCTAACCCAATTCAAAGCAGGTAGATACTGGAGACACTGAATGGAACTGATTCCTGTGGGATAGTGGTTCCTCTTGCCCCGTCCACCTGCCTTCTGTGTGACTCGGGTCAATGGGCCCTGAAACTCACTTGCTCGCCAGAGGCACATGGATGAGGAGGAGCCCCCGCAGTAGATGCTCTCATGCCATTTCCCAAAGAGCCTGTGCACCGCTTTTCCACTCCTGTCAAATACCGTGCCTTCAATCTCGTGGGCATTAGTACTCCAGTATTTTGCCTAGAATGCAAATGAGAGTTGTCTGTGTAGTACTTTGGTGTCAGCTTATTACACATATTAAGAAAAAGCAAAGCAAGAGAATGAATGCTAAGAGGGAGTCTAGACCAAATATTGCATATGGCTTGCCAGGTCTGGGGTTGTTTGTTTTGTCTGACATTAAAATGCACAGCACAGTATTTCAAAATACGTATACAATGTGGAATGGCTAAATCAAGGTAATTAACATATTTTGCCTCCCGTATTTATTTCAGTGAGAACATGTGAAACTACTCTCAAGTACATGGTACACCATCATTAACTATTCTCACCACTTGTACAATAGATCTCTTGAACTTATTCCTCCAGTTTAACTGAAATTTTGTGTCCTCTGACATTTCCCTGATCCTTCATCCACAACCCCTGGTAACCACCACTACTCTGATTCTTTGAGTTCAACTTTTTAAAAGTGTGCATATAAGTAAGATCATGTGGTATTTGCTTTTCTGTGCCTAGTTTCCTTCACTTCCATGTCTGCCGGGTGCATCCATGCTGTTGCGTATGATAGGATTTTCTTTGTAATGACTGAATAATATTCCATTGCTTGTACATAGTACATTTTCTTTATCCATTCATCTGTGGATGGACTCAGACTGATTCTGTATCTTGGTTCTTATGAGTAATGCAGCAATGAACATGGGGGTGCAGATTTCTTTTGGATATAAAGATTTCATTTCTTTTGGATATTTCCCCAGTATTGGGACTGCTGGATCATATGGGAGTTCCATTTTTAATTTTCTGAGGAACCTTAATCCTGTGTTCCCTGTTGACTGTACTGGCTTACATTCCAACCAAGGGTGTGCAAGTGTTCCCCTTCCTCCACATCCTTGCCAACACTTTCATCTTTTTGATAATAGCCATTCTAAGAGGAATGAGGTGATATCTCATAGTGAGATATAATTTGCATTTTATTGATGATTAGTAATATTGAACATTTTTCATGTATCTGTTGGCAATTTGTGTAGCTTATCTGGAGAAAGGTCCTTTTTTTTTTTTTTTTTTTTTGGTTTGTTTGTCTGTTTGTTTGTTTTTCCTGTGCTGAGGATTTAACCCATGACTTTGTACATTCTAGACAAGTATATCCCTAGCCTCTTTACCCATTTTTAAATTAGATTATTTGTTTTCTTACTATTCAGTTCCTTATATATTTTGCATATCAACACCTTATCAGGTATACAGATTGCTAATATTTTCCCCTATTCCAAGGGTTGACTCTTCACTCTACTGATGTTTCTTTTGATGTGCAGAAGTTTTTTTGGTTTGTTAAAACCCATCTGTTTATTTATTATTTTTTCTCTTGTTGCTTGTGCTTTTGGGTCCTAGTTTAGAAAGAAAAAAAAATCATTGCTCAGATCCTTGTCATAGAGCTTTCCCCTAAGCTTTATCTGAGCAGTTTACAGTTTGGAATCTTATATTTATGTATTTAATCCATTTTGAGTTTTGTATATGAGGTGAGTGAAAGGTCTGATTTCACTATTTTTGCATGTGGATATCCAGTTTTCCCAACACTGTTTATTTAAGAAAGAGTTCTTTCTCATTGTGTATTCTTGGTATCTGTCAAAAATTCAGTTAATTATAAATGTGTGGATTTACTTTGGGGTTCTCTATTCTGTTTCCATTGGTCTACATGTCTGCATTTATGCCTGGGTTCAGGCTTTTTTTTTCTTTAAAAAATAATAACTTAAAAAAATAAAAAATAATAACTTTAGAGGCTCAGGTTGTGGCTCAGTGGCAGAGCGCTTGCCTCGCACATGTGAAGCACTGGGTTCCATCCTCAGCACCACATAAAAATGAATAAACAAAATAAAGATATTGCATCCATCTATAACTAAAAAATATTTTTTAAAAATAATAACTTTAGTTATTTAGTAAAAATCAGTGGTTAAATTTCTATTTGGTTTGTAATTGGATTACTAACATTTGTGCAAGATACATTTCCCCCTACCTTCCCTACATGCAATGTAGGAATGAAAGGCTCAATTCTATTCTTGGTTCACAAGCCCCCTCCTATGGAGCAGCTGTTCCATGGCTGTCTTTGTGACTCACTCCTAGGGCACTATGTATCTGAATACTACAATTTAGAAGAAATAAATTTGTAACTCATATTTTTTTCCTTAAAGGAAGTAGTTATTTGCAAACCAATCAAGGATAATGTTGCTTACATTTGCAGTTTATTATTTTTCCCCCAAATTAGCACTGCTCGTTCAGATCACAGGAACGTGCACAACCCACGTTTTCTCTGTGTATTGGTTGCCGTCAGTGACTGATGCAGCCTGGCGCTCCATTCATTCCAGCTCAGCCCCAGCCCAGTTCAGCTCTATCTTGTGGGTTTTGTACAGTACCACACTCCAGCCAGAAGAGGGAGCTCCAACTCCCTAGAGTTGATTTTTTTCAATTCTTCCCAACTACCTGGCTGCCCTTTAAAATCTCCATGAAAGAACAGAAGGCATTTCTCCATAAATCAAAAATCCCAGCACTATTTTCAGCTGAAAACAGAATCCACATTTGGAAACCAATAAAGTTGAGTGGCATTTTCAGGCCATATTCTGGTGGTTCAATTTCTCCATTCCCAGGCTGAGGTAAAAATGGGAAGGAAGGGCAGGGTGTAACAGCATCTCAGAGGCAAATCCAAACTTTAAAACTGAGTTCTCCAGTCACACAAAAATGGAGGTGGTGTGGGGTGTGTGTGCGTGTGACTGTCCTTAAGTTCTTAAGTTAATTATGAAGCAGAGGTCAGATTTTCTCCTAGAGATATTTGCCAACAAATCCAATGCTGCCAATTCAAGGGGAGGCCACATAGGGGCCCAGCCATACTCCATAGGTAACCAGCATCTGCTGTCAGGTTCTCTTTCAGCACTGGAGGCAGGTCCAGTGTTCATTTCTCATAACTACCAAAGTGGATGAGAACAAGGTGGATGGTAGATGTTGGAGTTGAGCATATTTCCTTGGGGAAAATATTCAGAATTGGGCGATCCAGATCTTGCATTGGACAAGAGGTAATATACTCCTGCTCCAGGTTGCCTTTTGATTCTTTTTTGCAGAGAGCTTAGGTGAAGCTTTCAAGATAGGGTCCTTTTTATTTCTCCCCAAATATAAGGTCATTACCAGCTTTATGTCTTTCTATAACCCAATTTGACTTACAGAATATCATAAAGACTCCAATCAATCATATCATAAGTGTCCCCTACGGGTTACAGGTAGAGCAGAGAGGTATTGTGTGAAATTCCACAACTGGAACCTCATCACTCAGCTCATGATTTTGATCTTAGTTAAATGCAAATATTCATTGAGGAGGATAATGCTTTAAAGCCATTTTAAGTGCAAAAGATTTTCAAGGGCAAGAAGGATTCAAGGAGGGAGAGAATATGGAGGGAAACCTCAAATCAAAGCAGTTGAAAGATAAAAAGACTATTCTATATGTCTTTAAAAAAATCTGACCAATCTTTCCACTTATTCTCTGAGTATGATGGACCTCTGCTGTGTGCCAGGCACCCACCAGTTCCAGGCAGCAGAGATGATAAGATGGACCCAGTTTTTTTCTCTTGTAGAGGATGGTGAGAAGGGTATGAAGAGTAGGAAAACAAAACAAGAGCAATTTCAGATGGTAACAAAAACTGTGAAGAAAATGGGTTGAGAAAGAGAGTGACCAGCAGGTTGGGTGGTGATATCAGGGTCTGGGTGGAGCAGCCCAGGAAGAGGGAATTGAGGAAAGAGAGAAGGCAGAGTGGCCCAAGGATGGAGAGGAAGGACGAGATGGTAGTAGGAGCTGAGGTTGGAAAGGGGTGAGGGTGGTGTGTATATATGAGTGTGTGTGTCATGCATGCATGTGTGCAAGTGAATGTGCACAGGGCTGAGGATAGGGAGTGCAGACTGTGCAGCACCCCGTGGGCCATGGTAAGGATGCAGATGGAAATTGCTGGAGGATTTTGCTCAAAGGACTGATATGGCATGACTTTTCTAATGGTAAAACATACAAACATAAAACTTCCCATGTAGCCATTTCCAAGTGTATGGATCAGTGGTATGACACACTTGCAATGTGGTGCAGCTGTCACCACTATTTCCAGAACGTTTCATCCCCATTAAATAACTCCCTATTCCTCCCTGCACCAGCCCCTGGCAGCCACCAGTCTGCTTTTTGTCTCTCCAATTTGACTCCCTGAGGGACCTCAAGTGACTGGAACCTGCAGTATGTGTCCTTTTGTGTCTGGCTTATTTCATGTAGGATAAAGTCTTCAAGGTGCACCCATGTTGGGGCGTGATGACGTATTTTAAAAGGCATTCTCTGACTTTGTGCTGAGGACAGATCACAGGAGAGTAAGGGTGGAAGGAAAGAAGATAGGACGGGCCTTGGCCCTTGTCCAGGTAACAAACAAAGGTGGGGCTGTGGTTGGGCAGCCTCTGGCTCTGATTATGTGTTGGCACAGAGGTGAAGGTGACAAATGCCTCAGATGCCCTTTGTCCTGAGGCACCAGCTCTGCCACAGCCCTTCCAGGGTCAATGTTCAGAGAGCCCCCCACCCCTGAATTACCTTTATGAAATTCACTTTGCAGTGGCAGGAATCGTCATTCAGGTTCTTGATGACGATCTCTCCGTAGTGCTCAATCCACCTCTGTCCACTTAAGATGTTGTGGATGCAAGAGGTCACTTTGTTCCACTCAAAATGATCTCCAAAACTAGAAAGGAGGGAAGAGAAGTAGTAATGGTTCCCAGAGGAGCCAGCAGCAGATACAAACACTGGCTGCATTACAGACTAAGTCTGGCAGAGAGTCACTCATCCCTTCACTCGGGGACCTCACACTGACTGTGCCAAGGCAGGCACTCTGAGTGTCTGCTCTTCAAGGAGGACCTTCTGCCATACAGCACTCTGGAAGCCACCAGGGACTTTGCTAGAAGCTGTGGTTTCCTGGAGTCTCCTGCTCCCTCCTCTGATGAAGGAGGCAGCTCAGAGCCAGGAGCAGCTTGTGTAAAGTTGTTGATCCAAGACAGGGAAGAAGGCAGGAGGAAGGTACAGGAGTCTTACACAATTTGCTACTCATCTATTATTTATATCTTATACAATGAGAGAACACTCTGATTTTACTTATGGAATTAAACAATAACTATGAAGAGACAGTAATAAGAGAAAAACACCTGGGTGGCACTTGCTATGTGCCAAGTACTATTTTAAGCGCTTTACATATATTATCTATTGAATCTTCACAACTGCCCTTTGAAGAAGGTGGTTTGTTGTCTCCATGTTGCAAGTGAGGGAGCTGCTGATGTTAAAGGAAGGCAGCAGCCTGTTGGAGGACCACCATGAGCAAGTGGCAGAGAGGGCATGGGAATTGATGCAGCCTGGTTCCATAACCCCGAGTCATACTCATTTTGCTTTATAAATAAGTATCAATAATCTCTGCAAGATTGAGACTATGTCTTTTTATTTTTTTTAAGACCATGTCTTTCTAAAAAGGAATTTTTGACAGTGAGGCAAGACAACAAGGTTAAAGAAAACTACCATTCTTAACCTTGTTAGAGGGTAGAAGTGAATTTTTAAAAACCATCTATTCAGAGAAACCTGTTCTGCAAGAGGCGTTTCTTCTTGAGGGAAAGAAAAAAATGAGACTGCCCAAATGAGAAATATCTGAACTCACTGTCAAACAGATTAAAAGAAAAATCATACTCTCATTGCTATAGGGTTGGCAGGCATCCTATCCCTAAAGTGGGTTCTCAGCCCTAAATTCTGTAAAGTTCCTAATCACAAAAGAACAACTTACGCTGGCAGAGTCACATGGGTTGTGCCAATAGGAACAATTTCCATGGATTTACCCCAGAATTTGTTTTTCCATCTCACATCTGAAATGAAATACCAAATAATACATACTTAGTAAGACAGTAAGGTAGATCAAAGAGTTCTCAGGCTAGATAAATGAACAACAACAATACAGTACAATCATCAGTTATTATATAGGAAAATATCTCATGTCAGTAAGTACCAACTGGGTACCTAGAAAATCATAAGACAATCAGGGAAACTAAAACTATAAGACAAAATCCTTCCTTTGGAAGTGTTAATAGCATGAAAGGTAGACAGAGTGGAAACAACTTATGAGCACACAGAGAGGCCCAGGTACTCACTGAGTGTGTTATAACTGAATGGAACTAGAGAGGAAGGAATGACCAAAATGTCTGGAGACAGCATCAGAAGAGGTTCATCAGAAGGGGCCATTTAAATGAAGCTTGGTAGAATGTTTAGGAGTTCACCAGGCAGAGAAAAAGCAGCTTAAGGCAGAAAAAATAGCTTATTCAAGCAGACAGAGGTGTAAAAGAGTAGAATGTGGTTTTGTCCTATAGGTCCGAGGTTGTCTAGAGAGAAGAGTAGAGATTTAGATGGAGGGAGGAAAACAAAACAAAACAAAACAAAAACCCAGTGAACTCTATAAGCCTGGCTGAGAAGTCTGGTTTGTGTGCACTGAAGGAAAATAAACCCGAAACCCATGTGATTGGATACAGACCTTGCAAAGACAAATAGAAGCAATGTGGAGAATGGAAAAAGGGTAGAAGAGATTAAAAACAAGTCAACAAGAGGCTACTGTAATCGCCCAGTGCATAAACAGGAATGAAGTGAATCCTCAATAGCCGTGGGCATGCAGTAGTCCCATAAATATTAAAGGAAGAGAAATAGACAGGCTTAGTGGAAAATTACATAGAAATCAAGAAAGAAAGGGAGAATTTATGAATGATATCAGATTCTTCTAACTTGCATGAATGGTGGTACCAATCCAGGACACACGATTAGAGGAAGCAGGGAAGCCAGTGTGAGCCTGGGCTGGGGTCCAGCTGAGAGGTAAGGCTGAGACCAGGAGTGGCTAGCTGCATAGTATATGAATCTATTTATATGCAATGCCCCAAATAAGCAAATTTATATAAACAGAAAGTAAATGAGCAGTTGCCTAAGGATGGGGGATGTTGAGGGAAATTGGAAGGGGAAGTATTTGCTAAAGACTTTTCTTTTGGGAGTGATGAAAATGTTCTAAGCTTAACTGTGCTAATGACCACACAAATCTGAGTAGAATAAAACCCACTGAGGGGCTGGGGATGTGGCTCAAGCGGTAGCGCGCTCGCCTGGCATGCGTGCGGCCCGGGTTCAATCCTCAGCACCACATACAAAGATGTTGTGTCCGCCGAAAAACTAAAAAATAAATATTAAAATTCTCTCTCTCTTTAAAAAAAAAAAGAAACAAGAAAAAAAATAAAACTCACTGAATTGTGCACTTTATATAGTATGTCTGTGAATTTTATATATATATATATATATATATATATATATATATATATAAAATATATATAAATTTGTGACCTAAACGATAAAAAGATAACTAACTGGTTGTTGAATAAAAACTAATAATGTATTGTATGGTTTATAACATACATAAGTAAAATGTTTGTCAACAATAGCACACATACACACACACACACACACACACAAAACCACAAAGGTTGGAAGAGGGGAAATGGAAATATACTTTTAAGTTTTTCATTCTATATGTGAAATAACATTACTTGATGATAGATTGTAATTTGTAATATTTAATACGAATCCTAAACTAACCAAAGAGGTATAGTTAATAAGCCAAAAAAGGGAATAATACAGAGTTACAGGAAGTATTCAATTAATACAAAATAAGAGAGAAAAAAAGGAAGGGAAACAAAGAAGAGATTTGACAAACAGAAAACAAATAAAAAGAGGACAGTTTAACACAACTCTATCTATAATTGCAGTAAGTGTAAAGATCTACACAACACAATTAAAAGGCAGAGAAATGTCAGATTGGATAAAAAAAGATTTAAGAATCATTGAATTTTGAAAATATATGGAATTATCCAGAAAATGGTTGGAGGAAGAACTGCCCAGGAAAAGGATGATTAGGAACAGAGTCCAGGAGGAAACTGTGGCCCACCTGGAGCACACAGGGACTACCTTGAGAAGACCCCGTCCACTAAATGGACAAGCAAAAATGAACAACAACAACAAAAAAAACATAACTTCAAAATAGCAAAGAAGAGTTATTCATGAGATTTAGCAATTAGGACATTAGAAACCTTAGGAGAATTGTTTCCAGAGAGTTTTGATGAAAGGTAGAGAGATTTCAAATCAAGCTTCAATTTTAAACTTTAACAGCAAAGACTGAGAAAGGAAGCCATGGTACTTTAAACTGATCATATCAATTATCTCCAGAGAGAGGGACTGGGTGGCTGAGGAAGGGGATGGCAATGGAGTCACAGCCTACTGTTTTGTACTTTTTGAGTTTTACAAAGATCTGTAGGCACTGTGGGAAATCAGGGGACATCATTGTTAGCAGAGAAAAATGCTTTAAAAACTGACATGTGCTCACTGTTTGAAAACCCAGAATGCTCATATTTTATTTCTAAGGTAGATTCCAATTTATTTTTTAATAAATGAAGATGTTAGTAAAATGAATTCACCCATGTCAGAAATATTTACAGCCTTGTTTATTCTTGACAACAATTTGCTACCCTTTCCCATCCAAAATATAAATTGAACAAAATTTTAGGAATGACAATCTTAAAATGAAAAAGAAGTCATCAATATAAAATGTGATTTCAGAAGTAAGATTTCAATGTTTTGAAAGCAAAACTTCCCTTGCTATCTATTCTCTGATAAATACCGGGAAATATTTAGTATCTCTTGAAATAAGAGAGGCATGACAAGTAGCCATGGACTAAAATAGAGAAAAAGTTACAGGAATAAATAGTGTCAAACTGACAAAGATGAAGGATTTTTTTAAAGGGAAAAGCTAAATGATCTTTTTGAAAATATCAAACTAATATCAATTAAAATAAATCACTCAATATCAATAAACAATTGACAAATATCAACTACTCTTTAGAGGTAAGAGGTGAGAATGTCAAGTGGAGCAGGTCCTCCAAAGAGACCTAAGTCTTGGGATTATTTGGTCTTAGTAAGCATTTATAGTAATTCCTGAATCAAATAAATCTATAATCATTACATAAAATGGAAGTCAAATATATTAGCACATTACCTTGCCAGAAAACAAAATTTCCAGATTCAGCGTGACATGCAGAGATAGGTGGATGGTGGCTGACCTAATAGAGACAGAAGGCAAAAACCAAAAAAATGAACAAAATGTTGCATATCATGAAATATCTTCTTTTCTCCTTGATCTGTGATATGACACAAAGTACAGGGACTTCACTGAAGGAAAACTTCTGTAGTTTCCTTCAACAAGTCTGTCCTCAAGAGGGCACTCCTGATACAGTCAGCTGTGAATTGCTCAGCTTGATCAGGGTGTAGAAAGTTGTTAATGGAAATCTCTGGAAACCTCTAGAAGCTTCCCTGGGAATGTGCCCCATTGGCAAATGATGAGGATAGAGAGGTATTTTAAAAAGGTTTAAAAATAAAAACAGTCATTTGAGGACTGCCCATTCATAAACCAAATGATCTGACATTGGCTACCAGGTATTTTAGGTTTTCTAAAAGTGCTGGCAAATATTTTAACTAAGATGTCCAAGAAAAAGCGTTTAACATGAAACTTCCAAGCAATACAAAAACACTCTCCCTTGGGCTCAGCAGATTTAACTCTTGAAAAGTGCTTTAGAAGGGCTGGGGATGTGGCTCAAGCGGTAGTGTGCTCGCCTGGCATGCGTGTGGCCCGGGTTCCATCCTCAGCACCACATAACAACAAAGATGTTGTGTCCGCCGAGAACTAAACAATAAATATTAAAAATTCTCTCTCTCTCTCTCTCTCTCCTCTCTCTCTCTCTCTCTCCTCTCTCACTCTCTCTTTAAAAAAAAAAAAAGTGCTTTAGAAGTGATTTAGCCTCATTAAATGTAGCCTCTTTTCAAATCATCTACAAGAAGACTGATCCAAGATAACTTTCTCTTTTTTAAAAATTTTTATTTATTTTTAGGTGTAGATGGACACAACATAATGCCTTTATTTATGTGGTGCTGAGGATCAAACCCGGGTCCTGCCCGTGCTAGGCAAGCGCTCTACCGCTGAGCCACAGTCCCAGCCCCCCAAGATAACTTTCAAAAAGAATAATTTCTGTAATAAAGAGCTAAACAATTATAGAAAGGTTCATTAGCTGTTAAGAGTTATGTATTTCTTTTTTGTCAAAATAAAAGTATCTTGAATAAAAAAAGTAATTATGTCCCAGAAAAGACAATCCCTACAACAGAGACTACCTTTTGATGTAGGGTCACTAATTAAGAAGATAAAGAGAAAATGGCTCTCCTTCCATTTTCCTGTTATCTTAGTAATACTCAAGGAACATGTTCTGTCACCATCATTCAGCGCCTGGTGAAACATGCTGGTAGTAGTGTTTCCAGAAATTCTCTGAGTTAGCTGGTTCTTAGCAGTAATACCTTAAGTTTAGAATATTTATCCCAAAGCCTTCATATTGTAAACACAGAGACTGAAACCGGAAAGATTAAGTAACATTTCCTTAAACACTGGTAGTTAGGGGAGAAATAGAGGGAAACCAGTGTTTCTGGTTTATCTCAAATTGTTTTTACTCCCCCCTGCCACCAAAAAAAAGTTTTAAGTAGGTGTACACTGTTTTCAAACACATAAAACACTCAGAATACTAAGTCCAGCCTGGAATGGACAGGTATGTTTGGGGAGAGGAAAAGGACCTCAGATATCAAAGGCATAGCCACTTGCCTTGATCTGGACCCCAATTGTGCAGAGGAACAGAGTTTGAAACCTGCTCTGCGCTCCCCACTCTTGCAGGTGGAGAACACAGGGATGGAGTGACCCTGAGTTGTGTACATCGCAGACATGTGTGGCCAGTAGGATTGCAGCAGAACCCACTTGGGCCAGAGAGGAGTACAGATAAAGACTGACAGAGTGTAGTCTTTCACGTGACTCAGGGAACCTAACCTCCAGCTGCTCTATGACGTAGGGGGTGCAAGTGTGCGGTCACTTGGTTTCTCTTAGCTCCCACATGCGTAAGAATGACAGTCCCTCACTGTCCTTTGGGATTTTCCAGGGAAATTTTCACTTTAAACTTAGAAACCTAAGTCCTATAAAAGCAAATCTGTGTTTGCCTTTTATTTTTATTCATGTTTTTTAAATCCAACCACTTGGAAGTGCTTTCATATTACAAAATGCTGCATCTCCTTCCTCCTTTCTCCCACCCAGAGAGCGCTCGATGAAAACAGCAGAGTTAACTTTAAACCATGGGATCATATAAAAATAAATCCAGGTCAGACGGTCCTTACCTGTCCCTCCACTTCCCAGCCCCACTGTGGAGTGGGAGGAAACTTAGGGAATGTTCCTCTCTCCCAAAAATGTAGACATATTTCAAAGTGGATTATTATAAAGTAGATTATATTCATCCCACAGAAACAATATAATAATGGGGGGAGGTGAGCATTATAGCCTTACTCAAGAACTTGGCATCTGTTATAGATTTAGCCAAATATAAACATCAAAGCAAAATAGAGTATATAAAAACTAGTCACGTATTCTGCAATAATAGTAAATCCCATAAAACAGGATAAATAGATTGTCCATATAAATTATAAAAGATGACCTATCAGAGTCAGAAAATCAAGGGATAAGCAAAATAAAGGAAGGAGGAGGGCAGAATCAGGTATCATAAGGCCATAGGGAAGGTCATAGAGCAGAAGGAGGAGATAGGGAGAGAGGCGGGCTGGTGGGGGGGGAAGCACAGAATGAATTTTTAAAAATCATGCTATATGCATATAAAATATTCCACAAGGAATTTCACCTTTATGCATAAGTAGAAAGAACCAATCAAAAATAAATAAATAGACGAGTGAAAGAAAGACCAGAAGAGTAGAAGAAGGAGAATGAGGGAAGAGAAGAGGGGACAGAAAAGGCAGGAAACGTGAATTATAATTGAATTCCATGCTGTAGGATTGTGTTGGACTGAACCGATTACTAGGTATAACTATAATCCTCCAATTTAAAAGAAGGGGCTATTATGCTACTATATATACATCTGATAAAATACAACTTTGATTTAAAAAAAAAAAACTATCATGCCAGATTAATAAACCAATGTTTAGCAGAATGGCCCTAGATGGGCCCAAAAGATGCTTTCCAAATGACTAAATATCAACATTCATGTATCAGTGATTTTGCTGATTCCCCTTTAGGTTAAATGGGTCTTTGAGAATGGTTTATGTGCACCATTTTGCTTTTAAGAAGTTAACAAAGCTTTCTGGGGCAATTTACAAGGATGCCTTCTTTTTTTAAATACATTTCCTCCAAGAGCACTGATTTGTGAAATGTTTCTGAATCATGCACCACAGGCTGCACTAGGGTCAAGAAGTCAGGAGACCTTCTGTTGTCCCACCAATCCTGGTTCTAATTCTGCAATGTCATCTGCTGTCTGTGTACCTTTGGGAATATTTCTTAATCCCTTTCAGCCTCAGTTACCTTGTTTGTAAAACAGGACTACGCCACTGATGGCCTATACAAAGAGACCACACATTTAAAATGTGTACAGAATTGTATACTGTCCAGGATCAGGCAGAGGCTAGATTTTAATTTTTCTTGAGTGTATGAGAGTATTTCTACCTGGTTCTCATGGTGACCTTTTATCTTCATTCACTTTATTTTATAAATAGAAAGTCAGACAAGACTTGCTCAATGCTACACCATTAATGAGTGACATAGGCAGCATGCAGTCCCAAATCCAGGGCTCTTTTCTCTATGTCCCAGTAGCCTTTCAATGTCTCCCCTCAAAGTGGAGCTCCTGTCCCTCTCAAAGACACTGCACATCATTATAGTCCCTTTCCGTGAACATTTAAAGAAAGCATCTTTTGAATCTGACCTTTCCCACCTCTCTGAATCTCATTTATCTCTCTGTAAATGAGGTCTTAGGATCTCTCTTGGCTTCAAAATGCTGTGATTCTAATATCTGCTCTCATCATCCTCTCTGACTCCCAGCACCACAGGGGGCAGGGGATGCCAGCCAATTTGGAAATATGATTCTAAGGCTCTGAATAGTTTGAATGCCCATGGGAAGGGATAATTTAGAGTTAATCCCTTAATCTTTGGTGATGGCAGTCTTTCTACTGAATAATGAACATAACCTAACCTGTCTTTGTTTATATGGGATTTGGTTTGGTCTCTATTCTTATTATTATATCTTAATTCAGGACCCCCCCAAAAAGGCAATAGATGCTTTTGAGTTTTGAACTGATTCAGCCCCAGAGGAGATACTCAGCCTATAAGACGAATAGAGGCAGACCTTCTAGCTTCCTGCTCCATTGCTTCTCTCCAAAGAAAAGCAATTCCTAATTTATAAGGATTCCTAAGGACTCAATTAGTATATTGTTTTACTGTGCAAGTATTTATATGACTTCTTTCTTTCTCTCTCTCTTTCCTTCCTTCCTTCTTTCTTTCTTTCTCTCTCTCTCTCTCTCTCTCTCTCTCTCTCTCTCTCTCTCTTCCCCTCTCCCACCCTCCCTCCCTCTCTCTCTCTTTCTTTCCAGAGATTGAACCCAGGGGCACTTAACCACTGAGCCACATCCCCAGCCCCTTTTTATATTTTATTTAGAGACAGGGTTTCACTGAGTTGCTTAATGCCTCACTTTTGCTGAAGCTGGCTTTGAACTTGTGATCCTCCTATCTCAGCCTGCTGAGTGGCTGGGATTACAAGCGTGTGCTGCTTCACCTGGCAAGACATGTATCTTTCTTCTATGAGCTTCACTGTAATTCTTCTAATTCTTAAGAACACTTATAATTTATTATTTATTTACATATATGAGGCTTTTCTTTACCCTGCTATAAACATTTTGATTTATGCTTTGAAGGTATTTTATATAAAATTTAGGTGGTCAAAGGAGAAGCAGATGAGGACAAGATATATTTATTTTGTACGTTTTTCTTTTTTGGATTTAGAAAAACATCAAACATATCACTTTTCTCCTGTAACTGCCCAGAGACAGAGCTACATAGCTCTCCTTGTTCCTGCACCCTACAACAGTGTAGGACAGCTTACGGAAAAGAGAACATACACCAGGTGAAAACAATCACCCAGGCAGGGGACCAAGGGGCCATTCTTCCCATGTCATTCATCATTTACTGTCTGACTTGAGGTGTCAGGCACTGTCCTAGTTTCTGGGAATAAAATGATAAACAAAAACAAAACCCCTCACCTTCATAATAGAGTTTATATTTTAGGGCAGAAAAGGACAGACAAGACATGTAAGCACCTCATCTGTCAGTAGTGACAGGTGTTAGGGAGGACAAAGCAGGGGGTGAGGGATAGAGGTGTGGGTGGGGAGCAAGATAGCACTGTCTAACAAACGGAAACCTCTGAGGCTGAAGGAAGCAAACCAAGAGGATATCTGAGAGAAGTACATCCTAGGCAGAGGACATTGCAGATGCCAAAGGCTGGAAAACAGTGTGAATGAATGGGAAGCAGCAAAAAGGCCAGCATGGCTACTGGTGAGGGAGGGGAGAATGCAAAGAAGTAAGGCGACCGATCTGCTGGCCTTGGCATGCGTGGTGGGCATGGCCAGGATTCTGGATTTGATTCCAAGTTATTTGAGAAGTGGGTGGAGGGTGTAGAACAGATTTTGCTTCTGTTTAGAACACTCACTTTGGCTGCTGCGTGAGGAACTGGGTGTGGAAATGGGACCAGCTTGTGGGTCCAGTGCAAAAACCTCAGTCACTGATGACCCAGGCATGGGCCTGGTGGGCAGCACCGTGGTGCCCTGCAGTGGGAATGGCTGGCTTCGTAAGGGAGGCCCCTGGGTTTGCTGCTGGATGAATGTGGATTATAAGTCACAGGGCTATTAAAGATGATGCCAAGGAGACTGGCTGATGTGGGTGAGAATGCACCTGCCAACTCTATTCTCTTCCCCTGTGTTCCAAGTTAATTACTCATAAACACACAGCTTCTTGCAAAACAATCCAAAACACAAAGTGATTATTTGACTTAGAAGTGTAGCAAACCACAAAGCAATGGCTTTGTTGCTTTCTATTTGGTTGTTACTAGTTTTATTTGAACAGCTTGAATTTCCCCTCTGATGGTATTTCTAAAGTCAATGCAACTAACTTTGATCAGTAGTAAATAACTGTCACCAGAGGTAAAAGAACTATCCACCCAGGTCACACGTTTGTGCCAGGAGAAAAGAGATAAAGAGAAGCACTTGTAAATTTGGCCAAGAAAGTATGCTCAGAGTTCTACAAATGAGCAACAGAAAAGGAAGAAGAATTGAGCCAAGAGAGCAAAGCGGAAAAGACCTCACCTGGGTCTCACATTTCAATGACGTTTTTCCCCTTGCATTTTAGTAACTTAATAACCACATTCAGCATTTCTGCACAAACTCTCAACAGTAGTTAGCTGGGTGTGGAAACGGTTACAACTACTTGAATAAAGATCTGTATGACTGAAGTCTCATATACACAGAGGAAAAGCTACTTTTAGGTCACAGCTTAAGCAGCTCCAGGGGCACCATTGATTACAAGATCACAGCTTAATTGTGTGTCCCTTCAACACCAAACCCTTCTCAAAGGTAGGAGAAAAGCAGTGTGGCTAATTGCAAGGTCAAAGCCATCATGCTACCCGCGGCGGTTGCCCTGAGGATCCTGCTCCTAGCAGAACGTCGCGGGGATCGGAGAGACCGGCTCCTGGCTCCCGAAGCGGCTCTGGCTCAGGGTTGGGGATCCTACAGGGACTGCTTCTTGGTCCGGGTGCTGCGGGGGCCTGGGGGGCAGAGTGGAGCTGCCTCCTGTGCCCAGAGCAGGCTAAGGGTCCCGCCGGTGTGGTATCGCGACACCCCAACTGCAGCTGGGGCCGAGGAGAGTAGCCGCCCTCGCCTGGAACAGGACCAGCGACCCGACGGCAGGGTAGCCAAGTCAACCCACTTGGAGTAGAGGCCGTGAAGAGCTGCCGTCTGACCCTGCAAGGTAGGCAGTCCTGCGTCCCACTGGCAGGACAGGCTCGGCAGCCTGCCAGTGTGGTGGACGAGTAGCATCGAGGCAGTCACGTCACACTGGTTGGAGTGGGGGTTGAACAGAGCCGCTGCCAGCGTCCGGAAGGAGCCCAGAGACCCGTTGGAAAGGCAGTTAGGTACCCCCACTGGGAGTGGGGGTTGAGCAGAACTGCCGCCCAGGCCCGCAGGGTGGGCAGATCTGAGACCCACCGGCGGAACAGGCTTGGAGGCCGACCAGCGTGGTAGACACGTCACATCAATTGGAGTAGGGGTGGAGAAGAGCTGCTGCCCACATCCGGATCAGGACCAACGATCCGAGGACGTGGTAGGAACGTCACCGCAATTGGAGTGGGGGCAGAGTAGAGCAGCCACCCGTGCCCGCAGGGCAGGCAGACCTACGACCAACCAGCGTAGTGGATAGATCACCCTGATTAGAGGAGGATCACAGCCACTACCCGCCCTACAAGAGAGATATCCCAAATATACAAGAGCAACATAAATAAACAGGGGGAAAAATTTCAAAAACACAACAGTTTCACCAAGCAGAAAGAAACGCAAGCAACATGAAAAGACAAGGAAAGAAAGGACCACAAGCAATGCAGGTCAACTCAACTCTAGAAGAGGTAATAGCTGCAACAGATGGAATGTCAGATAAAGAGTTCAGGATATACATGCTTCAGATGATATGGACTCTCAAGGAAGACATGAGACAGCAAAATCAGACAATGAAAGATCACATTGACAAGGAACTACATAAACAAATCCAGGAAGTAAAAGATCAATTTCACAGGGAGTTAGAAGTAATAAAAAACAAACAAATAGAAATCCTAGAAATGCAGGAAGCAATAAACCAACTTAAAACCTCAATTGACAATATTACCAGCAGAATAGATCACTTAGAAGATAGAACACCAGACAATGAAGACAAAGTATTTCAACTTGAAAAGAACATAGACAGTTCAGCAAGACTGCTAAGAAACCATGAGCAGAACATTCAAGAAATATGGGATAACATTAAAAGACCAAACTTAAGAGTCATTGGGATACAGGAGGGCACAGAGCTCCAAACCAGAGGAATGAACAATCTATTCAATGAAATAATACGAGAAAACTTCCCAGACTTGAAGAATGAAACAGAATCCCATATCCTAGAAGCCTACAGGACGCCAAAAGTGCAAAATCATAAGAGATCCACACCTAGACACATTATAATGAAGATGCCCAACATACAGAATAAGGAGAGAATTTTAAAAGCTACAAGAGAAAGAAAGCAGATTACATTTAGGGGCAAACCAATCAGGATAACAGCTGATCTCTCAACACAGACTCTGAAAGCTAGAAGATCCTGGAATAACATTTTTCAAACACTGAAAGAAAATGGGCTCCAACCAAGAATCGTGTATCCGGCGAAATTAAGCTTTAGGATGGAAGATGAAATTAAAACCTTTCACGATAAACAAAAGTTAAAAGAATTCGCAGCTAGAAAACCATCTCTTCAAAAAATCCTTGGCAAAATATTACAGGAAGAGGAAACTGAAAATAACATTGAAAACCATCAGTGGGAGGTAGGACAGTAAAGGGGGGAAAGTAATCAAAGAGGAAAACTAATCAGGTTTAGTAACATAAATAAACAAATATGACTGGAGGAACAAACCAAATCTCAATAATAACCCTAAATGTTAATGGCTTAAACTCACCAATTAAGAGACACAGGCTAGTCGAATGGATCACAAAACAAGATCCAACAATATGTTGCCTACAGGAGACGCATTTGATAGGAAAAGATATACATAGACTGAAGGTGAAAGGCTGGGAAAAATCATTCCACTCATATGGACTGCGGAAACAAGCAGGAGTGTCCATACTCATATCAAACAAAATAGATTTCAAGCCAAAGTTAATCAAAAAGGTTAAAGAGGGACACTGCATACTGCTCAAGGGAACCATACACTAACAAGACATAACAATCATAAATATATATGCCCCAAACAATGGTGCAGCTACATTCATCAAGCAAACTCTTCTCAAGTACAAGAGTCTAATAGACCACCATACAATAATCATGGGAGACTTCAACACACCTCTCTCACCACTTGTCAGATCTTCCAAACAAAAGTTAAATAAGGAAACTATAGAACTCAACAACACAATTAACAGCCTAGACTTAATTGACATATATAGAATATACCACCCAACATCAAGTAGTTACACTTTTTTCTCAGCAGCACATGGATCCTTCACAAAAATAGATCATATATTATGTCACAGGACAACTCTTAGACAATATAAAGGAGTAGAAATAATACCATGCATCTTATCTGATCATAATGGAATGAAACTGAAAATCAACGATAAAAGAAGGAAGAAAAAATCATGCATCACGTGGAGAATGAACAATAGGTTACTGAATGATCAATGGGTCATAGAAGACATCAAGGAGGAAATTAAAAAATTCTTAGAGATAAATGAAAACACTGACACAACATATCGGAATCTATGGGACACATTGAAAGCAGTTTTAAGAGGAAAATTCATTGCTTGGAGCGCATTCCTTAAAAAAAGAAAAAACCAACAAATAAACGATCTCATATATCGTCTCAAAATCCTAGAAAAAGAAGAGCAAAATAACAGGAAAAGAAGTAGAAGGCAAGAAATAATTAAGATCAGAGCTGAAATTAATGAAATCGAAACAAAAGAAACAATTGAAAAAATTGACAAAACCAAAAGTTGGTTCTTTGAAAAAATAAATAAAATTGACAGACCCTTAGCCATGCTAACGAAGAGAAGAAGAGAGAGAACCCAAATTACTAGCATACGGGATGAAAAAGGCAATATCACAACAGACACTTCAGAAATACAGAAGATAATCAGAAATTACTTTGAATCCTTATACTCCAATAAAATAGAAGATAGTGAAGGCATCGATAAATTTCTTAAGTCATATGATCTGCCCAGATTGAGTCAGGAAGATATAGACAGCCTAAACAGACCAATAACAATAGAGGAAATAGAAGAAACCATCAAAAGACTACCAACTAAGAAAAGCCCAGGACCGGAGGGGTATACAGCAGAGTTTTACAAAACCTTTAAAGAGGAACTAACACCAATACTTTTCAAGCTATTTCAGGAAATAGAAAAAGAGGGAGAACTTCCAAAGACATTCTACGAGGCCAACATCACCCTGATACCTAAACCAGACAGAGACACTTCAAAGAAAGAAAACTACAGACCAATATCTCTAATGAACCTAGATGCAAAAATCCTCAATAAAATCCTGGCGAATCGGATTCAAAATCGTATCAAAAAAATTATACACCATGATCAAGTAGGATTCATCCCTGGGATGCAAGGCTGGTTCAATATACGGAAATCAATAAATGTTATTCACTACATCAATAGACTTAAAAATAAGAACCATATGATCATCTCGATAGATGCAGAAAAGGCATTCGACAAAGTACAGCATCCCTTTATGTTCAAAACTCTAGAAAAATTAGGGATAACAGGATCATACCTCAACATTGTTAAAGCAATCTATGATAAGCCACAGGCCAGCATCATTCTAAATGGAGAAAAATTGAAGGCATTCCCTCTAAGATCTGGTACAAGACAGGGATGCCCTCTCTCACCACTTCTGTTCAACATAGTCCTCGAAACACTGGCCAGAGCAATTAGACAGACGAAAGAAATTAAAGGCATAAAAATAGGAAAAGAAGAACTTAAATTATCACTATTTGCAGACGATATAATTCTATACCTAACAGACCCAAAAGGGTCTACAAAGAAACTATTAGAGTTAATAAATGAATTCAGCAAAGTGGCGGGATATAAAATCAACACGCATAAATCAAATGCATTCCTGTATATCAGCGACAAATCCTCTGAAACGGAAATGAGGACAACTACTCCATTCACAATATCCCCCCCAAAAAATAAAATACCTGGGAATCAACCTAACACAAGAGGTGAAAGACCTATACAATGAAAACTACAGAACCCTAAAAAGAGACATAGAAGAAGACCTCAGAAGATGGAAAAATATACCCTGTTCATGGATAGGCAGAACAAACATCATCAAAATGGCGATATTACCAAAAGTTCTCTATAAGTTCAATGCTATCCCAATCAAAATCCCAACAGCATTTCTTGTAGAAATAGATAAAACAATCAGGAAATTCATATAGAATAATAAAAGACCCAGAATAGCAAAAACAATGCTAAGCAGGAAGTGTGAATCAGGCGGTATAGTGATACCAGACTTCAAACTATACTACAGAGCAATAGTAACAAAAACAGCATGGTACTGGTACCAAAACAGGCGAGTGGACCAATGGTACAGAATAGAAGACACAGTAACCAATCCGCAAAACTACAACTATCTTATATTTGATAAAGGGGCTAAAAGCATGCAATGGAGGAAGGATAGCATCTTCAACAAATGGTGCTGGGAAAACTGGAAATCCATTTGTATCAAAATGAAACTGAATCCCTTTCTCTCGCCATGCACAAAAGTTAACTCAAAATGGATCAAGGAGCTCGATATTAAATCAGAGACACGGCGTCTGATAGAAGAAAAAGTCGGCTATGATCTATATACTGTGGGGTCAGGCTCTAAATTCCTCAATAGGACACCCTTAGCGCAAGAGTTAACAACCAGAATCAACAAATGGGACTTACTCAAACTAAAAAGTTTTCTCTCAACAAAAGAAACAATAAGAGAGATAAACAGGGAGCCTACATCCTGGGAACAAATCTTTACCCCACACACTTCAGATAGAGCCCTAATATCCAGAGTATACAAAGAACTCAAAAAATTAGATAATAAGATAACAAATAACCCAATCAACAAATGGGCCAATGACCTGAACAGACACTTCTCAGAGGAGGACATACAATCAATCAACAAGTACATGAAAAAATGCTCAACATCGCTAGCAGTCAGAGAAATGCAAATCAAAACCACCCTAAGATACCATCTCACTCCAGTAAGATTGGCAGCCATTAAGAAGTCCAACAACAACAAGTGCTGGCGAGGATGCAGGGAAATGGGTACACTTGTTCATTGTTGGTGGGACTGCAAAATGGTGCAGCCAATTTGGAAAGCAGTATGGAGATTTCTTGGAAAGCTGGGAATGGAACCACCATTTGACCCAGCTATTCCCCTTCTCGGTCTATTCCCTAAAGACCTAACAAGAGCATGCTATAGGGACACTGCTATATCGATGTTCATAGCAGCACAATTCACGATAGCAAGATTGTGGAACCAACCTAGAAGCCCTTCAATAGATGAATGGATTAAAAAAATGTGGCATTTATACACAATGGAGTATTACTCTGCAATAAGAAATGACAAAATCATAGAATTTGGAGGGAAATGGATGGCATTAGAGCAGATTATGCTAAGTGAAGCTAGCCAATCCTTAAAAAACAAATGTCAAATGTCTTCTTTGATATAAGGGGAGTAACCAAGGACAGGGTAGAGACGAAGAGCTGGAGAAGAAGAATAACATTAAACAGGGATGATAGGTGGGAGGGAAAGTGAGAGTTAAGGGAAATTGCATGGAATTGGAAGGTGAGCCTCAGGGTTATACACAACTACATATAAGAGGAAAGGAGGAGTAGGAGAAAAATTATATAAGTGGAAGAAACGATTTATAGTAGAGGGGATGGAGAGAGAGAAAGGGAGGGGAGGGGAGGGGAGGGGAGGGGGGACAGTGGAGAATGGGATAGACAGCAGAATACATCAGTCACCAGAAAGGCAATTTGTAAATCAATGGAAATGTAACTGATGTGACACAGCAATCTGTATACAGGGTAAAAATGGGAGTTCATAACCCACTTGAATCAATCTGTGAAATATGGTCTATTAAGAACTATGTAATGTTTTGAACAACCAACAATAAAATAATTTAAAAAAAAATAAATAAAATAAAATAAAATAAAATGAAAAAAAAAAGCCATCATGCTAGCCCCATAGGGAACAACCCTGACCGGCAAGGGAAGAAGGGTGCTTTCCCGGTCCTCCTTTTCTGGGCTTATTTAGAAAGCTGAGACTGATTCACGTTTCTGGCCACAGAGGTGGAACGGCCCAGGGGTGGAACACAGGACAGAATGTTTATGACATTCCTGTCAGTCTCTCATTCACAAAAGCCACACCTCATTCCACAGCAGGAAAGAATAAAGTCCTATGTTAGTTTGGATAGAGTGGCAATTGACAGGGGGAGAAGGAGAGATAGCTGATCATCAAAAAAAGGAAATAACTAGATAGCACTTCCCCATCAATTGGTTGCTAACGCCTCCTGTTGGGAAGGATTGCATTTTCCAACAGGAGCAATCATCACCTGTCTTTTAGTCATGTAGGCATGAGAAGAAAGAAAACCTAAAATCTAGAAAAGGACTGTCAGTCCATCACCTACTGTCCATTTGTCCATCCACCCACCCAATTGGCAAAAAATAAAAATAAATAAAAATAAAAATAAATAACCAACATTACATTAAGTGAAAAACTCCTAGGAGTTAAGTTCTGTACTAGGCGCTGGGCATCCAAAATTAAATAAGATCTAGGGCATGTTCTCACTTAAGATAGTTCATAGGCTAGAAGAAGTGCTTATAGAACAGAAGTTTTGACATGTGCAGGACTTTGATCTTTATAATGGCCCCTGGTTCAGTGTGGTTGTGTCCTTCTTAGGAGATAAGGGCAGGGCCCTGGTTCAATTTGGCTTGTGTCCTTATAGGAAGCTGGGTGAAGGGCCCTTGGTTTGGTGTGGTTGGTGTCCTTATAAGGAGATCAGGGTGGGCCCTTGGTTCAGCATGGTTAGTGTCCTTATAAGAAGAGCAGCACAAGTTTTGATCCAATGTGACTTCCTTCATTATACAATTATCTTCCCTCCTATTTAGTTGATTTTGTAGTAAAACATGAAAATTGCCTTGCCTCTCATTTTGGGTATACTCTACAAGTATTTCTTTGTGCTTCCCATGGGGGGTTCCATTTAATGTCAGAAAGAGATGCCACTCGGATGTGAATCTATAGCAACATGATGACTTAAGTAGGGTACAGATGCAGCTGCTGTACCTCTCCAACCCTGCCCCTCAGTTACTGATGTTACAGTGTTATTATGGTATTTATTCAATACCATAGAATAAAATCAGGGTGTTTTGATCCATTATTCTCTTATAATTTTATAGAAAACTAAAGTAGCACTAGCTTTTATAATCGTCATGAACTTGCTTTAACAGGATCTTTCTGGCTTCATCAAGATCTGAGTTCCCATCTAAGGCCCTTCAGTGCAACCTGAAGGACTTCCCTCACACAGGGCACATCTAGTGGGGACCAACTCCCTGGGCTCTTGTTTATTGGGTGCTGCAGTTAGAATGTGTGTCTCCCTCCAAAATTCCTGTTGACAGTTCAGCCTCAACGTAACAGTTTGAGAAATGGTTAGGCCAGGAAGTTCCCAGCCCAGGGATGGGATGTGCACATTAAGAGAGCTTCTCCAGCACGTGCCAGGACCTGGTTCAGTTCCCAGCACTGTACACGCATGCATGCCACCCCCTGCCCCACAAGTACATTTTTCCAGCTGGGCACAATGATGTATGGCTGTGTTTTAATTAGCTTTTTGATTGCTGTAATCAAAACACCTAACAAGAACAACTTGGAGGAGGAAAAGCTTCTCTGGGGCAAACAGTTGCAGAGGTCTCAGTTCACAGATGGCTGACTCCATTGCTCTGCTCAAGGTGAGGTCATCCATCATGGGGGAAGGGCCCAGTGGAGGAAAGCTGCTCAGTGCAGGGTAGCAAAGAAAAGAAGCCTTGAGTGTAGATATGATGAGGTCTTCCAAGGCTACAAAGGTATTACAGATTTTCTGACTCAAAATGAAAAGACCGCTGAAGTATCTCACAAATCTTAATTCTGAAGTGCCTTTCTCTGGTTTCTGACTGCAAGTCACTGATATCGTGATTTTAACTCTTTTAGATGAGAAACAACATGGAGAAGCAAGCTTCCATGTAGCCAAACTCCGAAGTAGCCATCACTTCAACCTCTGGGGACATTCACTACCTTGGACATTCACACTCCCACCCAAACCACAAAGCAACATATACCAGGTCTGGGAGCAAAGAGATGGATGTCACTTTTCAAATCAGAGACTCTGTCAGCTAGAAAACTCAGTCGAAAAGCCCAGTTGTTTACTCCAGGTCCTTTAGCCTGGGGATAAATTATCCATTTGTTCTTTCTTAGGATAAAATTTCATGAAAAATACTGATTTGGGGACTGCTCAGTTTATTACATTAGTAATTCAGGAGCCTGTACTCATTGTAGGAGGCACAGGGAAGCAAAGAAAGCCTCCAACTCCAGAACAGTAGCACCTGCCCAAGAGGAAGGATGCTGTCTCTACAAGGCAGGCTGTCTCCTGAGCCAGGAGCAGGAACAGCCAAACTGTCAGGCATCCGCCTGAAACCTACAAACACCCTGGCATTCTCCTTCACCCTCCTCAGATGGGTTCAATGAGAAGGCATTCATGTGGGATGAGGCAGCTGGTTAGCACAGACAGACAAGGTTGGGAGAAAGTGTGTGTGTGTGCGTGTGTGTGTATGTGTGTTTTGAATTGGTGTCTTTGGTTAGTTAGAAGAAGGAGGACATGGCCACAAGCCCTTCCCATCTTGGGGGCAGAAGGCAGCCACATATTACTTATATTGGATACTCACCTATGATTCATTTAGCTTCCCATGTAACCTGCTTAGGGGGAAATCATGAGTGCTTACAATGGCCAGAGCTCTCTGGTTCCCATGACAGGTCTGTTTTTCACAGTAAATGCACATACAGCAGGAGCATTCTACCATATACATTAGTCTCTTGTAAGTTTAGCTAGTGTGAATCTATCCCAAGGGACTCATCCATCCTTGAACCAACTATCTGAGACTTATAGGGTGAACTCCACATGCCAGCTCCATCATGATCGGGACTGGTGTTGATTACATGGTGAGGCTGGCCAGCCATGAGGATCCCTGGCTGCCTAATGGGTGGCTTTCTGTCTTACCAGTGACATTCAACTGTGCTAACTAGAAGAATAGATACAGCAGATCTTATTTTATCTTCTGCTTTTCCAACACTTCTCTTACTATTCTCAACATTTTATATTTAAAGGCACTTTTGAGTGTTTCCTCTAAATATAAGAGCAATAAATCATTCACTGAACATTATCAGTGTATCATTTCATTTAAGGCTTACCACAACTTTTGAACCAAGTATTATCACCCCTATTTCGTACATAATAGAAACAACTGAGGCTCCAAATGTTTAAGTAGCTGACATGAGGCCACACCCAAGTACACGAAGTGGCTGGGATTTGAAGCAAGGTCTACAAATCTTACACCTCTAGAGTACTCCATGCCACTAACAATAACCAGATGTGTCTTTCTTGCTTATTTCTTTGGGATGCAGTTCATGGAACTCATTGTGTGATAGTCTTTCCATGGATGTGTGCATATGCCCTGGGGACTCTGATCCTAGCCCCACCACAGCAGATACACCAGCAGATCCTGAGCTTGGCCCCACCCCATCAGCGCTCAGAGGAATGATGCTAACTGCACACGAGCTCATGTTACTACTCATTCTTATAGCTATTCATCCTACCCTGATTGTCTGTTGTGGTTGGGACTATTTTGGGCCTTCTTTTTTTTGTTTTTCCCACAAGACTGCATATAATGCCATAGTAACCAAATTATATTTTAATTTATTCTCATTCCATTTTAGGTTCAGTATTTAAATAACCCAGTTGAATTTGAATCAGACAGACCATCTTATCCCTTTAACTACTGGTTTAACCCTCTACCTCCCCAGGAACAGTGTTCAGTTTCTTATTTTAGTTCCTAACTGGGAAGATACTGATCATATGCTTTAGGATTATTATAATTCACTTTCCTTTGAGTTCCCATAGAACACTGCTTGTCATTTTCAGTTAAGACAAGTACCATCTTCATGAATCTCATGGTTACACTACCCTTCCCTCTGAGCTCCCTCCCCCGATAATGCCAATCTATTGACAAAGAGGGCAGCAAGATAAGTGAAGAAAGGAATATTTTAGCAATCCACTCTTCCCACCTTCCTTCAGTTTTCTAAGAATTGGGAAGAGACAAATGTATCAAAGCAATGATTTTTAGTGTCGCTCAGATGACCCTTTAGGTATATATTACTGGTAAACATGCTCAATTGCTGATGAATGATGTAAGCAAGGGTGATTGTTTATTTTCTGAATGTATGCACTCTGTTTTAATTAAACAACTTTCCTTATCAACAGATACTTTGGATGTTCCCAGTATGCAACTACTGCATACTATGCCATTATGCATCAACAATGACATCAAATGTGCATAGAGTATTTACATGTCACTTATCAGACCCTGCTCTAGGTGCTTTGGAGACAGTAAGTCATTTAATCACTATGGAGCCATGCATCACATACAACAATCTTCACCTCCACTTTAAAGAGAAAATAAGGCACAGTGAAGCTAAGTACCCTGGGTTGTACAGCTAGTCTTAGGCAGAGCTGAAATCTGAACATAGCTGTGTGCCTTTTGTGTATTACTCTGTACTAATACTTATGTGGAAAGAACCTAATGGAACCCCAAGTCATATAAGTATAATGTTTGTCCACCCATTTGATGAGACCAGGGATTCTTGTTTGGTCTCAATCTCCAAACCTACTGTAATTCCTTGGCACCTGGAACAGTGCCAGGCACACGACATATGTTCAATAAATAACTTTCTGGTTTGAATCATTCATTCGAATGATTCCTCTTGAATCAAAACTGACAACAATGCAATTGGCTTGGTGCTACCATCACCCTGAGTGACCAAATTGACAGTTAGAGGGCACCCTTTTAACCTTTAAGTTACAACTGGGGCAAGTACTTCATGCTTTGAAAACTCCTTTCACTAATGATTCTCAAGAGAAAGGACATTGTTAATGCATGCAACCAAGCCAGCACTCAGAATTGCTAAGACTGTTGTGCCCACAGATGGTAGCTGGATTTCAGTGGAAGGGAAATGGATCCCCGGCTTTATGTTTCAAAGCACTGTAATTATCTTAGTTGCTTTGAAGCCAGTGAAAGGTGGGAAATAAATATTTTAGAAGCACATCTAATGGCAGGCATAAGCAACTTCTCCCAACAAACAAAAAGCATGCATATCCACCTGTTCTGAAAAAAAACTGAAGCCCTTGTCCTCTCGAATGCACTCATACGTTTCTCCAAGGACCGGGTTAAATGGCTTGCTCCCAGCTCGGAAGTAGCTAGACGCATATGCTGATACTGCAAAGGCAGCCACATACACCTAGGAGAGAAAGGAGAGGACTTGGTTATTTCTGCCTCACTAAGAATTTTTTTTTTTTTCACAAAGTAATAAAATAAAAACCTCAATTTCTGTCTTGGAGGTTTTATTTCAGGAAGCCAAAATTTATCCTTAATTTAAAGACAATTAAACCAACATAGGTTTAAAGTTGTTGGTTTAAATAATATTCATTTTGGCTCAGAAACAAATTAAGCAAACATTTAAAACTGTCCACTCATTTTGATGCCTAAAATCTAGGAGATGTGATGAAGAGGATGACATTTACAAAACAAACTATGCTATTCAATGGAGTCTGGTACTTTCAGGCCCAACAGTATCTGGGAATCCTGATGTCATGGTTTCAGGTAACAAGGGCAGAGTATTAAAAAAAAGCCAAACTTCCTCCAAAAATTCAAGAGTAAGCATCACAAATTTGACCAATCACAACTTGATATTATAGAAAACTAAAAATTCATTTAGTCCAAGGGAAATCTTTAAGAGTCATTTCCTGCCTCTGAGGAACCAGCATAAAATATAGTGGCTTTGAAGTTCTGATTTTCTGGGAGGAAAAGTAAAACATTAAAAAAAAAAAAATTGGGAGGGAAACTATATGTGAACATGAAATGAGAAAATCTTTTCATGGCCTTCACTGTGAGGACCTCAACATTACCAGCCCCCTTTTAGAGGATCAAAGAGATATTATCTTTCTTCTCCTCCTCCTCCTTCTCCTTCTTCTTCTCCTTCTCTTTCTTCTTTTCTCTCTCCTCTCCTTTTTGCCAAAAAAATTAAACTAAAGTATCAGTTTAACATTACAACTCCTAATATTGAGTTGTAATGATCTCAATATTTCTTATTCTCAGCCCAATTCATGAAGTTTCTTTTTTCTTTTTTATAGTACTAAAAGGACGGAACCTGGGGTGTTTTAACACTAAACTATATCCCCAGACCTTTTTTTTTCCGAGTCAGGGGCTGGCTGAGTCACTGGGATTAAAGGTGTGCACCACTGTGCCCAGCTAATGAAATTTCTTATTTTGAAGAAAAACAGTGCTTTTTATAAATCTTCATGAGTCATTTAACTTCCTTTTGTAAAATGTTTGGGTGTTTCCTGTAACAGGATCCACCTTGTCACCTCATGCCACAGATTGCTCTAGAGCTGCTGGATAGTTTATACAAATCAACTCATGGGCGGGGGATGTGGTAGAGTACTTCCTTAGCATGCATGAGGCCCTGGGTTCAATTCTCAGCACTGGAAAAAAAAAGCAATTCTGTACACTCATATTACACTCATATCAGTCCTACCTGTGACTGCCTGTGTTCTTTTTTTTTTTTAAATGATTTTACTTTTTAACTACATGACAGCAGAATGTATTACAATTCTTATTACACATATAGAGCACAATTTTTCATATCTCTGTTTCTATATAAAGTATGTTCACACCAATTCATGTCTTCATATATGTACTTTGGATAATTATGTCCATCACATTCCACCATCATTGCTAACCCCCTGGCCCCTCCCACCCCTCTGCCCTATCTAGTGTTCACCTATTCCTCCCATGCTCCCCCTCCCTACCCCACTATGAGTCAGACTCCTTATATCAGAGAAAACATTTGGCATTTGTTTTTTGGGATTGGCTAATTTCACTTAGCATTATCTTCTCCAACTCCATCCATTTACCTGCAAATGCCATGACTGTATTCTCTTTTATTGCTGAGTAATTAGAGAAATACAAATCAAAACTACTCTAAAATATCATCTCCCTCCAGTCAGAATGGCAGCTATTATGAAGACAAACAACAATAAGTGTTGGTGAGGATGTGGGGGGAAAGGCACACTCATACACTGCTGGTGGGACTGCAAATTGGTGCAGCCAATATGGAAAGCAGTATGGAGATTTCCTTGGAAAACTGGGAATGGAACCACCATTTGACCAAGCTTTTCCTCTCCTCGGTCTATACCCAAAGGACTTAAAAATAGCATACTTTTGAATCTAATGTATGAAATATGATATGTCAAGAGCTTTGTAATGTTTTGAACAACCAATAAAAACAAACAAACAAACAAAAAAACAGCATACTACAGGGACACAGCCACATCAATGTTTATAGCAGCACAATCCACAAGAGCTAAACTGTGGAACCAACCTAGATGCCCTTCAGGAGATGAATGGATTAAAAAATGTGGCATATATACACAATGGAATATTACTCTGCCTGTGTTCTTGAAACCTGGTATCTGTTCCTTTCTCTGCTTTGTGTTTCTAACCTGTGAAATAGTAACATCACATTGTCTTTGTGGAATGCTGAATGATTCTGAATCACTTTAACAATTTAAAATGGAAAAAAATTGATAAACGAGACTTTCATGATGTGAGGGGTGGGGAGGGAGCACAGGGGAAGGCAAAATGAAGCACCTCCGTTCCGGTTGGCGACACAACAAAGCATCCACACAGGAGAATATGGTGACCCCAGAACAGAGGACAAAGCCCACAATAAAGCTCCTGTTCAGTGGTTGTGCTGGAGAAGCTGTGAAGCCTTTTCTCAGGCTCAAGATTAAGTTCATGGATCAATCAGCTGAACATTCTAAAGGTCTGTAAATTGTCATAAGATGAAATACCTTTAAGAATACTTTCACCATCAAAGTCAATTGTTTTCTTTAAAGAAAAAAGCTGTCCACAATGTCCACTTTTAACATGTGCCTTAAAAGCTATTTGCTTCCCTTTTTACAACAGAAACTCTCTGGGCAAAGGAAACAAAGAAGTTAAAAAAAAAAAAAACAACAACCCACAAAGCTTGTTTTTCCTTCCATTCTTATCATCATTAGTATCAAAAAAGTCTTTGATGGGGGAGGGGGTCCGCAGCCTGAATGGAATGAGAATGGGATGTCTTTTTTGGTCAGCATGAGATTCCCTTTAATCTTCAAATCCCTGAAGTAATGGAGTTTTCATGAGGGTTAAAACTGCAGTATACTTAGCATTTAGAAAAGATTTCATCTTCCACCAAGGGAAGGGGCTGGCTGGGTGAGGTCTGTGAAGTGTGCCTGGGAGAGAAAGTCTGCACTTGGAGGACTCTGCAGTCTCAGTGCCCCAGGCAGGCAAGGTCCTTACCACTGACCAGGTCACACGTGCAGCGGCCAAAACAACAAAGTCAGAAAAAGCTTTTCAGTGGTTTCAAGAATAAAGTTGCTGTTGTTGTGTAAACTCCCTGTATAAGAGGGAGGTAAAAGGGAATCTTTCTGATGTAAAAACCTCTTCCATGAATGATATTTTCCAAAAACTTAGGAATTGATTGGACAATTCCAGAAATAAAAATGGTCTCTAGGGAAATTTACTCTGGATGAGAAAAACTGCTCAAGAAATTAAATTCTGCCCACCCAAGGCAGTAAAAAAATAAACATGCTGACAGCCTGAAGGCCATGATTTGCAAGCCAAGCTGATCAGAACCATCAGATGGAAGCTTCTGGAGAAAGCAGAAGCACAAACCACAAAGCAGAACCACCCTCGGTGCCAGCTGTTTCAGAGAGGCCCCTTCCCAACCCAGATCCTGGCCAGGTTCCTGGCCAGTGAGGGGAGGGCAGCAGGTATCTCGGAGAAATGAAACTCTCTCAGGAGCCACATGAGAGCCAGAGGGGACCAGCGTCTCTAAGCTCCACCATCTTGGCTCTGATGGGCCTGGTTAGTGGCCACGTGCCTCAGGACGGAGGCTGCGCAGTGACCTGGGAAGGTTGATCCTCACCATCCTTTCCAGGGGACTGGGGATTTGTGCAGCCTTGTCCAGCAGCTCACTGTACTCCAGCTCCTCACAGAGCCTCTGCAGCGTGTTCAGGGGCTCATTGAGCTCCACTGGCATGGCCACTTTGGACAGGTCCTTCCCGATATTGTTTCGCAGAATGTTCCACAAGCTGATGTTACTGGTGTTGGGACCTGGCGCCGGCAGGCAAGTTCTTCTTTTGGACCTTGCTTCCCCACCACTTTCAAGAACAGGCCCTGAAAGGGAAAGCAGCCTGGTTGTCTCTCAAAGCCTTATATTTATTTATTTTTGAATCCACCAATAAAAGCTAACCTATCAAGAATCCATTTTTACTATTCAACTCAGTTAACTGGAGCATGACTAAAAGCCAAAAATAAGCAAAAGAATTTTGAACAATTATATATCAAAAATTAGGGCTAGCAGTGTAGCTCAGAAGTAGGACACATGCTTACTATGTGCAAGGCCCTGGGTTCAGTCCCCAGTCCCTCTATCTACCTACTTCCCTAACTACCAAAAATTACCACAATGAAAACTCATGGACTTTATTTATAGGGAAGCCTTTAAGTTCCTACTCAAAAGCTAGTTCTTCATTGCTTTTATGCACTCGGAATAAAACTGGAAATTGGATTTCTGTGACTATAGCAGGTTACATTTATAAAAAACTTAGAGACTTTAAAAAAAATCACTTCAAATTCTGATAAAAACAATTGTGTTTAGTACAGAAGAGCAATAAAGGAAATAACAGTCATCCATTATTCTACCCTCCACCCTCAACAGCAGCCATTTATATTTTGGAATATCTTCATTTAGTGTTTTTTCCAACCATATGCATAGTTTTATGTTCTTATTCAGCTAACAAAAGTATTTCCCCATGTTACTTAAAATTCTTCTAAAACATCATTTCAAATAACCACAAAATTATTTCACAATATAAATTTGCCATGATTTATTGTTATTCATATTCTGTTGGACTATTAGATTCATTTCAATATTTTCTTATGATGCAAACAAAATAAACCCAGCAAACAAAAAGTCAGTAGTGAACATTCACATATTTAGTAATCTATTTGATTATTTCCTTCGCATATAGAGAAGCCTGATGACTATGTTAGAGACTGGAAATTTTTAGACTGTTGATTGATACAATCAGAATGCTCTTCAAAAAGTCTAACAATGTCCTCATCTTTTGACAGCAAATGTGAATATTCATCTCCCGAGGCCTTTCTACTTGTCACTGTTCATTTTTAATTTTTGTCACATTGTTAGATGGACGATGCTATTTTCTTGTTTTAATTTACATTTAAGAACTTTCTAATGTGGTCTGAAATGCTGTCATGAACACTGCTTTTTTTTTTTTTTTTTTTTTCGGAATTGTCTGCCTTCCTATGTACAAATTTAAACCATAACCTTTCATCTTTTTATTTGCTTTACAACTAGATCCCCTTTTGGCCTTTACCTTTAAATTTGATCCGTGAAGTTTTGGGCAAATGAAATATTTACATTTCAGATATATAAATTTATTGATCTTTTCCTTTGCCTCATATTCTGAAACTCCTTTCCCATCCTAACTTTGCCTATTTTCAAATGATATCTTTTACATTACATCAATATATCTTATCAATATATCTATGTACATATTTACTTATTTAACACTTGTTATAAAGCAAATAACTCTGAATAAAGAAGTTGCTTTGATGAACAGATGAGTATAAAATTGGGTCCCTACTTTGCAGTCTCTTGTAAATCTATGCAAGCAATTAATTGTTAAATTTGTTTTACTAGCTTATATGGGAAAAATAGGACACAGGGAAGTAGCTACAATTGACAGTAGTTTTTAAAAACAGCTTTACAGGCAGTCTCAAAATATTTTCTTTGATTATGCTAATCTAAATTTTGAAATCCTCCTCCACCACCATAATCACCACTACTATTGGCTAATGCATATTTTGCTTTTTAAACTGGGAATGTCAGTCTTCTAAGTATTTTACACATATTTTTCTCATTTATTCTTTATGACTACCTCTTGAGGTAAACAGCAATATTATTCCCATTTTATAGAGGAAGAAAATGAGGCATAGAGAAGTTAAGCAACCTGCCCTGCCACACATAGATGGTGAGCAGCCGACCTCGAGTTGGCTAACCAACTTGAATCCATATTCTTAGCCACTTAACCTCCTCATAGCACTCAGTGACTGATCCTCACATGTGCCAGATAATCTTTTTTGAGAAAGAAATTAACAGGAAGCATTCTAGATACCTAGTGTTTACATGGGCTCCAGGGAATTCAAGTATAATATGAACAAAGACCTTGATTCAATCTTGTTTTCTCCTATAGGCTAAACAAGGTTATAGGACAGAAAAGTTATTTCATTTCTACATCCATCTTTGAAGATGTTTAGAGATCTAATCCTCCCTAGTGGATGTCTGTAAAGAATGGAGGAACAAACATTTTTAGTATTCAAATAGGAAGAAGAAAGCTCAGTTCTGCCCAGTGTTTGTTTAAGTGAGGGCAACACTAGCAGAACAAAAATAAGTCAGAGTGAACCAGCTCTGACTTGTTCTAAGAGACTCCTGGCCCTTGTCAAGCCAGCACAGCATGGTCTCAGGTTCTAGACCATATTCTTTATTTCAGACTTTGGCCTCTGAATTCTGCATGCTACAAGGACCAGTGCAGAGAAATGATTACTTGGTAGATTCTTTCAAGGGCACCTTCCTAAACAGGCTTTTGTGTGCTCATGAAAAGTCCTCCATCAGACCTGTTTGGAAAAATCCAGACTCTCCTTGTACCCCACAGTTCAAACTAGCATTAAGAAATACCTTTCCCTCTTGCAATCAAGCAGTAATAAGGGGACAACTTAGGATACCTTGAGGGAAGTGTGTTATTTTCAAGTGAATTATCTTAAAGAATCTGACTAAATTACCTCTTACACTAGATCTTTTATTATTTAAACTCTTAGATTCCCAAAGGAAAGAGGCTATATTCTAATAACGTTTGCCGAAAGAATATTTTACTGCCTAAAGGACAGCTGTTATATCATGTTTAGATACATAAAAACTGGTATACTTTCACTTTATAAAATAAAAATTCACAAAAACAGACAAAGTTATTTAAATGAATTTCTCTTTCAAGTGTGTGTGCTGTCTCTTCACCTAGACTGTAAAACCATGGAGGGTGGGGGCCATGTGCTAATTTTCTTATGTCATGCTGCTCAAGTTCTATTTGTGGCAGGCATTCTATGTATACTTATTAGGATTCCATGAAGATGCTAACTTTCAGAGATCAAATAATGCAAATCTTACCCAAGGTCTGTCTTTCATTATCTAAATCATTACTGAGATTATCCAAGGAAAGATTATCACTTATGTCACTGACATATGAATCGTCATCAGAGATCTATGGGAAAGAAATAATAATATACATCAGAATGAAAATAAACAAAAGCCAGACTTTTATAATCCCCTTATTTTAAATGATCAAACATACTGCATCCTACATTACAAATCTATAGAAATAATTTTGGATGCTATTTTCATAGAGGCTAATACACCCATCTGCCTAGACAGTGTTCATAGGAAAATACCTGTTATTAAAATTCTTATATATTCTTGGATAGTTCTTACAAGGAAAAATAGCAAGTAAACTCAAAATTTCTGTTATTATGAAAACTCTTATTAATTGTCTTATTAATTCAGACTGCAATTTCAGAATTTTGTCAGTGTCTGAGAGTTTGGTGTGGAGGTACATGCCTGTAATCCCAGTGGCTCAGGAGGCTGAATCAGGAGGATCAAAAGTTCAAAGCCAGCCTAAGCAACTTAGCAAGGCCCTAAGCAACTTAGCAAGAATCTGTCTCAAAATAAAAAATTGAAAAAAGGGCCAGGGATGTGGCTTAGTGGTTAAGCACCTGGGGTTCAATCCCTGGTACCAAAAAAAAAAAAAAAAAAAAAAAAAAAGAAAGAAAAAAGAAAGAAAAAGCAATTTGTAGTATTTGGGTAAAAGAAGTTACAATTTGTCTTTGAAATGTTTGTGAAAAAAAAAAGGTCTTCTATGGGAATTAATATACAAACAAGATAAACAAGATTACTACTTCTATACTTAAGAGGCAATATTACTAGCACATACTCATAGTAATGTTAAATATGGTATGCAATATTCAAAAAGTATGATTTTTATACATTAATTTAAAGCAGTTTTATATTTATAAATTAATTCTATAATAACCACATAATGGTAACAATATAAAATTATGTAGCATATATTTAATAATTAAAAATATACAGAATGCTAATTTCTTTCCCTTTAATGGAAATATTATTAAATAAGTAGAAGTCAGAATTATCTACTTGCAATTTTAAAAAAGTGTAATTAAGTAATAGAAACAAGGAGGTTTCCAAAACTCTCTTCTTTTACAACTGTTTTTCTTTTAGTATATTATTTCATTTTAGGCGTTTGGGGTATGACTTATGAGAGGACCTTCAAAAGGGACCTAAGGGTCCCCCGATCTTAGTGTTACAACATATAGATCTTTACTGAAAAGGTTAATCAACAAAGCCACAAAAGAGATTTTCAAGACACCTAGCTGAAAACAATGCCCAAACCTCATTTTCTGAAGAGCTTGGTGACAACAGAACTTCCTGTGCATCAAAAAACTCCGAAAGGGAGTCAGTGATGGAGAGCCTGCTTTCGTTGGAAAGCTGGTGAACCAGAGCTCGGTTTTCATCTCCGGAGTTTTCCTATTTAAAGAACAAACAACAACAATTAAAAAAAATGAATATGTTTAGAAAGAGTCTCAAGAGAATCTCAATAAACAAATGATTGAATTGCATAATACACAAAGGTCACAGGCCCATGCAAACAAGCAACTCAAAGCAGAGGTCCACTTCAAAGTCAAGGAGTGCTAAGCCTCACAAACAAAATGAAAATGAAGTCCTTCCTCAAAAGGGAACTTCACCAAGGCATCATCAACGCTCAAACACATGCCACAAATCTCACAGCAAAAAAAAAAAAAAAATGGCTGTCCAGGCCATTCTTTGTTCCGTTACAGAGGGGAAAATTCCAATGCTTTCTGAATCATATCCTCTTATTCGCTACCACCGCAGGGTGCGGGGTGCAGTCCGCTGAATGATGTTGAATGCACGTCATTGCATGGCTGGGTCGTAGCCATACAGCTTTCTCCTGCCCCTATGAACTCTCAGAGGCCAATATGCTGTTTTTGAGGCGTCCCTTGACAAATAAATAGTGTGTTTTGGTCCAGAAGTGCTCCTGGTGGCAGATCATTCATTATTCATGGATAAGTGAGATGAATTCTCTTTGTCTCTCCACCCACAATGACTCTTCAAGGGAAGGAAACCCCAGATCCTTGGTATAAGCCTCGATACAAACACTCAATAGAGCACAGAGCCTTCCACCCTGCACTCCTCTGGGTCTAGACTTGTCCTTGGGGAAGACGTAAATACCCTGGGAGTGTGATTTCTACTCTTGTTGGAAGTAAAAATTCAATTCAACCCAACATATTAAGTGACTGATTCATATGCAGTCTTAGCTGGCTATGGAGGACTATAAAGAATAATAAAAGATCTCTAGCCTGAAAGGCTGGTGTAGAGAACACACCCCAACACTCTAGACCAAGACTATGAAGAGACCATGGGCTACAGAAGCAGAGAGGAAGATGAGATTGATTCTACTTAGGGGTCCTGGGTTAGGGGATGGTTTCATGGAGGTGACATCTGACTTAGACCTTGAGGAAAAAAAAAAAACAGATTTAGAACAAGATGATTTAATTCCTTGGATTCAGAGAAGATCATTCCCCTCGGCTTCTGGATGGCTGGTATTTTTCACTGTGCTGGTAAAAAGCTGCTCTTATATTATGGTGTATTTATTAAACAAGTTCCAGAACAGTCTGGCTAACAAAATGTAGATGTCTTGCCCAGGGATTTAATGACTTCTGGATACCTTGCTGTGTCTCATAAACATAAATTATGCCCAAGGAAGGATGCTAGTACACGAGGGCCTACCAGAGTTCATAATTAATAAAGGGCACAGGGTCCCTTTAGGAAGTGTTCACTGTAGAACACATGGAAACATCTACCTTTTTCTCTTGGATTCTTCCTAAATAAGACCTTTGCCCCAGGTACTGGTTTAAAGATCTCGCCTATTTAAATATCTGTATAGTCTTCAGAAAAGCTACTCTGACAGAGTTCATTGTAGAATCTATAAATGATTATCAAAGCTATCATCTTAAGGGGACAGTCTTTCTCCTCAGAAGAGCCAGGCACAGAGCTATTGAGTGTGAAGACACTGCAGTGAATAATAGTTAAGCTCCTTAATGCTTCCTTAAACAGTAAAATTTTCCTGTGTCTCCAACATGCCCCGCCATATGAGATGCTAATGATTTATTTACTTGTGCTATTTATTAATTCATTACTACACTCTCCTGGTCTCTCTCTTCCTCCTCCTTGACTTATGGGTCATAGGGATGTCCTGGATGATCAACACTGAAAATAATACAGGTTGAGCATCACTTATCTGATATGCTTGGGAACAGATGTATTTTGAATTTCTGATTTTTCAATTTTTCAATCTGCACATATACTGATGAGGTATCCTGTGGTATCCAAATCTAAACATGAAATTCATTTATGTTTCATATACATCTTATATACATAGCCTGAAGTTCATCTTATTTAATATTTTAGTGTACTTGCATTTAAAATGAGACCTGTCACATGAGGTCAGGAATTTTCCACTTGTGGCATCATGTTGGTGCTCAAAAGGTTTTGGATTTTGAAGCATTCCAGGTTTTAGGAGTGCTCAACCCACATTCTTAACCCCTAACCCTTTCCAGTGCCCTCATTTCCAGGGCAAGTTCTTAGGAATGCATTTAAAAAGCTCATCTGGACAGCAGTAGCCACCAACCCCTAACATAATTTCCTGAACAACTCAGGGCCTCATTTATTAAAATAAAAAAAGTCAGTTCAATTCAATAGTTTCCCTTTTCTACACAAGAGTGGTTGTTTATCTATTATTTACATTACAAAAAAATTAAATAAATATAAAAAGTAAACACTTATAATCCTACTACTACAAACTTTTGGACACATTTCTCCCCAATCCTTTTTTTTTTTTTTTTTTTTTTTTGAGACAGAATGGGTCTCAGCATGTTACTGATCTTGAATTGGTGGGATCAAGTGCTCTTTCCACCATTCACTCCCAAATTGCTGGGATTATAGGTATGGGTCGCCACACCCAGCTATTTCTAATCTTTTTAATTTGTGTAACTTTGCTCTGTTTTAAAATAACTAATCATTACACACACATAATACACACATACATCTAATTTATAAACTCTTCCCAAACATTGTACCAAAATCAATTTTTCAATATTAATGTGATGTAAGGATAAAAAAATTCACATTAGAAAATACAGAAAAATGTAAAGAAAATAAATATCACTTCAATTTCCATCACCCAGATGCAGCGCTTACTAGCTTACTAGTATACATATTTTTAATTAAAATATTTGTATATACCTTTTTTATTTTGAAAAATTGGGATCAAATTGTACATTATCATATACTGTCTGCTACATATGCTTAAATTATACTATAAACTTTTCTCAGGTCATTTAAAACTTCTCTGAGATGATGAACTTTAATTCATATTTTATCATATTTATGTGTTATAGAGTAACAATTCCCTATCTTGGAAATTTACAGATTTACAATGATGGTGAGCATTTTGTAAATTTGTCTTTGTTCATATCTCATTATTTCTTAGATTAAATTTTCAGAAATAGAATTATTAAAAATGTTTAAGGATACATATTACATTAACAAGTAAGAAAACTCCTATTTACATTCTTATATTAAGGGCTGTGAATATCACAATTTAGAACTGCTGTGCTAAGTTAGCTGTTTTACTTTTCAGTAGATTATATATCTTTTTTCTTTAAAAAAAAAAAAAAAAGATCTGTAGAGTTTAGATGTGAGGAAACGACAGGATAAATGGTGCATGGGCCCTTCCTCTGCATTACTCTGTACCTTCCCATGAGTTTATGAAGACAACCGTGTATCATAGGATAACATTTATGTCAAAGGTCCCACAAGATTATAATAGAACTGGAAACTTCCTGTTTCCTAGTGATGTCACATTTGTTGTAACGACAGTGCTAGGCATGACTTGTGTTTGTCATGCTGCTGGTGGAAATAAACTTACTTTGCTGCTAGTTGTATAAAAGTGCATAACATAAAATTATGTACAGCATATGGAGCTTGATGACTATTTTACTGGGTTATTTATGACCCTTTTTATTTAATTTTAGACTGTATTCCTCCCACATATATGTATGTGTATGTGTGTGTGTGTGTGTATATATATATATAAAATAAAAAGTCAACTGTGAAATAGCTACAGGCAGGTCCTCAGGAAGGTTCAGAAGCACTGCTATCACAGGAGATGATGGCACCACATGTGCTGCTGTCCCTGAAGACCTTCTATGGCAAGATGTAGAAGTGGAAGACGGTAAGGTTGGTGATTCTGATTCTGCGTAGGCCTACGCTAATGGGTGCTTGTGTCTTAGATTTTAGCAAGAAAACATAAAAGGCAAATGCAATACCATAAAACATTTCTAAAATAGCTAATAGCATATAACCTTGGTGTGTAGAAGGCTGTCCCATCCAGGTTTGTATACGTACACTCGGTAGTGTTCACACAAGAAATCGCACAATGATGTTTTTCTTATAACATATCCTAGTAGTGAAGGGATGTAAGGCTGAATTGAAAAACAAAAGTTAAAAGCAAAAAATTAAAAAAAAAAATTGGTGGTGCATGCCTGAAATCCCAGTGGCTCAGGAGGCTGTGGCAGGAGGATCACAAGTTCAAAGCCAGCCTCAGCAATGGTGAGGCGCTAAGCCACTCAGTGAGACCATCTCTAAATAAAATACAGAATAGGAATAGGAATGTGGCTCAGTGGTCGAGTACCCCTGAGTTCAATCTCTGGTACCAAAAAAAAAAAAAAAAAAAAAAAAAAAATCCCACAACTGTCTGCATTATATCCTTTTCCATTTACTTCTAAGGTTTTAAGGTACTTGACATGATTTGTTTGTTGTTTGCATATTAAGCACACTATCATTGATTTAGTATCATCTAAGCCTGTCATTCTCACTGAAAATATTTTTCATAGTCTATTATTTGCCTTTCTATTTTTTGACAAAATCCATTTTTTCCCTAAAAGAAATAGTCAAATCTAGTCAACATTACTTTTGCAATTTTTAAAGTACTTCCCAATTTAGGAAATTATCCCTGATCTAGTAGTTTGATAAATATTCAAATCAATATTTTTCAGTTTAAATTTGTATATTTAACTTGAATTGGCTGGTGATTCATTTTAACATGCAATGCAAAGACTTCAACTTCTTCACAAATTGCTTTGATCTGCACTAACCTAATTTATTAAGTAATCTATCTCTTCTCCATTGGCTTTTAATCCCTTTCTCATTTATTTATTTTATATATAAAATAGTGTTTGTGCCTGGGAGAGTTATGCTGTCCCATTCTTATAGCATCACCATCTCATTTTAAATACTGGAGCTTCAGTGATTAATTTATTTTCCGGTGTGGCATATCTTTCCTCATTATATGACAGTGTGATGCTATAGAGCAAACGTGCTTTGGCTTAATTGATTAATTAATTAATTTCTATGTAGTGCTGAGGATCGAACCCAGGACCTCGTCCATGCTAGGGGAGTGCTCTACCGCTGAGTCACAACCCCAGCCCCATCAGATAGGGATTTAAATCCCAGCTTTGTTTCTAAAATATGTGTGTCTCAGAAAAGTTATTTAACCTCTCTGGGCTTTATTTTCCTTATCTCTAAAATGCAGCTACTTCTATCAGAGTCAAGGGTAGGATTTTGGGATATGATGTATTTAAATGTGCCTGCAATGCAGCGCCAAGCAGGTAGGCAATTAAAATAATTCAGTTTCCTTCTTCACTTTCAGACTTTTTAAAAAAGTTTTTGCCTTTTTAGTCTCATAACTGCACTTTAAATGCAAAAGGATATATGAAAGGCACGGTGTACACAGATAATCTCAGCAACTTGGGAGGCTGCAGCACGGGGATCACAAATTCAAGGCCAGCCTCAGGAACTTAGTGAAATCCTGTCTCAAAATCAAATAAAAAATGGCTGAGAATGTAGCTCAGTGGTAGAGTGGCCCTGAGTTCAATCCCCAGAACTGAAGAGGGGTGGGGGGCGCGTAGAAGGCTGCTACCTCCAAAAGTCATTCAGCCTTTCATTTGGGATATAAAATAATATAAAATCATGTTAGCACTGATAACCCAATAATATCAAATTTTCACATTCAGGAATTTAAAACAGGAGGGACTTGATAGGTTGTGAAAATAATTTCTGACAGGAAAAGAGGGATTTTAGAATTCAGGTAGCCAGATCCATCAAAGATGGGTAAGTTGTGCTGCTAACAGAAAGCAAGCCATTGACATTAAAGACCCTAAAATCTGAGCCCCTTGGGCTGCCCCCAATGTTGGGGGCTGTCATTCCAGAGTATTTGAGGTGTCTGGGAGTTACCTATAAAAATCAACTGGAGTCGAACTTTCATTTCTGCTTCCTCCAGTGCTTATTTCCTGAAGGCAACAATGGCTTTCCCCTTGCTGGCAAAGTAAGCCTGAGTCACTCTGTGCATAAAAGGACAACTCATGGGAAAAGAAAATCTCTAAAACAGGAAATAAAGGAGACAACTCCATCACTGAGCCAAGACTCCGGAAGGCTGTTCCAGAAGGTGTGAGTTTGAAAAATGTGCTTGCCACCCTCAAGGACAGTTTAACCACATGTAAGTTTTCAGGTATCTTATTTTTGAGATTAGTATAAACTACAGATTTTTAGGTTAGTATAAAAATACAGATTTTTAAAGACTTGGGATTTGGATTTCCATCTCAAAACAAAATAGCCCCGAATACACATGCTGAGCATAAAATCTTGAAGACATAAATGAAGGTTATCTATTTAACTATTTATTAAATGTATAAATGTAATTTACATGATAATGCTATGGAAAAGACAAGCTGTCTTTAGGAACAGTCACGATTGCCCTGGTGTTGGCATGAATGACCCTCAGTGATGCCCGTCGCAGCCTTGCCTAGGTTGCCTTTAGTGAATGGGCAGGTTTGAGGAGGCCCCACCTGGTGAGCACATGTCTTGGAACAGGCCACAAAAGGAGACCAGTGTAAGTATTGCTAAGGGGCTAAGTCCTGCAGGTAACACTTTAGAGTTGGGCTGGAATAACTGAAAAGTGATCTTTTGGAGGGGGTGGTGTGTCTGTAGAGGAATCCCATTTCTCCACCTCGGCCATGAGCCTCTGCACAGAGGGTTGCCCTCTTGTCAGATGAATGGTCCTGCAAGCAAGTGACACAGCCTGTGCTTCAGTCAGGGAGACACTGTGGCCTTGTGGTCTCTATCCTGACTGGTTTCAGCCTCTGTTCTTCTCATCACTCAATCCAAGAGCTGCCCATGGGACAATGGAATTGTGTGAGGGTTTTGTTTTCTTTGAAGACAGGAAAAGATAAAAGAAAGATTATGATACACATTTTAAAAAAAATTATGACAGGTGGGGTGGTGCCTGCACATAATCCTGGTGATTTAAGAGGCTGAAGCAGAGGATCACAAGTTGGAAGCCAGTTGTACCAACTTATGAGACCTCGACTTTAAAAACAAAAAGTACTGGAGATGTGGTAAAATGCCACTGTGTTCAATACCCTGTACAAAAAAAAAAAAGAAAAGATAGAAAGAAAAATTTATTCATATGCACAGACACCCTTTGTCTATTATGTTCCTTATTTTTTATTTTAAATCTTTTCATTAGTCTCCAATCTAATGAAAAGACTTTTAATGTACTTTTTTTCTGACCAAGAGACTTCAATTGTAATGCAATATTCTTTCCCTCAGAGTACATAGCTGCTGTGTTCCATAAAGGAAAGAAATTTTGCAGGAAGAGGAGGAGGGGACAGCAGCAACTTTTTCAAGCAAAAGAAGGAAGTTGGCAAGGAGCTGGGATGCTATGGGCCAAAGAAATTTAGTTTTCTGCAGACACAACAGGAAAAACGTTTACCTCTCCAAAGCTCCCACTCCCCTAACACCTAGCTAGCAAAAGGGGTGATGCTTAGGAGGGAAATGAGAAGAAGAAATATACAAGGAAAAATGAATTTGGAGGACACACAGTTTAAAAATGTGCTTAGCAGCATACATTCAAGAAAGCTTTGCATCCCGAAAATCCAGTCCATGTGGCAGCTGTGACTGCAGCTGGTGGTGGTGGAGAGGCAGCCCACTCAGGAGGTGCAGTAGGAAGGCCATGCGACTGGACAGAGGACATCCCACGAAGGGAGGGTTGCAGAGACATTACCTGGCAAGAAACCTACCCACCTCTGCCAGATTGTCACCCAGCTTGGCAACAGCGGGCGAGTCGAGGAGCAGAGACTCGGCATGGATTCTGCGTAAGCGTTCTTTAAGATCTGTGTTTTGTGCTAGGGCCTGGAACATGTTAAAAATAGTGGGGCTCTGTTAATAAATGGATGTTTCTGAGCAGCCCAGCAGGTACCCACAGAAGCACTATGTGGGAGCACCCTGATCCTCGGGGAGGCCAGTCTCAGAGCCAGGAGAGAACAAACCCGCAACCCTGGAAATGCTGCTCTTCACTACTCTCATCTCCAGGAGTGGAAGGAGAAGGAAGTCACAGGCACCACCAGCTTTTATTAAGACTAGTGGTCTCACAGCATCTCCTGCTCCTACCCAACTGGCTTTGGTCCCTTTGACCGACAACCCCTTCCCCACTCCTGTGCAATGATTCCAAGCTTTTCTCATCCTTGAAAAGAAACCACTCCCACCTTAGGATTGGTTTAATTTTCACACCAGTTAAACTGAATCTTAGGAAGTGTGCCAGGAAGGAGGACACAGAAGGTTAATTTTACTTTTTCCAACACAGGTGCTGATTATTTTATTTGTTTTTCATGACTAAGGTATTTTTTTTAAATAAACAAACCTCACTTACCTGCATAAGGATTTATGGACCATGGGAACAGAAACCTATATGGGACCTCTTTTACTCTCCTCTGTGCAAATCCCATTCCTTCCATCAGCCTCTCAACTAGGAGAGACCTGGTCAAAGGTAAAGGAACATGCCTCCTGCTCACTGATCCTCCTACACACTTCCTGACCAGCTAGTCTCCAAATGGATCTGTCTTTGGATAAGGATGAATGCTCCAGAACGTCCCCCAACACTCCCATAATCAGCTCCAGAGTTGCTTTCACACAGATCCATCCCATTTGTCTGACTCTTCTAAGAAGCTCAGAGACTTTCCCAGCTGTCAGGGCCTGCAGGGCCTACCCACTGGGAGCTTAGTCCACTGCCTGGATCTCAGTGAGGTTTTTGGCTTGATGTTTTAGTATCCATGGAAGGTACAGGTTGTTTAAAAATCCTCAAGAACTAAGCTGGCATGATAGCTCGGTGGTACGCCCTCGCCTAGAAAGCACCGGGTCAGGGTTTGATCCCTGGAACTGAAAAGAAGATCCTCAGGGCTCATTTAAGAAACACTGAATAAGAACTAGGGTCATTACAATGACATATAACAATCTCTTTGGGGCACTCACTTCATTCTGGTCGATACATCACTAGTATGGTGGCTAGGCGCTTAGTTTAGCCTAGAAATTATGTTATATTAGTGGCTTCTCTTTCTTTTGTGAACCACAGGCAGAGCTAAGAAACAAACCAAGATTACTTGTACAGCACTAGCCTATCCTTTCTGATAGCTTTGAGATGATTTTAAAAAAATTACTTTAAAAAATCTTGGATCGGGGCTGGGGATGTGGCTCAAGCGGTAGCGCGCTCGCCTGGCATGCGTGCGGCCAGGGTTCGATCCTCAGCACCACATACACACGAAGATGTTGTGTCCGCCGAGAACTAAAAAATAAATATTAAAAATTCTCTCTCTCTCTCTCTCTCTCTCTCTCTCTCTCTCTCTCCTCTCTCTCTCTCTCTTTAAAAAAAAAAATCTTGGATCAGGGGCTGGGGATGTGGTTTAAGTGGTAACGCGCTCACCTGGCATGCGCGGTGCACTGGGTTCGATCCTCAGCACCACATGAAAATAAAAATAAAGATATTGTGTCCACCGAAAGACTAAAAAATAAATATTAAAAATTCTCTCTCTCTCTCTCTTTTAAAAAAAAAATCTTGGATCAAATCAGGAATCCAAGACAAAAAGGAAAAAAAAGGATTGTCCTGTTTGATCTTAAGTTTCCAAAATTGTGAACATGGGTGAAAGAGAATTTCTTAGCAAAGATGAAAATGAATTTCATCCAGGAAACTATGGCCAAGTATGTCTTGATGTCCACACAAGCAGTTTAACAAGATGAGGCCAGACTCTGTGAGAGGGGGCCGGGAAGAGGGAGACGAGGGGGGGAAGAATGTTGAGGAACCCACAAGAGGCACTTAGTGCCCCAAGAGCCAATCTAATGGGAACAATAAGAAATATTTTGTACCACTAAGAAAGCAGAGAAGGGAAGGAAAGAAAAGAAATAAAATAAAACAAAACCACTCCGCTGCTCTCAAACCAAAATAGGAACCCTGTGTGGCTGGCTATTCACTGTGATCCAAATGGATGTGTTTCTCTGACCTTAAAATAATACTAAGACTTGAAGCCAATATTATTTTTTTCTTTTTAATTTTTCTTCCAAAGATAGAATTCTTTGAATTGTTAATTATAAGAGCTAATGGCAAAGGATTCATCATTAACACTACATTAAGAACATTACTTTTCTTAGCCACAAAATGAATAGAAAATATGAGTGGACATTTTCTCTCAGCATCTCATAACAAGATCCTAAAATTCATCTTCCCTACCCAACCTGAAATAGAAAACTCGATACTGCTTCAGATGGTAATTTCATATGTTCACATACACTTTCTCCTTTTAAAGCAGGAATTTCAAAGTATGAGCAAAGAGTCAGAGCGCACAAGTATGCGGTCTCAAAAATTCTCTAGCTCTCATGGATACAGGGGGAGGGCCAGACAACTTCAGCTATTCAAACAGAGCACATCAATCAAGCCCAACTATGCTGAGGTTTGAATTAAAGTGGATGAGAAAAAGGAGAGTGAGTGACACAATGGCTTATTGAAACACATCTGAAGCCTTGACAGTGATTTTTCTGTTACACTTTCCTTTCACCATGATTACCTGACAGACACTCCTGTGTGACTCTTCTCTTTGTGCCCATGGGGCGGGGGGAAGCTAAATGTTTTGTACTATGTAATCAAATAAAATAACTTTTGTGTCTCTGAAAGAGCAATAAATAGGATCAGTGCTTTGCCGTAGAGAAGATAAGACTGTAAACTAGAAATTTGTCGCCTGTCATATATTAAGCTACTCTAAGCTTGTGGTATCTCAGGGTGCACAAAATCTCCTCCAAACTGTTAGATTTTGTAAGCATTAACAAATGTGTAACACACACACAAATATACAACAAGAGTTTTATAGAAACAGAAAAATTAAGATAAATTGGAGAGAACTAAAGGAATCTAACACACAATAAAATACTAGCTACTAAGATTGGGGGTAGGGTAAATTTTGTTATTTTGAATAAGTGTTGTCTCAGGAAAGGTCAGAATGTAATTTGGATAATTTGCTTGGTTTTCTCCTGAATTTTCAACCTAACCATGAAAATCATGAATTTTCAACATAACCATGGAAATGGAAAATATAATAATTGACAAGCCAGAACACATTTGCAGGCATTTCTGTGACTCAGACATGTAACTTACGGATGACAGAGCGTGCTTCAGACCGATGACCTGAGCAGAAGGGGAGGAGGTGGCATCCTGATCCATCAGCTGCTTCAGTTTCTCTCTCTCTGTTGATATGGTATTAAAAGCTGACTTTAAGGCGAAGTAAACTATAAAGATAGAATCATAATGAGAAGGAATAAAGGAAGTGGCATAATTGAAAACAAAATACAGTAAAATGTTTTTCTTGTAAAAAAAAAATTAGCCAAGTAACAGCCCCAAATATTTTGAGTGCAGAAAAAATATCCTGTACCTGGACTTTTAAAAAACACATTTGCAATGTATCACAGCAAGAGTGAACTCTGATGTAAACTGCAGGCTCTGGGTGATAATGACCTGTCAATGCAGGTTCTTCAAATGTAACTTGTCCCACTCTGATGTGGGTGCTGACTGTGGGGGAGGCTGTGCCTTTATGGGAGGTGGGCAGAAGATATGGGAATTCTTTATATCTTTTGCTAAAGATCTAAAACTGCGTGAAAAAAAGAAAAATCTTAAACTTCACACACATATGCACATTTGCCATGATTTTATGATTTATAGATTCTCAATGACCAGCAGTTTTTCGTTTTGTTTTGTTTGTAATCTCTAAAGACTGGAAATGGTTAAGAACAAGGCTTATTGTGTATGGTAAGAATGCAGCAGAGAAACTAGACATCCCCTTAACCAGGTGATCACAAAGAATTAAAAATGAGGGTTAAGTGGGCTCTGTGTGCCTCTGGATAGAACACCCTGGAAAAGACACAGCATCTTCTTTGGTGAATGTCAGCCAGGGGTAAGCAATCTGGATTTGATCATGAGGAAACATAAGACAACTAGCCTGCATTCTTCAAAAGTATCAATTTTATGGAAGAGAAAAAATGACTGAGGAACTGCTCCCAATTAAAGAGGCTAAAGAGGCAAGAAGATGAAATGCAATATATGATCATGGATTAGATCCTGTACCAAGGGGAAAACAACATGTAACTTTTGACAACATTTGATTTTGATGTAGAAGGCAGAATAGATAAGAAGTGCTGTTTTAATGCTACAATTCCCGAATTAGATAACTACACTGTGGCCATGTAACAGGGTAGCCCTATGTTCAGGAAACCTAAACTAAAGTATAAAGCCATAAAGAATGACAAATGTATAAATCCTTCTCTCAAATGCTTCCAAAATATAAAAGTGTGTATATAGAAAGAGACAGTGATAAAAATAAATGTGGCAAAATAAAAATGGTAAATCCTCATAAATGGTATGTGAGAGCTCTCTGTACTAATCTTGCAACTTTCCTGGAAATATGAAAATTATTTCAGAATACAGTTGCAGGACCAGAATCCCCACTTCAACTTATGGCACTCAGCCACTCTGTTCACTTTCAAGAGCATTCAGGTACAACAGGACTTTAGCCCTATTAGGTACTCAAATGCTTGAACTAAAGTTTTGAAAAACATGAACACATATAGCAAAAAAAAAAAAAAAATCCATCAGCTTTTGATCACATAATGCACAAATTACCTCCTAAGGACGAGGAAATTGTCATCTAAATTACTGTTCATGGATATCACATTTGAATATTATCTTTCCAATGTCCTTTATTATGTTTTGTTTTAGAGAGGCAGGAATAAGGAAGAGATGGAGACACACTTCTCAAATGACCTGTCATTTATTGGATTCCATGGGCTTGCACTTTCAGAGGTATTGTTATCCAAGAGTGGCCTATTTAGTAACACAGAAACTAAATACACTTTATTGACTTACTTCCTGCATTTAATAGCAAGGAGAACAGCAAAGAGAACCTATCTATGTGTTCTCTCTGAACTTGTTTGAGGTGGCGCATTTAGTGGATGAACTAAGAGCATCTTTAGAAAGTCACAATACAAAAAAGCAATTTGCACACACACACACACACACACACACACACAAATGGTGCTGCTTCTATCAACAGAAGATAGAAGTCACTTGTTCACTCCATGACTTTAGACAAGTATATGAGGCCTGGACCCTAGTTTCCCCACATGCAATGGGGATGATAACAGCATTTGCTTTATAGATTGTTATAAAGACAAACAAGATAATGCAGTTAAGGCACTTAACCCAGAGCAGGGCATGTGATAAATAATAAATTCTACTGCAATAATAATAGTGATGACGATGAAGAGACATCCATGAGGGTAAAAGTGGTGGTGATGCAGCCTCCTGATGTGAGCAGCAGCTATAGCAGAATATCTCTTGCCAGGATAATGCTTGCAAATAACTGCACACAGATTGCAGTCCCGGCCCGGCTGTGTCCCTGTCAGAGAGTTTTGGCACTCAGACCCCCAAGTCCCTCTGGAGGCCATTCCAGTGGGCACACGCTCGGGCAGCGCTCCAGCCCTGCGCTCCTTCCCTCTTTCATTCCCAGCTGCCAAGACCTTGGAAGCTTTGAAACTCAGCAAAGAAGGGAAATCCATCCAGAACGGTCTGTAAAGGTATCCTAGGACAACCTGCTGACCTTAACTCCTCTACAAAAAAATCTGTGCATCCAGCCACTGAGAACTCCAAGGAAGCAGCAGTAGTCTAAAAGGCTTTCTGTCCTGGATCCGGAGTCCCATTTTCTGTGTTATGCAGAAGCTGAAAACAAATCACAGGGAGAACGCTGAGAACCCTGAAAGCCAGGAAATGAATGTGGATATCTCCTATTATCAAATGGGTCCATGCTAAGTGTGTTGAAAATAATGATTCTAAAAGTTCACACAATCAGACTGCGGCGGAGGAGATAACTTCATTGAAACCTGCGGCTACAGCATCAAATAAATTTATAGGAGTAAACAGTAACTCAGCAGTCAAACAGAACAAGAAGTAACATGAGCAGCTTCAAAAAGCAAGGAAGAAAAGGAGTACAAACAATGCAGGACAGCCTAAATATTCAGGAGGACCTGAGTCATCAGAAAAATGGTCATATAAAGATGGAATATAGAACCTTACAGACAGATGGAATGGAACCTTAAAGAGGATACAAGACAGCAAATTCAAGCAGCAAAAGAACACATTGAGAATGAATTACATAAACAGATAAAAGAAGAAGTTAAGCATCTTTATCAGGAGATAGAGATTATAAAAAATAATCAAACAATAATTCTAGAAATGAAGGAAACGATAAACCAAATTAAAAACTCAATTGAGAGTATCACTAACAGAGTGGAGCAAGTAGAAGCCAGAACGTCAGATAATGAAGACAAAATATATCATCTTGAAAAGAGTCTAGCCAACTCAGAAAGGCTGGTAAAAAAATCACGAGAAAAACATCCAAGAGTTATGGGATAACATAAAAAAACCAAAGTTACGAGTCATTGGGATAGAAGAAGGTACAGAGATTCAAACCAAGGGAATGAGTAACCTGCTGAATGAAATAATTACAGAAAACTTTCCAGAAATAAAAAAGGAAACAGATATACAAATTGAAGATGCATACAGGACACCGAGCACACAAAATCACAGTAGACCAACGCCAAGACACATTGTTATGAAGATATCCAATATACAGAACAAAGAGAAAATATTAAAAGCTACAAGAGAAAGGAGACAGATTACATTCAGGGGTAAACCAATAAGGTTAACAACGGATTTTTCATCACAGACACTGAAAGCAAGAAGGTCATGGAACAATGTATTTCAAACACTGAAAGACAATGGATGCCAACCAAGAATTCTGTATCCAGCAAAATTAAGCTTCAGGTATGACAACGAAATAAAAATCTTTCATGATAAACAAAAGTTAAAAGAATTTGCAGCCAGAAAACCTGCATTGCAAAGCATTTTGAGCAAAACACTACACGAGGAAGAAATGAAAAACAATAACCAAAACCATCAGTGGGAAGTGCGTCGGTAAAGACAGAGGGCGAGGGGAAAGATAATCATGGAGAAACAAACTAAATTTTTTTTTAAAAAAAGGATAAATAATCAAACATGGATGGAAGTACAAACCATATATCAATAGTAACTCTGAATGTTAATGGCTTAAACTCTCCAATAAAGCGACATAGGCTGGTATCATGGATTAAAAAAACAAATCCAACAATATGCTGCCTCCAGGAGACACATCTGATTGGAAAAGACATACACAGGCTGAAGGTGAAAGGATGGGAAAAAATATACCACGCACACGGTCCTCATAAGCAAGCAGGGGTGGCCATCCTCATATCGAATAAAATCGACTTCAAGACTAAGTTAATCAAAAGGGATAAAGAAGGACATTATATACTGTTAAAAGGAACCATTCACCAACAAGACATAACAATTATCAATATTTATGCACCAAATAATGGTACTGCAACATTCATAAAACAAATTCTCCTCAAGTTCAAGAATCAAATAGACCACAACACAATAATTATGGGTGACTTCAACACACCTCTCTCACCATTGGACAGATCCTCCAAACAAAAGTTGAATAAAGAAACTATAGAACTCAATATCACAATCAATAACCTAGACTTAACTGACATATATAGAATATATCAACCATTACCAAATGGATATACTTTTTTCTCAGCAGCACATGGATCCTTCTCAAAAATAGACCATATATTATGCCATAGGGCAACCCTCAGTAAATATAAAGGGGTTGAGATAATACCATGCATTTTATCTGATCATAATGGAATGAAACTGGAAATCAATGATAAAATAAGGAAGGAAAAATCCTACATCACATGGAAAATGAACAATATGTTACTGAATGATCAATGGGTTACAGAAGACATAAAGGAGGAAATAAAAAAATTCTTAGAGATAAATGAAAATACAGACACAACATATCGGAATCTATGAGACACAATGAAAGCAGTTTTAAGAGGAAAATTCATCGCCTGGTGGTCATTCCTCAAAAAAAGAAAAAACCAACAAATAAATGAGCTCACACTTCATCTCAAAGCCCTAGAAAAGGAAGAGCAAAACAACAGCAAATGTAGCAGAAGGCAAGAAATAATTAAAATCAGAGCGGAAATCAATGAAATTGAAACAAAAGAAACTACTGAAAAAATTAACAAAACTAAAAGTTGGTTCTTCGAAAAAATAAATAAGATCGACAGACCTTTAGCCATGCTAACGAAAAGAAGAAGAGAGAGAACTCAAGTTACTAACATACGGGATGAAAAAGGCAGTATCACAACAGATGCTACAGAAATACAGAAGACAATTAGAAATTATTTTGAAAACCTATATTCCAATAAAATAGAAGATAGTGAAGACATCGATAAATTTCTTAAGTCATATGATTTGCCCAGACTGAGTCAGGAGGATACACACAATTTGAACAGACCAATATCAATGGATGAAATTGAAGAAGCCATCAAAAGACTACCAACCAAGAAAAGCCCAGGACCGGATGGGTATACAGCGGAGTTTTACAAAACCTTTAAAGAAGAATTAAAACCAATACTTTTCAAGTTATTTCAGGAAATAGAAAAAGAGGGAGCTCTTCCAAATTCATTCTATGAGGCCAACATCACCCTGATTCCGAAACCAGACAAAGACACCTCAAAGAAAGAAAACTACAGACCAATATCTCTAATGAACCTAGATGCAAAAATCCTCAATAAAATTCTGGAGAATCGAATACAAAAACATATCAAAAAAATTGTGCACCATGATCAAGTAGGATTCATCCCTGGGATGCAAGGATGGTTCAATATACGGAAATCAATAAATGTTATTCACCACATCAATAGACTTAAAGATAAGAACCATATGATCATCTCGATAGACGCAGAGAAAGCATTCGACAAAGTACAGCATCCCTTTATGTTTAAAACATTAGAAAAACTAGGGATAACAGGAACTTACCTTGACATTGTAAAAGCAATCTATGCTAAGCCTCAGGCTAGCATCATTCTGAATGGACAAAAGTTAAAGGCATTCCCTCTAAAATCTGGAACAAGACAGGGATGCCCTTTATCACCACTTCTATTCAATATAGTTCTCGAAACACTGGCCAGAGCAATTAGACAGACGAAAGAAATTAAAGGCATAAAATAGGAAAAGAAGAACTTAAATTATCACTATTTGCAGATGACATGATTCTATACCTAGAAGACCCAAAAGGGTCTACAAAGAAACTACTAGAACTAATAAATGAATTCAGCCAAGTGGCAGGATATAAAATCAACACGCATAAATCAAATGCATTTCTGTATATCAGCGACAAAACTTCTGAAACGGAAATGAGGAAAAACACTCCATTCACAATATCCTCAAAAAAAATAAAATACTTGGGAATCAACCTAACAAAAGACTGAAAGATTTATACAATGAAAACTACAGAACCCTAAAGAGAGAAGTAGAAGAAGATCTTAGAAGATGGAAAAATATACCCTGTTCATGGATAGGCAGAACTAACATTATCAAAATGGCGATATTACCCCTAACATTACTAACATTATCAAAATGGCGATTATCCCTAAAAAACAAATACCAAATGTCTTCTTTGATATAATGAGAGCAACTATGAACAGAGCAGGGAGGAAGAGCAAGAAGAAAAGATTAACATTAAATGGAGACATGAGATGGGAGGGAAAGGGAGAGAAAAGGGAAATTGAATGGAAATGAAGGGAGAACCTCATTGCTATACAAAATTACATATAAGAGGTTGTGAGGGGAATGGGAAAATAAACAAGGAGAGAAATGAATTACAGTAGATGGGGTAGAGAGATAAGATGGGAGGGAAGGGGAGGGGGGATAGTAGGGGATAGGAAAGGTAGCAGAATACAACAATTACTAATAGGGCATTATGTAAAACTGTGGATGTGTAACCGATGTGATTCTGCAATCTGCATTTGGGGTAAAATTGGGGGTTCATAACCCACTTCAATCTAATGTATGAAATATGATATGTCAAGAGCTTTGTAATGTTGTGAACAACCAATAAAAAAAAAAAAGAAAAAAAAATAACTGCACACTGAGTAGAGATTCAATGAATAAGGGACTGGGCAGAGTCTATTGAGCTAGAGACCAGCCTCGGGAGGAGAGAAATAAGCCATGCTGTGATCTTGCTGCATTTGATGATTTTCATGTCCCATTTGCTAAGCATCCCTATCCCCAGCATGTAGGAGCCCCATGACCTTCTCAATAGGTTCCTAGGAGTTAGGGGAGTGGCTATTTCTTCACTGTTACCTTTATTCCTCCAAATAAAATAATCATAGCACTCAGCTGGCTGCCACTTTCCCAAATCGATTCTTCTGGCTTTTATATGCCCTGTTACAAAGCAAAACTTTCAACCAAACTAGAAGATTCCTTTCTAAAATTTTGAAACTTGCAGAATATGCACTATTTGGTTCAAAATGTATAGCTAAGACTGTGGTGAGCAGCATAAAATAAACAGAAGGAAACTCATATAGTCTTTATATTTTATTGTAAGGTGAAAATCTCTTCCTCAATCATTTGACAAAGGGGTTCAGGAGACTAGATCCCTCTGCATTACATTTCTTAAATGACCATTAAGGTCCACTCAGAGGATGATAAAGTAGCCATTCAGAGCCACTGAATGATGTAGCACACACAGAGCAATGACTTGAGGCTGCTCATGGAGGACATATTTAAGTCAACTGTCAAAGGAACAGGATCCCAAAGGCCTGGGATATTTCCTGTGACAGGAATGTCTTATTTCCAACTTGATTCTAAGTATATTAGAGGCAAATAAAAATCCAAATGAATACTGTATCTATGGACACTATAATAAACAAAGCCACATGGAAAGTCTGAGACAGAATTACACAGAATCTCAAAGAGCACCAGAGCCACTCACCCCAGAGCATGACAGTCCCTCCCCATCCCCAAAGACCTTGCCAGGTGGTCTACAGGCCCATGCTTCTCAGAGTCCTTGCTATCTTCTGAAGCAAGTATATTCTGCTCTGGGACTTAGTCCTTCCTGTTCCTAAGACATTTGCTTTGGTTTCTTCTCATTGCAAAAAGGATCACTTCCTTTTTTTGTGGGGTATTCAAGTTTCAGAAGACAATTATGGGATCTCAGTTTACTCATTTTTCCCCCAGGTTATCATTAGCCATTTCTCAACCCCCCTTGCTGGACTAAGAGAGTGGGACTTTTGGTTGTAAGACTTAAGCATAAGTGGATGATGTGAGCTGCGTCCACAGAGCAGAACAGCACAAGTACAGCATGCAGGAGCCCCATAAGCCTTGGTGGTCAGCACTGTTCCCCTTGCAACAGGCTTCTGTGTCATACTTTTAGTGAGTTGGACTTTTATTGGTGAGACTACACTACATGGCATATTTGGGTGGCAACAGCTGATCTGAGAGCTCTACTTCTTAACATGTTCCTTCTTTAGCAGTTTTTCAGCATCAGAAAGGAATAAGATCTTGAGGAATACGGTTATGAATGCAATGGACACCACCCCTGGAGAGGCAGTGTGAGACAGGGGAAAGATAGTCTATAACGAGGCATACATGAACTTAAATCCTGCCTTTAATGCTTAATTGCTGTTTAGATTTTGGACAAATGCTTGTTTCCACACCTATATATTTGGATAATCCCTATATCTCAGGAGTGCTTCAGAGAAACAATGAGAAAACACACTATCAGCACTCAATACACAGTAGGACTATTTTTCTTTTTAATGGAGTTATCTTTAAAATATTAATATTTTATTTGAGTTATCTTTAAAATATTAATATTTTATTTGAGTTATCTTTAAAATATTAATATTCTTTTTAAAAAATATTTTTGCAGTTATAGATGGACACAATATCTTTATTTATTTTTATGTGATGCTGAGGATTGAATCCAGTGCCTCATGGTGTGAGGCAATCATTCTACCACTGAGCTACAGCCCTAGCCCCTAAAATATTAATATTCTTAAAATATTTGGGATGATTTGATTTTCTGCAATCTGCTTAAGTTTCAAACCTCACAGGATATCCATGGTTCTAAAATATTTTCTAATTCATATTCCATCCAAACTGATTTAGATACGTTAGGTAATTTTACTAACTGGTCCTACTGATTTACTGATAAAGTACATGAATATAATTGCTCAGCAAGCTTACACTGAATTCTAATTTATGAATAATACATTTTAATCCATGAAAGAGGTATCATGGAGGCATACTTGGCATTCATATACTTAAAACAGTTCAGAAAATGACAACAATTACAACTCAATGCAAGAAAAGACTCCAGGAATAAAACAATAAGTTAATGTAATTTCATTTTGTGCTTTAGCTTTTCATTTTTTTCTTAGTTTGTATTATGGCTTATTTGCTGACTCATAAGTTTTTTTTTTTAACATTTATTTTATTTATTTATTTTATGTGGTGTTGAGTGCCTCACACATGTTAGGCAAGCGCTCTACCACTGAGCCCCAGCCTCAGCCCAAAGTTTTTACATTTATAAATGAGGATTTCCCTCACCTCTTGGAAAAGAATTCAAGTCTTATTTCCTTTTGATGGCAGAGCATGAATATCCACTTGCATCTGGAGAACCCTGACCCTAGTCCCACCCTGTTCCTTGCTTTCTCACCCTAAATCTTTTTACAAAGTTTGGCCATTTCTTTCTCTGCTGCTAACAGAATAGTCTCTCATAAAACCTTGCAACAGTAAGAAATGGTGTGAATTCTCTCTGTTCAGCATAAAATAATCATAGAAGACTATGATAGAAGAGTGAGGACTGCTATTTTAGAACACTTAACAGATGAGGCAACCGAGGGCAGAAAGGTAAACCAGGAATGCACAGTTGGTTGGTAACAGAGGTGGCCTGCTCAGTCAGTATAGGCTTATTAGTCACCGTGCTTCTTAAAGTATTTCCCCAAGGACTTTATTTCCGGGTTGTTAATAGCTGGTAGGGAGTAGAGAGTTTCCCAAATACTATTCAAAATCACTGAGACATGCTGGGCGTGGTGGCTGAAATCCCAGCGGCTCAGGGAGCTGAGTCAGGAGGATCACGAGTTCAAACCGAGTCTTAGCAACTTAGCAAGACCATAAGCAACTCAGAGAGACCCTGTCTAAATAAAATACAAAAAGGGCTGGGGATGTGGCTCAGTGGTAGAGTGCCCCTGAGTTCAATCCCCAGTACAAAAAAAAAAAAAAAAAAAAAAATCAGGTTTCATTGCTGTAGGATTTCTCAGGGTCTTGACTACTCAGTTTGAGTGAATCCAGAGAGAACTGTATTTTCCAAACATTTTAAATCATTAAATTCTTGTTTGAAGTTTTAATCATTTTATGGGTAAAGAGTTTCAAAAAATACACTTTGGGAAATGTAAAAGCTAATATATGAAAGAAAAATAATGGCTTTTAGGTTTGGTATATTTTCATCTGTTTGCTTATACAGGTGTCAACAAAGCCTGAAGCTTGAACTCTGAGTACCAGTTCAACAATATACCAAAAAATCAAGTTCACAGCTCGTCATGTCTAACAAGGACTTGAAATAATAGGATAGGTATATGTTGGGTTCCACTTGGTCTACAAAACCAGGAGAATTCAGATGCATTTGACAAAAGTAGGTCACATAGACTGTTACATCAATGGAATTCAGCTGCTTCAAAATTAGCCCCTTAGAACAGTGATGCTGGCAAAAAAAAAAAAAAAAAAAAAAAAAAAAAAAAAAAAAAAAAGAAAAAGAAAAAGCAATTGGCCCCATCAGTGACAAAACAAGATTTACACAGGAAGACAGGTCAAGATGCTTGAGTTTGAAGACATGAAAGCAGAAAAGCATGTCAGTCAGAGGACTACCAGCAAATCTGAGAGCTGTCTATTCCCTGAAGCCCCACAAGTAGGGTCCATGGAGGAGACTTCCTGCAAGTGTGAATGCACACAGCTCCCTAGGCTGCCTGTGGTACTCACAGTCCCACAGCCCAGGGGATAAGGATGTTGCTGAATAAGCCACTTGGAACTGTCTTGCAGCACTAACTTTGACCTCCTTGAGGTACGTGGTGACTCTGCAGCCAGCTGATTTCACAGAGCCCCCAAAGACAGAACAGCTGGCTGGGGGTCCATTACAGACCTTCAGAGACGTGGAGATTCTACGGGTGATCAGGTGATCAGATGAATGGAGCCACTCTACACAGAACCTCTGCCCTGACAAGGGAGCAGCTTCTGCCACCTGGATAAAATCCAAGGTCTTTCCCTGCAGTAGGGAGGCATCGACTTTTCATTTAAAACAGACAGTGCATATTATTAAAAAGTAATGATGTTTTAAAAGAATTTCCTCCCTATAAACCTAAAATGCTCTAAATGTAACTGTTTCTTTAAATATTAAAAAATGCCCAAGGGGCATTTAAAAAGCTCTTAAGGGGTGGACCAGGCAACCCTTCACATTTACAGATAGACTGTATAATATCAAAATAATCACCGAGGGAAAAAATAATTTTTATCCTCTAAAACACTGAGACATTCTAGTGGTGAATAAGATAGGGTCTGAGAGAGGAATCTGTAAAAAACATGAAATGGTTTACTTTAAAAATGTAATATATTTTCTCTTTAAGAAAAGTTTAAAATGTATGAAAATTTAAAGAAAAAAGATGATAAGTACTTGTAATTTCAGCCTCCATCATGAAAACACTTCTAGAATTTTTAGTGTACCTACGTATGCCAGGCATATATCAATTTTTTTCCTTGAAAAATGGGGCCATACCTATACAATGTTTTGTAACCTTTCATTTTTATGCAATGACACACTGTGGGCATCTTTTCCATGTCTATAAAAATTAACCATGGCTACCTCCTGTAAGGTCAGAGAAACACCCTTATAAGTAAGGAGCATGTAAATTGGGGTCAGGCAAGTTGGGATTCAAGTCTCACGCTGGCTACTTTATAATCACAAGATCCTCCGTTAGCTTCTCTAAGCCTCTGGTCTCTCATCTCTGCAACAGAGATTTAAATATTTTATTGCTCAGCAGTTTTCCATTATATGGGATGTAACACGGTTTGTTTGTTGACGGACACTGAGTTGTTTCCAGTCTTTGGCTTACACAAATAAACCTGCTCTGAACATTTGGGTATAGGTTTTTACATGGACATAAATTTTAATTTCTCTAGGATAAACACCCAGGAATGTGAATGTTGGGTTGTATGGTAAGTATGTTTAGTCTTACATAACACTACCAAACTACTTTCCAGAGCACTGCACCTTTAACATTTAATACAGCCACCAGCAATATATAAGAGATTCTGTTCCTGTGTATCTCACCAGTATTTGATACTGCATTAAAAAAAATTATCTGTTCTAATAGGTGTGTAGTGTTATCTCATCAATGACTTTAATTTGCATTTCCCTAATAGCTAAAGATGTTAAACTCCCATTTCTAACTTTTGATTCAAAGAAACATGCTATAGTGCTATAGTGAATAGTCTTATTTGGATAAATTTTAAGTTAACTAATTGCTACAAATGGACTCTTCAAAGTAAAACTGCTTGATAGGCATATTTTTAAAAATGCTTGAAACATAATATCATAGTTTTCTCCAGAAAAGTGAATTGCCCAGCTTTTAGAATATGTCATCCCTTAGTATCATGTTCTCCTATATACTTTACAGCATCTCTTGATGACTAATAAATGTAAATGCTGGGAAAATAGTTTTATATTGCATTGTTTAGGGAATAATGACAAAAAAAAGTCTGTAGCTGTGATTTTTTTTTAGAGAAATATTTTCAATTTGCAGTTTGTTGGATCTAGGGCTTCTGTCAACTGTATAGCAAACAATCTCCCTGTCTCTTCTAAGAGGTTAAAAGGAAACTTGCGAATACACCTCCACTATCAAGGAAATGAATACAAATTAGGTTGCTCACGTTCTTAATAGAGCAGAAAATGAACCAACTATGACACGCTCTCCAAGGACATTCCAGTTTCAGGCATGTGTCAAACACATTCATCAAACACACTAAAAAGAAGGAAAGCTCACTTACCTTTATGGGCAACATGACACAGATCTTCCTGCATTTTAGAAAACTCTGATGAGGTTTCAGAACCATCAGAATAATTTTTATCTTCTCCAAAATCTAGTGTTGACAGATTAGGATTGGAGGAATGTAGTCTTACAGGGCCAGAAAAAGGTTTAGGGACCTAAAGTGACACCAAAGGGAGAGATTTCTGTTCAGATGCAGACTGTTCAGAACATGTACTTGATTCTAAGATTGGAACCTATTAAGGAAAGAACATTTTATAGGGAGTCTTCCTACTTACTGAGTGTTAACTTGGAAGAAAAACAAATAAAAACTCAGGAGAAAACTTTCCACAGCAACTTGATTCTTATGAAATAAAAATGGGTGAAAAAAATCATATACTCATTTGGAGATGATAGAAGTATTAAAGCTATGGGTTGAAAATGACAGCTAAACCTGCCAGGCTTTCATTTATACTCAGTTCCTTCCTCCCTCCTGCCATCATCACCAAGCAACTAGATGCTAATAATGAATAGGTTTTAAAGTGCTCTTCTTTATTTGCACCAGGGCTTCTACAAAACATACTAGCTTCTCACGTGTGTGCATGGAACATTCTTTGAAAATGTTTAAGTTCAACATATAAAGTGCTTTGATCCAAAGAGTATATACAAGAGTACATCAGATGATATATCCAAAAGCTTGGGATTTGTTTTTATTCTTACAATGTTGCCATTTAATATGTAATATGTAATGCTATTTAATATGTAATATGCAAATCTTGGCCTGTGATTTAGCTGTGCATTGGAAAAGACAGCTCCTAGAATGACACAGTGAATTTTTGGTGGGGAACTGAAAGTCTGGAGAAAAATAGCAAGAGAGAGCTCCCACAATGTCTTGGGCCCAGAGACTGAGGCCTGTGGGTTCAGAGGGATGATAAATCCACTGAGCTTCAGCAGGAGAGGTGAGTCAAAGCACAGAGTCACAGCAGCCACAAAAACAGGACAACCACCCAAGCAAGAAGAGGGCAGGCAGGCTAAACATTACAGGGGAAAAAACCAAAAGTCCTAGAAATGGTGGCAGTCCCTCCAACTCCATGCCATTTTCCTTTAGAAAATACTCTCTCCCCTGCCCAATACCCATTACAAGCTTAAACTACTATTCAGAGGGTCTAAGCGATGAGCTCATGTCTCTACATGCAGTATCGGAGAGAACAACTCCAGAGCATTCACTTGTCTGTTCTATTTAAGTCCAAGTAGCCCCAGCACATGGCATGCAGATCCAGCAGGAAAGCAGCTTGCTGGCGGAAGTAACGGTTACCTGCAGCGTTCCTTTAGCATCTTTGCCAATAGCTCTGGACCGCCACCTCCTGTGTGATCTTTTTTCCTTTTTGGGACTTTCAAAAACTCCACCCTTTGTTTCAAAACAGGAAAGAGAGGACAGACAGTAAGGTCCACCAAACCAATAGGGATAAATGCCCAGCAAAGTGACCACTTCCATCCCCTTGAGTTTGGCTCAAGCAACTGGCCAGACAACACCCATTGTTAGTCAAAGGCTGGGGAGGAGAAAGGAAGGCAGAAGCCAGAAGGCGAACAGAGGAGGGCTTGAGCTAACCTGGATGGCATTGATGGCAGGAGCCGAGTATGTCCGATGCAAGACGTCCATACTTTGTAGCAGCTGGCTCATTTCCACCAGGTAAGCATGGCAGTGTGCCAGGTCTATGAGGGAAGAAAAGGGGAATGCTCACAATTCTCTACCAGCAAAAGGGATCACTGTGCTGGCACCAGAGATTGTTCTTTTTGTATATTAGAGTTTCTATCTGTACAGGTAGGAAACTTTAGTTCCTTTGTTACAGGAAAGGTTGTAGACTTTAGTGGAAAATCAGGCTGCCTTAGTTTGAATCCACTTAATGAACTGTGATTCTTGGGCAAATGACATAATGCTCTGGGACTCAGTTCCCTCATCTAGAGACTGGGAATCAGTACACACTTAGCTGACAGAGTTATTTAACTGAGCTGATACATGCAGAGTACTCAGATGGCCTACAGTATGAACAAAATAAATCAGACAGCAGCATTATTATTTTTTAAAATTTTTTTTAGTTGTTAATGGACCTTTACTTTATTTATATGCAGTGCTGAGAATTGAATTCAGTGTCTCACACATTAGAGGCAAGTGCTCTACCACTGAGCTACAACCCCAGCCAAGCATTATTTTTTTAATATTTATTTTTCAGTTGTAGTTGGACACAATGCCTTTATTTATCCTTTTATAACTTTATTTTATTTTGTTTATTTTAAAATTTTTTTAGTTGTAGATGAACACAAAATCTTTACACTTTTATTTGTTTATTTTTATATGGTTCCAGGGATCAAACCCAGTGTATCATGTGTGCTAGGCAAGCGTTCCACCACTGAGCCATAACCCCAGTCCTAATACCTTTATTTTATTTATTTTTATGTGGGGCTGAGAATCAAACCCAGGGCCTCACATGTGCTAGGCAAGCGCTCCAGTGCTGAGCCATATAACCTAGCCCAGCATAATAATCCTGCAATAATAGGATACTGCTACCCACTTGTAAAGACCCAATACACATTAAATGGATGTGTTGATCATGGACCTGAATGAGGATAATGAATAGCTTCTGCAGTTGGACCTGACATGATAGAAGAGTACTCTCAGACCTGATCAGTAACTTAAAAGAGCCCACAACTGGCTGTTTACTAGATGCTTATGGATATTTTTGCTGAGGGAATTAAGGTCCAAAGGAATTAGGTAGTGACTTTTAAATTTTGGTGTCATCAGAAACAACTGGAAACTTGTTAAGACACCTATTGTTGAGTTCCACCAGTTTCTGATTTAGATCATCTGGGATGGGCCTGAGAATCTGCACTTCTAATAAGTTTCCCTGCCAGGCCAATGCTGCTGGTGCAGAAGCAACATTTTAGGGACCACTTCACCAAGCTATTACTCAGGGAAGTTCACGAATGGTGTTTATTGGAAGGGTAAAGCCTCCAGCATCCATGGCTCAGTAGAAATAATATCTACATTCAACAAGATGGAAACCAATTTTCAAGGATAACACCTAACATCTTTCTAAATTATTGCTTTAAAATCACCTGGAGACTTTTTTTTTCTTGTTTGGGATTGAACCCAGGGGCACTTTACCACTGAGCTATATCCCCAGCCCTGGGATCCTCCTCTGTCAGCCTGAGCAGTTGCTGGAATTGTAGGTGTGCACCACCATGCCCAACTGGAAACATTTTTGTTTTTAATTGCATATGTACAAGTCCCACCCTTAGACAATTAAATCAGAACCTTCTCCGTCCCACTGGTGATCATTCTTTTTTTGGACGAGTCTCAGCTAATTAAACTTAAGAACACTGAGATTCATTGTGGTAGGAAGGCTCAATGTTGGCTCCTATCAAAATCTCCTGAGGATCTTTGGAAAATCAGTGCCACCAGGGACCCACCCCAGACTAATTTAAAGAACATTTTTGGAAGAGAGACCCAGGCATGGGTATTCTTGCATTTTAAAACTCTTTTGATGATTCTAATGTGCAGCCAAGGGAGTCAACACCTACATTGTGGGGCTCTCTATTTGGTCACCCATTCACCTCTGGAACACTAATTCTTAATCATGAAGGTGCATCAGAACCATTTTTGGCACTTATAAAAAGAGAGAGCACCATGCAGTTCAAAGCCCTGGAGACCCGGATTCATGGGCCCAGGTGGAAGTTAGGTATCTGTACTCAAAAGACTAGAAAAGCAAACCTGTCTCATGGACACACAGGCAAGGATGAAAAGGTCTGAAAGGAAAGTGTCTTTTGTTGGCAATGAGTGCAACCTTAATTAGCAGAATATAGGTTATTAGCAAATGAGAGAGAATATTAGCAAATGAAACTAGAGAAGGGAAGGTCACAAATTCATCTGAGGGTAAACAAACCAGCATCAGTTCAGAGCCATGACAGAAAGAAGCCAAGGTTTCTGGTCACTTACCTTTTGAGCATTTTTCCATATCCTCTGAAGACTGTAGCCATAAAGGAACTCGTGTCTCTCCACCACAAGAAAATGATAAATTGCTTCCAGTTTGAAATGAATTCTGCTTTGATATACTGCTACGCTGTTCCACAGATGACAAGAGCACATTATAAATGAAAACAGAGCCCAGTAGGGACACTTTAGGGTAAAGGATAATAGAGTGGGTTAGTTGCTAATAGACACCATCTGCCTATAATGGGAAGAAGCTTCTAGCAAAATATCACACAGGAGGCCCTTATATCTTTGGCTGTCACCCCACCTTGGCCATACTATGCTATGAGACCTCAGCTGATGGTCCTTATTTTTTTTCCTGTCAAATGGTAATACCAAAGTAATTATATAAATGTTTGAAAATATTCTGTAATCCTAAATGACTGTACATGTATGTAATGCATTTTACAACCAGGTAAGAAAATCAAGGTCAAACTGGTCAAAAGACTGCTACAGAGATCTGGGATACTGAGCTGTTCCTTATATACTCTCACACCATTACCAGATGCTCATCTCATCTGGATTCTGACTCACTGGACAAAGAGAATAATTAAGTACCAGCCCAACTTCCCTGTTCCTGCACTCAAACCCTTCCTGAGACCTAGTTCTTGAGATGGTCCTCCCTCTTCAAAGTTCATTATTCCCCTTTCATGTTCATTATTGGCAAAACACTTATTACCTTCCTATTAGAAATGGAGTCAAATGTCCCAGGTGCAGAATCTGTGACAGTCGACCCTGGGAAAAAGTGATTAACTTCATGTGGAAACATGGCGATTTCATTCTGGCGATACATTCTATGGTGACGAAGTTTGGATACCCACTCATCAAAGACTTCTTCTGACTTCACCTAAAATGAGTTCAATTGAAAGGAAGAAACCAGATAGTCCCTTGCTAAAAGGAAAAAATATTCATCAAATTGAGGTCAGTATTCACATGCTCTTTATAATGGGGCACATGTAGAAATAGCCTCTACTGACTACATTTCTTGTGCTCCATGGGAAGAAGTTTGAGGAGGAAATAGTAACACTTGTCCTCATAAAGAATATAGGTTTTGTTTGAGAGGGTCCAATTGTTGTTACATACATTCAAGTATATGTATATATATTTTTATATAAATATATATTTCAATGACATATGTGTATATACATATATTTCATACACACACACACACACACACACACACACACACACGATATTGAACCCAGGGGTTCTCTACCATGGAGCTATAGCCCTGTCCCTTTCATTTTTTATTTTGAGACAGGGTCTCACTAAGTTGTTCAGTCTGGACTCAAACTTTCAATCCTCCTGTCTTAGCCTCCCATCACTGGGATTACAGAAGTGTGCCACTGCACCAGGTTTGTTATGCTATTTTAAAGAAACCAAAACAGTACTAGTTATATTAAACAACAAATAAACTGAAATTTATATTTGTCTCTTATAGCATTTCTGATTCTTAAGTCCCAGCTTTTCCTATCCCCTCTGAATATTATTGGCACCATATTTCTTTCTAAACTCTTATAATTCAAACTTTTCAGATTAATCCTCTCTGAACTGGAATAAATTAGTAAATTCTTTCTAAAATATTTAACCTTGTTCTTCTACTCTGACAAAGGGGATATTGCTGAAAAGTTATGTTAATGAATGTGAAAATTACTTAAAAGAATGTCTTTCCCACTCTCAGATAAAGAAGAGTATCTGAAAAAGTGTTATGAAGCATAATCATCATTTATTGTGTACACATTTAGTCATTCTCTTCACAGATGAGTGACTATCAATTTATAATACCTGGGAAGAATGTAATTCATAATTTGTATTAGAAAATATTTCAAATGTTCATAAAAATGCTAGAAAGAATAGAGAAAGCACCCATGTGCCATCGATATTTCTTAAAAGTCAATATTTGTGTGTGAGAGAGTATATTAATATTTTCAAGGTGAAAAATGATAAACACCTGCATTTTAGGGCATAAATACTCATGAAGCTGCAAATTCAAATAACCCAAAAGGATGTCTCATTGGTTAACTTCCAAGATAAAAAATTCAGTCAATCCTGTGAAAATCTTTCCCAATGCTACAGCTGAGAACAGGGTGTGCAAATAAACATTGGAGGCATCATCCATCGAGAAACTGTCAGGTTGGCTTCTGTATGGATGAGGAGCAGCACCTACAGGACCCAAGGCTCCCATGTGTCGTTTACAGAAAGAAACAACACAGACAGACATCAGCTTGGTGTCTCCTCTATCTTATGTTCCTGAAATGCACTTCATTTCCCAGATGTGGTTAAGAGAAATTTTGTGAGAATCTTTTGTCATACTTGCACTGATGTACTCTCAGAGGCCCTTAATGCCAAAGTGCTCATTGTGACTCATCTTTTATTGGTTAAATAAGGTAGAAGAAAAACAGCACTGAAAGCACTATATTAAAAAAATGACCATGGTTCTGTTCCAGCCCCTCCAGTAATTCCAGGACTATGGAAGGACAGTTCTGTGACCTCTCTGTTGCCCAGACCCCTCGTCTATAAAATGAGGGAGTGGACTGGAAGACCTGACATTGAAGCCATGAACTAGAACCCTCAGGTAACTACACCCTAACACTCACAGCCTCAGCTAATATTCAGAAGAAAGAATAAGCCAAACAGATCCAAAAGTAAATCACGCAGAAATTTAATTTATCATGATATTAGTATTCAATGTATCTTAAGACATTTGAACTCTTTAAAAATTAGGAGTTAATTATCATTTTTATTCTATTAACTACAAAAGTATATAAACAAGAACCTAATATTTCCTGACAATGTCAAAACACAGTACAAAGAGTAACTAGAAGTACATGGAAAAATAACCTAAGCCGTTCTTTTAGAAACTGACCACGAAATGGGGCTTGGAGTTGGGGTTAATATTTGTCCTATACTTTTCCCCCCAAGATTCTAGGTTGTTCCCCCACTTCACACTAGTTATCTGCAAGCAGGAGTGATTTCATCCCCCGGAGAATCTTGGCAATATTTGGAGACATTTTCGATTGTCACACTTAGAAGGGTACCATCAGCATTCAGTGGGTTAAACAAGAGGCAAGCATGCTGCTAAACATCCCACAATGCCCAGGACAGTCCCACAATAAAGAATCATCCTGTTCACAGCGCCAACAGTGCTGAGGTTGAGAAACCCTGCTTTACAGTGAGCTAATGCAGAGCTTCAGGTGAGGCTAAGGGACAGGGTGCACTTGATTGTCTTGCCCAGCCAATCAAACACATGCATGTGTTAGGCCCATGTTGCTCATCGTGCACATGCTGGAGGTGACAGGGACACATTAGGACCTGGAGCTCATGATCTTGCACTCTTATTTTCCTAACGTTCAGCCCCAAATCCAAAGTAAGTTGGCCAAGTAAGAAAAGTCTTAGTATCTTCTCAATTTCTAATACTGTTTCCACCTAATAATAAAAAACAGTAACTAAACTTGTTGAGTTTACTGTGGGCCAGACTTTATGCCAGTTTTTAATATGTAGCCCTATAAGAGAAGCACTTTAGACTGTAACACTTTTTTTTTTTTTTTTTTTTTTTTTAGGTAAGAAAACAGACTTTCAAAGATTAAATAATTGACCAAAGTTCAACAGTTTGTAAGCAGCCATGTCAGGATCTAACTAGTTCTGGATCTCAGGTTTCATGCTTTAACTTCCTATACCACTTGTAGGGGAGAGAAAAGAAGGTAAACAGATTTGAGACTCACACTTAAAGAGAAAAAACTTCTGATATTTCTCTATAGTATGAGAATTTTAATGGGATCCCTATAAAATTAGCTGAAATTGTAAGACTGGGCTCCACAGATTAAATATTGTATTTCAGGGAACATATTCTAACCTATGGTAAATGGTTATTTATTAAAGATGGTATATGTCAAGAGCTTTGTAATATTTTGAACAACTAATAATAAAATAAATAAATAAATAAAGATGGTGCTGCAGGTGGAGAAGTGATATGAAAACATGAATTTTTTTTTTTGTTGTTGTTATCCATCACTGCACAATCACTAGAGAGGAGGAGTGGTATTTGAAGGATGAGATAAGAAGAATGCTAACCCTTCAAGCAATGTTCTACACAATGGAGAAGGGTCCCATCATAATATCAACAGGGTCCATTAGGAACACTTTGGTGATGAATATCTACATATTGGCTGAATGTCCAAAAGGCGACTATATAGTGACTGACAATCTCTCCTCAGTATAAAGGGGTTCTGTACAACCTTGCTGGGGGAAGTGGTGCACACCTTTGGTTCTAGCTACTTGGGAGCCTGAAGCAGGAGGATTACTTAAGTCCAGAAGTTCAAGGTAGCCTAGGCAACATGGCAAGATCCTGTATCAAAACAACAAAAACAAACCCCCAAAAGGGCTCTGCACATGGGAGAAAGCACCCGGGAAGCAGACTCACCTTCAGATGGTAGATGTGCTCCTCTGTGTCAAGATCGATGCACTTGGATGACTTCTTTACAGACATCACCGAGAGCCCCACGTCAATACAGCCATGCAGCTTTTCTCTTTCTATCTACAGACCATGAAAAGGGTCACTTGAGAATCACGGTGTTGTAAGTAATAGTCACTTTCCCCACTCTCCCCACCCTTCCCCTCACCTTCCGCTTCCACTAACACAGACACCACCACTGATGGAGCACGTGTGTGAGCCAACACTGAGTTCGGCACTGTGCACACGCTGTCTTCTTCACTCTGTGAGGTAGGAGGCACTCTCCATGCTTCACAGAGGAGGAGACTGAGGTGCAGAGAGGTTCAGTGACAAGTAGTTCACACAGCAGGTATGGGAGGAAACAAGGAACCATGGATTGACTCCCAGGACAAGGAATGAACCTGTTTGTTGTACTGGCTCCTGCTGAATTAATGTCTGGTGTCCACGTTCATTTAGAAGGGACTTAAAAGGAAGAGGATGGACAGGAGGCTAAAGGAGGCTAGGAGGGGAGGAATGGCAGAGAGGAGGACCCTCCAGGGGCAGGCCTACTGGCCATTTAGAGCCCTTACAGGGTGACTGCCTAGTGTTACCTCCAAGAGGAACGTCTTGTTGGCCAGGGCCTTTTCTGCCAAGACCCTCAGTCTCTATAAAGAGTGGGAATGCCAATCATATTAGTTGCAAGGATGTCCTTTCCCACTTGAAAACCTCTAAGACCAGAACAGACCCATGGCGACATGGCGGGGTCTTAGACGCATCCCTGACCTCCACTTGACAGGGGGACTGAGCCCACCTAGAACCCAGGGACAAGACAGCAGGGGTCGGGCACTTCTGTTCCTCCTGGAGAAACTACTGCCCTCTGTGGCTTCCAGTTCAGGGCACTGTGACCCTCAACTGTACACATTCTCACTCCTGAGATGATGTCGAATACCCCTGCAGAATTCTTTAGCGGCATGCTGAACCAATGAGAAGACTTACATCCGTTTGGCTCTTGGCATATTTCAAGATTCCTTTGTCGAGGTAGAAAAATCTCTGGGGGAAGAAAGTACAATTCATTGAGATGTTCCACTGAAGCATCCCCGTCCAGCTCTCAAATTTCAACTTCAAATCAAATGTTTAAGTGCCCCCAGAACTGGGTGCTCAGTGGGGTAGGGTGGGTACATGTAAAGGAGAGGCCAAGGCCAATGTCTTACCTTGTGCCAGCCTTTTAAGGGCCATTTCCTCTTTTTCAGCAAAAATCCTTTCTGAACAGGCGGCTCCTGGGTGTAATTCATCTCCCCCCTCAGTCCTTCCACCACTTCCCAGCTGTCCTGTTCCAACAAAAGAGTCCATGCTAAATATCTATCTTTAAAAAAAAAAATAATAACATAAAGAAGCATTTCATACAATCAGAAAATCTATCAAAGATGAGCCTGGCTGTGTTTGTTGGGGAAAAAGAAATTCAAATTTAATTTCCATTCAGTCCTTGGACTTTAAAGATTTAATGCTATCATTCAGTGGCATTGAATTTGTTTTTTTTTTTTTCTTAAAGTCCTCTTTTAGAAGGGAATGTTCCTTTCTCTTTTTGTGTTTGAACCTTGACAATCACAGCTAAAGGGAAAGATTTTACTGCAAGTTCTATTTTTGTTCACCTTGACATCAGCACACAATTACTGTTCACTCACTAGACTCCGATCTAAATGTTAACCGAAAGCTACAGGCATCAGGATGGGAAGGATGTGTGTGCGTGTGTGTGTGTGTGTGTGTGTGTGTGTGTGTTAGAGTTGGCTTAAGACATGGCCAAAAAAGTATGAGACTGGATGCAAGTTAGTAAGCATGACAATTTGACTGAAATAATAATTTAGTTGACAATTAATTGTCTTCAAAATTGAGTATTTAAGTAATGAAAATCTTGAAGCATCAAACAGATGATTTGGCGACAGGTGTTTTCACCCTATTTTTCCAGAAATGATTTTTTTTCTCATTTTCAAAAACTTACCTTTTTTTTTTTTTTTGAGTCATTTGTAGTTTTGAAGAGATACAAACAGTTGTTGCAATTAATCTTCCATTGTGGTTATTTAGATAATTTCAACTAAATTGAAAACAAATTTTAATTTCAAAAACATTAAAAATTCTGAAAATTTATTTTAGAATTCATAAATCATTGCTAAGTTATAAGATAAACCAAAATCAGCAATAACACAGTTACTGAGAGTTACTTTTACAAGTATTATGTATGCTTTTTATTGGGATATAGTGTATATGAAATGTACGTATCTGAAGAGTTCAACTTGAATTTATACACACTTCAGTAACTACCATCCAGATCAGCTATAAGTCTTTTCCTACCTGGCCAAGATTTCACATTAACTACCTTTCTCTGAGTCCAAGCTCCAGCCTCCAGGCAGAGGCCAGAGGTGCCTGGAGAGAGACAGTAAGCCTGGACCTGCACCAGGGAGCAAAGGTAGTTACATTCAGGTTCCAGGACACAAATGGTCTCACAGGGCCGGCATGGACATGGAGAGAAGCCCTCAGTGGCTCAATTCCATGTTGCCATCAAGCCCAATACTTTTTCTGTAACAAGAATTCTTTCCTCCATGTTTAAAAAAAAAAAAAAAAAAGAATTCTTTCCTACATTAGCAACTAGCTATTTCTCTAAGGATCCTGACAGATCTATGCACCTCCTATCTGATTGCCTTTCACTGTGAATGGAGTTAAAGGTACATTCCAGAGGTGTGAAATCCACAGAGGTCTCCTAGAATCTGGAGCTATGAAAGGGATTTCTTTGATAAAAAAAAAAAAAAAAAAAAAAAAAAAAAAGAGAAAGAAAAAAAAATTCAGCTTTCAATGTAGAGAATTTTTTTTTCAGAAAGATAGCAACATGGAATGAGATTTCTTCATAGCAATTATTACCAATTATTCAAAGTCACTTAATTACACCCAGACAATAATTGGAGACAGCATATCATTAAGTGATGGGAAGCCACACTTCTTATTACATAAAAACCACAAAAATTTATGCTCATATGTATTTTAGCCATTCCTCAAAATTAAAGTGTTTTGCTTGTCTAAATGTTAATGAATCGTTAAGATTCCTAAGTTAAAAATGCTGTCTCCTCCAGAGGTGGATAGAGACTCCATCAATGTGCTATCTTCCTTTCCAAAGGCTCGCCATTCATTTATGATAATATATAGGTTTATCATCTCTACAGGACAAAAGGCTCCTTGAGAGTAGACGTTTACTAATGATTTCCTCACGATTTCTAACCTGCTATCCTGTGAATAGCAGGTATATGATGGCAAGTGAATAATCATGGTCCTGGAATAAGGTTGTCAATAGATTCACACTCTTGGAATGTTATAATTTGGCATGAACTTGAAGTGTGCACATTATCAATGGGCCAAATGACTATTTACAAATTAGGTACAATGTACCCATATTTGTGAAAGAGGGGTGTGTGTAGTGTTATTATTAAATGTAAATTGAAGGCTCCAAATCCTCTGTAAAGTACTCTAAGTGGATCAAGCCCTTTGGATTTGTCTGAAGACTGCTGAGCAGAAGGCAACCTGCTGAGTGCTAATACTAAGCAATCATGCACATCTGCTCAGTACCTCCCATTGGGCACAGAGCAAATGCCAAGGGGATTAGCTGTCATTGCATACTTCACAAAAAGTGGGGGGATGGATAAAATCACACCTGTAGTTTAAAGGAAAACAAGAATTAAATTTCAAAATAATTTCAACGATTCACATGAGAACTAGATTGCCCCTGAATTCTTGAGACATAGTACATTCCTCCCAGTGAGCCAACAAAGAGCAGGGAATTAGGGCAAATATGTTGACCTTTAACATAAATAAGTCAAAAAAGGTTTGCTTCATTTTTTTCCCTACAAAATGTCCTTTTTTTCCTCCTCATTTTATCTCCCACCTGGGCTCAGAACTTGAAACTGTTGCCAGGTTGGAAAAGCTAAGTTTGAAGTATTTAAGAAAGTGAAGGCTCCCCTTGGCTGGGAGAGAAAGTGCTGCAGCCAACTCCTTTCCTGGGCTCCACATCCAAATCTTCCCACCCCAGCTTGCTTGTGTGTCACCATTCTTGAATTGGTGGCTGACACCTGACAGCCAGTCCCCAACCCCCAGTGGTTCTCAGTGGGCTGGGGCTGCTCCCCTGAGCCTGTGGAATCCTGGAGTCACTTGTGTCTGTCACAGTGATGGGGAGATGTCTGGCACCTAATGGCTGTGAGCCAGGAGACAATGTAAGACATCCCAACATGCCTCAGTCTCGCACAATGAAAACGTTGTGCCCCATCCGCCTTTCCAAAGTGTTCTTAGACATTTCTGTAAGTGAAAATCTGCTTCAAAACACTTGGGTGTAGAAGTGGACTGTTTCACACATATACCAATGTATTTTTGCAGGGTTTTTATGCACTCTGAATTTTCAGGAATGCAAGTACTGAATAACTAAGGGAAGACAGTACATACTTTGTTTTTGTTTTTGTTTAACCTTACCAAGCTTCACCCACCATTTGGCTAAACCACATCACTGAAGGCTATGACATATATATTATTAACATGCCTGTGTTGTCTGCATTCATGGTAACTATATTCTACATGTGAGAGTATCTGACCACTTCATTATGTTTTCTGGTATGTCCTGGCTTTTACAGATGGAAAAGTATATTTTAATATTAACCACATTCTTTGAATTTTCCTTTATATTACAGAAAATCATGATGTTGAGAGTTTAAAAAATGTGTACAAATTCCATTTGAGGAGAGTAAAGGGGCCATTAAAATTCTCACAATAAGAGGACATTGGTTAAGGGGATGATGGGATTAAGAAATGCTGATGAACCTGGCACAGATTCTGTGTACTATTGTGGGAAAGAATACCAGGCCAGGACACAGTGTAAATGAAATCACTTTGAAAACTGAAAGGATTTTAATATCTTCTTATAACTAAGTCCTATTGGTTCCATCTTCAAATTTTTCTTTAAAAAAAAAAAACCAAACAAATAAGTTACACATTATTAGAGGAAGAGAAATACCAATAGAGGGAAATACTGTAAATACCCAGGACATGATCTTTGATGATCACTTTCACCACTGATCCTTTGGTGATGAATGAGTGCATGTGCACACACACTAAGCTAGGTATCTTCCATTTTCTCCTCTAGAGCACCCTTCACTTCTCTGTTCTGCTGACTCCATTAGTGGCCTTTCTTGTATCAGAGTTCCAGTTGATTTTGTCCAATAAGGAGCACTGGGGGTTTCAGAAGTTCAGCGCATGGTAGGCCGACTGCATAGCTCTGGTGCAAAGTGAGGCAGAACATCATGGCAGAGGAAAGCTGAGCAGTTCATGATAGCCAGGAAGCACAGAGCAAAGTGTCTATTTCTGTCCCTTCTTCTGTATTCCCAGCCCCAACCCTGACCCAGGCTCTCAATTGATTTCATGGATTGATTTCCCACTTCTTCTAAAATCAACAACCCTTTATTTGCAGGCTCCATTGCCGCCTAGCCTTTGTGCAATATGAAAATGAGTATGACATAGGGTTCATCTTTATTTTCACATCTGTAACTTGTTTACATTGTCTCAGCCTCTGAGAATCTTCTTGATCTTTTCCATCCAAGTAAATTCTTCAAGATTTTAGTTCTGTTTCTACCTCCTTCCATTAAATTTCTAAATTATCTAAACCACATTAGTCAGGTATTCCTGTAAATAATTGTTACTGCTGCCCTTAACCAGATAATTTAGCATTTACTTAACTCGTGATTTTTTTTTCCATTTGTATCCCCAGTGCTTTGTCTTTTCTTTCTAAATTATCATAGGGACCATCTTTTCAATTTGCTTAGAATCTCAGAAAAGTCTTATATATGTAATAGGAACTTGGAGAATTCTCCTGGCTTATTACTTTTTCTTGTCTTTAACCAAGAAAATAGATTCAATTCTCAAACCAAGTAAATGGCACTAGGTAGTTAACTTACAAGTAAGTATTAAGCAGTAACTTCAATTCTGTATAGCATGTGATTTAAGACACAAAACAGTGTCTCAGGAAATATTATCCAGGGGGGTTGCTTGAAAAAATACATAAATAATAATAAGATAAAATTATTAGAGAAAACTTTCTAGCTCTATGAAAGCAAGAACTTTTCTGTCTTCTTTACTTCCTAAAACACTGTATAGTAACTATTAATAAATATATTAAAAGAATTAGTGAAGCAATTACAATAGCTAATGCTAAGTATATATTATATGTCAGAAGCATGTTAATGGCATACTTAGATTATCACACTTAATCCTTGCATAGTCCTTGAAGGTTAGGTTTATTACTATTATTATTTTTTGAATGTGGAAACTAAGGAAAAGAATTAGATAATCTCTCCAATACAAGAAATCTACCTAGTGGTATAGCCAGCCACCTGACTGCAGAGACTACATTTTTAATTGTTCTGCTACATAATCCTGAATGCTGCATCTTTACTGTAGTTTGAAAACGTACATTCTGATGATGAACAAGGAGTGAATCCTATGCAGCAGGGAGATAGTAGTGAGTTAATCCAGGAAGTGGCCAAGACCCCCAAACCACTGATAGGAGTTAGGAAGCAGTGCCCTGTGGGGAGAGATCTGGGATCTCTCTCTGTTCTGTGGTCCTACCACACAGGGGCAGGAAGCTAACCCATGCAAAGACTGCCAAACCTTTAATATCTACATGCACTCTTTAATATCTACAAAGCCTGCCCCATCCCTATCTCAGCCCAGTGAATTCTTATTTTGCCTCAAGCCTCCTTCTCCCAGTAGAAATTCTCTCATTCCTGATGATGGTCAGCATTAACACAAACCTGCTTGCACTGTCCGCCTCCCTGAGAATGTGGGTCCCATGCATTATTCATTATACCTCTGTCTTTATTCATTATAATCTTATTACCTGGAAAATATAGGCCCTCAATAAATATTTACTGAATGAATCTGAGGACAGGGGGAAATAAAAAGTGTCCCACAGGGTGTCGTATTTCAATAAGGCATTAGTAAATGAGCTGAATCTCAGGACAGAAAAAAAATTTAAAAAGAGATGCAGGTATCTCTTGCTAACAGGTGAGTGGCTCCTGCTGTCCTCCACAAACCCGGTGGCTAGGAGTAGGAGATGCACCTGGAATTGAAAATCCTGAAACACTGTGAAGAGTGGACATGGGCCACCTTAGACATCAAGGCCTTGCTGACAGCCCAAGGCAGATGGGCCTATGTCCCATGATATGGGAGTCACACTGAAAGGTCATCATAAATATCAGATGGAGAGAGAAATATGACGGGGGGCTGGGGCTTTAGGGTTTTTGCTTGAGTTTAAGGAAGACAGTTTGGCCCTGTCATCTGGCATTAAATTCAGTCTGTTTTACTGAATGTCTAAAAAGTGCCAAAGATAGAAAACTGCTTTGTGGTTGGAAAGGCAGCTAAGCATTTATTCATACTCATGAGCTGGCCAAGTTCATTTCCATATTGCTGAGTGCACGAATTGAAAGCACTTCCCTCCAGCACAGCTGTTTGCACAGTGTGCAGCTCCTAGGCACCTTTCAAATGCTGAATTCTCAGTTGCTGCCTTTGCAGTGATGTCAGAAATAGAAAATGATTTAAAATTTCATTCTTCTGCAGCTGAAAATGTTGGGAGAGAAGTTTGTGGCTGCCTCTATCTGGCCTGACTAGAGAGTGGGCTGTTCCAATCGCTTGATCTGTTAGGTTTTTAAAAATCACAAGGCCATACTCAGTATTAAATCACATAGAGCCTAATTTAATCTGTTTTGATCGACTTCAAAGGCATTTGTGATCTTGTAAAGCCTATCAAGAAAGAATAAAAATCATAAATAGTCCCTTTTGTGATTATACTATGGACATATGGAAATACTTGTCGATAGATTATCAATTAATAGAACTCTGATGTCAGACCAAGTCTGTACTTAGATTTCAAACACTGAAAGATGGTGGTGTTGCCTATGAAATGCTTTTTTCTCAAGATGTTTTGACCACCAGCAGGCCTGATAGTATTAGCAATTGAAGAAGAAGAAGAAGAAGAAGAAGAAAAAGAAGAAGAAGAAGAAGCAGCAGCAGCAGCAACAACAACAACTTCATGAAGGGGAGGGGTGGTGTATGAGATGAACTTCAGTGCTTCTCAAATTGCAATATGCACCTAAATACCTGGACATCACATGCACATTTCCAATCAGAGGTGTGGGGAAGGGTGCTGAGGTTCTGCAACTGCTCCTGGATCCAAAGCCCACTGAAAGTAACCACATTCCAGAAGATCAGACTGTCTTGAAGAATTGGGATCTGACTTAGACTCCAAGGATAAAACCAGGACTAATGGGTGGGAGATATAAGGTCCTGAATTCCAGCTCTGCATAAGAGACTGACTATCTGATTACATTAGCTAATATGTCAAATAGCAGCATTAGCTTCAGTGTAGTAAGCTCAGGTACAATCTCTGATTTTAGGATCTAAGTGAGAAGATTCAAGAAAAGAAGAGACTGAACAATGAAGAGCCTGCTCAGATTTTGAAGGCCATGTGGGAAAGAGCAGCCACCATGTGCCAGGAGTTACTGTCCTTCCTCTCCCTTGTGCACAGAGATGTGGTTCCCTATACACACACACCAGAGCTGGGGAAACAAATATCCAGACGGCACAGGCCCCAAAGTGTTTCCAGTGTTCTTTCTTAATCAGTCACACCCCACAAACACTACTGCCTTAATTACTTATGTAATAGGAGAATATGCACTTGGTCTTTGGGGAAAATCTTGAGAAAGCACAGGAACGAGGAGAAGAAAAGAAGTCATTGCCAGATATCATTGACATGGATAATGACAATGGGGGGAAAAAACATGTGAGCTGCCAGGTCTCATGGAGTGCCACCTGAACTCCTTCCTATCCAGGGTTTCCAAATAAAAGAAAAAGGGCTTACTGCAACTGTTTTGATCATAGATGGTTTTATAATTAAAATAGTATTTATTTTAAAAAATTATCACACACACAATGACTATTTCTACCCTGTTGATGACTCTCACTCAGCATTTATGACTGTAATTACATTGGTATATTTTTAGGTTTCTCAGATATATCTGGAGGTTATTCAATTGTTAAATATTCCCCTAATGGTATCCAGCCCTTTAAGGCTATGAATAGCCTCTTCTATGCACTTTCTCCATCACTGGGTCCTCTGAAGAGCAGTAGCTTCTACTAAAGATGGAGACATCCAAACCATAAATTCCACTCCATACCTGGTAGCCATATAGTCCACTAGCGTGGTGATGGGGTCTCTGTAGTTGTGATTATGAGAGTGATGATAGTATTAAAAATAATGACTACTATTTATTAAACATTTTCTATGTGCCTCTGTGGTAATTATATAACCTGAGAGTATTATTATTCCCATTTTACAAATGAGAACACTGAAGTTCCAAAGTAGCTTGTACAAGATTACTAATTATTAAGTGGTAGAAACCATCTGTGGACAGGGTCTAGACCACACAGAGAACCTCTCAGACAAACGTCCACTCTGGATAGATAGATCACCTAGAAGTACATGGACATGGTAGAGTCCCTCTAGGGGCATCTGCCCACCTCAGTCCCACCCAGCACAACTCTCTCTCTCTCCCCAGTGGAAGAAATCTGACTCTCAATAAGATGATGATGACAGGAAAATGCTGTCTACCACTGGACTCAAGGGTCTCTTCTGGATTGTTTTTTGCTTCAAGGCATACTATAATGATTGCCTCTGCCCCCCACCATAGAGTTACAGAATACTTGTTTTGAACCTCAGAGTTTGAAAGAGATATGTAACTCATCTATCCAGATTTTTTCATTTTAGAAATGAGTAAATCTAAGCAAAATGATTTGCTTTGGACCACAAAATTAGGCGAGGGGCTTCTGAGAGCCAGAATTCCAAGGCTTCCGATTCCAACTCAACACCCCTCCTGGATCCCTAAGACTGACTTCTTTCCACAGGGGCACCTACCTGTGCAGGAAAGTCTGGGCCAATGCACCACACCTGGGTGTGTGCCACATGAGGACAGGGACTTGCCAATCCCAATACCTGTGTGAATGTGTCAGGGGCCAGAGGGGAGAAGGAGGGGATATTTTTGCTTTTTATATCTTCCAGCACTGTTTTAATATTTTACCTTTAATGCCTTTTATTTTAAAAAGTAGAATCTTTTAGTGGCACACTGGAGGGCCCTGCCCTTTGGTGTTTGAGCACTGGAGCAAAATACAGACTTTGTACTGTGATAAAACACTTTCACACTCCACTTACGGGGCTCTTAGAACCAAGAAAACTCACTCCCTCGGTGGATGGTACCAGCTGATAACAGTGTGTGCTCAAAACTACTTTTCCAGAGCTGAAATTTACAATCAAAGTAGGCACACATGCTGCATGATAATGCACATATGATTAGGTGATTTGTTTTTACAGAACTCTGAAATAACTGGTTCTCATAATGAGAACTTAGTGACAGGTTAAGATCTAGCAAAATCTTATAAATCAAAGAAGGAATGATTTTAGCATTAGGTCGGGTACAGTCCAGATTGTAACTGGCTTCTCCTTAAGGGGGAAGTCCCTACTTGAAGGTCTAAAGCTCAGCATAGAGACACAAAGATGTAAACCCAGTTGCCAAAGAAGCTAGTAAATGTTAAAAATAAAAAGACATCCCAAGTTGAAATTTGTGAGTTCCAAATGGGAGATTCAAACAAAGCTGGTGCTAGAACTCAGGAGGGCACAATTCTCAAGGCTATGTCCCCCTTAGCTAGGACTAAGGGCTCAAGCTGGGACTCAGAAAGACTGACACAGAGTGAGAAGTAGAGTGTGTCCAATTCCTGAGGCTACCCTGACAAAAGACCACAAACCTGATGGTTTAAAACAACAGCAGTTTATTATTAGTCTAGAGGCCAAAAATCCTACAACAAGGTATTGCAGAACTATGATCCTTTTCAGGATCTGGGGAGATTTGTTCCCTTGACTCTTGCAATTTCTGGTGGCTCTTGGCATTCTGTGGTGTACCTTGGCCTTTAGCTGGTACTCCAGATGACCTCTGCCTCTGACATCTTCATACCACCTTCTCCTCTGTGTTCATTTCCTCCTGTGCATATTTCTTACAAGACTTATCAATAAGGCCACCTGGATAATTCAGAATCCTCGAGATCCATAAGTTAGTTACACCTGCAAAGGCCCTTGGATTCTGGGAATGAATATGTGGGTGGACCTTCTGGTGGATACCTTTCAGCTCACTTCGGGCAAGAGAGAACATGAGGCAGAGATATGACAGGAATGTGACTCTCTTTAGCTTGTGTACAAGTGCAGAGGGAAATAGCTGGACTTAGTGGTCAGGCGAGGGTGTAGGCCTTAGCGGGATGTCGATAATTCTAGGGATCTTGTGTTTGGCCTCTGTCCTATTTACACTGTCACTTCTGGGTTGCTAGCATTTTAGTATTATCAAATCACTACAGTGAACTTTCCCTTCCCCAGGAAAGAACTGTTGAGTCAGTTCAGCTCACATTTGCCCACAGCTGCTCAAGAGCATTCCAGTAACCGCACAGCTGGTAAGTCACACTGCCCACCAAAACATCTGGATCAGGATCCTTCCTTCCTGCATCCTGCACCATGGCCACTGCCAACCATGAACAGGTATGTTCATTTTCTTGAAGCACCTAATGTAGTTTTTATCAAAGTAATATTTTTAAAATGCACCCAAATATATATTTGCAGCTTGTTATTCTAGAACTGCAGAATAGTACAGACAGTGCGGCAGCTTCCAGAGGTATTTTAGAAGTTCATTTCTCCTGCTCTTCCAAGCGGGAATGGAGCTGACAGTCGGTTGTTTGTGGACTTGGGAAAGAACAAAGACACCCTGACAACTCAAATATGTCACTTCAGCTGATGCTTTAACCTCTTCCAATGTCAAATGTTGCTTCTTTATAAAACTTAATGTGGAAATACATTGAGAAGTGAGCCTTATTTCTTTGCCCTTCCTCCCTCTAGGGTACAATGTTACAACCAGAGGAATAGAGAAAAGGTCGGCAGTCAGGAGTAAAAAGCCCATAAAAGGAGAAATGGGAAAACTAAGACAGAAGTATGTAGTTAATTCTTCTCTGATGGGTCCACCAGAAAAATCTCCAGGCAATAGGAAGCCACAGACTGCTCCACTCATTCATGTTAGTCTTGACCCTGCATTCAAAGAGGTGCTGGCTGATGGAGTCTTGTCTAAATGCTTATTTATATAAGGAACAAGGAACTGAAATTAGCTTCTGAAGAAGCTTTCTAAGCTCTTAAAAAGCAAAAACAAAAACAAACAAAAAACAATCCAGTGACCACCAATAGGACAGTAGCTTGGTTCCCCACCACTTATCAGTCATGTGACTCTGAACACATCAGTTCCTATCTCTGAGCCATATTTTCTTTCCATGGTATAGAAAACAATGCAGCCTGGTTGGGTTGATTTAACACTCTGAAGGATGGTGTGAAAGGATCTGAGGAGCTGTAAAAATGCAATCAGATGGTTTTAACTTTTAGTGTCCCTTGCAGACTCTTCCTCTCAGTGCAGCCTGGACACAGGCCAAATTGCCTCTGCAGGTGCCACCCACCTCACAGCCAGAGGAGGCAACAAGGAAGCAGTCACCTGCAGGGCTGTTTGAGGACTCCCCTGATGGAGGGTGAATAGTTTGTCACACACTTCCATAGACTTCCTACATGTAGACCCTGTTCTAACTAAGCAATATGCACAAACTTACATGGAAGCAAAGCACGGAAGGGGTATGTAATCTGCTCAAGGACAACCATCTTATAAACAGCCAAGGATTGAATTCACATTGGCTGGCTCCAGAAGTCATGCTTGCTGTCTTCATCTTCCATGACCTTCAACTGTAGTGTGAACATGGTTTGTCCCCTCTGAAGCTCTGGTTAACATTTGATTGTCATTATGGCAGTGTAGGGAAATGGGCCTTTAAAAGGTGATTAGGTCCTTAAGAGGGATTAATGTCTTTTGCTTCAGGAGTGAGTTCTCTCTTCCAAGCCCTGGATTAGTCACCTAAAGTGGGTTGTTACAAAGCAAGGCTGCCCCTTATGTTCCCTCTTCACTTTCTGCCATGAGTTAAAACAGGACAAGATCCTCATGAGAAGATGAGCACGTGCCAGCACCATGCTCCTAGACTTCCCAGTCTCCAGAACCAAAAGCCAAAATAAATTAATAATTAAATAAATCACCCAGTCTCAGGAATTTTGTTATAGCAACAGTCAATGAACTTAGACACCATCTTAGGACAAAGTGACAGTGATTCAGTTCATACTTAACAAAAGAAAGATGGTAAATTTCAGTATTTCCAAAGACATGATGAACTAAAAGGAAATCAATGGGACTAAGCATTTTTCAATTGACAGCTGAAAATATAAACACCTGAACATTACAGCTTTAATGCACTTTTCAAAACTTGGCAAATTCTCCCCCTTTCGACTCACCTGCCTTATGGATTCTGGCACTGAGCCTGGACTGGGTATGCTCTGCAGAGTGCAGCATAATTTAATTGCCTGCATAAGTAAATTTCCATCAGGTGACCCAGGGAGAGCTCAAATGCAACCTTCAGTTAGCCTAGGGAAAGCAGGGTGACAAGAGCGAACTACAGAACTTGTACAGAGACTTACCTAGCAAATCCCCTGAAATGGTAAGTGAAGCAGCTGTCAACTATGTTGGCAGGATTTACTTTCTGGTTTCTGATTTTCATGCCAAATGCTAACAAAACATAAAAAGAATGGTGCTCTCTTTACAACCCACAGTCTTTGAAATCAGAGCTGATTTCTTATTTGTAAAGATTTGTGCAGCTGCCCTGCCCTTTATAACTTCACATCTTCCTGCTCAGGGCCTTTTAATAGGTTCTGTCCAGATAATAGTTGAAGAAATAAAGCCCAGGGCTCTAGAACTCTTTCAGTATAGACCAACCATATTTGTTCATCTTTATGGAGCCTAATCTGGCTTCTGAAATGTGTTACTTTGAAAGTTCTAGGAAGGAAATGTAAGGAGGCAGGGGGAAAGAGACAAAAGGAAACTGCAATTACTCATATTGTATAGGTCCTTAAATAGCAATTCTTCCCACTCAGGTATCCCATAACCCACTTCCTATATCTACAGAGCTTCATGAATAGTAGTCTTTCTACCTAGCAACTGCATGCTGATTCATTCATTAACTTAACCCACAACTACTGAATGTCTCCTCTGTGCTAGCCTAGGTACTTTCATTTAGTTCTTTTTCTCCTTCAAGAAGCAAGATCCTTTAACATAGATATATGGATAGCACAATAGACATACATAAATGCATAGCACCTTTACATTATATGTGAAAAGATCTGGGGTAGGTACAAAGGACAAGTTCAAGTTCAATTCCAGAAAAGAAAGGACAAGGGAAAGTTTGGCTAACCCTGATCATTACCTGGCTGTGCTGGGTGAGAATTTAAGAAAAATTATTTAAAAAGAAAAACCTTTCATGCACATGATGTTTTAAGTTTGGGCATGTAGTGTACCTTCTTAACTTCCACCTCCATTCCAAACACAGTGAAAATATATATAAAGTTACAAGCACCTGGGGATCTTCCATGTTTGTATGATAAAAAACTAGACTACATATCTTCAAAGAAAATGTGATTTGTACCCACACACACACAATCACATAGAGAGTTTATTACTGAGCCTTAAAAAAGAAGGAAATCTTGTCATTTGTGACAACATGGATGAACTTGGGGAACATTATCTGAAGAGAAATAAGCCAGGTACAGAAAAACAAATACTGCAAGATCTCACTTATAATGTGGAATTTAAACAAGTTGAACTCAGAGAGTCAGACAGTAGGGTGATGTTCCCAGGAACCAGGGGCTGGAAAAATGGGGAGATGGCCAAAAGGTTCAAAGTTCCAGTTAAACAGCAAGAATAAATTCTGGAGATTTACTCTACATCATAGTTCCTGTAGATAATAACACTGTGTTCTATGCACTTATCCCTGCAGATTCTGCATCTCTGGCTTCAACAAACGACAGACTGAAAATATTTGAAAAGAAAAATTGTCTGAAAACACACAGACGTTTTTCTTGTCTTCATTCCCTAAACAATACAGCCTAGCAACTGTTTATACAGAACTTATATCACACTAGATATTATAAGTAATTAGAGATGATTTAAAGTACCCAAGAAGATGTGCTCAAGCTATAAGCAAATATTATGCCATTTTATACCAGGGGCTTGAGCAGCCTCAGATTTTGGTATCTGTGGGGTTTTGGAATCAATACTCCTGTGGATACTAACTGTATTTGAAATTTGCTATGAGAGTAGATCTTCAACGTCCTTACCTCAGACACACACAAATAAAACTATGTGAGGTGATGGATACATTAATTAGCTTGACTATGTTGTCATTTCACAAGTTATACACATATCAAAACAACATGCATACACTGTAAATATACACAATTTTTATTTGTCAATTATACTTTAATAAAACTGGAAGGAAAAGATCATGACAAAATAGTTAAACATCTCCATGAAGTAGAAAACAAATAGAAATGTAGTAGGCAGGGGTATTCGATAGCTTATTTCTGTGGACCAACAGGGCTAAAAATGTCCCCAGGAAAAGGTTCAGACTCACCACCAGAATTCAATGAAGAGGGAAGCCCCTCACCACAGTGAAAGAGGGCTTTAAAACTCTGCTTGCCCAGGGAGGTGGGAGGAGGCAGATAGTCTCTCAACCAGACCTGGGCCACGCTGACTACTGGCCTGGTGTTTGACCTTGAATAGTCCATCACCACCGTGGAAGAGCAAGCCCTGGCTGCAAGCATAAGACTGGGTTCTGGACCAAGGTTCTTGCAGGTAGGATACAGGCAACATCAAATCCCTAAATGGGTCAGGGTGAGTGCATTGAAAGAAGCCATAGGAAACAAACATAAGATAAGGCTCTCACAGTAATTCCAAAGCACATAAGAAAAACTAACACCACAAACCACGGCCAATAAAAATCAACATCAGACGAATCCCCTTCAGCCGAAAGGAAAAGAGCACCCTGGAAATGACTTTACACTGGCGTTTTAAAACCTAGGAGGAAGTTGTACAGATAATATTCAGCTATGTTTTAACACTCCTCAAATTAAATTTCTTACTATGGAAATTTTGAATTTTTACACATATAACTTGTACTTTCCAGTGACGTGGCTGGAAACACAGTGTCATCACCATATTTAACAACCAAAAGACCACCAGCTTCGGCTGTGTTCACTCAGAGTGGTAGCGAGAACTTGTGAGGTCCCTGTACCCTGCGACAGGCTGAAGGACAATCAGAATCTCAACCCAGCCCTAGGTGGAATTGACATGGTCTGCCAAGGTGCCCATGTAGGGGAAAACTCAAGTCTATCCTGGGCCAGAACACTCTTCATTAACAGAGGCTAGGACAGCAGATGGCCCAAGTAAATGGCTCCTAAAAATTAAACATGAGCATTATAACTAAATTCAGACTAAAGAGGAATTAAACATTAAATTCTCTACCTTCTCTGCCACACACGAAATATAAGTGTTTACATTTATATTGCAATATCACATTCATATTAAAGTGGGAGATCTTAAATATAGAAGATGACCATTGGATGAATCATTGACCAAACCTTCAAAATCAGAAAAAAGTTGAGTCATCAAGCATACCTCTTTTTACCCTTTGTGATATATTTTTTACCCTTTATGATATAACCTCAAAAAAAAAAAAACAAAAGAAAGAAATATGAAAACCAAATTGCTTTCAAACACACTGAAAAAAGTTCCAGTAGTATCGAGCCTAAGAATGTCATGGAAGGGCTCCAACTCCTCTGGTATTATCAGCACCTGCTACTTCTCTCCCTTTATCAAAGGACACAATAGATGCTACTAGGAGTAAAGGGAATGGGGTGGATAAGGGAAATCACACATTCTGCTCTAATCCCAACCAGAATTTTGGCTCAGGGAGAGAAAAACCCTGTGGAAGTTGGCAAAGCAGGTAAGCATAGTTAGTTTCATGAAAATTGAACTCCAGAGAGCCCTGGGGCATTAGCCAGTGACTAAATTTAGTCTTTTTTTCAAACACAGACAAATTTACCAAAATGCTCTTCTAAATCCCTCAAAGGAGATCTTGGAGGGCTCCCCAGTGTCAAGTCCATAGCAAACTCTAATTTGCTTAGAATCAGGGATTCGTGGGTAGCAAGTCCCCTGTCCCAGGCAATGTTCAAATGGAAAGACCCATGCTGATGTGACATAAAAGTATGGACGTGCCTGAGGTGGGAGGCTGTTCAATTGTAGCTTTTAAGTCTGGAAGTGAGCATGCTTGGCGAATTGTTAGGCCAGAATTTCCCATGGGGCAAAAGCAATGCCAACAGAGCCAGAGCACTAAAAAGGCTCGGAGACTCCTCAGGTTGTAAATCCAGCATTTTGGCAGCCTCCTCTCTCTCTATGTATGTGAAGGAGAAAGACTCATATGATTAATGTGCATTTGCTGCCTTTGATCAAAAACCAGCAGATCTTGCCAGCAGATATTTATTAGAAAGAAAACCAAGAAACATCATAAGAATTACCTGACAGTTATTTAGGGGTTAATTATTCAGTCCTCTGTTTTTGTGTGTTCTTTCTCCTACTTAATTCCTTTTGACCATTTTTTTTTTCTGTTGATTAGGTTCCCTCAACTCACTAGTAAAGTAAATCAAATGAGTCTTAGAGTTATCGTGGGCAGTCTGTGGTTACAAGCTGTCATAAAAGGTTTGGTGAGGGGAAGGAAGTGGGGGGTGGATATTAAAATTACTGGAAAAGTGATTATTGTTTATCTTGGTTAGCAGGGTATACAGTGGGGCTCTGGGGCCCAACACAACCTTGGTTTTTCATGTGCTCTTTACTAGCTGTGTGTCCCTGGGCAAGTAACCTGGTCTGAGTCAGCTTCCTCATGGGACAAATGAGAATATTAATACTTACATTGGTGGGCAGTTGTAAAGATTGAATAAAATAATACAAAGAGCCGAGGAGAGTTCTTTCCACCAGCTAGGCACACAAGCTTAATGATTCAAGTTGTGTAGAATTTACTCTCCTCACACAGTGAACAAGAAAACAAATATTCCTAAACTGAGAAAAGGATTTCCCAAGCAAATGTACACATTTTAACACATTAAACTTCCTGGTGATTTAAATGTGCAAGAGTCAAACTTTACCTGTCGACTTCCCTGCTTGGAGGAGCAGCTACTTGTGCTCCTTGAAGGTGAGACCAATTTCTGGGACACACCAAGGTTCTTTTCATCACTCATTGTCAGTCACTTGGGCTCAATGCAATCAAAATGCCATCAGAAGACAGAGGAGTTGAGAGGTTGGAGGTCCCACACAGGTAGATAGGTCAGCTCTTATCCAGTATGTTCAAAAAGCATTTTTAGATGGCCCAGAGGAAATCCCTAAAACCAAAAGAAAAGCAATTAGAGAGAAGTCAGAGACCTAAATGTCTTCTCTAATAAATCATGTAAGTGTCTTCATATTACACATTACAAAGCCTTGATGCTTAGGTACAGGCTATCAAGGAAAAATGTTTCACACTTTCCTCTTATTGGTAATTTTGTATAGGTGGTTCTTCATGTAGTTCTGTAAGACGACAGGCTTAAGAAGGTTAATATGGAAATTTGAGACACATACAAAATCAGTATCATAAAAAATCCCAAGCCACAATGAGACATCACTTCACATCTACTATGATAGCTATAATTTTAAAAAGAAAGATAAAAACCAGTGTTGGGAAGGGTGTGGCGAAATTGGAACTCTTAGGTATTGCTGGTGGGGACAGAAATTGGTACATCTATAGCAAAAAATAGTTTGGTGGTTACTTAAAAATGTAAACATAGAATTATCATATGATCCAGAAAGTCCATGTCTAGGTATGTATCCAAAAAACCTCAAAACAGGAATTCAAACAAAAACTTGTAGACTACTTCTCATGGCCACGTTATTCACAATAGCCAAATGTGGAAATGATCCAAACGTACATCAAATGATGAATGAGGAACTAAATCTGGGAAAGTCATACAATGTAAAATTATTCAGATATTGAAAGGATACACATTCTAACTCAGGTGAACCTTGAAACACCATGCTCAATGAAACAAGCCTGACACAAAAGACTACATATTACATGTTTCTATTTATATGACATATCCAGAGTCAGCAATCTGTAGAGACAGGGTGATTAGTGGTCACATGGATGTATGTGGGGGGGTGTGATGACGGCTTACTGGAGTTTCCTTTGGGGATGATGAAAATGTTCTTGAAATACATAGTTGTGGCAGGTGAACAATATTGTAATAGTACTAAGTGTCACTAAATTATACCCTTGAAAGTTGTTGAAAAGATGAATTTAACATTGGGCACATGAAACTACAATTTTAAAAAATCCCTGTGTTTTCAGAGAAAAACCCACATAAATACAGTTATCTTATATTAGACAAAGGCATCAAAAACATACATTGGAGAAAAGATAGCCTCTTCAACAAATGGTTCTGGGACAACTGGAAATCCATATGCAACAAAATGAAATTAAGCCCCTATCTCTAACCTTGCACAAAACTCAAAGTGGATCAAAGACCTACAAATCAAACCAGAGACACTACCCAAATCTCCATCATGTCAGATTAGGTCCCCCACTTAAGACTCCTATAGCGCAAGAATTAAAATCAAGAATCAATAAATGGGATGGATCCAAACCAAAAAGCTTCTTCTCAGCAAAAGAAACAATCAGTGAAGTGAATAGAGAGTCTACAGAATGGGAGCAAGTTTTTATCACATGCACATCAGATAGAGCACTAATCTCTAGGATATGTAAAGAACTCAAAAATCTTAACACCAAGAAAACAAATAACCCAATCAATAAATGGGCCAAGGACCTAAACAGACACTTCTCAGAAGATGATATACAATCAATCAACAAATATATGAAAAAATATTCAATATCTTTAGCAATTAGAGAAATGCAAATCAAAACTACTCTAAAATTTCATCTCACTCCAGTCAGAATGACAGCTATTTAAGAATACAAACAACAAGAAGTGTTGGTGAGGATGTGGGGAAAAAGATTCACTCATACATTGCTGGTGGGACTGCAAATTGGTGCAGCTAATATGGAAAGCAATATGGATATTCCTTGGAAAACTGGGAATGGAACCACCATTTGACCCAGCTATCCCACTCCTCAGTTTATACTCAAAAGACTTAAAAACAGCATACTACAGGGACACAACCACATCAATGTTTATAGCAGCACAATTCACAATAAATAAATTGTGGAACCAAACCTAGATACCCTTCAGTAGATGAATGGATAAAGAAAATGTGTATATATACACAATGAAATATTACTCAGCATTAAAAGAGAATAAAATCATGGAATTGACAGGTAAATAGATGGAGTTGGAGAATATAATGCAAAGTGAAGTAAGCCAATCCCAAAAAACCAAATACCGAATGTTTTCTCTGATATAAAGATGCCGATTAATAATGGAGATGGGGGGCAGAGCATGGAGGAATACACAAACTTCAGATAGCGCAAAGGGAATGGAGGGGAAGGGAGGGGGCATGGAGGTAGGAAAGATGGTGGAATGAGATGGACATCTTTACCCTAAGTACATGTATGAACACATGAATGGTGTGACTCTTTGTGTTCAACCAGAGACATGAAAAATTGTGCTCTATTTGTGCAATATGAATCGAATTGCAATCTGATGTCATATATAACAAATTAGAATAAATAAAATAAAAAAATTTAAAACAACAAGCAAGAACATTTAAAAAAAATTTTTTTGAAACAAAACAAAATCCCTGTGCTTTGGAGATATGTTCTCCCAAAGGCTTTTCTTCTAGAAAAAAAATCTGTAACATGATATAACAAAAACTGTGGGGATAAGCAGAAATTTCCACATCTATTAGCATATCAATAATTAAAAGAATGACTATTGACTCCATACAACCTACTGCCAAGCACTACATTAAGGACTCCCACAAATGCTGTTTCATTTAACCAACAGGCTGATGGGAGAATATTATCTCTATATGGAGAAGACAATTGAGTCTCTGTGAAATTGTCATCTGCCCAATCACACAGCTGGCTAGAGGCTGAATCAGGGCACTATCCTAGTTCTTTAACCATGGTCCTGGAAACTGGCAAGCCCCAAATTAGCCAGGTATGGTGATAACAGCTGTTACCCCATCTTGGAGACCTGGAAGCTGGGGAGAAAAATATAGGAGGGAGAATATCATGAGCCAGAGGCAACCCCCCCACCCCTGCCTAATTCCTTTCTATAGCACAATACTAACCTCCCAGATGGCAACCTGGGGTGGCAAAGGCAGTGACCAGGAAGGACAGGGAATACCCCTTACAAGTGGTCACCTGGGCCACTACCTGCCACCTCTGCAGATCTCAGAGTCTTATCTGATGGAGGCCTTCTCGGTTATCAGAGAGGGGAAACCCCAGAATTACCACCTCCATCCACAATGTAAGGGTTAAGGGTAACTAATATATTTAGTTTTGGCTTCAGAAGGCCAGGGATATTTATTTAACACACTAAGTTCCAGTAAGTTCTACAACTTTCCCATGCATATTAATAATGCTAAAAGAAATTTATTTAATCCATCCAGTTACTGTGTTCACTGAGTGTAATTTTAAAAGAAGAGCCAGGGGCAGTGGTGCAGCCTGTAATCCCAACAGTTTGGAAGGCTGAGGCAGGAGGATCGCAAGTTCAAAGCCAGCCTCAGCAACTTATTGAGGCCCTATGCAACATAGTGAGACCCTGCCTCAAAAAAATAAAAAGGGCTGGAGATATAGCTTAGTGGTTGATCACCCTGGGTTCAATCGCCAGTACCTAAATAAATAATATCAAATAACTGTCCAGGAACCGGCTAGTTAGATACCAAACTTTTGGTTAATTATTAAATACTAAAATCCCTATGCCTTCTCTGATATTTAGATCTTTAAAAATGAGTATGTTAAAGCCATAAGCTCAAACCAAAACAATGAGGAGAAATATCTAAATCTCAGAAAGAAAATTAAGGTACCTATAGCCATAGAAGTCCACTGCCATCTAACTCTCTCCAACAAACACCCCGTCAAACCTCCACCCCCACAATCTGTATCTATTACATGTTGGATCCAATCATAAATAAGAATAAAAGCAGCAAAGTAACGTCAGTCTCTCCATAAAGCAAGCTTTACTTATGAGAACATCACTAAGGGTACCTGAATTAGGAGCAAATTAATCTAGTTTAAAACTGATAAAAGAAGCTTCAAAGATATATTAATTTAATAACAGTGTTGGCTGCTGCTGTTGCAAGGAAGAGAAAAAACTTGAGAGAAACCATGAATGACTGAGAATGTGAGTGTGTGTGTGTGTGTGTATGTCTGCCACCATTGCTACAACATATACAAGGTGGATGAGGATTTCTGTTTGTGTGGGCAGGTTTTTTGTTTTGTTTTCTTTGCAGCTGAAGCTCTGATAAGGAAGAGTATGGGGCAAGAAGAGTGTGTGAATTATGAAACAGGGTGAGAGAACTGAGCAGTGAAGCGAAAGTCACAGGTATTCTGAAACTGTGCCAAAGCAGAAACAGCACAACTGCCACCCCCAAACCCTCCCTTAGAGGCAACTGATAAAAAGGGTCTTCTTTATCTCTTGGCCTTGCCAACTTCAGAGAGAATAACTACAAGGTTGTGCACAGGCCAAACTGGTACTCATCCAAGTTGGCATTTAGGGTTAAGGCCTCTGCCAGCACTGCAGCCTCCCTCTCCTCCTCCAGGGAAGCTCTTCCCATATCCATCTCCAGGGCAGAGCCCTGTATTATTGCCCAGGAAAATGCATCTATTTCAACCCCCAAATCTTTCTGCTAGTCTCATCATCAGAAATTTAGTTAAAATGGCCACATGAGGCCATTTTAAAGGGCAAAAGAAGTTGAGTGCCAGGAAAAGGTTACAATTAAATGGGGCAGAATAAAGAATGAGGGCAGCAGTAGCCCAAGTATGAGGTATCCCAGGCACCAAGGTGGCCACTAGGACACAGGCAGCCATTGAATCCACCATAGCAGACTTTGAAGGACAAAGGACTTGGCGGGAGTCCTCAAAAGAAGGGGTGTCTTCTATTCCAAGTAGCCATCTTCACTGTGCTAACCTAGAAAAATGATGATGACAACATTTCTTCAGAGGAGTGTGGGGACAGGATCCCAGGCCACTGATTCAGGGATCTAAGATGATGAGGTGAGTGCTTATGAAAGAGTGTGTGGTTCTCATCCCTGCCCAGTGACCCTTCAATGGCAAACCTCTAATTCAAGGAGTTTGCTGGTTTGAACAAAATAGAATAGCTTCCCTGCTCACAGACTGTGAATAACTTCAGGATGATAATTTATTTCCACCAGTCTTCTGAGGTATAACTTTGATATGGTAAAGTGCACAGCTCTTAAGTGCACATACATTTATGTACATTTTCAAGTGCATGACTACCTTCCTTCCAAATCAAATATATATATTTAAAAAAAAATCATTTACAGCTTCTCCAGACAGTTCCTGGACCAGCTGGGCTTTGCCCAGTAAATGTCTCCTGCAAGTCCTTGTTAATGTGCCTGGAGGGACTGAAAAGGTTTTATGGCTGCTTTTGTGCAATCTGTCTATTACAAGTATTTGATGTGTGGTGGAATTGAGTTTGGAGTCTTGCTTTTATGCCAACACAACACCAGGTTCAAGAGTAGAAGACTTATAACTATCCCTTTCCTCTAAATCTAGGAGGCTACCATGCCCAGTGTGAAAAACCAGAAGCACTTAGGCCAAGGCAAAATCCAGAGATGAACTGGGTCCTTTCTACCATTGACACCTTCACCTGTGGTAAGTGATGGGCCAGGCCCTGGTGAAACTTGGTGTTTCAGTTAAAAGACAATAGGCACAGACTTTCAAAGATCTACCATCCTGGGGCTCCCATTAGGGAAAGAGAATGGATTTCTATTTTTTAAAAAAATGGATATTGGTATTAGTTCTTTAAAGGTCTTGTAGAACTCGGCTGTGTATCCATCTGGTCCTGGGCTTTTCTTGGTATTTTTTCAAAGAACCAACTTTTTGTTCTGTTAATTTTTTCAATCGTTTCTTTTGTTTCAAGATTTTAGCTCTGATTTTAATTATTTCCTGTCTTCTGCTTTTGGTGTAGATTTGTTATTATTTTTCTAGGGCTTTGAGATGTAATGTTAGGTCATTTATTTGTTGACTTTTTCTTCCTTTAAGGAATGAACTCCATGCAATGAACTTTCCTAATACCAATACTCTTCAATTTATTTCAAGAAATAGAAAAAGAGGCAGCACTTCCGTCATGTTGGATTAGGCCCCAACTTCCTTAATGAGACTTCTATAGTGCAAGAATTAAAATCAAGAATCAATAAATGGGATGGATTCAAACTAAAAAGCCTCTTCTCAGCAAAAGAAATAATCAGTGAGGTGAACAGAGAGCCTACATCTTGGGAGCAAATTTTTACCTCTCAAACATCAGATAAAACACTAATCTCTAGGATATGTAAAGAACTCAAAAATCTTAACACCAAGAAAACAAACAACCCAATCAATAACTGGGCCAAGGACCTAAACACACTTCTCAGAAGATGATATATAATCAATCAGCAAATATATGAAAAAATGTTCAATATCTCTAGCAATTAGGGAAATGCAAATCAAAACCACTCTAAGATTTCATCTCACTCCAGTCAGAATGGCAGCTATTATGAATACAAAGAACAATAAGTGTTGGTGTGGATGTGGGGAAAAGGCACACTCATACACTGCTGGTGGGACTGCAAATTGGTGCAGCCCATAAATCCCCAAGGATTTAAAAACAGTATACTACAGGCACATAGCCACATCAAGGTTTATAGGAGCACAATTCACAAGAGCTAAATTGTGAAACCAACCTAGATGCCCTTCGGTAGATGAATGGATAAAAAAAATGTGGTATTTATATACAATGGAATATTACTCAGCAATAAAAGAGAATAAAATCATGGCATTTTCAGGTAAATGGATGGAGTTGGAGAAGATAATGCTAAGTGAAGTTAGCCAATCCCCCAAAACCAAATGCCGAATGTTTTCTCTGATATAAGGAGGCTGATTCATAGTGGGGTAGGGAGCAGGAGCATGGGAGGAATAGGCGAATTCTAGATAGGAGAGAGGGGTGGGAGGGGAAGGGAGGGGACATGGGGTTAGAAATGATGGTAGAATGTGATGGTCATGATTATCCAAAGTACATGTATGAAGACACGAATTGGTGTGAATTTACTTTGTATGCAACCAGAGATATAAAAAATTGTACTCTATATGTGTAATATGAATTGTAATGCATTCTGCTGTCATGTATAAATTTAAAAAAAATAATAAAAAAGATATAAAAATGGGGAAGAAAAAATGGCAATCAATGTATGGCACAGGTTGATTTTTAAGATTTTTTTTGTGATGAATGAAAAACATTTTATTCTGTTCAAAATAGACATCTGAGAGTTCTTAGTTATGGGCGCTTTAGGTAGGAGCTTAACCTGTATATCTGCAATTCAATCATAGTTGAGATGATTGAGATGATTTCTAAAATAATAATAATAATAATAATAATACCTGCAGTTACAAAAATCCAATTATCATGGTTAAAAGGATTACATTTTTCAGCACAAATGCAAACAAATATAACCTCCCTCTAATTATCAGACAGTATAAATTTTGTTAGTATATATTAGAGTTCTGACCTGTTTGATTTCTCCTGCCATTTCTGTGTTAAGATTTTTTTTAAATAGAAAGTTTCACTTAGAAGACACCATTTGGAAAAAGATGGAAAGAATAGATAGATAGATAGATATAGATATAGATAGATACATAGATATAGATATGCCACATATGTACATTGGGAAGGGGCCAGACCTGGTCTGAATTGGTGCTTCCTTATTACAAACTCTGCACCTTGACAAATGCACTGGTATCTTTTTTTCCTTTATAAAATGGGAAATAATAATATCTACTTCTCAGGAAATTGTGAGGATTAAATGAGAAAATGAAGACAATGAGTAGAATAACCACCCAACAGATGTGAATTCCATTTTCTCCTCTCCTGGCATATGCAGCCCAAGATAAGAACTTATGCCCCTCTTTCAAACAAAAACAATTAAGGATTCTATAGAATTTTAAAATATCTGTATCTGCCAACATATTAACATTTCCCCAAATCCATACCACAAGTGTGAACAGACTTTTTAAATCATTAAAACAGCATGCTTACTTTGGATGAAGGCAAATGCAGAAATTTAAAAGCCACATAATTCATTACCTTTGGATGTTTTTAAAAGCAACTTAATATTAACTAGTAGATTGGGAACAGTGGCATAGAAAATAGGTATGAATCCACTAGATCTGGAGGTCTACACTTGGTTTGGTTTGAAAATAACTCTCATGAAGATCACGAGGCACATAGTTCTAATTAATTTTCAATTTCTCAGTAAAATTGAGAAATAAATTATGTCCTGAATTACCACTAAAAAAATTGATAATGGGATATCCATTTCTGGTTTATGGTAAAAGGAATTATTCTAATACTAGATATATACCTTTTTAGAAATGGCAGCCTCTGAAACATCTTGATCTCAAAAACATTACATGATCAGAAGTAGAACTTTGGTTATTTGGCTTCCAGTGCCTCAGACCAGAGATTCAGGATCAGAAATTACCCGGGACCTCTGTGTGAAGCACTGGCAGATCAGGATCAATGGTCTGGTAGAGAGAACCAGTATCTGACTGTTGTGGGGGATGAAGACTGAAGCTCAGAATCCAAAGAAGTTTCCACTCCTATACCATTGAGGACAAACAACTCCCTGACAGAACATTTTTACAGTAATTGCTTTCCCTTGCGAAGACAGCAGTTAAGAGCCTAAAGATTCAAATGCTTTCTCTCTGTATTGTCCACACTTTGTTGAGCATGTATCACAATGCTGACTACATATTGGAATTATATAGAAAACTTTAAAAATGCTGATGACTAGGCCACATCCCTAATATCTTTATTACCTTGAAATTTATGGTGGGGCCAGGTTTTGGTGTTTCCAACCCCTCACAGGTGATTATGGTGCAGAACCAGGGATAAGAGCCACCATTACATGATCTAAAAAGTAATGTGTACACCTAGCTCTAGCCAGATCATCCAAGGGTTGAATCTTCCAATCTTTAAGAATTGATTTTCCTATACTGACCTCTGGGTTTATGTCCTTGACCTACAATGAGAGAAATTATTAAAAATAAATAAATAATCAATCAACCCTGTGATATTGGGATTTTTTTTTCCATACAGATCCTACCTGAGACAAGTTCCTGGGCCGGAGAATGACCCTCCCGCCTATAAACTTGAAGAAATAAGACATGCTCCATCTGTGGTATTTTTATGATCTACTAACCTAACCACAAAAGGAAACTAGGGTAATTCTGCACATCTTGTCTTAACCTAAACTGAGTCCCTTCCTACATGTGAACTCACTTTTTTAGTAATAATGCACTCAAGAATTTTGCAGCAGATGGACAGAATCCATCAGTATGGAGTTATGATTCTGACCTCTGGATGCCTGTCAGAATGTCTTCAGGCTTGGGCTTGGGGTGTAGCTCAGTGGTAGAGCTCTTGCCTAGCATGTGTGAGGCACTGGGTCTGATTCTCAGCACTGCAGATAGATAGATAGATAGATAGATAGATAGATAGATAGATAGATAGACAGACAGACAGACATTCTACCAAGGACTAAAAAAAGTTTTTAAAAAAATGCCTTTAGGCTTATATCATGTCAATCAAAAACTTGGGGCCAGGACCTGGGCAGCAATATCTTATAAAAACTCCTCAGTAAATTCCAGTGTACAATTAGGGTTGAGAATAATTGGTGTAGGGATTTCAGAAATTTCTTTCTCTTTCTAATCATCATCACAGCATTCATCCATTTGAGGATTCCAATATCTATCTCAAGCCCCTCACAGTTTACCATCAGAAGTTCCGAAAAGACAGGTTAACTCCATCCCTGCTGTGTGTCTGGACTCTGCTGGATGCACATCTACCCCTTCCCTGTTATGGAGTTCACCCCTTGACTCCTGAGGTTAGCCTGCTTTCCGCAATTAGCACCTCTCCTTAGAAAACAGAGAGAAAATAAGGGAGAGGGGAACAATCCTTTTAACTCTTGATGTTTTGTCATAAGGTAAGTCCACAAACTTATCTTTTACTTGTGCATCTGGATCTGTACATGTTTGCAAAACTGTTTTCTGACTTTTGACCACTTCTGGTAAGCATCAGTTCACTCCTGATGTTAACTCTGCAGACATGATTCAGCATGCCCATGCAGCACTTCTCAGGGCCTCCTGGACTATGAGCCTGGCAGTTCACTGTGCTAGCTCCTGCTTATATATTTATGTGTGAAATAAATACATAAATGTATATTATATTACATTACATACTGTATTATATAGATATAACAGTAAATATATATTTAAATGTATTTTTAATATCAAATATATAATCATTCAATATATTTTATATACTTAAATATAATAAATATGTGATAGATAATTTGTTATTTTATTATGGTCAGAACACAATATGAAATTCACAGCTTTCAAGTGTATAATACAGTATCATTAACTAGGGTGGCAGCACACTCCTATAATCCCAGCTACTCTTCAGGCTGAAGCAGGAGGATCTCAAGTGCAAGGCCAGCCTCAGCAATTTGGCAAGGCCATGTCTCAAAGTAAAAAGGTCTGGGAGTATAACTTAGTGGTAGAGTGCCCTGGGTTTGATCCCCAGTGTTGTAAAGGCGAACAATAACAAAAAACTTCACATTGCTTCCTTCCCCCATCCCCCCACCAGTTTCTGGCAAACACCATTTTACTCTCTGCTTTTCAGAATGTGACTATTTCAAATATATAAGTGGAATCATGCAGTGTTTGTACTCTTGTGACCGACTTATTTCACTTAACACAATGTCCACCAGGGTCATCCATGTTATTGCCTATTGCAGAATTAATTTCCTTTTGTTTAAAGACTGAATACCATTCCTTGTATGCATAGACTACATACTATATTCTTAATGCATTCAACTGTCCATATGCATTGAGGTTGTTTCATCTTTGCGATTATGGATAGTGCTGCTATGAATATAGACATGCAAACTAACATCCTCTTCACCTTCAAGTGCTGTATACTGGCTCTTATTTATCTGTCCCAGTTACGCAGGCATTTAGTAAAGTTTTGTCCTTCCTCCACTTCTTGGTGCAAGCTTTGGCTCTTGGCAGTCTTATCCATGCCCATGGTTTTGCTAAGGCAACTGTCCCTCACTCTGCTCTTTACCCTCCTTCTAGTCCACAGCAGCTGGGTGGCCCTGGATGGATCACTGGAACACCAAGCCTACTAACCTACTGGTAATCCAAGAGCAAACTTCTCACTCCCTCATGCTGATACCTGCTGTGGACTTCCTGGACTCAATTAAGACACCTATCGCCCCTCCCTCCAACCAAACTTCTTCTCCCAGGTTCCCCAATACTGTAGACTGCAACTCTCTCTGACCCTGACCTCATCACGTCCAATTTGTTTTATATTCTTCAAACACCAATCCATTTTAGACCCCCATTGGGCAATCGACTCTACTTCTTCTCTCTCATCACTTCAATCCACCCTATATTTTGTCCAATTCATCCCCCAAGCTCTTTCCCCTGCTCCAAGGTCCCAGTGCTTACAGGATAAATAAAAGTTGCAAGGCCTGGCTTACAAAACCCTCCAGGATACAGTTATACTGAGCTGACTTTGGACTTGTTCTTCTGTTATTTACTGTACATTGCTAAACTTCTGAATAGTTTCCTCACCTGAAAACAGGCACAGTTAACAGGATTAAGCCCTTAGGGTTCCGTAGTGATGAACTGAAATGCATGTGAAGCACTAATCATGATCCTTGACAGCCATCACTCACTTACATTTTAGCTGACATTTGTGCAAGCTTTAGCTCTTGGCAATCTTACCCACACCCATGGCTTTGATTAGACAGTTCTTTGCCACTCTACTCTTTACACCTTCCCTCCAGTCCATAGCTGCATCACACCTATATGTGCACCCTGTATCCTAGCTAGTCCTTCATGGAGCACCCTCCTAACCCACTTATCTCTCCCATTTATGGAAATTTCCACCATCTTCCAAAGATCATTTTAACCATTACCTTCTCCATGAAACCTCTTTTCAACCCTTCCCCTCCCCCTAAATGGTTTTGTTTCTCTTTTTGGACTCCTGCTCTCTCTCTGTACTTTTGCAGTACCTCCAAGTATTAGTCATGTTTCCTGTATTTTGAGTCACTCTTTGTATTTGTATGTATTTCAGAATATTTTAACCATATCTTCCTTTTGATATTGCCTTACCATTTTGTCTTTGACTCTGAGAGATAGCATTTCTTTTCTTTTTTCAAAAATACTTTTTATTAGTTGTTGATGGACCTTTATTTTATTTATTTATATGAGGTGCTAAGAATCGAACCCAGTGCCTCACACCTGCTAGGCAAGCAATCTACTACTGAGCCACAACCTCAGCCCCTCATTAATTTTCTTTTTTTGTTTTCCTATGACCTACCTGAGATGTTTCTAGGATACATAGCTATAAGCATCATTGAGGGATTCTCTCTCTCTCTCTCTCTCTCTCTCTCTCTCTCTCTCTCTTTTTTTTTTTTTTTTTTTTTGATACTGGGGATGAACCCAGCACAGCAGCTCTCTATCTATGAGCTGTATCCTGAGCTATATATTTCAGGTCAGTTCTATTAATAAGTTTAACAAGAGTCTCTTGCCAAATACACTTTTCCTCAAAACATGACAAGAGCTTGCCCTGCAGACTAAACTCTGTCAACACTATCTTTTGTGATCAACACTTGCCAACTCTGTTGATAAAACATTATCAACAGTTATAGGTACGCTTTCCAGATCCTCTTCCAGATCATGTTCTATTGTCCTCTGAAAGGTAAAAATACCACACAACTCCTCTAGTCCTTCAGTGTCCTACTGCACCTTGATGGTATTCATGGTACATTTAAGGTTTCTTTTGATATTTAGTTATTTTTATTCAAGCCAGTAAGTGAGCTGATGCTTGAAGATCTGATATTTAGGTACATTACCATTCATGCCTTGGCTTCTTGTCCACCAATATCCATTCTCTCTTTAATAATAAGCTCTTAGGTTTCAGTTGGGTTGATAGTTATCTTATAAGAAGCACATTTCTACCTTTCTTCCATCTTGTGCCTTATGACTAAGTACCTCCAATAAGATGTGAGTAGAAGTTATACTTCTTTCAGGTCATGATCCTAAAAAGAAAAGTATATGTATTCTCTCTGTCCTCTCCTGATTCCTGGGGACCAGGAGATGGTGACAACTGGACCCAGAAATGAAAGCTACTAGTTGAGGATGTTAGTGTCACCACACCAGCCCAAAAATAGCTATATCAGTAACGTGAGAGAAAAATAAAATTCAATTTTGTTTAAACCATTTAATGTTGAGTTCTCAAATGTTTAATGCAAATAATATAGGCCCTAGGAAGTTAGCATGCTTTAAAATTAGGAAACTTGGGTCACATCTTTGCCCTACAATAGGAAGTGGCTAACGACTCCTTCCCTGATTGTCTTCCTGCATCAGAATCAGAGTCCCTAGCAAAGAGAATCCTGCTAATACTTTTATTTGTTCCCCCAACCAAAACAAAGACAAAACAAAGCAAAACCTCTTTCCAAGTCCTGAGTATGTGTGTGTGTGTGTATATATATATATTATCCTCTCCTGAAATCACCCCACATTCTTCAAAGAGTAGGAATTCATCCACGTCATCTTTACTTTCCCCAGTAGGACAGCCCCCTTCACATTACCTGTGTCACCCCGGTGGTCCCAAGAGTCACCATGGGTCTGGATGACTGAATGTTCTGACTGGAGGGCGTAAGTTCACTGGTCAGATGACAATCCCTCCACTCCTGGAAGAATCAGAAATGGCCTGAGTTTTCCTCCTACTCTGCTGTGTGGCCACTCTAACCTGTTCTTCCCTGTCTCAAAAGAAACACTTATGGAATCCTGTGTGCTCTTGACTGCCAAAGGAGAGTAGTCACACTGAGGAAAATTCAATCCCCCATTATGTATCTGGACAGTACCTACTGCAAGTTCACAGCTTCCTCAGCAAAGGAAACTAAGTGACAGAAGCTTAACTAAAGGACTGCACAGCTCTGAAGAAGATGTGTGTAAGGGAAACAAACCAGAATACCTCAGAGGTGGGTGGTCTAATAGGTGGTCACATAGCAAGAGCTCAGTGAGCAGAGTTGTGAGCACAAGGGCAGAGAGGTGAATTTGAACATGGTGTGGGATCTGGCAGGGTTCAGAAGAATGTGCAGGGCAAAGTTGGGGGCAAGACTAGGAGTGCAACCTCCTGAGACATTTTTCAACCCTGACTGCACCACAACATCACCCTAAGGAGCCTCTACCCAATTCCAAGGCCAGCCCTGCTTCATTCCAATGCCTCCTGCCACTCTGCGGATCAAAGATCAGGGCAGCTTTTGAGAAGTTCCTCAGATGATTCTGGTGCACAGTGAAGGTTGGGCCAGGGCCATAACATAATCTTGCATCCAGAAAGGATATATTTACTCCACAGAACCACCTTCTTTTATTTTGGTATTTGATTTCACTTGAGTATCTAATGCCAGACCTGTGTCTGCTGCATCTAATTTACACCAAATTAAAATGCAAAGCAGGATGTGACTTAGCAGTTTAAAGGGTAAGAAAAGATAGCACCACCCAAGAACTTAAAATAACATCTGGTGGTTTAAATTTTATCAGTGGGTGGTGTTACCCTTCCTTAACTGACTACTGCTTGCGGAAGCAGAGGACAGTTTTAACAATTGGAACCACACCAGGCCTTTCATTACTTATCTGAAAGAGACTATCAACTGAATCACTATAAAATGTGAAAGTGAATTTTTGAAAACTTCTCCATCTCCTAGAAAAATCTACTTATCATTTTTTCAGACATAAAAAAATTGTTGCAGCTAACAATGAATAACCCTCGATAAGCCTGTCAGCCAAACACTCGAATAACAAGAAACTGGACACCCTGGTGGTTAATGTATGAGATGGACACACTTCCAGTTTGTTGTCCACCCAAGTGAAAATCACCCTGAGCCTGAGAGTCTAAGCTTAAACCAAACTATAAAACTAAGTTCCCAAGATATCTCCATTTGGGGTATAGTCTTCCAAAATTATAGGGGCAATAACAATACCTTGTAAGAAAATCACTCATGGGCTGGGGATGTGGCTCAAGCGGTAGCGCGCTCGCCCGGGTTCGATCCTCAGCACCACATACCAACAAAGATGTTGTGTCCGCCGATAAGTAAAAAATAAATATTAAAAATTCTCTCTCTCTCTCTCTCTCTCTCTCTCTCTCTCTCTCTCTCTCTCTCTCTCTCCTCTCTCACTCTCTCTAAAAAAAAAAAAAAGAAAATCACTCATGCAGTGAAGGTAGTGGGGAGAATGAGGGACACAGGAAGTTTTACTCACTCTTGGGGGAAGGATGACTACAAGAAAATGAACATGAGATACTTTTAAAGGTACAATCTGGAAAAAGAAAATTCTAAGAAGAAATAGAAGGAAAACGCAAAGAGAACAAGTTTTTTTAAAAAAAGAAAAAGCTGGGGTGGATTTTGGTAGACTACGCATAAAAGGCAAGAAAAATTCAGAAGTGCCTCTGTTAGATTGTTACTGATGTTAACTGCAATGACTATTTTATTCTCCCTAGTAAAGCATATGAATAAGTAGCAATGTGAAGACTTCATCTTATTCCTTTTTGGTTTTATTTCCTACAAACTAGCACATGACCTGGTAGCTGGTAGGTTATTTATTTATCAAATTGATAAACAGTGTGTGTATATATATATATATATATATATATATATATATATATATATATATATATATATATATTTCAGCTGTTGTTGGACCTTTTATTTATTTATTTATTTATTTATTTATTTATTTATTTATTTATTTATAGCCGGTGCTGAGAATTGAACCTAGTGCCTCATACATGCTAAGTAAGCGCTCTACCACTGAGCCACAACCCCAGCCCCTTTACAACTCCTTTTATCTCAGAAGTAGGTAAAAAATTCTAAAGTATTCATCTGTTGAACTTTAAAAATTTGTGAACATGAATCATAATTTTTAGAAGTTTACAAGACTCATGGATAACAGAAATTACAAATAAGAATATCTATTGCAAATAAGAAAATCTAACTCAAAATGTCATGGGTGAATAATGTATTAAAATTCCAGCTGGATTCTAGCATGTTAACTTTAAAAATCAAATTTGGCAACCAGGACCCTAAAGTCAATTTCTCTCCATCATACATTCACTGCAAATATCAGCTGAGTTAGGGAACTTAGTGCTTTGAGAGTGTTTTAATGCCCATTTAATATTTAGATAGCATCTTTCATCAAAAGACTCCAAATGCCATTCAAAGGCAACTCCCTTCTGCTCTCACACCCAACAGCAAAGCAGACCCAGTGCAGAGGAGTTGACGGTCATAAAATGAGATGCACCCGGTCTCCAGATTTCAAGGCTTATTTCTGACTAAGAGCAAGCTGATGCCAATTCTGATTCATCATTACCAGGCGTGGAAGATATTCTTTTCCAAGATGACCACAGCAATTATATCCCATCCCACATGTTCTTCTAACAAAACGACACTGACCCTTTTTCACAGGTAGGCGGAGTCTGTATTTTCTTCTTTGAATCTGGGTGGCCTCATGATTATAGCAGAAATAATGCTATGTGACTTCCAAGGCCATGGTAAAAAATGGAAATACAACTTTCACTGGATGCCTTCTTGTCTCAGGATGTTTTCCCTTCAACTTAGCCACTGTGATGTGAGCAATGCCAAGCTAGCCAATATGGAGGGGATCATGAAGAGGCCCACCTGGAAGAGAACTGAATATCACCTCCTAGAGGTGTAACTGAGTGAACCTTCAAATGTTCTAGCTCCCAGCCTTCTCACCATCCCAGAAACCTGCTCTTTTCACAGGGTCAGCCCAAACTGCAGATCTGAAGGCTAAATAAATTTTGTCATTGTTTTAACCCACTAAGTTGTGGAAACTGAGTATAAAAATGTAAACATTCTTATATAAAATAGCACAAAGAGGTCATGGGGAAAACCACTCAGAACACAAACAATTATTGCAGGAACTGCCCTGCTAGGCCAATCTAACAAAACAGTCTGCCTTGTCTGTAAGCCTATTTTTTCTTAGCAACCAATGACAGAACTATCAACTGTCACCTTAAGACTAGCTTTCCTTAAGATGAGCTTTACATAGTCATTTCAGCTGTTCACCAATCACAGCTTTCCAGCTTCCTCAAGCACCCAAAGGACCAGTGAACTTTCTTTCAAAAAATAACTTGTGTAGATTTCTCTGTGATTGAAAGCAGAAGGAGTCAGAGGAAAACATCAACCAATTCATTAGGTCAGGAGCGAACACTGAATGATCGTGGAAATAAAAGATCTGTGTGTAGACCAGAGCTACCCAATAGAATTTAGGTGCTGTGTATACCATAGCCTCTAGGCACATGTGGCCGCTGAGCACCTGAAAGGTGGCCGGGCCAGTGTAACTAAGAAACTGAATTTTAAGTTTTATTTAATTTTTTAAAAAAATTTATATGTATACATACATTTTAGTTGTCGATGGACTTTTATTTTAATTAATTATTAATTAATTAATTTTATTTATTTATATGTGGTGCTGAGAATCAAACCCATGCCTCACACATGCCAGGTAAGGCAAGTGCTTTACCACTGAGCCATAACTCCAGCTCAAGTTTTATTTAATTCTAAATTATTTAAATGCACATAGCTATTGTATAGGACAACACAGTTTTTAGGCAACAGCATTCTAAATTGCTTATTTCCTCCCCCTTTTCTGTTAGCACGAGATGAGAATACCTTCCAGGTGTGCTCTTCCCTCTGCCTTCTATGGCTGGGGTACAGCTGAGCCACTGCCAAGTGTGTTGGCCAAGATTTCAATGTATTGAGTCACATCCAGGCAATTTTCTTTCCCATTCATTTTACTGTCTGGATAAAATGATATATAGGGTAAAATAAGCAATGGGTTTCAACATGAGCTCAGCAGGGATTTTTTAGTAATAAGCCAAGTTTAAACTCATAGGTACTATGAACTGTGTCTACACAGGGATGAGCTGCCCGGAAAGGCTCATATCCTCAGCTCATACAACTTCAATGGAAAACCATTTAGGAATGTTACCAAAAAAGTGCGTAGAGTTCATAGGTCATTTACAAATGGCTTATGGTGGCTGCTCAATATTAAGACAATAGCCTGTGAGATAAGGCAAAGATTATATTTTAGAACAACAAAAATAAAATGTTATCAGTTGCCAATTTTCTGGGTAGATGAAAACATTTACCACTTTCTATCTTCTTAAAGTGGCAAAAGAGTCTTCAGCCAGGTATCTTTTTATAGTGAAGAAGGAAAGGTGAGCAGTCTTTTAAGAGAGTCCCCAGGGAATTAAGGAAGTCGTAGAAAGTTCAATAAAACTACTCAATGCTACAGTTTGGCCTGCAGCAAAGTTGTGAATTTGGCAAAGAAATGAGAAATTCACCAAGGAAACAGCTAATTCCCAACACTGAAGTTTTCTCACAATCTGATGCCCAATTTACCAACTCAAACTTATTCCATCCACTGCCCAACTTAATAATTCCACCATTTGAGACAAGTGGATATCCTTAAAAGTTTCCCATTCAGAACAACATTCTCACAAACTGCTAGTAGAGTATAAATTGCAACATCTTTAGAAGATAATCTGGCAACAGAAAAGTTCTTTCAAAAATAAAGGTAATATTTGTTTTTTTGGTGGTACTTGGAATTGAACCCAGTAGTACTCTGCCAATGAGCTATCCATGTCCATACCTTTTTATTGATTGATTGATTGATTGATTGATGGTTCTTGCAAAACACCTCAAATTTTACTCATGGTACAAAAAAGCAATAAATAACACATTAGTACAGAAAAACACATAACTTATGTAGTTCATCCTCAAAACCAGAACAGGTAAGTGAAAAGTCATCACAAGTTCTTATCTTGACTATAAAAAAAGGAATCATAAGTAAACATTGGGAATTGAACTGTTTTTTTCTTCTTTTCAGGGATGTGACGTACATGTTTTCTGATCACTAATAATCTACCAAACAATGTATTAAACCAAAACTGACAGATGATCAGTAAAGCTGTCCACTGCCTCCTACTCATGCTGAACTAGACCAGTGACCACTATCTTAGCAGGAGAGATTCTCACAGGAAGGAGAAATTGCAGAGTCCCTACCTACTTCAACAGAAAACCCAACCAACTTACACAGAATGGTTTTAAGCAAACATACACAAACACACCTGACATGCTTCAGCCTCTTTCCAGGAACAGCATTCATTCATGGGTGCCAGTAAAACAGGTGTAACACCATGAAAAGCATTTTTACCTTCACAGAACTAACAACCAAAAAGCATGCAGCACATAATACTTTGATCTTTAGGTGGATAATCATGGAAGTTCCAAGTATATCTCCACTAAGTTTGTCTGAGTATGTGACTATAAAAATAATTTTTTAAAAAATAATGCTTGAAAGAGACTTCTAGAAACAGTAGGACTGCATTAGGACCAGCAAGACACAGTATTACAAGGACTACATATGTTAAGACTGGAAGTTGTGGGCTGTGGTTGTGGCTTAGCAATAGAGTGCTTGCCTAGCACATGTGAGGCACTGGGTTCCATCCTTAGCAACACATGAAAATAAATAAATAAAATAAAGGTATTGTGTCAATCTGCAACTAAAAACTTAAAAAAAAAAGGCTGGAAGTTGATTTTCACATGTAGCTTTTAGGTAAAATACATCTCTCTGAGTTGATCCCTCCAACCAACACAAGCTGTCATCAAAGGAGATAGAGGAATCTTAGGATAGGCAGCCTGCTCAAGTAATTCCGTAGATAAATACTCCCAAATAAAAACCCCATTGACCCATGTAAAAGAGCTGAGTGCACAAAGGACTCTTGTAAAGCCTTCTGGAAAGAAAAGGGTTCATCGTGTTGGATAGACACTTCCACATGTCCTGGGAAAGGTCCCCCAGGTGGAATGGCTGGCATGGGCTTGATCAGAAAGATCTGACTCAAGCACCAGAGAGGTGACTAGATAGGGAGAGAAGCACTAATATAAGATAGCACATCAGGAGAAATGGGTCCAGAAGGTCAGGTCATGCTGTTTCTGACCCATGAATACTTAACACAAACTAAGGGCTGCAGAACAGAGTCTGAGATGGACTCTTCTAGTGTGATTACCTGAAGTCTCTCTGAGTCTATTAGACCCAGTGACAGCCAGAATGATCCTATTCATTGCCTGGAGATGGGACCTGGTGCTGCAGATTGTCCTGGGAAGCTGTCATAGAAGATGATTTGCACAATACAGTCACCACTAAGCCACTGCTTAAAGCCAGTCCTAGGACTTCCTTTTCTGGAGTCCAGAAACATTTATGTAAAAGCTGGAAAAAAATCTGTAAATGTGAGTAGCCTGTGGAACACATCACCAACTGCTTGGTCTTAATGGTGTTGGAATGTAGTGAAAGCTGCCATGCTGAATCCAGGAATTGGCTCTGGTGGCTGTTCTTCAACATATTTTTACACCACAGAAATACATTCATTAAAATTGGGAATGTAAGGGCTGGGGTGTGGCTCAGTGGTAAAGCAGTTGCCTAGCATGCATGAGGCACTGGGATCGATTCCCAGCATCACATTAGGAAAAAAAAAGAAAAAGAAAAAGAAAAAAAAAAGCTAAAAGAAAAAGGTATTGTGTTCACCTCCAACTAAAAAAATATTTTTTACAAAATGGGCATGTAGATGAGTTTATTCTCTTCTGTGTCTTTAAGCTCCTGGTAATACATGTCCATGGAATTCTCTGTAATAACTAGAACTTGTCACCTATGATAATGTCCTCTAAATACCACCAGATTCTACAGAGGACACCATGCTACCTCCATCTGCGCCAGTGAGCGGGCCTATGCGCCTCCTACCCTGTTGGCCACCTGGACCCAGCCCCCATTCTCTTTTGAGGGCAAGGCAGCCCAAGGAGGCCTTGCTGCCCAGGCCACCCACTGCTCAATGGCCCAGCTCATCACCTACATGTGAGAGCCAACCTCAGGCCCCTAGCTGCGGGCCACACCAGCCGGACCTCCTTGCCTAGCCAGGGAGCTCCTTGATCACCACCACTGCGGCCTCTCTTTTTATTTTATTTTATTTTGAGGAAAGAACTCCCTAAGTTGCTGAGGCTGGCCTTGAACCTGTGATCTTCCTGCCTCAGCATCCACAGTAGCTGGCGTTACAGCTACACCATGCCTCGCCCAAACCTTACTGACCACAGAAATCCTCCAAATGCCAAATATGCAAATAAGAAGCCATCACAAAAATAAGCAATGCTTAACAGTGTATTGATTGGGATTAAATAAGTAGGGAGATAACCAATAGAAATCAGAGCCACTGAGTGTTAGAAGCATGAGTCCTAACAAAACAAAAATAAAGCAAGCATCAAACACCTGGAAGCATCAGATCATTCATCATGTCATCCAGTTATGTTCAGCCCACCATGCCTACCAACCTCTTGGTAGTCTCTTTTCCAAACTTAAGAACACATAATTTTATGATAAAGAATTATTTTCAGAAGATTGGAAATTTATTTTACTTTCTTTAAGGTCCAGTAAAATAAAACTGAATGCTTGACTTTTGGAACTAGGCTTTGTTTGAACTCAGTTATATGCCATGTTTCTGCCCACTGCTTACCCACCCTCTATCATAATCTTTCTCACTATGCACACAGAGGCATGGTTGAAATAAAGGCTGATGCTGGTTATTTTCTGGTGGGGATTTTGGGATAATATTTTACTTTCTCCTTTGAACTTTTTTCTTTTGCTCGATTTTTCAAAATGAGGAAGACATATCGCTGAAATTAAAACAAAATATTAATTACTTTTCTGGTTTGTTTTTTTTCTTCCTAAAATATTCACCTGATCTTTATTTCTCTTATTGCTCCAGCACTCACCAACCTCAGATTCTGACTCAAATACCCCATCAGTCCTCCTTGTTCTGAGCCTCTTTTCTCTAGTTGTGTCACAGTTGTTGGAAAAACATTACAGGCCCCTTTCCAAAATAAGAAAATCTGTTTAATACCACTCCTGTGCACAGTTACCACCTGCTTAATACAGAAACCTCCCAGGAACATACATTAAAAAAAAAAAAAAACCAATGGTATTTTGGCTTTTTAAATTAGAGGTGTAAATGGAAACTACCCACACTGGGAATCCCATCCCTGAAGCTGTTACACCACAGTGGTGACATTCACCACCACACAGACTGGATGGACTGGAAGTCAGATGCCTTCAAGCAACCCCCACACCCACACCCACACATTCACACTCCCCCCCCCATACACACACACACATCACTCACACACACATACATATCTTTCTTTTTTTTTTAATTTTTTTATTTTTTTTTAGTGAGAGAGAAAGGGGGGAAGAGAGAGAGAGAGAGAGAGAATTTTAATGTTTATTTTTAGATGTTGGCGGACACAACATCTTTGTTGGTATGTGGTGCTGAGGATCGAACCCGGGCCGCACGCATGCCAGGCGAGCGCTCTACCGCTTGAGCCACATCCCCAGCCCCCATATCTTTCTTTTTAAAGAAAATTAAATAACTCCTATTAGATGACCTGGAAGAAGAAAGAGAAAGTGTTGGGTAGAGGGAAGGAAGAATCTTTAGTAACAAGGAGTGGCTAGGGCCTGCATCTGCCACTGAACATAGTAGAAGTACAACAATGCATTCCAGTCCTAGCAAGCTTATCTGCCACCCAGAAAAAAGATGTTAGTTGTCCACATTTTGTTCATTCCACAGCAGAAGTCAGTGGTCTTACTTCTCATAGGTCCTATTCTATCCTCTTCCTGTCCCCTCTCTCAAGGCGTTATTGCGGAAATTGAAATTGTGAGTGCTTTAGATCAAGATCATCACATACCACAGAGACTGATCTATACAAGTAACAGGTTAAAAACAATAACAAATATTTACATCTTAGGAGTATTTTATAAGTAATATACATTTACAGAATTTTATCACTTTAATTGTAGCTCCTGGTTTAAGTTCTCACTTCTGTGACAGTTCCTAGTAAGACAACAGTCAGCTTCCATGTTATGGATCAGCAGATATGATCCTTTCAAGAAATGGCAATTCAAAAAGACAAAGAAAATCAAACTTCAAGTCTGAAAAATGAAGGTGTTACCCTGGTCACAATTATTTAAAATGTAGCCCGCTAAAGACCAGTTTCTCAAGGATCTCTCTGCAGCGGGAGTGAGACCCCCATAGACCAGTTCCTAGTAAGACCCCCATAGACAGTTCCTAGTAAGACAACAGTTTGGAGGTTGCTGGTCCTACATTCTCTCTTGGCACACTAAAAGCTCTCAGAAATCCTGCAGTTAAACAGTAATAATAACCACCACAAAACACAAACATGTTATCTTTTTTGAACTCATTCTAAAGCTATCTGACAATGGAATCCATTGTTTGAAGCAACTCCTACTCATCTACCAACATTCCTTCAGCCTGATGATCCTGAATTGCTTTCAAACTCAGTTATCCCATGAGTCCTTGAAAGGATTTGAACTCTTAATTTAGAGGGTGGTTTATCCACAATACACAAAATAACTCAACAAGCACAGGCACCATTCCTTGGTTGTAAATCAGGCTCACATCAGCCAGTCATAACACATGGATATTCTGTTTACTGTTTCATGATTTAAGTTCTCACTTCTGTGACAGTTCCTAGTAAGACAACAGTCAGCTTCCATGTTATGGATCAGCAGATATGATCCTTCCTAGAAATGTCAGTTCAAAAAGATAAAGAAATCAGACTTCAAGTCTAGAAAATGAAGGTGTTACTCTGGGTCACAATTATTTAAAATGTACCCTGCTAAATACCAGTTCTAAATATAGATGTGGGAGATCTCGAGAGTCATGAGAAACCATGACCATAAACAACATTCATTGAGACTAGACCACACTTCTCTATTTGACTCCATCCTTCCTAAAAGACCCTCTTCAGACCCTCATTATCACATATCCTCATCTCTACCCACTTGTCTTCTAAGGTTTACTATCTAGACTCAATTCCTTCAGTATCTGTCTGACACTACCCATCTGGATCAGAACTTTCTCTCCATCATTTATAAGAAAGATGCACCCCTCAAGAAAGTTAAAACTCCAAGCTTACTGGATAAACTTCATAGAAAAATCTTGTGGCAAATATTAATGAGATCTGTGGTTAAATATTCATTCAACTTACCTAGAAACATATATATAAGCAATTAGCATTATATTTCTGCAAGCAAACAAGAAAACAGGATCATTAGTATCCACTTAACCTATGTTCATTGAGCACTTACTATATTGGTTAGGTAAAGTTCTAGACACTGGAGACATTTAGTGCACTAAATTTGAAACACTACACTACAAATAATATCACAGAAGAGACTAGAAAATTCAATAATACCATCTGATGGCTCTGAAGAAAATGGTTTCTATATGAAAAAAAAAAAAAAGTCTGACTTTAAGGAAGAACCATATAAAAGGGACAAGGAAAGCCTTTTCCACTGCTCTTAAGTTACATGATTTAGTTCCCAGGATTATCTTTTGATGAGGGTCTTAAGCTTCATTTTATAGTTAAGAAACCAAGACAGAGCTACTAGTCAAACTTTTGAAACATGTTTGATTCCATCTAAATCCAAACCATTTACACAAGAATAGTAAGGTCAGACCTGAAACTGAATTCTGGCCATTTTGAAATAACATTTCACATATGATTGATGAGGACCAAGAAAAGATTCCTCAAAGCATGTGAGAGTGATGGGTGGAAATCAATGTCATACAAAAAAATAAAAAATAGGAAGACTCGTACTTATTTCAAAAGTTGCTACAAAGCTATAGGAATCAATCTTCATGGCAGTATAGACTGCCATGAAGACAGACAGGTCAGCAGCATAAAATGGGGACACTGTTATTTTCATAGACCATCATTTTTGTTTATAAAGAAAAAAGGTTTATCAGGCACATGTCTCAGGAAATGCAAGAGTGAGGGGCCACATCTGGCATTGGCTTCTTGATGACCCAGGGCCACTGGCAAGAGACAGGGACTGTGTGTGTATCTATGGTTGGTTCATTTTTCAAAAAAGCACCACGACAATCCAGTGGGGAGGGAACAGCCTTTCCAACAAATGGTACTGGGGTAATTTAATATCTATATGCAGAACTATGAAGTTAGATGAAATTGAAGTTTTATATTACCCCACATAAAAATTCATTCAAAATGCACCACAGACTTACATGTAAGAACTACAAACTACAAAACTCTTAGAAGAAAACATAGGAGTAACTCCCTCTGGCCTTAGGTTAGGTCACACTTTCTTAGGTATGACACCTAAAACCACAAGCAATAAGGGGGTGGGGGGAGGTAAACTGGATTTCATCCAAGTTAAAAACTTTTATGATTCAAAGGATAACATTAAGAAAATGAACCCAGAGTGTGGGAGAAAATATTTTCAGATCATATGTTTAACAAGGGTCTATTATGCAGATTTTATAAAGAACTCTTAAACTCAACATTTAAAAAAAATTGTTTTGGGGGGTGCTACATATTGAACTCAGGGTTTTATGCATACTAGGCAATTGTTTTACCACTGAGCTATATTCCCAACCTCAGAACAACCCAATTTTAAAAACTGTAAAATAACTACATAGATATTTCTTCCAAGAAGATACAAAAATGACTGATAAACACATGGAAAAATGCTTAGTATTATTAACATTAACGAAATGCAAATCAAAACCACAACGAGATATTGCTTTATATCCTCTGGAGTAACTATAATTAAAAAATATTAATAATGAATAGAAGTGTCAAATACTGTGAAGGATGTGAAGAAATTGGAAACTTCATACATTTGGTAAGAATGTATATTTTGGAAAATGGCCTGGCAATTCCTCAAAATGTTAAATTGGGAGTTACCATATGACCCAGCAATTCTGCTCCCAGATATAATCACAAACATATGAAAACATAGGTCCTCAAAACATCTTGGACAACTGCATAATTCATAATAACCAAAAATTAGAAAATCTAAATGTCTGTCAACGAGTGAATGAATAAATAAGAGGTAGAATATCAATACAATGGAATATTACTCATCCATAAAAAGAATTCAATACTAAGTCATGCTATAATATAAACCTTGAAAGTTTATCCTAAATGGAGGTATCCAGAGAGAAAGACCATATATTTTATTATCCAATTTGTATAAAATGTTTAGAGTAAGAAAATATGTGGGGACAGAAAGTAGATTAGCATTTGCCAAGGGCTGGAGGCAGGAGAAATGGTTGCATAATTTTGTGAGTATACTGAAAAAAAAAATACTGACATATTGAAAGAGTAAGGTTTATAATATGTGAAATAGATCTCAATTTTTAAAATCCCTTGAAAACTCCAACAGGAAAGTTTTGGAAACCCCAGGAAGACTCCTTTAAAATAGTATGCACAATTGAAAACCAGTGAGGAACATGATATCAACATAAGAGCCTACAATTTCAGATCAGTCCACACAAAACAGCTTCTACATCTATACCATGTAGTGAACTCATGGAAAGAAAAGAATGAAATAGCAAAAATCAAAGGTCAAAGTCAACTTGTACACATGGAAACACCCATGCAAATTAGGAGACTTATCAACCCTGGCTGCTGCATTAGTCATCATGGGATTCAAATACATCTTCATCTGAAAGGTCATTGAAGTCATATCCAGAAACAAAACCTGGTCTCAAAGGTTTTCTTCTATTTTGAAGAAATAGAAGCAGCTATCTCTGAAGAAGCTTAGGTCTCTGAAGGTCTATTTACATGCAACCAGGGACTCAGCTGAAACCCTTACAGAATGACTAACAGCAAAATCTGAATGTGATGTGAAAATGACCTTCACACTCTAAAACAATTGATCTTCAATCTGTATATTTGCTTTACATTTAGCCTGCAGATGCATTAGGCCTGCATTACAAAAAAAGAAAGTTACAACTCTACTTCTCAGAAATACCACATGTAGTTTAAAATAGATACAGGGAATGCAGACATATTCACACAAACCAACCCACCAATAGTCAAAAGCACACAATACAAACTAATGAAAAGCCTGAATTGCACTGTTTGCAGTCAAAAGCACAAGATAAAAAGAGCAAACAGAGACAATGCCAACCTTTGAGAAGTTGTGCTCCAAAAGGTAATTGTAAATCACCAGTCTAAAACTATGCAACCACCCCCCTCACACCCTTTTTTTCCCCATAGAAATTGGTTAGCTTGTGGTCATGCACCCAGGCCAACCCAGAAAAGCCTGTGCAATGTACTCAAAGCACAGTGCTAATGTACTTCTTTTAGAGGAAAATGCCTTTTGAGTTCAACTCCAGAATGTAGCTCAGTAGTAGTAGCACCCTGGCTGTCGCATCAGGAAGTGAAAGGACTGCACCCTCTCTGTCCCACCTTTCCCAATGTAACCTAAGCTCGTGGACAAACACAGGGCATGGTGCCTGTTGGAAATCCCACCCCTTCCCATTCAGACCTACAATGCCTTCATAAGGGTCCTCGAAGCCTGGGAGGGCTGGTAGTTTTTTGCCACTGTCCCTGAACTCTAATTTCTGCCTATTTGGAAATGAAAGCAAATAAGAGAGCTCTTATTATGGGATTTTTAAAAAACTTTTTGTTGAAGTGCAACTTTCACAGAAAGCATCAAATAGCTGGATTTTTTTTTTTTCAAAAATACATTGCATAGAGAAGACACATGAAAAGTAGATTAGGAAGGATCAGTAACTTCTAGCAACTCCCCAGTATCTCCTCGGCCAATCCAGGTGCTGTGTTTTGCCACCCAGCAAAGAGGGTGACACGCAGCGGCCACCTGCAAACTACTTGTGCAACCTCTATGTTTTACATCTTTAGTATTGTGGGTGATATTTATGTTTTTCGATTATTATGGGGTAATTTACATACACTGTGGTGGAGATTAACAGGATCAGCCTTGCCTCAGAAAAGATAACCATGTAGGCAAGAAATAGAAAAGAGGTAAAAGAGATAATAATGACTATACACAAACACTCCACTGTCTGGACTGTGTTGTGGAAAGTCCCAACAGGGGCAGTTAGGTGGACTGGGGAGAACCCAAACTTTGGTGCTAAAGGCAGGCTTGCCCTTGCCAGCAGTGTGACCTCATGCTTACTTGCCTCTTCGTGCCCTGATGTCCTTAACCAGGGATCAGTCCCCTCACCAGGGAACTGCATGGCTGCATAATAAAATTATATAAATAATAATTATTATTATAAATAAAATTATTATTTCCAAATTATTCCTAATTTGGAAATCTAAAAAGGAAAGTTTGGTTCCACAAACATGTATCTTTCATCAAATAATTGAGACATAAAAATGCACCCCAGGATTCATCATCCCAGCAGGCCCCAAGTGAAAGCTGGGAAGTAGCTCCACCTGAGCCCTCCTCCCCCCAGCTCCCTGTCCCCTCCTGGTCTCCTCTGACTTCACTGAACGCCAGCTCTGCCCTCGCCTCCAGGCTTACATCATTCCAGCCTGTCCCGTGCTCCTGACTCACAGCCTCCCTGCCAAGCCTCATATTGGTGTAACTCCTGGTGTTCCGCTGCAGGTTTTCAGGTGGAGGATCTCAGTCCAATCCTGTCTCCTCCACCACATCCTTTGGGTGAAAATGATGACTCTTCCTCCTCTAAAAGAACTACAGGGCTAATGTGAAATCCAAAACCAGCTTATTACCTTAGCATCAAGGCAGGGGCTACAGGGGGGAGTAGACTGACTTATTTATAGTTTTACCTATAAATAAGGAAAAACAAATATTAGAGATACTCTGCAGTATTGCCCCCACACACCTACAGTAACAGAGCTAGAAGCACACCCTCCTCTTTAGCAAGAGCAAACCTAATTATCTGGGAGCCTTTCCATCAACTGTGGGCGATGATCACCAGGTGCTCACGGGAGCACAGGACATGCCAGCTGAGGGCTCCCAGCGTGGCAAGACAGCCAACTGGGGCCCAGAAAAGCCTCTTCTCCCCCAGCACCTGAGCCACACTGTATTTACCACCCTCAGGATGACGACTTCCCCCGGCCCCCACCAAAGGGCAGCTCCTGTGCTGACCTAGCTGAGCCAACCAGGTCCTCTTTCTCAGAGTCTAGAAGCTGGACATGGGAACCTGGGTAGACTTTGAAGACAAGCAGAACTACAGGGACAGCTATTTCTACCCCTGTGCAGGGAAAGCAGATGTAAGAATGCGATGGTGGGAGGGGAAACAGAAGGAGGAGGAAAGAGAGAGAAGAGCAGAGAGAGACAGAGAAAGGGAGAGGGAGAGAGGGAGGGAGCAAACAAGAGATCCAGAGAAATGCAGAGTGAGACACAGACAACACACACAGAGGCAGTGAGACAGAGGCAGAGGCAGACAAAGCAACAAAGAGGGTGGGGCTGGTGGAGAAGAGATAGCCTGCTGAGCTTTCTCTCTCACAGAGCTGAGTCCCCCAATCCACCAAGACCCAGGTGCTTTCTGCTGCCTGCCTGGAGCTCTAGAGCTGCACCCTGCATACTCCAATAAAACCCCCTCTTCCCTGATCCCATTTCCGACACTATTTTTCACTTACAAAATGAAGAAAAATAATTTTAAATATCAACACCCAGTGAGGAAAAGAATCACCAATGTTGACACACATTGTGGAGTACAGTATACATGGATAAAAAATATTTGGTGAATCTATTTAGCCACTTGTGTATAAATTTTATAAAATGTTCTTACTTTTTTTACTCAATATTTCTAATAGGGAAAAGAAGTGTATATGAAACCTCATTGTCCCACAATAGAAGAAAAGTTAAGCACTAAGATCAGAATACATTATTTTATACAGTGAATAATATTTCCTACAAATATTTATGGTTAAGAATGCTGCAGTCCTACATGGGCATTTAAAAGGAAAAACAATTTTTTAGTGTAACTTAAAATGTACACTGGTGTCAGCTCTACCCAAAGTAAGTAAAGCTAGAGACATAAAGGAAGGGTTCTTGTGTGGGAGTGCCTAATAATAATGATCACAAAGGACTCTAGAGTTACAAGTTTGTCCTGAGTTAATTTGAGCCTGATCTCCTAAACCTACAAATCTTCCTTGATAAATTCAATCTGTTTTTCCACTGATATGATTATGAGTTACTGTCTTCATGGATTTCAGAGACTGGCTGGAATACTAATTGCTTTTGTGCTAACTGTTCACAAAAAAAAGTAATGCTTTGTCTTGTTTATTGTTGGCTTAGCATGATCCCTGCTGTATGTATGCCTTATCCAGTCACCTGCTATCTGGCACTGTGGACCCCTGGACTGCTCTGACGCTGAATACTGTCCACGCCCCACCACAGAAATGGAATGTAGAAATGAAGTGCAGAAATGTAACAGTGATCAATTTTTTGCTGCTCAGCCACTGCCACACTAATCTCTCTAATCTCTCCTCCTACATAATCACAGGGGAAACAGGATTACCTTTCTTTCCCATTTTAGGCAGATTCACCTGTCCCGGTACACACCCATCATAGGAATAAAGTAATCCAGACTTTGGGGATGGTGCCAAAAGATCTCAAAAATGACTGTCTCCCAAATTAACAAGTGAATGACAACTCCAACAGAGAACACATGGAATGTAGCCTTTGAGTCACCTCTTTAAAAGCCCCCTGTTCCTGCTGATGGGCAGAATCACAGACTCTGGGATATGAGTCCCCTGTGTTTCTCCTTTGCAAGCAAAGCAATAAACCTTCTTTTTCCTTTTTCTCAAAAAGAAAAAGAAAAGAATGCTAAATATAAAAGCACACAGTGACATAAAATAAAGATCACAAGGAAATATTCAAAGAGATGGCAGGAGGCTACATGTGGCTTTTAAATGTTTCTGTATTGTTAACTTGTATAATGAGAATATAACTCAAGATGATATATATATATAATTACTTAAAAATAAAATGAGGGTGAAAAAAGGCAGTGAGAATCTATCCTTATATACTTTTTTATTTTTGGTGCTGGGGATGAAACCTAGGCCTTGCATATGCTAAGCTGGTGCTCCACCACTGAGCTACCCCTACCCCCCAGCCCACTATATATTTTTGTACTTGTTTTCCTTTAGTTATGACTTTCATAGTACTATGGTATCTAGCACAGAGTCCTACATAGAATTACTAACTAACTCCATGAACCGCAACCATCCAGTTAAGCTTTTTCCCATTATTGCCATGGTGACATTTATTTAGTAAATACTTCCTCACTGCCTACCCAGTTTGTAGGACAATTTTACTCTGATGGGCAACATTTTACTTTGTGAGGCAGCCAATTCTATTTTTAAATGTTTTAGTAACATCAATTACCTCCAACTTAATCAGCGATCCTGAGGCCCAAATGAGCAGCTCAGCAATCTGATTGTAGTAGGAAGGCCATGTGATACCTGGCAGGTCCCTTTTCTTCCAAGACATTTAGACCTACAGCTGTTCATGGTTTTGCCCAGGAATGGCTTTAGCCTGGCTAGGGTGCCTGTTTGTTCTTCCTCCTGATAGAAGTGCCCTGTTTTTCATTTGTGGGTTTTAAAAAAAATTCCTTTGTAGTTGTAGATGGACAGAATGCCTTTATTGTTTATTTTTATGTGATACTAAGGATTGAACCACACATGCTAGGCAATCGCTCTGCCACTGAGCTTATACTCCCCACCCCTCATTTGTGTTTTAGTAGCTTTTTTGCTGCTGTGGCTGAAGGACCCAACCAGCACAACAGTAGCAGCAGAAAAGTTTATTTGAGGGCTCATAATTTCAGAAGTCTTAGTCCACAGAAGGCTGGCTCCATTCCTCAGGGCTCGAGGTGAGGCAGAACATCATGGTGGAAGAGTGTGGTGGAGGGAAACAGCTCACACGGGGATCAGGTGACACAGAGAAACTCCATGGCCAGATACAAATATATACCCCTAGGCTACACCCCAATTCCCACCTCCTGCAGCCATGCCCTACCACTTCAGTTACCACTCAGTTAATCTCTATCAGGGAATTAATTGACTAATTGGGTTAAGATTTTAACAACCCAATAATTTATCCTCTGAAACTTCTTGCATTGTCTTACACGTGAGCTTTTGGAGGACACCACATCTAAATCATAACAATTTGTTTTTGTGTGTGCATGTACTAAGGAGAGTCAAGCTCCCAGGCCTAGCACATATCAAGTGGTCCCTTGAGGCACAGCGGTTCCTTACTTCATCTAAGTCTTCTGGTCTTTTCAATTTAAGGGCACAGTATAACTCTACACATAATTAACATTCAAAAAACATTATCGAAGTTTACTGAATGGCATGACCAAAGATGTAGGTGTTATGTGAGCACAGGGTTGAACCAAAAGGAGCCAAAAGCTGAGATAGAAATATCCCTGGTACACTCTTTACTACCTACAGCCATGTAACAGCTCCCCTCTGTCAGCCCTTCCAACATGCATTGAGCATCTGGGCTGACCCAGGCAGGCTTATCTGACTTTGTCCTCCAAGACTTGGAACACTGTGGATGGTGCCTATGTGGAGTAATATGTGGCCGGACAGCTTTTCAAGAATAGAAGAAACATCGCAAAGACTTTCAGACCTGATGTGGTATCCCTATCTTTCCTTCCTGACCCTCTCATTTAATAACAAAATCCGCCTTCCTTCTAAGTGGCCAGTGGGCAAGTCTGCTGGGAGCAAATGGCACAAATATTTCACTGAGTTCTACAAAGATGGTTTTTCTCCCAAGGTAAACTAAGGAGGACAGCCCTCCTACAAAAACGATCTTCCAGCTTCTCAGGGCAGAAAATGCAGATCCTATTCAGATGAAAGTATTTCATTGCTGTTCGTAGCACACAGAATCACAGGGTGTGGAGGTGAGTTCTGCTAGTGGCACATTTAGGCAGGCTTTCTCCTTCACACTTTCATGATGTGACACGTACAACCCATAGCCATTGTTTAATGCATATTTGTGACCTGCAAAAAGGATGCCTAGAATAGCTGTCATGGTTTCCATGGATGACTTTGAAGGCAGGATGCATACCTGAAGTTAGAAAGACAGAGCTTATTCTGTTTCATTGAAACAATCCTTCAACATGGATTGCCAGCACTGATAGCTTGAAAGCTTGCCAGCCTCATTCTGCAGTGTGATGAGGATGCAGGCTCAGGTGGTATGAGGTGGGCACCAGGGCAGGCTGGGTATATGAAGGTGCTGGGATCTGAGTATTTCTTCATGTCTAGAACAACTCCTCCAAGGTGTCCAGAATTAAGGAAGATCACAGTGAGTATTTGCATCTATGGAAGTAGTACTGACAAGCTAGATGCTATTTCATAAAAAGTTTACCAGTTTTCAGTTTAAACCTGTCAGGTCATGTTATGGCAGTGCTTGAATTTTTTAATAGATGTTCATCACGTACAAATTGCAGGTGATCTGACTGTAGAATAGCATTATGTATGGACATTAAAAAAAAATACATGCTCAGGTCCTCTTCCTGAGGATTTTAGTTCAATAGTCCTGGGATCTAGGTATAAACATTTCAAAAAGTTTTCCAAATGATTAGAAGGTATGGTTACCAGACATAGTGGCACATGGCTCCCAGTTACTCAGGAGGCTGAGGCAGGATGATTGTTTTGAGGGTAGCCTGGGTGACACAGCAAGATCCTGTCTCAAAATTTAAAATAAACTGGGCTTGGGGTATAGTTCAGTGGTAGAGTGCCCCAGGGTTCAGTCCCCAGTACCACACACACAGGGGAGAGGAGGAGAGTTGGGGAATGATTAGAGATTACTAAATAGCATGACTACCAACTTACAAGAAGTCTCAGGTCCTCTGGGGTAAATACAAGCCTCAAATACCATGCCTACAAATCTTACCTTTTATCTTCCAACTACACCTGCAGTTCCCCACAGCCTATGTAAGGGTCTTTGAAACAGCCATTGCCACTTTCATTATAGACACAGCAGAGAAGCCACCACACAAGTTGCAGCTCAGAAGAGGGAGGCCACCTACCCATCCCCTCCTAGCATTCCCAGGCAAGAGCCCACCAGGCTGCCCTTACACAGACTTAATCCTAGCAATTCGATTTATTATAATAAAGATACTTGCTTGCATGTCTGTCTTCTCACTGAATTGTAAGCCCCTGGAGGACAGACACTGTTCTTTTTCATTTCTATATTCTGCTGCCTAGCAAAATATCTGTCGTGTGATTTGATAGGAGCTCAATAAATTATTGATACATGAATAAATGCAACATGTGAAAACAATGTAACTAACATGGCAACAATGAAGACTGACAGCATTGTTTTGTTTTAGTTGAGGGGAAAAAAAACATGAATGGAAATAATCACTAATTTTATTCAATTAGATTTCCTGTGCTGAGCCTTGGCTTCCAAGAGTGACTCAATCACCCTGGGGCATAGGACAAGAGAAAGCTCTTGGGGGGGAAGTGTCACCCCAGTGAAGGGCAGAGCTGCTTCCACCTCCCGTCTGGAACTCACAGGCCTTCATTTCTAGTTCTAGTCATCTCCCAGAGAAAATTCTGAAGACAGAAGCCAGCAGGGGAATTGGCAAAATGTAGATGTATTTTATGTGCAGTTTAGAGTTTTCTGAATAACGTTTTTCTAAGCTACAGGCTTACAGGATTTAAAATATGACTCAGAATACTGACTGTGATGCCAACGTTTTTTTATTTTTAGAATTTTTAAGCAGAAAATATGGCAATAAATTCAACCTACTCAGTCTACAAATCCTCTGAACTTCCTCCTGAGAACAGAAAAGCATTTGGCATTTCTTGGGTATTTTATTTGCATATATAGTTATGCTAGTAAAATTTTGGTAACTACAGAAGAATTAATAACTGAAGCTCTAAATGATTCCCATGATTGCTGCTTAAGTTGGCAAAATATCTTTAGGCACAGAAGTTACTTGTTCATGGAAATGTGTATGGGCGGACTGTTCAGTTTTTTTCACAGTGGTACACTTGCTTGTAGTTATATCTGTGGCAAGGGGACAGTAACAGAAGGGCCACAGATTTCAGAGGGAAAGCGGAACCAGAGAAAATTCAATGACATCTTAAAAATATTGTATGTTTTATGCCAGCTATGATTTGAATCCGACACCTATCATTGTCCTCTTTTTTAAAAATCATCTTTATTTAGGTATAATTTATACAATAAAATATTTACATATTTATGTGATAGAATGCACTCCTTTTAAGTGAACAGTTGGATGAGTTTGGAACAAATGTGTATGCCCATGTTATCACCATCTCAGTTAACAAATGGAAAATTTTGCCTCCTTTAAAAGCTCTTTCATGCTCTTTTGCAATCAGCTCTGACCCTTACCTCTGTAATTTCTATCACTATTGATTAGTTTTACCTTTTCTAGGATTTCATATAATGCAATCTATACTCTTCTGGGATCTGACTTCATTCTCTCAATGTTTATAAATTTCTCTACTTTCTTCCTTGTTTCAGTGGTCCTTTCCTTTTCATTGCTAACTAGTATTCCTGTGTGTGTGTGTGTGTGTGTGTGTACACCACAATTCTTCTTCTCCCCAGTGGATGAACAGATGAGTTGTTTCCAATTTTAACTTGTTATAATAAAGCTATTATGAACGTTTGTACATAGGTCTTTCTGTATGGAAAAACTGTAGGAGCAGAACTTGGGTTGTTGGGTAGCTCAACTTTGTAAATTGCCAAATGGTCCTTCAAATTGCCTGTTCCTTCATATTTTCATCAGCCAGGCCTGACAGCTCCAACTGCTCCATCTTCAAGTCAATGCTTGGTATTTCAGTTTTTTGAATTTTAGTCATGCTGGTGGGTATATAGGTATTCCTTACTGTAGGTATCAAAACTGTTTTATTCAACTTTTTCTCTCGCTATAGAACACAGGCTAACAGGTTAAGAAAGATCACTGGTCAGCATCTGTAATCTTGAATTTTATCAACAACTTTGTCACGAATAGTTACATAATGCCACAAAGACTATCCCATCTCATTTTTCCCTATAGGTAAGACTTAAATTCTTGTTCTAAATAAAAATAAGCACAAAACAGTTTTGCCAAAAACATCACAGTTCTTTTGTAAGTAAACATTTTTGCATAATGTCCCACAGTTTTCAAAGAGAATTTGTATATATCCTATTTAATGCCAAAGGAATAATTATCTCCAAATATGAGAGAGAGAGAGAGGGAGAGAGAGAGAGAAAGAGAGAGAGAGAGAAAGAGAGAGAGAGAGAGAGAGAGAGAGAGAGAGAGAGAGAGAGAGAGAGAGGAAATTGATCAAGGAAGATTTTATTCAATATACATTCAAGGTAAGGCTCCCTCTGCCTGATGCTTCAAAGTTGATCTGTCAATCACTGAACCTTACTTCATCCCTTTAGCTGTCATCTAAGCTTAATTTCAAATTGTACCTTTTTTAAAAAAATATTTTTTAGTTGTTGATGGACCTTTATTTTATTTATTTGTATGTGGTGCTGAGACTCGAACCCAGTATGTCACACATGCTAGGTAAGCGTGCTACCACTGAGCCACAACCCCAGCCCTCAAATTGTACCTTTTTAAAAAAAATACTCCAAAAGCAAAAATAATCACCTTTGGTCATTTATGTTTTGCTTACTAAGCTTTAAATTTTATGGAATGACTCAATTAACAAATCGTTATATTTCATATATTTTTGCCTTATGCTTACGTAATATTTCTTTACTAATGTTAATCCTCATGTCTAGTAATCTGAGGAAACTAAGGAAATGATGAACCCAGCCTACTTCCATTTTTAGATTGGGAGCCATCTAGTCACAAAGTCATGAAAAGTTCATTTCTGTTTTACTATAAATTATTGAGATTCCTAAACTTGTTTGGAATTCCTGCCAGTGCTCTGAACTCACCCATGCCTGGCTCTCCTTGACCAGATAACAACCCTCTCGGAAATCTCAGTGGCGCCTCATAAATCCTGATGTTGGGATCTGAATTTATTCCATACCTTGAAATATCAAGCCATGTTGATCATTAATACCTTGTATCACGCTTGCCAGAATCCTGTTAGTTTTAAGTTCCCTAGACACCCCCTGGGTAACTTTCTGTGCTATATAAACCTTTTCTTCCCTGAGAGCTGGGCTGATCTCTAGCCCAGCTTTGGGAGAGACAGTCACTGGCCAGCCTTCGTGTTTACAATACACACTTGCTTTAATTTGATTTAAAATTGGAGTCAGTGGTCTTTTCTTTGCATCGTGATTCAACAGAAATCCCCAAAGTTCATCCTTGTCTCTTTGGGTCTCCATTAGGCAAGGGACAGGGAAAAGTGAAGGCCAAGTCAATGCTGAAGGAAAACGTCCTATTTCCTTATGAGGGAAGCTAAGGAGTTAGAAGAAAGGGTAGTAATCCAAGGTGAGGGGAAAGGCAGGGCAAGACTTTGAAGGAAATTAACTTTTTCAGTTCCAAAGACATATGTACCCAAGAAAAAAAAAATTGCAAATAAAACATCTGGTGCTTGTAGGGAGGTGGGGGGGAAAAATCCCACACATTTTATCTTCAATTCCTGTCTAAACAAACAAATTATATATTGCCTATCCAAGATTCAGATTACACTTAACAAAGGTTTCCCCTATCTTGTTCTAAAGATATCTCACAACATGCCAGCAGAAACAGAATCACCCTCTCCTTGCTGACAGTAAAAAAGACAAGGGCTTCAGTGGGAGGTCTATTTCAATATGAATGGGGGAAGCTGAATTGCTGCTAAAAAAAGATCACACATTTTAAAAATTGTATGCAGTACATTTCCAAGAGCCTTTCTACCTGAAGGGAAAATAGAAAATAATCTACCTACCACCAACTCAATAGTCATTAACCTTTCCTGGGTCGCTAACCTCTTGGAAATCCAATGGAAGTTATGTTCCCAGACTTTATAGAACAATGCTCTTCTAGCTTTCACAGTCCCAAGAGATCCAGGTACCTGAAAGCCTGGTGTGGACACTTAAAAGAGCTAAGGGACCTGGGTTTAGATGAAGGACTCCTGATTAAATGAATTCATTGATGAGATTCCTAACTGACAGGAATTCAAATATGACCAATAGCCAAAACCAAGAAAGCAAAATGCCAAATTCAAACATGACAGAATGTGAAGATGACTATTTTTAACTCCAAAAATTCTTTAACATTCTCATAGGAAGTACATGTTCAGAGGTAGAAAATGAGCTGTGGGAGGGCAGGATGCCCCCAGACATCCCGTCCCCAACTATCACCTCATTCACATCAGGGTAAACTGACAAGTTTGAACAGTCATTGAGTGCGTGGTGCAAGCGCCTTCCATTTCTAGAATAGGTCTATTCTAAAAGGAGGTGTTCTTTGTAGGGCACAGAGGGAGGAGAGTGCCTGGCTAGAAAAACATATGAGAACAGACTGAAAAATGTGACTTAATTTGGAAAAATTCAGAGCTCTGGGTGAAAAGAGATCATTTGGGAATCCTGAGTTGAAAGGCAGGTAATCTGTCTGTGGTAGGCAGAATAAAAGCTTCAGCCTGTGTCCATGTGTTAAACCCCAGAACCACTGAATGTCACCTTATATTGCAAAAGGGACTTTGCAGATATGATTAGGTTAGAGTCTGGAGGTGGGAAGATTATCCTGGATTATCCAGGTGGACCCAATCTAATCACAAGAGTCCTACAAGCTGGAGACAGCAGAGCAGCAGTGGACATCTAATTACAGAAGCAGAGGAGAAAAAGGGAAGGTCTGAATGGGCCATCAGCCAAGGAAAGCCAGCAGCCTCTAAGAGACGGAGATAGTAGGACGTGGATTCTCCATAGGAACCTCCCAGGAGGAGTGGAGCTTGCTGACACCTGATTCTAGGCTTCTACCTCCAGAACTTTAAGCCACTAATTTGTTACAGTAGCCATGGAAAACTAATAACCTCTTTCCTTTTTTTTTAATGGGTAAGAAAATGAAGTATGATACAGCATATAGAAAAAAATATTTTCTAATGAACAATAACTACATCCATCAAAGAGGCAGAGAACAGCTCTGCATGAACAACCTGTGGTGAATCTATGTGCCTTACAGGAAAAACTCCAGGAGTCAGGAAATCTGGTTCTTGACCTTGCTCTTCCACATATAATAATGTGTCATTGGGTTTCAGTGATTAATCAGTGAAATGAAACATTTAGACCAGATGAATTACAATTTCTCCTTAATAAAGGCCAGAAGATTTTCTCTATAGACTGGTTCTAACCCCTGGTAGGTTTTTCCCACAAACTGATTCTTGCATGTCATGTCCTAAAGTCCTTATGCTACCATGTGAGGTTGGGTATATTTTTCTCTGTTGAAAGCGTTGGCAATTGAAGTTTCTGTCTCTTGCCCCACATCACTGGGACTTGAATGTAGGACCCCTTTTTGTCATGGTCCTGTGCTGCCTTTGCTGGCCCAGGTTCACACTGTGGGTCTGTGGAACTGAGGCAGTCTGAATGCAAGAGAGAGGACACCTCCAACACAACCAGGATCATGAATATGCTAGAGAAAAGAAATAGAGAGAGAGAACAAAGAGGTTTGTATGTTGATGGCTCCCCAAATCCATATGCTGGAACCTAATTACCAATTTGATGGCAATGGGAGGTGGGCTTCAGGATGTGATCCAGTTATGAAGACAAAGACCTCATGAATGAGATCAGTGCCCTGAGAAAAGAGGCCCCCTAACTGGGACCTTGTCCCTCTGCCTTGTGAAGACAGCAAAAAGCATCATCTATGAACCAGGAAACAAGTCCAGGCTCCAAACCTGCTGGTGTTTTGGTCTTGGACTCCAGCCTTTAGAACGGTGAGAGATAAGCGCCTGATGTTTATAAGCCATTCAGTTTGTGGCATTTTGTTATAGCAGGCCCAAACTCACAGCACACGGCCTGGCATGCAAACATTTGAGATGCCAGTCAAGAATGGCTTTTCCGAGATCACTTTTTAAAACAAACAAAATTCAAGACAGGAAGTGGCCCCAGCAGACCAGCTCCCCACCTCACTGTTCTGTGAGGTAGACTGCGGGTTAGGAACCAGTGAACCGTCTTCCCTTTCAGATTCAAATTCCACATGGACCTGAGGCTGCTGCTGCTGCAACTCCAGGCTTCACGGTTCACGGTTCACGGGAGGAGAATGGAACGGCTGCTGCCCAAAATAGTTTAATAAGGCCAGCAATGATTCACAGAGTAATAACAGGCCAAGCCAGCAGATGCCTGCAAACTGGGGCCCAGCTGAGAGGGGGTTTCACTGCTCAAGGTTACAACGGAGACTAAAGAGAACAGGGGCATTCAATTACACATGTTCAAGCAGGGAAGGATCATTAGTATCACTTGTAAGCTCCCCAAAAGGGAGTCAAGTATGAGGCATTTCAGCTTGACAATTTATTACACTGTCCTAGTATAATAGGACACTAGAAAGAGACCTATGAAGGTTAAAAACAACCATGCAAACCTGCTTTAGAACATGTTCTCTTGATGGGTTCTGATTCAGGCTTCACGTTGACCAAATAAGCTCAGGTGCAAAACAGTAGATTAAATGTATGAATAGTTAAGAAGCAGCAGAATATGAGAAGAACAAAACCATGAGGACAACATGAAGGATATTGACAGGCACAGACTAGTCTAATACCCAGCCTGATTCACCCCACAAGACACATACTTAGATCATTAATCATATTTTTGCTTAAGCTTCTGTTCCCAAAGAAAACTATTCATTGAGCAAAATTTGAAGCTGATTATATAAAAGAGAAAGAAGATTGACTTCTCCATAGTTTATTGGTCTTACATTCCAATCAAGGCAAGTATTTGCCTGTGCTCCCAGTTTTGATCAGAAGTGGATGTGGACATACCCAGTTGAGAAAAGCAAACTTAAGGGCAATTCACAAAGTTCATATCTGTCTGCTTTTGCTGTGAAATTTTGGATTTTAGCCAAATATCTAGTAAAACATACCTATATAAGATATTCATACTTATACATACGTATTATATGTGGCATAAATAGAAAGGATAAAACAATAAATACTATTATTTGTTGGCATCACATCAGTTTGGTCTATAAATAGACACATGGATAAAATGAGAAAAGCAATGTTTGAAAGAAGGAAGAGAGAGAATGTGACAGAGAAACATTCTATGGGAGAAAGTAGATAGACCCAATGCATAACAGGCCTAAAGAATCTAAGAACAAGAATCTAAGAACAAATTAATTTTCTCAGCTGGAGCCAAGAGTTAAAGCTTGGAAGCTATGGAAAATAACATCATATGATAGCATATTTTCATCTGAAAAGTTAAATCTTACCAGTTCAATACAGGCCTCATTTGAAAAACACCAGCATCAATCAACTCAACAACTTTTTATTCAAAAATCACACAGATAAACACAGCATGTGCCACACTGATCTTATTGACAAGTATAAGTCGTCTTTGCAAGATACTGAGAAGCAAGGAGCCTTTCATTATAATCCTATCATGTGTCTGAATTATAAGCTTTGATGACAAATATTCAAGTTCCTTGGATCAAAGACACAATCTTTAAGTAAAAGAAAATAAGTGAGCTGAGTACTTGTCAACAAAACAAGCAAAACACCTTCATCAACTGCTGTGCCCAAATGGAAAACGATCCTCATATGATGCATGATTTACCAAAAATAGTAATATCTCAGGTCTTAGCCTGTGGCCAGGCCAGTCTTCTGAAAATCATCAGAAGTCAGGATGACAACAGCAGGGAAACAGCATATTGCTAAATGGCTTTATCATCTAAATAAAGACTGTGAAGCCAAGGTTGCCGCCTACCTGAGGTGTAAATGAATGTTTTCTAGGCATATTTCACCCTTGAGAAACAATGTAACGGCCTGGGTTGGAATTAGGCTGACTTTTCACTTATATCTTCTATTCCTTGGCTCAGGGTTCCATATGCTTGGACTTTTGGAGAGACAGATAGAAAAGCCAGATATGACAATTTTGCTGAAATCCCTTTTCTCTGGGGGAAACTTAATGATCCCTCCTGCAGTTTTGCCTCATTTTATCTAATGCATGGTCTTAAAAGTGATATGTTAGCCATCAAAAAATGAATCACAGGAGTTGTTGAGGGCCACAGCCGAGTCGGGATGACGCATGGCATTTTTGCCAGAAGTAGTGGTTGAGAGGTGACGCCATCGAGCCATTAAGATGATGACTTTTGACTTCTCGCGGAGTTCCCATTGAGTTCCTGTTGAGCTCTCGCGGGGATTCCTGAAGAGTTCGAGTTGGTTGGTGAGTTCCGGTTGGTGTGTGGTGTGTTCCTGGAGGAGCAGCGTGGATGGTTGGGGAGAGTTCCCGGGGAGTGTGCTGGTGGAGTTTGGAAATAAAGTTTGTTCCTGCTTGAGTGGCTCGTGATTTGTGCCCAGCCAGACTGTGGCAAGGAGTCATGCAGTGGCTTTTTTCATCTTAAGACCCCTTTTGAAAAATATGTACAAGGTAGTTTATCACTAAGTAGTCCCTATTAGTAAAACAAACAAACCAACCAACCAGAAAATACCTAGATGAATAGAAAATTGGTTAATTAATTCGTGGTGCACTTATGAGACATCCATTAAAATACTAAAACAAACATAAGGGTTTTTTTTAAAAAATTTTAGTTATTGATGGATCTTTATTTTATTTATTTGTATGTGGTGCTGAGAATTGAACCCAGTGCCTCATGCATGCTAGGCAAGCACGCTACCACTGACCCACAACTCCAGCCCCAAACATGAGTTTTTTAAGTTTAAAAGTAATTATTGTCTCACAAGAAGTTGTGAAAATAGTACAGAGCAATCCAGTGTACCCTTTACCCAGCACCCGCAAAAGTAGCACCTTCCATGTTGCCATAGACAGAAGCAGAGAATTAACATTGGGTACAATATAATTAGACCGAACTACATAGTTTGCTAAGATTATAATAAGCTACAGAGCTTACCCAGAAACTCATTAGCTTTGAATGAACTCATTGAATGTATGTTACATGTGTGTGTATTGTGTATAGTTCATAAAATTGTATAGTATGTATAAACTGATATAATTTCCAGCACAACCCAGATTCAAAACTGTTCCATCACCATGAAAGAACTACAGAAAGCCTTTAGTTCTAGAAATGTTCTACATCTTGATTTGGGAGGTGGTTATGTTATATACTTAAAATTTAAATAATTCAGACTATAAATTCTGACTCAATTTTAAAAGAATGATGATGCAGTCTAATTGGTTGATGCAATACATTAGCTTAAAAACAAGTTACAAAACAGCAATTACAGAAAGGTCCCTTCTTCATGTTACTCTATCTGTTCAGGGGGAAAAATTTCCCCCCAAACACCAACATTTAATTTTCCTCTATATATTCTATTTTATGTTTTCTGATATTTACTTTTTAAGTAATAAGAATAACTTACTTTAATAGAGCAGAGGGAAGGCCCAAAACAGAAGGCCTATATAGTCTTCAAGAAGGAATCTTTTTGTCACCACTTAATTCATTCTCAGATTTTTCCTGGTTGAAAGCTAACTTGAATATCTCCAGCACAATCCTTCCTCTCTCTTTCTCTAAATACAACCTCTATCAACTTTATAATGAAGCGTCCTTAAGCCACCGATTCTGATTAAAAATGAACTTGAAAAGGCCTTCCCGGTGAAGTCCAGTGTGTTCAAGTATGTAAGAAATTTTCAAAGGAAGTACATACAGACTGTAATTTAAAGCTATCTTTTCCTTTCTCAATCTACCAAAAAAAAAATGCAATTTTTTATGACTCCAAATTATGTGCTAAAATCAGTCAAAGGTGCTCCAGGACCTCAAGTTGCATGAAACAAAAATCCTGCTCTTAACAAGGTCAAATGTGTAATACAATGAGCCGAGGCCCATACTGCCAGTGAAAATTAAGTTCTGGGAATATATGGAAAAGTAACCAAATCTGCCTAGAATGGGAAAGTGGAAGGATTCTAGAGAAAGGATTCTGGTTCTGGGTTTCAAAAGTTTATATTTGGGCTTCTGCCAGGTGCAAAGAAGAAAGCAAGCATGAGGGAGTGTCATTTTAGTTACAGACACTGCCTACAGGCATAGGGCTTGCTGGAAAGCAGGTATGAACAGGTTCAGGAAGATGTGAAGGACAGGATTCTGGAAACCATCTGGAATACCATAAAAGGTATTACAGTATGTGAAGTAGGAAACACAGGGTTTTAAAGAAGATAGGTAGCTTGCTAGCAGTGTCAAAAGTGAGTTAAAATGGAAAGAATAGAACAGGAAGATCAATGATTGAGTCCTTAACAGTATGGCAAGTGAAAGATAAAAAGTCCCCGGAAGGGGCAGCATGAGCAGTTGTGACAGAGGAGAATTTCAATGAATCAATTTTTATTTAATTTTTTTAACTGTATAAGTGGTATATAATCCAAAACTTGGCCTTTGTGCTCAACATTATTCTTTTTTTTTTAAAGAGAGAGAGAGAGAGAGAGAGAGAATTTTTTAATATTTATATTTTAGTTCTCGGCGGACACAACATCTTTGTTTGTATGTGGTGCTGAGGATCGAACCCAGGCCGCACGCATGCCAGGCAAGCACACTACCGCTTGAGCCACATCCCCAGCTCTCAACATTATTCTTGAGATTTTTCCCATAATGATACAGGTAGTTCTAGTTGTTTCATTTTAGCGGCTTTATAGAATTTAGTTGATTGAATAAGCTACAATTATTTATCCATCTCATTTACGTACATTTAGGTTCCACTTTTGTTCTGAAAACAATATAACAGTGAACAAAGCACACATACCTCTCAATACAGATATATGACACTTTTGCACATCTGAAAATAGAACTGTAGGTTTATGGTACAATAAGTTATGAAACATCTTAAACCAAACTACTTAGTTAACTGTCAAATTATTCTCTAAACTAGTTCCAGGTGATAGTCCCATAGGTAAAACATGAGTTTCCACTTTCCATGTTGTTACCCATATTTAGAATAATTAAACTATGTAACAAGAATAGAAATGTTTGTATGTTAGGAAATACATTTAACTGCAATTAACAAAGACATCCCCCACCCCCTCACCCTTCACTGCAAATTGTAGGCCAAATAGACAAGGCTCACTTGCTGCTATGGTCTGAATGTTTGTGTCCCCCACTCCCTCAGTTCATACACTGAAATCTAATTACCAATGTGACAGCATCAGAAGGTTGGGCTTTGGAGAGGTAATTGGGTCATAATCTCATGACGGGGATTATAAAAGAGGCCCCCCAGTCTTGCCCTTCTGCCATGTAGAGACACATAGAATGTTCCATCTATGAAGCAGAGAGCCCTTACCAGACACCAAATCTATCACTTCTTAATTGTGGATTTCACAGCCCCTAGGATCAAGAGTGATAAACTCCTATTAATTATAAATTACCCAGTTCAGAGTGTTTTGCCATTGCAGCCTGAACTTAGATATTTGCATATAAAAATCCAGAGGTAAACATTCCAAAATTGATAAGGTAGCTCAATGGTCACAAATGATCCAGCATCCTTCTGCCCCAACTTCTATCTTCAAGATCATCACAGAGGTTTTGGGGTATAGCTCAGTGATAGAACCCTTGCTAGCATGCATGAGGTTTTGGTTTTGATCCCCAGTACTACATGGATAGATAGATAGACAGACAATCACCACAGGGCACAAGACAGTTTTTGAAACTCTGGTCATCAACTTTTAAAGCCAAAAGAAGAAAAATTGGCAAGGGGGCATACATCTCATCTGAACAGCTTTCTTTTTATTAGCCTACCTGGACATCCCATACAATACTCCTAAGTCACACACATAGGCCAGACCATGGTTACATGGCCACACTCAGCTGCAAGGGAAACTGGACAATAGGGTGCTGCTGTGTGGTGCTTGTTTTTTCGACATAATGTACCCAGGAAAGACAGAAAGGAAGAAAGCATTCTGTTACTAAGGAAAAAGTACATGATGGGATGCAACAGTATCCATCCACCATAGTGAATGACATAATAAGACACAGAACACAAAAACAAATAAGAAAACAAATGGAACTCAAGAGGTAGAGGTCAACGAGAAATGCAGATTTAAGAAACCTCAGCATACCAGATGAAATCACAGAAATTATTAAGATACCCAAGGGCCACCACTGAACAAAAAGAGACATGAGGTCAATATACCAAGAAAGCCAAGCTTTAAGAGAAGAAAAGAGAAAAAGTCAATGAAGGAAAGAGGACATGGAGAATATTCAGAGAAGGAAGTAAATCATTGTCCAAATTCAAGGAAGCAATTTTCAGAAGGGAGGAAGTGGTTGTGGAAGCTTCTGGTAATTGTCCAATAGCCATTCTCTCTGTGCTTCTTGGTTTCTAAAACTCCAGTTTTGTTTAGCTATTGGGAAGCTGCATACTTGAGGAGTTTCATTTGTTTAGGATGTAAATCTTAACAACCCTAACTCTGTGGGGAAGCCCATTCCCTTGCTATTGATTAGCTTGGGCAAGTGCATATGACGCAATCCTGGTCAGTGGGACCCTGGGGAATGTTGGGGGGGGGGGGTAGGTAAATGCTGAGAATGGCAGGGAGGAAGGACTAAGTAAGCTGGGTGCTTAATAAGCAGTGTCAAGCCACCAAATTAAGCCACTCTGGAACTGCTTCACTTCTATATTTCTTTTATGCAGCTTTTTTTTGATTTGGGTTTTCTGCTACTTGAGCCTAAAATCATCCTAGCAGTCAACAAAAGTTATAAACAGGCCAGGATATCATCAGGGGGCCACGGGAGGTAGCTAGGACAGAATGGAATGTCTCAATCTAATTACTGAGGAGGGGAGAGAAATGAGGTAGCTAGGACAGAATGGAATGTCTCAATCTAATTACTGAGGAGGGGAGAGAAATCAATAACTCTATGGACTGTAAATAAAATTTGATCTATTTCTTCCAAGTATCCTCTATATCTAGATGAAATGAAAACAAGTGCAAAGGCTGAAAATGAAACTGCAGAGGAAAGTTTGTCTTGCTGATGTACTAGGGATTGAACCCAGGGGCCCTCTACCACTGAGCTATATCTCTGGCCCTTTTTATTTTTTTATTTCGAGACAGGATTTTGCTGTGTTGCCTAGACTGGTCTCAAATTTGCAATCCTACTGGCTCTGGGAGAAGTAATAATTTGAAAGTAGTAATAACAGTGTAAAATAACTGGTACAAGAAATGGCATCTGAAAAAAAGATTTCTAAGTTATATCAAGGGCTTCTGTGAATATTAAATCATAAGTTTGTAAGGGAGAAAATAATCAGAGTTAACGAGTAAATACAAAGACAAAAGTAGGCTCTGGGTTGAACTTGAGTTGGAGAGAGATCTGAGTACACAATACCCGGGGTGAGAAAAATTACTGGTACCAGTGACAGTTCATCAAAATGGTTAACTATCCAGACACTTCAGAGGAGAAAGTATAAATCACACAGACTGAGAAAAAAGGGAATATGTTTGTTAGTAATTAGTCTGAAGAACAGGTTAAATGAGTGAGAGCAGATAGGCATCTAGGAAATACAGGGCTAAGATAGGAAGGGAATTTCAGAGATAACCATCACAGAAGTGAAAGTATTAAGGTGTGGCCACACGGGGTTTGCTGAGGTGGTGTGGGAAGTCACTAAAACCAAGCAGAGGGAGAACAAGTGAATGGGGATGAACAAGCAGAGTCCCCAGTGGGCACAGCAGAGGAAAAGAGCAGACTCAGGGATCAAAGGCAAGCAGGAGACCGTAGCGAGCTGGATGTTCACACCCCACACACCATTCTTCAATACTTCTAGTTCTAAGAAGAATTCTATTAGTCTTGGTAATAGTTTCAGGTAGACAACAACATATAATATGTAGACAAAAAATCAGGAAACCCAGGCTACTGTTAGACAACTCCTCCTCATTGGGTCTTCCTTCTTATCAATTGAGAAGTACCCTTGAGGAATAAGATGAGAGTAGCAGAAGCAATCTAATGCATCTCAATGCTTCTTAAAGTCTCTGCTGCCTGCATTTCCTTTCTTTCTATCCGCACTGTTACCTGACAGATTCAGGAGGCAAGGATTGTTTCTAGCTTGGAAGACTGCAACGGCTCCTGCCTAGCTTGCCAAGCTTGGGCCGTCCCCACTCAAAAGCATCCCACACACAGTAACCAAATTAGCCCTCCTAAAGCCCTGATCATGCCACTCCTCTGGCAGAGACCTGAAGTAACTCCTTCTTTCCCAGAGCACTGGCTGAGTTCTTACAGCTCCTCAGTCCATGAGATGGGGCATGGTGGTCTCCTCACCAAAACCAAGTAAGGTCAATCTATTCTCAAACACAAAAAGAGATAACAACGAATATTTTTCTCCACTTTAACATTCTCTCCTTTAAATTTTTCTAACTTTGGCACCTATTTCCCCTTGTCTATAACAGCATCTAGTAGAAGAGAGCTCACCTAGCACTAGTACACTTGGTTATTTGAAGGTAATATGTCATTGAATGGAATTCTACATGCCAAACTTATAAACCAGTGATGTACAAAATAATGTCATGGGCTGGGGTGTGGCTCAGGGGTAGTGGAGGTGTACCCTAGCAAATACAAGGTTCTGGGTTTTATCCCCAGCACCAAAAAAAAAAAAAAAAAAAAAAGTCTAAAGTGTTAGCATTCAAGGTCCTCTCTCACAAGTTATGACCCAGTTTTTCTTCTCCAACTTTGTCACATTTTTCTTCACTTATCCTAAATGCAGCTAGGCTGGCTCCAAGGATACAGGGCTGTATCTTGTTCACAATTTTCTATGTGACATATAATAGAACAAGAAGGAATAATTTGTTCCACAAGTCTTGCCATGCATCTGCCCCACACACTTGGGGCATCGATGGAAATGTCTGCTGGATCCAACTGTTTCAAGTAGCCTCCCCTTCACACTATCTCAAGAGAAGTTTATATCTCATAGCTTTATAAAGAAATTAATGGAATTACTTGAACGGAACTCATACAACATGGAATGAATGAGACCAAAAGTACTAAATAGTCAATCTAAATATAGATTTTTTTAAGCCACCAATATAAACCAACACATAGTTCTAAATGCAACTAAAATCCACTGCTCCTGACCATAGCCCAAACTTAAATCACAGGTAGGGGACTGGAGCCAGGTCTGTTCCCTCTCACACAGACACTTTGCTTCTGTCACTTCCTGCATTTAGACATTCACAGAGACTTCTCTGTCCCACTGTCATCCACACTGCCCACCAATAGAATAGAAAATCAGACCTCAGCTACTTAATCAGAGAGCATTTAGAATCCCCCAAAACAAAATTGGAACAAATACAAAGTACAGCGGTTTCTGTGTTTCTCTGGTTGTGGCCATTTTCCTTCCTATTAGGTGCAAGTCTTCAATCCCTTTTCTGAAAATTTAAGACCCTGAAATATTTAGAATTGTTAGATTTCCTTAAATTTTAAAAAGGTATCAGGTTATACGTGTCATATATTTTATAACACCCAGCAGAACCTAGACCAGCACCTCATAGCCAAACACATAAATATGTATGAACATCTCTATTAAGTATAGTCTCAAATCAGGGTGGGGCAGATCTTGCCATCAATTGAGCTAATGAAAAATAACAACAATAACAGACCTGCTACTGTTCAGATTTTGCAGCTATGGTACGAGACTGTCTTATAAACTGCACAACCCTAGAGCTTAAGGAGCTAGGCAGCACTGCTGCTCTTTCTGGGGGGATAAGATGTTAAGAAACATCCAGGTAAAACGTGATCTGAGAAAGTTTTCCTCTATTAAATTATGCTATAAGCCATTAATTCCTCTGTAACCTAGCCTGGCTATGGCAGCCCAGGGACTTTGATTTATATACCCTTCTATGGTTCCCTGGTCATATTCATGCTGAGAATATGGCCCCTCCCACCCCAATTCCCTCTGTCAGACCACAGCAAGGCACGACAGTGAGCAAGACCACGATGCTCATTCTGCAGAGGTGACCTGTACTTGTCTGCTTCAATCTTAGAGGCTGAAAGGAAAGGCAGAAAACATTTCAGTCTGTTTACTTAACCATTTCATTTTAAAAAATCAAAAATAGCAAGCAAGGTTTCTAGCTTCAAGTTGGGTCCCCTCTGAAGATTCTAGAGCAGGAGAATATACCCTTTCATGACATTCCCAGGCCCAGCTTCCTAGCCCTCTGGGAGAATTACACTGGTGTTTAGTAACCAGCAGGTTCACTGCCTTGTCATTTAAAAAACAAAAAGGAAGGGGGCAGAAAAAAAATGGGACCTATGCATCCCCACAGATGTGAACACATCTGTCTAAAGACACATTTGTTGAAAATGACTAAAGAAAACAGCCTGAGGACTACAAGAATGGTTATCAAATGTTTGTGCCAGATCTGTCTTACCATTTATGTATGACAAATGTCAGTTTGCATTTCCTCAGACTGGGTCTCAGCATTACAAAACACACCTGTATTGGGCAATCCAATATTAAATGTGTCTATTCTCTGATGAATCAATCGGTTCAAATAATTCTCACATCTTTGCGATGTCACAAATTCCCTCCAAACTCCAGCTACACTTCTTTAAAATCTTTCAAGTTTTATGAATGAGAATGCAGAATCTTTTTCTCTTAATAATAAGTAGAAAATACCAGTTGCAAGTCCATTCTCTTCCCACAGGCATACAAATTCCTGCAATTGCTGGCGTCAGGACTGGGATTTTCCAGGTTCATTGATCTTTATAGTCTCTCCTTTTGGAAAACCCATCTGGAATGACATCTGAAAACACTGTCGTTTCCACTGTCTCCACCCCCACCTTCCCTGCAAGAAAGCACCACACTCATTACCAGGAATGTACCATCTCCTTTCTTACCTGCATTGTTTCTACATTTGCTTTTGTGGGATAATTTAATGACCCAAGTAGGAACATACTTTTCTAAGAAGAATTCCGTTATACTAGATAAGGTCAGGGTTAGCACTATAACTCTGCATCTATATATATATCTCTAAGGAAACCCATCTAATATTAGAGTCATGCTAAGAAATTGATTCAATTTTGAAATAAACCAGGCAAGTAAAATTCAATAAAATGAAAATGTGACTGTAAGAAAAGCTCTCACATTTCCCGGTATTGATAATATTCTCACTACAAGTCAATAAAATAAATCAGGATGGACTGTTAAAAATGTCACTCTTATATTCTAAGCAGGTATGGTTTGGGTTAGTCCACTGAGTCTTCTTACCACTTATCATTGTACTCCACCTGAGAATCCAGCCTGTGAAGTTTACCTTATGTTTCAGATTAAACATATACTAGAAGAGACAACACATGAATTGAGAATCCATTAATTAATCAGTCTTCCCAATACAAATAGGAGGAAAATAGTCAGTGAATTCCCTTAATAGGCAACGAAAACTAAGGACAAAATTTAAAATTTGTCAATCTAAACTGAAGGATAATTTATAAAAAAAAATTGAGGGGAAAGATTATAAAGTAATCTTGGATTAGACAAAGGGGAATAAAGGGAAGGAGGCAGGATGGAAATAGGAAAGACAGTAGAATGAATCCGACATAACTTTCCTATGTTCATATATGAATACACCACCAGTGAAACTCTACATCATGTACAACCACAAAAACGGGATCCTGATTAGAATAAGATATACTCTATGTATGTGTACTATGTCAATATACACTCTACTGTCATGTGTATCCAAAATAACAAAATTTTTAAAACACAAAAAATTTCAGAGGCAGCAGGAATCTTTATATTCTAAGATGCAACATTCTGGTTACAAAAATGGCTGTAGCATTTTCTAAACTTCACATGAGACTTTGAATCAGAGCTTCAAAGTCTTTTTCATTCCCATTAAACTTAACCTGATCAATGACTGAAACTTCATGTTCTAAAAATAAGAATTTGAGGGGTTGGGGATGTGGCTCAAGCTGTAATGCGCTCGCCTGGCATGCGCGGGGTGCTGGGTTCCATCCTCAGCACCTCATAAAAATAAAATAAAGATATTGTGTCCACCGAAAACTAAAAAATAAATCATTTAAAAAAAATAAAAATAAGAATTTGAAATCTCAGTACTTTGACCCTCTTCTCCCTTAAAAGACATGGAACACCAAAGGCTCTTCTGTGTGCCCTTTTACCCAAAGGTTTGTACTACAAGTCGGATTTGTATTTTTCTCATCTGGCAAGGTATGTAACTCCTCCATAAAGTCCTTCTTGTCCTCTTTATTACTGACATTTTAAATGAATGAGTAACCTACCCCTACCATGTTATTGTCAAAAAATATTTTAGAAACCATGAAGTAAGAAGCAATAATTCTGACCCAAAGTGGTCAACATTTGATTTTTTTTTTCTGATGAATTCTAGGATTGGATATTTTCTTGTATATGAGTATGTCCAAACCTACTCCTGTCAGGTCATTTGATGATAATATCCTCCTAAGACTTGATACTTCCTATAACTTGATAATAAAGAGACAAAGAAGAAAAATACTTTATTTCTAAGTAGCACCAGTTCTCTTCCACAGGGTAATCCTTTGCTTCTTTAAGCAACTCTTCCCTCACCCCCCAGGATAAATACCTCCCCCTAATTTATTCATTCTCCCACAACAAAGTGTCCAGCTTGGAGCTGGGGATGTGGCTCAAGCGGTAGCGAGCTCACCTGGCATGCGCGGGGCACTGGGTTCGATCCTCAGCACCACATAAAAATAAAAAAATAAAGATATTGTGTCCACCTAAAACTAATAAATAAATATTAAAAAAAGAGTCCAGCTCTTCCTCCATCCTTGTTGCTCTGCTAAGAACAAAACCTATTTCAAGTCTGTGTTCTGACCACCGAACACAGTGTGCCACATTTATTCATTCAACAAAGACTTACAGAACATCAACTATTATTCTCAGAACTGGGACACATGGGTGACAAAAATCACTGCTTTCTTGAAGTTCAGCATCTCATCTAGTATATCAAGTAATATTAGACACAAAGTAAGAACTCACTAAATATTCATTGAAAACATTCTGCACAAAATGTAATACCTGAATTAGAATACAATTATTTCAAATGTGGTTATACATGTTGAAGGGGGCATGTTCAGACACCGTGGAATGATTGCTGGCAGCAAGAAAAAAAAAACTGGAAGTACACCTAAGACTCTGACAAGCTGAGCAGTCTAGAGTCGCTTTGCCACTCATTTTAAAGCTTGAGGACATAAGTGCATTAATTACACTGTAAGACTCTCACTGTTCATAAGAGATTCTAACTATGTCTAGGCTCTGTTCAAGAATAAGTAGGGTACAAAATACATTTGAGAGAGATGCGAATTACATTCAATTTTAAATATTTTTATTTTAAAGCTTAATGGCTTTAAACAAACATTTTATTTGCTTCCTAATTTGGGGAGTCAAGAATTCAGGAAAGATTGGGCCATTCTTACTTAGTGTCTCCCAACTGGCTGCCGTCAGAATCTAGGTGGTGCTGAAATCATGGGAAGGCTCAGCAGGGTGGGTGTCCAAGGTGGCTCCCCACAAGGCTTCTAATTGACGCTGGTTGTCTGCTGGGAGCTCAGCTGAGGTTGTAGGTTAGAGCAGCTATTCATGGCTTCTCTGGAATGGAAATCTCAGTCATTTTTTCTTTCTTTCTTTCTTTTTTTTTTTTTTTTCTCTACTGGGAATTGAACCCAGGGCCTTCAGTGCTCTCCTACTGACCTACACCCGTTGACCGTTGACCATCACAGTACTCCTATTCTGCATGGCAGTTAGCTTCCCCTGAACTAGTGGCCCAAGGGAGGCAGGCAAAAATTGCACAGCCTTCAACAATTCAGTGTTAGGAGTCACGCAAAGTTATTTCTGCCCTACTCTAAGGGTTGAAGCAGTCACAAGCAAACCTATATTCAAGAAGTGGGTACACAGATCCCACCTATAATGGGAGGTAAATTTTGGATCACTGTGTGTGTGTGTGTGTGTGTGTGTGTGTGTGTGTGTGTGTGTATGCTAGAAATAAAACCCAGGACCTCCTGCATGCTAGGTATGCTCTACATTGTGCTAAACCCTCATCAGTATGGTGATTAAAAAAAAAAAAAACTGCCATGGTACTTAAAAGAGTAAGCTTAATTCAGTGTATTAAAAAATGCAGTTCCGCATAATACCTTGTTCTAGACATGAGTCATTTTGAAGGAAATCAGTTAATTTTATCAGTTAATTTGTTCAGTACAAATATCTTCTTTAATTAAATAGGCTAAGGTTAACTAATTGATTAGCTTAACAAGAAGGTTATAGAACAGTTTTTGGACTTTGGACTCTCAAGCAACCAAAGTCCACCAACCATAAGAGTCTGCCCACTTCTGAAGGGCAAGTTCACCGTCCACCTTCGAGTCTCCAGGCAGTAGGATTCCTCCCTCCTCTGCTTTGCTCACATCACTGTTCACATATTTTGGATTCATGAGCTATGGTAGCAGGTTGTGGGGTGATGTGAGGGTGTGAGAGGGGGAGAGAGGAGAAAAGAGAGAGGAACTGACTCCATCTATACGGTTAGCACTGTGAGGATCAGAACTGTCTTCATTCTTTCTCTTCCGCATAGCACCCAGCAAGGCATCCAACAAAGGCTTTCCCTCTGGCTGTGTTCAAAGTAAAAAGGATGAGTGTTGCTGTTATTATTTCTGCCCCTTTCATATCTCTAAATCACTAAAATAGTTTTCAACAGGAGGCTGGACTGCTGAGTTCCAGCAAGACTTAGAGCTATCCAAAAACAAAGTCAAGATTCCCCACCCCTGACAGTGATCAAGTCAATGTGTAGTAGAGAAGACTGACACATCCCAGGCTGGTGAACCCCAAGATTCCAAGGACTCTTCTAAGAAAGACTCCTATAATTCTGCAAATTACAGGATTAATTTATTAGGATTCTAAAAATTAAATCAAAACTGAATTCCTACAAATGTGCAGGACAGCACTATGCACTATCCTTTTATCTCTCTTCACTATCCTCCTTCCAAAAATGTACTAAAGCAGAGAAGAAGATAGACAGGAATTTCTCTGAACCAAACCCTTCTAGGCATAATGCAACAATCTACAGAAGGTAACAGCCCACAGACCTGTGCAACCTGGCTCTGGTGAAGCACCAGGAACCTCCGCGTCATTCCCCACAGGCTGCCCTTGAAAGTCACATACACTAATTTCACAGAAAATATCTTGCCATGGTGACTCACAAGAAATGACTCTCTTAGGAACATTTCTAACATAATGCTTTATCCCTAACAACTTCCCTACCTATGTGGGAAGGGAAGTGGCCAAATACTGCCAAAAATATCTAGGAGTCACTATTTCTAAGTAGAAAGCAGAATAATTCCCGAAATTTGAACATTAGAAATAAACTACATGCTAGCTGGGTGCGGTGACGCATGACTGTAATCCTAGCGGCTTGGGAGGCTGAGGCAGGAGGAATAAGAGTTCAAAGCCAGCCTCAGCAAAGGCGAGGAGCTAAGCAACTCAATGAGACCCTGTCTCTAAATAAAATATGAAATAGGGCTGGGGATATGGCTCAGTGGTCAAGTGCCCTTGAGTTCAATCCCTGGTATCTGCCCCCACCAAAAAAGATGTAAACTACATGCTAAATCTATAATCTGAACACAAGTAACATGTGTGTATGTATAAATACATATGTACATTCAATTGAAATATATGTGTGCATGTGTGTGTATGTATATATATATATATATATATATATATATATATATATATATATATATATATATTCATTTCATACTACCCATGCACCAGACTCTGTACTTGTGTTGGTGATTTGACAGTTGACTGGCAGACAGTAAACAACCCCAAAGCCCTTCCATTTACTTTATGTCAAAGATGCACGAGAATATATCACAGATTAAACATTAAGAACAATAAGTATCATTTTAAATCTAGTGTTCATTTCTAAATATTTTACTGGCAATAAAAGATGGAAATTTTAAAAAAATTAATCAAATACCATATAGCAAATTCACAGGCTCACAGGAAATTCCTTTAGTTAGATCTAACAACAAGGATACATTATATAGAATCACAACTTCCCTGAGCTACTGAAGACGAGACAGAAAATTCTCCAGTGGTTTCAAGTCTGAGAATGCTAACATAAAAAAAGAAAGGCTTAGAGAAGACAAGATTTCTATTTTCAAATATTTGAAGTATTGCTGAACAGAAGACATTAGACCTACTCTGCTTCAGAGGAAATATTTGATGTATTGCTATATAGAAGACATCAGACTTACTCTACTTCAGAAGGGAGGCCTAAGGCTAATGGGTAGAAGTAAAAGCAAACAGAACTTCATCATTCAAACAATACCTTATAACAATTTGAAAACTCATAGCTGGAATGAGCTGGATGCAATGGTACTGAGTCTCTGAAAAACCTTTCAGAGGCTAAATGATTTTTGCCAGTAAAGTTGTATAGATTACAGACCCAGGTGGTATACTGCATTGGATGATATGTAAGATTCTTTCCTCTAACCCTAGCATACTATTATCCATTCTACGGAAGAGGAAGTTTCCAGCTTTTTTCTTTGAGTAAATAATCTCCAAGTCATCCATTAAAGGTCTCAAGATCCAAATTCTGCATCTTTACAAATTCTGCATCTTTGTCTGCCTATTGAAGTCAGCTAGTCTTACTAAGCCCTCTGTTATAAAGGACTGGGGAAAGATGTTAGAAGCATCTTAATTGGAAAGGTAGTTAACGGGATTCCCCAGGAAAAAGCTTTTCTGTGTATACAAAGTGTGTGGTTGGATATGATTCATCAGAGGAAACCAGCTGTTTCCAATGCCAATGCTGCTCCTTGGTCAACAGAAACAGTGAGTAATTGAACAATATCCAGGGGGGTTTAGACCTGACCTTCATGATTTGTCAATGGTTTACTAACAGATGAAACAAACCATGATTTCTCTGGACCTCTCTATATTTTTTTATTTGTTAATTTTATGGTACTATGTAGATTCTAACCATGGAAATATTGTTAATCATCTTACCATGCTGGGGAAAATAAATGTTAGCAATTCAGTATAAATCCACCTGGAATTTATCAACCTTTTTCTTCATATGAATGGAACAGCATTTTACAAACTGTTTTATAACCTGCAGTTTTCACTTAATGTATTCCAGATAGCTTTCCATGAAAGGACGTACAGACCCACAGCATAGTTTCATATTACTTACTGTATACTGTGTTTCATCAATTCTAGAACATGCTTCTCCCCACATTTAATATCTCTGTTATTGAGTGTCTCATAATTAAGACTGACTTGGCAACATATTTTCTTTCCTTAGCAGTCCATTTTATTTTTTAGTGGTACATAAATTAATAGTAGAGCTTACAATAAACACAGTCTTTGATTCGGTTAAGTAGATTGGCTTTACTGTACATAATCAATCCATTTTGGGTATTGGCCACAAGACTCTTGGAGGTCCCTTGTCATGTTTCCTCAGTCCAGCTCTGATTTTAGCCATGGCCACAGTGGGAAGTACAGGTGTCTCTTTTGTTCTCTGGAGCCTTCTCTGAAGCCGGGTACCAACCAGCCTGAAGGCAAGTACAGCTCAAAAGTGTGGAGCACAAATTGCCCAGGGCACACGTTGACTGGGGACATTGGGCAGGCCCAAGATGGCTACCCTTGAGGATGCTTCCTGAGGGATATGTTTTTTGTATGTAGCCAAGGTCACAAACACCCTGACTCAGTGTATCTACTCAAGGTCATAAACATTTGCTTGTGAGCATGTGCTCACTTATGTAACCTGTTGGCAAGGTGCCTTCTTTATTTGGCCATCATATAAAATAGCCCTATGGAAATGGCTCAGGGGGCTAAATGGAACTGAAGCTAGAGCCGAGCCATGGCCAGGGACTATTGCTGCCCTTGAATAAAGAATGTCTACTATCCCAACCATGCCTCACTTCTTTACCTGCCTAGATCCCATCTCTGTTTCCCAGGGTCTGAACCTGCCCCCAGGACAGGGGGATAAAGGGTAATTGTAAATGCTCTAGTTCTTATCTTTTGAAAGAAGGAATTTGGAGGTGGAATCAGATTACTTCCAGCATCAACCTTCACAACACTCTGATAAATGGACTTTTCCACCTCCCTGGTCCCTCCATGCTCCCCTACAGGCTTCTTAGGAACACCTCCCAAATAAACTACCTCCACCCAAATCCTTGCTTTAGGCTCTGCTTTCCATGGGAACCAAAACCAGGGAAGACTCAGGGGAACTGAAACAAAGCCCCATTCCAAATGGACTATTCAAACAATCTCCAGCGTAGCAATGTTTTATGCTTCAAACACATGTTTATAAATCAACTGCTTGGAATTCACAATCCATTTTTCCCACAGAAATTCTATTATAAATGATTAGACCATAAAAACTATTTACTCAGTAACAGCATAGAGTGCCAGCACAAAAGTTCCTAAGGAAACTCGTAACATGGTCACACTGCATTTCTTAATCAGAAGAACATCAGTCATGCAATCAAGGCTCCAGAAACAAATATCCACTCACTTAGGCACATACACAGAAAAATAGAGACACACACATACACACATACACATACCGGTAAAAGGATAGTTCTAAAGAATCAAAGTGTCAATATTCATTTAAGTCCTTCTAACTACTTGTGACTTGACATTCAACATAGACAGAAAAAGTTAAACTCACTGAAGCTCCCAAAAGGGGCACAGCAGAAACGATTTAGTTTAACACATAAAACATGTGAAACTTTGGTCTAAGATCAATCAAAATCTCATCAGAGCGTAAAAGGAAAGAAAATGGGCCATTAAGAACAAGTCTGTTCAGAATTAAAGTGTTACGGAATTTGGAACCAGAATCAGCACAAAACACAATTTAAACTTTAATGTCCAGCAGCTAAAAGTCAAGTAACAATCAAAGCAGACTGAATGTTGAGTTTCAATTTTTTTTTTCAGTTTTATATTTACATAATGGTAAACCTTATTTATTTATTTTGAGATTCTGGGGATGGAACCCAGGGCCTCATGCATGCTAGGGAAGTGCTCTACCACTGAGCTACACTCCCAATCCCATTAAATCTTAATTAGTAGATTAAAGTTGCACTTATATGAAATTATATCAAATCCCCACAATTACTATTTGTTTGTTCAACATACAAATCAACAGTCTCCCTACAAAATTCCAATAAGGAAAAAAATAAAATAAACCCCTTTCCTGACACCAATTATTGAGACTTGTGGCATTAAGAGATCAAATAATCAAATGTGGTGAGGAAAGAAATATAGAAAAAGACTATGAAAGAAATCAATCAAAATCCTATGTAAAAATCTTTTTTTAATGGCCTAACATGAGAGGAACCCTTATGGGGTCTTTTTATCAAGTTTCTTAAGAACAAAAATGCCTTTAAATAAAAGCAAGTCCTTACTCAAGTAAAAAGAAAAGCAAAATCACTTTTTCAATTATAAAGAATTTATATTTAACTTCATGTTTCTTCCAGTAAAGGGCGGGGTGGGGGAGATGGGGATGAGAAGGAAAAGAAAAGAAAAAGGTCACTAAATACTATTCATATGTACATACAAGCCCATGCAAATGCAAAAACCAAAAACATGCTGGGTTCTGGGAAAGAAATTCGCTTTTTGCAAAAAAACCAAAAGACCATTAGTGTTTATGATTTAAGCTTTATTACCATGAGCACACACAGAGGTTGTCTTTCTATTCCCGCAAGTTCCCCAGTTTATTGGTAAAGATGAAAACCTTGAGCTTAGAGAAAAAAAAATATATTCTTTCACTTTTTTCTTCCATGTAAGGGCTGACAAAAAGCACCACAGGGAGAAACCTGTTTTAATGATCCTTGTTGTTTGCAAGAAAAACTCTCCATTAATTTCAATCTAAACAAATACAAATAAACAGGGACAAACACTTTAGGCATAAACCTGCCTCACAGGCTCTCCAGAATGAGACGAAACACCCACGAGGCACCTTTCAGTATGAATAAATAAACACTTTCAGTGAGACCTTAAGTGCTTTCACTTTTTTAAAAAAAATATCAAAAGGAATTATTTTATTCAGACATGAATGAGACTGTAGAGAGCTTTGGTGTTGTTGATAGCAACACTTCTTGGGGATGCTATTAACTGGATTATATTCCTGAATAACTAAAAGAAAGAACAGGAGGGAATGTGGAGGGGCCTCCTCCAGGCTGTTCCTTGAAGCTTTGAAAAGGGAACTCAGACATGAGTAAACCCTTGGGAAGCAACGGACACGGGCAATTCAACTACACAAACGTTAGAATGGCACACAATATTCTGAACAGCAAGGTTAATATTGGGTGTGAGTAAGAAGCTAAGCAAATTGTAAGTAGTCCAACCTTTGATTTCAGGGATGGAGAAACTGAGTCCCACGAGACTCAGGATTTGCCCAATGTCATGTAACTAACTGCTCACCAGAGACTTGGTTATCTAGGTCGCTTGATACTCAATACAGTGTGTACCAGTAGACTTCAGAAATACTTCCAATATCTTTGAAGAATAACCTAAAATTGTTTGAAATTTGAGATGTTGCTCTACTGATAAGGAAACACTCTTGTTTGAGCCAACTCCAGAGACTACATATTTAAATTGTTCAATACAAATTATGCCAGGCATATGCATATTCCCTATGCAAAATCCTACAACATTCTTAGCTCTCTGCATTACATCAACACTATGAAGATTAAGGTGAGGTCATTTCAGGGTTCCCTGGCCCCAACAGTATGCAAAACCATTAGCTGAATCTATAAATAAGACCACCATCAGGGTTCCCACCCAATTCCCACTATCTCTTCCCCTCCCACATCTCATTTTAAACTAACTCTGGGCTTTTCAAAATCATACTCCCTTAAAATATTAAAATGTTGAAACCTTCACTGGAGTAGTTGGCTTCATCATCCTAAGTCCTCTGGCAAACATCTACAGCTCAATCCTTGATATCCAATCATTTGTCAGCTCTGCTAGGGAGTTAGCTCAAATCCTTCCAAACCAAGCAACTCATCCTTTACGCTTCTTTCAAGGAAAATTGTATCAGCAGGCCCTAATTTCCTATCCCTGCAGGAAAGGTCGCTCAGAAGTTGGGTTTAAATGTTTCTAATTAAAGAACAGCAAGTCTATTGCATGATGATCAGACTTTCAATATTCCCTTTAAATATAAGTTTATTAATTGAGCATTTGTTATTACTCTCAGTATGAAAACCAAATACATAATCAGAAAAATAATTAGGCACATTAGGAAGTAGCAGGATTCTATCACTGATTAAGTCGCTCATAGGAAGGAAGTTCACTTTGTTTATTTTGGGGTGCTGGGGACTGAACCCAGGGCCTCATTCATGCTGAGTGTATGCATGAGCTACACCTCACTTCTGGAGGATCACTTTATACAGATGCTGCAGATCTGTATATTACCTACTTCAGGTCCTGGCACAGTAGGTGCTCAATAGATGCTGTACGAATTAATGGAAGAAAGAAAAGAGAAAAGAAAAAAAGAAGTCACTTTAGACCAAGGTACAATTGAGACTCCATTTCAAAACTGGTCAGTGCCACCTGACACTCCAATAAATGTTCAACGACATCACCTAGAAGAATGTAGCATGTAATCCAGGACAGCTTTTGCTACACAATGTCAGATGGAACAGCTCCTGAAGAAAATAACCTTCATGATAATCAATCTAACAGGAGTGATAAACAGTCTGAGATAACTCCTCAGATATTAAACATACTTGGAGAAAGGGTCTGGGTAACACAAGGTAGCGGCCACATGAAACTTCTCCTTCCCAGACCTTCTTGCCTATTTCATGGTATTCCACTTTCTCTAAGAGTTATGGATTTCATGTGAGACACACAGTCACTCAAGCCAAACCACCACCCAATCCCCAGAAGCCATCCAGCTGCTCTGGTAAGCACTGAAAAATGCGTTCAGTCAAATACTCTGGAGTACCATTATTGCAAATGAAATTATCTTTAGACATGAAGTTATTATTTATTCTCTGCACCAAGAAAGACTGTTGCTTTTTAATCCTTTCTCCATAAGGATGTAAAAACCTTCCAGTTCTAAGGTAAATCATCAAACAAAAATAGCTTCTAAAGTTCTGTATAATTATGAAGGCTGTTACAGCTACTCTTATGCCAAGAATCATTTACATGACTTGAATTTATATAAACACATCAGACCCACTTAACCTGGGCATTTCTTCTGCAAAGAAAGTATTTAGAAGCAGTACTTTCTCCATTCCCTCCAAATTATTCAGTGCTGTCTAAACAATTCTCTCATACAGCCTAGGGGGAAAAGTGGCAGAAAGAGGAGTACAAAAAGACAAGTCCTGCAATTCTCCTTACCCCATCTTCTATAAATAAGCTTAGGTTCCATTTAATATCACAATAAAGAGAATTAAAGACTTGGATCCTGCTATTATTTGAAAGTTTTGGAAAATTTATCCAGAAATATATATATTAATAGTATTTGGAGGTAGAGCCTTTGGGAGGTAATTAGGATTCGATGAGGTCAGAATGGTGGGATCCCTATGATGATATTAATGATGTTCTAAGAAGAGGAGGAGAGACCTGAGACCCAAGCTGGCATGCTTGCTCTCTCACCGTGTGATACCCTCTACCATATTATAAAGCACCAAAAAGGCTTTTGCAAGATGCCAAGCAGATGCTGAGCAGATACTGATGCTATGTTCTTGGACTTTCTGGTCTCCAGAACTGTGAGCCAAAAGTTTCTGTTCTTTATAAACTCCCCATCTCAGGTATTTTGTAATAGCAACAGAACATGGACTAAGACAGATCCTAAACAAATAATAAAAAGTTATTCTGCATTGACATTCTCTAAGTTCAAATCTGTAAGTTTAAACAAGAAAATGGTGACTAATCAACAATATCTGAAAATTATAAGGGTAGAAGACATTCTGAAAGGGTATTTTCAAAATAGCATACTAAGAATCATATTGGGTCTTATAAGTAGTCCTTCTAGCCAAGGATTCTTGCTGATAGTATTAAAGGGTTGGATCTAAGTGGAGGGGGAGGACACAGGGAAGGTGAGGGAAATGAGCTTACGCTCTCCATAACCATGATCTCAAAAGTCCATAATGTGCTTTAGACAGTGGAAGATTCATGAAGGCAAAGATTTTATTTTGTTCATGGCTATACATACTGACAGCATGTGAACAGTATCTGGCATATAAGAGGCTCCCCATAAGTTATTTTTAATTAATAAATAGTTATAGCTCATTCATTAATTTGCTTAAAGCCAGTACCAAATTCACCAGTTAATTCTCCATCAATAAGGAAAAAAAAAAAAAACTTTCCCATAATGAGACTGGTTGCCACTTTGTTATTCTGGGATTTATTTATTGGCCAACAAAAATAGATTGAACACCTACAATGTGCTGAGAATTTTTCTGCTGTTGGGGATACAGTGGTAGACGAGACAGAGGGTGTTCTTGTCCTCATAAGGCTTCTGTTCCAATGATGCTCCCTGGTTGCTCTATGGAGGACAGGCTACTGGGGTGGCCTTGAGGTCTTTGTACTTCCTATTTCCTCCACCTGGATAACTCTTTACATAGACTTTTCTGAAGTCTGTGATTCCTCTTTCTTCAGGTCTCTGCCAAATGTCACCTATCAGAGATCTGGTTGTTAGCCATTCTAAGTAAAATCAAAAGGCCACTCCTGGTCATCTGTACCTTCCAACCTTCTTAGCCATGCTTTAATGTTCTTCATAGCACTTATTAGCACCTGGCATAAATATTTGTTTATAATGCAAACTCCATGAAGGTGGGCACTTTGTACACTGTAGTATTCCCAGATCTATAAAGGGGTTTGACACATGAGTTGACATTCAATAAAGGTCTACAGAAGCAATGTTTTTAAAAATATATAATCATTTAAGCTCCTTCAGCATATCTATTGTTGTGCAGCTTGGTCACTGTGACCTTATAGATCTTTTGCGCTCCAACTAGTTCTTGGAGATATCCCTGTCCTTATATTTATGAGCTCAGGCTGTTTCCCACCTACTTCTGATTTACCAACTTATTGTACTATCTGCAAACTAAAAGTATAATTGATTTCCACTTTCACTTCATATTCCAGATCATTAATAAAAATATCCATTTCTACCAGGCCCTGGATCCATCTCCATGGAAAATACTTGGGGATTCTTTATAGGATGGTGGTGGCCCACAGCCAACAGCTGGGTATGAATTCAGTGCTGACTTCCATCATCCATGACCCCCTGTGGCATCATGAAGACTTCCATAAAACTGTCCTGCAACAGAAATACTGCAAAGCCTGTCCCAGGGTGATCCCTGACCCTGCCTCCAGGGTTCCAGCTGCTTACCAGATAACTAACCCTGTTCCATTCTTCTCAGATATATCCATATCTGCACAAGATGCCCAAAGACAGAATTGCTTGATTCACTAAACAATCAGACCACTCAGACTAGAATGGACCTATCTTCAAAAAATAATCCTTCATCCATTTTCTCTACTCAGGCTTTATTTCCCATCTGTTCATACCATGTATTTGTTGTTACACTGGAACCTCTACTACCTTTTCCACATCTCCTAACTGACAAATGGACTCCTTGCTTTGTCTTTGGCACACACAGGACACCCACTTCTCAAAGATGACATTGTACTTGTAAAGCTGGTCTCGTTATTAGACTTAAAACTTTAGGATTCTTGCATTTTTCCTTGTGAATGTGGCCTTTTCTAAAATTTTTTGATTCTTCCCCCCCATCTGTCTTTGGTTCCTTACCTAATTTCCTTTTAGGAGTAAAATGTTATTGTTCACTGAAGATATGCTGTTTTGTTTCTTTATGGGAAAATCCAGCTTGTTTTCTCTTAATTTTCTTTTTATGGAGTTCCTTTGGTCTGTTTAAATTATGTTTTTAAATAAATTATCTTTGTCCTTCTGAATTGCTAGTGCCTGGGTTCATTGTCTGTTGGACCAATCAAAGTGGCAAGACTCTGGACTCATCCGTTCACATCTACAGGTCTGGCAGCTCATCAGTATAAATGAAATAAGTTATGTTCTCTCTGCCTTGCCCAGTACTGTGAAGGTCAAATAAGACCGACTAGGTAGAACTGCTATTTTAAATGTTCTAGAAAGTTCCAGTTTCTGTACTTGAATAGGCCCACTGCTTCTGATAAAAGAGGAATTTAATACTCTGAAAGAAGGGGCCCAATTCTATTGAAGTCACGTTAATCCACTCACGTGATCTTTGCTGAAACATGGCAGAACAGACAAAAAAAGAAAAAATTCACCATCATCAATTTAAGGTTTAGGGAACAAATCCAATGCCTGCCTTCTCATTGATCAAAAAAAAAAAAAAAAAAAAAAAAGATAGATAGATAGAGGATTGTAGTAGTAAATATGCCTCACCAGTCTACAGGGGGTTGCATTAAGCAAAAAATTATGAAGCCATTAGGCTGCTTTTTATTAATGAATTCTAGCTTTACCACCCAGTGAAAGTGAATTTGAAACCAAGCTTTAATCTAGGCTGAACAGCTGAGACTGGATTACATGGTAATAGGGTGCACAGATCTAGATTGAATTGCTGATGCATACTTCTCAAATCATTAGTCTGCAACTACTGTTATTTGGTATATATTCATTCTGCCTAAAATACTCTCATATTTTGACTTTTGTTCTTTTTTAAAATATTTTTTTAATGGACACAATATCTTTATTTATTTTTATGTGGTACTGAGGATCAAACCCAGTGCCTCACATGTGCAGGACAAGCACTCTACACCGAGCTACAGCCTCAGACCTGACTTTTGTTCCTTTAATAACCAAATTATAGGAAGTGAAGTTATTTCCTAAACAATCCACTTGATGTTCTCAATTTTAACAGTTGCTGAAAGACTTTATGTAAACTGCTAAAATAATTGAGTCTCAGCTTTCTCCTTTGTCAAAACTGCTTCCTCACTTGGTTATTGTGAGAATTAAAGGAGGATATGCACTTGAGCAGATTTTGTAAATCCTAAAAAAGTAGACATATATGTATATATGTATATGAATGTATGCATTGTGTATATCCATAATTATTACACTATGATTAACAGTCCTCCATGATCTCATTCCTCTTTGGGGAAGGAGGAACAACTTTATTTATTTTAAATAGATAATGCATTCACAGGGTTCAAAAGTCTAAAGATGCAAAAGGGTATTTATTGAAAAGTCTCCTTCCCATTCCTGTCCTTCAGCCACCTTTTTCTCCTTTCGTTGAATGAATGGACTATAACTTATTTAATATTCTCCCATGTTTAATTTATTTACAATCTTTTACTATACTAACATTTTGTTCACATCAAGCATCTTTGTAAGGTACATTTTTAAATGGAGAATTTTGAAAAAGATTGCCAGATTACCCTCCATAGAGGTCTGGAGCAAGTTATCCTCCTGCCAGTCATAAATGGAGACTGTTTTCGACACACTTGTCATCATAATCTCTTACCAAAAATTGTTGTTAAATCTCAGCCAGCAGGATAATAGAAAATGGTATCTTAATTTAAATATGGTATTTTAATTTACTTTTTTGTAATAAGGTTTTTGGTAGTCACTCTGAATATTAAGAAAATTTATTCCACTCTCTTTCTTCCTCTAAAACCCTCTGCACATCCTATGATCCAGCCACCCTGAGCTACTTGCTATTCTCCACGTGGGCCATACTTGGGGATCCTTCCATCTTTTGCTTAATAAAAATTTTTTGACAGTCAAGTTTCAAAGGCATTTCAATGCTTATGAAGTTTTCCTAAATTCCACCCATGAACTTAAACCTCCTCCCCTTCTCTGGAGTGCCCAGAGTTCAGTTTCAAAAAAGTATCATTTCATTGTGACACATACATGAATGTGCTTCTTGGTGGTTGAGATTGTCTCCTTCATCTTAGCATCCCCAATGATGTTCAGCACACTCACTCTACTGTGAGATGGAAGACTTAATTAGAAGGAAAGACTGAATTTTTTCTTTTCTTTTTTGCATATGTGTTCTTAAACATCTAGAACAGCAATGTAAATCTACTGATCGGAATAATAAAATAAAGTGAAGATTTGGAGACTTGCTTTTGAGCCTATAGGCTCATCTTACAACTTAATAAAGACTGATAAATCTTCCCTCTGTGTTAATGGTTAATGTTTGTTGTTTTAATACTGATTATGACTTACATGACTAAAAACATAAGTGAGATCAAACTATTCATAAAGCAATGTACTAATGCCTAATAAGTCTATGAAAAAATGGCTGACTTCTTTACTAATCAAGATTATGCAACTTAAAAATAGCAAGATACCACTAAACATTCTTCAGAATGGCTGAAATTAAAAAAAAAATCAGGAAATACCAAGAATGGATGTAGAGCACCTGGAACTCACATATACTATTGGAGGAAATGTAAACTTGCACAGTAAATTTGGATAACTGTTTGGAGAATCAATCAAGCTATACATATGCCAACACTGTGACCTGGCAAGTCTACTTCTGGATTTATATTTGATAAAAATGCATATGTATATCGCCAAAAGCTAGGTACAAGAATATTCACAGTAGTAGCAATCAGTAACAGCCCAAAGTGGAAAGAACCAAAATTCAACAGTAAAATATAAAATTTGGCATATTCCAAGAATGGAATTCAAATAGTAATGGGGATGAACAAACTACAACTGCACACCAAAATATGAATAAACCTTACACATTCAAGAGTCTATATGACTCAATTTATATAAATTATAAAGTTAAACACATCTAATCTGATTGTGTTACAAATCAAGAGAGAAATTACCCACCAGGAATAGAGATGGGAACTGGGGACTTGGATATTTCTTAATCTGTATGCTGGTTACATAGATATGTTCACATTTTTTTATTTCAAAATTTTTGAGTAGTAGATGGACACAATACATTTATTTTATTTATTTTTATGTGGTGCTGAGGATAGAACCCTGTGCTTCACATGTGGTAGGCAAACGCTCTACCACTGAGCCACAACCCCAGCCCAGATATCTTCATCTTATAAAACACATTAAACTATACATTTATGGGGCTGGGGATGTGGCTCAAGCGGTAGCGCGCTCGCCTGGCATGCGTGCGGCCCGGGTTCGATCCTCAGCACCACATACAAACAAAGATGTTGTGTCCGCCGAGAACTAGAAAATAAATATTAAAAATTCTCTCTCTCTCTCTCTCTCTCAAAAAAACTATACATTTATGCTCTGTATACATTTCTTCATGTCTGTTATACTTCAATTAAAAAGCTTATCTAAAATAATAGAAAAGCAATAGGCTAAACCTCCCAAAAAAGGGTATGTTTCCCTTAAAATGTCTTTAGTGAATAAATGTTTTTTAATCCTGTGCTGATTATTGGCCACTTGCAAAACCCAATTGACTTGCACTTGTTTCACCCAAGAGATCTCAAATCAAGCAGTTTTCTATTTATGGAACAAAGCAGGAATTCAAATTTTTTGGTTAAGAAACAAAATGAGGTGACCAAAGGAAATCAGCTATTGAGAACAGGCAAAGATTGGAGAAAAAAGAGAAAAGAACAGAATTTCCTTTAAATGGTACCAAAATAGCTTTTATTTTTAAAAGAAGTTTTTGTTGAACTACTGAGAAAAAATACAACTATTTATCCCAATATAGATATGTGCCTCCGCACCCAGCTTTCTTCCCAATATTATTTTAAAATACTGCACAACAGACAAAGAAAGAAAGAGTGCACACACCAAGGGAGTAGTAATTAATGGCAAATGCAGGTGTCTGAATAGAGGAAAACTAAGGGAAATAAAACACAAATCTTTCCACCTCATTAGTCTTCTAAAAATATCCTCACATAATACAATGCCATGCCCTGCTTGTGTGGTATATAAATGAATGAGAAGCCTAATCAAAATGTTTTTTGTGATTCTTGACCATAGCCCAGATACAAATACTTTGGAGATTTAAAATGAAGACCCCCCAAAAAAAAAAAAAAAAAAACAACCAATGGTGCTGAACTGGACAAGCAGGGCTTAAAATAAACAGAGAAACTGCAACACAAAAGCAATGTATAGCAAATTCAATTATCTGTGCTAATGGAGACAGATTTTTAAAAAATTTTTTTCCATTAGGCTGTGAAATATCAAAATAATAGGCACTTTGAGACTGATGAATAGACCCAAACACTTACCCCCTTCTGAACCTGCATTAATTCATTTTTAACTTGATTCCAATAGGATGCAAGAGGGAAGAAAATAAAAAAGATCTGAAGTCTAGGCAACCACCAGGGTAAGGTGAGCTCACAGATGACTCTCAACTTCCTGTTGTAAAAGGAGACACCAAGAAGATGGTTAACTGAAATGCATAACTAATCCTTCACAATTCATAAGTTGGTCAATGTACAGAAATCTACTTAGTGGTGTTTCTGGTTTTACACAGAAACACCACTAAGTAGATTATCTCCACAAAGAGAAATAAGAAAAAGATGGAATGCTACCAAGATGTTAGTTACACCCCTCCCTCTAACCTTGTCCACCTTCAGCCATAGGTGCTAACAAGCCATGAGATTTGCAGTACAGCAGGAAAACAAGCAAGGGGTTTTTTTTTTTTTTTTTTTTAATGCTTCTGCCAATTCTTTTTTTTTTTTTTTTAAAGAGAGAGTGAGAGAGAGAATTTTTTAATATTTATTTTTTAGTTCTCGGCAGACACAACATCTTAGTTTGTATGTGGTGCTGAGGATCGAACCCGGGCCGCACGCATGCCAGGCGAGCGCGCTACCGCTTGAGCCACATCCCCAGCCCAAGGGTTTTGGATAACCAAACTTTCAAGAAAATTTTAAAAATATGGAACGAGTAATTCTTGGTCCAAATAATGATTTTTTTAAAAAAAAAAATTCTTCTCTCCTTATAGAGAGAATGATTAGAATTAACCATTCATGAACTGAGCTAATAAAGGCATGATGGAAAAAGGAAGATCAAAATTATATTCTTCTCCCTAATGACACAAGCATCTATGCTAACAATCCAACCCAAAACAGACATACACTGTCTTATACTGACCTGGTTTAATGGGTACAGAAAAGAGGATCACCATGATCTACCCAAGACTAGTGGAAATTAGCAATAGGAATAGTAAGAAGGGCAGGGTTTGTGGCTCAGTGGTGGAGTGCTTGCCTAGCATGTGTGAGGCACTGGGTTCGATCCTCAGCACCACACAAAAATAAATAAATAAAATAAAGGTATTGTGTCCATGTACAACTAAAAAAGTATTTTAAAAAGGGGGGGGGATAGCAAGAAACAATATTCAATGAGGATGAGCTATGGTCCAAGTGTCTGTATCCTTGACCCTCCCAATCCATATGCTGAAAACCTAATTGCCAAGGGGATAGTGTTAGGAGGTGCCTCTTTGGACTTTGACCCACCTGTAAGTAGATTATCAAGATGGAGCCCTCATGAATGGGATTAGTGCCATTACAAAAGAGGCCCCAGGCAGCTGCCTTTCTCCATCCACCATATGAGGACACAGCTAGAAGTCACCATCCATAGAACGTAGGCCCTCGACACCAAATCTGCCAGTACCTTGGACTTCCCACCTGCCAGTACTATTAGCAAAATATTTCTGTTATTTATAAACTTATTCAATTTATGTCTTCTGTTATAGCAACCTGAATAGAATAAAGCAAGATGGCACATTAATCAAGGAATAACTAGGAGGTCTCTTAGAAGAACTCAGAAATCCACAAAATAATTGAGTCACTTGGTAAAGGACTCAATAAGCAAGCATGGATTGCATCAGAGCTGAGTATGTTCTCAGGTGTTCACAACTCTGCAGAGAAGTTTTGTCTGCTAAGCCAACTGCCCCATTTGGTACCAGCACCACAATTTTTCTGTGTATCCACAAGTGGCATGTGATACCACTGGCAACCCTGATAACCCTGGCCCCAACCACCAGTTCAGGTTTAGGAGCATGACCCAGGCAGGAGCAATCAAAGCTAATAAGCATCTGTAAAAGGGATGGAGCTGCTCAGCATGGAAGAAATGAACAGTAGTGGCTGAGACATACCCACATGCACAAGGCTGCCTTTGAATGACCCAGAAGAAATGAGTTGGGAGGTGGCATTGTGTACAATCAGAGAAATTAAGAGTTGTGCTGCAATTGTGTACAATGAATCCAAATGCAATCTGCTGTCATATGTACCTAATTAAAATAAATAAATTTTAAAAAGAGAGAAACAAAAGACATAATATGAGCTCCTAGGTCCAGCTCTGACTGAAGCTAGTCAGACTCTTAAACTTTTTAAAACAAAGCCAATCATTTTTTTTTAATTGTCCTGATGCTGGATGCACTTCTGTCATTTGGAAACAAATGTCTTAAGATATTATTGCTGCAAGTTCCTTTAAAAACCTTTACAGGAATTTTTAGCTAGATTTCCCAGTCTCAGTTATTAAAAAAAATTAAAATATTTTGAAATGGAACACTCTGAGAAATGAATATGAAATCACTTTGTCCCTTATTATTCCCTGAATTTTAGGAGCCTTTGGAGGACTGCATTATTTCTTCTCTCACAGAAGAAAATGCACTTCTTGGCATAATTGATTCTTTACACTTGATCCTAATACCAAGTGATTTTAAGCTTTAAGGACATTAAAAACCTGTCTGTTCAGTTCTGCCTTTGTGGCTCCCAGGATGAATGAAATTTGAGGATTTTGCTGCTTGAATTCACTTCTTTCTTGAATTTATCTTCCTCTAATGAGAAGAGCAAAAAAGAAGATTGTGTTGGATTCTGTGAGTCTACAATGGGTTCATCATTACAAAACTCCATTCACAGACTTGCTACTGCAGTCTCCCCGAGGAATCTGGTCAGTACCCTTTGCCTCCTTTTGCTGACATCTGCTCCAGCTAAGCAGTAGTACATCTAGTAGATTTCACATTTGGTTGTTTATGCAAGTGACCTGGGTGAAGTAGAAGTGTGCAGAAGCTGGTCCTGAGCCACAGAATCTGCCAGTATGAAGTGTTAGAAAGGGCACAGGTCTAGAAGTCCAGAGGACTTGGTCCTGGTCAACTAGGAGTGGCATTTCACTGTGTTTTTTCACAGGGGGTAAAACTATGTGTGTAGTGGGTAGTAAGACTGATTAAGTGGATCAAAGTCATGATTAAAAACAAAATGATTCTAGAGCAAGTACAGGAAATATACAAAATGAGCCTAGACTACCTTATAGTGCCAGAAAGTAAGGACACGCTAAAAAAAAAAAAAAAATCCACAATAATGAGCTCTGTCAAAATGACATAGGAGTCAACTGCAAGAGCTCCTATTGCCAAAGCTGGAATGATTTGAGGAATAAATATTATTGCACTATAAACCAAAATATAAAATAAATACCCATGAGTTCATACTGATATAAATATGGCTTAATGGAAAAAATTAATAAGTGCAAAAGAAAAGAATAGGCAAATCTGCCATAGAAGAAGAATCTAAATAACTTATTACATAGTTCCTCCACCCTCAAGCATGGGGAGCCTAACACTTCACTCCTTAAGGACAGGCTATGCACAGTGACCTACTTCCAAAGAGTAAAGAATGGAAACAGGAGGGAAAGGGTAACTCTACAGTGGAGAAACCTAACAAGTACTACCACAACAAGATTATAAAAGTCAGCATGCACATGAAAATGTATCATGAGAGGACAAATCCTCAATGTGACATGGCAAGAATGGCACCTTACCTATGTGATCTTCTTCCCTCAAACCTGTAATCCATTCTAATGATGAGAAAAACATCAGACAAATCCAAGTGGAGGAACAGTTACAAGATACTCCTCAAAATTGTCAAGATCACCAAAAATAGGGAGAGCCTGATGCTATGGTCTGAATGTGTCCCCCAAAATTCATGTGTTAGAAACTTAACTCCCAATGCCAGAGTGTTGGGAGGTGGATCTTTTGAGAGGTGTTTAGGTCATGAAAACGGAGCCCTCATTATTACATTAATACCACTATTAAAGTGGGGGGGACTGGAAAGAGTGGGTCCCCTGGCTTTCTTTTCTGCCTTCCGCCATGTAAAGACACAGTAAGAAGGCCCACACCACTTGGCAGTGATTTCATCTTGGATTTCCAAGTCTCCAGACTGTGACAGAAAAAAATTCATGTTCTTCACAAACTACCCAGTCCCAGGTACAATGTTATAACACAAAATAAGCTAAGACATCCAGGAAACGGTCACAGCTAAGGGGAGTCTAAGAGACATAACGACAAACATATTATGGAATCTTAGATGCGCTCCTGGAATAGTCAAAAGACACCAGGCAAAAACCAAGGCAATCTAAACGAAGTATGGGTTTTACTTCATTGTTTTTGGTTCATTAATCATGACAAATGTACCATATTAATGTAAGATATTACTAATAGGGAAAACCAGGTTAGAGCATATGAGAACTCTCTGTACTATCTTCATAACTTTTCTGTAACAGTGAAACTGTTCTAAAATTAAAAGCTCTTTTTGTGTTGGAAAGGTGTGATTAAAACAAACAAACCTGGACAAGCTTTGAATGTTTCCAGAGCAGATTAGCTCTAAGCCTTTTACCAGCTTTAAAGGAAATGTGGGGGGTACGTTACATCTACAGTAAGAAAGTCTAGATACAAGTCTTGGCTTAGTCACTGATCCCTGGGGTAAGTTACTAACTTATCCTTGGTCTGCTTTTCCCCAATTGCCTATCAAAGTTAATACCTGTCTTGCCTACCTCACAGTTGTGGTCTTGAGAGGCTGTGTTAGTCAGCTTTCCATCACTGTGACAAAACAACTGAGAAAAATCAGCCTAAGAAGAGGAATGGTTTATTTTGACTCAGGGTTTCGAGAGTTTTGTTCCATGTTTACTTGGCCTGGTTGCTTTGGGCATATGGCAGAGCAGTAGGAGCATGTGGCAGAGGAAGACTATTCACCTTGGGTTAGCCAGGATGAAAAAAGAGATAGAGAAAGGAGCCAGCCTCCAAATATCCCCTTCAAAGCCATGCCCCCAATGACCTAATTTCCTCCCACTATGCCCAACCTCCTAGAGGTTCCACCACTTCCCACCAGTGTCCCAGGATGGCGACCAAGCCTTCAGCACATGAGCCTTTGGAGCACACTTCCAAACAAGAGCAGAAGCAAAGCCTACTAAAGTGACTTACGGACTTGGAAATACTATTCAAAATAAAGGATTCTCTGGATCACCTGAGAATTTATTAGAAATACAAAATCTTGGGTCCCATTCCAGACCCATTAAATCCAAAACTCAGGGGTAGGACCCACAGTTAGTATTTTAACAAGTCCTCAAGGGCATTCTGGTGTTGCTGAAGCTTAGAAATCTGCCCACAAAACACCTATCACCGCGTGTCCTATTCACATGGTCCCACTCCTCCAGCTGGCTCTTATTTCCTGTACAGTCCCTGTCACATCTATTAACACTTGACTGAAAAGATGCAGCACTATCCACAGGGATGTAGGCACATCCATGACCTGCTAAACTTCAGGGTGAGTTAACCATCTGTGGCAAGTTCCAAGTCCCTTACTTCTTAGAACATGGAAGGTTCTTAGCAGTGAAGGAAACTATGGCACCTGTTGGGACCACACATTTCACACTGAGAAAACTCAAATTCCCACATTCTGTCCTCTGGTCTCTCACATTTTTCAGACCAAAGTGGCAATCTATGAGTTAGAAAAGGCAGTTCGTTGTCTTATAGAAATATCCAGCTGCATCTGGCCACATACACCTAGAAAAACAAGACCTTTGGGTGCCAGAAGGAAAGAGAGAGAGAGAGAGAGAGAGAGAGAGAGAGAGAGAGAGAGAGAGAGAGAGAGAGAAACTTCTAGTCCCTTAATCAAGGGACAAATAATGCAGAACTGAAAGTAACAAGCAAACTGGAATGCTATTTTGGCCTGTGGGATTGCAGTCTAGAAAAACAGGAATTACAAGTCAGGAGTACCCTACACTCGGGGGTTTGCACAGAGGTGCATGCAGTCCTGTTTCTGAGCCATGTTTTTAGGCCATGCACGACCTTTATCCTCTTTCTTTCTCACACCTTATGATTGACACCATTCCTTAAACACACACGCAATAAACTTAAGACTTCGCCGGGCTAAAGAAAATCTGAGCTGAAAATCTATCTGGGGGAAATGTTATACTCTGTTTGTGGATATGTGTGCTTATAAGATAAAAGAGCTGCTGGTACAAACAGCGTCCCTCTAAGCACAAACACAGGGCACGCATGTGCCTTGTGAGGAGCATCATTATTTCTCAGGCACAACTCATAAATAAATCATACGTATACAAATACATCAACAAATAATCATTTCTTTATTCACTTCTACTTTGCTTATTTTCCCTGTTGTAGTGTTCTAGAGAGTAATCTCCATTCCAGAAGTTACTGCATAACTTACAAAGATACTACAATGCCACAAAGGCAAGTTCAGCTTAAATCAAAACACCAGCCACGATTTTGCAGTAGCCCATGGCACCTGTTTTCAGAGGCTACAAATGCCTGTATTCATAGGCCATCTGCATTACCTATGTCAAATTTTATGGTAATTTTTCTCGTCTCCAACCATCTTTTTTCTCCCCAGTGACCATACAATAAGTGCTTCAGTAATAACAATATTTACTTTTTGTATCTGACTACTCATTAAACCGATGAACACATAACCCCTTGCTCAAAACACTTGGTGGCTAACTGGCCACACACCCCTATCAGGTTCCCAGCAATTCCTAACTTCCAACCACAAAGTATAACCCACTTTCTGTCTCTGCTCATCATTCCCCTCTGCCAGAAGTATCTTTCTTTCCCAACTTCTCTACCTTTTGATATTGTACAACATTCCGAAGTCCTACTCCGCTAATATCCCTCCCAGGATATTTCTGCTTCATTGTGTGGAATGACTACCCACCCCAATTCAGTGGTTATCACAAAAACCAGCCCAAAGAGTGGTTGTGAGAGTTAAATCAGTGATATTTTTTCAAAAATAATAGAAAGTAGTATCTCACTTTTAGTAGATATGATATGAAAAAAAAACATGGTAATGATCTTATGATTCCAATGCCTGTGTGGCTAGTTACCCTTCCCCTGCCTACCTCCTAGTTTACCTTCCCCAAGATGCCACGTACACCCCGTTTTCTCCTGGAAGCTGTCCCAGAGGTTGTACAGGTTGGGCTTCCCTTGGAAACCTCAACTGTCACAGTTTCAGCCAAACTGCTGACCCAGCACTGATCACAGTGGCACCTCTCTCCTTAGCTGCTGCTGGACATCTCCCCTTGACAGCAATTCAAGCTCAGCACGTTCAAAACCAGAACATTCTTTTCCCCTAAGATCTTTTCATCTTTCTATTTTCCCTGACAGTAATCATTGGTGCCATAAATAATGCAGACAGAGACCTGAAATTCTGAAGGTATTTAATATGTGTATTTTAACCTCAGTAACATATTGACCTCGAACAAAATTCAAAAGGTACCATTTCAATCTCTTGCCTGTCCTCCAGTTCCCACTACTCTTCCTGGGGGAATCTGAAGTTACCCATCTCCTGTATTTCCTTCAAGAGATATTTTTTATTTATATATATATACATAGTGGGTACTAGTAAATGTTTATCAACCCACATGCTGAAAAAATAAAAACAAAACAACCTGATTGGTCCTGTCTGTTGATATCTATGGTGTAAGTATGCCCATACAACTGATTTCATAAGACCAACTCAAGACACCAGCTTGGGAATAGAAGCCACAACTGATCCTCTCAAGCAGTGTAAACTGGCTTCAGCCCAACAGCTTTATGTGTATATTGGCATATTTATAAATATATGTACATGTGCATGCATGAATATACATGTAAAATATACTGTATGTGGATATATTTTTAACAAATGGGTACATATCATATATACCTTTGTATATATTACATGTATATCATACTTATGTATGTACCTATGTAGAGCTACTTTATTTTTAACTGCATCATCATTAGCTAGTAACTATTGATGTAAATTAATTATTTTTGTTTGTTCAAACACTGAAATACATCATTTTGCACATACATCATTTTGTGCATTTGCATATCTATCAGATAAAATTCCTAGAATTGTTATTGCTGATTTTTGAAAGACACCACCAATGGCTCTCTACAGACCTTGGGCCAATTCATACACTTTGCATGAATATCTACTTCCTCAAACCTTTGCCAACACTGTAATCACATTTTCTGATATTTGCCAATCTGATGGTGGAAAATAGCATCTTACTAAAGTTTTCATTTGCATTTCTTTTTTTTTAAATATTTAAAAATTTTTTTTTTAGTTGTCAATGGACCTTTATTTTATTTACTATACATGGTGCTGAGAATCAAACCCAGTGCCTTCACACATGCTAGGCAAGTGCTCTGCCACTGAGCCACAACCTCAGACCTGCATTTCTTTTTTATGAGGTTAAAGTTTTAATATGTTAAGGAGATATTTTTGTATCATTTTGTGAACTGTATGTTCATATTCTTTGCCTCTAGAGTAATAAGCTTTCTCTTATTGACTTGTTAGTTTTTTTAATATTCTGATGAAAGTAGATCTTTATGATATGAATTGCAATTATTTTCCTACATTTTTGACATAACTAAAAAAAATCTTGCCTTATAAAAATTACAAATGTTCAAATGAATCAACCTTTTATTTTATACCTTCTGTATTTTATGCCATATCTAGAAAGAATTTTCTATCTCCATTATTATTGAACTGGGATTCGATTTTCTTTTCCTAGTTGTTTTAATATGAAATATTTTATCTCATGGAATTTATTTTGGTGGGAAGTGTGACATAAAGTTTCAATTTTATGTTTTGCCTGATGATACCAACACAATAATCTCCACCATGGTATCATCTTTCCCTTCTCCCTCAACCCACTCTCCCAGTCCCTATTCCTAGAGGCTATTGTTCTATTCTTTCAATATTGCATGTCTTTCTTCTTCCACTGTGACAGTCCTCATTCAGGTGTCATCACCTTGTGCCTGTACTCCCAACCTCTGATGTTCTCTACCACCACCAGAATACTTTCCTCTGAGAAAGCTCCCATCATGTCACTTCCTTGTTCAGAATGGTCCTTAGACTTGTACTGTGGAATTCAGTTGGGTCCCAACTTACCTCTTCATTCCTGTGCATGTTCTGTCACTTTTCCCATCTAAACAGTCCTTCCACTCATCAAACTAGAGAGTTCATTAATCCTTAAAGTGTTATACCTTGGCTCATCCTATACTTTCTGCCTAGAAATGTCCTTTCTACTAAGTCCTCTATATGTTCCTTCATCTCAATCCTGTGTGTCCTTCAAGACTTGGCTCAAATGTCCAATTCTCTGCAAAAGTATCTCCCACTGCTCCTGAGCTCCTTTGGTTGTGTGTGTGTGTGTGCACATACACACGCATTTTGGTCTCTTTGTGAACACAGGGAATCTACTTAGCCCTCTATAGGCTTGTGATAGGCTTCTTTGGATGGAAGGAACAGAAAACCAATCTGGCAAACAAAACCAAGGAAAATGTATTAGAAAAATATCAATTCAAGGAACTACAAAGAAGCTCAAGGCAAGCCCTGACACAGCTCCACAGACTGAAAACAGACCATATGATGTACACTTGGAAACAGTCTAGTCAGGATGCATACTCACTACAGAATCTCCAAGATCCTTGGCTTTGGACCCAGTGTCCAAAAAGAAGCATCTTGGACACAGAGCCACCCATGGCTGGGGGGAATGAGACTCCTTGTTCTGGTCCTAGCAGACTGTGTCCAGAGGCGAGAAGTGATTTCTCAAATGGAAATTAGGGAGGGTAAATGTGTGTCAGAAAGCCAAAGAGCAACTACTCCCCAACTTCTGTTCTCTATTGTTTAACTAGAATGATAACCACCACAATATAAGAAGATCTAATGAAGCACTCAGCCTGACACATGATAGTTTCTCATCAGTTACTGGATGTCATTGTTATTTTCGTTGTTCTTTATAATTATCATCATCACCTTTAAAGGCAGGAAGATTCCCCACTCCCTAATGATTCCAACAAGCTCCAAGGAAACAAACCTGTTACTTCTATATTCATTAGAAATTAGCTCGAAGCAGCTGTGAACCTGTGAGAAAAACTCAAGTGAGCTTCCCCTATATTCTTTCAGATTTTCAAATACCCCTAATTCACCTCAGATGGTAGACAACTGAGCTTTGCTAGAATCAGAGCCAGTGAGTTATTTCCACCTACTTTCAGGGCTATACCAGAGAACAGGTTGTTATATCTCATTCAGATTCAGCTACAAAGGTGATACAAACACAGCTTTGGATTCAATTTCCATCAGCAAAAAACCAAACCTGTGTATAGCATCACAGGAAGCAATTCAAACTCTTAGAAGAGGAGTTAAAACCATCCTCCTCCCCAGCTCCACATGGCCTCCTGCAATCCCCAGAGAGACACAAAAGGTCAGGACTCTGCTCATCTCATCCCCCCCAGAGGATTCCCTAGTCACGTCCTCTTTTCTCTTCTTTATGCAGATTCTTGCAGCCTGAATCATAAGCCAAAGAAAAAAATGGAACTTTTCTCCCTGGGGTCTCAATTAAAATCCAGACTCATTCCCTTTGAGTCACATATCACGATTGTAATTAATGAATTCTCTGTTTAACATTTCTGTCTCCTTCTGGACTATAAAGTCCTTGAAGGGAGACTCTGCCTCTAATTCATCATGGTATCCCCTGCTCCCAGCCTGGTACCTGGCATTTTGCATGTGTTCAACAAATAGCTATAAAATGCATGAACAAAAATCTTAGTACATATTTTGATTCTAGGGAGGCATTTACTTCAAGTTTAATGGCATTTGTGAGATTCAAATTATATATATTAGTTTTTGCCTCTGAACATTTAAGATCACTGCCAGCTACCAATGATTTGAAGAGGAATATTGTTTTGATAGGCTTAAACAATTTTAAATTTCTTGAGAATATTTCAGTATTTGCTATCAAGACAAGAAACAAGGATGGGAATCAATGCTAGTACATTTTAATACATAAATGGAGAAATGTAATATTGAGAAAAGTGTTTGACCATGTAACATTTTTTAAAAAGATTTTAGAACTTTAACTGTAAAGAGTAAAAAAAAAAAATAGCAAACTATTTATATTGACAGACTGTGACCCTCTGCTGATCTCTCATGGAGCTGTGCATTTCAACTGGACCCTGCTCTGCTTGGCATTCGAGCTGATATTTAATTCAGTTCCACTCTCGCAGTGTCAGAATCACAGATGAGAATATCCTCCAAGATTGTTCATCTAGCCCTCGGCCCCTCAGAGAACTAGGTTTCCTGTTCCTGCTGTTATTTTGTGAGTAAATGTAGATATCCACATAGCAACATAATTTTCATCTAAAGAAATTTTATGTGAACACAATTTGCTTTTCAGCTTTAAATCTGCACACTATTATTAAAGAACCACATTCCACTCATACTCAAGTGGGTCTGAGGAAGTTTAGAAATAATCATATTCAGGCCCCCAAACAAACAACAGATTACTTAGGTAGAGGCAATTATAAAGCTAGTCCAGGGGAAATTCAGTTTCAGGAGAAATTCAGTTTCAACTATGTGTCTACATACAATGAAATTACCACTCAACTTTCTATACTTTTCCAAGATGAAGGAAATATTTCATCAACTTCAATACAAAAGAATTAGATAAATAACCATGTAATAAATCTTCTATTTTTAAGCTCCTATTCCATTTATTGTAAAACATTTTTATAATTTTCACATAGATAAAATAAGCCCGGCAATGAGCATGGACAGTCATAGCCTGCCTACTCTTAGCTTCTGCAAAGGAGACTCTTTAAACAAATTCCTATGTCTTTGATTTGTGAAACGTTTCATTATGAAAGTTTTCAAACACACACAAAATACAGAACAGCACTATTTGATAGAAATGTATTACAAGCTATATAAATATAACTTCAAAGTAGCTAAATAAAAAAGAGTAAAAGGAAACAGGTGAAATTAGTTTGATTATATATTATTGGATCCAAAATATCATTTCAACATTTTATCAACAAAATACATTGAGATGTTTTTACATTCTTTTTTACATCCCATCTTTAAAATTCAGTGTGTATTTTACACTTATAGCACTTCTCAATAACTACTAGCCAAATTTCAAGTGCTCAAAGGCCACACACAGCCAAGGACTACCTATGGACAGTAAAAAGAAGGGCATTAAATTTACAGAATATGTTGTCCAGCTTCAGCAATCATCAACTCATGGACAACCTTGTTTCCTCCATCATTTCTCCCTACCCCTGGACCACTTTGAAGCAAATTCTAAAAATTGTAACATTCCATCCATATTCATAAATTTCCTTGATTATTTCTTTTTGGTTTGTTTTGAAACAGTTGGTTTGTTCAAACTGGGATTTAAGCAATCAACTCTCAGGACTTCTTTTTAATGATAAGATTTAGAGATGAGGATGTAGCTCAGTTGTACAGTGCCTGCTTAAAGCATCTCTGAGGCCTGGGTTTGATCCTCAGCATCACAAGGAAAAAAAAGAAAAAAGATTTTGTTTTTAAAAATCCCAACAAAAGAGTCCTATTTTTAGTAAAATGTTTTATTGATTCAGGTATTTATTACACATTTATGTTGTGCCAGGCATGGTTCTAGCTCCAAGATACAAGACTCAAAGGAATTTCCAATTTAGTTTTCATTGTGTATGAGTAAGCTCATGTACTCAGGGAAACTTTAAAAAAAAAAAAATTTCCACAAAATGGCAGATGGGTAAATACAACATGATATTTTTATAATTTATATATTTATATATTATTGTATTATATATTAGTATATTTATTTTATATATATATACACACACACATACACACACACACACACACACACACACACACACACACACACACAATAAATGAAGCACTAACTTCTGATACAATAAGGATGAGCCCTGAAAACAACCTGTTAAGTGAAAGAAGCCAGAAACAAAAAGCCACATATTGTATAACTTCCTTTATAGAATAGGCAAACCACCCAGCTACAAAGTAGAGTGATAAAATGTTCAAAAGTCAATTATGGTGATGGCTGCACCACTTTCTGATTTTGTACTAAAAATCGTTGCATCATATACTTTAAATGAGTGAATTATATGATATGTGGATTACTTATCAAAACACCTATTATTTTTAAAAATAGAAGTAAAAGAATAAAGTATATTATGTTCACACAATAGAATATGGTCCAGCTGGGGCTCTGGCTGGGGCTTAGTGGTAGAGTGCTTGCCTAGCATGGGTGAGGACTGGGTTCCATTCTTAGCACCACATACCAAAATAATCAAGTAAAATAAAGGCATGCTGTCCATCTACACCTACAGAAAAAAAAATTTTAAAAAAGGAATAATATCCAGCTATAAAACTGATCAAAATGATAAAACTCCTTTAAAAAAATTCCAGTCACCAACCCTCCTCACCCCAAGTCCAGAAACTTGAAGTAGGGCCTGTGCAGATAAAAAATAAAAAAATTTAAAAATAACCAAAGAAGATCACTAGAATGCAAAAATAACCAAAGAAGAATGGTGGTTTAGGGCAAGATTCAGACAAATGACCAACAGTTGATTACAAAACAGTACAATGACTGCTATGCATTAAATGGGTAGGCACAGAACACAGTGGCCATTCTCCAACTCCAAGTCAGCAGGAGGCAGAGGAAGGTTCCTACAGGTTGCATTTTGCATTCCATGCTAAAATGTGATATGAGAGAGGAAATGAACAGGAGGATATGAGTGAAGAGGAAAAGATTATGAAAAGGACAAAAGATCATGCAAAAACTATGGGGCCAAAGCCCAACCAGCATAGCCCTGAGGGTAGGGATGGGTTGCTGCATTTAGTTTAACAAGACTGGAAAAAACAGAATCAATGATAAGTGGTGATTATGAAGCCAGAATCTGAAGCTGATTCAGAGAGATCTCAAGATCTTATATGTCTAATGAAAAATGTAAAATACTCATTAATCAATTGATCAAACACAAAAATTTCGTTTGAATTTCACACGAGTTTTAATATATTTTAAATAACAGCATTACTACCACAGATTTTACTATGTACTACATATCATTTGCAAGATATTTATTCTACAATGTTTGTTACATATAAGAATTTGTGATTCCTTCACAATATATCCATAGTCCAAAGGTGAGGACAACCAGAATAAGTGCTTTCCATGGATTTAATCAGGAATTCTATTACTTCATCATAAACTGATGAAGACTTTAAAATACTGTGGATTAACAAATAGAAAACAAAAATGGAATATTCTAACCACTTTTTTCCTAACAGAATGAAACCAAATATAATTATTTAATATTCTTTTCAAATTGAGTACCTACTGTGGGTAGAACACTAGGCCTAGTGATAGAAGGGATAGAAACAAGAATGATACACATTGCCTTCAGGGCAAAATCTATAGGGGTGGGTTCATTTGAATAAAAAACTAAGCAAAAGGACAAGAGGAGGGGAGGTACAAAATGCTGAAGGACACCTTCAGTGATCAAAAAAAAAAAAAACGGAACTAAGGACTGACTCATATTTTTTCTTTTTCTGCATTTTTTATTGGTGCATTATAAATTGTACATAATGGTGGGATCAATTGTTAGTTATTTGTACATGCACACAATATAATTTGGCCAATATCACACCCCAGCACTTGTTCCCTCTGTCTCTCCCCTCCTCCTACCTCTAGGTCACCTTTCTCTATTGTTCTTCCTTTGAATTTCATGACACTCCTCCCCACCTTTCTCTTCCTTTTTCCTCTCTAGTTTCTACATATGGGAGAAAAAATGTGACCCTTGACTTAGTTTGGCTTATTTCACTAACAAATTCCATCCATTTTCCTGCAAATGACATAATTTCATTCTGCTTTCTGGCTGAATAAAACTCCATTGTGTATGTATACCACATTTTCATTATCCATTCATGTGCTGATGGACATCTAAGCTGGTTCGACAGTTTGGCTATTGTGAATTGTGCTGCTATACACAGGGATATGCATGTATCACTATAGTATGATGACTAATTCTTTCGGATAAACACTGAGAGTGGCATAAGGTAGTCCTATGGTCAGACTGGTTCCATGCCTAGTCTTTTGAGGAAACTCCACACTGGCTTCCATAGTGGCTGTACTAATTTACAATCTCACCAACAGTGTAGTGTTCCTTTTACTCCACATCCTCTCTAGAATTTATTGTTGTTTGTATTCTTGATGACTGCCATTCTGACTGCTATGAAATGAAGTCACAGTGTAGTTTGGATTTACATTTCCCTAATTGCTAACGATGTTGAACAGTTTTTCATATTTATGTTGGCCATTTGTATTTCTTCTTTTGAGAAATGTCTATTTGATTCATTTGCCCATTTATTAATTTGAGTCTTTTTTTTGGTGTTAAGTTTTCAGTCCTTTATATATTCTGGATATTAATCTTCTGTCAGAAGAGTAGCTAGCAAAGATTTTCTCCCATTCTGTAAGTTCTCTTTTCATATTCTTATTTACTAAACTGGTAGAATCTTTTTAATCTGATGTCATTCCATGTATTAACTCTTGGCATCATTTCCTGAGCTTTAGGGGTCCTACTGAGGAAGTCATTGCCTGTGCCTATATGCTGGAGTGTTGACCCTATGCTTTCTTCTAGGAGTTGCATAGTTTCTGGTCTGATTCCTAGGCCTTTGATCCATTTTGAGTTGATTTTTGTTCAGAATGAAAGATAAGGATCTCTGACTCATGTTTTTTTAAGTGATCAGAGAAATTATAATGGCAGAAGTAGTTAATGAGTTCATCCTTGAAAGAGTTAGGTTTTCAGAAAGAGAAAGAGAGAGAGAGAGAGTGAGCTTTCTAGGCAAAAGAAATGCATGGACAAAGGCAAAATGTTTTGGGAATGAAGTTCAGACTGTACTGACAGAAGATTGAGAGAATGATGAAGTGAAGGCTGATGCTGAGCCGAGGATGCTAAATCCTGACTTTAGGCCAAGGAGTCCACTTAATGGGTACAGAGAAGCACTAAGGGTTTGAGTCTCAGCTCCAACGTTTATTGGTTGCCAAGTGAACATAAGCTTAACTTTCCCTAGCCTCATCTGGAGACTAAGGGCCTAGTAGCACCTTCTTTGATGTCACTCTCAAGATTGAATGTAGTAATACAAATTCACATTTAGGCTAGTATCTAGCACATGAAAGTTCAGCAGCCGTTGCTGCTGTTATTATGAACTATATAAGCCACCCAATAATTTTTTAATAATATTTTAGTACTTAAGGAATTTATCTGATCATGCATGCCATGAAGGAGAGAAAGGTAGGAAAAATCCTACTGTAGGCAACGTCAGAGCAGAGCAAAGTCCCTAAGAGGCAGAACTAAGATACAGGTACGGTAGAAAAGGAGCCATGTGCAAGACACTGACCTGAATGTGATCTCAATAGTAGTAACTGGAAAGTCTAGAAAGAAGTTTCCAGAGAGGGCCAGAAAGCTGACGAATAAGTAGATGCAGATAGGAAAGAAATTTGCAGGGAACAAAAACAACTGACAATTAAGGCTCTTAAGAACTTCCATCTTCCTTAGTGTCTCACACCCCCCCTCACCTTCCATGGGAATTCTACGCCAGCCCTCCCTGGAGCACTCCGGAAATGGAAATGACAAATCAGAAACCACAGTACTGCTGAGAAGCACATTATAAATAAACATGGATTGTCCAGAACTTGGTACAAGGAAAAACATTGTACTAACCCCCAAAGTTGGAATGAAGTAGAAGAAAAAGGGATCTCTACTTCCTTCCCCAAGCCCTCTTTTGCCATTAGCCCTTTGGGAGGTAATCATGACACTCTTTCCCAACTTCTCCAACCCTCAGTTTCGACATAAGAGCAGAAAACACTAAAATGCTTCTATTTTACTAAAAGGCTGCTACAGAATTAATGGTCTCTAACTGTTCTCCATATGGGACTAGCTGGCTTTCCAATACTTCCCCTAAAGGGTAAAAAGCACCACTGTTCAGAATTCATTTACCACAGTGGGTAAAAGCAATCTGATTTCTCTTTAGATTAGGTGAAAGGAGGATTTCCTTTCCTCCCTATTAAAAGCCTCCAATCTACCAGGCCCACAAACCATACACTTAACCACAAAAATCAATGGCAGTAAGAATCTCAACAACTCAGAAAACAGTACACCTAGACACTTGATATTGCCACCAGGAAGTTTACAGCCCAACTTCAGACAGCTTTAATACAATTTATCACTGGGCTCTATGAGTATGAGTTAACATCCAATTAAACAGTAGGACAAGAGACATAATAATTTAGTGGAAAGAGCTAAGGGATTAGAGTCCGAAAAACTAATAAAATCTAGATCAGCAATTTAGTATTGACCTTGGGTAAATTCCTGAACCTAGCTTCAGTTTCTTCACCTAAAAAACAGAGATAATATCACAACTCTGTCTATGAAGGTGATGATTAAATGTGATAATATAGCCTATGGCAGCCGGGTAGTATCTGGCCTACAACATAACTATTAGTTATTATTGAAAATATAGCTCAAATATAAAAGAACAAATCTTTTGGTTGACAATAGCTTTTGTTACAAATAAAGCTAAATAACAAAAATAAATAAATAAATAAATAAATAGCTAAATGCCTATTGACTGTAATGGTAGAAACCATATTTTAGTTTTCTTGGAAGTGGCCCAGCACAACAAAGAGAAAATAAATAGGCTAGAATCCTGGTTCTGCCTGGATGATTTTGGGAAAATTGGCTAACTTGATGAAGCCTTAATTTTCCATCTGGTTCAAAATATACTACTATGAATCCTGCTGATTGTAAATAAAATCATATAGTACTAATTACATTAATAATAGTAATAATAATAGAGGAGAGTTCAGTAATGTAGAGCAAGTCGATCAGGGGAGGGAGGAGAAGAAAAGGGAAGGTATTGGGAAATGAGGATCAAAACATGTTAAATGCATATATGAATATGGCATGAGACCCACTATTATGTGTGATTATAATGCATCAATAAAAAATACCTAGCTAATAAGACTACTGTAATGTTTAATGAGATAATCTACACCAAGTTCCTAGCATACGAATCTTGGAAGTTAACTACTATTGCTCTTCAATAGTAGTTACTGCTATTTGTTAATTTTCCCAACAGAAAAAAAGAGAGAATCATCATCAGCTAAGAAATCACCTTTTCTCATATTTACAGAGAAATTTTCACTTATTCATTCCATAAAAATGTACTGGAAACCTGTGTGTCAGGCAGTATTCTTGACATTGAGGATTAAGTAATGAACAAGACTGATAAGGTCTCTGCTTTCCTGGAACTTACATTCTCAAAGGGGAAGGCAGTAAACAAACCAAGATCATTTCGGTGAGAGAGAGAGAGAGAGAGAGAGAGAGAGAGAAGGAATAGCAAACAGGGTGGCTTGGAGTTGGTGGAGGAGAAGGTCATTTAGCCTAGATGCACTGCAGCCCAGGCCTACCTGGCTAGTCTACTTTGGTCAGAAGGGGGACCTCAACTTGTATGATGCTTGAGGGTGGACTGTGGATGATCAGATAGATATTAGACCTGTGCTTTTTTTCTGCCGCTAAAAGTATATCTTTAGCAGCTATAATTTAAAATATAGTATTTTTAAACGGCCCCATCCCAGTAATCAAAACCTGCGGGGTTAATGCAACATCTATGGAGGCTCCAACGCCTCAGCATAGTTCCCAGGCACATGGGAAGTGACAACTTCACAACCCTTTCAGCTAAGAGAGTCTAGGAAGGGCGTCTGGCTTAAGAACTATTTGGACGATGTATGGCAGTGTCATCAGCGACTCCAGAGGCTACAAAAGCTCCCCGAGGCACCTTTAAGTCCGAAGGGACCAGTGCCTTTGGTCCCCAACCTAGGCATTGGGGAGCGGAGCAAGCCGAGATGGAAAGGCGGTGGGGCGTCGCTGGGGTCTGCCTGCAGCGCTCCAACTCGCGGATGTGGTAAAGCCTCGCGGCTGGCCCAATTAAACAGGTTTCCTGTGCCTCTAGCCCCGGAGCGGCGCCTGGCCCTTCCCCGGGACAGCTTCCCTGCACCGCATCCTCCAGCAAGTACACGCAGTCCCCTGCGCTCAGCTCCTTCTCACCGTCAATCACACAGAAGCTGTCCCTTGACGGAACACTAAGAGGACAGCACCTGGGTCCGACCCCCCCCCCAGGGGGGGCTACAGCCGACACCAAGAACGATCTCCCTGTCTCAGGTGTGTCCCACTGGATGGTTCTTACCCAGACAACAGGAAACACACTGCGGTCCTCTGGGACTGGCAGCGACCCCCGAAACTGCCACGGTTCTTGTACCCGCCGGACCACCTTCCAGCTCCATTCAAGCAGATTCCCCACCGCTTACCTGCGCGCTCTGCCGCCGGGAACACCGCTTCGTCCCCCAGTGCCCCGCTCCAGGGTTTGCTCACAAACCGGGAAGGAGGCAAATCCAGCTCCTCAAGTCGCCCTGCAAGAAGCAGCTGACAGTTGCCGCATCAGCCTAGGAGACTCGGGCGCCGACCGCCACTGAGGACTGATAGCAGGACCAAAAGCCTAGCTGCGCACTGGCCGTCTGGCGCTGAGGTCCCTTTGTCCGGGGTGGTTCGCTGGCAATGAGAATGCGCTACCAGTTCCCAGTACTTTGCCCAGAACTTCTAGCGCGCAGCCTGGCGATTAGTCTGAGCAGCCAGCAAGAGGCGGGAGCAAAGAGGAGGGGCCTGCGGTCAGCCCTGGGGGCGGGGCCAAATGGGGAGGGTAGGAGACGACGGAATAACCCCACTACCACCAATCAGGAGTCGACCCGGGAAACGAGGTGGGGCAATGCCCTGAGAAGAAGCGGGCGAATTTCGTGACGCGTAGAGGGAGTTGGGGACCTGGACAAGTAGGAAGGGCGGAGGGCGTTGAAAGCTTTAGAGGGGCGGGGCGGGGGCTCTCGCCCGCCCAGCGCGGTGCCTGCGCGTCGTAGGCGTTGTATAAATGTTGGTCGAATGTCGTTTCCGGGCAATGAAAAGAGAGAGGAATGAGGTCGATGTGGAGGCACTGGTAAAGAAGATTCCAGGGGACGTTGGTGGTCAAACACCTGATCACTTAAAGTCAGACTGAGGCAGGGAGCCAAGAATGGAAAAATATACGTGATGAGAGGAGGACGGTAGGCACCGGGTGTCGAAGGACAGAATTGGTGTGGGACACTGGGCTCAGAGACTATAACCCTGCCTACAGAGGCAGTCATGCAATTCGCACCTGGGTGCCTGGAGAGGCTTGAGGAGAGAGTGGTCGTTTGGTTGAGGGTGGGGGCGGGTTGCGTTACGGTTGCAATTTGAAATGCAGGAGCTTCTTGACTGACCGGGAAGTCCACCCGATTTAACTGCTCCTCAGCCTCCTTTCATCCCAGCTCGAATGCAAGCAACTGATAATTTGGGGTCAGTTTGCCGCAGGTGGCGGGGTTGGCAAGGAAAATGCACTTACTGAGCGCCTGCTATGTGCTAGGAGCAGTGGTGGCCCTGCTCCTGTGATAAAAGGCACACCAGGCTTCCTCCCTCAGGGAGTTTACATTTTAGTGCGAAGGCAGACAATGAACAAGAGACTATGCATATATTAAAAAACAAGAAAATGCTGATGAACTATTAGCACTGGGATGAAGGCCATGTAGAGCTTTCAAAAGTGGTGATCTGTATGATGGGGAGCTGGACAGCAAGGGTAGCTTTCATGCAGATTCTTGAGGTAGGAAAAGAATCTACCGCGTCCAGTTTTCGGAAGAGCATCCCAGGTACAGGGTACCGCAAGTGCAAGGTATTTAACCTTACCATGGACCTTTCCGGCCTCCTTCACCGACCTGAGCAATGCCTGTGGCTCACTAGGCTGGGCTCTTGACAGGCTCCAGAATACTCAGTTTCCAATCTCCACCAGCGTTACTGGACACATTTCCAGTCCCCAGACTGACCCCAAAGTAAGGTTCTGAGGCTCTTCCTGCAGCTATGCTATCTGCACTTTATTCCTCATGCTCGGTTCTCCGCTTTCTGGAACCTTCCCCGTCGCGTAACGTCTGGGACTGTCTGGCCCTCTGGCAAGCTGCGGTCTAGCACAGGGGAATCCCGAGATGTTGAGATGTTGCAGAACGGTCATGCTGCCCGCGTTGGCACACGAAGAATTAATTACGTTGGAGAAATTTTCAAATTGAATGACTCTGAAGTATCGAAAGCACTCCCCAACACCTGAGGAACACAGGTCGAAGAACGTGTCTGGCTGGCATGTGAACCATTCAATGCTGAATTCAAGGAGGCACGTTGCCCACCCCAGCTGCTCACATTGTGTTTTCCCAACCTTCCTTTTCTTTTCCAATAACACTTCTTTTAGAAACTCGCTCAGTCCCAGTTCCCGCCCCCTTCCTCAGTCAAGCTATTTCCTTTTGCTTTTTCTTTTCCTCTCTTCACATCCACCTCCCCCATCAGCATTTCTTTTTCTTTTCTTTTTTTCTTTTTTTTTTTTTTTTTTTTTTTTTGCAGGAGACAAACCTTATGTCCAAAAGGAATTTATTTGTAGGACCTTGTTTAAACTAGCAGCCTATTCTTGGCTTTTTCTTCAGTTTCTTTCAAATGGCGTGTGTGTGTGTGTGTGTGTGTGTGTGTGTGTGTGTTTCTCCCATTGGTACTTATGACAGTTAATTGGACAGGATGCAAGAGTTATTCAGGTTGTGTCTTGCCTCCAAGAAAAAAAAAGGAACTTTACTGTGTCTTTTCATAATTTCATTTCTTCTTCTACTCCTAAATAAGCTTCTAGGCTCTTCAGCTCCTACAATCAAAAGGGGAAAAAAATTAAAGTTGAAACCCACATAGAGCTAATTATTCTTGAAAAAGCTTATTAATGTCCTAAAATTAGCTTTCTCCTCAGTTTCATTTTAAAGCAATGATCTGAATATCTACTAAAGATCAATGGTTGCATAGTAAGAGTTCTTAGAGTCCCTTCTTCTTTGAACTATTGGACAAATACTGTTTATCTTTGGAGACATTCCCACAGTGGTGGGAATTTTTCACAGTTGGCTGAGCATTTTTAGTATCTGAAATCTCAAAATAGGTGAGCAGGTGCTGCTTGAGTTTGTGTGTTTTGATAGTAAAGGAAACTGATCATAATGGAGTGTAGGCCTCTAGAATCGGCCTACCTGGAATCCTATCTTTACATCATCACTATTTCCTGATTCTGAAATTACCTTTTCTACTCGTACAGTGGAGACCGTAATTGTACCTACTGGTCTACAGAGTTTGATCATCTGTCTAAAAACAATTGCCACATAGCCTAGCACAGAGTTCTCAACTCAGCACTACTGACATTTTGGGCCAGATGTTTCTTTGATGTGTGATTGGCTGTCCTGTGCATTTAACCACCTCCCTGTTTCCACTCACTACTTGGAAGGAAAACCCTCTTCTCTCCAATTGTAACAACCAAAAGTCTCCAGATTTTGCCAGATGTTCTCTGGCTGAGGATGTGGCACCTAGCAAAACCCACAGATTAGGAGGCAGTAAATGCAATTGCTTAAGGCTGTGGGTTTCTGGAGTATGAACTTCTGGAAAATCGTGCTTCCCTAAACCTCAGCAGTAAAATGGGAATCATAATAATGCTAGCTTCTGATAATGCTAATTGTCTAGGAGTAAAAACACTTGTGTAAAAACCATTTGCTTGGTGCCTGGCACATGGTAAGCTCAGAACATGAGCTTCTTGTCTCATTTTCTTCCCGAGAAGAGAAGGCATTGAGCTAGATGAGGAATGGCATATTTTGACTTATTTGCTGCTGCTCCTTTCCCTGCCTCATGGAAGACAACATTATTAAGTCAAGGCTGACCTTCTCACTAAGTTCAGATAGGGCCTTTAAATCCTTCTTAATACAGTGCTCCAAGAAGCCATTACTGATAGATAAGAATCAGCATTTAAGAGGATGCTACATTGCTATCCCAGAGCTAGAGAATTTTCAGATCTCTAATACTCTCAATTTTCTGGAATAGTGATTTTACATGTAAGAAGGAACTATAGTCATCACCTCATCAACCCGTTTTACAGAGGAGTAGGGGACCAAGGCCCAGGGAGTTCCAACATATTGACCATAATCATACAACCCTGAGGCTGGCTCTCCTACAGTCTTAAGCGGTCCTCTTTTTGCCATGTCTGGAGCAGTGATGCCACCTCCCCCCATGCTGTACACTCCTACGCATCTCCCTCCTTCACTGTATCTACAGAAATGAATCAAAGCATTTCATTGCACAGGAATACCTTGGAAGCAGTCTTCCAAAAGTGTTAGTAAGCTCACCAGAAGAACTGCACAAGAACTCATCAATTCCTTGATTAAATATAGATTGACTACCACCTTTGTATGAGCAACCATTTATAGCAGGCACGTCAAGAGATCAAAAGGTGAATCAGTGGGTGTTCCTGCCCTCTTTGCTTTTATAGTTTCATCTTTGGGGCAGATCAAACATGGATATAAATAACTATAATACAAGCTTTTTAAAAATGGAAAATGTCCTCAGAAAGGTACCAAAAATGTGTTCAGAGAAGGGAGAAATTATTTTGAGAACTAGGAACCAAGAGTCACTTCCTCCGTGTCTTTGTTGACATTTTTAACTTTTGATCAAAAATTCATATTTATTACAGTAAAATTGTCCTTGTTGAGGAAGTTGCCACATTGTTAGGTTTCCTGGTTCACAACAGCTATCGGTGAACCTACAGGTCACAGTTCATTCTAATTCTAAATGAGTCATTTTTGTCAGATGTTTAAAATTGATGGGATGTTCTAGATTGCTTTAGAAACAATAGTCTAGCTTTCTCCAAACCATTAGACAGAACCAGTTTTTTAAGCATGTTGTACTACAGTAGCATACTTGTAAAAACAAACAATACAGGCAGAGGAATATCATGTCATATACCTTAAACCATGAGATAGTATTTCCTTCAGGACCAAACTACCTTAAGAGTCAGGCTAACACTTAATTATCTTTAAGTACTAACTCTAAAACACATGCACATTCTATACTATTACCTGCTATAAATACTAAGTATAATAAGAGCCCACATGTAGAAAGCTAGGCCACTGTCAAGTTAGGCTGCTGAGATTGCTACTGCTATCAGGAGTCTGCCTGTAAAAATCAGAAGGATTTGGTAGAACTGCATACCCCTCTGTTACAAGCCACACCAGCAAAATACACACCTCGAAGCCTCTTGCTCTCCCTTATTACATCATTTCAAAATTCATGTTTTGCACGAATGCCTCTGATTGGTATGCTCCAAACCACATCTGCAAATCTATCTGCAAGGAAGGCTAGGAAATGCACTTTTTATCTTCCCAGCCCTTGTGCTATGTGAAGACACATTAGAGGGAAGTCGGATTAGAAGCTGAGTGAGCCAAGCCACAGCACCCACTGTGTCTTTTCCTCCAAGTCTTCAACAAATACGCTGGCAGAAAAAGGTTATATATTTTACATCTGCTGTTTTACTTGGCTTTTTCCCTGCTGAGACTAAAGGACGCGGACCAGAACAACCGTAGAGGAGGAAAAGTTTACTTGGGGGCTCAAGACTTCAGAGATCTCAGTCCGTAGACAGCTGGCTCCATTCCTCAGGGCTCAAGGTAAAGCAGGACATCATGGTGGAAGAGTGTGGCAGAGGGAAGCAGCTCACATAATGATCAGAAAGGAGGGGCGGGGAGAAAGAGAGATCTCCACTTACCAGATACAAATGTATACCTCAAAGCCACACCACGCTCCCTGCCTCACCTCCTCCAGCCACCCCCAACCTGCCTTCAGTTACCACTCAACCCCATCAAGTGATTAATTCACTGATTGGGTTAAGGCTCTCATAACCCAATCATTTCTCTTCCAAACTTTCTTGCATTGTCTCACACATGAGCTTCTGGGGGATACGTCACCAAACATAACATCCTGTTTAGTGTGTTTCAATTTGTAGAGATTAACTCAGAAGACCTAGTTCTTCATGAATCCCTCCAAGTTCCCATCTCTTGTACCCACAAGAGCTACCATGCTGATCCGAACACCATTTCTTGCCTAGAAAACTGTAAAAGACCTGGAATTACTTTTGCCCTTCTATAAGCCATTCTGTACTCTGAAGTCAAGTGATTTTTTTAAAAAACCTAAATCTGATAATGAAACCTTTTCACGGTTTCCCATTGCTCATAAGATATAGACAAGACTATTGACATGGTTCTCAAGATCCCACGAGCCCTGGCATCTACCAGCTTCAGCTTGTGCCTTGTGGCCCTTCCTCTCCACATCACCTGCCCCTAGAACTTTGTTCTGTCCTGACACAGAGTCCTAGCACATGATGTTCCCTTCCCCTTCCCCGAATATGCTGTTCCTTTCTTTTCATTCATTGATGCTGGCTCATCTTTTAAGTCTCATTCAGCCATCCCTTCCTCAGGGAAGTCCTCCTTGACTTTCAACAATCAGTCCATTGAACTGATTGTTGCCCTGGTTGAAATGTTTTGGTTTTCTTTTTTTTTTTTTTTTTTTTTTGGGGGGGGAGCAAAATTTAATAGACCTACCAGAGTTATATTCTGTTTTTGTGATTTTTCTGATTAATTTCTGTCTCCTAACTGGATTATAGGCATTACAGGTTGGAAGATTATATACGCTTTTAATCTTCCAATATCCATCTCAATATCTAGCAGCTAGTGAGCCTTCATATATTAGTTGAAAAAAAAAGAAAGAAAGAAAAGATAAAAGAATCCCAAAGAATGAACTTTGATGGTAGCTGGGTGAGGAGTTAGAGGGGGTGCTCATGCCAGGCCCAGTGGGCAGTGACTGCTCAGTGGCCAGGTCCTAGAGATGATCTTATAATAACTTCACATCAGATAGGTGCTATCTCCTTTATGATCACCATGGCCACAAGTAACTAACTTTTGTCTTTTTTGCACTTCAACATTTTTCCCTATTCCCTAGAAGGCAAATTTCAACTCTGCCAAACATCAAAAGACACTTGAGAAGTGAGCTTTGTTTGGCTGCTTCTACTCTGCTATAGCCCAGTTCCTATCAACCTTTCCCTATGTGAAATGAAAACTAGACATCCTCCCTGGGTATACATATTTTGCTTTTTTTTTTTTTTTTTTTTTTTTTTTTGCAGTGGGGTTTCACCTTTGTGTTAGGCTCTTCATTTCTCCATAGAGTTGATAGGACTTATATCTTATGGTTTCATTAAAAAAAAAGTTCTGTATTCCTTGACACTTCTTACTGACCCACAATTCCCTACTGATCCACAGCAATGGGAATATCACACCCAGAGGAAATTAGCACTTCGGGGAAGAAACTGCACCTGTCTTGCTTGGCTTTTAAGGACTGTTAAAGTAATGAAGAGAATTTTTCGAACTGAAAATAAACTTTTCTGTGAAGACAATATACTCAATATGAGGCATACCAATACCAACAATCCTTTCTTTACCTCTCAAATGAATACAAGTTGCAGGTACTATGAAATGGGGGAAGAAAGTCTGATTCCAGTGTTTGCTTTACATCAGTATTTCTTGCAAAAACAACTTTATGACAAAATAATAACAGCAAAACAAAAATAATAGAAATTCAAGGAGATGAAGCTGCTTATCACATTAACTATGAAAAAATCTTTTTGTTTTTATTATTCAAGTTTCCTTCTAACATTTTTTCATGCAGTTGTAATTTTAGGGACCATATACACGAATGCTATTTTTGATATGTTATTGTATATGCTTTCCTAATTAATGTTCTATAACTATGAACAGAATTTCATGAATTCATTAATATGATCATCGTAAAGACTGTGAAAACCCCTGAAAAACATGTATGATATCAATTAAACTTGTATCATCATGGAAATAACTGAACTTTGAATACAAAGAGCTGGATTTAAATCTACCTTTTCCATTTAGTAGTTCTTTCTTCTTAGGCAAGTAACTTGAACTTGCTAGATTTTTGCTTCATAGCTCATAGTAGTTGCCTCATAATTATTAAAGGAATTGAAAGTCATAATGTGATCAGCTGAGTCAGGTTCCCAAGGAAAGGAAAATATTTATATAAATTTATTTTTAAAATAATTCCCCTTTCAATAAGCCTTCCTTTCTCCAAAAAAACTAACTGATCTCTATTTTAATCATGTTACAATGAAGCATCTATTTTCCCAAAGGCGGATTTACTCTGTTAAAATAGTCAGCATATCTACAAGTCTGAAAATTGGCTTCCTCAAGCTTTGCACTAGTGGAAGTAGCTATAGTGATGTTGGAGCCTATCACTCTCTCCATCCTCTCCCACATTACAGAGCCACATTTCTAAGGGACATGTATAATAATTATACACTGAGCTAATAAGAGTCTGAAAACCTGCTTCTTTATCTCATAAGCTTAAATCACTTCTTCCTCGATTAGGATGCTATCATAATATGACCACATGCTGAAGGAGCCTTAGCTCTGGGCACACTCTGCACTGGACCATTTGTGTGTACCAGTTTATGGCTAGAGTGCTCCTGAACCATAAGTAGGTGTTACATTAAGGATTGAGGCCAGCTACCTCTGATAGCTATACTCCTTTCAGGATAAGAAGCAGACCCAAAACACTTGGATCTTACAAGCTCCATCCTGGTTGCTTCCAGAAGCTCAGTCTGTCTTGGCAGGTATTGACCTTTTGTATCAACTGTTCTAAATATGAATGGGTGGGCTGTGGTGGCACACACCTGTAATCCCAGCAATTCAGGAAGCTGAAGCAGGAGGATTGGAAGTTCAAATCCAACCTCACTAGGATGTAGGGGAAAAGGTACACTCATACATTACTGGTGGGACTGCACATTGGTGCAACCACTCTGGAAATTAGTATGGAGATTCCTCAGGAAACTTGGAATGGAACCACCATTTGACCCAGTTATCCCACTCCTTGGCATATTCCCAAAGGACTTAAAATCAGCATACTATAGTGACATAGCCACATCAGTGTTTATGGCAGCTCAATTCACAATAGCTAAGCTATGGAACCAACCTAGGTATTCTTAAACAGATGAACGGATAAAGAAAATGTGGTACATGTATGCAATGGAATATTACTCAGCCTTAAAGAAAAATGAAATTATGGCATTTGCTGATAAATGGATTGAATTGGAGACTATCATGCTAAGCAAAATAAGCCAATTCCCCCCAAAAAACAAAGGCAGAATGTTTTCTCTGATATAGGGATGCTGACTCACAATAGGTGGGGGAGAGGAAGGAGTGGAGGTTCTCCAGATTGGACAGGGGCAATTGGGGAGGGGGATGGGAAAGACAGTAGAATGAATTGGATATAACATTCCTATGTTCATATATGAATATGCAACCTTTGTAACTCCATACCATGTACAACCACAAAAATGGGAAGTTATACTCCATGTATGTATGATATATCTAAATACATTCTACTGTCATGTATAACTAAAAAGAATGACAACAAAAAGCTAACCACAGCAATTTAGTGAGAACCTAAGCAACTTAGCCAGACCCTGTCTCAAAATAAAAAATAAAAAGCACTGAGGATGTGGCTCAATGGTTCAGTGCACCTGGGTTCAATGTACAGTACCCCCCCAAAATTAAATAAATGAATAAATGAGAATGGGCATGTGCCCCAATTCTGGACAGTGAAACATGATGATTTCTCTGCTGGGGGCTTTTGAATAACTTATATCTTTAATAACCTAAACTCAGAGTAATGTTTGTAATAAAAGAATGTTTTTATATAACAGCAACATTATATTGTGGTATCTCATATGATTCAAGATGACTCATTTATTTGCAAACTCATTTTATATCCCATCTGGATTATAAGTTCTTTTTCTATTTTATTATTTTTCTTGGATGTCTTTCCTTGACATAAAAGACATTCCATAAATTATTTGTTGAACATATGCACAAGTATACTTTCCTCAAAACTACTATCTAAATTCTCTTGACAGGTAGTAGAATCACATTTTCCTTGTCTGCTAGGATACTTTGACGGTAAGTAAGAGAAATTTAATAAAAACCCACTTAAACAAGGGACAATGCTATGTTACACACCAAGTCTGGAGATCCAGTGACTTCAGCATTGGTTTATTCGGTGGCTCAAATATGTCAGCAAGAGACTGAGATTCTGACTTCCTGCTCTGCTCAGTTCACTGTGAGAGCTTCTCCTCAGTCTGAATTGGATACAGATGAAATAATTACAAATATACATGTCCAGAAAACTATCATACCAGAGGCACAAAGCAACCTCTTTGCTTGAATCCATTCTATAAGTCTGGCAGCTCTCCCAGAAGCCCCCACCCTGGTCATCATCATGTTTTATTGGTCAGAATTGGTCACATGAACATTCATACTTAACAGCCATCTTGGGCCAAGACGAAATTGCTGCCATGGCTGATTTAGATTGTAGGGTTCATGTCTGGAAAACAAAACAAAAATGAAAAACCTAAAGTTTGGTTTGCAAATGTAGACAGTGGGGGGTCTGGCGAATGCTCAGCCTAAACCTCCTTTGTACAAATGATTCACACTACTCTGAGCACTGAAGGAATTGTGGAATCTCCATTCCCAGATGCCAGTCAAGCCAGACTTTCTAAAGATGGGAGTCTTAGGTGGGCCACTCTTTTCTGTATATCTTCTCTATACTTGAGAAACGCTTGTCTACACATTAACCCTCTTGATCAATAAACTCATTCTTCCCTTGCCAACAGCAGGCTGAGCACATGTATTTTCAAGGATGTCTTTATGGTCTTGGCTGTGTATTCATGGCAGAACTCACAGAGCTTCTTTCAGGAAAATGTTTTGATGGGAAATATTTAGTTAGCCTGAGGGAGCAGGTGTAGAAAACTTCCTAGGGCTGCTCAAAGTAAGCCCAAGACACGGGAAATGATTTGGATGTGGTTTGTTCTGCAAGAGCTCATGCATTGGAAATTTAGTTGCCAGTGTTGCGATGTAAAGAGGAGTGGGAGCTTTAAGACTGGGAGTCTTGTAAGAGGTCTTTAGGCCACTGGGAGTTTGTCCAACTAAGAGATTATTGCACTTCTCATGGTACCCCAGTTAATCCTATGTCTCACTCTCTGGCTTCCAGTCTTGACATGTTTTTATCACTCCCTCTCACATGTCCTTCCACATTTGTCATGATGTGATGCAGCCAGGGAGGTCTTTGCCACAGACCTATTTGGACTTTCAGGCTTCAAAACTGTGAGCCAAACTTCTTTACTTTATGAAGTACCCAGCCTCAGGTGTTTCACTGCAGTAATGGAAAATGAATTAAATGCAACATGTCAGTGAGAGCTTGGCTTGGTCAAACCAAACAATAATGACTCCATGTATTCACTGCTTTTTGTTAAAAAAAAAGTAAACATTTTATATAATATATCAAAAACTTGTCTTTCTGACATGTAGTCAAATAAAATATCCTGATGAGCCACTATTTATTTTTGATACTAAAACTTTGAAATGCAGTGTGTATTTTTCATTTACAGTGCAGTGTCATTAGAACTAACCCACTAGTGCTCACTAGTCTATTTGCTACCATATAGGTCAATACAGAATATCCACTGTTATTTAAAGGAGTCCTACTCTTCAACAGTGTATATTATTTTGATAGTCATCTCTTTTCAGTTCTCCGACTTCCCCATAACTGTCACTATCATCATGAAATATAAATCAAAGGGGTCATGTTTTTAAACACTTGCTCATATTTTAATAATTAGCAAGAAAATAAGTTCAATGTTGCTTTTGCTGCTGGGGGAGAGACCACGTTTGTATTTAATGTTCATATTGGAGAAATGGAGATTCCATATTGTTGACAAACATACAGAGACAACACAGTGACATGGCAGGGATGTTGGCCATATTGGCCCAGAAGTATTATCCCTGATTTGGAAAGTGGACACCTAGTATGGGAGTAAGTAGAAAGAAACCAAAGTGGGGATCACGGAAAGACTGAAAGATCAAAGGGGGGTAACTACATAACCAAAGACAATATTTACTGACTTCATAGTTAGGTTTAAGTCCATTTCTGATAATAATAGATGACTGCTATTTTAAAACATGAAAAAAAAACTTGTTTACATTTTGTGTTAGTCAGCTTTGCCTCACTGTGACCAAAATACCTGGCAAGAACAACTAAAGGGAGAAAAGTTTAGTTGGGGCTCATGGATTCAGAGGTTCAGCCCATAGCTGGCCCACTCCATTGCTCTGGGCCCAAGATGAGGCAGGACATCATGCCCTCAACTAAGGTGGACTGGTTAGGTTACAGTTCTCACAACCCAATCATTCCACCTCCAAACATTCCTGCATTAACACAGGAGTTTTGGGGGACACCTCATAGCTAAACTATGATACATTATTTTTGGAAAAAAATATTTTTTGATGCTGGGAATTAAACTCACAGATTTATGTATGCTAAGCATGAACTCTACCACTGAGCTACAACCCAGATCTTAAATTTCTTTTAGAAAATAGAGAGATCAGGGACGAGAGGTGGGAGGGAAAGGGAGAGAGAAGGGAAATTGCATGGAAATGGAAGGAGACCCTCATGTTATACAAAATTACATATAAGAGGAAGTGAGGGGAAAGGGAAAAAAATAATAGAGAGAAATGAGTTACGATAGATGGGGTAGAGAGAGGGGAGGGGAGGGGAGGGGGGATAGTAGGGGATAGGAAAGACAGCAGAATACAACAGACACTAGTATGACAGTATGTAAAAACGTAGATGTGTAACCAATGTGATTCTGCAATCTGTATATGGGGTAAAAATGGGAGTTCATAACCCACTTGAATCAAATGTATGAAATATGATATGTCAAGAGCTTTGTAATGTTTTGAACAACCAACAATAATAAATAAATAGAATTTTAGACAAAAAAAGAAAATAAAGAGATCATATAGTATAGATGAATGATAACACAATATAATGGAATGACCATGAACTTTGGAACCCAAAAGACCTAGATTAAAAAAAAAAGGTGCTTCTCTACCTGAGTAAAAGGACCATTTTTGATCCCCAGGAACACTGGGCCAATGTCTGAAGATATTTTTGGTTGTAAAAACTGATTGCGGGGGGACTGCAAATTGTTTCAACCACTATGGAAAGCAGTATGGAGATTCCACAGAAAACTTGGAATAGAACCATCATTTAACCCAGTTATCCCATTCTTAGGTTTATACCCAAAAGACTTAAAATCAGCATATTACAATGATGCAGCCACATCAATGTTTATAGCAGCTCAATTCACAAGTAGCTAAACTATAGAACCAAATCTAGGTGGCCTTCAACAAATGGATGGATAAAGAAATTGTGGTATATATACACAATGGAATACTACTCAGCCATAAAGAATGAAATTATGGCATTTGCTGGTAAATGGATGGAACTGGAGAACATCATACCAAGCAAACTAAGCCAATCCCAAAGAACTAAAGGCTGAATTTTTCTCTGCTATGCAGATGCTAATTCACATAAGGGGGGCTAGGGAAGAATAGAAGTACTTTGATTAGACAGAGAGGAGTAAAGAAAGGGGAGGGAGTATGAGGGTAGGAATGATAGTAGAATGAATCAGACACTATTACCCTATGTGCATATATGATTACATGACCTGTGTAACTCTACATCATGGACAACCAGAAGGATGAGAAGTTATACTCCATTTATGTATGATGTGTTAAGATGAATTGTACTGTCATGTATAACTAATTAGAACATATATTTTTTTTAAAGCACAAAAAAACTGGGGGGGGGGATTGTCAGTGTAGATGCTACTGGCATCTACTTGGAATATTGCTAAACAATAGAGGGTACCCCCTCTCTGCAGACAATTATCTGGTGCAAAATGTCAACAATCCTGAAGTTGAGAAACCCTAGTTTAAACACTAGTTTAACACTAGTTTAAACAAATATATTGGCCTTGAGCTTAAACTCTGAATCACATTCACTCTTTCCATATGAAAATGGGGGAAATAATACCTATGCTACAGTATTAACACCTAAAACAATGTCAGGCACGGCAAACCAAGATAAAAAGGCTGAAATTTAGAGAGGTTGGTCAGCAGTGTAATTTGCAGAGCCAGGGAGCAACTGGCAGAATTTAGACCTTGTATAAACACTATCATTTTTATCTAGCTTGAGGGGTCTAGGATTCCCCTGACCATTTTGTTAGATGAGCCACTTGCAGTACCATAACCTCCTTCCAAAAAACTGATCAGAATTATGTAGATTTATTTGCAGCACTTGCTATCTGGATAAAGCTGAGGTGTTTGAAAAAGCAGTAGCCAGGAGCCAAGAATGTAATAGAAGTGATGCCCAAATATCTCCAGAGGGTTGAGATGCATCGCAATCAGCGGATAATAGACTTACTGGATGGAAATGGACAATCTAACGTCACTCTTCCAGGAACAAAAACCCTGACTCCAGCTTTCCAGAAACACAGGATGTTTAAGAGCCCCAACACCACTCCCTCGACTGCTGCCAAAACATACAGCCAAAGTGCTTGAGCTGGAAGCCTCTCAAATGGATTTCTTTAGCAGAAAACAATGGCTCTATAAACAAGCACCAAAGGTGTTGTCCTTCCCTTTCATACATATATGTTTTTCATTGCTTTTTTCTTATCTCAAGAAAAAATTCATGAACATCAGATATAAAATTCTAACATAAACATCAAATATGGATCTAATTCTGGACAGACCACCTTATTTTCCTGGGATAAGGATTCCATATTTACAGGCAACAACAGTCTCAGCTGCAACTAGTATAGCTGTTTATTGCATGTATATTATGTTCCACATTCTTGACGTGTACTATAAATAATTCCTGTCTTACAAAGTGAGGATGCCGAGAACCAAAAGAGGTCTAATGGCTTTGTCAGAGATAGAAAGTAACAAAGCAGATTTGAACAGGGATCTCTGAATCTGAGGCTCATGTCATGCTGCTATATCAGCAATGAGAACTGTGATGCACGAAGAGAGACCTCTGCTGCAACTTGAAAGAAGAAAAGGGAATTTTAGAGGGAAGATTGGCAATAGCATCTTTAGGTTATGATTCTGGCTACTTTGCAGGAGGCAAAGTGTGGTTGGTAAGAGGAGCTGCAAGTGGAGTCAAATTAGATTTGAATCCCATGTACTAGTAAGTTCTAAAGCCTCATAACACTGTTTTTCTTTCTCACTATATCAATATTTTAATTTTTATATTAATTTGTATGGCTGCTTAATCTATATCATGTACCTGTTTGAAGATATTTGAGTGATGGGATTTTCGCTGACCTTTTTAATCCCTAGAACCTAGGCAGAGCTAGGCATGTAGTAAGTGCACGATGAACATATTTTTTAAAGGAAAAATGGATAAGATGGGTGCAGTGGTGTAACCTGTAGTCCAGCTATTGAGGAGCCTGAGGCAGAAGGATCACTGGAGCTCAGGAGTTTAAGAACCATCTGGGCAACATAGCCAGACCCTGACACACACACACACACACACACACACACACACACACACACACACTCTCTCTCTTTCTCTCTCTCTCTCTCTATATATACACACACACACACACACACACACACACACACACACACATATGAAAAAAAATTTTCCTGGACTATGCAGTTTTGTATTTTGATAGTAGTAGCTAGCATCAGCAATATGCCCAACACTGTCACTGATTGATCACTAGATGGGTTTTCTTTCCTTTGCCAGAGCATAATAACTGATGGGCAGGGACATTTACTGTAGGATGATTGAATGCCATGCCTTCTAGCATGTGCCAGGCAGAAGGGAGATACTCAGCAAATTGTTATTATACCAGAGAAAACTAAATGTGTCTGGGGTTTTTCAGACCTTCATGGGCAAAGGGTGGCTAAGATGTTTGGGGAATATAGGAGTGGAAGTGTGGAAGAAGAATTACTTTCCTCCAGAGAACTAAAAAGTCAACCTGCCCAATACTATAAAGTACTTCTGTTTTTGAGAATTTATACTCTCATCAGCAGTGCCTGAGAGTTCCCGTTTCTCTGCCCCTAGAACTGACATAGTCTATTATTAGCCTTTGGATAATTGTCAGGAGATCATTAGGGTTGTCAGTAACCCTATAAAAGTGCCATTCTTATTTCTGCAGGCTTTACAATCCTGGATTAAACTGGTCACAAGTCATTGAAGAAACAAGTGTCTTTGATTCTTCCACAATACACAATAGCTGACATTCCAGCACCCCTCAAGTATCCTCCATGAATTGGATATGTTTCATATGTCCCTAGCAAAGGCCTTTCTGTTACCCATGGTCCCCCCATTTTCTTCTCTCTCACATTGTCCATGTCAACCCTGGCACCACAAGCATGCACCCCTGCCTGTGTCACAGCAATCAGTAAGAATTATATAGTATTTGTTGATGCTGTTCTGTGCCATTGACCCATCACAGAGATTTTAGAGTGATGGTTCCTTCAGGTTTTTATCAATACAGGGTTGCTAGTGAACTTGCAAATACAGGATAACATAGACTAGACGGTCCTTCACTGCTTCCTTACAAGGTTTTCTTGTGCTGATATTTACCTATGCACATACATCATCCTAATAAAATTCAATTCTCCACAGAGCCAGTCTGTGAATAAAGCTAAAGTCAAAGAAATATTAATTAGATCCATGAAATATTAATTAGAAAGCATTTCTGGTCCTTGTACCCATCTCTTGAAAACCCTTAATGGCCCCCGATGCACACCACACGCTATACTTCTCAAGCTGCTTGAGAGGTCTCATGTGAGAGATCACAAGACTCTTTTTCTGCCCCAGTTTGTGTGTATTTCTCTGCCCTCTCTCCTTCCTTCTTTTCTCTCTTCACTGTGTAGACAAGCACATCCTTTTGCTAATGCTTGCAGCTTCCATCCTCTGCCTGGGCAACTAAACCCTTAGTGTGTGGAAGGAGAATAAGTTTGAGGAAAGGTAGGAATAATCACATTGTAATAAATCCTTCTCTGTCTACCTTGCATCCAATTTTATTTCTACATTTTCAATATATATATATAGGATCCTACTACATGTACTAAACAGCGATTGGCTTTTTATTTAATGTTCATATATACTGTATTAGTATCTATTCCTGTCAAAAATTACTCCAAACCTTAGGGGCTTAAAGCATCAAGCATTACTACTGCATGATTGGGTGGATGAGTTTCAGATGCAACTTCTTTGGGCCACCCTGACTCCAAGTCTCTCAATGCTGTAGCAGCCAAACTTTTGTCTGAGTCTGTGGTCTCATCTGAAGGCTCAATGACAGTGAGATGGGAGTCTTCTTCCAAACTCATGGATGTGCTTGTTGGAGGGCTTCTGTACTTTGCCACATGGGTCCACACACAGGTTGGTGGTTTGACTCAGGATATGGCAGCTGGCTTTGCCCAAAGTGATGATCCCAGAGAGATTGCACCCAAGATGGAAACCAGTCTTTTTGTTACCTAATCTTGGAAGTGACACCTTATCACTTCTCTCATATTCTGTTTATCAGAAGACAATTGGCAGGTCCAACGTACTCTTGAGGAGGAAGTGTTACACAAGGACGTGAATGCTAGTGAGCAAGGCTCACTGGGCACCAACAGAGATGCCTAGCATGTGGTACACCTCACTCTTTTTAACTATGGCACAGTATTTCAAAGTTTATATGAACTAGACTTTTACAACCATCAGACATGATTTATTTTTTTTCATTTTCACTTTCTTTTATTAAATTGTGCTTTATTTTCTAATGCTTTAGAACTTACATATTATATTTATATTGGTTAATATTAATTTTTAACATTGTCAGGATTTTTATTTTGCTGCCTGTCCTGAGAATAAGATAAGACTCTTGGCATACTTTAACTCCTTACCTATATCTTTAATTTCTTAAAATCACCTGAATTCTTAACACTAGATCCAGGATATATAATATTATGGTACTAGACACACATAAAGCTCTTCAGAAGCACTGAAGATATGGTTGGTCTGCATTGAGATGTGCTGTAAATATGAAATATATGCTGGATTTCAAACACAAAATAAAATATATTGTTAATAATTCTTACACTGATTGAATTTTGAAATGATAAGATTTGGGGCATACTAGTTTAAATAAAATGCATTATTAAAATTAATTCAAATTGTTTATTTTGCTCTTTTTAATAGAGCTCCTCAAAAAACTTTTTACAATTATTTACGTAACTCATATTTACAGCTTACATTATATTTCTACTGAACAGTGCTGCTATGGGTTGTAGTAGTAGTTTTTATTTTTAATGTAATGACTTTATATTCTTAGGAATAATTTCTTAGCAATTGCCTTAAGCTTTTTATCCATATTTTCAAGAACTGTTTGGACTTCAATTTAAGTTTTATTGGTGCTTTCTTTTCATTTTTCCTTGTATCCCATGACTGTCTCTTTCTTGGATTTATTGTTTATTTTGGTAACTTCAACCTTAAGTTATTCTTTCATATAGAGTCTGTGGAGATCAACTTTTAAAGTCCTTATCTATCTGAAAATATTTTTCTCTCATTCTTGATTTTGCTTGGCTGGATAAAGAACTGCTCTGTTTTCCCTTACAATATATTGTTGGTAGTTCTGATCAATATAGGTAATCTGCTCCCTTTTTTTTGATTGTAAAGTCTCAGGGCTTTCTCTTTATTCATACAGCTCAGACTTTTCAGTAGAATGTGTCAAATAACCATCTTAGCCACCATGTCTGCTAATTAGCCTGTATTAAACTTGGTAAAGCCCACCAATTTGGGATGTAGATGTTCTGGTGGCCAAGGAACTTAGACTTGGCCTTGAGAAGGGCCTCAAACACATGTTCCTTGTTCTGCAGCTTGGTGCATGCAGAACTGATGACTTGGCCAATGTGAACTCTGGCCATCATGCTCTGGAACTTCCCCCAAAGGCACCCTGCATACCTGTCTAGACCTGAGATAGGACACAGCATAGGATCAGAGACAGGAATGGGTTTTGGAAAGGGCTATCTCCATGGTCCTTCAGGGTGACCTACACAAGCTACAGGCTGCCTACACTTCTGAGGAGGTTACGATTTGCAGCTTTGCACACTAGGATCCCAGTAGCAAAGGAGTCGGTTAGTTTAACTGGCTGAAGATGCTCTTTTATTGAAAATTTAGAGTTCTTACCCATAGTGCTTGACCAGAGGACAATCTGCTGACAGAGAACACCTACCCTTCTCTATGAAATGTAAGATCATCCTTAGATCAAGCTTGGATATCTCAACTCTTGTCTTGAAATTCATTATTTCCTAGATGTACTCTGTATTTCTCATGTAGGTGTTCTCAAACTAGCTGCAAGTTAAAATATTTTGTTTTGTTTATTTTAGTTGTTATTTTTATTATGATAAAATGCACATTACGTAAAACTTATAATTTTAACCATTTTAAGAGTATAATTCAGTGATGTTTACCACATTTGCAATTTTGTACAACAACAACAATTAAACTATTAATGACCCCACTCAAAGGGGATGTGTTAGACAGCTTTTGGCTGCAAGTAACAGAAAATGCAGTCTAAACAATAAAGACACATTTTGTCACCCTAAAGGGAAACCCAAGTTTTGTAATATACTTAGACAAACAAGAAGGTTTAAGCTCTAATTTCCAAATGCCTCCAAATTTGGGGATGGGAGTTGAGAAGGGTTCTACAGTAACTGTCATCTTCAAAAGGGATTTAATAAATGGTCACTTGTCTGTGGACTCAGAGATGACAGAAGTGTCTCTGATACTTGGCTACAAAAAAGTACTCAATTCTCCAGTGAGCTACAAACTCAACCACTTGCAGTACTGAGACAAATAATCAAACATGATGACATGCCAGTAATGTAATACCAGGGTAAATTAAATCTTGCAGTATTGATCACTGTGTTTTTAATATTCCATTCAATAAAGGCCTTTCTACTTGACACTTTTTCTTTGAATTCCAATAGTCAGTTAAATACAAGTAGGTGAGTGAGCCCAGGTTTTATAGATTAGCATCATAAACAGAAACTGCAGCCATGTTAAAGCCTTGAACGAATAAGTATGAACTAATTTCTTTTCTAATTTTTGGACACAAAGAGGTGGATATTTAAGCATTCAGTAAACTAATGTATCATACCTGACACTTATTATACATCAAATACCTTTCAAAGAGCTTTTGAACAGTCCCGTGAAATAGTCAGAAAAGTATTAATGACCCCATTCACAGGGGATGTGTTAGGCAGCTTTTGGCTGCAAGTAATAGAAAACACAGTCTAAACAATAAGGAACATTTATAATATCACAGAATTATTGCAAATATAAATAAAATTAATATTCCAGAGGAGGAGGAAGCCAATTAAAATACTAGCTGACAGGATAAAATTTGTGTATCTATCATTTATCTATAACTTACAAAGACAATGAACAGGACTATAATCCAATACCTTGGAAGGATACATCACAGAAAATGTGTGTTTTCTACTGAAAGGCAAAAATTTTTTTCCCATATCACCAAAGATGCTATTTACTGGGCAGGATTCTTTGTTGTTGTTGTTTTGTATGTTTGCTTGTTTTGTTTTGCTTTGTTTAGCTATTTGGAGATTTAAAGATGGGAACTGGCCACATTTAGAACTATTATGTCTTTCCATTTCTGGGTCACAAATTCTTTTTAAAAAAAACCTCTACAGGCTGCAGTTGTGGCTCAGTTGTAGAGCGCTTGCCTAGCATGTTTGAGGCACTGGGTTTGATCCTCAGCACCACATAAAAATAAATAAATAAAATAAAGGTATTTTGTCCCTCCACAACCAAAAAATTAAAAAACAAAATCTCTAAAACCAAAAAATTGTTGCACACTGGGCTCAAATATCACAGAGCCCATGAGAATCCAAGTGACACTGTCATAAGGAAGGACACCTCAGGGGTCAGAAGCTGGATAAGCTCCAATCCAGCTTCTTTTTGAAGAAGGTGGCCAAGTTCAAAATCCGGTTCCTGGTGAGAAGGTCTTGGAATCTTGGCCAAGCAGTTTGTGGAAACCTAACAGGTCAGGAGGAGTCAAAGAGCACTGAGGGATATGAAGTCAAGGAGGAGGGGGCATGTGCTGATCACCCACAGCATGACCAGCCTTTTAGACTTCCACTCCATTTAATGCTAGATGAGGGTGTGCTGGGTACCATGCTCTGGCTGCATTCTCCACTGTTTCTTCCTTTGTGCCAGGACTGCACAGAGGTTCTTCAAGCATGCTCTGCAGACTCGATGCGATTGTTTGTTGCCTTGTGAGCGAAACTAGCCACCTTTTCTTGGAACATTATTTTGACTTAAAAAGAAATATTGGCAGAAAAACAATGGTTATTTGGCAGTGCACAGTCTAGCAGGAGAATATCCTGGTATCCCAAGAGGCTAATAAAATATTTTTCCTTGTTTAACAACATACCTGTGCAAAAACCCGATTGTTTTCAAACAAAACAATGAATAGTAACAAATTCGATGCAGAAACAGAATTGAGAATTCAGTTGCCTTCCATTGAGTCAGATTTCTAAAAATGTAAAATAGTGTCACTCCTCTCAGAATTTTTTCTTTTGGTTTGGGGTAATAAAAATGTTTATGCTGATATTTTCTGAGTTTATTATTTTTATATGTATGGGTAATATTTAAATGTTTATCAGTATTACTGTCAAGTGTGATAAATATACAGTTTAACCTATATAACCAATAGTTCTTTGCATTCCTCAATGATTTTAGTGTAAGGAAGTCTTGTGACCTAAGAAATTGAAAATCATTAATTTAACAAAGAGAGATACAAGTTGTTCTGAATTTATAGTGAATAGCATCATTTCACTTAGGTAATAAGTAAGCTTGGCCATTACCAGCATTGTGAACTCATGCAAGCCTTCAGCTTTTTTATGTATGCATTATGCTAAATTTGAGAATTTAGGGAGGACTTAGGAAATTTGTTGTGATGGTTAATTTCATGTATAAAGTTGGTGGGGCCAGGGTGCCCTGATGTTAGATCCAACATTCTGGTACATCTGAGAGTGCTTTTTGTAGATGACATTAACATATTAATCAGCAAACTTCGAATAAAGCTTTTTTTTTTTTTTTTGTACCAAGGATTCAACTCAGGAGCACTTGACCACTGAGCCACATCCCCTGCCCTATTTTGTATTTTACTTAGAGACAGGGTCTCACTGTGTTGTTTAGCGCCTCGCTTTTGCTGGGGCTAGCTGTGAACTCACTATCCCCTTGCCTCAGCTTCCCTAGTGGTTAGGATTATAGATGTGCACCACCGCACTCAGTTTAAATAAAGCTTATTACCCTCAATAATGTAGGTGAGTCTCATCCATTCAGTTGAAAACCTTAGTAGTATAAAGATTCACACACACACACACACACCCCTAAACAGGAAGGAATTCTGCAGCAGATGGCCTTTAGACATGAACTGCAACATCAGCTCCTCCTGGGTCTCAGCCTGATGGCCTGCCCTGTATGTTTTGGATTTGCCAGCCTCTGTAACTGTGAGGCAATCCCTAACATAAATCTTTCTTGCCAAACATATATACACACACAGCTGTTTCTCTGGATAAACCTAACTAATATATTAGTCTTCTCAAATATAAAGGATTTACAATAATAGTCAATAAATTCTTGGTGGGGAAGGAATAAAATTAAATTAAAAATAAAGGGACATAAAAATGTTTAAAGTTTTATTCATCATGTTAAGTAAACATATAAACTATGTTGAAATAGCACCAATAAACATATATATGACTTATATAAAGTCATGGTTTTAAACCTAAGGCCTATGCCTGGCAAAATCACAAAATAGTTGACCTTTACATATTTCTCCTTGCTTCTCCTCAGCCCTTTTCAGGGAACTTCCCCATCCCCCAGGGCTTAAGCATTCACATTTTCTCAGTTTCTTTAATTTTGTGAAACTATTTCCAAGTAAGGTATTAATGACTTTATACCTCCTAAAACAAGTTATATGTTAAATGGCATCTGAAAAGAAAGAGGAATGTTTAGCCCATGAAGGTAATTGATTTCTAACAGTGAGTGTGAAATCTGTAGTACCTGAGTAGAATGAGGTATGTGAGGTAAGGGTCTTTCTGAGGGCTCTCAGATTGGGCAAAGGAGTTCACCACCCCCTGTATTTGACACATCTTTACAAAGTACTCTTGAAGCAGCAGGTATAGCAATCCTAGCTCTGTACCTGGCACAGTAAAGTAGATAATGTGCATGGAAAGTGGTGATGTAAGACACTGAAGAACAGAGCTGATCCCTTTCTATAGGAGAAGGGCAGTGGCTGTCATCTGACATCAGCTCATGGGACAGAGCATCACGCATGTCCTCTCATAAACCACACACGTCTACATAATTTAGAATTTGAGGATTAACTGTGGTGCAAACAATCAGGTGTGAGTGTTTTTTTCTCTCCCTCACCCAAATATAGAAATTACTTTTTATCTGTGTATTTAATATTTATACTTGCAATATAGCCAATTGAAGTCAGCTCTCTGCTAGATATATGTAATATGCTTCCATAACACAATAAACAGGTTTGAAAATTTCAACTGTATGAAATATGGGTTGAATTACAGCAAAGTTAGTAAAGTGACTGGAGTGAGTCCATGCAAATTGGCTTGGATTTTCTTGCCTCCATTCAAATCTGATCCCACTGCTTGGTTTGGGGTCAGTGCCAACTGGTTGCAGTTGTTCACTCTACCTTAAATATTGATGGCGACCATTCTTGGTCCTGTGTCTGGCTGGGAACTCAAGGGCAGAGGATCATTTCCAGGAACTAGCACACTGGTGAGCAAGCATCCCACTGGGAAGGTTTTGCTGCCTCCACCTGCCTGGGAAGAAGTTGCCTTCTGGAACTTCAGTTTGTTAACAGGGGAATGGATCAAGAGTCAACGATGATTCTTGTTATTAACTCTTGTGCTATGGGTGTCCTATTAAGGAATTTGGAGCCCGACCCCACAATATGTAGATCGGAGCCAACTTTTTCTTCTATCAGATGCAGAGTCTCTGATTTGATATCAAGCTCCTTGATCCATTTTGAGTTAACTTTTGTGCATGGCGAGAGAAAGGGATTCAATTTCATTTTGTTGCATATGGATTTCCAGTTTTCCCAACACCATTTGTTGAAGATGCTATCCTTCCTCCATTGCATGCTTTTAGCCCCTTTATCAAATATAAGATAGTTGTAACTTTGTGGATTAGTCTCTGTGTCCTCTATTCTATACCATTGGTCCACCCGCCTGTTTTGGTACCAGTACCATGCTGTTTTTGTCACTATTGCTCTGTAATATAGTTTGAAATCTGGTATCGCTATACCGCCTGATTCACACTTCCTGTTTAGAATTGCTTTTGCTATTCTGGGTCTTTTATTTTTCCATATGAATTTCATGATTGCTTTATCTATTTCTACAAGAAATGCCGTTGGGATTTTGATTGGCATTGCATTAAACCTATAGAGAACTTTTGGTAATGTCTCCATTTTGATGATGTTAGTTCTGCCTATCCATGAACAGGGTATATTTTTCCATCTTCTATGGAACCAACCCAGATGCCCTTCAATAGATGAATGGATAAAAAAATGTGGCATCTATACACAATGGAGTACTATGCAGCAATAAAAATGACAAAATCATAGAATTTGCAGGGAAATGGATGGCACTAGAGCAGATTATGCTTAGTGAAGCTAGCCAATCCCTAAAAAACAAATACCAAATGTCTTCTTTGATATAATGAGAGCAACTATGAACAGAGCAGGGAGGAAGAGCAGGAAGAAAAGATTAACATTAAACAGAGACATGAGATGGGAGGGAAAGGGAGAGAAAAGGGAAATTGCATGGAAATGAAGGGAGACCCTCATTGCTATACAAAATTACATATAAGAGGTTGTGAGGGGAATGGGAAAACAAACAAGGAGAGAAATGAATTACAGTAGATGGGGTAGAGAGAGAAGATGGGAGGGGAGGGGAGGGGGGATAGTAGGGGATAGGAAAGGTAGCAGAATACAACAGTTACTAATAGGGCATTATGTAAAATTGTGGATGTGTAACCGATGTGATTCTGCAATCTGCATTTGGGGTAAAATTGGGGGTTCATAACCCACTTCAATCTAATGTATGAAATATGATATGTCAAGAGCTTTGTAATGTTGTGAACAACCAATAAAAAATAAATAAATAAATAAAAGAGTCAACAATGAATCAAAAAAAATCCAAATTGAATTATCGTGGAATCTATACCTATATACATACAACTGTCTATACACATAGAGAGGCTTTGAGTAAAATGTAGAGGTATAAAAACCATCCTGGTACAGAAGACTAAATATTGAGAGGAAAAGGAAATAGACTCCACGAGTTAACTCGTAAATTTAAAGTATTCTAACCTTAAATCCCAAAGAACTTTTTGGGGAGCTAAAAAATAAAATAATTCTAAAGCTGATCCAGAAGAATAAACAGATTACTACCGTCAAAATGTTTGAAAAATAATAGGAAAGCATGCCTCGCCAAAACAAACTCTGAAAAACAAATAAAGCCACACAAAATTTTGAAAACCTATATGATAGCATTAGAATTGATATATAAATCCTGGATCAGAGCAGATATATAAGAAGCTAATTATGGTGTATAAACTAACTCAACTTATTATAAAGGAGGCATTATAAATCAGTTCAAAAAAGAAGAATTACCCTATTAATAAAGGGAAAATTCGTCTAAGTCTAGGAGGAAATAAATCAATTTAGAATTTTCACCTTATATATCAGCCAGAAAAAGTCCTACATGAATCAAAGAACTAAATTTAAAGAAGAAAAACAAAATAAAAATGAAACAAAGCAAAAACATTTTTTCTAAAAACTAGATAATAAAAACTTTTTAAACCTAAAGTAAATGGAAAAAATCACAAAAGATAATATGATTTGATGACTTTACTATTTATTATTAATAATTACAAAGCAAACAAGTTACAAAAAACTAGGACCAAATGTGCAAATTTTTTCTTATATACATATTTTATAAAAAATACAAATGTGTTTTTGTAACAATGCCTATAAAAACAAGGGTTGGCTGGGCACAGTGGCACACATCTGTAATCCCAGTGGCTTGGGAGACTGAGGCAGGAGGATCGCAAGTTCAAAGACAGCCTCAGCAACTTAGTGAGGTCCTAAGCAATTCAGTGAGAACCTGTCTAAATAAAATACAAAAAGGGATGGGGATGTGACTCAGTGGTTAAGCGCCCCTAGGTTCACTCTCTGGTTAAAAAAACAAAAAAACAAGAGTTGACAATGAAATTATGAAAGACCAAAATAAAATTTTAAAAAAGAAAAACTTAATTTCAGTGAATATAAAAAATGCATATTTAATAAAAGCAGAATATGTTTAGGATCTTGGAGTAGAGAGAGACTCTTTTCAAAAGGACACAATAAGCATAAATCAGAATGGAAAAAGACGAAAAACTAGAGTCTATTAAGATGTATATCATTTTTATCAAAAAACATCCCTAAAGAGTAAGAAGACAATCAAACAGTAGAAGAAGATATTTGATATCAGAAGAAGGAGTCAAATCTAGAATATAAAAATTGCTTACACAGTTCAATAACAGATGGACAACCTAATAGAAATGTGGACAAAATATTCAAGTAATTTAAAAAGAAGATTATCTACAAATGGCTAGTAACTTTACAAAAAAGAGTTCAATGAGAATTAAACACCAAGAAATGCAAATTAAAGCCACAATGATAAACCAGCATAGCAAACTAGCTAAGATGCAAAAGAGTATTAACCAGAATTTTTTGAAGCTAAAATTCTTATTCGCTCCTGGGAAAAATCTAAATTAAAGAACTATATTGGAAATCACTGTTGGGCAGTATCTATTGAAGCTGAACATAGGCATACCTTGTGGTCCAGGAATTCCACCTCTATATGTATGCCCATCAAAAATATCTTCATATAATCACAGAAATGTTCATGGTCCAAAAGCCATCCAAATGTCCATGATATACTGGATTTCTAAAGTAGAATAATATACTAAAACAGGAAAGAAAACAGTGAGAGTAGTGGTTTTACTGGTGGAGTAGTGACAATGGGGCCAGGGGGAATTTCTGAGTATGGTGTTCTGGACGTTGGTTGTTCAGGTGGACTTGCTTTGGGACAACCATACACTTCTCTGTGTGTATCTTTACATATTTCATTTTTAAAGTTTTAAAATAATCAGATGGCATCTTTTATAGTTTCTAAATTGATAATTCTCATTGTTGGCAAAGGTACAGTACAAGTTACCTTACATACTTATTGGTAGATCTGGAAATCTAATCAACCCTGTTGGAAAGCTTTTTAGCAATATGGATAAAAACTCTTTCAAATGATATGTTCTTTGACATGAATCTATACTAATAATCCACTAAAATGAAGACAAAATAATGCATAATAAATTTAAAACTATGTACATATGGTACTATCTAAACTGTTTTAAATATACTTAGAAAAAAATAAGAAGAAAATATACCTGCCACAGTCTGGCTGGGCACAATCAGGAGCCACTTGTCAAAAGAAACTAACTTTATTTTTAGAACCACACATGCCAAACAAAACAGCTCCACAGGAAAAACCCTCAGAGCCCAACTGCCACCACTGGCTTCCCACAAGCCTCTCCCCAAAACCACAAGCCTCTCCACCTCCCACAATCCTCCTGCTCTTGAGGTCGATTGGCTGGGTTGCATGGGCAGAGCCCAAAAAAAGTCCCCCAATGAGCAACTCCGTAGTCTGAAAGGGCAGGGAAACACCCCAATGAGCGTCACTGCAGAGGAGCCAATCAACTAGAAGTTGCTGGGGCACTGTGAGCCAATCATCAGCTGGCAGTCTGAAAGTTTGCTGGGGCCCCTTCGGCTGTAGGCTCTCAACATATACCAAAAATTATTATTAGAGGTTGAATGTTATTGTGCATAGCCCCCCCCCCCCCAATTTTTATGTTGAGGGCTGAGGGTGGGGGGCGGGTAGCTCAGTGGTAGAGTACTTGCCTAGTGCATGCAAAGCCCTGGGCTCAATCCTTGGCTTCCCTCTCAACAAACACACAGAAAATTTGCTTTCCCCCCAATGTGAATGGCACTAAGGGGTGAAGCCTTTGAATGGTAGTTAGGTTTGGAGGAGGTCACTAGTGTGGGGGCCTCATGATGTGGTTAGTATCTACATATGAAAAAGAAGAGACATGAAAGCTCCCTCTCCCTCCACCATGTGAGGCCACAGCAATAAGGTGGCCATCCACCCCCCTAGAAGAGGGCCCTTGCCAGAGTCCAATCTTACTGGCACTCTGACCTTGAGCTTTCTGGCTTCTGGAACTGTGAAAAATAAATGTGTGTTGTTTAAGTCAAAGTCTATGGTATTCTGTTATGGCAGCCCGAACACACTCAGACAGCGATCAACTGTTATACCTGTGATTGAGGGTTATTTTTATCTATTCTTATCATTATTTTCCTCAAACTTTGTGAATTACATTTTAATTTTTATAAAGCACAATTCTCTTTAATGTGTGACTTTGTCCCCACTGTAAAGGTCAAACAATAGAGAAGTGGAGAATAGAACAATAGAGAAACACATGCAAGTTTCCTTTTAATACTCTCTCACCAATCCTCCTTGGTGGATTTTGTTTCTCAAAGGTAAGCACCAGTTAACAGTCCGAATTTTAAACAATTTATATCTATCTTTCCAGATGTTTTACTTCTCATATACGAACAAGCATATATATGTAAAGAAATAGGTAAAGAGTTTGGTTTAAAAAGATACTTATCCACAAAAAATAAAACCACTGGGGTGCTGGATATTGCCAGTCTATTGGTTTTATTGTTTGACCCACTCAATGATTTAAAAGGTTTCATAGCTACACTGGTAACCACAACATAAACTGCTTAGCACCTGTTCTCCTCCACACCTGGCCCTCCATATTTTCAATACAGGCTTGGCTGCTATAGATCTTTGTGTTTGTCTTTCTGGATCCCTTTAACATATCATAAGATGCTTTAAACCCATGCATGCATGTGTGCACATGCGTGCACACACACACACACACACATACACAAACATTCTGAAAAATAAGTATGTTTGCATGTTCATGTCTATATCTACCTCATTCATTTCTATGTAGTATTCAATGATTCACATTACTTCATAATCGGTTTTTGAAAGGTGCACTTTTTTTATTTTAAAGGGTTTCAATGCAAATTTTCAACTTGATTCAGGTTCCTGAATGCATTTCTATCTGTCCATTAGCTATGAATTCTTTTAGTATCTGTTTAATTTTTCATCAAAGATGGTTCGTGAAAGGATGTGTTGGTGATTTGGAAGGCATTCTTATACTAAATGCTACATAAATAAAGACTCCTGTTTGCATAGTAGAAAAACAAAGTTATTATTTAGAAACTACTGTTATAGGGACAAACGAGGTAAGGCACCCAAGATAGCAGGAAACAGTTTTATTTGGCTGCAGCCAGGTTCAGAGGGTACAGCCTTTGCTGTAATCAATCAATCCCCTGAACCCCGAGTTCAGGGAGTTTCAGAGTTTTATACCTAGTGTGTAAGGGGAGGGGCTCAGAAGTTCACAGTCTGCAGAAGTTCACATAAAAGCAGCTTTTGCTTTAACTGTTCTGGACAAGTTAACTCTTCAAGGACAACACCTGAGAAGGGGAGAGCTTCTCCCCTTTCTTTCCTCCCCCTGCCAGCTGTTACCATGGAGCCCATTTGTAACTTATCTTAAAAATGTAGACATCCCTGTGAAGCCCAGCTCAAGGCCAGAGGCCTTGTTTGCACATTTCTTCAAAGTACTATACTGGATACATGTTTGTGAAAAACTAGTAAGGGGGTGCCCAGCACCTGGAGTGCTGGTATCTTCTCGGCCAGTGGCTAAGTAAACAGGGTGACACGGAAATAGGAAGTTTATCTACAATGGACTCTTTTGCTGACAGTCCTAAAATTAGCCATGGTGAAGAGGGCTTTTCTGTGGAGAAAAGGGGTGCCACTTCAATTCCCCCCCTTTAATGATGCTCCCCATAATTTAATCCTTTAAATATAAGAGCATCATTACCGTTATCTTGGCTTAAAGTCTTATACAATGTCAAAACCTTAGTTGTTGCCATCCTTTTAACAGCAGCTTCTACAGTGGACCCAATAGTTTTAATGCACAGTGGAGCCAAACATGGGAGCAATGAACAGGCTAACAGCAGAATACCCATTACACCAATTAAGCTTTTAAATCTACCAAGAGTTGAAAACCATCTCCCAAAAGCATATTTGGGACCCAAACTTTAATGCCCTTCTAGGTATGAATGAGCACATGTGCTAGCTCTCTTGTGTGGTTGGCTACTGTCATCCATTTGGATGCAATAATCTGAGCTGTTGAACTCTCCACATATTTCTTTTTCCTTAGCCAGTAGGTAATCTCATGCCAAGCAGTTTTGATAGTTAGCCACTTGCATCTGATCTGTTGTATAGCTAGGAGGTCAAATGATGTGGCAGTCTTATTAATAGTAATTTCTAGTACAGCTTGTAAGTGAATAATTCTATTTAACATGTAAATAGGAGTTCTATAATTTCAATTGCCATTTTGTGCCCAGGTAGTGAGACCATAAGTGGCAATAATCCTCTGGGGTGGCCAGTTACCTTCACCCCAAGATTGGTGACCTCCTAAATCAAGTTTCTTTTCAATGGACCTCTTTTTCCTTTCCAAACCGTCATCCATCTATAACATACCTCTGGTGGGACAGGTCCTAAATATATGTTTTACCACCTCTTAGATATAGTAGATTGTCTTGACACATGGTTCACATGATCTCCATGGTAGGAATAGGAGTAGGGCAGAACCTCTTAAGGTTTTATCAAAGGAAACCAAACTAAATAATAGACTAACACTTTGGTTAGCATAGGTTAAACAGCATGAATTAACAAAGCCAAACTAATAACACCAAACGAATCCTAGGAAACTTATATAAGCAAGATAAAAAAATATATAAGTGAAATTTTGTTACCCAGAGTCCAGTCAGTTAGGAGTTACTACCAGTAGTTAAAACCAAACAGAGAACTGTGTATATACCTAGAAGCAAGGAGTGGCAATGCATTATTGTATAAGAACTATCTCAGAGGTTGAAAGAGTTCATTAATCCTGGTAGGAAGTTTATCTTTAACGATGTATTGATCAGTTAGTCCTTCCTGTGTGGTTGAAACAGGGCCGTAGTCTCCTCAAACTTTGGCCGTGTGTAGACCAGTCAGCTTCCGGTGTGACTGGAGCAGGGCTGTTGTCCTTCTGATCCTCAAGCTTCTCTGGTGCTCCTTTTTCTTCAGGGTGGTCAGCTTCAAGGGTGTAGCAGCACCTGGAGAGCACTCCCAGTCCGCAGCTGCAGGCATGAATCTGGTGTAGTGAATCCAGGGACCTATCTCTGCAAACTTTACTGCAGTTGGGGTGGATAAAATAACATTGAAAGGGCTCCTCCAAAGAAGTTTAGGGGCTGAATATTTCATTCTTTGACCCAGATTCAATCTCCAGGCTTGAAGGAGTGTGCACCTGGGTCAAATTCACTGACAATCTTTCTCTAACCCATTGGTTGAGAACCTGTAAAGTTTTCCCTAAGACCTGAAGCTGTCGACTCAGGGTTAATTTTCCTCTCTTAAGTCTCCCTGTAGTCCCCTAATAAGAGGGGGCCTCCTATATATTATCTCAAAAGAAAAGAATCCAGTCCTCTTAGTGGGAGTGGATCTAATCCACAACAGTGTGATAGGGAGAAGTTCATCACAATGTAAGTCTCCTGACATAGCTTACCCAATTGAGCCTTAAAGTCCTGTTCTTCCTTTGAACTTTACCAGAACTCTGCAGCCTATAGGCAGTACATAACTTTCATCTGATATTTAAACTCTTGGTTAGTAATTGTATCACTTCTACCCCAAAGCTGGCCCATTGTCTGAGCCAATAATTATTGGGACACCTTAGCCTTTTCAGTGCCGGTGGGAAAGGCTTCCATCCAGTCAGAGTATGAACTCACAAAAAAATAAAAGTTATTTACAGCCCCATGAGTATGGTAGTTCAGTGAAGTTTACTTCCAAGTCTTTAAAAGGTGTACCTCCTATAATTTGGATTCCTGGTGAAAGCTTTGGCTCCTGACAAGAATTGTTGTGAGCACAAACCTCATATTGTTTGCAGATCATCCAGGTGACGTTTGTGAGCTGGGGATCATAGAAATGTTGACTCAGAACTGTCTCAAGTGCTGTATGTCCAACATATTTTCCTGCGAAACTGTTTCATAAAGGCTGGGGCTAGAAACTCTGGGATGGCTATTCCAGCCATCAGAAAATCTCCACCATCCACCTGGGAGAAAATTTTCTTGTTCAGTCTTAAATCACTTACTTACTTTCATGTTGAGAGTATGTTGGCTCCCATTCTGTTAGCTAGTTGGCTAGACAGAAGGGCAGCATTTAAACCTGGGACTGGATTTTCTTCCTGTTTCTTGCAGACAGCTAACCTGGCCTTTTTGTCAGCTCTCCGGTTGCCCTGAAAAACCACAGTGTTTCCCTTTTGATGACCTTGGCAATATATAATCACAACTTTCCTGGGAGCCCACAGTGCATCCAAAAGTTTAAGAATTCCTTGCCCATACATCATGCCTTTTTTTTTTCTCCTGAGTTAATGAGCCCCTTTTCCTTACATAAGGCTCTATGAACATGAAGGTAGCGAACGCATATTTTGAGTCTATAAATACCATACAGACTCCTGCTGTCAACCGAGGTGCTTGAATCAAAGCAATAAGTTTTACTTTTGTGCTGAAGTTCCCTGAGGCAGACGTTCTGCCTCGACAGTAAAGTCCAGAGTGACCATTGCATATCCAGCAAAACATACCTCATCTTTTATAAAACTGCTTCCATCTGTGAAGTACTCTGCATCAGCATCTTCGAGAGGCTGGTCTGTTAGGTCTGGTCTGCTGGAGAACACTTCATCCATGACCTCAACACATTTGTGATCAGGTTTTCCAGGTCCAATGGGCAGCAAAGTTGCTGGGTTTAGAGTTCTGACGACCTCAACATAGATATGTGAGTTTTCACATAACATGCCCTGATATTTGACCAATTTTTCATTAGTCAATCAATAATGTCCTTTATATTTTAACAATGTCAAAATTGAATGAGGAACTCTGACAACCAGTTCTTGTCCCATGGCCAATTTATCAGCTTCCGATACCAGAAGAGCTGTGGCTGCAAGGGCCCCCCCCAAAATGGTGGCCAGCCCTGGGCTATAAAGTCCAGCTGTTTGGACAAATAGGCCACTGGATGGTGCCATGTCCCCAGCATTTGAGTCAAAACTCCCACAGTTACTCCAGACAGATCATGGACATACAGAAAGAAAGGCTTTGTGAGGTCAGGGAGCCCTAATCCAGGTACACTGGTGAGTGCTTGTTTAATGTCCTCAAAGGCCTTTTGCTTAGTTGACCCCCATATAAGAGGATCCCATTTTCCCCCCTTTGTGGCTTCATAGAGGGCTTTTGTCATAACTGAAAGTTGGGGATCCATATATGTCTGAACTCAGTAGCCCCCAAGAATTCTCTAGGCTGATGGCAGGTTGAAGGGACTGGAATTGAGCAGATCTCCTGCTTCTTTTGAGGCCCAGTTGCTATTGTCTGTTCTGTTGCCGAGTCAGATGGTAACAAAAGTATTTGACCTTTTTGTTGATAGATATGGGCTTTTAAGTTAGAGTCCAGTGCTGTCCCAAGGATGGTGTACTCAAGCCCCTGGGAGGAACTGTCATTTAGGGAAGGGAGGCATACATAGAGCGCCTGGCGCTTTAAGATGCAGGAATTTTTTGTTATCTCCCAGTGCAGGATGTTGGCTGCTAGGATTCTCCAACTCTTAAATCTAATGTAAATCTTAGCAGAGACTGATGACCTGGGATATCATTTGTGTAAAAGGCACCTATGTCAATTTCACCGTGGGCTGTCTGCCAAGGTTGGAGGTCAGCCGTGCGGTTCCGTGAAGGTCCCAGTGTGGCAGCCACATTATGCCCACCTAGGTGTTGCTCTTTGACTGCGTGGCTTTTTCCTCTTGCCAGGTGGGAGCCTGCTCTAATTGTATATAGCGGCTGCCCCACTTGTATTTTGTTCAGTATGCCTGGGTGCATGGGGCTCTGTGGCCCTTCCTGCTGGTGGCTCACAGTGTGTGGCTTGGAGCCAGGGTGGCATATCCTTTTGGAGTGAGCACCCTATGGCCCACTATCAGCTGTTAACATGAACATATTCCTGGTTCATATGGGGGCTTGCAGCAGCTGAGACCTCCTGAGGCGCTGGGTCCCGTGCATCAGATACAGTTGTGTGTGTCTATTGGACCCCTGTCATATTTGTCAATCATAGACTTCCGAGCAAGTGGGAAGAAACTGAAAGGAGGGGCTGAGGTCAAAACATTCATTCCTTCTCTGTTCAAGTCTTAGCTTTTGAGTATGGCAGTGGGTACTTGTCTGCCAGGGCCATTGGTGACTTCCCCTTTTGTCTGGCTATGCCTTTTTTTTCCCCTTATAAACATTTGGACCATTGTCTTTGTACTAGTGAGACGCCCCTTTGAGTGAACTCCTGGTTTGTAAGGAGATCCATCTTTCTCTGTATCTTTCTGGTCTGCCTGTCTTTAAGTCTCTGGATCTCGATTGATGAAAACTGTGGTGGCCATCAGCTCACTGGCACACTTCTCAGTAAAGCCCTCTAGGATTGTAAATTTTGGCAAATGACTCTTTGAGCCTGTCCCACAAAGGCTACATTGATCACTGTTGCTTGCGCCTGTGCATTTCTTCACTGACAAACTTTCATTGTGGCTGCTGCACTTGTATGTGCCCTTCCTCCCCCGGGCACCTCTGGGCAGAGAGAGGGGCGGCAGCAGCGGTGGCCTGGACATTTAGCTCTGAGTCAGTTGGACACATTTCTTTTGATCATTGCTGCCAGTTTCATAGGGCAGAGGGGCCTTAGGCAGATGTGGGGCCCAGAGAAACGTTCAGGGCTATTGAGGGTGCAAGAGGGAGATGCTGGAGCAGCAGGAGGCTTATCTCAGCTCTGTTAGTCTGCAGATGCTCGGCTTAGGCTAGGGCTCAGGGCTGGCTCGGATTCCTTCTAACTCTTGGGAACAGACAGTGTGTTTTATTCTCTCTCTCTCTCTCTCTCTCTCTCTCTCTCTCTCTCTCTTCTTTTCTTTTAGACTTTCTATGAGGGCTTCTTGACATCTCTTTATTTTAGACCTTCTTCTTTGTTGGGAACCCATCCTAGGTCTGGATAATGGGCTGCATCAGATCAGTCATGGTCCAGGGTTTCTCAATGTAGGAGGGAGTATGATTTTTCCAGTTTATGAGCTCAATGGTGGAGAAAGGCTGGCACACAAAACTGCCTTGTTTCCCTCTGGCGTTTCCCTCTGGTCAATATGGGCAGGTCCTTGAGTCCCTTGCAGGGGCATCTGGAGAGTTCTCATCTGAGTTGTGGCTCTGATCTTGGGACAAATCTCCCACCTCAATCTTGGGAGGTGAAAGAGTCTTTGGTCCTAGGAAGCCTTTGGCTCTGAGGACATCACATAGGAAGGAATAGCCTTCCTATTCCTGGGGGGCCATCATTTGTTGTACTGGAGGGCCATCATTTGTTGCCTCTGAGGACAAGGGGGCTGAGGGGACACTCTGCTCTCCCAGTGGTCTTGGCAAAGTTGGTCATGGGCCCTCTTCTGGCTCATGGGGAAAACTGTTTCCCTTCCTGTCTTTCCTAGTCAGGTTTTCTGTTTAGCTGCTTTCCACTGGGTCTTAGAGACCACTAGGCTCCTGGCTAACATCAGCTTGGACTGTCCATCTAGACAGGCTCTCAACCAAGGGGGCTGTTTCTGTATTATCTCTTGCCAGCAATCAGTATAAGAGAATTGGTCCAGGGTTCCAACAACAATCAAAAGGACCTCAGCAATGACTCTCTCATCTAAAGATCCCTCTGGTGGCCAGCCCACATCTTGGGTGAGCCACTCTAATTCAAATAGTATGCAACCTTTGTGGAGTGAGTCTCACCCCCCAGTTACCAGGAAAAACCTTCCTAAAGGTTTCTCACACACATTTCAGAAGGCTCAGTTTCCTTAGGTGCCTCCCATGTTCCACCCTGTATCAGTGTCGCACACTTAGAACAAAACACACTTAGGACAAGACTCGCTTCGTCCATCTCCGGCCGCTCCCCTTGCGGGGACTTAGGGCCCTCTTAGCCTTGCGGGTCGGTATCAACCCTGACCTGGAGCTTTCACTTAGACTTTGGTTGGTGAAATTCCGCCATAGACTGTATGAGGGGCCACGGAACCGCGGATCAGGACTCTGCACTCGCTTCGGCCCTCGGGTTGGGTCGGAACCCTTCCCTTTGTCCGCCTCATTCACACACTTTCACACAGACATGGCCAGGACAGAATTTCTATACCACCCAAATTCCAACAATTCCAAACTAAACAGAAAAGGGAGTCACGGTTTCCCCTCTGCTTGCTGACCCCGAACAGAGACTACTCAGGTGACTCCACGGGTTCGTTTCAGCTCCAACCACTTTGGAGGGTACTCTGTACCCAACAGAGAGTGATCAAGCCTCTCTTCCACCTGCTTAGGCCTCAAAGGGGAAGTCAGGTGGGCTACAAAACCAAATGGACCTGTTCAGATGGGCGGTGCTCCAAAACCCTAATTCTGGTTCCTGCTGCCTGTGGGTTCTGTTGTGCTCCAGGGTGGCAGGCCCAGGGCACTAGGTGAGTCGATCCTCCTTCAGGCCAAGAGTGGCCTGGGCATGCTAAGGGGACCGCTGTCCCCCATCACCCCAGGGAAGCTGGTCCTCGGAGACAAGAGAGGCAGAACAGCCTTCCTTACCTCCTCTGTTCCATCTGGGTCACCAAAAATGTTGTAGGGACAAATGATAGCAGGAAACAGTTTTATTTGGCTGCAGCCAGGTTCAGAGGGTACAGCCTTTGCTGTAATCAATCAATCCCCTGAATTCCGAGTTCAGGGAGTTTCAGAGTTTTATACCTAGTGTGTAAGGGGAGGGGCTCAGAAGTTCACAGTCTGCAGAAGTTCACATAAAAGCAGCTTTTTCTACTAGAATGGCAATATGTAAATCAATGGAAGTGTAACTGATGTGATACAGCAATCTGTATACGGGGTAAAAATGGGAGTTCATAACCCACTTGAATCAAACTGTGAAATATGATATATTAAGAACTATGTAATGTTTTGAACGACCAACAATAAAAGAAAATAAAAAAATAAAATGAAAAAAAAAAGCAGCTTTTTCTTTCACTGTTCTGGGTAAGTTAACTCTTCAAGGACAACACCTGAGAAGGGGAGAGCTTCTCCCCTTTCTTTCCTCCCCCTGCCAGCTGTTACCATGGAGCCCATTTGTAACTTATCTTAAAAATGTAGACATCCCTGTGAAGCCCAGCTCAAGGCCAGAGGCCTTGTTTGCACATTTCTTCAGAGTACTATACTGGATATGTTTGTAAAAACTAGTAAGGGGGTGTCCAGCACCTGGAGTGCTGGTATCTTCTCGGCCAGTGGCTAAGTAAACAGGGTGACACGAAAATAGGAAGTTTATCTACAATGGACTCTTTTGCTGACAGTCCTAAAATTAGCCATGGTGAAGAGGGCTTTTCTGTGGAGAAAAGGGGTGCCACTTCACTACCTTGAGGAAACTTTCTTTTCACATGGAATGGGTTATATACTATACAAATGTCAAAGGAAACTTCATAATTTTTGTAGATATTCTTCATGCTCAGGAAACAGCAGGTAGTTGAAGATCTTATAAACCATGTGTACCTCTGTCACCTCAGACATCTGAAATCTTTTTTTAAAATTCTAATTTGTTATATATGACAGCACAATGCATTACAATTTATATTACACATATAGAGCACAATTTTTCATATCTCTGGTTGTACACAAAATAGAGTCACACCATTCATGTCTTTACACATTTATTTAGATTAATGATGTCCATCTCATTCCACTGTCTTTCCTACCCCCATACCTCCTTCCTCCCCTTTGCCCTATCTAGAGTTCGTCCATGCTCCCATCCCCAACCCCATTATAAATCAGCACCCTTATATCAGAGAAAATATTTGGCGTTTGGTTTTTTGGGATTGGCTTACTTTACTTTGCATTATATTCTCCAACTTTATCCATTTACCTGCAAATGCCATGATTTCATTCTTTTTTAATGTTGAATAATATTCCATTGTGTATATATACCACATTTTCTTTATCCATTCATCTACTGAATGGCATCTAAGTTGTTTCCAGAGTTTAGCTACTGTGAATTGTGTGGTATGCTGTTTTTAAGTCCTTTGGGTATAAAATGAGGAGTGGGATAGCTGGGTCAAATGGTGGTTCCACTTCCAGTTTTCCAAGGAATCTCTACACTGCTTTCCATATTGGCTGTACCAGTTTACAGTCCACCAGCAATGTATGAGTGTGCCTTTTCCTTTACATCCTCACCAACACTTTTTGTTTATATTCTTAATAGTTGTCATTCTGACTAGAGTAAGATGAAATCTTACAATGGTTTTGATTTTCATTTCTCTAATTACTAGAGATGTTGAACAGTTTTTCATATATTTGTTGATTGATTGTATCTCATCTTCTGAGAAGTATCTGTTCAGCTCCTTGGCCCATTTATTAATTGGGTTATTTGTTTTCTTGGTGTTGAGATTTTTGAGTTCTTTATATATCCTAGAGATTAGTGCTCTATCTGATGTGTGTGTGGTAAAAATTTGCTCCCATTCTGTAGGCTCTCTATTCACTCCACTGATTGTTTCTTTTGCTGAGAAGAAGCTTTTAACTTTGACTCCATCCCATTTATTGATTCTTGATTTTAATTCTTGTGCTATAGGAGTCTTATTAAGGAAGTAGAGGCCTAATCCCACTTGATTTGGGTCTACTTTTTCTTCAATTAGGTGCAGAGTGTCTGACTTAATTCCTAGGTTCTTGATCCACTTTGAGTTGAGTTTTGTGCATGGTGAGAAATAGGGGTTTAATTTCATTTTGTTGCATATGGATATCCAGTTGTCCCAGCACCTTTTGTTGAAGAAGCTTTCATTTCTTCAATGTACGTTTTTGGTGACTTTGTCTAATATAAGTTAACTGTAATTATTTGGGTTTGTCTCTGTGTCCATTGGTCTACAAGTCTATTTTGGTGCCAATACAATGCTGGCTTTTTTACTTGGCTCTGTAGTATAGTTTAAGGTCTAATATAGTGATGCCACCTGCTTCACTCTTCTTGCTAAGGATTGCTGTAGCTATTCTGGGTCTCTTATTTTTCCAGATGAATTTCATGACTGCTTTATCTAATTCTATGAGGAATGTTATTGGGATTTTAATTGGAATTGCATTAAATCTGTGTAGTGCTTTTGGTAGTATGGTCATTTTGACAATATTAATTCTGCCTATCCAAGAACAAGGGAGATGTTTCCATCTTCTAAGGTCTACTTTAATTTCTTTCTTTAGCATTTTGTAGTTTCCATTTTAGAGGTCTTTCACCTCTTTTGTTAAGTTGATTCCCAAGTATTTTATTCATTTTGAGGCTATTGTAAATGGGGTAGTTTTCCTTGTTTCCCTTTCAGATGATTTGTCATTGATATACAGAAATGCCTTTGATTTAAGGGTGTTATTTTATATCCTGCTACTTTGCTGAATTCATTTATTAATTCTAGAAATTTTCCAGTAGATTTTTTGGGGTCTTCTAGGTATAGAATCATATCATCAACAAATAGTGCTAATTTCAGTTCTTCTTTTTCTATCCATATCCTTTTAATTTGTTTCATCTGACTAATTGCTCTGGCTTGTGTTTCAAGAACTATGTTAAATAGAAGTGGTAAAAGAGGGCAACCCTGTTTTGTTCCAGTTTTTAGACGGAATGCTTTCAATTTTTCTCCATTTAGAATGATGTTGTCCTAAGGCTTAGCATAATAGCTTTTACAATGTTGAGATATGTTCCTATTATCCCTACTTTCTCTAGTATTTTGAACATGAAAGGGTGACAAATTTTGTCAAGTGCTTTTTCTGCATCTATTGAGATGATCATATGATTCTTATCTTTAAGTCTATTGATATGATGAATTACATTTATTGATTTTCATATGTTGAACCAACCTGGCATCCTGGGATGAACCCCACTTGATCATGGTGCATGATCTTTTTGATATGTTTTTGTATTTGGTTTGCCAGAATTTTATTGAGAATTTTTGCATCTATGTTCATTAGAGATATTAGTCTGAAGTTTTATTTCTTTGATGTGTCTTTGCCTGGTTTTGAAATCAAGGTGACATTGGCCTTATAGAATGAGTTGGAAGTGCTCCCTCTTTTTCTATTTCATGAAATAATCTGAAGAGTATTGACATTAGTTCTTCTTTAAAGGTCTTGTAGAACTCAGCTGTGTATCCATCCAATCCTGGGCTTTTCTTGGTTGGTAGGCTTTTGATGGTGTCTTCTATTTCATTGCTTGAAATTAATCTGTTTAAATTGTGTATATCATCCTGATTCAATTTGGGCAAATCATGTGACTCAGAAATTTGTTGATGCCTTCAATATTTTCTATTTTATTAGAGTACAAATTTTCAACATAATTTCTAATTATCTTCTGTATTTCTGTCTGTTATGATAGTTCCTTTTTCATCATATATGTTAGTAATTTGAGTTTTCTCTCTCCTTCTCTTTGTTAGCATGGCTAAAGGTTTATCAATTTTATTTATTTTTTCAAAGAACAAACTTTTTGTTTTGTCAGTTTTTTCAATTGTTTCTTTTGTTTCAATTTTGTTGTTTTCAGCTGTGATTCTAATTATTTCCTATATTCTGCTGCTTTGGGTGTTAATTTGTTCTTCTTTTTCTAGGGCTTTCAGATGTAATGCTAGGTCATTTATTGTTGACTTTTTCTTCTTTTAAGGAATGAACGCCATGCAATGAGCTTTCCTCTAAGTACTGCCTTCATAGTGTCCCAGAGATTTTGATATGCTTTATCAGCATTCTCATTTACCTCTAAAATTTTTTCAATCTCCTCCTTGATGTATTTTGCAACCTATTGTTCTTTTAGTAGCATATTATTTAGTCTCCAGGTGTTGGAGTAGCTTTTATTTTTTCATTAATTTCTAATTTCATTCCATTATGATCTGATAGAATGTGGGGTAGTATCTCTACTTCTCTGTATTTGCCAAGAGTTGCTTTGTTGCATAATATATGGTCTATTTTAGAGAAGGATCTATGTGCTGCTGAGAGGAACATGTATTCACTTGTTGATGGATATATGTCAGGTAAGTCTAAGTTATTGATTGTATTATTGAGTCCTATAGTTTCTTTGTTCAGCTTTCATGGGGAAGATCTATCCAGTGGTGAAAGAGGTCTGTTAAGGTTACCCAGAATTATTGTGCTGTGGTCTATTTGAACTTGAGAAGAGTTTGTTTGATGAATGTAGATACTCCATTGTTTGGGGCATATATATATTTATAATCATTATGTCTTGTTGGTGTATGGTTCCCTTGAGAAGTATGAAATGTCCTACTTTATCCCTTTGATTAACTTTAGCTTGAAGTCTACTTTATTTGATATGAGGTTGGAAACCCTTACTTGCTTCCATAGTCCATGTGAGTGGTATAATTTTTCTCAACCTTTCACCTTCAGTCAGTGGATGTCTTTTCCTGAGATGAGTCTCTTTGAGACAGCATATTGTTGGGTCTTTTTTAAAAAATCCAATCTACTAGACTGTGTCTTTTGATTAGTGAGTTTAGGCCATTAACATTATGGGTTATTATTGAGACATGATTTGTATTCACAGCCATTTTTGTTTATTTTTGGTATTCAACTTGACTTGGTTTTTTCTTTGATTGCTATTTACTTTAGTGTAATACCTCCCTCTACTGATTTTCATTGTAGTTTTTCATTTCCTCTTCATGGAATATTGTGCTGAGGATGTTCTATAATGTAGGCTTTCTAGTTGTAAATTCTTTTAACTTTTATTTATCATGGAAGGTTTTTTATTTCATCATCAAATCTAAAGCTTATTTTTGCTGAATACAAGATTCTTGGTTGGCATCCATTTTCTTTCAGAGATGGATATATGTTGTTCCAGGATTTTCTAGCTTTTATGTTCTGGGTTGAAAAATCTGCAGATATCCTATTTGGTTTCCCCCTATGTGGAATCGGATTCCTTTCTGTAGTGGATTTTAAGATTCTCTCCTTATTCTGTATGCTAGGCATTTTCATTATAATGTGCCTTGGTGTGGATCTGTTGTGATTTTATATATTTGGCATCCTATAAGCCTCTTGTATTTGGTTTTCCAATTCATTCTTCATGTTTGTAAAATTTTGTGATATTATTTCATTGAATAGATTGTTCATTCCTTTGGCTTGGAATTCTATACCTTCCTCTATCCCAATAAGTCTTAAATTTGGTCTTTTATATTGTCCCATATTTCTTGAACGTTCTGCTCATGGTTTCCTACTATCTTCACTGTGTGGTCTACATTCGTTTCAAGGTTACATATTTTGTCTTCATTGTCTGAAGTCCTGTCTTCCAAGTGGTCTAATCTGTTGGTATGCCTTCAATTGAACTTTTAATTTGGTTTATTGTTTCTTTCATTTCAAAGATTTCTGTTTGTTTGTTTGTTTGTTTAAGAATCTCTATCTCCCTATTGAAGTAATCTTTTGCTTCCTGTATTTGCTTATGTAGTTCTTTATCAAAATGATCTTTTGCTGCCTGTATTTGCTCTCTTATATCATCATTTAATTCACAGAACATTTTAATGTGTATATCCTGAACTCCTTATCTATCATTTCTTATGCTGTTCTGGCCATGGATTCTGATAATGTAGTATCTTGATTTATTTGGGGCACTTTCTTCCCTTGCCTTTTCATGTTTGTGTGTCTTCCCTTCTAGCAATGCATATCCGAGACATTATCGTTTTGCCCTATAAGCTTATAGTGCCCCTGAAGGGTTCTAATACCTCTCCTTGGAGGGGAAGGATGATGTTAACGGATCCCAGTACAAACAATATACTACCTTAAACCAAATAGACTATTAAGACATTTAGAGTTTGGTCATAATATACAGAAATGATGATTTCAATTAATATCGACAATATCAACAGTAGGTTTACAAAAGGGTTTTACAGTTTCTGATGGTGGACAGAGAACTGGGGGTGAGGTGTAGGATGGGATGTTGAGAGGGTAGGAGGTGAGGATATAGAGTTATTATATCTTAGGATGTGTGAAAGAAGAATCTAAAAAAGAAGTTTAGTAACAGGAGAAGAGAGAGGAAGTAATTTTGGGTAGACAAGTAAGTGGGATGATAGTAAAGTACATAAAACAAACACACATAAATATTAAGAAAAATAAAAAGTATAAAAATAGGAGAAAAAAAGACTATACAACACAACTGTAATATTCTACTCAGACATCCTTGTCCTCAGTATCCTAATTCATGCAAAGTACTTGGTTTCACATATGTTGGGGATGTGAGGGAGGGAAAATAGAGTGGGAGAAGGAAAAAAAAAAAAAGAAAATCTCGAAGAAAGAAATAAGGATTGTTTTGGTTGGAGATCAGTATCTTTCCTGCTTCCCTTCTCATCCAGTAGGTGAGGTTATCTGTTGTTAGCTGGTATCTCCACCCTCAGAATGGTGAAGGTTACCAGGGTGGGAGGGTTGGTCTTTGATGCAGGGCACCTAGAATTGGGCTATGGCACCTGCTGGTCCCTGATGGGAGACTTCATCCCAAGGATCTCTTTTGGGGCCAGCTTGTGTGATGTGGGCAACCTGGTCTTATCTCCTTATCTCCCCTGTAGACCTCACAGTTTCTGGTCACTAAATTAGTCTCACTAAATTAGTCTCTAAACTGTATCTCACTCACCCTCTCCCTTTCTACTTCTTAATCAGGACTTTTCTCTCTGGAGGTCTTCTGGGTTGAGCTTTGGGGATTGCACACCTGTCTTAGAGAGCTGTTTTGTACTGGGCAGTCACTGTGCTGGGTTAGTGGCTGCTGAGGAGAGAGGGGAGTTGGAAACTACCTGCCCAGCCGGTCTTCCCAACTAAAGATGGTGACACAGGTGACCCAAGATGGAGGCAGCTACTTTCAGCAATGGGGTGTCGGGTTGGGTGGGGGGAACTGGGCGATGGTGTTGGGTGTTGTGTTCAGAGATGAGCTCTGTGGCCGCAGTGTTGTGGCTGTTGGCTGTGTTCAGAGCCTGTGCGACATTGCCAGGTGCAGGTAGGCTATCACACATAGGAGAGAGACTATGGCAGTGGCTGCAGAGTCCCAAGATGGAGGCAACAGGAGGAGCCCCATGTTTGTAGGTGGGAGTCCACATGGGAGTGGTAGCACATGGGCAGCAGCCAGGTATCCTGCGTGGGAGCAGAATCTGAGATTTCTGCGTGGGTGGGTGGCCAGGAACCCTGTGGGTGCCAGTGGTCGCGCTTGGTCATCCATGAATCCTTTTTGGGTGAGTAGTCAGGTGTCCTTCTCTGATGCTGAGGCCTGGAGCTCTGCACGGGCAGAGCAGCTGTGATTCCTGCACATGAGCAACTGTTGGGGGCGGGGGTGTCCTCTATCACTCGCAGAGAAGCAGTCTTCCCACTGCTTGAGTCCCAAGTCACGGAGCGACACAGATTGCTGCCTCCCTCTGGCCATCTTGGATCCCCTTAAATTTTGATTATACTCAGTCCTGTACATTACTGTATACTGTCTTGCCTTATGTTCCAATCTGTTAGTTTATATATTTCATGCCTTGTTAGTTTAAGTATTTAAACCTTACATCTCCCAAATGCAGTAATTTTCTTGGAGAAATGGTATATATAACCTCTATGCAGGTGAAATAAAAACCCAGCACCCACCTGGCTTGGTCTCAGCGGAGTATTGCAGACTGATTCCAGCAGTCAAGGGTAATTAGAAGTAATTCCAGTCTTAACTGGTGTTTCTCTGATATCATTAGAAGAGGATCTAATGCATAGCCCAAGGCAACAATTCTCCAAATGCTCCTTCCCTGAACAATCTGTCCCAAAGTGTCTTCCCTTAGAACTCACTTTAGTCTCTCCTTTTTCAAAGCCATTGCCCATCCTTGCTGCTCTGTTCATCCCCAATGGATTACCTCCAATCCCTAATTTAAGACTCAGGCAGAGGTGGAGATGGAGTTGGGGATAGAAGGGGACAGTCCTATTAGACAACACCAGAATTTTCCACCTCAAATGAGGAAATGGGCATGAGAGATGGAACAAAATCTAATTACTTTTGCTTAGTCATTTTTGTACCTATTAAATATATATACAAAGACTAGATCTATTATAGACAAGGTCTAGAACTCAGCGTATTAAAGCTGAGATTGTTTTGGAAATCAAGGGAGAGGTTTTTTGCAGTTTGTTTGCTAGTTTTTTTTCTGGAGAAAGAAAGTGATATTTACTGAATGCAGGATACTGTGGAATGCCCCTTTCATATTATTTTGTTCAGCTAGTACAACATTGCTAAGAGGAACATATTATTGCTTTGGTTTTACACTTGAGGAATATAATGGGTTCCTTTGGTGTATCTGTACAGCTCATTGCATTCTCTAAGAAATTTTCCTGCCAGATTCCCCCATCCACAAAGGTAACCTTCCTCATTGGTGGGAGCTGAGGTATACATGTGACATGAGGTGAGCCAATCAGGTGTTCTGTCTCAGGAATTTGAAATTAAGGTTCCATTTTAGCAGTGGCTGGAACTGGAACTTGTAAGTCAATTAACCCTTTCAGAGAGTGGGTCTCTGGATAATCTCAGCTAGCTGACTTGCATGGTGAGGTGGGTAGAAGCTGGAGAAGGTCAGTGCCCCTGCTAACCTGCTGATGGAAGAGTAGAGAGGCTAAAGAAAACTGCTGGGGAAGGGGAGATTTAAGAGCAAACCAGATGACAGAAAAGAGAAGAGCCCTTGGGGAAGATTTAAGAAGAGAAGAGAAATTTGAAGGATTTGCTGGGCGTGTGGAGACACTTCTGCACTGTCCGTCTTGTGGGAGTCGTAGCAAGATCAGTTGAGGCCCTTCTGTTTTGAGGAGTGCAGGCTGTTCCTGAAGCAATGCATTGTCCTGTGTCAATGCTAGAGTGGGGCAGGAGCAGGGACTAGAAGCGGGGCTAGCTGGAATATGCACTAAACAGGTAAACTGTGGGGCTATGACAGATCTCTATGGACAGAGGAGCAGACAAAGGATTTCCTCCAAAGCCTGGCTTCTGATCTGTAGAGAGATAAGAAATCTTGTCTTCAGAGAGAAATAAATGTGAGGGATAGAGTAACAGTCTTATGTTTTGCGGGTGGTGGTGATGTTTGGTTAGACACAATTCCTGGTTCTTGCTCTTTTCTGAGGTCTTGCTCCTTTTGGTCCTGTTATGGTCTAGATGTGAGGTGTCCCCCCAAAACTCACAGTGCAAGAAAATTCAGAGAAGAACCCAACCAGTGAATTAATCCCCTGAACGGGATTAACTGAATGGTAAGTGAAAGTGGGTAGAGTGTGGTTAGTGGAGGTGAGAATTGGTGGTGTGGCTTTGGGGTACATATTTTGTATCTGGTGAGTGGAGTCTCTCTCTGCTTTCTGATCATCATATGAACTGCTTCGCTCCAGGAAATTCTTCTGCAATGATGTTCTGCCTCACCTCGAGCCCTAAGGAATGGAGCCAGCCTCCTATGGATGGAGACTTCTGAAAGCTTGAATCCCGGAGTAAACTTTTCCTCTTCTAAAATTTTTCTTGTTGGATCTTTTAGTGAAAAAGCTGATTGAATCAGGGCCCTTGCTTCCTGGGAGGCATTCTCACATACTTATTATAAATTCTCTTTTTTACTTCGGCGTAGCTCAGTATGGGTTTCAGTACTAGCTATAAAAAACCTTAATACCATTGGCTCTCCGTATCCACAGGTTTCACATTTGTGGATTCAAGCAACTTCAGATTGAAATTGCTTGGGAAGAAAAATGTGCCTGAACTAAACATATATATGTTTTTCTTGTTATGATTCCCAAAAAAATACCATGTAACAACTATTTACACGGCATTTACAATTTATCATGTATTATAAGTAATCATAAGTAACCTAAAGATGATTTAAATATAGAGGGGGAGGTGCTCAGGTTGTATGTAAATACTACACTATTTTAAGTAAGGGACTTGAGCATTGGAGGATTCTGGTAGCCTTGGGGATCCTGGAACCAATTTCCTCTGGGTACAGAGGGACAGCTATAATTGCATTGAATCTATGGCTCCTACAGATTTAAGAATTGATGAAAGTCCTCTGGCTACTGAGTGGTACTTGCTGGGATTCAAACCTGTCTCCTAGCACTCTCCCCCTCACATTCTGCCCAGTCACTCTTGTCACCTCCCTGTTTTTCAAATGCCAGACTCATGCCTATCCTATTGGGTTCTGTTTATATTGCTCCAAACAATCTTCAAGGTCACTCCCTCACCTCATTCAGGTCTCAATTCAAATGCCACTCAGAGTTACCTGCCGTGACGACTTCATCTAAGATAATTACTTTCGAATTTCTTTCTAGGCTTTATTTATCTATTTAATTTTTACTAGTATGTATCAATTCCTAATTTCATAGTACATATTTATTTTACTTATGTAATTCTTTTAATGAGAATATAAGCTTCTTGGGGGCCAGGATCACCTCTCTCATTTATTGATGTATTTTTGGTGCCCTGAGTAGAACTTGTATTTGGCATGTAGGAGGCACCTAATAAATGTTTAATCAATTAATTAAGTGCATATTTATTTCCAACTTCCATGTTATTTTCTTGGCCTCACAGTACATGATACAATCCTAGGAATATTCACAAATAACACCCTCTCAGATTAAGGATGGAAACCTTGTCTGAAGGGCATGCTGTGGAACTCGACTCCTTGGTGTGCAGGTACAATGGGTAACTGATGGCTATTCTTCTGGACCAAAGAAGTGGAGGTGGTTGCAGAATGCTCTCATCCAGTGTTTATAACAACAGAATCAAAAGTGCATAATCTCCTTTCTAGCTGCTTTCCCATGGTTAGTTTTCCTGGACTTGGAAACAAAGCCTCCGTGACAGAGTGCTTTTCTCCCCGTGGTACCGTGTGGTAACTCACAAATGACATCTACTGTGTACTGATGTTTTCAGGGTCTGTGGCAAAAGACTGTTGACTTTTATCATGACCACTGTCCCCAGTCAGCCCAAGAAAGATTCTGGCTTGCTAAGGCTACCCTGACTCCACAATAGAAAAACTGTTGAGAACTTGGCAGGATCCAAAAGTGGCACTTATGGGAGGTCAGGAGGGACACATTAAAGAAGGATCCAGAGGAAATGGGGGCCAGTCTATCCAGGCCAGTCTAGGCTCTTTCAGTGTATCATTTTGAAACAAGCCTATCAATCCAAAGGTTCAGCTATGGCTTTCACATCTGCCCCCATGATACCATGAGGATGGTGATTCCCGTTGATTTTATTGCTTTGAACCATGGACTAAGGAGAAGATCCAAGGGTATATCCACCACCAGTACTGGAAAAATGCAAAGATAGACACGAAACTCCAGAAGGGGGAATGGGAAGGGCAGTAGAATGAATCGGACATAACTTTCCTATGTTCATATATGAATACATGACCAGTGTAACTCCGCATCATGTACAACCACAAGAATGGAGAATTATACTCCATGTAAACAGAATCTTTAAGGTTACAAATTCAGAGCAGCTTGAAAAAGACAGTTGATAATTTTTTTATTTGATGAATCACAATATGAAGCCAGACATTTACCCAAGGTGGATGATAGCCTGGTTTCTAGCCAGAGTCCTGTCTGATGCAAGGGAAAGATGCAGAAGTATTTATAGCCATCTCCAGGCCTGGGGAGACAGTGCCTGGAGCCTTCCCACCCAAGTACATGGAGTCGGAGTCACTAAAACTATCAGTTCCATGATAGGTTAAAGGCACTTTGTTCCTTGACTTAGCCCTGCCAAAATTCAAAACCTGGTGAAATGGCTGCCATGGCTGATCAGATGTCCTTTCTTCTCAAGGTCCCTGACAGAAAATGAAGAGAAGATCTCATTCAGTAACTCCCCACCTAGCTCCCACAATCTGAAGACATTAACAATTCATTCCAATCCTCCCTCCCTCCCATCAGGAGCTACCCAGATGGCTGCTTACTCTTTCCCTTGCCTGGGCATATTCTGAAGGCCTACACGCCCATTACCACAGGAAGTGGCAGCCTTCTGTCTCACCTCTTTGCTTTGTTTATCATTTAAAAAATGTAATGCGACAGGAGGGATGATCCGATGCCCAGAGACTGAGATGTGTCAACAGATGGCATGGCAGAAGGAAGGGGTCCTGACCGTACACAGAGCTACAGGTGGAAGGAAGGCCTTGAGGGAGAGAAGCCAGCAGGAAGCCCTCTCTTCCACCTTCAGTTTGAAAGTCCTGAAGTGTGTGGCACAGCAAGTCCACTTCTGAGAATTTATCTTTATGCCAGTTGGGGTCCAACCTAGAAAAAAGAAAAAAAAAATCCCTGGGTATTTGTAGCAGAGATTAATACAGAAAGTTGTCTTCCACATTAAGGGGCACATTCCAGAGCTGAGCACCATCAGAAAACTCCCCACCCACTGGGCTGAGGGGACCTAGGGGAGAGGCATATAATCAGATGAAGAACAAGGTCACCTGAGGATTCTACTGGGCCTGCCTGGCAGCAGTCAGACCATAGAGGAGAGACACAGTTGCTGGTACCTGATCTGCTCCCTCTACTTTCTGTCTCCCATTTATACCTCCCACTGAACAAACCCAGCTGGAAACCAGGGCTCAGCCTGCAGGGGCTCACCCAGCCCTAGGAGACAGAGCAGAACCAGAGGAGGGTAAGAAGTGGACCTGCGTGCTCACTGGCCTGGGGAAGCAACCTGAAGTAAAATAACATGCATTTCAAAAATGAAATGCTTGCAAATGGGTAAATCATAGATTCTTGTACCTAATTATAAGAATGAAGTTTGGATTTAAGAAGTGCTGAAATCATCAGAAAACATTCTAGAAAAAGAAATCCTGGAAAATATAATGGAAGAAGGATAGATGGAATAAAAGTCAGAGTTAGGATAAGTAAAAATAGATTGTGTATTTGTAAATGCTAAGAGAAGGGGAGGAAATAATTCTAGTTGAAGTTGGATAAAATATGCTGAGATAAAACACAAATTACAGCTCATGTTCTTACAAATGATCTGGCCCCCACTTATAAGAGAAGAATGTCTAAATGTTCCCTGTGATATGACATGAGATGGAACTGGTGACAAAGAATCATAGAAAATATGCCCTTTGCCAGGCACAATGGTGCATGCCTGTAATCCCAGCTGCTTGGAGGCTGAGATAGGAAGATCATGAGTTCAAAACCAGCCTCAGTATCAGTGAGGCACTAAGCAACTCAGTGAGACCCTGTCTCTAAATAAAATACAAAATAGGGCTGGGGATGTGGCTCAGTGGTTGAGTGCCCCTGAACTCAATCCCTGGTACCAAAAAAATAGAAAATATGACCTTCACCATGAGGTCTGACCACATGTTTAGGTACCAGTTCAAAATCCCGATAGATGATTGGAAACAAAGGATAAAATTGACAAGAAGACAGTAGGACAAGAACTCATCATCGTGAAGCTATGGCCTAGTCCTTCACAATGATGAGAATAAGATTAAAAAGAAGAGATCATTTGATAGTCAAAGAACAATCTAATTTTCATGTTGCCAAGAAAACCTAAACACACAGAAGTTGTGAATTACAAATAGCATATATCAAAGAAGGAGAAGGACAAAAAAGTCTCAGAATAAGGCCAGCTCTTTAAATCAAATTCATTTTGATAAAATTAACTTGGTATATCTTCCCATCTTTCTCCTTTTGCTACAAAGTAATATTTGGTGACTACTGCATTTTACAACTCCTGAATTTCTTCCTATTATCAAGATTCTGTGACCCTGGCCTGTTAGAGCAGATTTATTCTATGTCAGGCATGAGCTAAAAAGATTGTTAAGTGAAGAGCATAGTTAAATTTAATTGATACCCAGAGAGGCAATTGATTTTCCATCAATCGCCACCAATGAACCTTAGTGGTAGAAGGAAATCCACTCTCTCAGCAAAAAGAAGGAGGAAGTGTATTGGTCTCACCCTCACCCTCAGCAGCCTTCCCATTGGAAACAGATGAACTTGACTTCTATTGGCTAAATCTCTTTGGACCACACTGAGCACTTGACTCCTAAAGCAATCAATCTCTCCAAACTAATCCGAAATTTATGGAGTTGGGAGTGTCCTGGTGCAGGAAACATCATCCAAACTGGGATGATGACAGCAAACCAGAGAATGAATCTTTTTGAGATTTGACTATGAGAGATATGTAGAGAGAAGGTAGCTTCTCATTATGCTAATGTGGTACCATCATCAGTCTGGAGACTCAGTGGCTCCCCCACAGGCCCTGCTCTGCCATGTGGCTGTGTGGAATGATTCCTGAAAACTTCATATTGAGCCTTTCTTTCCCCTCTCAATGGCTCTATAAGCCATTTAATATCTGCAATAAATCCTTTCCTGCTTAAATTGGTGAGAGTGGCTTCTGTTCTCTGAAACCAACCTTTGACTAATGCAAATGTAACTCCTGCATTAAAGGCATCCTGGCCCCTGGGGGAGCCAGGCAAGTAAACAAATCCATTTGTGCTGACATTCTGGTATACAGACTGCATTGGGCAGGTAGGAGTGAGCCCCCAAACCGGAAGGATCCAAGGAATGGTTCACGCTGACCTTGAAAACTGTATGGGAGATTAGCAGAACACAAAGAGTGAAGTCATCCAAGGCCAAAGACGTGGCAAGGGCATAGAACATGAGCAGTGGGGTTGGCAGGGTAATGCAGAAAGTGGCAGGCAACCATATGTTTAGAGAGCAAGAAAACCGAGTGGGGGAAGGTGGAGCAGTTTGGAAGCCCCTTTGAGTGCCTAAACTGAGTGAGGTTGCAAGAGCTCTGACTGTCCTGCGCCTCATGCTTCACAGGATCCATCTGAGGGTGGTGCTATCATCTGGAGATGGTTTGAGTATGTCCCCCAACAATTTCATGCGTCGGACATTTGGTCCCAAAAGAGGTGGTGGAATCTTCAAGAGATGTGGCCTAGTGGAAAGTGATTAGGTCACTGTGCAGTGCCTTTAAAAGAGATTAATATGGCTTTGTGGTACCCCAGTTAGTTCTCATAAAAGTGGGCTGTTCTAAAGTCACATTCTTGGGATGCATTTTCCTTCCTGCTTCTCTGTCATTTACATTTCTGCTCCTCTGCCCTACCTGAGGGGGCCCTCACCAGAAGCCATACAGATGGGCCACCTGACCTTGAACTTTTAGCTTCCAAAACCATGAGCTAAATAAACCACTTTTCTTTGTAAGTACTTTGCATCTGGTATTTGGTTATAGCAACAGAAAACAGACTAATACGGTAAGCCTGTCACATTCCTGTCACATCAGCCCTTTGCTGTCGGGAGCTGCTCTGGACAGAAGCTATGTGCACACCTTTAAGTCCTGAGTAAAGGGGTACTGAACAGTTATTGTACCTCACAATACATTGGGCTTAACCTCTGCTCTGATAAAAAAGGTGTGGCTCCAAGAGTGGGAGTCACCCAATGGGGTTGAATTACACCCACCCGTTCCTTTGTAATCCTACCCCTTTGCCCTTTTTGGGATAAAATGTTCCATGGAATCTCCCCTTGTGTGTCCCCTATATAAGAATAAAGAATTCCAGTGGCTCATTCTCTTTCCACAGACCCCTAAGTTCACAGAGCCATCCTCTGATTTCGAAAAGGTACTTCTGTGTGTTTGCATGCTTTCTTCACCGTTTTCTTAAGTTATTGGAATAGTCAGACTTTGTGAATCCAGCATGAGGGCACCAGCTCCGGTAGATGGTGATACTTTGCCTGCTTCATCCTTCCAATGATAGCCCTGAGCCAGGGTAGGTTAATCACTGTGCCCCTGTCCTATAAAGCAAGTACTCTGATCTCTGAACATAAAGAAAGAAGAAGGGAAGGTGTGGATAGGTTTGCCCAAGTCCGTGACTGCTTTAAAGAAAAAAATCAGGAATCAGCTCTGTCCTTTATCTCCCACATTCAGTGTCCATTCATCCATCTCTTTGTAATTTATCCATCTATTTATCCTCCATTCATCCATCCATTCATTCATCCTTTCCATCCACTCTTCACTGTTGATATTTCTCTGTATCTATTCATTCCTATATCTGCAGCTACAATATCAAATGTTTGGTGCTTAGTATAGGTCAGGCAGTGCTCCAGAGGCTTTACATATATCCACTCAGTTCATTGATCCTCACAACCACCCTGTGAGCTGGGTGTTATTTTTATCCCCATTTTACAGATGAGAAAATTTGTCTCAGAGAGGTTAAGTAACTTGCCCAAGGTCATGCCTTACATCTATGTCTACCTACCTTTGTCTTTATACCGTTCCTCAAAGGGGGACTCTCTCATTCCATTGATCACCCAGTTTGTTGATTCCATTTTCCAAATTCCTCTCAATTTTCCCCTTTCACTCTTTTCATTCAAATTCTATTGTATTTAGTAAGGGATTCTGTTTCCCAGTTAGTCACTCAAATTTCAACTTCCCCTTTCTATTCCTCCACATTTCACAACTTACCCCCAGCAGAAGTAGGGTGATGATCTAAGAACAGTGTTCTTAAGGAAGCTGTCCTGAGCACTGAGGTACATCTAGCATGCCTGGCTTGGGGCTGCTACATGGTAATAGCACCCTGCAGGCACTATGAGAAACAGAAATGCCCGAGAGACATTTTTAAACATCTTAGTTGAAAATCTCTATTAGAAACATGTACATATGGGCTGGAGATGTGGCTCAAGCAGTAACATGCTTGCCTTGGTTCGATCCTCAGCACCACATACAAATAAAATAAAAATGTTGTGTCCACTGAAAACTGAAAAATAAATATTAAAAAATCTCTCTCTCTTTCTCTCTTTTCTCTCTCTCTCTTAAAAAAAAGAAAAGAAACATGTACATATATGTATGATATAACACTTAAACCTATTTGAAATCCTTAGATAGGTTTATTCATTGAGACACGTTGATCCCTGACCACATCAGACACTTGGCTAAGCAGTGGAAATAGTGGTGAATACACCACACCAGAGAGGCTGAACAACTCTTCACGGGTTGCACAGGAGCAGTGCAGGCAAGAAGAGCAACAGGAAATGCCTCCTGAAGAGTAAAACTTGAACTGCCTCCTGGAAGATGAGCCACAATTGGCTGGGCAAGGCCAGCAGTAAGGAGAGGACGAGCATTCTAATCAGAAAGAGCATCATAGGCACAGTTCCCCATGAGAAGGAGGCCACATTGAGTCCTGCAGACACAAGAAATCTGGTGAGGCTGGAGGAGGGCAGTGGAGAGGGGGAGGTCCAGGAAGAGGCAGAAGAAATCCATATTCTATGCAGAATCCAGGGGCCATGTCCAGGGTACTGGCCTTCATCCCAGGACAAACAAACGTGGTTGCTTTAAAAATCAGTTTCACCCCAGGTGTAATTTAAAAGCAGTAAAATGCCCCTTTGTTGAGTGAGCAGCTCAGTGAGCAGCCACCAGCATAGTCAAGATAGAGTGTACTGCCATCATTCAAAAAGTTCCCTCCAGCTCCTTTGTAGTCAGTCCCCGGCCCCTGGCAATTGCAGCTCTGCTTTCTCTTTCACTACAAACTAGATTTGCCTGTTCTGAATTCCAGGGAAGGGTACCAGTGCTCCCTCAGGCTTCAGTGTGGAGAAGAGGCTGGAAGGGAGAATACCTGGGAGAGGTCCATTAGCAGGAGCCTGCAGTCACCCAGACTTAAGCTGCAGGGTGGTGAGGTCAGCAGAGATGGAAAGACATAACACACTGGGGACATAGGACAGAATCCAGCTCCTCAGCCCAGCTCCAAGGATCCAAGGCCCTGTCCTGGTGAGCCCAAAGCCATCCTCCCTACCTGAAGTCCACATGTGTGATGCTCCCTGCTCAGAACTGCTCCTCAGTCCCAGGCCCAACCAAGGCCCTCCATGTATTTAACTCTTCTGTGAGCTGCTACCTTCCTTTGAAAGTCTCTGAATCTCTACCAGGATAAGTCTAGTTCTTCCTGACAACCCAGCATAAAAGTCACCTCTTCTGGGGAATGTGTCCCAGCTTTACCTGGTAGATTCAATCATTTCCCTTTTCTACCATCTCTGCAATCTCAGTAAAATCTATAATATTATTTGTGTATCTCAATCCCCCACAGACTGGAATTTCCTTAATGATAGGGGCCCTGTCTTCATCATATTCCTTGCATTAATAAGTATTCAATAAATAGTTGTTAAACGGATCAGTACCCTCCTTAATGATCTTTATCTCCCTCTCTCTGTCTCCCACTCCATCTCTGTGTCTTTGTCTCTGTCTCTATCTCCATTCTCATCTTTATCTCAATTGATCTCTCTCTTATGCCAGAGGTTGCTGTGAAGTCATGAAAATAAACCTTGGTGGTAATCATAAGAAAATGGGTAGAGGACTGGGGCTATAGCACTCACTATAGAGTGCTTGCCTTATATTTTCAAAGTCATGGGTTCAATTCTCAATATCACACACACACACACACACACACACACAGAGAGAGAGAGAGAGAGAGAGAGAGAGAGAGAGAGAGAGAGAGAGAGAGAAATTTATTCCCATGGCCAACCAGATTGTAAACAAGCATGGTGGTTCAAGTTAACATTCTTAGCCCTACTTCTCTGTGATAGGACTGTTCTGCTGATCAGAGCAGCATAATATTTTGGCCTGCAGCTGGCTGTGCTGATAGCATAAAGAGAAGACCCGGGGTCACAATTCTGGGAAGCTGGCTTGGTGTGCTCCCAGGCAGCTAGAAACCCACTCACTTCTGACCCAGCCCCGTGTTCTGGATTAAACCTCAGAAAGACCAGACAACCCACTTCTTGGAAGACTGGCTGGCAGGCCTCACCCAGCCATGCTTGGGTCACCTCTGGCTCCTGCTTCCTGACTGCAAGAGCAGATCTGTGATCTGGCACAGTGTCCCAGATTACCCAGGAGTGGATCCTAGTCCAGAGGGAGCTCATTTGTGATCACTGAACCATGATTTCAGTAGGAAATGACACTTCCTTTCTGTTGTCTTTTCTTCCCACTTACGCTTGCTTTTTATCCAAATCCTATTACCCACCCTTATGCTCTTAGAACAGAGTCACCAGGCTGAGTAAGAAGGTAGTGAGATAGGAGGAAATGGATGTTGAGATCATTGCAAGCCATATTTGAGTAGACAGTCCCTTCATTTTTCTAATTATTAGTGTCCTTTGCAACAAGAAAGCCCCAAAATCTGACTTATTTATGGTATGAAGGAATATTCAACTATATTCTATTTTAGGCCTTCTGACCTTGGTGGGTTTGTCTTAATCAAAACCAGGTAAAGACTTGAGCACTTGCACTATTTGAAATAAGTTCTACATTTTCCACTTAAATCATATCCTTTGCATGAAATATTTGCTGTCATTGGCTAAAGGTTGCAGAATAGATATGTTTTTGAATTTCTTCTTGATCATAATGAATAAAGTTAATTTGAGATTTGATTCTAAAATACATTACCATGATTAATTGGATCTGGGTGTTCTTAATAAAGGGGAAATCTAATGGACTTTTATTTATTTTTTTATTGGTTGTTCAAAACATTACATAGTTCTTGATATATCATATTTCACATTTTGATTCAAGTGGGTTATGAACTCCCATTTTTACCCCGTATACAGATTGCAGAATCACATCAGTTACACTTCCACTGATTTACATATTGACATACTCATGTCTGTTGTATTCTGCTGCCTTTCCTATCCTCTACTATCCCCCCTCCCCTCCCCTCCCCTCCCCTCTTCTCTCTCTACCCCCTCTACTGTAATTCATTTCTCCCCCTTGTATTATTTTTCCCTTTCCCCTCACTTCCTCTTGTATGCAATTTTGTATAACCCTGAGGGTCTCCTTCCATTTCCAAGCAATTTCCCTTCTCTCTCCCTTTCCCTCCCACCTCTCATCCCTGTTTAATGTTAGTCATCTTCTCATGCTCTTCTTCCCTACTCTGTTCTTAGTTACTCTCCTTATATCAAAGAAGACATTTGGCATTTGTTTTTTAGGGATTGGCTGGCTTCACTTAGCATAATCTGCTCTAATGCCATCCATTTCCCTCCAAATTCTACAATTTTGTCATTTTTTAATGCAGAGTAATACTCCATTGTGTATAAATGCCACATTTTTTTATCCATTCATCTATTGAAGGGCATCTAGGTTGGTTCCACAGTCTTGCTATTGTGAATTGTGCTGCTATGAACATCGATGTAGCAGTGTCCCTGTAGCATGCTGTTTTTAGGTCTTTAGGGAATAGACCCAGAAGGGGAATAGCTAGGTCAAATGGTGGTTCCATTCCCAGCTTTCCAAGAAATCTCCATACTGCTTTCCAAATTGGCTGCACCAATTTGCAGTCCCACCAACAATGTACAAGTGTACCCTTTTCCCCACATCCTCGCCAGCACTTGTTGTTGTTTGACTTCATATGGCTGCCAATCTTACTGGAGTGAGATAATATCTTAGGGTGGTTTTGATTTGCATTTCTCTGACTGCTAAAGATGGTGAGCATTTTTTCATGTACTTGTTGATTGATTGTATGTCCTCCTCTGAGAAGTGTCTGTTTAGGTCCTTGGCCCATTTGTTGATTGGGTTATTTGTTATCTTATTGTCTAATTTTTTGAGTTCTTTATATACTCTGGATATTAGGGCTCTATCTGAAGTGTGAGGTGTAAAGATTTGTTCCCATGATGTAGGCTCCCTATTTACCTCTCTTATTGTTTCTTTTGCTGAGAAAAAACTTTTTAGTTTGAGCAAGCCCCATTTGTTGATTCTAGATATTAACTCTTGTGCTATGGGTGTCCTATTGAGGAATTTGGAGCCCGACCCCACAGTATGTAGGTCGTAGCCAACTTTTTCTTCTATCAGATGCCTTGTCTCTGATTTGACATCAAGCTCCTTGATCCATTTTGAGTTAACTTTTGTGCATGGTGAGAGAAAGGGATTCAGTTTCATTTTGTTGCATATGGATTTCCAGTTTTCCCATAGCACCATTTGTTGAAGATGCTATCCTTCCTCCATTGCATGCTTTTAGCCCCTTTATCAAATATAAGAAAGTTGTAGTTTTGTGGGTTGGTTTCTGTGTCCTCTATTCTGTACCATTGGTCCACCCGCCTGTTTTGGTACCAATACCATGCTGTTTTTGTTACTATTGCTCTGTAGTATAGTTTGAAGTCTGGTATCGCTATACCACCTGATTCACACTTCCTGCTTAGCATTGCTTTTGCTATTCTGGGTCTTTTATTTTTCCATATGAATTTCATGATTGCTTTCTCTATTTCTACAAGAAATGCCATCGGGATTTTGATTGGCATCGCATTAAACCTATAGAGAAGTTTTGGTAATATCGCCATTTTGATGATGTTAGTTCTGCCTATCCATGAACAGGGTATATTTTTCCATCTTCTAAGATCTTCTTCAATTTCTCTCTTTAGGGTTCTGTAGTTTTCATTGTATAAGTCTTTTACCTCTTTTGTTAGGTTGATTCCCAAGTATTTTATTATTTTTGAGGATATTGTGAATGGAGTGGTTGTCCTCATTTCCATTTCAGAGGATTTGTCGCTGATATACAGGAATGCCTTTGATTTATGCAAGTTGATTTTATATCCTGCCACTTTGCTGAATTCATTTATTAGCTCTAATAGTTTCTTTGTAGTCCCTTTTGGGTCTGCTAGGTATAGAATCATGTCATCTGCAAATAGTGATAATTTAAGTTCTTCTTTTCCTATTTTTATGCCTTTAATTTCTTTCGTCTGTCTAATTGCTCTGGCCAGTGTTTCGAGAACTATGTTGAACAGAAGTGGTGAGAGAGGGCATCCCTGTCTTGTTCCAGATTTTAGAGGGAATGCCTTCAATTTTTCTCCATTCAGAATGATGCTAGCCTGAGGCTTAGCATAGATTGCTTTTAGAATGTTGAGGTATGTTCCTGTTATCCCTATTTTTTCGAGAGTTTTGAACATAAAGGGATGCTGTACTTTGTCGAATGCTTTTTCCGCATCTATCGAGATGATCATATGGTTCTTATTTTTAAATCTATTGATGTGGTGAATAACATTTATTGATTTCCGTATATTGAACCAGCCTTGCATCCCAGGGATGAATCCTACTTGATCATGGTGTACAATTTTTTTGATATGATTTTGTATCTGATTCGCCAGAATGTTATTGAGGATTTTTGCGTCTAGGTTCATTAGAGATATAGGTCTGTAGTTTTCTTTCTTTGAAGTGTCTTTGTCTGGTATAGGAATCAGGGTGATGTTGGCCTCGTAGAATGAATTTGGAAGTTCTCCCTCTTTTTCTATTTCCTGAAATAGCTTGAAAAGTATTGGTATTAGTTCCTCTTTAAAGGTTTTGTAAAACTCTGCTGTATACCCATCCGGTCCTGGGCTTTTCTTAGTTGGTAATCTTTTGATGGTTTCTTCTATTTCCTCAATTGATATTGGTCTGTTTAGGTTGTCTATATCCTCCTGTCTCAATCTGGGCAGATCATATGACTTAAGAAATTTATCGATGCCTTCACTATCTTCTATTTTATTGGAGTATAAGGATTCAAAATAATTTCTGATTATCTTCTGTATTTCTGAAGTGTCTGTTGTGATATTGCCTTTTTCATCCTGTATGCTAGTAATTTGAGTTCTCTCTCTTCTTCTCTTCGTTAGCATGGCTAAGGGTCTGTCAATCTTATTTATTTTTTCAAAGAACCAACTTTTAGTTTTATCAATTTTTTTAATTGTTTATTTTGTTTCGATTTCATTAATTTCAGCTCTGATTTTAATTATTACTTGCCTTCTACTTCTTTTGCTGTTGTTTTGCTCTTTTTTTTCTAGGATTTTGAGATGAAGTATGAGATCATTTATTTGTTGGTTTTTTTCTTTTTTTAAGGAATGAACTCCATGCAATGAATTTTCCTCTTAGAACTGCTTTCATTGTGTTCCATAGATTCCGATATGTTGTGTCTGTGTTTTCATTTATCTCTAAGAATTTTTTAATTTCCTCCTTAATGTCTTCTATAACCCATTGATCATTCAGTAACCTATTGTTCATTCTCCAAGTGATGCATGATTTTTCCTTCCTTCTTTTATCGTTGATTTTCAGTTTCATTCCATTATGGTCAGATAAGATGCATGGTATTATCTCTACTCCTTTATATTGTCTAAGAGTTGCCCTGTGACATAATATATGATCTATTTTTGAGAAGGATCCATGTGCTGCTGAGAAAAAAGTGTAACTGCTTGATGTTGGGTGGTATATTCTATATATGTCAATTAAGTCTGGGTTGTTAATTGTGTTATTGAGTTCTATAGTTTCCTTATTCAACTTTTGTTTGGAAGATCTGTCCAGTGGTGAGAGAGGTGTGTTGAAGTCTCCCATGATTATTGTATGGTGGTCTATTAGACTCTTGAACTTGAGAAGAGTTTGTTTGATGAACATAGCTGCACCATTGTTTGGGGCATATATATTTATGATTGTTATGTCTTGTTGGTGTATGGTTCCCTTGAGCAGTATGTAGTGTCCCTCTTTATCCCTTTTGATTAACTTTGGCTTGAAATCTATTTTATTTGATATGAGTATGGACACTCTTGCTTGTTTCCGAAGTCCATATGAGTGATATGATTTTTCCCAACCTTTCACCTTCAGTCTATGTATGTCTTTTCCTATCAAATGTGTCTCCTGTAGGCAGTATATTGTTGGGTCATGTTTTGTGATCCATTCTACTAGCCTGTGTCTCTTAATTGGTGAGTTTAAGCCATTAACATTTAGGGTTATTATTGAGATATGGGTTATCCTTCCAGCCATATTTGTTTATTTATGTTACTGAATATGGTTTGTTTTCCTCTTTGATTATTTCCCCCCCTTTACTGTCCTACCTCCCACTGTTGGTTTTCATTGTTATTTTCCATTTCCTCTTCCTGTAATGTTTTGCCAAGGATTTTTTGGAGAGATGGCTTTCTAGCTGCAAATTCTTTTAACTTTTGTTTATTGTGGAAGGTTTTAATTTCATCTTCCATCTTGAAGCTTAATTTTGCTGGATACACAATTCTTGGTTGGAACCCATTTTCTTCCAGTGTTTGAAATATGTTATTCCAGGATCTTCTAGCTTTCAAAGTCTGTGTTGAGAGATCAGCTGTTATCCTGATTGGTTTACCCCTAAATGTAATCTGCTTCCTTTCTCTTGTAGCTTTTAAAATTCTCTCCTTATTCTGTATGTTGGGCATCTTCATTATAATGTGTCTAGGTGTGGATCTCTTATGATTTTGCACATTCGGCGTCCTGTAGGCTTCTAGGATTTGGGATTCTGTCTCGTTCTTCAAGTCTGGGAAGTTTTCGCGAATTATTTCATTGAATAGATTGCTCATTCCTTTGGTTTGGAGCTCTGTGCCTTCCTGTATCCCAATGACTCTTAAGTTTGGTCTTTTAATGTTATCCCATATTTCTTGGATGTTCTGCTCATGGTTTCTTAACAGTCTTGCTGAGCTGTCTATGTTCTTTTCAAGTTGAAATACTTTGTCTTCATTGTCTGATGTTCTATCTTCTAAGTGTTCTACTCTGCTGGTAGTATTCTCAATTGAGTTTTTAAGTTGGTTTATTGCTTCCTGTATTTCTAGGATTTCTGTTTGTTTTTTATAACCTCTATCTCCCTGTATAGTTGATCTTTTGCTTCCTGGATTTGTTTATGTACTTCATTGTTGAAGAGATCTTTCATTGTCTGATTTTGCTGTCTAATGTCTTCCTTGAGACTCCAGATCATCTGAAGCATGTATCTCCTGAATTCTTTATCTGACATTCCATCTGCTACAGATATTACCTCTTCTATCGTTGAGTTGACCTGCATTGCTTGTGGTCCTTTCTTTCCTTGTCTCTTCATACTGTTCGCGTTTCTTTCTGCTTACTGAGACTGTTGTGTTATTGAATTTTCCCCCTATATATTTGTATTACTCTTGTATAGTTGCAAAGTCTCCCGCGCAGGCGCGCGCAGGGGCTCTGCTCCTCCTCCAATTGCGGCAATGTGCCTACCACATTGGCAGGCCGCTGGGCCTGTTCTGCTGGTTGGTAGCAGGTGCGCCTACCTTGCAGGCGCGGGCGGTGGCTCTGCCCCTCTGCGGGCCGCTAGGCCTGTCCTGTCGGTGGTCGCAGTTCCGCCTCCTTTGCAGTCACGGGCAGCAGCTCTGCCCCTCTGAAGGCCACTGGGCCTGTTCTGCCGGTGGGTCGCAGGTCCACCTACCTTGCAGGCGCGGGCGGCGGCTCTGCCCCTCTGCGGGTCGCTGGGCCTGTTCTGTCAGTGGTCACAGTTCCGCCTACCTTGTAGGCGCGGGGGGTGGCAGCTCTGCCCCTCTGCACGCCGCTGGGCCTGTTCTGCTGGTGGGTCACAGGTCTGCCTACCTTGCAGGTGCGGGAGGCAGCTCTGCCCTTCTGCAGGCCACTGGGACTGTTCTGTTGGTGGGTCGCAGGTCCGCCTACCTTGCAGGCAAGTGGGGTGGCTCTGCCCCTCTGCGGGTTCCTGGGCCTATTCTGCCGGTAGGTCGCAGGTCCGCCTACCTTGCAGGCGTGGTTGGCAGCTCTGCCCCTCCGTGGGCCACTGGGCCTGTTCTGTTGATGGTCACAGTTCCACTTACCTTGCTGGCACGGGGGGAGGGGGCAGCTCTGCCCCTCAGCAGGCCGCTGGGCCTGATCTGCTGGTGGGTCGCAGGTCCGCCTACCTTGCAGGCGTGTGGGGCGGCTCTGTCCCTCCGTGTGTTGCTGGGCCTACTCTGCTGGTGGGTCGCAGGTCCGCCTACTTTGCAGGCGTTGTTGGCAGCTCTGCCCCTCCGCAGGCCACTGAGCCTGTTCTGTTGGTGGTCACAGTTCCGCCTACCTTGCTGGCGCGGGGGGAGGGGTAGCTCTACCCCTCAGCAGGCCGCTGGGCCTGGTCTGCTGGTGGGTCGCAGGTCTGCCTACCTTGCAGGCGCATGGGGTGGCTCTGCCACTCCGCAGGTTGCTGGGCCTGACCTGCCGGTGGGTCGCAGGTCCACCTACCTTGCAGGCGCGGGTGGAGGGCGCGGCTCTGCCCCTCAGCAGGCCACTGGGCCTGATCTGCTGGGCCTATTCTGCTGGTGGGTCACAGGTCCGCCTACTTTACAGGCGTGGTTGGCAGCTCTGCCCCCCCCGCAGGCCACTGAGTCTGTTCTGTTGGTGGTCACAGTTCCGCCTACCTTGCTGGCGCGGGGGGAGGGGGCAGCTCTGCCCCTCTGCAGGCCGCTGGGCCTGGTCTGCTGGTGGGTTGCAGGTCCGTCTACCTTGCAGGTGCGTGGGGCGGCTCTGCCACTCCCAGGTTGCTGGGCCTGACCTGCTGGTGGGTTGCAGGTCCGCCTATCTTGCAGGCACGGGGGGAGGGCGCACACCTATTTGCATTTAGACAGTTACGCGAAATGGAGGACGTAATGCTTGGGATGAAAGTTGGGGGGAAGGGGAAGGTAGGTGCTCTTGAAAAGAAAGAAGGAGAGGGAGATAGATAGCATAGAGGAGAATGGAAAGAGCAGTAAAACTTGGAAGGGGAGAGAGAGAGGGAAAAGGGAGAGAAAAAATAAAATGAAATAGGAAATAAAATTAGGTCTAGAGATCCATTTTCTTCTCTTCCCGTAGGCAAAGCTGTGCCCTCCGGGCTGAGTTTTGCCCTCAATGTGTCAACAGCAATCCCTGTAAGGCGGTTCCTGGGAGTCTCTCAATGCTGTTGGTCCAGAGCCGTTGCACTTCTACGGCCCCTCCTCCCCTTCCTCCTGCCAGCCAGCCAGGTCCTGCTCACCGGAGGCAGTTCCCCAAGGATTTGGTCACACTTTCAGCCCCACTGAGTGCTCTATTTCCCTAACTACTGAGCACTCTCGCTGTCATTCATCTAAGCCCCAGTGCTGTGGAGCTGTGGTCTGGGAGTCAATTGTTTAATTTTTCCGGACCCCTTTGGTGGGCACACCTTCGGAATCTGGCGGCTAAGACCATTGGTGTCGCTGCTGGTGGTAATAGGAGTTGGGGGTCGAGGATCCCCTCTACTTCCCTCAGCCCCTACAGTCACAACCACTCTGCTGGCGGTAGGAGGAGTTGGGGGTCTGGAGTGTCCTCTGTTTCCCTCCGCCCCTACCGTCACACCCTCTCAGTTCGCGGTTGGGGGATTTGGGGGTGGGGAGTCTTCTCTGCTTCCCTCTGCCCCTGCAGTCATGCCCACGTCACTGGCAGTAGGGGGAGTTGGGGGTTGAGAATCCTTTGGCCCTTACGGTCACGCCCACGGAGAGATTTTGAAGTTTCCCGGTTGTTTGTATCTGATGTGGGTGGGAGTCACACACCTGCTAAAGTAGATTCCGCTGGGAAGGAATCTCTTTGGCCGAACTTTGGTGACTTCCCCTCTCTGCTATGGCGGGCCCCTGGCTCCTTGCTGGAGTGTCCGAAGGGAGGGGTGGAACTGGCTTGTCTCTGGTCTGACACAATCTCTGGTTTTAGTTCCCAGTTCGCTATTTCGTAAAGGGTTGGTTAGATTCCCTTCACGCTGTCTCAGGGGGGGAGCCGTTCGCCAGGTGGGCAGGGCTGTTAGTAGAGCCGGGAGGGCACGGGCTGTCTGCTGGGCCAGGCGGGGACACTTCTCGCTGCGCTGGGCCGCTGGGGCCTCCTGTAGAGCCGGGCAGCTGCGGCCACGTGGCTAAGATCCGGGCAGGCGGGGTGGCCGTTCGCAGAGCGAGAGCAGGGCCTCCCCGGGACGGCGGGATGGCGGGTGCTGTCTGCGGGTTCGGGCGGGCCTCGCCGCTCTGGGCCGCCGGCCGCTTGCAGAAGCGGCTGGTGGCTGCGGGTCTGGACCTCTGCGCCCGCGTGGCCAGCCAAGATCCACTTGTCTGGGAGAAACTGACACTTCTAATAAACCTACCAATTCCCGGCAGGTCCCCTCTTAACGGAATTTTGCTAGAAGTTCCTCAGTAGGTAGACTGCAGCTGTTCCAATGGGTCTTTCTGATCCCGTTAATGTGGAGACATTGGAATCGCTGCTTCCTCGCTGGCGGCCATGTTGGATCCCCCTGGACTTTTAAATATGTTAATATATTTTTAATTTCAGGATAGTTTTCAATTTACAGAAAATTATGAAGCTTGTATAGAGTTCTTTACATACCTGACATATAGTTTTACCTACTATTTGCTTAAATTGATAACATTACACTTAAGTTAGTTTACTACATTTGTTCTAATTAATAAATCAATATTGATATAATGGTGCTAACTAGTGGGCTAGGGATATATTCAGTTGGTAGAGTGCTTGCCTCGCATGCACAAGGCCCTGAGTTCAATCCCCAGCAACACACACACACACACACACACACACACACACACACAAATGATGCTAACTAAAATTCATGCTTTAATCATATTTCATTAGTTTTAACCTAACATCCTTTTTCTGTTCCAAGATCCCATTAGGGTATCACATGTTTGGTGCTCCCCATTCAGGTTTCTCCCGGCTGTGGCAATTTTTCTTGTTTTTGATGGCTTTGATAGTTTTTGCTTATTTTGTTCTTGCTGTTCTTTTTTAGTGTGTTAAAATATGCATAACATAATATTTTAACCATTTAACTGCATGGTTCAGTGGCTTTAGGTACATTCACATAATTGTGTAACCATTACCATCATCCATCACCAGGACCTTCCCATCATCCTGAACTGTGGTGCTATACCCATCAAACAGAACTCCTCATTCCCTCCTCCCAGCCACCCCTGGGAACTACCATTCTACTTCCTGTCTCTATAGAGTTAACTCCTCTGGAGACTTCACATGTATAGAAACATACATTATTTTTCCTATTGTGTCTTATTTCACTTAACAATAAGTCCTCAAGGTACATCCATATTATAACATGTATCAAAATTTCACTCCTTGTTAAAGTTGAATAATATTCTGTTGTTTGTATACACCAAATTTTGTTTATTTATTCATGTTCTGATGGACATTTGAATTGCTTATATCTTCCTGCTATTGTGTTTATTTTTAAACTGTCAAAAATGTACTATTGTCACATTACTTTCTCGAAAAATGCCAAAGACAGTAAAACCTGCATAAAAACTGGTTCTTTTGGATTGGAGATGTAACACAGAGGTGGAATACTTGCTTAACATGTGAGAGGCTCTGGATTCAATCCACAATACTGCAAAAATAAATAAATAAATAAAATTTTAAAATGATCCATTCGGTTAAAAAGAAACTTTAAAAAAATATGTACCAGATCCTTTGTCAGTTGCTGGGGAATAAGGCAAAGACGTTCACATGTCCAAACCAAATAATGAGTCACAAAAGTAAACAATTCCAGCATTGCATGGTGTGTGTATGGGTGAGGGTGGATGTGTGTAAGGAACCAGATCATAAAAGACTGGATCGAGGCCCGTAGAGAAGGAGGACAAGAAATCTTCATACAAATGATATTAGAGTGGCCTTTTGAAAGCATCAGTCAAATAAGTAGAAGAAGTATATTCTGAGAGGAAAATAATAATGTAATTAAACAGTATGTTTTTGTACGCAAATAGTGATCATTCAGATTTCCAGTGTGTGCATGTCTAGGTTATGGACTTAGAGGACTGGTGCCAGGACACTTGGGTTCTAAATTCCAGCTTCAGCACTTATAATCCCTGTAATTTTGAACAAAATTCTTGACTTTACTTTCATTACCTGTCAGGAAGGGTAAAAAAATAATATCTCCACCAAAGGACTTTTCAAATATTAAATGATATAACTCCAATCAAATATTTGGTATTATACTTTCTAGGATGAGGGAAGCTTTCCATAACAATTCTTATTATGGAGGCAGAAAGGAGAATTTGAGATTAGTAAAAACTAGTAAAGAGAAACCATGCAAGTCACAGCAAGGAAACCTCCCAAATGTTTCCATCCAGGGGGTGGGGAGGCAGATCTGCACCTGAACAGGTGAAAGATGAGGTGAGAGGGGAGGCGGGGGAAGAGGGGATTGGCTATTTTAATAGTCCAGGGAAGACAGAGGAACCCTGAGTTCAGGCAGTGGTGATGGGGATAGAGGGGCAGGGGGCAGGAATGGATTTGAAAGATATGAAGGGGGTAAGATTGATGGAAATTCTTGACCACTTCGGTGAGAAGAGATAGGCAAGAATATCGGACCTTGTCCAGACTCTGGTTCTGTGCTTTGATACTAGAGGAGTCACCAACCAAGATCATGATATAGAGGCAACTGTGGTTTGCAGGAAGCATGCTGTTTGTTCATGAGTGTGGAGGTGAACAATGAGTTCAGTGTTGGACCCAAAGACTTTGAGGCACCAAAGACTATGAGGAGGGAAGGAGATGGGTAAAGGTCAAAGGGAGGAATTGTTTTTATTTATTCATTTATTTATTGTCTTTATTGGGGCAGAAAAAAAAGTATTTTTTGTACTACTCCCAGCCGTCTGCCTTCTGTTCAAGGAGGGCAGAGTCTACCTCAGGAGGGTTCAGGAAGCAGGAAAGAGAGACCTGGGCATGTTTATAGCATGAAGGGAAGGAGAAGAGAAAGGAAGAGATTGAAATACAGGAGGAAGAACATCGATCAGGGATGTGTGAGGTGAGATATTTGGAGCAGGTTTGTTGGTACTTGTGTTAGTTTTTTGTCACTGTGACAAATATCTGGAAAAAAAAAACCAATTTGGTGGAGGAAAGATTTATTTTGATGCATGGTTTAAGAGATTTCACTCCTTGTTTGGTTGGCTCCATTGCTTTGGGCCTAAGACAAGGCAGAACATCATGGTGGAAAGGTGGAGGAGAATGACTCAGTTCGTGGCAGCAGGAAGGAGAGAAAAGAAGAAAGAGGAAAGAGCCAGGGACAAGATACTGTCCCCAAGGGCACATACCCAAAGACCTACTCCCTACTACTAGGTCCTATCTCCCATAATTCCTACCATCTTTCAATTTTCCATTCAAACTATGAATACCTCAATGGATTAATCCACTGATGAGGTTAGAGCTCTCTTGATCCAATCACTTCCCATACCTCTGATCACTGCTGCATTGGGGACCAAGCCTTTAACACATCAGCCTTTGGGGGACATTCCTGATCTAAACCATAACAGTCCCCACAGACACCTCAGAATGGAATCGACAGGGACATCTTGCTGGGGAAATGAATTGTGCCAATTATTCAATTTACCTGTAGCTATGAAAAGTGGCATGGGTAGTTGGTACTCTAGAGGCCATATATCAGAAATGAAGCAAATTACTTGAGCTCTTTGCTGAGAATTTGATTGACCTCTCCTGTCATTAAGCTGAGCTCTGGTGATCCCTTAAGTCTCCTTCTTCTAGGAGAATTGATTTCAATTGCAATTGATGGCTTTCAACAGCAAAATGCAGTCTGTATTTTCAGAGGCAGGAAGTGGGGAGACAGCTTCTTTTGCAAAGGAAAGTCTTACTCTTTGTCTCGCTCTTGCTCAGAGACCCCAAGGACAACTTGTGGAAATGTTCTCTTCCCTCAAGAGTGGGAAGAGCTCAAAATCCCAAACCTGCCAACTGCTCTGCCAATTGTGATATAGTACATTATGGAAAAGTGTATGCTTTTTACACATAATTGTGCAGGCTCTGTCAATATGTTAGACACTGAATTCTTTTTAAATAGGAGAAGACATATAGCTTCTCTATATCCCAAAGCCCTTTGCTCGCCTCCATATTAGAAAGCAACATATTATACTGATTTCCTTGTTCATGGTAATGATCCCTACAGTTCTGAACATTGTTTCAAGAGCAGTGACCAAGTACTCTTCAACTTCTTGTCCTCTGTGCCTAGCATGAGGCTTTTCATACACAGTGGGTGCTACCACTGTTTAGTCAAATTATTCAGTGAATAAATGAAGTTACATTTAAGGAGGGAAAGAGGAGAATTGTTCATAATTATATGTTGAAAACATGGGTATTTTAGCAAAACGTCAGAAAATCATTTGGAATTAATCCAAAAAAATGAAAAAAAAAATTTAACCAACAAAATTCGTTAAGAATTTTTTCAGGGACTGGGTTGTGCCTCAGTGCTGAAGCGCTTGCCTAGCACTTGTGAGGCACTGGGTTCAATTCCCAGCACCACATAAAAAAATAAAATAGAAGTAGTGTGTCCATTTATAACCAAAATTATTTTTTAAAAAGATTTTTTTTACTTTATATCTTTTTTGTTTGTTTTATTTTTCGGTAAAAACAAAATAAATAATTGAACCCAGGGGTGCTTTATCGCTGCATACATCCCCAGTCCTTTTTTAAATTTTTTATTTTGAGACAGGCTTTTGCTAAGTTGCTGAGGGTCTGGCTATATTGCTGAGGCTGGCCTTGAACTTGAGATACTCCTCAGTCTCCCCGAGGTTCTGGAATTACAGGTATGTGCCACCATGCCCTATCTCAACTCTTTATCCTGAAACAATTTTAGGCATATAGAAAAGTTGCAAAAACAATGTAGTTCACATATAGCACTCAACCTGTGTTCCCCACATGGTAACATGTTGCATAACCATCCAACAGGAAATTTTCATAGGCATAATACTAAGACATAATTAACTAAGTTATGCACAGTTTTGAATTCCCCTTGTTTACTCTCTCATGTCCTTTGCCTGACTCAGGATATAGTCCATGATCCCACATTGTATTTAGTTATAATATCTCCTTAGTCTTTTTGAATCTGTGAGAGCTCCTTGTCTTTCATGACCTTGACATGTTTGAAGAGTGGTGGTCAGTGATTTTGTATAATGTCCCTGTTTTGGGTTTGTCTAATGTTTAATGTGATTATGTTGAGATTATACATTTTCAGGGTAAATATCATGTAAGAGATGTTGTACCCTTCTCAGTGCACAGTAATCAGGGGCTGTAAGATGTTTGTTCTGTTCTTTTCTTTATTTTTTAATTTGTTCTTTTTAGATATACATGAGAGTAGAATGGATTTTGACATATGTACACATGGATTATATCTTATTCTAATTAGGTTCTCATTCTTGTGGTTGTACATGATGTGGAGTTTCACTGTGTTGTATTCATATATGAATATAGGAAAGTTATGTTCAATTCATTTCACTGTCTTTCCTATTCATCTCCCCTTCTTCCCTTCATTCCCCTTTGTCTAATCCACTGATCTTCTATTCTTCCCCAATCCCTCCTTGTTGTGTGTTAGCATCCACATATCAGAAAGAACATTCAACCTTTGTTTTTTAGTATTGTCTTATTTCACGTAGCATGACAATCTCCAGATCCATCCATTTACTGGCAAAATTCATATAGTCATTCTTTTTAAGGCTGAGTAATATTCTATTGTGTATACATACCACATTTTCTTTATCCATTCATTTGTTTAAGAACATGTAGGTTGTTTCCATACTGTAGCTATTGTGAGTTAAAATTCTATAAATATTGATATGGCTGCATCACTGTAGTTTGCTAATTTTAACTTCTTTGGATATATACCTATGAGTGGTATAACCAGGTCAAATTGCGTTCCATTCCAAGTTTTTTGAGGAATTTCCACACTGCTTTCCAGAGGGGTTGCACCAATGTCTGTGTTTTTTGAATATTTGGTTAGGGTGGTATCTGCTGTATTTCTCCATTGTTAGTCCAATATCTTGGGTGGGATACTTTGAGGCTATGCTTATATAATGTCATTTCTCAAGTATTTACACACTGATTTTAGTCCCCATTAGTGTATCCTGCCTACAATAGTTAAAATTTTAGTGCTTACCAAATGGTGATTTTCCCTTATTTCTTCCACTTTTTAAAATTAGAATTCTTCTGTAAGAAAGAATTGTTCCTTATTTTCCTTTTAAAATTTAATTTATTAAATAGTTACTTATTAATTAATACCAGCAACAATTCATGGCTACTCATTTTATTTTTTGGAGTATAATCAATTCTATTTTTATTTACTTTATTCCTCCAATGGTTCCTTCTCTACCCTCAGGGAACCACTCCTGGTTAACTTTTATGTATTTTGACAAGCCCCTCTTCTTTTAAAAGCACATCCTTATGTTGTGGCATCATAAAATGTTCCAACCTCATTTTGATTCTTTCCTGTCAAGTCCTGAATCAATCAATTCTGTAAGAAGCCCTTGTGCCTTATATTGGAAAACAGTTCTTAAGAAATCAAGATCTGGATGCTAAGTATCAACGGAAGTCTTCTGCATGCCTTCTTAACCATAAAACTATCGCCATCGATTAAATTTTAACCATACCCTGATGATTTAGGGTCATTATTTCTTATATCAAGTATGGAAGTGATACCATGATGACCTCAATAATTACTGTGATGTCTGGGCTGGGGTTATGGCTCAGTGGTAGAGGGCTTGCCTAGCAGGTGTGAGACACTGGGTTCAATTCTCAGCACCACATTAAATAGATAAATAAATAAATAATAACAACAACAAAAGGAATTACTGTGATCTCTAAGGCTATTAGCTTCCATAGTAACCACTTTTCATGATTTTTGCTTCTAAGGTATCAATGTCACAGGCCTTCTCTGCTGAGAGCCATAGCCAAGTAGGAATGACGCATGGCAATTTCCTTGTCAGCCTACCCAATGTTGCTTAGAGGGAGGACTCTCCATTGTGGAAATGGGCTTGCCTTGGACCCAGGTCATTTGCGTGAATGTGTGAGAGTTTTGGTTTGAAAGGTGACCCTGCTCAGGGACTAGGGCGGCTCCAGGTTTAGGGTGGCTCCTGCTGGGAATAGGGCGTATCCTGCTGCCTCAGGCACCCGCTCCTTGAGTTCCCGTTGAGTTCTCTCCGGATTCAGAGGGTATTTGGTGCACAGAGCCCGGTGGAGGGTGTGCATTTTCCCAGAACGTGCGTGTAGAGTGCCGGTGAGAGTTCGGGAATAAAGAGTTGCTGTTGGAATCTACAAGGCTTTTGTGGTGGCTCGGTTATTTTGTGCCCAGACAGACTGCAGCACTTCTCAGCAGATAGGAATTATGTGTGTGTACTCTAACCCATGCACATGTGTATTCAACTCAACATCCATGTCCATGTGTGTCTGCATTTTAAACTGATATCTCTGGTTTCAGGGCAACATCATAGGGATCATTTGGATCTTCCTCCTTTACTTGCAGTTTCTTTCTTGATAGTGAAAAGTTAGCTCTAATTGTATCATTAAGAATTTTTTAAAAGAGTACCTCTAGGGAGGAATGGCCCTGATTTAATTATGATTTTTATAATGAATATATTAGGTTACTTTTTCTCTTTTTTCCACATTTTTATTGATGTATTATAGTTGTACTTAATGATGGGATTTGTGATTACATATTTATGCATGCACACAATATAAAATATAATTTGGCCAATATCACTCCCCAGCATTTCCCTCTCCCTCCCCTCTTTCTATTCCTTGGTCCTTTTCCACTATTGATTTCCCTTTGATTTTTAGGAGATCTACCCCTTCCTTTCTCTTCCTCTAGCTTCCGCATATAAGAGAAAATGTAGGACCCTTGACCTTCTGAATTTGACTTATTTCACTTAATATCATGATCTCTAATTCCATCCCTTTTCCTGCAAATGCCATACTTTCACTTTTGTTTATGGCTGAATAAAATGCCATCGTGTATATATACAACATTTTCTTTATCCATTCATCTATGGATGAACTCCTAGACTAATTCCATAGCTTGGCTTTTGAGAATTGTGCTGCTATAAACATGGGCATGCATATATCACTGTAGTAAGATGACTTTAATCCTTTAGGATAAATACCTAGGAGTAGTTTAGCTGGGTCATATGGTAGTCTTTTTTTTTAATCTTTTATTGATTTTATTTTTTTTAAATACACCACAGTAGTGGAATGCATTACAATTCTTATTACACATATAGAGCACAATTTTTCATATCTCTGTATATAAAGTACATTCACGCCAATTCATGCCTTTATACATGTACTTTGGTTTTTTTGTATTACAATTCTTAATACACATATATACCACAATTTTTCATATCTCTGTTTGTGTATAAAGTATGTTGACACCCAATTCATGTCTTCATACATGCACTTGGATAATGATGTCCATCACATTCCACCATCCTTGCTAATCCCCTGCCCCCTCCCTTTTCCTCCCACCCCTCTTCCCTATCTAAAATTTATCTATTCCTCCTATGCTCCCCCTCCCTACCCCACTATGAGTCAGCCTCCTTATATCAGAGAAAACATTCAACATTTGTTTTTTTGGGTTTGGCTAAGTTCACTTAGCATTATCTTCTCCAACGCCATCCATTTACCTGCAAATGCTATGATTTTGTTCCTTTTTAATGCTGAGTAATATTCCATTGTGTATATATGCCACATTTTTTAAATCCATTCATCCACTGAAGGACATCTAGGTTGGCTCCACAGTTTAGCTATTGTGAATTGTGCTGCTATAAGCATTGATGTGGCTGTGTCCCTGTAGTATGCAGTGTTTAAGACATTTGGATATAGTCCAAGGAGAGGATAGTAGTCTTTAATTAAACTGTATTCTTAATTTTACTCTCTCTTTAATTCTTTGGGATATTAGGTTATTTTATGGATGATGTATTGGTATAATATTAATTCATAATTAAGAGACTATTTCAAGATTGTATCCATGAGTTTTGAAGTCTAAGTCCTAGGTGAAAGGTCATAGACCACTTCAGAAATACAGAAACTGATAACCTTAACCAGCGTGGTCCTGATTCCTCAGTGGAACAAAGAGAATCACATCCATGATCCAAACTCCAATATAAGCCCAGTGTCCCTCTCTCTGGAAACTAGGACCCAGAAAGAAGATATGAGAGGAAGCAATTCTAGAGAAGTTACTATTTCTCTTCAAATGGAAATAATGGCTAAGAAAATCAATTGTTCTGGACTTTTTTGGGTATCTACTCCAGTTGTTTCTTGGTATTTCTAAAAATTCAAATGCAAACTATGTCTATGAGAAGGATGGCTGAGCTAATGAAATTATCAGATTTCAAAATTGATTTTGACTGGCATATCCAGATGGATTTCATATCCACCAGATCTTTTATTAATTTTCTAACTTCTGCTTAGTCCCTGAGCTGCAGACTCCATACTAGACAATGTAGACATGTTTGCAGATGCATAATAATCAGACATGTAGACATTAACTATAAAAACAGCCAAAGTGTTTAGGTACTTACTGGTAGCCAGGCATGACACAGTGTGATTTATATGGACCATCTTGTGAATCCTCATAACAATCCTCTGAAGTAGGTGCTTTTATTTCCCCAGTTTTACAAAGGAGGAAACTGAGGCACAATTTTAGTGGTGAGTGACTGAGCCAGCTGGACCATAGTGGGCTGGCTTCAGAGCCTGTGCTCTTAGTCAGTATATCAGTGTGTAGAGAATCAGATGTGACTGTGAGCTTGAAAACGTAATGCTTATTGTCCTTTATGGGGCCTGCCTGCAAACGGGAGGTTCCGTCAGGTTTAGATAGGTAACAGCGGACATGCTTGAAAACAAGGTGTTTGCTGTCCTTGGTAGGACTTGCTTCCAAACGGGATGTTCTGCCAAGTGGGCTAGGAGGGCGCTGAGAAAATTTTTATCTGTTCTTAACAAAGAGCAGAGCTCAGTATGCTCCGGGCCAAGAGTAGATTAAGCCATAAGAAGTGGGTCACTTCTGACTAGAAAGTAAGACTTCTGTATACTATGTTTAACTAGCCTAAAGACCTCATTTATTGCTGTTGGAAGGCTGCCTTCTTTGTTCACAATACTGTAAAAAGACTGCTGTATACAATAAAGGGGCTTTTTTTCTTCTGCTGCTTCGGCTTCTTCTGCTTCTTCTTTCTTGCTCATGCTGACCTGCCAGTGAGTTATTTGCGGCATCGGTGCATCTCTCATCTCTACCTGGACACCTCCAAACCCCTCAAACTCAGTCTTTTCAAAATTAAACCCACAATTCCCTCCAGTGTATACTATCTAGTCACTCAGACACTCAAAATGATTTAAAAAAAAAGTGGTAAAAAACACTTAACATAAAATTCACCACCTTAACAAAAGTTCAGTGTCCAGTTCAGTAGTGTTAAGGGCATTCACAATATTGTGAATCAGACCTCTAGATGGTTTTCATCTTCCAAATCTGAAGCTCCATACCCTTTAAACAACAGCTCTCCATTTCTTCATCCCTGAAACCCCTGGTAACCACAGTTCTACTTCTGTCTCTATGATTAGATTACTTTAAACACCTCAAATATTTGTATTTGTATTTTTTTTTTCTGTGAATAGACACACTTAGCCTAATGTGCTCCAGGTTCATCCATGTTGTAGTATATGCCAGACTTTCTTTCCATTTTGAAGATTGAATGGATATACCACATTTCTTTATCCATGCACTTGTCAGTTAAGATTTAGATTGCTTCTTCTAGGCTATGGTGAAGAGTGCTACAGTGAATCTGGGAACATATGTGAGCCTCTTGAGACTCTAGTTTCAATTATTTTGGGTTTTTTTTCTTCTTATTTTTATTGATGCATTATAATTATAGTTTCAATTATTTTGGATACTTACCCAGAAGTGGGATTGCTGAATGAGATGGTTGTTCTATTTTTGATTCTTTGAGGAACTGCTACACTGTTTTCTAAGAAGAAATTCTTGACTCCTCTCTTTATTCTCCAGATACCATCAGCACCACATGCTGAGAAATCTGTCCTTTCTTATCTGTGCCTTTATTCTAGGGTGACACTCTGTGTCCTTCACACACACTTTCCCTCTGCCAAAGTTACCTGCTCATTATGATTCACACACAACCTTTACTATCACATGCTTTCATGCTTATGTTGGAGGCCCTGCAGTATTCTTTGATCTTTTACACCTCTATCTTGCACATGTGCAAGTTCACTGTTTGGAATTCCTTCCCCCTCTGATAAATGCCTAGTCATCCACCACATCCAGCGTAGCCAGCATTCTGCCATGAGCCTTCTCCCATCTCCAGCTAGAAAATCCTGTTGAGATCCTCTTTCCTCTTTATATTCATTCTTATACTGCAACACCAAACATAATCCATTCTATTACTTATTTATTGGTGCACTAAAAAGAACAAAATGTTTCTTTTTAAATTACTTCCAGAACACCATTAGGGAGAGAGCTGTTTTTATGTCCCCTTTTAGGAGCCATTTTTATTCAGATACTAATGGAAGGGTGACTTCATAATATTGGAGGATTTAGGGATAGGCACATTTTTATTTCCCAGAGGAATGTGAGTTCCCTGAGAGCAGGGACTGTCTTTTCCTTTTTCAGTACCTGATGGGCATGTGGTGGGCTTTCAATATCATGTGAATAGAATTTGGACTCATGGTGCTAACACTGTTATGTAACCCTAATCCCACTGGTTGGTAGTAGTAGAAGTAAGTCAGTGGTAAAAAACAAAACAAAACAAAAGCATTATTATTAAGAACAGTTCAAAAGAAAAGTTTATTTAAAAAATTAATACCTACATGGCAAGATAATCTAATGTAAACCTAAAAGTGAAAACCTAATTTGAGTGTGGGCTATATTAACTCTGCAGTAGAAAAACGAGTCTGACTAGGAAGGAACCCTCCCAAAAAAGTACAGAATTCCTCAGTATTTATACCAAGGAACTGAAATCAGCCTACTATAGTGACACATGCATACCCATGTCTATAGCAGCACAATTTACAATAGCCAAGTTATGGAACCAGCGTAGGTGTCTAACAATGGATGAACAGATGAAGAAACTGTGGTATATATACACAACGGAGTTTTACTCAGCTATAAAGAAGAGTGGCATTATGTCATTTGCAGGAAAATTCATGGAAATGGAAAACATGGAGTTAAGTGAAATAAGCCAGACTAACAAAGTCAAGGCCCATATGTTTTCTGTCATATGTGGGAGCTAGAGAGAAAAAAAGCAAAAAACAAACAAACAAATAACAACAAAAAGATCTCATGAAACAATATCATAGAAAAAGAGAAACAAGGAGAGGGAAGAAAGGAGAGGAAAAGGAGGTACTGGGGATAACATTGAGCAAATTATGTTATATGCACGTATAAATATATTACAGTGAGTCCCACTTTTATATAATTATAGTTCACTAATAAAAATTTAAGAAAGAAAGCAGGTCTGAAAGCCAACAGCCTGGTTCGGAAGCACATTTGTCAGTATTGCTTGACTTCCCTGGGCAGAAGCAGAGTTAAATTGAGGTGAAATGATTATGAGGTTTTGGAAAATAAACCCCGGAGCTGCTTTCAATGGAAGTTTTAGGATCAAAGACCTATACCTTGGGGAAAGGAAAAGGTTAGCAGCCGGCCATTCTCTTCCTTCCCTGAGAAGCCTCTGAAAAGAGAGAGGAAAAGACAGAGGAAGATAATTGGGCTCAAATCTCCTTGTCCACATATTAATACAAACCTTCTAGAAAGCTACTAATGATATTTATTAAGAGAGTCCTTATTTTTATAAAACAGGACAGGATATACCTGCTGGTCAGTCTAGGATGGTTATGATAAACACACCTGGAATCTATGATTTATGGAGCACAGTTCCCTGGAAAATGTCAAACAAACTATATAACTATATGGGGTAAAACTAAGACATTTTAAGACCCAAGTTGTTCTCTATACCTTAGTGATGATGATATGCATTTATTAGTGGCCTTTTATGTCATGTCCTTGCTGGAGTGCAACCTAATGTGGCAAATAAGAACCTAGGAAGAAGCCAGGTGCAGTAATGCACACCTGTAAATCCAGAAGCTGGGGAGGCTGAGGCAGGAGGACTGTGAGTTCAAAGCCAGCCTCAGTAATGGTGAGGCACTGAACAACTTAGTGAGACCCTGTCTCTAAATAAAATACAAAATAGGGATGGGGATCTAGACCAGTGGTGCAGTGTCCCTAAATTCAATCTCCAGTACCCCCCCCCAAAAAAAATAGAAGAAGCTTTGATGGACCAGGGTGACCTGAGATTCACCTGTACTGCACAATTATGTGTATCCTTAAAATTGCCAGCAATGTTTGTTATTGGGTGCCGTGGTTTGAATGAGTTCCCAGAGTTCATGTGTTAAAAACCCAATCCCCAGTGCAATAGTGTGGGGAGGTGGCACCTAATAAGAAGGAGGTGATCAGTCCTCATGAATGGATTAATGTTGTTATCGTGCCAGTGAGTTAATTACTATGAGACTGGATTTGCTATAGGAGAAAGTTTGGCCCTCTTTGTTCTCTCTCGTCCTATCTCTGCCCTTCCACAGCAAGATGGTCTTCTCCAGGTGTCTCAGTTCCCAGCCTTCAGAACTGTGAGTCAATAAATTTCTATTCATTATAGAAACTTGTGTTGCTGTTACAGCAACACAAAATGGAGTAAGACACTGAATAAGGTCTCTGATTCCTGTGAGTCTGATTTGGCTCATAGGTGTTAGCTTATCTTGAATATTGAACTCTTCTAGATCATTTATATTTTCTTTATTTCTCTTAGTTTTTGAAAATATTGCTTTAAGATAGGTAACATTACCACCATTTGCAATGAACGTTCACTTAGGGGAACCCTGGACACACTAGGAATGATCTTGGAAGACTGATTGTATGTGTGCATATGTGTGTACTTAAATGTGTGTGCTTGCAAAAATATGCTTCTTGTGTTTGGCCCTTCTTGTGTTTCTAAGAGATGCCATCTTAGGGTCCAGCAGGCACAGCTGGCACAAATACCAACCAGTGGCCCCAGTCTCATAGGAAAGGGAAGGGTAAGGGGATGCCCAGGAATTTTTTTTTTTTTTTTTTTTTTTTTTTTTTGGTATGGGGGATTGAACTCAGGACGCTTAACCATATTCCCACCCCTTTTTGATTTTTACTTTGAGACAGGGTCTTTCTAAGTCAGTTAGGGTTACTGGAGTTAGCCTGGCACTTGCCTTGGCCTTCTGAGTCACCACCAACCCCCAGCATTTTAAATCCTGTCCCCTAGAGGGTGCTTAGGGATGCTGCAAGAAAGAAGTCCTTTTTTTTTTGCCTTTGGTTCCTTCCTGTGCTGTTACAGCAAACATGTTTTTCGTTTTTCATCTGGGAAGCTAAAAAACATTTGTTAAAGTCCTTTTTCAAAAAATTTTAAAAAATGCCTCAAAAAAAAAGATAGGTAACATTTATGAAGTCCTTAAGGTCTGATATATAGCAAAGCACTCAGTAGTTATTAGCTTATCCTTCTTCTTATTCTTCAGAAGTGTAAACTTGTCTGTTATGTGGAAGAGAGGACAGGAAAAAAAGAGGCCACCACGTGGTGATAACATTTGAAATAGAATTAAAAGATTCCATAAAACATAAACACTCAAAGAAAGAGCTGTTGAATATTTATAGGGCCTTCCCTTTCCTTTTGGAGGTTGTTCTATCACGAGCTCTTCTCTGCTTGTTCCTCGAAAAATTCCAAAAAGAAGTCAGAAGACACTTATGATGGTCATGAAGGTCATGAGCTCACCCAGATAAGATTTTGTGTGGTTCCATTCCTCAGTTAATTCCCCTCAACTGTGAAACACAACTTACAGGCTCAGACACCTAATTTGTTATTGTCCCAAGAGAGAATTCATCTTTTAGGGACAGACTTACATGAATCAAGCTCAGACACGGAAGTATACAAACTCAAGCATCTGTGTATTTCATAACATAAGAAATTGAGCTGTTAGGAAGGTAGGACATGGTTCTATATGTAATTAAAAGCACTTTTGATTTCAGATAGAGGATGACTATCTACAAATGCATATATATACACATTATTTTATATAATTGATTATATATAATTTATATCATTTACACACACACACTCTCTCTCTCTGTCACAGAGACAGAAAGGCAGCAAGAGGGATTGGGAAGACCGTGTGGAAGCAGGGAACTAGTTAGTAGGCCATCACAGTGGTCCAGACAGAAGATGATGGGGATTGGCGTAAGAGTCACAGTGAAGACAGAATAGTTAAAGAAATATTTTGAGGGTACGGCTGATGGGACTGTGATGGGCCTCTTTATTCAGATATAGAAGAAAAGAAAGGATCAGGTTTGCTTCCTGAGTTTGGGTAATCTGAATCATGGTTTGAATGGTTTAGGTGTCTGGATGAGGACTTGTGGAATTTCTCTTTGCTCCAGATGCCAAGTGTAGTGTTGCGATTTGTATCTGGAATGTCCCCCAAAGGTTCACGTGTTTTGAAGGCCTGGCCTCCAATGCAGCAATGTTCACAGGCAGGGATTTTAAGAAGTGATTGGATTATGAGAGCTCTGACTTCATCAATGAATTAATCCACTAATGGATACATAGCTGATTAATAGGAGGTGATGGAAACTGTAGAAGGTGGGACCTCACTGAAGGGAGTGGGTTCTTGGTTGCATGTCCTTGGTGACTATATCTTGCCCTGGCCTCTATCTCTGCTTCTTGGCTGCCATGAGCTGAGTAGCTTCCCTTTGCCATGCTCTGCCACCATAATGTTTCTCCTTGCTTCAGGCCCAAAGCAATTAAACAAGTCCTGAAACTCTGAACTTTGCTGTAGTTCCTCCTCAAACCGTAGCTCTTATGAGTTGTTCCCAGGATAGTTGGAGAAAACAAAAGCCAGTCACCTTGCATGTAGAGGACATGCTGAGAGATTAGAAAAAGCAGTGGAAATCCAGATGAGTTCAGTGCAACCCAGGAAATCCTTGTAAAACATTATTACTTCCGCATCCAAAAAGTCAAGCTCCATCTCATTCATTATCTCAGTTATCTCATCCACCAGTGTCACCCACAGACAGGATTATTTTCTCTCCAATGTTGGTACTAACCAGATTTTAGCTCTTGTTTGTACACTGGTCCCCTCCCAGCAGCTGCTCCTCCCCTTTCCTCAATCTCAGTAAGAACAAAATACTTTATATCTGTACAACATTTTATGAGTTAAAATGTGCTTTTGTCTATTTGACAAGAGCTCATTTCAACTTTAAACAAACCTGGGAAAGCAAACAATGTGGAGACTGATATACTATCTGATCATGTGGGTGACTTGCCTGAGGTCACAGTCTATATGTCCAGTGTTTGTACTGTGTCACATTATCCTTCTGCCCAAAGCTTTTTATAGCACTTGTTCTCAGCAACCCCCTGTATCTCTATGAATATGTGCATATCTGCTCTGATACAGAAAATGCCTATAATCTGAATATAGGCAGCTCTCACTTGGATTTGTTATAATGTATTCCTGGAAACTATCTGATTAAGAGGATCCAAGTTTGCTATAGGAAAATGTAATTTCTGAGAATTATGTTGCTCACCATGACCAGTGTCAATTGAATCATAGATTAGAATCAATGTGTGTTGGAAAAGCAATGGTGTATCAACTAGAAACTCATAAAGTTATTTGATTTACTGCTTAAGATGATAGATAATGGAATTTTAGAGCAAGAAGGAAACATTGAGGTCATGTAGTACAGCTCATTTCCTTTGCATTTCAGGTCCCTGAGACCCATGGAGATTAAGTGAATCCTGCAAGGTCATATTTATCTCTAAGTCAGCAAAGGAACTGAGACCAGAAGAAAGCCTCTGGTTCTCTGCCTGGTTCTCTACCATTCCACTTGCCTACTTATAAAAATCCTACTTTAGGGCTGGGAATGTAGTTCAGTGATAGAGCATTTGTTTTGCATGCATGAGACTCTGGCTTTGATCCCTATATATACATATTTTTTTCCACTCATATGATCAGCTAACATATCTGTTTCATTACTGTCTATTTTTCTAGCATTGTTTAAAGATGAAATGAGATCTTGTCAAATAGGCAAAATCACATTTTAACTTATAAAATATTGCACAAATATAAAGTACTTTTCTCTTATTGAGATTGAGGAAAGGGGAGGAGCAGCTATATGGGAGAGGACCAGTCTATTAGACAGGTCTAATATATAATATATATACATTTATAATTCAGTGCACACTGATTATTTGAATGACCTAAAAAGACTTTTCTTCCTTTAGTTTCAACTCCTAGTTCTTCAAAACTTGAGAAGTACAGAGATTTAAGTGAAAAAATTGATGAGTTTTCACAAATGTATACTATACCTATATAACCACCACCTTAATCAAGATACACAACATTTCTGTTACCCCAGATAGTACCCCTATGACTCCTTTCCAGTGATTTCTTTCTTCCACCTAACCAGAGGCAACGACTGACCTGCTTTCTATCACTAAAGATTTGTTTTCCATTGCAGAACTTCATTGAAATGGAATCATGCAATATGGAAGCTATTGAGTTTGGCTTTATTTCACTCAAAATAATAACTGTGAGATTCGTCCATGTTGTTGCATCTTTCAGTAGTTTTTCTCTTTTTCTGTTTTGTAAATTCTTTTCTTTTTGTTGCTGTTGAAGGGAATATATCACATTTACTCTTTGATAGACATTTGGATTATTTCTAGTCTTGGTTGTTATAAATAAAGCTGGTAGGAATGTTTTTGTATAGATATTTTTGTAGAAATATATTCTATTTCTTTTGATTAAATATTGAGTGGAATATCTGGGCAGATGGTAAGTGTGCATTTAATTTTACAAGAAACTGCTCCATAGTTTTTCAAAGCAGTAGTAATTCTACATTCTGCCAACTATCTATGAAAGTTCTAGCTTCTCCACATCCTCACCAACACCTGCATACTGTCTTTTTAATTTAACCTTTCTAGTGGGTATAGAATGCTATTTTATTGTGGTTTTAATTTATATACCCCTGGTGATTAACAAAATTGTGTATCTTTTCATGACCTATGTTTTATTATGTGCATGCAAGAGAATTCATAAATTCAACCAAATGAATAAACAAGCCCCAATATAATAATTTTGTTAGCCCCATAGATGAAAGTAATCCTGCAGGGAAATGTAGATTTTCTGGTTCTCTTTTCATGACTCTCCAGGCAATGTTCAACTGATGCTTTCTTTTCTTTTGACAAATTACTTGTGATAAGGAGAGAAACCCAGAAGTATGCCTTTAGTGATTCTTTCTAAAGTTGTTGTGGCAATTAGATATTTGATTATTTCAATAAGGACATTAGTTATAAAAAATTTAAAAGAGAGAGAAATGGAGTACAGGGAAAAGTATGGCCTTTGAAGTCACAGAGAATTAGATCTGAATCCTGGCTTACAAAAAACTTTAAAGTTTCAGTTTGTTATCTGTAAAGTGGAGACAGGGGTACCCACTGTCTTAATTCCTTAGTGATGCTCTAACAAATTACCCAAACATGGTGCCTTAAAACAAACAAATTTATTATTTTAGAGTTCTGGGTCATACTGGGCTATATTCAAGAGGGTGGGAGGGCACATGTTTTCTTGTCTTCCCCAATTTGTGGAGGTTGCACACATTCCTTGGCTAGTGGCCTCCTTCCCTCTTCAAAGGCAGCAATAGCAGGCCATTTTCTTCTCTGCGTCTACTGTCGAAGTTCTTTCTCTGACTGTCCCACCTCCAACCACACTCCACAGTCCTGGAGGGCACCATTCACATCTAGTGCCATGCAAGTGCATATATATTACAACCACGTTTCAACAGATGGCAGTTGAGGACCATAAGGAAGGGCACTTTTTTCCAATTCGCTAAAAGGTACCCTGAGGACTAGCAGCAGCTTGCCAGTCAAGGAGAGGACCTTGGAAGCTTATCATCCCTCTCTGCACACAATAGGCAGATTTCACCCTGCATATCCTGTGCTCCATTCTCTTGACATCATCCCAAGCCCAAAGGATTCAGAAGGTCCTCACCAATGAGCACATAGAGGCCCAATCTGTACTCTCAACCAGGATACAAGACAGAAGTGCACCTAATGTGCCTCCCTCAAGTCACTGTCCCTCCTCTTCTTCCCTTGTACCTTTCCTGGAAAAGATTTCTCTTTTGCTGGGATGCATGAGGCATGAATCCCTCTAGTCTCCCTTTCTGCATGGTTCTTGGTCACTGGAAGCCCTACAGATGTATCTGGGTCAGGGGTCAGTTTCATTTCCAGGGTAGCAGAAATCTCCTTTTCTGGCTCCATAAAGCACTGCAAACAAGGGGGTGCCTGCCAGAGTGTCAGGCAAAATTCTTACAGAATGGGTCACAAGGAGCAGAAATATTGTGCAGGGCAGCCCAGAGCCTTCTGGCAGTTTAACTTCTGGCAGGGGCTGCATTGTGTGTGCAGCAGGAAGCCACAGACCTCAAGGCTCAGCCTACCAGGTGTAGGGCAAGAGTGTCACCGAGGGAAAAACCACGTTGACAGTCATCCATCATATCAATCAGTGGCTTTGTGATCCGTGGAACAGGTGACAGCAGAGGGATGATTTCTGAAAGAACTGTCGGTGGGGAATGAGCTGGCTAGTGACTGTCAAGAAAATTAACGATGAAGTTTCCAACAGGTGAATGAGTGGCAACCCAGCAAACATCAGCAGAGATTCCAGACCCACTTCCTCCTTTCTCCCCAGACTACTAGGCGGTGAAGGTGTGTGCATGCATGTGAGCTCACACACCCGGCTCAGTCACAGTGGTGACTCTGTGAGTTTCTTTGGTCTCCGTATGTTGTAGACATCATCGTCAGAGGGCAGTTTTAGGAAGATGTTTCTGTTCTCCATTCATTCATTTCTAGCTTTTTCTCTGAAATGAAGACAAGTCTCAAGTTCTGGTTTGCCTTCCAGCCATTGTTCTCTGGGAAGACTAACAGCTCTAAAAGTGACAGTGGAAAAAATAGAGATGTAAAAATAATGTAATAGGATAATATTATCTGACTTTGTGTACTTTAAAATCTCTCCCACACATTATCCCATCTGAAGCTATTGATATTAGAGTACCATGAAGAAAAACAAATGATAGCAAAGTACTTTGTAAATAATTAAGTACCCATCATTCATCCTGGTTCTAAAGGAAATAGCCTTAGGTGGTTTTAAGAACTTGCACCATAAATAAACCACCATAAAATGTGTTAACATTCCCTTTCCCCTTAAATTGTTGTTCTGTCAGTTCATAACCCACTTCAATCTAATGTATGAAATATGATATGTCAAGAGCTTTGTAATGTTGTGAACAACCAATTAAAAAAAAAGTTACTGTGCTAAACTGAAAGGAGCAAAGATTTTAAAGCAAGTGGATAGAAACAGCTTATAACAGGTTCCAAAGGCAAGGACAAAGTGCAATATTAACATTTAATTGCACCAACTCCTTCACAAAGTCATTTTGTGCTATTTTTTTTTCCTTGACCTTTTAGCAGCTTCAAGCTTCTCCTGGGAAGACCCCCAACACCACCAGCCACCACCATAAAGCTCATATCGTCTCCCCTCCTGGTAGGAAACTGTACCCAAGAGATTTTTTCCTCTTATCCTATTAATGTCTGTATTAATTAGCACATAATCTAAAAGGTCAAAAACCACTTACATTTTGATTTGCTCATTTTCCAAAAGAATAAGCCAGGTTCAGTAGTTGATTTTTGTTGTTTGCCTTCTGGCTATGAGTCAATCTTACCTTACCTTGCAGTTATATATTTGTAAGTTTGTGATTGACTTTTTCTTCTTAATTAAATAAAGGCAGAGTGCACTTTTAGTCTCTCTGGTTTTTTTAGCTTATTTAATACTGCCTAAAACCAACTGATGGTATATAAAAAGGGGCAAGTCCTCTCTCCTCCAAAGAATGGCACCTCCTTTGATGGAGTGATGCCTTCTCAGGTTACCACAGGTGATGTGACAGTGGATGGAAAGAGGATACCTGACCCACCATTTTTCACTATGGCTCCATGATGGTCCTGCAGGGATGATGAATAGTCTCTTGCAAGGATCAATTTTCCCCTGGAAGGAAGCTTTGAAAATGACTGGAGTGATGGTTCAGAGCAATTACTAATGAACTTGGAAATTATTAGAACATTGTTGTGAATTTCTTTTCTTTACTTTTCTTTCTTTCTTTCTTTTTTTTTTTTTTTTTTTTTTTTTTTTTTTTTTTTTTGTGGTACTGGGGATTGAACCCAGGGCTGTGTCCTGTTGTGAATTTCTAAGAAAGCAACTTTGAATTGTTTTTGATGGATTATCAACAAGAACTAAATACTTAAGTATGATAAATTTAATTGATTTTTTTGTGAATACTTTTTAAGATGGTGTCCTAACAATGGGTATTGGTTTGTTGTTGGAATGTCAAGTCTGTGAGAAGACTGAGGTGTTGAAAACTGTGTTAGTCAGTATATTCCATTGCTGTGACAAAATGCCTGAGAAAAAATCATCTTAAAAGATTTATTTGAGCTCATGGTCCCAGAGGTTTCAGTCCATGGTTGTTTGGCCCTTTTGTTTTGGAGCCTGTGATAAGGTAGTATATCATGGTGGGAGCATGTGACAGAGAAACTATTAGCTTCATAGTTACCAGGAAGTGAAAGAGAGAACGGAACTGGGCTCCCAATATCCCTTTCAAGAGCATTCCCCAAATGACCTAACTTCTCTCCACCGGGCCCCACTTCCTATAGCTTCTATCACTTCCCAGTAACACCACAGGCTGGCAACTAAGCCTTTAGCATATGGGCCTTTGAGGGACATTGAAGATCCAAACAGAATCAGATCCATAACAGAAGCAGTTGGTGATGCTAATGGGAAAAATGTAAAGGTGATTGGCTGGCTGTAGAGGCCTGGGAACACTATACCATGACCAGGCAATGCTCAGTTTAGTACCCCAGAATACTGAGAGCAGATGAGAATGTGGTGACACCTAACATTCCAGTCCCCTTGCTGTCTCCCACAATAGCCAATGATCTTAACACTACCCTTCCACACAGTCACTCACTATCTACCCATAGTTATCTATATCCCTGCTGTTGGCCTAGGTGCTGGGGATATAATACTCACTAAAGTCTTGTCCTCAGGAAATGTATTTGTAACAAAAGAAAAACAATAAGGTAATGTCAGGTGGCAATGGCTGCCATAAAGGTAAATAAGCAGGGGAGGGGAGAGGGATGCAGCTTAGATACCATGACTGAGGAAAACCTCCCTGTGAGGCTGCCCATGAGCCAGGTCCTGAAGAAGAGAGGATTCTGAACAGAAGGAATCACTAGTGAAAGGCCCCACAGTGGACAGTTAGGATGCCATTGTGGCTGGAGTGGGGTGAATGGGTTAGGGGGTCATAGAAGGTAAAAGAGATCACCTGGGGCTCTCTTAGGTAGATCAGGTAGGTCTGGGCAGGCCATTTGTATGACAATGGAAATGGAAACCATTGGGGTGTTTTGAGCAGGGAATGATTAATCTGCTTTACTTTGTTAAAAGTCCACTCTGTTTGCCATGTGAAGAGCAGAGGGTAAAGGGCACACAAGGGTCAGAGCAGGGTGCCCAGTCCCAGTGATGAGACTGTGCTGGCTTGCTGTGGCTTGGATGTGCATCCCACAGGGTTCATGCATTGGAAGTTTGGTCTCCAGGGTGGAAGTATTGGAAGAGGATATGGGACCTTTAAAGGGTGGGGCTAGAGGTAGGTCAATTAGCAGTGTGCCCTTGACCTTGTTGGTTTTCCAGAGAGGGTTGTTATAAAAGCCCAACCCAAGCCTCACACCAGCCAGCTTTCTCTGGCCTCCTATTTTGTCAGGGGGATCTCTCACTTCTACATGTGAACTGCTATTGTAATCTGCCAGGAGGTGATGCAGCCAAGGGGGTCCCCTTCAGGGCTTGCACCATGCTGTTTGGCCTTGCAGCCTCCGAAATGCTGAGCTAAATCAATCTCTTCATAAGTAGCTGGCCTCAGATATGTCACTGTAGCAATGAAACCAGACTAATTCAAGGTGTCATTGTGGAGATGGTAAAAAAATGTTCTGTTCAAGATGCACTTTGAAGCTGGGACCCATAGATGTTGCCATTGGATTTGTTGATGGACTCCGAGAGGAGTCTGGAAATGACAGTATCTGGCCTTAGCAACTGGGTGAATAGATGCACCAGTTTGAAATGGATGAGATTTGATAAGAAACAGGGTTTGGGGGGGGTACTTAAAATGAGGCTGCTGATATGTAAAATTTGAGACCTATTAGAGGAGCAAATGGAAATGCCAAACAGCTAACTGGATATGGAGGCTGGAGTGGAGGAAGAAGTTAAGGTTGATCTACTAATTTGGAAGTCAGTGTGTGTAAATGGTATGAAAGTTACACAAGCACATGAGGTCATCTGGGAGTGGGCATGACTTGGGATGATATCCAAGGCTCAGCCCTGGAGTACCTCACAGTGAGATGCCATGATGAAGAGTAACATTCTGCTAAGACAAAAAGGAGAGGCCAGGGAGGTTGTGGTGAATCAGGAGATGAGAGGGTTTCATCAGGTAAGAAGGTGCAATCAGCCATAGCAACTCCACTCAAGGTGGATGAGGACTGTGATCAGCTAGATATTGGATCTGGCAACGTGTGTTTTCCTGGGGATAGATGGGCATAAAAGTCTAACTGGGGAGAAAAGGAAGTGGAGACAGAGAGTTTAGTCAACTCAAACTTTTCTGTGAATGAAAACAAAGAAACCAGGCAGAAATTGGTCAATGGGAGATTGCAGCCCTGTTTGCTGTTGGGAATGATGAAGTAGAACAGAAAGAGGTGGTGGTGCGATGGAGTCAGAGCAAATCCCAGAACAAACATTCCAGTGAGCCAAAGCTCTCGGAGTCCAGGATGAATGCTCCCTGTTCTTCCCCATGTGCTCCACTAACACCTGGATTAACTGTTGGTAAAGGTACAAGAGTTAGAAGAAGCCTCTCTAAATTGCGGCAACACTAGGCAAAAATATGTATCTGAATGTCCGGATGTCTCTTATAAATTATTACCTTATAATATCATGACATTTAGGAAGAGGATTTTAGATTTATGTATGTTCTTTGATCTGTCCTTTTAAGAATATCTAAAGCAGGAAAAGGGCTGAATGGGACCAGGGCAGGGAGGATAATTCAGCTTTCAATAGCGACATCTAGTGACAGAGAATAGCACTAGCTGAAAAAATTATGTTTCAGACTGACCCAATTTTCCATATATATTTTTTTTCCCTGTCCTGCGGTGATATTGTCCAGTACTGAGCCCCTTACAATGAATGAACTTCCCTAAAGTCTCTCGGAGTCATCTGAGTATGGAGATCCCCAGAAAGAAAAACCCCCAAAAGCCATTTCCCTGGTGGAAAGAATGGTAGGAGGGGGGTGGGGGTAGGGTGCAGGGGACAGAGTCACAATTTAATTTAAATTATAAGGACAAATTATTCACTTTCAGAAATTAATTGTTCTTCTGATAATTTTGATGGTTAGGTTCTCCCTTAATCTGAATTTTATGAGGAGAAACTTGTGCTGTTACATGCAATTCTTGCTATGTAAACTCAGACAAGGGTCAGAATAAACTCTGGCCAATAGAGTCTCACCTTATAGCTTTGAACAATAGGAAAAGGGCAGCAGCAGATATTCAGTTCCAATTAATTTTTGTTGCCTCTTTATTTTCAGCTTCTCTCAAGACCCACAAAGGAGTGCCACAGTCACTATGAAAGATACCTTTAAATTTCATCTTCTTTTCTGCCAATAACTTGAAGCTACAGGTCCTTAAGAATCTACAATTTCCACAGATAAAATAACTCATAGGATCCCATTAGTGTCAGGGCACAATATTCTCAGTCTTTATTTTAAAAATAAAAGAAGAATAAACTATGCAAACAGATGAAAATAACCAAAATAATAAAGGGGAAAGTTCACACAGCTGAAAAAAAAATGTGTCTGCCCTGAAGTATTAAACAAAATATCATAAAAGGTCATCATGCATATGGGAATATTGCCAGGATTAGGAGACAAATAAAATTTATGGACTGGACTTGCAAGTCAACTTCTCAGCTGGATTTTGAGACAAATAAAAACAAGAAGCAAACTGCCAGAGCTTGGATTTTCAACTTCTTTGTGAAAGTAGAATTCTTCCCCTTCTAATCCAATCTGGTATGTATTTTCATATTAGCTTCTTTATTGCTTGGTTTAATGTATAGGAGGAAATGTGTGTTTCATTGGAAACTGCACGGTCTAAACTGTGTAGAATCCTCCTCTGGGTATCTGATTCCATGACTAGAAAGCCATTTTGTAACTCGGAAAACCATAGGTTACTAAGAGCAAATACATTTGTCTACAGATTCTGTCCCATCTTGTCCAGGCTAATTGACTTCCTTCTTCCACAAAGAGGGGGCTGCTTTGCTTCTATTTACACTTTCATTGCAATATTCCTGATCTATAATTATGTTGTCTTTTCAACTTCTCCCTTAAATAGATTGTAGGACCCTTAGCAGTTTCCTTCTTAATTACACTGTTAATACATTTTCATTTTCACATCTGTATGTATGTCATGATTCTATCCTATTTGAAAATCACCTTTCAAAATGGTCATTTTTGAAAAATTATTTTGAAAATTAACATTGTTTTGGTTTTTAAAAAATTTCTTCCTCCTTTGGTTTTACATTGCCTTTAATATATTTACCAAGCTTTTAAGTTGACTTAAGTTTTCTGAAATAAGTTGGGGCATAAATGAACCAAGCACTTTAACGATATACTTCACTTGGTTACAGAACACAGTTACCCCTCTGCCTACTGTCATTGCCAGAAAACACAGTCTTGATTTAAACACACTTTTGAAAAGGAAAATCAGTAGAAAATTCCTTGTAATCCCCATGCTACCTGGGACTATAGGTATGCAGGGGTAAAAAAAACCAAAGTGATTTATTTACTATAGGTGACTTGTGCTACACACTGGCTTCTACAGCCTTTGCTCTAGGAAGCTGGGGGAAGGAGGGAGGGACTAGTTTGAAATTGGCCCATTTTTAATCATCTGTATAATTTAAGACAGAAAAAGTCTGAGTGGTTTTATAAAAAAAATGTAAAGAGGTTGCTTTATTTTTCAGTCTTAAAGAATGCTTTCTGGGAGCTGGGGTTGTGGCTCAGTGGTAGAGCGCTCGCCTAGCACGTGCGAGGCCCTGTGTTTGATCCTTAGCACCACATACAAATAAATAAATGATGTCCAACTACAACTAAAAAATAAATATTAAAAAAAGAGAGAATGCTTTCTTTCCGTTGCGGTGGTATTTAAATGGCCCACAGGCGGGAAACACAGGCTGCTCTTGGCTGAGATCAATCAGGCTGGGGAACCTGGCCACTGTGGCTCCTAACTCCTTGGGACAGCAGAGGGCAGGAAGTTGCCAGAACACTGGAAGCCACTCACAGCAGGTGAGCTGAGAAGCCCTCTCTTGGCAATCAGCATGGTTGATGAGTGCAAATTTTAGAGTCTAGCTTCCCTCCTTCTGCTCAGCTGCTAAGCCATGCCACATATTTTTGGTCTTCCTTACAAGAGTACCCTTCTTCATGATATCAATCCTTTCATTATTTAATTTCAACTCCTATAATAAACAGAACCAAGATGTAACACCTCAAATTAAAAAAAAAAATAACAATAATAAGCTTCTGAGGCCTGGATGATTCGGGTGGTTATTGCATGATGGTGGTGCTCTCTGCCATGGTGACTTGGGTTCTTCTATGTCTCCTGGCTCCACCAGAGGGTCCTGGTCAACAGCTCAACTCTCTAAGCCGTCTTTAGCACAGTGCCAGTTATCCCCGAGGGCAGACTTGGATCATGGCTCTTGCTCACTAACTATATTCTACAAAATACTGAGCAGGGATTTCAGATAATATGAAAGCTATACAATGATATTGAAAAATGTGCATGAAAGGGGATAAAATTGTGAGTTTTTTTCCCCAGAATGTTCTTTTCAAATCAGGAAAAATAAAAGCTAAAATTAGAAACAAAAGAAAGTGCATTTATAAGAACATGTCAAAATATATTTTTAGCTAAAGTTCTTGAAAAGTCTTCGTTTTTACTCAATAGGGTAAACAATTATATAGAAAAGAATCAATTTGAAAATCAGGAATTACTATTCATTTGCTCTATGTTTTATGTCGTAGTGGGTACTATAATGGATGCAGAAGCAAAAGACAGGGCCATTGACCTAAATTAGTTTCATAAGGAAACCTGTTAGCTTATGATTAATTGAGCTTGGAAAGCAAGTTCAATTAATAAGGGACAATTTCCACAGGGAGAAAAATTACCAAAACTTCAGAGACCCTATTTTACTTACCTACTTCATAACTTGCCTTTCCCTAAGAGATGCCCAGCTCTATTGCAGATTGTCTTGAGGACAGGGACCTTCTTAATCTATCTCTAAGGCTATGGTCCAATCATAATTATAATTGGTCCCTTACTTCTCCATAAGCCTGGTGAGATCCAACTGGAACAGAAATGTTTCACTAGATCTGATAGAAAATACAGTTTACTCATCAATGTCTTTGACTTAACAGCTGTCTGACATAACTGGCCTATCCCATATGGTAAAGTTTGTGAACCATCCACAAGACCTTCTTTTTTTTTTTTAAATGAATTTGTTCTTTATTTTATTTTTGGTACCAGGGATTGAACTCATGGGCACTGAACCACTAAGCCACATCCCCAGCCCTTTTTTAATATTTATTTAGGGATAGGTTCCCACTGAGTTGCTTAGGGCCTTGCTGAATTGTTGAGGCTGGCCCTGAACTCATGATCCTCCTGCCTCAGCCTTCTGAGCTGCTGGGATTATAAGCATGCACCACTGCATCTGGCTGTTCTTTTTTTAAAAAAACTTTACTTATTTATTTTTATGCAGTGCTGAGGATCGAATCCAGTGCCTCACGCATGCTAGGCAAGTGCTCTACCACTGAGCTACACCCACAGCCACAAGACTTTTTTCTTTTTCTTTTTTTATAATGCCAATTGCAAGTTTGAGGATCTCCAAGACCACCTCCAGATTCAATAATTCAATGAAACAGAATTCACTCACAGAACTCACTGAAGGAGGTTATACCTATTGTCATGGTTTATTACAGATTAAAATCAACAAAAGGAGAAGACACGTGGGGATAATCCCAAGAAAGTGTAAAACGTGGATCTTCCAGTTCTCAGTGGAGTCATAGATGGCTCTGACTTTCCTAGCAGTGACACAAGAGATGTCACCTGAATCTTCATGTCCAGAGTTTTTACTGGGACTCAATTACATAGACAGAGTCAATTCCCCAAGTGCCAACCTTTCACACCCCCTCCCCCACAAAGGTAGCACAGATACCATGTGATCCAAAACCCCATCACAAACTCCATCGTTAGGCCATCTGGTGTGGCCCAAGGTCCCCAAGTAAGCAAAGACCCACTTGTCAGGCAGGGCTTTCCAGTGGCCTGGAGCTCACCCTCTGGAATCCAGGACCAAGGGTCAGACCTCTCTTTGGGAAGATTGATTCTTTCCTACACAAAAAAACAGAAGCTCTCCTGCCTTTGACAGTCAGGAACTTCTGAGCTGATCATGGGAAGATGAACTCAGGCAGAGACACAAACCCTTTATATCTCCACTGAAGTTTGACTTCCAAGTAAGGATTCTTGCCTAATATTCCATCTTTTTTAGGGAACACTCGACTTACTGCACTAAGTTTCAGTGTTGGAAGAGTTTAACGGAAAAACTACGCCAGCATCCAACACAACTCTTCCCAAAGTCCACTGGAAGAACAAATGCACAACAGAGGGTGGAGGCGAAAACCCATTTTGTTCCAATATGGGATTGGGGTTGTAGTTCAGTGATAGAGCACTTGCCTGGCACATGTGAGGCACTGGGTTCAATACTCAGTACTACATGAAAATAAATAAAGGTATTGTGTCCATCTACACTATATATTTTTTTTAAAAAATAACAATAACTATGGGCCCACCGCACAGAGAAATCCTTCCACTGCTTCCATTTAGTCCACCTCATTCCTTAGGCTCCCATCCTTCTCTCTGAGGGACTTGCAAGTATTAAGACTGGTATAGAAAATTGCCACAGGTGACCCATGGTCTGAGCTGAAAGGTATCTTAGTTTGAATTTGCCCCCAGCATGGAACCTAACAGCTTGAAAAAAGATGGTTTAGTTTTGGAAGTGGTTGCAAAAGGGAGGAAGAGGAACTGGGAAGACTGAGTAACTGGGAATTTTGAAGCATGTTGATAAGAGGATCACCACTGGAGACTGAGGCTAGAGGATCCTGCTGGAGACCTGCCAAGAGCCATGCAGAATGTGTGTCAGAATTGTGTGCTGTAAAAGCAGAAGGGGCAGTATCCATACAGTGCTTCCTGTTCTCTTTGGGGAAGTGTTTGCTCCCTGCAATGTTAACTTCCTAGTGTATTTGGTCTGCACAGGTGTGTGGCTGAATGCTTCTCACAGTGGTATCAAAGAAGCTCAAAGCAGAAGGTGAGAAATATGAGTCTTGGCATGCTGGGTTCCTGTTGCATTGGCTGGAATAAAACGGTGAGCCAAGGGATGGAGTTGTAGCTCAGTGGTGGAGTGCTTGCTTGGCATGTGTGAGACACTGGGTTCCTTCCTCAGCACCACATAAAAATAAAAAAAATAAAATAAAGGTATTGTGTCCATCTATAAATAAAAAAAAATATCTTAAAAAATAGTGAACCAAGAAGGTGAAAGTAGGGGCACAAAGTTTAATGATATGGAGTGGGGGGAGGCAGAGGAGCAACAGCAAGTAGTGTGTTCTGGGTCTCTGTGAGAGTACCTCCTTCACCTTCCACCTTCAGGTTGAATATTTCTCATCCCTTGGCTGTTCTTCCTGAAGTACCCTATTTTCCCTTTTCTAATATCCTGAAAGTGAAACTCTGACACTGCAACATTCTCTCAAGAAGAGAATCTTTGCAAATTGGTGCAACCATTATGGAAAGCAATATGGAGATTTCTTAGAAAACTTAGAATGGAACCACCATTTGATCCAATTATCCCACTCCTTTGTCTACACCCAAATGAGCATATTACAGTGACACAATCATATCAATGTTTACAGTAGCTTAATTCAAAATAGTCAAGCTGTGGAACCAAACTTGGTGCCCTCAATGGATAAAGAAAATATGGTTATTTTCTAGGCAATCATTCTACCACTGAACTAAGAACACTGACCCCATGTTGGGACAAAATGTATTTTCTCCTCCACCTACTGGTATGCACTAGTTCTTCCAGTGGACTTTGGGAAGAGTTGTGTTGGATGCTGATGTAGTTTTTCTGTTAAACTCTTCTAACACCAAACCGTAGTACAGTAATTCCAGTGTTCCCTAAAAAAGGGAACTTTAGGCAAGAATCCTTAATTGGAAGTCAAACTTCAGTGGAGATAGAAGGATAAAAATACACAATGGAATATTACTCAGTTATAAAGAAGAATAAAATTATGGCATCTGCTGGTAAATGGATGGAACCGGAGAAGATCATGCTAAGTGAAATAAGCCAATTCCAAAAAAAAAAAAAAAAAAAAACCAAAAAACCAAAAACAAAAACAAAGGCCAAATGTTTTCTCTGATATGTAGATGCTAACCCACAGCAAAGGAGTTGTGGGAGGGGAAGAATAGAAGTCTATTGAATTAGACAAAGAGAAACATTGGGAAGGAAGTGGGAGGGGAATAGGAAGGATGTAGAATTAATTATACATAATTTTCCTAGCCTTGTATTTGAATATACGATCAGGGTAACTCCACATCATGCACAACTGCAAGAAAAGGATACTAATTAGAATGTTATACTCCATGTGTGTATAATATGCCAAAATATATTCTACTGTCACATGTAACTAAAAAGAACAAATAAAAATAAAACTTTAAGTATATTTAAAATATTTAAGGACTTAAAATTAAAGTTCAGAAATTAGGGAGAAAAAAAGAAGAGAATCTATGTCTAGTATGGAGGTGAGCAATTTCTTTGAATCTTTCTTCAGGTTGAATGACTGGGGAGCCATTGAGCAGTCCTACATTGAGAATGAGTGACCAGCTATGGGACTCCCTGAATAATTCATTTCATCTCCTCAAACCTTCATTTTCTTATTGCTGAAGTGAGTGGTCTGACTGTCTCATCTGTAGACAATCTCCTGGGCTTAGAATTATATTTGTTGGAGAGGAAGGAGGTGGTTAAAGAAGGGTAACGGTGTGCAGATGGAGTAAGCACAGATGGCCCAGAGTCAAGGGGTCCAGATGACCCCTTGTCACAGGAGACCAGGCACCAAGGCACAGGATTAGAATCTGGACTATGTGGTAGCCAGGGGGTTGGGGGGAGGGGGGATGAGATAGGAAGGGATTTTTTTAAAAACAAAATCAACTTGTCCTGGTGTCCAGGTGGTTACATGACATGGGAAGAATGGAAGATGTATCCATACTGGTTTTGAAGTTCTGAGTTTGGATAATTGAGAGACTGTTAGCAAATAGCCCCAGCAGACCCAGAGCCAGAAGATTCTGTCCCTCATGCTAGGTCAGGCACTGATTAGTTGGGTAGCTCTAGACAAATAAATGAAGGGAAAACAGAGAATATTCTTATTCATGAAATCTGGGAATCTGGGAGAAAAAAACAACTGGATAGACAGGGAGACCCTGGACCTACAGGAAGAAGTAGCTCAGACAGGCTGAGTGTGAAATAGCAGAGGAGATAGAGCTTAGGACTGGGTGAGAGGAAATAATCAGTTAATAGATTTAGAGGATATTCATTGTCACAGAATGGGTAAGTTATTTTTTTGGTTTATTTTGGCTCTTGGTTCTGGTTCAAGGTCGAGGGACCACATCTGCAGATCTGGCTCTTGCTGGCAGAGTGCCGAAGCAGCACAGGGCATCTTGTGGTGATGGGGAGTGGGTATATATTCCTGACTCTCTCCCTCTTCTTATAAAGCCACCAGAGTTCAATAACCGGAGCTCCACCCTAGTGACCTTATCAAATTCGAATCACCTCCAAAGGCCCTGGCTTTAAATAGCATAGTTGGATGGCTTCCACCCTCTTAATATCACACAGTGGGGATTAAATTTCAATATGAGTTTCAGAGAAGCAAACCATATTTAAACGAAAGCATTTCTTCATTCAGAACATTATAATCATTTGCTACGTGTGAAGCATCAGTTCGTCGGGAGAGTAAAGTTGGCAAAAGGGGAGGGTTTGGGAAGGACCCAGTAAGAGGCAGGAGAGGGAATTCTAAGGAGTGCCCAAGGCTAGGGATCAGGAGGAGAAAGAGTGGTCAGGAGAGAAAACCTTGGTGTGATCTGAGCAGCAGGAAACAAAAAGGAAGCTATGGGAGGCATTTAAAGGATGCCCTCAGTACAGAACCCAAAGACTCAACCAGGGAAGAAAAACATAATTTGAGGGAGCAGTTTTCGGAGGTGCCATTTTTAAGGCAGACTTGAACTCCCTCTGCTAAATCTTTCATGATATTTTTCTGTAAAATATGATGCTCTTTGAAAACAAAACATTTTATGAGAGGTTGTAATACGGTGTCATTTATGTCTAGTGGATTAAAGATTTTCAGGTCAAGAAAGATAAACCTCTGGTTATTTAAGAAAGAGCACTCTTCTTATAAAACGAAATTACCAGCAAAACAAGTATCTCAATTCAAAAGCTGCTAATAAAAGAAAAACTTACTTGTCAAGTGCCAAACATAATAGCATGTGATTTTTTTCCTTCTTTTCTAAATCATAATCTTTCCTTAAAGGCAAATGCTGCTGCAGCAAATAAAATTAACTAAGTGGAAACCTGAAACTGCCAAGTGACCATAAAACTCTCTTTTGTGATCTGTCAAGACTGGGGGAGCTTTCTCCTGGACAGCGCTCTCATTCTTGTTGTCATTGTCATTATTGTTTATGAAATAAACAATATCCTGAATTTTCAGGATATTCTGAAACAGAGACCGGCCAAAAGGATGCTATTCCTATCTGTTCTTCCCAACAAAAATGCAGGGCCCAGTGTCCCCCATGTTATCTTCACCACTTCTCCTGCCCTCTGCCTAAGGTAAGAATCCTCATTATCCAAATAGCCCAGAGCATCAGAAATGGAGCCTAGGGGGCTGGTGGTGAGGGTGTAGGTCTGTCCCCACTCTAGGCCACTGGCTCACTGTCACTATGAGCAGATGACTGTTGCAAGAAAGACAAAGTGTTTTGACACTTTTTATTGTTTTCCTCAGGGCAGAAAATGTGATCTAAAAGAGACGTGCAGTTGTAACTCTTAGAGGCAATGATGACAAGATTTTTTTTCTTTAGTAAAAATATTACAATACAAGCAGCACAATAGTTTTACAAGGAAATTTTTATAGGAAATCACAAGGATCACAAGTAGTATTCTATGTAATAATACTAGTTTGTGCTCTGGAAACATAATACTAGCAGTGATGCCCGTGAGAAAGACAGCTCATACCACAATCTAACATAATGTAATGTAACATAATAGAATATATACATTTTACATAGTACTTAATATTAATATAATTACTTAGTTATTGTATTAATTATTACATACAATTAATTATATTTGTATGTTATTTATATTAAACATATACTTTCTGATGTTTTTATTGATATTTTTATATTAATTTAATTACTATTATGTTGATTATTAATATAATAAGACCTATATTTAGTTAGATGATCAAAAGTTTCACTTAAGGAGGAGAAATACTAAAATAGATACACATCAAAATAAAATATGCCATATATGGTTGCGATATATAAATGTACATTTACTTTGCAGATTGTTTGATTCAGAGCCAAAGCATTCCCTGGGCTGCCATCTGCTGATTTGTGTACTTCCATCTTTCTTGCGTAAATCACGTCCATAAATAATCTTCTATGATTTCTAGTTTCCTTTCTTGAAGTAGAAGCCAGGACTTAAAGATACCATTAAAACAATCTGAATATAGAAATCTTATAAATTTTTCCTACCCACTCCAAACTTTACAGTCAATTTGACCATTCCCAATGTGATTTGGAATGATGTTGGTTTTAACATTGTAGAATGAGAATTCTATTCCAAAATAATTATAAATATGGAAAAGAGATGATTCACTAAGATGTTCTGTGCATCACCATTAATACTGATGAAAGAAAAATTCATGTATCTTTGTTTTGGGGTGGGGGGGCAGATACCGGGGATTGGACTCAGAGGCACTGAACCACTGAGCCACATCTCCAGCCCTATTTTCTTTTTATTTAGAGATAGGGTCTCACTGAATTGCTTAGGGCCTTGCTTTTGCTGAGACAGGCTTTGAACTCACGATCCTCCTGCCTCAGCCTCTCAAACTGCCTGGATTACAGGCGTGAGCCACCATGCGTGGCCAATTCATGTATCTTAAATAAAAGTAGTATCTGCTTACTCAAGGGAATATTATATAGTCATTTAGAATGTTTATGCCAGGTAGCAGTGGCGCATACCTGTAATCCCAATGGCTCAGGAGGCTGAGGCAGGAGGATCTCAAGTCCAAAGCCAACCTCAGCAACAGCAGGGTGCTAAACAACTTGGTGAGACCCTGTCTGTAAATAAAATACAAAATAGAGCTGGGAATGTGACTGAATGGTCAAACACCCCGAGTTCAATCCCCAGTACCAAAAAAAAAAAATGTTTATAGTTTTATATAATGTCATAGAAAGTGTGTATTGTAAAACAATAGAAAAATTTAAAATTACTCATGTAGTTATCAAATTATTTTATACTATTCACTAAAAAATAACAAAGATTCAATTAAGTATTTAATGGAGTGTTTGCTAGGCATTTAAGTGATTTCACCCTTCTACTTTGTTTTTCTTTGTGATAAAGATAAAATATTATTTTTAAAAGTAGCATCATATCTTTGTTTAGCACTTTTCATTTTTTAAATATCTTTCAAAAACTATGTATTCTGTTTAGAAATGCAACAATTCTATGTGAAAAAATAGGGCAGGGAATGCTAGTCCCAATACACAAAAGAAGAAACTAAGGCTCACTGATTTATCTAAGATTACTTAAGTTTCTCTGCGTGTAGCTGATGCCTGAGAACTAATTGTTTTTAAATGTCCATGAAACTTCATGTTAAGTGAAAATTATGTCCACAAATCATTATGATTATGTCTATATACATGAAATCATTTGGATTATCATCAAACATGAAATGGAAGAATCTTATAATTATAACTACTAATTTCAGTGTTAAGAATTTTATGAAAACAAAGACCAACTTTTTTTCCAGGTTGGGGATTGAACCCAACCAATGCTGGGCCAATGTTTGTTCTGCTAGTGAACTACACCCCAGCCCCAGAGAGCCATCTTTTGACAAATGATTCAACATATGTCTTATGTCACTTAATTTTCACAACTATTATGGTGAGTATAATTATTTCCCATTTAAAAAATGAGAAAGCAGAGGTTCAGGGAGCCTAAGCAATTGTCCAAAGGTTATATAGCTAATAAGTAATGGTTGGGATTTGATGCTAGGTCTTTTGACTCTGAGCTCGGGTTATTCTGTTCATAGCCCCTAACCTGTCCTCTCTTTTTCCAGATGTGGCCACTCACACATGTGGCCATTCATTATCCAGGTTTACTGCTCTCTCAGGGAGGATTTCCAATATTACTCTGGTAGATTCAGCCCTTACCATGGTTTTAGCACTGAGAAAACACTGACAGAGAAGAAGTGAACCAGCACTTTCTGCTGACTCATGGCTCAGGACCTGGGGACATGAACCAGTGGCTCCAAGAAACACTGCAGTTTTTCTTTTGCTACCAAATTTTTAGAGAGTCTATTCATTTTCTCTTTATTATTCAAGACATTCTCCACTGAGATATCACTTGCAGTCACACCAAGACTTAAAATTGTAAAAAATTGGGATTGGGGTTGTGGCTCAGTGGTAGAGCACTTGCCTCACACATGTGAGGCACTGGGTTTGATCCTCAGCACCACATAAAAGTAAATAAAAGATAGAGGTATTGTGTTCATCTACAACTAAAAATATAAAATAAAGCAAGTTAAATTTTAAAAATTATAAAAAATATTCCAATGATAAAAATTAACTTCTAATAGCAGCTATATAATTATATTTACTTTATACTTGTACTTAACTATAAGTAAGTATATAGTTAAGTATGAAGTTTAATTATACTTAAGTATAAATAAGTATAAAATTATAGTTAAGTATAAAATGTAAATGTTTAGTTATAAAACAATATTTGCTCATAACTTAAACAACCAGAAATGTTTATATACATATACTATATATATAAAACATATATATTAAAAATATACATATAATGTGTGTATATACACATATGTACACATACATATATACATACATACAAAAACATATTACTCATGGAAGCAGAGAATATCCTGGTGGTTACTGGGGGCTTAGGGGTAGAGGTAGGTTGGGGAGATGTTTGTCAAAGGATGAAAAAAATGTAGAGAAGGGACATGTTCCTTCACATTAAGGAGAAAAATTTTCATATTGTTTTAGTCAGCTTTTTCATTGCTGTGACCAAAGGACCTAATAAGAACAATTAGGAGAAAAGTTTATTTGGGGGCTCATGGTTTCAGAGATCTCAGTCCATAGACTGCCTGGCTCCATCCCTGTGGGCTTGAAGTGAGGCAGAACTTCAAGATGAAAGTTGAAAGCAATTGGAGGAACTTGTCACCAGGAAGCAGAGAGACCTCTGCTCACCAATGACAGACAAAATATAAACCCCAAAGTCATGCTCCCCAGAGACCCACCTCCTCCAGTCACACCCTACTTGTCTACACTAATCATCAAGTTAATCCCTATCATGGGATTAATGCACTGATTAGGTTAAGCCTTTTATAACCCAACCATTTCATCTCTAAACTTTCTTGCATTGTCTCATATCTGAGATTTTGGGGATGTCGCATATCTAAACCATTACATATAGGTTCCTTCTACTAACATCCCATTAGCTGGAACTTGGCCACACAATGTCACCTAGCTACAAGGAAGGCTTGCAAATTCAGTCTTTAACTGGGCATCTATGAGCCCAGCAAAAAATAAATCCTATTTTTATGTAAAAAAGAGGAGAACCGATGTTGAGGAATAACTAGTAATCATCTGCCACATGGATATAGATTCAACTCAACTATTTCCATTGCTACAGAATAGTGCATAGAATGAAATATTCCTCCTAATGATCATTTAGCTTGTTTCTGATTCTACTTTGTCCCTGCAAACGATGCTGCAATATCTATTTATCTATGTGTATCCTATTATATACCCTATGTGCAAGGAATTTTACCTTTTAGGAATAGAGTCTCCAATATGGATTTAATGGGGTTGAAGTATAAATGTATTTTAAAATTTTATGGAGGGCTCTGCTTCTAGTGTGTCCCACTAAATAAGCCCAATATGACTTCAGCCAAAACATAAAAAGCAATTACACAAATAGTCTAAAATGTAAACAACAGTAGCAGAGAGGTTGTCTTCACAAGAGAGTCAAGACTAAAGAAACAACCTTCAAGGCAATGTTTTCCAATTTTTTTCCCCATTTTTCTTGCACAGCTTTGACCAGAGAGCAGGAGACAGCCATGTAATTGTAAGGCAGAGCAGCAGCATTGATGGCTAAAATTCCTATAGAAAACTCATCTTTCTAAATCAAAGTTAAAGGGATTATGGGATATGGAAAGTGTGAATTAATTGAAGAGGAGAGAAATGGAGATAGGGACTTTCCAAATCTGTTCAACAACTTGCACAAGTCTCTGTCTCTCCTTGAGCAACATAGGTTTTGAGAAATGGATTGATATTAAAACCATAGCCTATATATATTTATAGTTGAAACCTACCCAGTTGGATCATCTGCAAAGACAAAGAGAAAAAGTCAATCCTCTCCTGAGAATTATAACAGGACCTCAAATTTACCCATTCAACATTTGCACTATCTAGGATACAAAATTATTTGACAAACACAGAGTCAAGTAAATGTGACCAATTCTTAAGGGAAATGACAATAGAAGCCAACACCAAGATTACCAAAAGTGGCTTTAAAGCAGCTACTGTGACTATGCTCCATCAGCATCCACATGTGGTAATACTCTTGAAGTAAACAGAAAGATAGAAATTCTTAACAGAAAAATAGAAGCTATATAAAGGAATCAGTTAGTTTAGAACTGAAAAATATAATTGTTGAAATAAAAAATTCACTGGATATAAGTGCTGAGAGCCATAGCCAAGTAAGAATGACGAATGGCATTTTCGGTTGAAAGGTGACCCTGCTCAGGGATTAGGGTGGCTCCAGGTTTAGGGTGGATCCTGCTGGATTAGGGTGGCTCCAGGTTTAGGGTGTATCCTGCTGGTAATAGGGCGCATCCTGCTGCCTCAGGCGCCCGCTCCTTGAGTTCTCACGGGGTTCTGAGAGTATTGGTACGGAGAGCCCGGGGGAGGGAGTGTATTTTTCCGCAGAACGTGCGTGCGTGTAGAGTGCCGGTGAGAGTTCGGGAATAAAGAGTTGCTGTTTGAATCTACAAGGCTTTTGTGGTGGCTCGGTTATTTTGTGCCCAGACAGACTGCGGCATATAGGATTCACCGGATGTAGGAAACAATCAGTGAACTTGAAGATAGATCAAAAGTAATTATCTAATCTAAAAAAGCAGAAATAAAAAATGGATGGAACTGGAGAATATCATGTTAAGACAAATAAGCTAATCCCAAAGAAGCAAAGGCCAAATATTTTCTCTGATATGCAGATGCTAATTCCCAGGGGTTGGTGTGGGGGTGGGTGTGAGCCAGGGAAGAATAGAGGTACTTAGGATTAGACAGAGGGGAGTAAAGAGAGAGGAGGGGGTGCATATATGATTACTCAACCTGTGTGATTCTACATCTTGTACAACCAGAAAAATGAAATACTCCATTTATGGGTCAAAATGTATTCTGTCATATATAACTAATTGCAGGGGATATATATATATATATATATATATATATATATATATATATATATCTCACTGATTTAATAAACATAGAAAAAAAGAGCAGAAAGTTAAAAAGTTTGAAAAAATAAACAGCCAGTCCTGGTGGCTCATACCTGAAGTTCCAGGTACTGTGGAGGCTGAAACAGGAAGATCTGAAGTTTGAGACAGCCTCAGCAATTAGAAAGACCCTGTCTCAAAATATAAAAATTAAAAAGACTGGGAATGTATCTCAGTGGTAAAGCACCCTGGATTCAACCCACAGTACCCCCTCCTCCCCTGACACACACAATGAAGGAAAAAGATTCCAGATCCTGTGGAAATTGTAATGATTAAGTTTAATGTGTCAATTTGACTGGTCAAAGGGATGCCCTGATAGCTGCTTAAACTTTATTTTGGATGTATCTGCAAAGATATGTTTCTGAACAAGATTAGCATTATTTAAGCCACTGAAGGACTGAATAGAACAAAAACACAGAGGAAGGACAAATTTCCTTCCTATTTGACTGGGGAATATCTATAATCTGTTCTCCAACATTGCTTCTTGTTCTTAAGCCTGAAGACTTGAAGTAGGATTCACCACAGTGGCTCCCAGTGGTTTTCAGGCTCTTGAACTTGGACTTGATTATTCCTGATTGACCATCTTGCAGATGGCAGATAGTATACTTCCTGTACTTCACATACTGCTAAGAGATAACAAGCATGTAATAAGATAATAAAATTATAGAACAAAGTCTGACTATATCAGTAATTACATTAAATATGAATGGTCTGAATAAACCAATTAAAAGATAAATTTAATAAAAGATTAGATCAATTTTATGCTGAGAAGCCCATTCTAAATTTGAATACGTACACAAGCTGATGCCTTTATTGTTGTCAATGTAGATTTCAAATTTCCGATCCTGTTGCCATCTCTTACAAATATATGATATCGGGAAAGTTAATTAACATCCATATGCTTCAACTGCCTAACAACACAACGATAGTAATACAGATCCCTGTATGTCCTGGTTTGCCTGGGATAGTCCTGGGGGATTATGCTTATTTTCCCACTATAATTATAGTAGTGTCCTGGTTTGGATGATAATTGGCATACTCACTCCAGTAACAGAAACTATATGTTATATAGGGCTGTTGAAAGGCTTAAATTAGTTATTATACAGAGTGTTTGAGAATAGAGCCAGGCAGCCAGACTTAATCAATACTTGAGTGTCTGCTACAGTCCAAGCATGTTCCTACAAGTAGGATATGTGGTAAACAGGACAGACTCAGGCATAGAGGTTCATAGAGGTTCAGCACACAGGTTCTCATGCTAGACTGAGTGTGACCTGCTCTAGTGTCACCTTGAACAAGTAATTTTACTTTATCACTATAGTATGAGTTGTTATTAAGATTGAATGTGTTAATATTTGCAAAGCTCTTAGATGCTTACCCGGGTCTACACAAATGTTTGTTAAATAAAATAAATAGAATTTACATTCTAAGTGTTAGGAAGACTAAATGCATTAGTATACGGAACATCTATATGCACTAACACTGAAATTAAACTTAAAAAAAAAACTAAAGTTGTCAATTCTCGTGGTTTTTCCAAAATAAAGGAAGATTCATTGAAAAGCGAATTGATAACTCCTCCACTTCTAGAGACAGAAGACTGCCAGCAAATTTTGGAAGACATTTCTTTTCCTAGCCAAAAAAAAAAAGTGTACTGCAGTCCTACCATGTTCTCACAACAACCACAGGAAGTAGAATTATTGCTATTGTTCTTATAAGGAAACTGAGACTCAAAGACTCACCAAAGTCACAGAGTTCTGTGCGTTTTGATCCAGTCTTGGATCAAAAGGCGTTAAGTAGAACGTGGTATTTAAGTGTGTTTGCTGGAGGATAGCTAGTAAGCTTCCTTCCCCAGATCAGGAGAATAAGTAACAAATAATACAACATCAGAGCAAATGCGAATAATCTAGATGGTTCCATTATTAGATACAGAAAAGCTGTAATAGCGAATCCTTAATTCAAACACAGACAATTCCATTCCAGAGACTACATGTAGAAAACTGTAGTGAGAGGAAAAACAGGGAGCCTGATACTGAGGGATAAAGATAGAACAGTCAGCCCTTATCTTCCACAGGATGGGATAACATCTCCCCAAGTGTGCCACTTGAAGCCCGGTCACAGCGGCCAGGGTTTAAGGGTGGCACTCATCCACCCACCCCCAGGCTTTGACAGATTTTACCCACCATCATTACTAACATCCACAAACAAAAGAGTGCTTTATTTTCTCACTGTCAAGGGACCCCAAATATTTTCAATAGCAAGTCTATGTGTATCTAATTCAGCCTTTGCAGGTTAAGACTTGACTGCAATGGTGACCTTTCTACACTTAGTAATGTTCCCCCCTTGCCCCCACCTCTTGGAAATGTGTAAAATGTGCCTGCTAGATACGTAATCCTCTCCACTCTTAGTGCCCTTCTGAACCAGGAGCCTTGTAAATGTTCTTCACATAATGGCTTATTTTTAAGGTTCCCCTTGGGAATGACGATGGCACTTGGGCCTTCAAATCTAACAGCATCAGAGATTGCCCCTGTTTGAAACATTACCTATAATGAGAAAGAGACCCTGAAAAATGGACTACCCTTCCCCTTGGTTTCTCATGTACCCTAGAAGTCCTGATTCAGAGGTACCCACGTAATCAAAGCTCAAGGTGCAACTGTTGCAGACTCACCTGGCCATGGGCTGATGTGAATAACCTGGAGTCAGCCACCAGTCTATGCTGTCTCCCCGGCTTCTCTGGACAACAGTGTGGTGCTTTCCAGATCCAAGAGAAAAATAAAGAACAAAGACTGAAAATATTAGAATGATGAGGGAAAGAATCATCTGCTTTTCTCTTTAAATATTCATTCTTTTAAATGCATACTTTTAAGGATACATTCATTAATCCTACTTGACAGTCCTCGTGAGGCAGATTTCATTTACTTTTTCTATTTATAACCAGGGGGAAATCTAAGTAAACCCTCTAGCTTCACTTGCTCTTAGTTCATTTTAAAAAACAACGATATTAGAGGTCACACAGCTGAGCAACGGATTATTAATCTCCCACTAGCTTGACTGTAGATGGAAACTCTGACTGAAGCCGCCTAACAGGTTAAAACTGTTCTGCAAAAGGTGCCTCTTCAGTGTCTTCCCTGTCCTCTGGAAAAGATGCCTTTTGTATCCTGATGGTCAACTGCAGGATTAGCTCTTCCTGGGGAAAGGAACTAAAAGACACGAATCATAAGACTTTCTAAACAATAACTTTTCTTATAGAACCCAGGGCATCCAGTGACATAGAGATAACAGCAGCTCTGTGTCAGAAAAAAGAACTCCTGAAATTTGTAATTGCCTTGGTCCCTGCCTGTGTGATATGCCTTCCCTGAAATTCCTGCACAAGTCTATGCCTGTGACCTCTAAACAGGATAGTCTTTGTTAGTGATAGCCTACACTCTTTTGATTTGCTGGCTTTCCAAATAAACCTTTACCCTTTGCACCAACAATTTGTCTTCTAATCATTGGTGAGTAACAAACTTCTGTCCAGTAAAATATTCTGGCTAAACCCAGAGGGGACAACCCATTGAGTATTCTGTGCATTGCTAGCAATCCCGTGGCTTGCTCAGTGCACAGTTCTGAATTAATTGTTCTCTGCTGATAGTTGTTACTTTTTTCTACTGGGTTGTAAATTTCTGAGTTGTGAGATGCCAGGCAAAAACACTGGTGAGACAAGAAAAAGGATAAAAAGGACAAAGAATCTGAAAAAAAAAAAAAAAAAGCCTGCTTTCTCCCTGGAAGACTTTTCTGTTTTCACACCACAGAAAACAGTGGAACCATAAAAAATCCATTACCCCTAGCGTTAGTGAAACTGAGAGCTTTGGAAATCTCCTTCCTGAACAATGGCACAAATCCTGATGCATTTTGCAAAAATGAAAACACAGGATGTCATATTCGTTCCTAAATTGATATGGCTCCTACATAAGGTAATTTTTAAACAAAACGTTATAAAGATAAATTTATTTTTAAAAGGAATTTTATAAGTGGCAAAAATGTATTTATTCTCTAGAAATTATCAGAACCACAACATGTCACTGGTCTATATCATGTGGGCTGACACTTGATCTGAAGGAAATCCAAGGATGAGGTAATTTGGCCTTGTCACCAGCTTTTTCCCCAAGGCATTAAATTCTGTCACCTAATGTATCTACCAAAGTGAAATTCCTCCTAATGCCTATGCTTTGCCAGGGCAGGTAGAAGCCACAAGGTATTAGGAGAGTGATGTCTGAGCCACGAGTGGAATAGGCTTGTTGGAGTGGAGGCAGTACGTGACCTCACTAGATCATCAGCAAGTTCTTCATTAGAGATGTCTTCCTGCTCTAACTCCAGGGCAGCCATTGATGCAATTTGGTTTTCCTTTTGCAGTGAGACCCAATTGGTCACATTCTGTATTTACTGCTCAAATGCAGGCAAATCAGTTCATGTGCCTGCTCTAAAAATATAAAGATCTAAGGCTGTGCTGATAGAAACCTTAAGAAAGCGAGACATATCAGACATGTAGAAGCTCTTGGAACTTTTGGCATCCAGGATCAAGAGAATAGAGCACATCCAACTTAATAATTAGCATTTTATCTTATAGCTCCTTTAACATTTACAAAATCATTTCTACTGGCATCATATTAATTTGAAGGCAATCTTGTTTGGTGGGAAAAACAGCTTTGGTGACAAGCAGAGCTGCACTTTAACTCAGATGCCACCATACAGGAGCTCTGGGACCCCAGGTGCCGATCACTTGACCACTGTAGGCTCCATTCCTCATTGGCGAGTGTGGGTGATTAGATCCAGCCAATGCTGTGAGAGTAGGAGAGAGCCCATATTCAGCTCTTGGTAGAGTAGATTCTCTGAAGAACACATATGGCGAATTGCTGACCCAGACACATGATCATATTAATAAGTCTATTAAGCAGGATATAAACTTTCCATTTGTACAGATGTTTGTTGTTTTTAATTTTCTATCTTCTCCCAGGAATTAAAAATTATTTCCTTGACAAAAATTTCCTGTCTTGAATTATGAATGCTCTTTCCTGTTATGAGTGGAATTTGGGGTCATTGCAAATTTTAATCCTGTAGGAGTGCCACGGATTTGTGTAAATGTCTCTTGGGTCTTGCAACTCTGACTAGCTTTCTCCTTTTCTGATTTTTGTTATTGTGATTTGTGGATTTACCTAAGTATTCTTAGGTAAATAGTGCAGCAGGTATTTGAACCCCAAACAGGTACAGTCAGAAAACAACTGGTTCCTTCCCTGCTCCAGGACGAATTGTGACAGGTTCCATGATTTCTCTGTTAGTCTTAAGTGAGTGCAATATTAAAAGACCTTGGTCTGGTTGCCAGCCCCAAACAAATAAAGCTCACGTTGTTCCACTCACAGGAGCAGGCTGCAGGAGGTCTCTGAGCGGAAAGGGTCATTACCTCTTTAGTTGCATTGTATGGGTCTATGGAGGGTTCAAGGAGAAGAGTCAGGGCATCTGGGGCGGTGAGAGATACAAGGGGACTCAGGCTGGGGCTGTTTTGCAACTGGTACAGAAAGATTTAAGTGTTTAGATGACTATTTAATAAAACTGTGTGTGGTTGTAGGATGTAGGTGGCCAGCAAAAAGCAAGTGTGGCTATCGCCACCCACTGGGCACAGAAGGTAATGCAGCGCTTGGGTCAGATGACTTTCTCCCTCAGCCTGCGCTGGGAGTAGAGGAAACACCATTATCAAGGAACTCAGGAGCTTTGCGGTGGACTCCCTGTGTAAGCCCGGGATGCCTCATAATAATTGTTGGCCTCCTTCCTAGTCCAGCGCTCAGAATTTTTATCCCTGCAGGAGTCTAGTTTCTCACTTTCACATGCATTTTCTCATGCAATGCCAATTTTGGAAAGGAAATTCAGGGTCATCCTGTTCAGCTCTCTCAGGTTATAATGAAGAAACCCAAAAGATGTGGAATACGACACTCAGATTGACATGAGTTGCCCAAGGTGAGGGTGGGAGCCAGAAGTCAGGGTGCTTCCCTGGGTTAGAGGCTTCTAGATCAAAGGAATGACATCATCCAGAGTGCAGAGATATGACCTTGCCATGTAACCTTGGGCAGACCCCATGGTTTCTTGAGACCTCCACTTCCTCCCCTGTCAATGGGGGATAGACTTCTAGTCCCTTAGTGTTGCTGTGAAGGTTAAAGGAGAAGTACATGGGAAGCATTAAACACACTGCCTGGCACAAAGGGAGCTGGCAGTGAATATTCCCTAGGGCAATGACAAGGACAAGAATCGAGGTGGTGATGGCCAAGACATTGGCACTTAACCAGTGAGAAGCTATCAGAATGGCTGGAGCATCGGCGAGGTCAAGAATGGGCGTGGGCATTTGACCCAGCTATTCCCCTTCTTGGTCTATTCCCTAAAGACCTAAAAACAGCATGCTACAGGGATACTGCTACATCGATGTTCATAGCAGCACAATTCACAATAGCAAGACTGTGGAACCAACCTAGATGCCCTTCAATAGATGAATGGATTAAAAAATGTGGCATTTATACCCAATAGAGTATTACTCTGCATTAAAAAATGACAAAATCATAGAATTTGGAGGGAAATGGATGGCATTAGAGCAGATTATGCTAAGTGAAGCCAGCCAATCCCTAAAAAACAAATGCCAAATGTCTTCTTTGATATAAGGAGAGTAACTAAGAACAGAGTAGGGACGAAGAGCATGAGAAGAAGATTAACATTAAACAGGGATGAGAGGTGGGAGGGAATGGGAGAGAGAAGGGAAATTGCATGGAAATGGAAGGAGACCCTCAGGGTTATACAAAATTACATACAAGAGGAAGTGAGGGGAAAGGGAAAAATAATACAAGGGGAAGAAATGAATTACAGTAGAGGAGGTAGAGAGAGAAGAGGGGAGGGGAGGGGAGGGGAGGGGGGATAGTAGAGGATAGGAAAGGCAGCAGAATACAACAGACACTAGTATGGCAATATGTAAATCAATGGAAGTGTAACTGATGTGACTCTGCAATCTGTATATGGGGTAAAAATGGGAGTTCATAACCCACTTGAATCAAAGTGTGAAATATGATATGTCAAGAACTATGTAATGTTTTGAACAACCAACAATAATAAAAAAAAAAAAGAATGGGCATGGGACCTCTGCCTCCCTCCAAGCCTGCCAAGCTCACTCCCAAACCTTGTCATCCTGTCCAGGATACTGAGAGCTGCTGTAGGAGGTCACAAAGCTTCACTGGCAGGCCATCTACCTGTTCACACTCCAGCTTCAAGTATGCTTCACTGATGTTTTCAAGGCCTTTTACTCATTTCTGTTGGCTGTTTGGTTCCCAAAGCACTGTACCCTTTGTCATTGCCCACTATCCTAATCAATTGCTTTTCTGCAGTGACAGAAACCATCTGATCTTTGTTCCCTCAGTTCCCCTCCTCCCCAACTCAAAACTTGAGCTGTTCGCCCTCTCCTCTCTTTCAGAATTTCTCTATGTCTCTCCCATTTTACCTTTTCACTTTTCTAGAAGAGGAGACATCTTTTCTCCTCCAGAGAAATGTCTTGATTTGTGTTCTTGATGATGTTCCCCCCCCCCCATTTGATATCTTATTCCATCTTTCCTCTACTTCCAACTTTAGTCAGTCTCTCTTTTTCTCCTTTCTCCAGATCCCTCTGCTATGGGCCAGGCTATACGGGCAATGACCAAACAGACTCCAACTTACCCTGAGATTCCACATCACGTTACGTAAAAACTGCTTCTCCCATGGGAAAGCCCCATCTCTGTACCCATCAGCAGTTGCTTAGCATAGCATGTTTGGCAACACAAAATGGCAATTTTTATACAATGTAAAATTGTTCTCTCTTTGGTTCCCATTTTTCTTGGACAATGTACCCTGTCAGAGATTGATTATCTAGATGTCAGTAACCATTCTTTAACTTGTACTCAACTAGGGACATTTTGACCTACTCCCCCTTCCGCTTATGATTTTAGATCTGGATGTTTGTTTATGGTTTTGAATCATAGCAAAAGCCACTTATAATTAATATGGCTTTGGACTATAAAAAGGTGTACTCAAACCCCAGGAGGAGGTTGAAGGGTATAGACTTGCAGCCTACCCTTTGGCCCACCAGCTGGTGGATCCTGACTGCCAACTGGTGAATAAAGTTTCCGTCTCCTGCTTTAAGATTGACTGGGTGATTTATTGCAATCTCACCTAACACCTGGATCCCCAAAACATCTTTCTCAATCTTTTGCAGATGATAACCTGAAATTTTAAAGAAAAAAGATCTATGATAAAGAGTAAGAAGTTCATGATAATTTTTTTTCATAGCATAGGAAACCTTAAAATCACCAAAATATCTGAGAGAAAAGTTTCAATAAATTATCATGGATTTGTTCACAGTTCTATCAAGTAGCCATTAAAATACTGAAAATAAAAATATATTAAAAGTAAAATAATTATGAGAATTATGAGTGAGAAGAATAATATATAGATTTTCTGTACTGCACCTGTATAGATAAATGTGCTATAGTCAAAGAACATGAAACTTATAGTCATATTGTTTGAGTTACAATCCTGGGTTAGTTGTTTAATCCATCTTGTAGGATAGTTAGGAAGTTTGAATAAGATTTTTTTGTTTGATAAAATATTATAAGACAATGAGGTGTCAGTGAGTCATAACTGGTATCTTCCTTCCTCATCTCACCTATATAAGATCTCATTTCCAATTACAAGATAGTTGCCACCTGCACAAACAGCCTATACCTCAAATTCATTGCAAAACCTTAATTCCCACTGTCCCTAATCTTTTACTATTTCTTTTAATGGTTCTATCTATAGTCAGATGTAAAATCTGAGTGCTAAATATTTTTTTTTTTTTTTAAATCTTGCAACCCATCTAAATTAAAAAATGTAACAGCTACGGGGCTGGGGTTGTGGCTCAGTGGTAGAGCACTTGCCTAACACATATGAGGTCCTGGATTTGATAAATAAATAAATAAAATAAAGGTATCATTGTCCATCTACAACTAAAAAAAATATTTAACAACAACAAAAATGTAACAGCCACCATTATTGGTTTATAATATTTTCACTATTGTTTTGTTTTGTCATAGAAACTTTAAAAGTTTACTTTTGATACCCCATCCACAGGCAGATCCCAATAAGAAGATAAATCCTTGTCCGAGGTTGCTTTGTGGGCATGGGACCAGAACATGGGGGTTAGAAGAGTTAACACGCTCTAGCTAAAACGGTGTGGGTCTTCCAGGACGGTGACACTTGAGGTTTTCACTAAGGCTCCTTCTTCACACGGGAAACTTGGGTGGCCCCTAATGAGGCCTCTGAAGCTTTTTGTTTCTATATTCCAAGACTGACCTTTTGATTTCTTTAGAAATATTAATATCTTTCATATGGTGACTGACAAATATCACAGGCACATAAAATCATAATTAACTGATATGGGTATCAACTGAACTATAAGTAATTTAGCTAAGGAAAGAAGTTATAAGCTTGTTTAGTATGTGGTATAACTTTAAGAAATATCACTTGGAACAATGTGCATACATCCAATGCAAGATCAGGCCTCAGTGGCCTGGCTGCGCATCACTGTGGAGTTTAGCGCCCTCTAGTGTTAGATATGAGGTCCAACACAGCTGACTCTCCATGATTTGCCAAAGGATGTTTTAAAATACATCTCTTATAGGAAGTATCAGAATTTAACTACCAGTTTTAAAAGGCTGCTGTCACACTCAGAATTACAACTCTAGGCAAAACTGAGAAGAACACAAACTACTTATTTTCCCTTATTTTCTTTTTCGTCTTACTTTCTCCAACAATTTTCTTTCCCCCATGTATTCCCTCTGGAGCTTCCAGATCACCTTTAGTCCTATAATGGGCTTTTACATCATTTAAATGTAAATTAACATTTTAGGCCTCCAAGAATTACTTTCATATGTTATGAAAATATGTTGTGATGTTGACGGATGGATGGAACCAAAGAGAACACACACTCAGTTGCTTCAGATAATGCAGGCACTGGAGAATGCAGGGGTGGTAATCAAGACAAGAGAGCTGGGAGATGGCTTTACTTTTGTGGTCCCCCAAATGATAGCCTGTATTCTGATAAAGCCTGGAAAATGACTCAACATAGATGACTACAAAGCATATGGATGTTGACTGCCATGGGCTTACCTCCATTCTATATGTTTGATATTGTGCCAACTTGGACAGGTTATGTAATCTTCCTTCAGAATTTGATTTTCTAGTCTGTAAAATAGTTTTATACCTACTTCATGGGGCTGTTAGGAGGACTAAATAATGTACGTAAAATATTAATAGTATACAAAATATTTACTTTGAATTCATATTAATTCTTTTTTTTTTTTTTTTTTTTAGAAAGACATGAGGTAAAGCCCAAATCAGGATAATGTAAAACTGCTTATTTGTATAAAGGTCCTGTCCTAATTGAATGATTCTGAGGAGGAAAAAAACGTATTGTTTTGGCAAATGATCTTTGGAAAACAAAGTGTCACGGCTCTAGACTTTTGAGGAAGATGTTCAGTCTCAAAAGCAAGTTGGTTTTTTAGTCAAAGGCAGGGAACTAAATGCAAAGAGAAGGGCAGATTCATAAACTCAAAATGGCAATGACAACTACTAATCAAAGAATAGGCCTTTTATGCCCTAGCTCAATGTTATCATCCAAACACCCAGGATTTACTAAATGGGATTCAATAAATTATACATAGTCATAATATTCTTCTGGCTTTCCCAGATAACATAAATAAACATTTAATTTGAACTCTGTGTAAGGCCCTTATTAGACATGCCACTCACAGGACATGGCAGGTCCAATAACTGCTTCCTAGAGAGAGTAGCTCCCCAGAGTCCCAGCTAGGTGAAGTGGCTGTAGGTTGGTAGAGTAAATGGGGACCTGGCAACCTGTGAAGTGGCGTAGCTTAGAAAGCCCTAGCAATCAGAAAGACCTGATTGGTCAATCAGATTTTCTCCCTCAGAGAGTTGAATGGGGACAAGGTTAGTTAGTCAATAACAGGTGTACAAAAGACATAAAAGAGAAGCAAAGACTATAAGAGGTTAATAGCAGCATGTTAGATTAAAGATCCAACAACTGCTGCAGAAGGGGCAAACCTTTTCATTTGGTGCCAAAGCTGCCTTAAACTGTGAATGGAGTTATTCTTACAGGCTCTTGTGATACTAAATTCCTACATTACAATAGGTTTCTTTTTCTTTTTCAATAAACGCCCATTTCTTAAGGGAGTCTAAGATCTCTGGTGCATGTAATCAAATAAAATTAATCAACAGCAGCACAGGAAATAAAAATTAAAGGAGGTGACTCTGCCATCACAGAACTTATATTGTAGTTGGGAAGATCATGAATATTAATTTGTGGGTTATTTATTAGATCACTACTGCCAAGTAGAATATTAGGGATACCAAGATAAATGGGACACAGATGGTGTCCTCCAGGGGCTCAGAGACTCCACAGGGATATGGACAGGGCAGTGAGGATAGGAAATGGATAAGGACTGAAGATGCTTTCAATACCCACAGTTACTGTTTCCTATTAGTGGGAGGAAAACATTGACCAACGTTTGCATTCATGTAGAAGAAACTCAGTTAATAGAACTCATGACCTCTTTCTACTCCCTCACCACTTCCTATGTAAATGTAGGAAGAATTAAAATGGTCACATATGGACGAAATCTTCTCTTTTGCCTTTTAGGAGCTTCATTTTGAGAGCTCAAGGAAACAGACTTTCCTACTCTGCCTGCAAGTCGTATTTATATCTGTATACCTCTGGAGTTCAGTTAGTAGGTCTACCTGGCCCTTGCCTAAGTTTTCCAGCTTTATCTTCATCAGTGAACTAGATGACATTTAATTTCCCATCTGCCTTGTTCTTTGTTGTATATTTCATTTCATTCAGAACTTGTGTGAGGAAGAGAGGTCATTATTTGAAACTCCATGGGGACACTAACAGTGTTCCACATGGAGGTTTTTAAGACCATATGTCCTCCAATCACTGTTGTCTAGACCACTGAAGAATCAGACCAATGCTTAAATATAAACTTTTTTTTTTTAAAGAGAGAGTGAGAGAGAGAGAGAATTTTTAATATTTATTTTTTAGTTCTTGGCGGACACAACATCTTTGTTGGTATGTGGTGCTGAGGATCGAACCCGGGCCGCACGCATGCCAGGCGAGCGCGCTACCGCTTGAGCCACATCCCCAGCCCTTAAATATAAACTTGTCAGCAATATATGACGGAAGATCTGGGATTAAAAGATGAAGGAGGCCAATTTTATGTTGCACTGAAATGAAGAAGGAATTCCAGTTTGTAGCAGGGCAGAAAAAAAGCATGGATTGTGGCTGAGTCCTGATAATGGTTTTGCTCTAGAGTTGTGATCCCCAAACTCCTGCCATGCCCGCTCTTGACTCTGTGAGGACCAGCTGCATTTTGGATTTCCCCTGATATTCGATGAGCAAGTTGGGAGACAGTTCTTCGTGAATCTCTCACGTGTCCACTCACTTTGTGAACACAGTTTTGGTTTGGGATGGTTTTTTGGAAGGATTTTTGTAAAATGAATAGCCTTGGAAGATAGAGATATTCATATAAATAGAATGAAAATGTGTGTGTGTGTGTGTGTATTTAAGATTATCTCTGGATTCCCTTTTCTTGTGATCCTCTGGAACAAAGGGAAGATTTGTTTCTTATCCAAGTAAAATAAAGATAATGTCTTCCATTGTGACAAAAGGCAAGCAGGATTCAGCCCATTCTGAAAGATTTGGGTTCCCTATGCTCTGGGTTCCTCGTGTAATATTGTTATGCTCGAATTCGGGACCCCCAAAAGACCACCAGAGACTGTGATCGATGTAAGCAGCAAAGAGGTTTTTATTGCGAGTTAGCTCGGTCCTCCACGTGCACACAGCAATTGGTGACGCTGAGAGGCCCCGAGCCCAGGGTTTGCAGCAGTTTTATACACTCTTTGGGGAAGGCAGGGACTTCACATACATCATAGCATCTCTTAGCAAATCATCACACATCGAGGGAAAATCATAAAACAACTCTAAAACATGATTAGCACATTCACTGGCGGGAACAAGTTGGGTAGGGGTGATTGGTTACTACAAGAGGGGGATTTGTTTGAACTGATTGGTTTAAGCTATGAGGGGAGTAGTGCTGAACTTCATGGTTTCCCAACATGTTATCAACCACCATAAACTGGGAGGGTCATCTGGCATCCCAGGTATTTTCCCTGTCTAATGCTGATTGGTGGTTGCTAAGGGGTTGCTATGGGTCCTCACCTAGCCTGAGTCAGGGACACCTGGTGCAGCAAATCTCTCCTATTATTTGTGGATATACAACTCAGCAGGGTGGGTATGTGCTTAGGAGTGCTCTGTGGGTCTTTCCAAGGACAAGGGTCACGCTGCCCCCTTCCTTAGACAGGCTTTGCTCTGAGGTAGAGGCTGGTTTTTCAATATAACCCTCTGCATATGTAGATATTATCTGGACCACTTTGTGTTGCCCTCTGGGAGCTGGGAATTGGGAATATGACACAAAAATGTTGGTAGTCTGGTTTCTGCTAATGTAGCAATTAAAAAATGTTCCTTTTTCTCTGTCCAGGAGTCTTGTGTCTTTTGCCAGAATCCATGAAACTGTGGTAGGGAAACCTGTTATTGTGCAAGGAAGGCAAAATTTCAGACTCTTCCTTATTGATTTTATCTTATTTTAAGAAAAAAAAAAACCACCTTCAAAACTTCCTTTTTTTCTGAAGACTCTTAATGAAGGCCTCTTTTCCTTCTTAGGAACCCTGACTGAAGATTTTTTTTTTTAAATCACTGGGGACTGGGAGGCAATTCTAATTATAGGAATGACATAAAAGTTAACTAGAGATGGAAATAAGAGAACACACAGACCTACCTGCACTGAGTCCAGGAAGTCACTCAAGGAGAGACCAGTTTGGTATTTTTGTGGCCACAATTACACTTCTTCATCCATAATTTTGCTCCTCACCCTTGAAAAATCTTGTAGTTCCCCGAGACCCCATTAACCAATCAGCAGTGGCTGCATCAACAACTTTACTTTTCTTTTTTGAGTTGCTTATGGCCCCAAACCTTCTTAGTGAGTTCTTAGTTCTAAGTTCCTAGGCCTAATATTTGATACATTCATGGGGGAGTGTGGCTTTGATACATGTATACATTGTAGAAAGATGAAATCAAGACAATATGTCCATCCCCTCACCTGTTTATCATTTTTGTAATGGAAACTTTGTAAGAGTGCTCTCTCTCTGTCCTTAAGGCAGTTTCTTAATGGGGCAGCTTCTTTGAAAGGGAACCTATAGGTCCAGGTTAAAGAGGGAGGGTGGACGACTTTGGGAGGCCTGAGTTCAAAGATGAACTATCTTGCAGCAGAGCACTATTGTGGAGAACCATCAGAAAAGACAGACAGGGGGCTGGGGATGTGGCTCAAGCGGTAGCATGCTCGCCTGGCATGCGTGCGGCCTGGGTTCGATCCTCAGCACCACATACAAACAAAGATGTTGTGTCCGCCAAAAACTAAAAAAATAAATAATTAAAAAAAAAAAAAAAGAAAAGACAGACAGGCCCATTTTCCTTCATTTCTCTCTGTCCCTTTCTCTCTTTTAAATTGGCTTGAAAGTAATGTAACAGTGGTCCACTTTATGATTTGAATATAACCCTTTGCTGCTCTGTCACTGCAATTTCTTCATTTTAGACATTTTTTTAGTTGTAGATAGACTTTTATTTATTTATATGAGGTGATGAGAATTGAACACAGTGCCTCACACGTGTTGGGCGAGAGCTGAGCTACAACCCCAGCCACAACTTATTTTTTAAATGGAGTATTTCTCTTCCTCTCTCCCTGCTCCTCCTTAATCCTCCCCCTCCCTAATCTCAGGGGAAACTGGATTCCCTTTCATCCGAATCCTAGGCAGGGCAGTTTGTCCCTGAGTACACACCCACCATAGGAATGAAGTTATTCAGATTTTGAGGGTGGTTCTAGAAGATCTCAGAAATGACAGTCTCCCACATTAACAAATGAATTATAACTCCAGCCAGAGAACACAGGGGATGTAACCTTTGAGTCAACTCTTTAAAAGCCCCCTGCTCCTGCTGATGGGCAGAATCATAGCCTTTGGGACAGGAGTTCCCTGTGTTTTGTTATGCTCCTCGAATTTGGGACCCCCAAAAGACCACCAGAGACTGTGATCGATGTAAGCAGCAAAGAGGCTTTTATTGCGAGCTAGCTCGGTCCTCCGCGCACACAGCAACTGGTGACGCTGAGAGGCCCCGAGCCCAGGGTTTGCAGCAGTTTTATACACTCTTTGGGGAAGGCAGGGACTTCACATACATCACAGCAAATCATCACACACCATGGGAAAATCAAATAACAACTCTAAAACATGATTAGCACATTCACTGGCGGGAACAAATTGGGTAGGGGTGATTGGTTACTACAAGAGGGGGATTTGTTTGAACTGATTGGTTTAAGCTATGAGGGGAGTAGTGCTGAACTTCATGGTTTCCCAACATGTTATCAACCACCATAAACTGGGAGGGTCATCTGGCATCCCAGGTATTTCCCTGTCTCATGCTGATTGGTGGCTGCTAGGGAGTTACTATGGGTCTCCACCTAGCCTGACTGAGTCAGGGACACCTGGCACAGCAGATCTCTCCTGTTATTTGTAGATATACAACTCAGCAGGGTGGGTATGTGCCTAAGAGTGCTCTGTGGGTCTTTCCAAGGACAAAGGTCATGTCCCTTCCTTGGACAGGCTTTTCTCTGAGATAGAGGCTGGTTTTTAATTTTCTCCTTTGCTAGCAAAGTAATCAATTTTCTTTTTCCTTTTTCTCAAAACTGAGTCCTCGTTATTGGATTGGCATTGGTGACAAGGACCCAACTTTTGGCAACAAAAAGTCTGTAATAGGTCTCCGTGACCTAAAATCAAGGAGTCAACAGAGCTAGTTTTTTTTTTTTTTAAAGACAATCCATTCTCCCAGTCTTTTTTTTTTTTTTTTTTTTTTGAGAGAGAGAGAATGAATTTCAATATTTATTTTTCAGCGGACCCAACATCTTTGTTTGTATGTGGTGCTGAGGATCGAACCTGGGCCACAGGCACGCCAGGCGAGCACGCTACCGCTTGAGCCACATCCCCAGCCCCAGAACTAGTTCTTTCTGGAAATTCAAACAAGCAATCAGTTCCTTCCCTCTTCCATCTTCCACAGAGGCCAGCAACATTCCTTGGTTTGTGGTCACACCACTTCAATCTTTTTTCTTTGTCACATTGCCTTCTCTGACCTGATTCCTGTTTCCCTAATTTTTAAGGACCGTATTGTAATTAGACCACACCTGTTATGGGAGAAAAGAGGTTTCTGGAGAAGTGTTCAAGGAGTCCCAGAATAGGAGGGAACTCAGGCTGGGGGTATAGCTCAGTTGGTAGAGTGCTTGCTTTGCATGAACAAGATCCTGGATTCAATCCCCAGTACCCTCCCCCACAAAAATAAGAAGGGAACTCAACCCAGGAACAGAGGGGTTCTTGACATACAAGATGGTAAGAATTTCAGCACCAGCCAGCCAAAGACAGAGTGAGAAACTAAAGTGACTCCATTTTAAAAAATAAATAAATATCAGCAGCCTCTACCTCAAGGCTTGTCCTAAGGGAGGGGGCGTGACCCATGTCCTTGGAAAAACCCACAGAGCACTCCTAAGCACATACCCACCCTGCTTAGTTGTTTGTCTGTAAATAACAGGAGAGGTCTGAGGCACTAGGTGTTCCTGACTCAGTTAGGTTAGGTGAGGACCCATAGCAACCCCCCTAGCAACCTCCAATCGGCATGAGACAGGGAAAATACCTGGAATGCCAGATGACCCTCAAGTAGTATATGGTGGTTGATAACATGTTGGGAAACCATGTAGTTTAGCACTCGTACACCCCTCATGGCTTAAAAAATCAGTTCAAACGAATCCCCCTTTTGTACTAACCAATCACCCCTACCCAACTTGTTCCTGCCATTGAATGTGCTAATCAATGTTAGAGTTGTTGTTTGACTTTCCTTCGGTATGGAATGATTTGCTGTGTGATGTTGTGACACATAGAGTATCCCCCAAAACCTATAAAATCTCACTGAACAAAGGACCAGGACTCACTCACTCCCTGGGACCGTTGAATTGGGAAGGGTTGTGAGTCCAGGCTCGAGCTTGCAATAAAGACTCTTGTGTGATTGCATCGGATCCGGCTCCTGGAGGTCTATTGGGGTCCCACGAATCTGGCATAACAATCTGAGAAGATAACCAGCTAAGTTCTGAGGCTTCATATTACCAAAAAAAAAAAAAAAAAAAAAATCCAAAAAGTATTTAAAAGTTTTTCCTTATAAAAGCAATGCTACACAGACTTATTATCAAAAGCACTGAAATTTACCATTTTTCTTGATGCTGCTATGGATCTGATTTCAATCAATTTTTTTTTTTTTTAAAGAGAGAGTGAGAGAGGAGAGAGAGTGAGAGAGAGAGAGAATTTTTAATATTCATTCTTTAGTTCTCGGCGGTCACAACATCTTTGCTGGTATGTGGTGCTGAGGATCAAACCCGGGCCGCACGCATGCCAGGTGAGCGCGCTACTGCTTGAGCCACATCCCCAGCCCCTCAATCAATTTTAACGGACTGTTTAATTGGTTCAGCCTAAGGAGGCTCTCAGGCCCTTGAAGGCTTTGCAATAAAGACTCTTGTGTGCTTGCATCGGATGGATTCGGCCCCTGAGGTCTACTGGGGTCCCAGGAATCTGGCATAACAAGAGGTTTATTTAAGAAAGTAAATACAAATTCAAGGGAGAATGTGGACTCCAAAGTGAGAAGCAGGGCTTGGGCTGAGGGTCCAATATTAATAGGATCAGGGGTTCAGAATAAAAGTGGATCCAGGATGGAGCCACACAATTTGCAACAGTTTTCCTGCACTTGCCTATTTCCCTCATTTTACAAGGGCTTGGACCAAGTTTGCTAATGTGTTTTCTGCATCTCAATGGCTTGATTCTGCATTTCAATAGCTTGAGGGTATTTCTCTTAAAACTGATCATTTCTCCTTATTCTAAATCCCTGTCACAACACCCTCCAAAATAAACTAAGTAAACTTCCCTTTTCAAGATCCTTAACTTGACCACATTCATAAAGTCCCTTTTGTCAGACAAAGTACCCTTTGAAGAATCCAGGGATTAGGGAATGGACATATTTGGAGGACCCTTTTCAACCTATCACAGTATCTATGGGGGATCAAATAAAGTTATTTAAAAAGTCAGTTGAATGTATGGTTCTTCTCAAGAGAGATATGATATATAGATATAGATATGCAGTTACTGACCAAAGTGTGCTCAATTTACGGGTGTACCTATAGCAAATGAAAAATAAAAACATATAACAGATGTAACTTTAGGGAGTACTATTCCATAAGGGGTAGGTGTATTAGGATTAACACAAATCAGCTGCATCTTTTATACACTGATTTAAATGAAAAGAATGTTTACTAAACTGGGCTAGTATGGCAGCTTCACCACAGAACTCACATCCCAGATCTTTCTGCCCTTCCATGCTCAGGGGCATGGCTACCTTCTTCAGTAATGCCTTCCATCCAAGATGGCTGCGAGAGGAGCTCAGCTATCTGCCCAGGGTCTAGGCATGAAATAGAGGCAAAACAAAGGGCAAAAAGGGAAGTCTTTCTGGCTAAGTCAGATGATGATGATGATGATGATGATGATGATGATGATTGTGGTGGTGGGGATTGAACCCAGGGCCTTGTGCATGCGAGGAAGCACTCTACCAACTAAATAAACTATATCCCCAGCCCTTAAGTCAGATTCTTTAAAAAACGTATTGCAGAAGTCCCACATGACTGACTCTATTTCATATGCTGACCACACCTAGGAAAAATGGACAGTGTAGTCTGTTACAGGTCCATTATCTCTCTGAAAAAGATCAAGGTTCTGTTACTAAAATTGAAGGGGAGAATGGGTATTGAGTAGGCAAATGGCAGTCTGCAGGAATGAACCCAAAAAAGAAGCTTATGATGGAGACTGAGAATGAATGATCAATGAAATAGGGGAGGAGGAAATGATGGGAAGGTTGTGACTGTCCTGAAGGCTACACCCCTATTTCCTGTGAACTCAAAGTTATGGTATTTGCCATGTAGAAGGCCATGAGATCTTTGCTTTCAGGACATTCTGCTGCAGAACTAGCTTGGGCAGGAGGGGCAATTGCTTCAACATACAGGATCCATTAGAAAAATCACCACGCCCTGCCTTGTGGTCTCTAGTATTTAAGATAGGCAGGCCTTCTGGCATGCGTGCGGCCCGGGTTCGATCCTCAGCACCACATACCAACAAAGATGTTGTGTCCGCCAAGAACTAAAAAATAAATATTAAAAATTCTCTCTCTCTCTCTCTCCTCTCTCACTCTCTCTAAAAAAAAAAAAAAAAAAAAAAAAAAAAAAAAAAAAAGATAGGCAGGCCTTGGTGCTATCCTGCCTAATCAACTTTTAAAGGATGGAGACTAGAAAGAAAACCACCAGAATTTTTAGACAGGGTATCTACTAAAAGACCCTGGCAGGTACACTATCTGTCTTTACTTGACCTTGAGTTACAGTATTAAAAAACCTTCCTGGGGCTGGGGATGTGGCTCAAGTGGTAATGCGCTCGCCTGGCATGCGCGGGGCATTGGGTTCGATCCTCAGCACCACATAAAAATTAAAGAAATAAAGATGTTGTGTCCACCGAAAACTAAAATAAATATTTTTTTAAAAAAAACCTTCCTTACATTATTTTGCAAGATAATGGGTTGGGAGGAGGTTAAATGGGCAGGCCCTTCCAATCACTTCCCACTAAGCACTGACTTTTATTATTTTAAACCAGGCTGCTTCAAGAAACTCACAAGCTAAAATTCCTCTCCCAGATCCCTTCCCTTCACCTCTTTGACCCGTGAGCTCAGCAGTGTCTGTTTGACTAACATAGTATGTTTTTTCCTTTCATCTTACATATGCCCATCCAAGAATTATTTCTTTTCAGCATTAAGTGACATTTATCATTCCATAAATCATGAGACCCCAAAGGAATGCTAAACAGACAAGCAAAACTCTGAAAACAACTGGGAAGCTTACTTTTCTGGAGCCAAGTGACTGATACAGAAAATGTGTGGTCCATCTAGAATTACTGAGGGGTTGAGGTTCTAGGGTCAACAGTTGCTAACTATATACGATTGAATGTTGCTCAAAACAAGTTAGCAATGCACTGTCTGACAGGCCAGGATAAAGAACTAGTTGTTCACAGGTAAGGGCACTTTAGGTTACACCCTCCCATGACCTGGACTAAACCTTCCTGTGAGAGGAGTGTGGAGGCTGCAACGAAGCTCCTAAGTTCTTTCCATTGTGAGATGCCTCTGATGTACAGACACCTGTCTTGATTTGTCTCCTTTTTTGTTTATATTTACCTTTAAAGTTTAGAAGTGGGGTAAAGCTTGCATTTTTTCCAGTAAATAGGATATTAAAAACTGTCAGGTTACTAGAAAAACTAGACACACTTAGGAGATGAGAATATATGAAAATTAGACACCCATTTTAACTTTTGGCTACAAGTCTCAGATCCCCCTTGAAAGAGCTCTTGAAGGAAATGGATTTGGTGGAGGTTGGAGTTCACTGATTCTTAGTCCAGGTCCCTAATAGGGAATGAAACATCACTTGACAGGTGAATTACTAGAATTAGTGCCTGTGTCATGGATATAAATCTCTAATTGTAGGTACTTCTCTCCCACTGAACTTTCTGTTCACTCTACGTGGAAGAATCATCTAAGTTACTGTCTTTGTCCCTCCATGCAATTTGTCCAACTGTCAAACAATTTATCAAATTGTCTAGCCCATTTAGTTAAAAAATAGCTAACATTTGATTGTTTATTGTATATGCCAAATATATTCTCCTATTTGTCACAACAACTTTAAGGACTGACGTTAGTGTTAATCTACAGATAAGTAAACTAAGGTGCAGAAAGTTTAACATGCCTCAGGGGGCTGGGGATGTGGCTCAAGCGGTAGCGCGCAGCACCACATACCAACAAAGATGTTGTGTCCACCGAGAACTAAAAAATAAATATTAAAAATTCTCTCTCTCTCTCCTTTCTCACTCTCTCTTTAAAAAAAAAAAAAAAAAAAAACCAACCAAACAAACAAAAAAAAACCATGCCTCAGATTCTGTTAAGCAGTGCCAGCAGAGGACTCAGACCCTTGGGCCATCTTCCTCCAACATCCACCAGTACAAAGTGTAAATAGTTTTCATCTTACTGACAATAAAATATAGCCAACTCCGTACAGGTAACTTGGAAAAATCTATAAATTTCACCTACTGTCTTCAAATTATAATTTCATTACACTTAAGGTGAATAGAAAAACGATAGCTTCCAGAACTTACGCAGACAGCATAATTTGTATTGAAGTGTGGACCACCATGCAAAGCTCCTGCACTGAGAAGAAAGCAAGTGGAGAACTCTTCCAACTTCCCATAGTAGATCAAGGCAGGGGAAGAATGGGTATTAGAGTGACCATCTACTGTTGTCATGTAATTGAACTTTCTGAACCATCACTGAATGTAGATCATTATTGCTCAAAGTGGAGGGTGGGGGATGACCCAAAACTTCCTTGCAGTCAGGAAGCTGAGAATTCATATCTGAAATGAGAGGCAAGGCCAATTGTCATTAGAAAGGTGTAGGGGAGAAACACTGAATGTCTAAAATAACCACAAGAAAACTGGGAAAGAATGGATACATAAAAGGGCAGTTGTATGGGATGGGGTTGGGGGTTCAGTAGTAGCGTGCTTGCCTTGCCTGCACTGGGTTGGATCCTCAGCACCACATAAACAAATAAAATAAAGGTATTGTGTCCATGTACAACTTAAAAAAATTTAAGACCTTAGCTCTCATTCCATGTTCAACATTCTGTCTTTCAAGATACTCTGGTATGACAAAGGGCAGCCAAATAGCCTAAAAAGAATTGGTTTTAGTTTACTTTTGTCTGAGGTTTGACCAATAGAAAATAGCCAAGACTAGTCAACTGTGGAAGGCCAGATGCCTGTAAAGGCATCTTCCTAGACAGCCAACATGGATTTCTTCATATTCTTAACAGTCTTCAGTGGTTAAAGTGAATACATACAATGTCTATAAAAACAAAATTGGAAGTGCAGGAAAATGATGACACAAAAGCTTATCTCAGCCACCACCAGAGAGCCACCTATCTAAAATGAATTGCCAGCCAATGAATAGAATAGGTAAACCATGGTAAGTTCATAGAGGTGAGCATAGTAAGTTTAAAGAATAAGGTACTGGAATCAGTGTTCAGAGGTACATTATAATGTATTTGCAAGAATCCTAGATTAAGGGAGAAGCACTTTCATTACAGTGGTCACTAGATATTTGTGGCTGTGGAAAATTAATTATTTGGATAAAATTAAAAATTCACTTCTACAGTCACAACCCCCCCCCCCCCCCATATTTCAAGGGGTTGATAACCACATGCTGTTATTAGTGGACACACAAGTCTAGAAGACAACCATCTTTACAGGAAGGTCTATTGGGTAGTGCTGTTCTAGACAAAACCCAGAGTGTGGGTAGCACTTGGAATACTCCTTAAATATATCTGGCTTTCACTTTTGATACCACTAACCTAGCCACCTACAATGGACTAGATATGCAATTAAGAGTTCTAGGTTTTTGCCCCAGTTTCTTTTTTTTTCCTGAGAAATATATATTTCTTTTAGCTTTAATTACTTTATCATTTACACTCTAAATCTTTAGGGTGTTTTAGTTGACTTTAACTGGCCTAGAACATGGCAAGTACAATGTGTCAATGTAGGCCTTAGCTGAAAACAGAAATAAGAATACTTTAAGCTCTCAAGAAAGGTACATCTTTATATGAATTAACCAGCATTTTTCAATTTGATAGTGGCTAAATCACTAGCTTCACTTCTGGATTAAATAATTTCTGAATTTGTAAAACTGACCAAGATGAAAGGTCTATTAACTGTCCTTTGTAAGCTAAATGCTATACTGTGTCTCAAGACTTCCCAAATTGTTTCTCCATGTTTTCAAACTGACTTACTTGCATTTCTTCTATGAATAAAGATTCAAACTTTCAAAGTACTTTGTCAAGCTTTAGAGGCCTATTTAATCATTCCTAATGCCTTTGAAATCACAGATGAGACCCTCTTTCTCAGGTTCCTCAGTGTTCCACAAAATCACGATTCTAATTTCTACCTGCATAGATTTATTTCCCTTGTGTTTTTTTATGGCTTTAAGTTCACCATCTTCAATAAAATTTCCAAGGACTACTCTTAAGTATGTATGGCAGATTGTGTACAAAATAATATAATGTGTTAATTATTCACTATCATTCACTGTCAAAACCATGACCAGAAGCACTCCTCTATTCATGTTTGGCAATTTACTTTCCACTCAAGGAAACTCTAGGAATGAATTAGCAATATGTTGTTTTTAGTTCAGGTTGTCCTAGAGGACCAAGTTAAGAAAGTACTTAACTAGCAACCACTGCTGCACTGACATTCAGGGTTATGTACTTTTTAACCATTATAGTTTTGGCATTAGTCATTAAATCAAGCACAATCAAAAAACCATGATCTGTGATTGTTTTTAATTATCTTAAATCTTATGGTAACATATTTTACAAATTTGTATTGATGGGTATATCTCTTTTACCTTAATCTTTTCATCTAATAAGTTGGCAAAAAGCACCACTACCAACCACCTAGATGTTCCATAGTATTGTTTCTGAATAGTTGTTTAAAAACAATCCTGAATGATAACTTAGTCTTAGAAAATAAAGAATTAAAAAGTAAGGTCTAACTTGTTATTGTATTATGCTGACTTAAAAAGCATCTTAACTTATAGATCAACTTTAAATTTGAGAAGTGTTAAATATTCTTTATTTAATATCATACATAAACCACACTAAAAATGCCTTCCCATAAGGAAAGAACAGCATTTTAGATATAGGGAATTCTAATTAAATTGGCATGGTCAACAAAAATATAAAGTAGACACTGCTTCCTTATCTTCAACATTTAATAGGCTAATGAACACAAATTGAAACAAATGTGAATCATGCTCGGTTCTGAGAGTGAAGGGATTTCCCCCTTATTTTAAACATATTCACATAATGTTCTATAAAACTAAATATAAAACCAGTTTTCAGATGTCACTCACCATTTTTGTGAAATACTGAACATTACTAATTAAGTCCAACCACAACTTTAAAAAGGGGAAACAGTGATATAATTTACTGAAGTGGGAATATAACCAAAATATTAATTTAACTACAAGTAAGTTTTACTTAAATCAGGATTGTCCAACAAAAATAATTTTGTCAGTCATTCATGATCTGATTTCTGGTGTATCACATCAATTAAATTATGGTGCACATAAAAAAGCCAAGAGACATTTCTGTTTGGTAATAAATAAGGCAGTAGCTATTACTCATTAGTGGCTTTTTTGAGGTAAGCTATTAGGTCTGCCCTTTCTCCCTTCTTCTTAATGCCAGCGAAGATCATTTTTGTTCCAGGGATGTACTTTTTGGGATTCTCCAAATACTCCATCAGTGTATCCTCTCCCCAGGTGATGCCTAAACAAAAAGGGATGCATTGGTTAAATAATTGATACTCCAAATAAGAGTACATTCATGCAATTTGTGCTGTTATTTAACAACAGTCCTTCTCTTACCTTTGTTCTTGTTGGCATCTGTATAAGAGAATCCAGCAGCCTGACCTGTCTTCCGCCCAAACAGACCATGGAGATTTGGCCCAGTCTTGTGCTTGCCTCCCTTTTCCACCGTGTGGCATTGGGCACACTTCTGAACAAAAATCTTCTTGCCTTTCTCAACATCACCCATTTTTAATTCTAAAAAAATGAAAGACCCAACAGTAATACAGAAAATTGTTTTCCCTAAGGAATAACACGGTGGAAACCAATGATCACTCCACTCAACTGCTAATCTATGACACTAAGTACCAGGACCCATTTTACTTTATTTAGTACATTTGCAAAACTCTTCAGTAGCAAAACAATTACTATATAGGAGAATCTCCTTAAAATATATATTTGTATGTATGAGACAGAAGGTTAAACCCAATTAAGAGAAGTGGGAACCTAGCTCAAAATTCAGTTTCAAAAGATGAGGTCAAGGTCAAAAAGTCACAAATCTGAAGCTGAACTGCATTAAACTGAAACCACTAAAATCCCAACTTTACAAAGACCCAATTACTTATTTGTGCTACAACTTACAGGCACTTCTCTTTGAAGATAAGGCAAAACCCGTTAATTTTTAAAAGGTATTGGGGGGGGGGGGCGGTCTCAGCTCTTTCTGCCTTAACACGTCTAGCTTAACTCACTTCACTTGCACTGCTGTGGTTTGAGAGGACAAGGAAAGGCTGGGACAGGGATATTCCCACCTCCACCTCTGAGATCCCGAGGGTGACCACGAGGTCACTCACTCAGATCAGTTTCAAGGAGACTGGTGCAACATCCTTTTGAGATGTCCGAACGCTTAACAGGAGGAATGACACATGGCCCAGGGGGGAAAAATTTGACTCCTTGGCATAAGAGCGACAGCTTTGGCTCTCTGAAGGAGAACCTGAAGCGCTGCCAACGCTCCTGCCCTCCGGGAGGAATTGTTGCCGATCACTTCAACAGGCCCTGGGCGATGGCAACCCGGGGACCGCATCTTTGTCCAATCGGCATCCAAACCGCCTCCAATTCTCCACCGGGTCCAGACTTCTACCTAGTTACGGCTCTGCTCCATCTCAAGACATCCGGTGTCGGTTGCCCAGTCCCAGCCCAGCCGACCCCGCGCTAGCTCCACTCCGAGACCCTGGCATCGGCTTCGCGTCCGCCCGCGTGCTCCCACGCTTGTGCGCGCCTCTCACAGCTTTTTCTCCCACCTGCTGCAGTTTCTACGCCTCGTGCTCACCGTTCTTTCGTGGCTAGCGCAAAGAAGCAAAGAAGGATCCCGATCAGAAGCCGGACGTCCCACTCTCTAACCCAAGGACACGCCGGTCTGCGCCTATGTACCGGTGTCAGTGCAACCGCACTCGCTCCATCTCCCCGCGGCCTGACGTGAGGCCGAGCCGGCTCATACGCGGTGACGTTACGGAGCCTCATTGGCTATGGCGTCCAGGGTCAGGCAGCAACGTGCGCGCGCTTACCAGCTAGCAGGGTAGGATGTGTCGCGTGGATGCCCTTTTTCTCCAGGCCTCTCATGTTGGACTTCGAGGCGGTGCTGGGAGGGGCTGACGTCACTCCCAGCCTCTGCGCGCCTGCGTGTGCTGGCGTGGAGGGTGGAGCGGAGACTTTTGGCTTGAGGAAGTTAAACGGCTAAGGTATCAATTCTCCAGAGCAAGGTTGTAATATCTTTGAGGGGATCGTTCGATCTGCGTCCAGAGGGAGTCGCCCTAACTTTGACACACTTAAAGGTCTACCATCCGGTCAGCTGGCGACCTTTACCCAGGCTGGGTCGTATTTCCACCGCTGGTGCCAGCAGCACCTCGATGGATACCATGAACAAGGAACCAGGAGTTATTTGACAAGAGCTTGTGACCATTTTCTTTTTTTGCCTTCACTCCCAAGACTGGGGAAGGTGCTGCAGTTGCGGGTGATCGCTCTGGCCCCATGCCTGCCGCTTCTTTTTCTTCTAAAGTCTCCTCCTTCCCTTCGCGTCTCTGTGCAGACGGGTGTGCAGGCAAGCATTTAGAAAGAAACACGATTTTAGGTGATTTAGAGTGTTCTGTGAAGTCTAAAGGATTGCATCCCTTCTGGTAATATTAGAAATGCAGGTTTTATTATCACTGCTTCGAGTTACACTTCAAACCTAGCTCCCTTTCCTGACATGCATTTCTGTCACTGGGACGTCACGTTTTGACTTCTTCGTCCCTCAAATTCAGCCCCCAGTTTCTGATTAATTTCCTGAATTCTATCTACTTCTACTTTGATTTAGCCAAATGTTTTTTTTATCTTATTGCGGATGTGGAGAAAGTTGTAGTGGTCTGGATAGAAGATCAAACCAGCCATAACATTCCCTTAAGCCAAAGCCTAATCCAAATGAAAGCCCTAACTCTCTTTACGATTTTGTTAAGGATAAGAGAGATGAGAAAGGTGCAGAAGAAAATTTGAAATTGACAGAAGTTGGTTCATGAGGTTTAAGGAAATAAGCCATCTTCATAAAATAAAATTGCAAAGTGAAGTAGCAAGTGCTGATGTAGAAGCAAGTCATTTAGAACTTCTAGTAAATTACTTGATTAAGCTGTCTACAATAAACAACTGCTTTCTAGAGTAGATGAAACATTCTTACATTGGAAGGTGAGGCTATCTAGGTTGGGAGAAATCAATGCCTCGCTTCAAAGCTTCAAGACAGGACAACTCTTTTGGTAGGGGAGAAAATACAGCTGGTGATTTTAAGTTGAAGCATATACTCATTTGCTATTCCAAAAATCCTAGAGTCCTTTAGAATTATACTAAATCAACTGTGCTCTCTGAGAGGAACAGCAAAGCCTGGATGACAGCATGTGTTTACAAGATGGTTTAGTGAATATTTTAAGCCCATTATTGAGACTTAATTGTTCAAAAGTTTTTTTTCTTTCAAAAAATTACTCCTTATTAACAATGTACCTGCTTACCTAAGAGCTCTGATGGAGATGTACAATAAGGGTAATGTTTTTATGCTGGCTTACATAACATCCATTCTGCAGTCCATTGATCAAGGAGTAATTTCAACTTTTAAGACTTAGGAAATACATTTTATAAAGCTACAACTGCCATAGATACCAGTTCCTCTGGTGGAACTGGAAAAAGTATTTTGTGCAAACATTTACATAAAAGGACAGGATTCACATTTATTTTATTAAGGTACAACAGATTGTATAATCATTTCTCAATTCTTGAGAATTTGAGTTTTTTCAAATTTGTACTTTCTGTAAAACGATGATGTAAACTTTGTTGTACACATTGCTTTTCATGAAATTTTGGAAAACTTCTTTAGAGTATAATTTGAAGATGAGGCTGGAGTATACATTTTTCTGGTAGTAATGTTTTATTGCCAAATTACTCAAAACTTTTCAAGACATCAAACATCACCTTTTTTTGGTTCCTCTGACTAGGTCCTAACTTAAATTCCTGAAAACATAAACCTCTTTAATGAGGTCATTATGGCTTACTCTAGAAACATATGCCAGCAAAATGAAGGAATTTCTGTAATATTTTTTCTTCTTGCAAGAGGCTGGGTTTTGAAGGGAAGAAGGAATACCTCAATTATAGAAATCATAGGAATTATGGCCATAGAATTGGTGTTTCATCCCTGAATTCACCTTATCCCTAAGGTCTTTATGGTCGTCTAGAATTGATTTATAGAAACGTTTTTGTGCACCAGTTTTTGAGAAAGAGTTCTTAAGATCCAGAAGGTTGGTCTGAGGCTTGGTCACTCCAGCTTTAGGAATCCAACCCAGAATAGATCTTATTTCTTCATTTTTTTCCATGTTCAAGCCCAGCTGTTCTTCTGGCTTACCTAAATATTTATGTTCTAAATTGATTATTTCCATGTCTGGTTTGGTTTGTAAAAGACTAGGTTTAGCAAAGCTAACCCGGTTTCTACATATATTATATGGATTGTGTAGGGTAGATTTAGAGTGTTCATAGGGAATGTATTCGCTTGATTTACAGTAAGATATAGGTCGGGGTTTTGATGACAGCTGTCTCCAGTACAAATCTTCTGTCTTTTTAGTATCTGTGATTTTTGGAAATGGTTTTATGTCATAAATGCTAGTCAGATCCTTTGTTGAGTAAGAAGGTTTGAGTGAGTAGTTAGAGAGTAAGCTTTGTTCTTCCTTGATCTTCTCTTCAATATCCTGGTTTTTATGGGTCACTCCAGCTGGTATATTATCACTTAGTGCCATCATTTCTACAGAACTGGGTATAAAGGTATGAAAAGTACACAAAACATTAGGGGTACAATCTGGACAGGAACGTGGACTTTGCTGGATAACAGCCTCCAGAGGACGTCGATTCTGAGTAAGTCGGGCGATTCGCCCTTCCAAGGGTCTGGAGGGTTTTAAAATAGAGTGGAATTTTTCTTGCTGTAGTGATGGAAGAGAAAGAAGAAAATTAATTGCTTGATAAATATTAATAAGTGGCAGGTAAACACTCATTCCAATTTCTATTGTGTAAAAGTGAGATAGGTGTAGGAGTGCACATTGCAAAAAATTTTAAGATATATTTAAAGATATCTGCAAAGGAATAAAACTTCTTTTTCCTTTTTCTCAAGAAAAAATGGCATTGAAGCCGTAGTTGCACACACCGGTAATCCTAGTGGCTTCGGAGGCTAAGGCAGGAGGATAGCGAGTTCAAAGCCAGCTTCAGCAACAGTGAGGCACTAAGTAACTAAGTGAGACCCTGTCTCTAAATAAAACTGTGGGGACAAGTGCCTGGAGTATTGCATACATGGCATACTTTAAGGGCATCTGAGTGACAGGCCACTCCCCTTGTGCTAGGCATGTGAGCGGCAGGCTGCTTACCCCATAGCACAGCCCTGGGTACAAGACCATGTATTGCACTCCCTGTGCTTGCTCTATGGCTCATTCCTCAACTGGTCGCTGCAAGGGCAGTTAGCATAAATTGCATTGGTGGCAGCCTGTAATCTGCTTAGCTTCTGCCCGAGTACATATACGTGGTAACTGCGCAATAAAATCAGACCTGCTTCCTGCTTGGTCTCTGGAGGTCTTGAATAGCTACTCTGCAGCTATACTCTCCTCTACCCTGTTCCGTGGACCTCCTCGCTGGACGAGGAAGAGCCCATGCAAGAATTACCTTCAAAGATGGCAGAAAATGAAATTCCTAACCTGGACCTTTTAAAATTATAATTCAGAAGGTCTACAGTGGGACTTAGGAATCTGAATTTTTTTGCGGAGGAAGTGCTGGGGATTGAACTTAGGGCCTTAGACATGTTAAGCACATGCTCTACTATTGAGCTAAACACCCAGCCCATGAACCTGCATTTTTAACAAGCATCTCTGTTGTGCTTTGAGAAGCACTGGTCTGAGGTGTTATGATTGTGCTTGCTTATTTATTTATTGATGCTGGGGGTTTGAACCCAGCATCTTATCCATGCTTTTTTTTTTTTTTTTTTAAGAAAGTGAGAGAGGGAGAGAGAGAGAGAGAGAATTTTAATATTTATTTTTTAGTATTTGGCGGACACAACATCTTTGTATGTGGTGCTGAGGATCGAACCCGGGCCGCACGCATGCCAGGCGAGCGCGCTACCGCTTGAGCCACATCCCCAGCTCCCTTATCCATGCTTTGTCACTGTACACCCCAGTCTATCTGTGCTTATTTTTGAAATGTGTTAAAAAGTCTATGATTCTTTTTGAGATGTGTTATAAATATTATGAACTCAGTCATAGTAGTAACTTCAAAAGTAGGGAGTATATTCTAAGTGACATTAATAGAGATGTGTCGGGTGGCAGGAAGAAGGAAGAGTTGACTGGGAAGGACATGAAGGAATTTTCTGGAATGATGATAGTTTTCTATATTATGATAGGAGCTTGGATTACAAAGGTATATGCATTTGTCATAACTCAGTAAATGTGTAATCTAGATTGGTGAAATTTCAACTAACATATATTTCACTTTCAAAGAAAAAAACTGCAAACAAATACTGAAATCTGGTTAATGATATGCCTGTCAAATGTTTAGGGGTAAAGTATACTAATATCTGTAAAGTATACTAATGTCTGTAAAAGCATGTTAAAAATAATAAAGTATATTGCTGGATGGCTAGAGGTATGGAAAGGTGGGTAAATTAAATTGTGATAGAACAAGTATACTAAAGTATTAATGATAGAATTTACATAGTAAGTATATGGATATTAACTAAAATTATTAAACTTTTCTGTATGGTTGAAAAAATTTTATAGTAATATAATGAAAAAAATAAAGACTGTAGGGCTGGGGTTGTAGCTCAGTGGTAGAGCACTTGCCTCACATGAGTGAGGCACTGGGTTCGATCCTCAATACCACATAAAAATAAAGATAGTCTGTCCATGTACAACAAAAAATATTTTAAAAAATAAAGACTTTATGTATGATGATGGAATTGATAGGAGAGAGAATAGAATGAGAATGTTGAGAAAATAATAACTGTATCTTGGACTTAAAGAATGGGCTTTTGAAACAAATATGCTTATAGTTGGAGGAATTGTCATACTGGGTCACTAACTTTTTTTTTTTTTTTTAACTTTTAGCTGACCAACTTTGAGTAAATATACTGTGGTATTTTAGGGGGACAGGGGGATTGAACACAGGAGCACTTGACCACTGAGCCACATTCCCAGCCCTATTTTGTATTTTTCTTTGGAGATAGGGTCTCACTGAGTTGCTTAGCGCCTCACCTTTTGCTGAGGCTGGCTTTGAACTCACAGTATTCCTGCCTCAGCCTCCTGAGCTGTTGGGATTACAGGCTTGTGCCACTGTGCCCAGCTTGAGTAAATATACGATGAAGAAAGGAAAAATTCCAGCTCTACATGCTTTGTTAAATTTGTCATTAAAAGCAGGATAGGGCTTATATGAAACTGACAGTATCCCTTATGCACAAGCAGTTTTTATTACCAATATTTTATTCTGTCAAAAAAAGTTCATATCTGTGTCTAAAACAAGCTTTCCCAGAGTCTGTTGTTTACATTCAGTCATAAGACAGCAATTTTCACTGAAACTGTTTTAAACTTCAAATGATTTTATGTATATTTTATCTTGTTATGATTTATCTGCACATTTTGTGCTCAATATACTTCACAAACATCCTTTGTGTACAAGTGTTTCTCTGTAAAAATGATAAAGTTGCTTGTTGAGGGGCTAAACCCTACAGGGTCATGTGGAAATATGGACAGTTGTTGAACACACCTGATAGTGTCAGAGTATATGTATATTTTCTAGCCACAGAGAATGCACATCACAAGATAAAAATCAAGACAATTAAAAACCATTTGGTGAATGATAAAACAGTGTACAGACCTATTTCTGGTGTTATGATTTTACATCACTGTGGTAAATGCTGAAGCTAATGTAACTTGAATATGTGCATCTTAGTCTAGAGTTCATACTGAAATAATCTAATAGTCATCTTTTATGTGTCTTCCATAGTTGACATGTTTGATAACATTTTGTTTTTAAAATTTGTAGCCAGAGGGGAAAAATTAAGTTCTAAAATAAAACCACATATATGCATACTAATAAGTAATTTCACTTTATTTATGTAATAAAGTCAACAGATTATACCTTCTGTTATGAAAGGGCTTGATCATTTCTTCCAGGCCATTTCACATAATCAACTAAGAAGTCTCTATTGATATAGGCAGAGAATTTATTGGTTTTTGATTGTAATTCAGCCAACTCTCAATTATTGTGAATATCATGAAGAAGTTTTTAATCTCTTTAAAAGCAATGATAATGTACAAGATATACAAATGTGCAAAGATCCAATTTATTAAGAATCTCATTGAATTACTAGCTAGGCTCTATTCTTTTTTAAGCCAATAGTAGCATAGTAGAAAATCTGTTAAAAAATAGCACTGGTAAGAAGAAAAGAAACTGTTTTTCCAAAGAGTACAAAAGGGTGTTCAAATCAGTTCCAAACAGTTCAGAATTAACTTCTAAAATTAAATTTTCTCTTTGCTAGGTTGGGCACCAGTACTCATGACAGATATAAAAAGTGGGCAAAGCAGGAAGGATATCAACACTGGATATTCTCCCTTTAAATAACAGAGTTGATTGCAATTACTTACAGGCTGTGGGTCAAATCCTTTCTGTCCAGTTAATTCTGCTACCTCCTTTTCGTGGTAATCATCCAGTTCAAGGGGGTTCATGGGTCCCAGACCTTAGTGGAAACAGTATCTTATTATTTTGGTAGAGTAAACGAAGAATGATAATTAAATTACCCTACATAGATACATCCCATCTCCTTAATAATATAATTAGAACCAATCAAATGGAAACCAGTCCTACCTCTCCCAGCTACCCGTTAAGAGAAACTTACCACCCCTCTTAATTAATATTGGTGCTTATATTGAGAAACAGGAAATATAAGAAGATGAAAATGTGTAATAGCATTTGTTGAATATCCCAATTTTGTTCTCATTTTTTACTTGTATTAATGTGACTCATACCTGTAAAATCATGATTGTATGAAGAGATCCAATGGGACCTTTCAAGATTTCTTCGTATGTTGGCTTCTTTTATGGACTTAAGAACATCCCATGTATTTAAAGAAGTGTTGGGAGCGAAAGTTTTAGGTGGTTTTGGGTAGAATGTTGGCTTATTTTTCTCTGCACATTTAGGAATCTAGAATATGAACATAAAGATTATTGCTGTTATTGTCATCTAGTAGAGTAAGGATGGACTCACTATTTCTGCAGGAAAGGGACAAAGGAAATTCTAGGATGAAGCTAGATGCTTTTAAAAAATTCATTAATTACTAATTCTCAAGCTAGGTATGGTGGCTTTTTCCTTATATTCACCATAATTGAGAGTTTTTTTTTTAAAGTAACAAAATGATAAGGTCTTTTCTAAAAGCTTCTGAGAACTTATATTAGAGAAATGCTCCTGGATATTCTACAGCCAATGAAATCTGTTAGAGATACAAAAGGTTCTAAGGTACTCTTTTGGCTGAGATTAGCCAAAATTGTGTGGCTTCTATTTTTCCTTCCCTGCCTGACATGAAACCATAAGATAACTTTTATGACTTTTTGAGAAGGTTAAGTCACTCAAATGCAAATACAATTTTCATTCTTCAGACACATGAGTTTTTGTATTTTTTAAAAGAGGTATGCATGTAAACATGATTGAATGAGTTTCATTGAAGTCTTTCTGGTTACTTAGAAATTCATCTTTTCTTAGATTGATGATACTTTGTTAATATTTATTGAGCACCTATGTGTACACAATAGTGGCAGGAAATAAGGACAGGTCAGAAATAAATCCAGCCATCCATGAGTATATTGGCTAGTAGAGGATATAAGGTATGAACACAAATGAGTGTAAGTAGCTCTTTGCTATAAAAGAAATTAAAACAAAATGATTTTGAAGTTCAGAGAAGGGAGAGATTGATTCCAGCTGAATCAAGAAGCAGGGTAGGGAGTGGGATGGGAAGGAGGAGCCCTTCTGTCATACCACAAAAACTGGAGCCCTTCTGTCATACCACAAAAACTGAACTTTGAATGACAATTTAGAATTGAAACAGTAGGAGCAGAGGTATAGGTGGCTGTATCCTACAGCCAAGCCCTCCTTTAACATTTGCAGAACCTTGAGCTGAAGTACAATTGGAAGTCCATATTACATTTGTCTAAATAGTTTAAGTCAGCAAGTAAGCTGATAATAAAATATGTTTCATTCTTTTGCTCAGACAGAATACCTTTATAACAACCTGGAAAACCAGGTTCTAATTTATATCACTAAATGGCGACTCAGGAAGAGCCAACTGCTGCCTCTGGCCTCAGCACCCCTCACTGTTCTTTTCTACTGGCTCCATCCTCCAATCATTCCTACTTCCAGTCAACAGCCATCTCTGGTTACCCCTTTGGTCTTGATGAATATACTAGCTCAGGAACACTGTTAACCCTTGGGAGGATTAGTCCTTCCTCCTTGGGAGGAAGAATCCTCAGGAGGACCTGGGACTGGGTTCAAAGCCATTTGGTCAGGGAATTTTGAGGTTCAAGAACATGTTCTGGAGTGGGTCAGAGGAGCATGGGCTCCCGTGGACATATCCTCTTGGCCCCATATAGACTCCCTGTTTCCTAGGGAAATGCACAACTAGAGAAGGGCCAGAGTCAGGCCCCCTGAGGTGTGGAGCTCTCTAACTTTCTAGATCCTAAACGTGTTGCTGCTGCTACAACTCTGTAAGGTTGAAGTGATCCCCATTTTACATAGTAGAGTACTCATGGGAAAAGGTACCTGAAAGTTGCCTCAAGAATTATGAAATGCCTACCTCTATTAAACCTTTAACCAAAATGTGACTTTGTTTTTTCAGGGTTAAAGAATGCCTTCTTTGTTCTCTTTATCTTTTTCGTTATTTGCAGTGCTAGCTTACTTGCAAATAAGAAGGAAATTTTTCCAAAATTGTTCTAAGGGGCTAGATTAATCTTATGTCTTATACTGGTTGAAATAATAGCAGTGATCTATTGAAATGCAGTCTAGGGCTCAGAAAAGAAAATGGGAAATGTGAACTTCAGCCTGTAGTATTTTGGTCATAGTTTAAGAGCCAGGAAACACATGAGGGTGAGGAGCTGGTCAATATTTAAAATGTGAAGGTGATTTTATTCAGAGAGGGTAATGAGAGAGGAGCTGGTAGCAGTCATTCACACAATAGGTATTCATTGGTTAAGTACACCAATCTGAGGGCAGAGTTTGTTTCTGATATGGAGGTAAATACAAGGAAAGAATTCCAATTCCTGACATTTGAGTTTCTAGGCTTTCCAGTCTATAAAAAGGAGTTAATTGTTTTGAATATGGAATTAGAGGATATGAATTTGAATATGAATTAAAGGAATATAACTATACAAACTGTGGTTACATTTCTAGCATAGCCTGTGAAATATATGTAGCTTTTAACTTATTCATTAAATGTTTATTAAGTATTAGATGCAAAACTGTGTACAAGGTTCCAATGTCTTTGTGTCATCTCCAAAACTCCACATATCACCATTAAAATAACAGAAAACCATGCAGTTAGGGAAGAGTACTGCCTGAGATGGAATGGTGGAAATATGGAGGTGCAAGATAGAAGATGGGGAGCATGGTTGATGGGGACACAGTGAGGGTGCCATGTTTTTTTCTCATTCTGGATACCATGGATGTTGCTGGGGCTGAGCAGGTGAGATGTAGAGCCTAGAGTGGTGGAGGGAATGGAGAGGTACACTTGTGGACATCTCATGATTTGATAAGATGAGACGTTTCCAAAGGAGGTGCATGCATGCTCACCAAATTCATTATGTCCAGCTGAGAATGAGTTTGGATTATGGGGACTCTCTGGAAAGACAAATACCCCAGAAATGAGGATAGTGCATTATGATTATATGTAATAGTAGGGTTACATATAATCATAGTGTAACTATTACTATTACATATAATCATAATGCACTAATAAAAGCATTAAATAAATAAAAATAAGCCCTAGTACTTAAATTTTAAAAGGTTAAGCCATCTTATTTATTATAAGCCATCTTATTTATTATTTAGAACATTCTTCTTTCCAAAGTTATCTGTTTCTTAATGTTGCTAGGTCAACCAAGTTTTATAATCATTGGAATAATAATGCTGATAGCTGTTAAAATTTATTATGAGCTAGTATTAATATGGTGCTAGGTACTTTTATATGAATTTCATTCTCAGGACAACAGTTTTATTATCATTCCTATTTTATTTGTTGGGAAATTGAGGTACTAAAGGATTAAATATATTACCCAGGTCACAGAGCTGATAAGGTAGAGCCATGAGCTGAGCCTCTTTAAAATTCACACTCTACTAATACATTATACATATTTTTTTATTGGCTTGGATGGAAAAAATACTAAAGTACAGTTTCTAGAGTTTTCTCTTTTGCAGCTAGGTGACACATGTTAGGACCTGTTTATCAGGTTATTTGTGTCTTTTCTCTTCCCTTGGGGCATAGGATGAAATAGGAGGAGAGAGAAGACTATTAGCTCACAAATATGAGTTACAAGTCTTTGAACAGGCATTCTTGCTATGGGTTACTTTCTCAGAGGAATTATCTAATGGATGTGGGTGAAGCCAGTTAAGGAACAGAAGTTAACAGCATAGATTACAAACCTGACTTCTGTGATCATGACCTTGTCTCAAACTCTGAGCCTCAGTTTCCTTATCTATAAAATGGACTTGATAATATTAATTTTATGAGATTTTTATAAGAATTAAAGTACATCTAAATTACTTAATGTATAGCAATTTCTCAATAAATGGTAGCTCTTGTTTTAGTTTTATTTTGTTTTAGACTTAATATAAATGCACTAATAATGATGGGGACAATGACAGCTCATAAATCTTTCTGAAAGTCTCTCATTTACTCTATGCATATTTGGAATAACTTGATACATTATGAATTATAAGAATTTAAAAACAGGATTAAGGCTGTGAAACAGTTCTTCCCTACCATATTTCTGAGGGGAACTTTTTTGTTTTATAACTGTGGAAATGTTCCATTAACTAACCAAAGTATGTGAAATCAGCTAATAAAATTGAAAAATGTGAACCATAGTCAAAAATCTCAAAAGTTTCACCTAAATAGAAAATAAAACAATCTGTCTTTTTGAGTTTTAGAAACTATTGGGTAAAAATATATTGTACTTTCTCTTAAAACACACATTTTGAAAGATAACTCACATCATAATACACATCCTGACCTGGCCACACCAATGATTTCTTCTTTGAATCCGTGGGAAAATCAAGCAGTTCGTATCTGTAAGGATTACCTGAAATTTTCAAGAAAAGCACTGTTATCCTGAATAATTAAGAACAGCCTTTTAACTAATGGGTTTATGGAGGAAATAAATAGAAACAATATAGATTAGAGATGAATTCTGGTGTATATTATAGCTATACAGTATAACTTTTAAAAATATTGGTGCTGGGGATTGAACTCAAGGCCTTGCATATACTAAGGGCTACACTCTTAGCCCCTTCTTATAACTTTCAAGATGCAGCCTACCCTTTAATTCTTGAGCCTTTATATGGGCAGCATGTGGACCAGAGTGAGAATGAGTCTCTAATCTTAGCGTTCTCAGCAGTGATAGAGGGCACTTATACTTAACAAGCAAAATCCTTAGGTACATAATAAATCTTCCTGGATCTTCTTTCTGGTGTCTGGAGGCTCCACAGATAAATTTCTTTACTATCTGTTTTGGCTCTTCTTTACCCAAATATAGAAAGGTTATTATTATTATTTTTTAATGGGATTGTACTTGCTTACCAAAAAGGTAATAAAAGAGAACATTTTAAAGAATACAGCTTCTTAGGTCTTGTTTTGTATTTAATAAGCATTACCAAACACAGCATGGCTGCCTCTGTTCTCATTTTAAATTTCAAGCTAAAGAATATTCTGAATATCCATTATTATTATTTTTTCCTTATGGTACTGGGGATTTTGAGCCCAGGGCTTTGTACATGCTAGGCAAGCAGTCTATCACTGAGCTACATCCCCAGCCCATATTATTTTGAGCAGGGTCTAATTTGCCCAGGCTGGCCATGACCTTGTGATCCTCTTGCCTCATCTTCCTGAATAGCTGGAGTTATAGACATGCACCACCATTCCTAGCTCCATTCTAATATATAACAAGAACAAAGGCTGGCATTTATTGAACACTTCCAAAGCACCAGCCACTGTACTGTTTTTAATATACCATCACATGCATTTCTCATAAAATTATTATGAGAAAGATACTATTATTCCCATGTCAGTGAATAAAGAAACTGAGGCACAGAGAGAATAAGCAATGTATGCAAGTTCATAGCACTAGTAGATGGAATTCAAACTCAGGCAATCTGATTCTAGAGCATGTACTCTTACCCTACATACTATTTATTTATAATAAAAGGTTAAAATAAGTGGAATATTAGAAATCCAATATAGTACTAGTTCATGGAAAGATCTTTTTATACTTATTAACAGATTCATCTTAAAGTCCCTAAGAGTAATCCTCTGGGACCCATCCTAGAGGTAGATGCTTAGAAGAGCAGAATATGAAGAAGGCAACTTGTTTCTTTAGTCCCTGAAAGGTGTTTTTATGAGTTCAACACATATTTCTGTGACTTCTTGCTAACTATGTACTAAATATAACTTCAGAAATTATCTAATTAAGGACTGAAAATAATGAATTAATTTTGATAGTTTCCCTAACACAATTATAAACTTTCAGTTGTTTAGATACATATCTTGGGTTTCTTTGCACAGCACTCACTCATCTCACTCTCCCAATATAACTAAGCATAGCCTCAGCACCAAACAGACAAATGTTCTAGAAGAATCAGTTTGTACTGCCTCTTATCAATACTGACTGGTCTGAGAGGTAATGTAAAATTTCATCATGGTGAACACACACTGGAGTCACTATATGAAAGCAAACAAACTGTTAACACTTATCTTTGTTGTCTATGAAGTTGGCACTAATACTCCCATTTTAGAGATTGAGAAGTGAAGACGGAAGTTAAGAAACACCACTATAGTCCACAGTAAATAGTAAGGGCAGAATTTTATGCCTATACTCTGACTCCAGAGTCCTTGCCTCTGGACTGGGAGTGTAGTTCAGTGGTAGAGTACTTGCCTAGCATGTGTAAGGTTCTGGGTTCAACCCTTAGTATGGAGAGAAAAGAAAAGTCTGCTCTTAAGTCCTCTGCTACACACTTTTTCAAAACCCAAAACATACCTGTCTGCTAACAAGGTGCTGAGGTTGTTATTGATGATCCTTGCACTTTGGTACAAATATATTCATGTACAGAAGACAATTAATGTTATAGGACAATTCTTGAGTTTTATCTACTCCACAGCATAAATTATTAACTCAACAAGTATTTATTTTTCCTACTACATGCCTTTTCTGTTATTATCCTCTCTTTAGCATCTTTCAGACATTCAGAGGTGTCATCTGCTTTCATTCATGTGTATATCTCCTCAGCAAAGACTGAGGAGTCTAGGGTGGGTGAGACTCTAGGATGGGTCCCAGAGGATTACTGCCCTCTCTAATAAAATACATCCACAAAGATGCTCCAGGGTGTCAAGAGAATGTGAATAAATTAGTGTCTGAGTCTTAGTTCAAATGTTAAGCTTTCAATTTAATCACTGCTTCTGCCTTGCCCCTTATGCTCATCATCTAAGCTAGGACAGGATTTTTTTTTTTTTCTTTGCTACTGGGGATTGAACTCAGGGGCACTCAACCACTGAGCTAAATCCTCAGCCCTATATTGTACTGCATTTAGAGACAGGGTCTCACCGAGTTGCTTAGTGTCTCGCTTTTACTGAGGCTGGTTTTGAACTCTCAATCCTCCTGCCTCAGCCTCTGGAGCTGCTTGATTACAAGTGTGCGCCACTGTGCTTGGCTAGGATGGAATTTTTTAAAGCTAAACCACAAGAGCAGGAAGGAAATGAAAACAAAACATACATAGAATGAAGACAACCAATTCTATATTTCTGGTTTCTGATTCTACAATGGGAGGCATTTGTGAAGTAAAAGAATCAGAAGTACCTGTAGAGTCTGGTTTAATGGTCTGCAGTGGGTCCCTGATGATTGTGTGATGCATCCACAGTCGGGTGAAACTTTTCTAATCTACTGAGGGGTCACATGTCTGTGTTTTGAGTCCTTCAGGCTTCTTGCTTTAATTTTATTATTGAATAAATTCCAATAATAATAAGAATCAATAGTTTTAATTTTAAGTCACATTTTACCTCTTGTCTTCAAAATCGTTGAATCATAGGTCTTGGTTGGCACCATGGGAGCAAATGGCTGGTGAGTGCAGGCTTTAATACCATTGTAGAGCTCCTTAGGTGACGTAAAGGTCGGGAACATGGCTCCACGAGAGATGTGTGTATGGTAAGGGTGATCAATTGGATATGGTAAGCAGATTTCGCTAAGATTTATTGAGCAAATAAAAAAACAGAAGAAAAAGAAGTACAGTGAAAAAATTAATCATCAAATATTTATTGGGACTCTTTGTTATGGCTTATAGTGTTCTAATCCTTGAGGATGACAGTAACCCAGATAAAGTTCCTATAATCATGGAGTTGGCAGTCTGTAGACTATCTTCCAAGACCTATGAAATTTTCTTAATTTTGCTAGACAAAACTAAGTTTCATTTTTAAAAATAAACCATACTTAATTCTTTATCATGAATAATCTCCATAACTGGGTAATAATATAAGCAAAATGTGGATATTTTTAGTTTTCAGATGATGTAGGAAGAATTTCTAGTTGCTTTTAATTTCTGTTTCCTGTTTTAAAAGATCCATGTTCTTTATTTTATGAAATAATTTTGGATATTTAGTTCAGTAATACACTCATCTTGGATTGAACTTTCAACCCAGGCATCTGTTTCTTTAAGTAATGGATTAACAAAATATACTGCCCATTTATGTACACAAACTGTTTTGAAATGAAAAAGCCAAAAATAGATCACTGAAGGAAAAAAAGAAAAAGGCCACAGTGAAAATTTTCCTATTATTTGGAGTACTGACAGAGGTTAAGGGAAAATAAAAAATAAAAAAAACAACAAAAACCACTGTCTAAACCAGAAGAAAATTGAGATCAGGAAGGTTACAGAATAGAAAAATGTTATTTTGTAGAAAAATTTTGTAGAAAGACCAATGTTATGGGTTGAATTGCATCTCTCCTCGAAATCCATATGTTGAAGTGCTAACCCCAAAGGCATTATAGTAGGTTCTAATTTGGAAATAGGGTTGTTGTTCACATAATGAGTTAAGGGGGGGATCATACTGAAGAATGGGTTCTTAATCCAGTGAGCCTAGTGTCCTTATGAAAAGGGAAACTTGGACTCAGATGAGCACACAAGAATGCTATGTGAAGATGAAGGGAGAGATTAGGGTGACACATCTGTAAGCCAAGGAACACCAAGGACTCCAGCAAACCACCAGAAGCCAGGTGCCAAACAGGGAGCAGGTTCTTTTTCAGAGCTCCAAGAAGGAACCAATCCTGCCAACACCTTGATCTTGGACTTCTAGCCTCCCACTTTGAAGCTTATCAAGCTACAAATATAATCTTGAATCCAATAATAATTATAGCCCAGCTAAAAGGACTTTTCTTTTCATACTTCTTATGAACAAAACTAGAAAAGTCCAAAACAAGGTTTCTTCACATAGTTGTTTAAAAAACAAAAACAAAACAAAGCCCCTCAAAACCTAAATCTCAATTTCTTTTTTTCTTTTTTTTTTTTGCTTAGTACTGGGGATTTAACCCAGGGATGCTTCACCACTGAGCTAAATTCCCAGTTCTTTTTTATATTTAGTTTTATTTAGAGGCAAGGTCTTATGAGTTGCTAAGGGCCATGCTAAGTTGCTGAAGCTGGTTTTGAACTCACGATCTTCATGCCTCAGCTTCCCAAGCTGCTGGGATTACAGGCATGTGTCACTGTGCTCAGCTAGACCTTGATTTTAATAGCTTTTTCAGTAGTTCTTTGCTCAAACACAATTTTACAATATCAGCTTAATATTTTCAGTTAAGATTGGTAAGGGATATTGTATCATACTCATACCAAAACCAGATAAGGACACATCAAGGAAAGTAAACTACAGACCAATATCCCTGATGAACATAGAAGCAAAAATACTTTAGCAATCATGTTCAACAACCTACTAAGACAACTGTACATCACACTGCCAAGTTGGTTTTATTACAGTGATGAAAGGATGGCTTAACATATGCAAATCAATAAATGTAATTCACACATAAATAGAATTAAGACGGAAATCACTTGGTCATCTCAATAGTTGCAGAGAAGGCCTTCGACAAAACTCAGCACTCATTCATGATAAAAGCATAGAAGAAACCTACCTCAACATTGTATAAAACTATTTATGAAAAACCCAAAGCCAACATCTTAGTAAATGGGGAAAAACTGAAAGCATTTCATTTAAAATCTGGAATAAGACAAGATTGTCTGCTCTCACCACTCCTATTTAATATAGTTCTAGAAATCCTAGCCAGAACAATTAGGCAAGGAAAGGAAATAAAAGGGATAAAAATGGGAAAGGAAGAAGTCACATTATAACCATTTCTGGATCCTATACCTAGAAGACCAATAAAACTCCATCAAAAGCCTCCTAAAGATAATTAAACAAATTTGGCAAAGGAGCAGATTACAAAAATCAACATACAAAAATCAGTAGCTTTCCTATATATTAACAATGAATAATGAATTTGCTGAGAAAGAAATCAGGAAAATAATTCCATTCACAATAGCTTAAAAAATAAAGTATCTAGGAACAAATCTAACTAAGGAGGTGAAAGACCTCTACAATGAAAACTACAGAACATTGAAGAAAGAAACTAAAGAAGACCTCAGAAAATGGAGAGAACTCCCATATTCATAGATACGCAGAATTAATATTATTAAGATAGCCATACTACTGTCAAAGGCAATGTACAGATTCAATGGAATTCCCATCAAAATACCAATGACATTCTTCACAGAACTAGAAAAGCAGTTATGAAATTCATTTGGAAAAATAACAGACCTAGAATAGCCAAAGCAGTTCTTAGCAAGAAAAATGAAGCAGGAGGCATCACAATACCAGACCTCAAATTATACCAAGAGCTATTGTAATGAAAACGTATGGTATCATAAAAATAGACATATAGACCAAAAGTACAGAATAGAAGACACAGAGACAAACTGAAGCACATCTGTAGTTATTTGATTCTTGCTTGACAAAGGTGCCCAAAACATACTGGAGAAAAGACAGCCTTTTTAACAAATGGTGCTGAGACAACTGGTTATCCCTATGCAGAAGAATAAAACTAGAACCTTATCTCTCACTCTGTACAAAACTCAACTCAAAATGGATCAAAGACCTAGGAATTAGACCAGGAAATATGTAACTCTTAGAAGAAAACTTAGCAAATAGGTACAGGCAACAACTTCCTCAACAGGACCCCTAAAGCTCAGGAAATAATGCCAAGAGTTAATAAACTGAATGGCACTGATTTAAAAAGCTCCTGGTAAAGCAAAGGAGACAATTAGGAATATGAACAAAGGATATACAGAATGGGAGAAAAATCTTTGCTAGCTACTCTTCTGACAGAGGATTAGTATTGTGTAAAGTTTTTTTTGAGTACTTTATATATAGACCACATATATGTAGTACTATATATACACTTAAGTCTATATAGACTATATATAGTACTAGATAAAGTACTCAAAAAACTTTACACAAAAAATGAAATAACCCAATTAATAAATGGGCAAATTAATTGAACAGACACATCTCAAAAGAAGAAAGACAAATGGCCAATAAACATATGAAAAAATGTTCAGCATCATTAGAAATTAGGGAAATACAAATCAAAACTTCTGAGATTTCATCTCACACTAGTCAGTATGGTAGTCATGAAGAATACAAATAATAATAAATGCGGGGGAGGAAAAGAAACACTTTTACACTGTTGGTGGAATTGTAAATTAGTACAACCACTATGGAAATCAATATGGAGGTTCCTCAAAAGACTGGGCATGGAACCACCATATGACCCAGCTATACCAGTCCTCACTATTTACCCTAAAGAATTAAAGTTATCCTACTGTGTGATAATGCATGCTTATATTTATTCCAGCATAATTCACAATACTCAAACTATGGAACCTAGGTGTCCATCAGTTGATGAATGGATAAAGAAAATGTGGTACCTGCACATAATGGAGTTTTATGATATTATGTCATTTGCAGGAAAATAAATAGAACTAGAGATGATTATGTTAAGCAAAATAAATCAAGCCCAGAAGTCAAGGGTTGTATGTTTTCTCTCATATGTGGAAGCTAGAGAGAAAAAAACGAAAAGAAAGGTGGGGGGAATCTCATGAAAATCAAAGGGAGATCAGTAGAGGAAAGGGATGGGGCAGGGTAGAGGTGAGGAAGGATGGGTAAAGTGTTGGGGACTGATGTTGGTTAAATTATATTGTATGCATGTATGAATATGTAACAACAAATCTCATCATTATGTACAAATATGATGAATGAATAAAAAATGTGGAAAAAAAAAGGAAGGCTGCAAATGGTTTCTTGTACCAGTTGCCAATAAAAAGAACAAGGGTTCCTTGGAGTTTTGGCTCATCCAGGAATGGAGCAGAAAATATACAAGATGATCTAGAAGTATCTTATAGTGCCAGAAAGTAAGGAAATGCTAAAAAGAAAGAAAAAACATCCTCCAAACCTCCACAAGGATGAGGGAAATGCCAAAAGAATACAGAAGAGAATTAGAAGAGCTTCTTATGGCCAATTTGAATAATAAAATAAGGGGGTACTGGATTACTGCCTAAGTACCAAAAAATAAAATATCCCCAAGTCCATACTGAAAATAAGTGGTTCAGTAAATAAATGGAAAAGAATAACCATGCAGAAGAACACCAAAAATTTAAGAAGGTACTTTGTTCTTGGAAGGTAGAGCCTGATTCCAGATGTCTTCTGTGCACAGTGACTTTCTTTTTAAGGGAACAGTGTGGAAAGGAGGGGAAAAAAGACTAACTGTACAGTAAGGAAGCCTAAAAAAACACTCCCTCAGCCAGGTGATCAAGGTCAACATCAGCAGAGATATATCAGGTATACAGTATGCACCCTTCTTAGAAAGTGATGAAAATGGTGCTTTACCTCCATGGTCCTCCTCCCCAAAACACATTGCTCCAGTCTAATCATAGAAAAACATGAGTTAAAAGTCCATTTTGGAGCATTCTACAAAATATCTGACCTATAATTCTCAAAATAGTCAAGGTCAAGGAAAATCTAGGAAAGTGTTATTACAAAAAGACACCTAAGGAGACATGAAGATGAAATGTAATGTGGAATCCTAAAATAGGATCCTGAAACAGAAAAAGGACAGTAGGTAAAAACTGAGGAAATCCGAATAAAGTACACACTTCAGTTAAAGTAATGCATTGATACTGGTTCATTATTGTGACAAATGTGCCACATTAATATGGCAATAGTAGGGGAAACCGGGGGTAGGATATATGGGAAGAACTCCCTATACTAACATCCTTATAATTCTATATTCTAAAACTATACTAAAATAAAAAGTTTATTTAAAAAAAATGAGATTGGCTGTGGGTTGGAGAAGGAGCTCAGTGTAGAGTCCTTGCCTAGCATATGGCTTCGATCCTCAGTACCACCAAACAGCAAGGGCAGGGGGGAGTAGGGAATATAATTGGGAAGAAATCAAAATAATGTTACCTTGGACTTGAACCAGCCTCTCCTTCCATTTTTTAAAAAATAGCTGTCATCAAAAGTCTCACTTCTCTCACCTGTCTAAGTGGTATGAAATGCCAATAATTTTTTTCTGATTATAACAAGGAAGGAAAATATAAGTTTTATACTTACCTTATTGTTGAATTAGATGGTTTGGGCAACCTAGAATAAAAACAGAAGATAATTCATAATTTAAATTAAGGGCCTTTAAAGGCTTGTATTATTATTATTTGAAAATTGCTGAAGACTAAATCCTTAGTCTTACCCCTTTTTCAAACTACATTGTCACCACGATAATATTTTTATTAACTTTCTGGAACCATGCATATTGACAGGACAGAGTGATATATTTTCATATCTCAGTTATCTACTGATAAATTTTTCCATTCCACATATTCTTACTTCATATGGCAATATATGAAGTAAGTCTTCAGTCTTGCTTACCCCTACCCCTTTTGCATTTCTTATTTACAGGAAGATACAGGGGTTGATGGATAGCTTCTAATGATAAGAGAGCTCTGGTTCCTACTGACCTTCACTCTCATAATCAGGTGGTAGCCAAAGAGCCCCGAAGAAGCCTGACATCACATATGTGGTGCAATTACATGACCTGAAGTGACACAAATGTGGCCTTGTTGGGAAGATAAGTAGATAATGGGTATACTTTGTCCCTTTGCCCAGAGTTGCTGATCTCTCATGATAGTAAATGTTGCTATGAAAGGATAGAACAAAACTGACAAAGTTCCTGGAGGTTTGCCTTTCCAAATTAGTTCATTACGAGGTTGTGTATTTAATTATTTGAAACACTGCTTTCCAAGAAATAATACTATAGCCTTGGGGAAAAGTTTACTAGAGAGGGATAGTTACCCACTTATGTGATTTCAGCTATTAGTTTTATCCTATGTAAATAAGACTCTGAAATATTTCAGACATGAAAAATGAACAGAATGCCATAAATTTGATAGTAAAAGTTGATAAAACTGAATACACTTGAATACTTTTTAGATGTTTCTACATATTCACTACAAAGTGATATATAAGTCATAGAACTTTTGTTACTCTAGCATGTGTTATAAATACACAATTCTCATGAATCATAAATGTTTATGTCTTTATTTGGACTCTTAAGTATGTGGGTGTGGAACTAAAAAGAAAAGTGATTTCCTCTCTTCCAGTTATATTGTTGGGTTGGAGATGGGGATGAACGATGAATCCAAGATATATAGAGTTACAATTTACTACTATATATTAAATATTAACTTGGCATCTAAAATTGCTCTCATGTGACAAATTTTGCTGTGATGTTGATAAGTATATGACTAAAATTGATTTGATTCAAAATGAAAAAAAATAAGAATTAAAAAAAAATCTTTTTTAAAAATTCAAAATTTAAAGATAAAATTAAAATAAAATGAAATGCTCAGAGACACCACTTGCTTGATCCAACCAGTTATTCAATCCTATTGCTGTACTCCATTATCTCCTTTGCAAAGTTAAATAAACCCAAAGAGATAAGCAAATGCTAATTTTATCTTTTTGGCTCCCTCTAGTGGCTAAATTTTATACTGTATCACCTTAATTTGAAAACCACCAACAAATCTTAAGATAAAAAAATATTTTCATTGTCATTTCAGTAGTGTCAATATTTTATTCTTATTTTACAAAAAATAAAAATGCATGACTTAGTAATATACATGAAAAACCATTTTTTTCAAAGAGTAAAAATAATTTAATATACTAGAACATAATACCTTTAAGCGCAGGCTAAATTAGTATTTCTTATCCAAAAAAGATACTTAGTAATTTTTAAAAGAGTTACTTATAGATAACCATAACAATTCTCTTTTATTATGAAGTTTCAGTTCAAAATTTGTTGAGGGCCATTATGGCATTTTCTGTAAATTTTTTTAATGAAATAGAAATATAACAGATTTTTATTATATTGAATAAGTAGGTCAAGGTAAGAACATGAATCAAGATGATGTGTAGGAATCTCTTTGAACATTACTATCATTATTTCTTACTCTTTGTTTACTGGTTTAAATGCTACAAATCCTTTCTTTTGGTTTATCTGCTGCTGCTTTTTAAAAATTTCTAATGTTAATGATCACTATTTTAATAAAAAGGAAGAATTCTCTAAAAGTTCCCATGTGGGGGCTTTTTTGTTTCTCATATAACTAATTTCCACTTAAATTACTATTTGATCCCATGTAAGGGGAAGGGGGACCTCTGACTTACAAGGAATCATTTCCATAGACGTCACTTTTTTGGTTCTGTGTCAAATAATAGTATTGTTCAATAGGAAGTTTTCTGAAAAGAAAGAAAATATTAAATTGAATCTCTTTTTAAATTAACACAGTATAATGGGGAGACTATAAAAGATAAGTAGATTAATACAATCATGAATATATAGAAACAATATATGAAAAGATGGCATTTTAAATTATTTGAAAAGTATATATTTTTCAATAAACAGTACAAGAAAAATTCACTACCCATTTGGCAAATAATACATCTCTACATTATTCAAAAAGATAATTTCTGATAGATTAAAAATCTAAAGAATTGAGGATAAATCTATACAAATATTAAAAAAGAAAGGGCTGGGGCTGTAACTCAGTGGCAGAATGCTTATCTAGCATGTGTGAGGCACTGGGTTCGATCCTCAGCACGACATAAAAGTAAACAAATAAAATAAAGGCATTGTGTCCAACTACAACTAAAAATTTTAAAAAAGAAAGAAAGTGTATAGGAATATGTTGTTTTTTTTCTTAAGCTGGTAAAGAGGGCCTTTTAAATAAGATGTTTCTTTCAAAAGCCAAAAGCACATTGATAAGACAATGGACACTACAAAGAGCTTAAATAAAACAAAAATTGGAAGAAATAAAAATAACATAGAAGGGATTGATATCTAGAACATCTACTAAATTAAAAAATTCATATTTTGAATATTTTATATTATGACCCAGAACTTTCACTGAAGATATGCCCTATGGAAACATTTGTGCAAGGATCAAAGAACTATGTGAGTGGTCAAATAACCGGTGAAACATTGTGGAACATTATGAGAAAATTAAAAATAATAAAGTAGATCTGTGTTTATTGACAAAGGACTATCTCTAGATTGTAAAGAAAAAAAACATCAACTTGCTTAACACTACATATCAAATGATTTCACATATAAACCAAATAACACCATAAAATTTCAGTGGGCACATGCATAACTATGTAAACAGGTAACAGAAGGTATGGAAGGAGACACACCAAATTGGTAACTGTGGTTCCCTCTAGGAGGGAGGGAAGAGGCTGGCCTTACCTGTAATATTTTCAGATGTATTGTAGCACTCACCTGTCATTGTGGTTGCCCCATATCTTTTGAATGCTCACTCTGTATTTTTATAGTGAGTCAGTACTGTGAATCTCATCTATCCAACATAGTTACTCACCTGAAAATCAGTATCCACTGCAGATGTGGGTGATCAGTAGAATTTTTGTGTACACATTTGCACCCTGGATGCTAGGGAGGCTGGGAAGTGGATTTCTGGATCTTACTTGGGCAAGGGGATGTTCCAAATGTGGGAAACTGCAAAATGTAGAGAAACTGCAAAATGTAGAGAAGGTACTACACCTTTCATGTACCTCAGTGCCAGTACCTATGACTATCCTTTCAAGATGAAAGAAAGAAAGGAATGCTGGTAAGCACTGAATCCATTCAGATATTGCAGAAATTATTGATTTGCAATAGAATAATAATGTAGAATAATGATTTTCCCAGTCACCATCAGCCTCTTTGTCTCTCTCAAGATTTTTTCCCTTACTAACAGGATAACCTACTCTTTTAATCTCTTCAAACTAGAGAATTGCAGGGGTTTTTAGGCTTACCTTGTCTCAATATGCATTTGGAATATAGGAGTTGGGTTAGGTATAATGATTCTCAAACAATCATACTGTTTCCCTTTGGGCCCCAACATTTCCAGGAGAGTATGGGAATATATGGGGTGGTTTATTTTGGTTGTCACAATGAATTTAGGATGCAACTAGTATTTCCAGGTCAAGAGCCAAAGGTGCTAAACACTTTGCAATATATGCCACTTATTAAATTGAATGGCATAGGTTGTTTGACTTTCATTGGTGACTAGCTGCTGATAAAAGAGTAAACAAGTACAAATTTTATTAAGGAGAAATTTTGCTTTATAAAATCATTCATAATACCTTTCAGTTTCAGTATTATTATTAAACTAGAAAAATCAAAGTTGTCAGGAAATTCAGAGTATCCTTTAGTTCACAGAGCACTGCAGCTCTATTTTAAGAGCTTTTAACCAGTAGCTTAAAGGAAGAATTTCCTTTTCTAAAATGAACAATTTTACTACTTTACCAAACTTAAATCAATGTTTATGGAAGTGAACACTAAGTTATACATTTTCATTACTTTGTGATTTTGTTCCTTCAGTGAATTGATGCTGAATTGGGTGATGACTGATCTCACTTGGAATTTCTGAAACTTGCATATTATAGGTAAGTAAATATTACTAAAGTTCCTTTAAAGGAGTTTTACTTTGATACTTTTATGTCAGGAAGACTCAGAAGGGGCAGCAATGCCCCATGTGGCATTATATGGACATTGTATTGGAACATGTGTATAGAAACACAGGTAACATTTTCTTTAGTAAGTAATGCTTTTTTAAAAAATTTCTTAACCCCAGATGACGTACTTTAGGATGTCTCACCTCCTGGACCTTTTGAAAAGGAGTAGGTACTTTTCATTTCCAAAGGCACAGGACAGAGAGTTGGTAAGGCAAAGGAGTGATCCTGTTTCTCACAAAACCTCCTACCAAAGGAGGTGGTAGGGTGTGGTTGCTAGAGAAAACCTTTTTTTTTTTTTTTTAAAAAAGGTTTAAAAATTGAGGCTTCACCCATAAAGAGAGCTGTAAAACATTGTTATTTTTGTATAAAAGGCTTTTTTTAAGGGAGAAAGAAAAAATATGGTAATAGCAGTTATTCCTTGTTAGGAAACAAGGTAAATCCTATTCTGTAGTTGTTTGCCAAGCAGTTAGCCCTATATATGAAGACAGAAATTTGTCCTAAATATATTTTTAAGAGAGGAATATGCTAAAATGATAATATTTGACATAAAGAGGCATGAAAAGAATGAAAGACATTAACCTACATTTGTGAGTCAGGGGTGATAGTCTAAGTGAAACAAGTATTTCTTTTCTTAGTGTCTTGGGGCTGTATTCAGCAAGACCAACACAAACCTTTCACTTCAAACTGGATTCTCGTTAAGAAAATAATCTTTGGCCTTCTTTTTACACACTGAAATTCTATGCAAATATTTCTAATTCTTTATACTACTGCATATTGTTTAATATTCAAATTTTGGAGGACAATAGCTTAGATTAAACTCCATAAAGAGTTATAACCCCCAGGTCTGTAAAACAATACTTTCTATACTTAAATTACTGAATAGAGAATAAATGATGAGTTTTATGGTGCAAATATTAGGTGCCCCAAAAGGTCATGTGTGAGACAATGCAAGAAAATTTAGAGGTGAAATGATTGGGTTATGAGAGTCTTAATCTAATCAACACGTTAATCACCTGAGAGAGATTAACTGGGTAGTAATTACAGGCAAGTAAAGTGTGGCTGGAGGAGGTGCATCACTGAGGGCATGTCTGGGTTTTTGTCCCTGGTGAGGATCAATCTCAATTCATTCTCTCTCTCTCTCTCTCTCTCTCTCTCTCTCTCTCTCTCTCTCTCTGTTGGGCCTTTTTGTCTGTCAGCTTTTTACTGATTTACTGAGGTCTTGATAAGATTATCAGCCACATATGTCCCTATTTTTAATGTTTCTCTAGCTATGGCTTGTCTTATCTGTTTTACTTCTTTTGCTTGTTATAGAACAAAAAAACTAGCTAGACTGTTAGTAAACCAGGTAATCAGTATTGTTAGATAAAAAAGAAGAAAGTAGTCTTTGTGCCATGGTTTGATGGATTATTCTCTGAATTTCATAATTAAAATTAAGTAATCTTTAATAAATATTCAATTTGAAATTTAATTTCCTGCTCAAATTTTTTTGCTTTGTCTTCAGTTCTAACTTCTGTGAACAGAGTTGCTGAAAGTGACTTTAAAATTTATGTTATTATTGAAATACATAAATACTTTTGAAAACATTTGATAGAGAATTTTAATGACTACAAAGATTGGTGAAAAAATTACAAATCAAAGTTCCAAAAACCAAGAACATTTGCACAAATTAGGCTAATTCTTTGTTCAGACAAAAACATGTTTAATATCCATGTTTCTCTCATATTTTCACTTAATTTTAGGTAAGATGTGATAAGGAAGGGAATTAAGTTAATCAGAATTTTTTAGAATACTTTATCATCTCTAAGGACATTAAAATATTTAATAAACAGGCTTTTTATGATTTCACGATTAGAAATCATATAATTAATTTTACTATCTGTGTCTTTATTCATAGTAAAAGAAATTAGTTTGGAGGCATATTTAAGTTTACAAAAGATTCAATAGAAATAGAGAAAATGGATAATAACAATCTTTATGTGAATAGCAGCAAGTTTAGTTACCTTGGCCAGGTTTCTCCACCAAATCCATAATGCTGATGTCCTTTGCCCATGACACAAGGAGGTTCATATTTTGGCCTGTGTTCATCAGGCAGCGAAATCGGTATAATCCCACCGTATTCCCTTTCAGCACCCCATGGAAGCTTACATTGGTGGAGTGACTCCCTTAATTCCTGATACCTGTTAGAACAAAAAAGACTTGAAATTGTTCAGCAACAATTAAAATTTCCATTTCTTCATAAGTATTTTTAGATAGAACAGAGAATTCTCAGTACTGGGTATATTATGATACTTTCTGGGTATTTAGGCATCATGGGACTACCCAAGAACTGAGGTTAAATTCCTGAATTCCTACAGATTATCTCCCTGCCACCAGTGGTAGTATATTTATCTAAAATAATATTAATAACTCACATGTTATTGAATTATATATCCAAAGTTGATTAATTCTATGATTTTTGGTGTGTTTACAGATAGATATGTACAATTTTAGAATATTCTCATCATCTAAAAAAAAAAATCTGTACTCTTAAGTCTTCATCCACTATACCTCTTTTATCCTTCCAGCCCTAAGCAACTACTAATCTAGTTTCTTGCTCTATAGGTTTGCATATTTTGGACATTTCATATAAATTGAATTATATATATTGAATTATATAATATGTAGTCTTTTCTGATGGGCTTTTTTTTTCTTTTTTTGGTACTTTGAATTGAACTCAGGGGTACTTAACCACTGAGCCACATCTACAGCCCTTTTTCTTCTTCTGAGGGCCTCACTAAGTTGCTGAGGCTGGCTTTGAATTTGCAATCCTCCTGCCTCAGCCTCCCAAATTGCTGGGATTACAGGTGTGTGCCACTGCACCTGGCCTCTGATGTGCTTAATATAATGGTTTCAAGGTTCATCCATGTTGTAGCATGTGTCTGTACTTTGTTCTTTTTAATAGCCACATAATATTCCAATATATGGATATACCACATTTTGTTTAGCTGTTCATCAGTTGTCGGATAATTGACTCTTGGGAACAATGCCATTGTGAATACGCATGTCCAAGTTTTTGTTTGAAGACTTGTTTTTAACTTTCATGGAGCATATGAAGAAGCTAAATGTCTGCGTTATATTGAAATTCTGAGTTTAATTTGTTAAGGAACTGTCAAACTGTTTTCTATTGCAGTTTCTCCATTTTTAAATTTCCACCAGTATTGTATGAGAGTCAATTTCCCCACATTCTTGCCAACAGTTGTTATTGTGTTTAAAAAGATAATTTTTATTATAGCCCATTTAATAATAGGTATGAAGTGTTATTTTGGTTTTAATTTGCATTTTCCAAATGACTAATGATATTTGAAATTTTTTCATGTTACTATTGGCCATTTGTATATCTTCTTTGGAGAAAAGTTTATTGGATCCTTTGTATTTCTAAAGCAAGTTATTTGCTTTATTTTTGAGTTGTAAGAGTTCTTTATATATCATAGATACAGGTCTCTGTTAGATATGACATGCAAATATTTTCTCCTGTTCTGTGATATACATTTCTTTTTGCTTACTTAATAGTATCATGGAAACACAAAAGTTTTTAATGATCATGCAGTTCAATTTGTTTCCTTTTGCTTGATTTGGGTGTAACAGCTAAGAATATATTGTGAAATCCAAGATGATTTATCCCTGTTTTCTTCTTAGAGTTTTGATTGATGACAAGTTAATCTTTATATATGGTATGAGATAAGGAATCAATTTATTTTGCATGTCGAAATCCAATGTTCCAGCACCATTTGTGGAAAAGAATTCCTCATTGTCTTGTCTAGAGATCATCTTAATTTTTTTTCCAAATGGAGAGTACTGTAAAGTAATAGTACAAATATTATAAAAGATCTACTTGTTCCTCAACAGTTCAGTGAAGTTTACCAGGCTCACAAATGCTGTTTGGATGAGATCTTCGGAGAAAACTTGAAAGGAAAGTGACCACAGCACTAGGAGTGACCAAAAGATCTTTATTGCAGCAGTGCAACAAAGAGAAAAGAAGGAAGGAGAGAGAGAGAGAGAGAGAGAGAGAGAGAGAGAGAGAGGGAGGAGAGAGAGAGAGAGAGGGGAGAGGAGAGGGAGAGGAGAGGGAGAGGAGAGGAGATGAACAGGGAGAGAGCAAGAGCAAGAGAGAGAGAGAGCTCGCACAAGAAAGATAAAGAGAGCAAGAGAGAGAGAGAGAGAGAGAGCGAGCGCAAGAGAGAGAGGGGCCTGGCAGGAGGGAGTTTTTATAGCCCAAATCTAATGGGGCCTCTGGGTCTGCAAGCTGCCTTGTTGGCCCAAGGGGGGTTGAGTGCTCAGCCTTGAGCAGGACTTGACACAAACAGGTGATAAAGGACCAGATAGAGGGGGGTTTGAGTGTGTGGGCTATCTTGCAGCCAACATCTGTTCAGCCTGCCCTGCAGACAACACAGTTCAGCCTGCTCTGCACCCAACAAAACTGAGGAATGATTTTTGAGAAAACTGAATTAAGTTTTGCCCCTGGGTCAATAGGTTGCTGAATAGGATCAGAGTAAGTGGGACCAGGAACCCAAATTCAGATGGGACAAGATTCTAAAGTGCCACCCCATTCTCATCCTAGGAATTTGAATAAAGTTTGAGGAGTTCCCCAAGGCTTTCAGGGGAATCACTCAGATCTGAAGGGCTGTGGAACTAGGGTTGAATTTTGGACTATGTTAATAGAGCTAATGTAAAGTTCAGGATATTAGGACACAGTAGAGAAGAGCTATGGTGAGAGGTGAAGCATGAGAGGAAAAAAGGGCAATATTGGACTATACTATAAGAGCAATGGAGAGCCAGTCAGAGACATGCAAGGGGAGCTCAGAGTCAGAAACTGTGCCATGTTTTTCTTTGTGTCAGTACAGTGCTTGGCTTAATGTAATCCCTCTATAAAAAGTACTGAATGGAATGAAGAAGTAACACTCAGGATTGTACTGTCTTATGAAGTCATTAGACCAAAGGTTGGCCAACTATGGCCTATAGGTTAAATCCAACCCACTACCTTTTTTTTTGTAAATAATTATTTTATCCGAATGCAGCCACAGCCATTCTTTTATGCACTGTCTACAGTGTTTAGCTGCTTTTGCATTCTTATGATAGAATGGAGTAGTTGTACCAGAGATAGTAAATTCTAAAATATCTGATTATTTAAAGAAAAAGTTTACCAACCCCTGCTACTAGTTAGTCAAGGAAAGTCTTGGTGAACTATCGATTTTGGGTGCTATAGAGGGATGCTGGTATTCAGCTGTCAGAGAGCTGATAGGGCCTTTGAGATCTGACTATGATCAACAGTCATGGTTTGGAGGACATGACAAGTGAAAAATATTTAAATACATGTGATTAATGACAAACTAAGCTTTAATATTTAGCTCTGTAAAAGTTACATTTAAATCATAAATGAGTCCATTTCTCAACATTTGACCCCCATATATTACTCTGTCCCAGAGGATAAGCAAGTAGAAAATGTTAATCAATCATGTGAGCTGGCATCCACCTAAAGGTGGTAAATTGCAAATAGCCATTTAAAAATAAAGGACAATGCAAAATTAGTCATGTTTCTCTTTTATTTTAGGGTCTTATGGCATCCCACCCTATAATGCTTAAAGTACTATATAGGAGGAACCAAGTTAAAATATGAGGTTTTCAGATGAAAATAATTTAAAAGTTTAAACAAAACACATCTCCATAACAAAAAGGATAATGATCAAATTACTGATGCTGCAATCTATAGCCAACAGAAATTAAGTATCATACTTATTTTGAGGAAAGATGCATTTTCTGTGGATAAACCAGTGTCTCATTTGAAGTTATTGTATAGAATTTTAAGTACCATATCCCATATCAAAAGGGCTAAATTTAGTTACAAATTATTGGGAGGCAGGATTAAAGGAAAAACAAAAAACATAGCACATTCCTTTTCAGTTAGAACGCTACTAATAAAAAAAATATTAAAGAATCAGAAAGCAATGAAGTAAATTCAGAAGAAAAATGGGAACCAATAATGAAATACGAAGCAAATATCAAGATACTTCTTTAAGTAATGTTTGTTTGCCTAAGAATTTGATAACTTGCAAGAGGTAAGAAGTCAGGTGAATGGAAAAAGGAAATAGGAATCTGTGATGATTTTGAGTAGCTGTCACTGCCGCTGTTAAATTTTCAATAAAAGAAATACAAAATAATACACTACCTGTTTATGTACTTAATATTCTTAAAAGAGATCAAGTGAGGGTGTATGAAATAGTGACTACAATAATTGTTATAAATTATACAAGTAAAGTAATTGAAGTACTGGGTATAAAGATTATTAACTTGCTCTTGATCGTGGGTAAGCCAGAAACATAATCCAAATAGAATCTTGGTTTTATTTCTGTTTCCAGTGTTTTCTGCTAGCCCAGTTATTCACAAAATGAACTAAAAACTTTAAAAAATATATAGACTTCCTTGCTGTAAGACCTAGTGAGTCAGACTACATACAGATGGAGCCTGGTGATGAGTATTTTCAGAAAGATCCTCAGATGACTTTTTTAAAAAAAAATTTTTTTAGTTGTAGTTGGACACAATACCTTTATTTTATTTATTTATTTTTATGTGGTGCTGAGGATTGAACTCAGCGTCTCGCATGTGCTAGGCGAGCATTCTACCATTGAGCCACAACACCAGCCCCTACCCTCAGGTGATTTTGATATACCCTTGTCTGCAAACCAGTCCTAGGTAACAATGCAGCTAGATGGTGTTGTCTAGTACAAAAACGGAAATGAGGTGGCTTATTTGAGAACCATTTTACATCACTATTAAAATTGCCAAGTTATTTCAAAATACTTCATATTTTAAAAGGGTTAAAAAGTTGACCTGTGTTTAGGAAATTGAGCTGCTGAGAGCTGATGTATACTGTGATTCAGGTTCGCCCTTATCATTAGGATGGACAGTCCCTAAAAACCAGGAGCTTTTTGATTTGTTTTGTTTTGTTTCACTTACAAAAGCCCTATGGTTTGCATTGGGAGTCATAGACTCAAAATTTGTTCTGAAGAAGCAAGCCTCAGCAATGATAGGGAGGAGGTGCTACTGTTATCCTGACGATACTTTCCAGAGAAGTTCAGAATAACATCATTTAGGGAAAAGTGAATCTTATGTAAACTATCTGCTTTTTAAGAGGGAGTTAAGATAGGTTCTGAGAACACATGATCATCCTGGCTTTCTCAATCAGGGGACTGTGAAAGGAAAGAATTCACATGAAAAGGAAAAGTAAGTTTTAGTTATTAGGAGCCAAGCATATCCTTGATATCTAAGTATTGTTTCAAATAATCTTTTATGGCAGTTTATAACTAGCTGACCAGATGTGTATTTAATTTTACAGTTAATGAAAGGCAGTATTTTCTCAAATGTGTTCCCTTTGAATCTTACACTAATTAAGGGATTTTGGAGTCAAACATCGCCCAACCACAGAGCACTTAGGTAAAGGAATCAATATTTCAGTGAAAAGCTACTGATGAGTGCTTTTGCTTTTGTTTTTGGTACTGGGGATTGAACCCAAGGGTACTTAATCACTGAGCCATATCCCCAACCCCTTTCTATTTTTTAAAAATTTGAGACCGGGCCTCACCAGGTTGCTCAGGGCCTCACTAAGTCGCTGAGGCTGGCCTTCAAATTGTGATACTACTGTCTCAGCATCCCAAGTCACTGGAATTATAGGCATGTACCACTGTACCTGCCTAATGAATGCTTTTTGAAGGCACAGTGAATTAGTCAGCCTAAATTCTTACCCATCTCTTTTTGGCCAAATATACATTGCTATTTTTGTCAGGGACAACTGCCTATCCCCAGGTCAAACATAATCTGCTACAGGTTTCCTCTGACTCAAGGGAAGCTCTCCCTAATCTGATAATCCTTGGAGTGGAAAAAAGCTGGAATTTTGAGCTGAAAGCTACTCTTATGAGTCATATTACAGCAGTAGAATAGGAGCAGCAAGGACTGATGCAGAATAGAAGTGAACTGAGCCCTTTCCTCTCCAAATAAAAATATTCCTTTTCATTAATAGTATCAGTTTACAAAAAAAATTTGTTGGATATGATCTTTACATTTAAAAAAAATTAAGAAGAAACATTGAGTTATAAATTTCAGTGATTACTGTTTCTGGATAAAAGATGTATACAAGTTTTCTTCCTTGTTCTTTAATTCATATTTTTTCTGTTGGATAAATGGAGAATTTGTTTTCTCTGGATTTTTTTCGGTTTCCAAATTATGTGTAAAGAACACATTAGCTTTGTAATTAAAAGAAAAACCTTTCTTTTTTTTAATGTAAATAGTATATCCGTAAACTGGAATAGATCCATGAAGTCTGATCAAGATGGTGAAAGCCTCAATGCAAGCAGAGCAAAATCTGGGAGAATGCTGTTGCATCTGGCAACAAGAACCTGTAGAGGGGCCAAAAGAGTCTTCAAACTCTTCAAGGGTTGCTAGCATGGGGATGCTGAGTTTTATTATTTTCATGGCTTCAGAGGGAAGAACCAGAATCATCAGGTAGAAATTACAAGGAAAAAAAATGTTCTCATTAGAAAGAATTATCTAATAATCAAGAACATTAAAAAATGTAATGCAGGCTGGGGTTGTGGTAGAGTGCTCACTTAGCATGTTCAAGTCCCTGGGTTTGATCCTCAGCATCACATAAAAATAAATAAATAAAATAAAGGTATTGTGTCCAACTACAACTAAAAAATAAAACAACAAACAACAACAAAAATGTAATGAACTACTTTCATGGTAGTGATGTCCTGTTTTGGAAATTTTCAAACTGAGGATAGGTGATTTTCTGTCTGAGTTTCTAAAAATAATTCTTAAATAAGAAATATGGCCAATTAAAAATTTCAGCTGAAACAAATCCACAAAGTTTAAGATGTTTCTAAGAGTTTGAATCACAAAACGGGAACACGACGACACAGGCTATTCACCTAGTGTTTTGAGATTTTTTTTCCCCTCCCTCAAAATAATTCAAATAAATCAGATATAGGAAAAGCAGACACTAAGTTCTTGGTAAATTACTTGTCTGTATCTGTTCATATGTAAAATGGGGATAATAGTTTGCATCTCATAAAGTTATCATGAGGATTAAAAGAATTACTGCACATAAAGCATTTAGTACAGTGCTGACACACAGTAATCACTCCATATGTTAGATTTTAATCATAATGAGTAATATGTTATGTTATAGGAAATTTTGTAAAGCAAATATTCAGACAGTAACTATGAGCAACAAATCCTGGGAGTATTTTTGAGCAGATGGTGTTAGAGGATGAAAGTGAACTACCACAAATACTTTTCATAAAACAAAAAATCTTGACTAAAATTAACTTTTAAATGATGGGAGTGACCACTCTAGAGTTCTAGAATGTAGTGAAGAATTTGATGTCTGAATCAAATTACACTTCAACTTACTTTCACCAAATTCCTAACAAATAAGGACACCAAATGGTCGTTTTCCCTTCCATGATGGGATAAAGACAAGAGCCCCAGAACAAATTTTTACTTTTTATTTTCTCATAAAAAATACACTAATATATTTAAACCATTTTTAAAGTTGTTGCTTCTAATTTTTGTTTTACCTGTCTTCTGAGGCAGTTGGGCGAGTGGTTGATAGTAGCGGAGTGTGTAGTTCATTAGAGAGAATGTCAGCTCTTTCTAACTCCCTGCAACAGTAGGGCCTGCCATGAATCACCTCCATACTTCTTGGCTAAAAAGGCACAATCTAGAAGAGACAAAGAGGGCAAATTTGGTCTGGGAAACTGGGCCGGAAAAATGTTTTGTACCACCAAGCCCTTTAACCCGTGGCTGCAATCCAGGAAAGTCTGTGGATCCTCTGATGTCAAATCAGTAAGAAATAGCAATTTAAGTTTTGTGGAAAAGATTTTCAACTAAAACAAATCCACAAAGTGGAAGATGTTTCTGAGTCTGCATACTACACTGCTGGCCTGTAGGTCCATACAAATCTGCTACTTCGCAGACAACCGACTGAAATTCAGATGTTGCTTCAAATTTAATCATAACTATTCAAGAACACTCAGCTGCATTTTAGCCCCGTGGTCTTTCTAAAAATCAGGGAAACTTCTCATTCTAACAAAACCAAGAACTGTCCTCCTAGAAGATTCGCGGATTCTGGACAAAAATCCCATTGCAAAAAGGCGGGAACCCAGTTGTACAGCATGAATGGGACTCCAAATGGGATTCCGGGTTCCCAGACTGGTCGGGTACCTGCGAATCCCTCCCTTGAACTTGGGGGGAACCAAAGGGGTGCACTGGCCAGGACCGCGGGTCCTGGGAGCAGTGGCCGAGCCTGCTGAGGGGTTCAAACACACCTGGGATATTTGCCTGGGAGCGTTACTGGATTGCGCGTCCCCCTTTCCCCTCCCCAGAGCTGGCGGGTCTCCGCGGGGCGTGGAATTTCTCGGTTGCCCGCACCTGGGATCCCCGGGAGCTTGCGAACAGGTGCGGGTGAGGGAGAGAGAGGGGCCGGGGACGGGCTGGGGGTGGGGTTGAGGGTGCCTGTGACGGTGACGGTGACCGCGGCACTAGGTAATGCATCCTTGAGGGGCGGGGGGGGGGGTTCAGCGTGCCGGGCGGGGAGCAGAGGGCGGCTCTTAGCGGTCTCAGAGAAAGCCAGTCTGGAAGCAAGTCTTGAAAGTGGGACCAGAAGTGAGAAGAGAGGGCGAGACGCACTGACGAGGGCAGCGATGGGCTTTTCCGCCGCTCCAGCCCCTGGCCCCGCCTCTCACGATTTTTCTTTTCGCAGGGTTCAGCTCAGGGCGTCGCCCGCAGGTGCCCTCTGGTGGCCGCTCCGGAGAATCGTTTTCTGTTTCGAGGGCTGTGCAGTCCAAGGGTGGCTATTATAATGCCTCTGCCTGGGGCGTTTGCTCCCGAGGTCTGGGCGAAGGAAGAAAGCAGGTCCTGGGGAGGGTAGCAGGGGGCGTTCTGGTGAGCTCCTGGGTTCCTGGGTTCTGCAAGCGCAGCCCCTGGGGATAGCGTCCCGATTCTCTGCTCTTCTTTCCCTGGTGGATGATGACGTGGCAAACGGGCAGGTCGGCCTACAGCTGCAGTCCTTTACGCTGTCCCCTATGGCTTAGCTCCACCCACCTCGATTATCCCAGGTCCTCCTCCAGTCCCCAAAGAAACTAATGCGAACGACGTTTCTACACCAACAGGGTCTTGAGTTTGTGATGATAGTTGAGTACAGACCCCCCACCATCTCTGAAATAACAGGATGTGGGAGGGTTACCTTTACATAATGAAAAGCTAAAACAGCCTGCAGGAACTCAGAAAGTGCTCCAAGAATGACCCCCTAAGAAGGGAGGTGTAACAGGTGCCTTGCTATTCTCTGCCTATTTATACTTCATCAACCCACAGGTATTCTGTTTGTTCTCTGCCTTCTTAGGAAATGTTAGCCGACATGGGGGAAGGAAGGTGCATTGGTATAGGCAGACAGATAATTGTGTACACCTGGCCCTCTCCCCACCTGCCTGTAGTTAGTTGCTGCTGTAAGCCTGGAAGAGTAGGACATGCTGGAGATAGAGTGATGGATAAAGTGAAGTTGGCTTTTGATCCGTTTACCCATTTTTTTTTCAATTTCTTATAAAAGGCCATCCTAGCCTTTTGCCATTTTGTTGCTCTTGGGCTCAGGATCTTCAATTAAATTCCCTCTCAGCCTAGCCCATTTCACACTCCCAGCTTTCCAGCCTTCCAGCGCTTTCCATATTCCTCCTTCTCTCTGTGCTGCACCTTAGTCCCATTTCATCTTGGCCTGAGTCTTCCTGGGAGAAAATAACAGTATAATAGGTGAATCAGAGCTGTCTTGACGATGACACCAGGAAGGTTTTGGTAACCCCAGGTTGAATGAGCAGGATATATAGTGCTATTTACCAGGTTGTATGTTTGAAATTTTATTTTAGTTCAAATGAGCCTAAGGGGTAGGAAAATGTAATTATTTCTTATAAGTTTTATTTGAAAGATTCATTGATAAGTAAGAAAGATTGTCAGATCCTTTTTACACAATTGTTCTCTTTGGAAATGCTTCTTCATCTGAAAGTTTCTCAGGGATGGTCAAGATTGAATCTATTTTGTTTGACCGATATACTGTATTTCTAGCATTTGAGATTTAACTCATTTGCCTCAGCCAGGAGATTATGTGGAGGTGATTCCCAACAACACAAAGTGGTCTTCGACTCATGGATACTCAAAGTGACTGACTTCTTAGGTAAATCATGGCCAGTGGGGTCAGTAGATCACCTCAGTTTACCTTCCTTCTGCTTCTGACATTTTGATTCTTTCACTTTATCATTTCCTAGTAATCCAGGGAAGATGAAATCTGGGAATGAAAAAAGTATATGATTCTAATACTGTGTCTGGGTTGACAAAAATTCCAACTTATGCCTAGACCTTTCCTCTTCATTTAAAGAATATGCAGAAAGAATATAATAATGTAAAGCTTGAATTAGTTTATAACCTTTCTTTTAAGTCTGTTACAGAGACCTTTAACAAAGTGGTATTTGAAAATGAATTAAATAAAAATTTGAGGATCTCAGTATTCCTTGCAGATAAGAATATTTTAAAAATGAAAACATTTTGGATCTGTTACTTGCCTATAAGATGTATTGAAAAACCTCTCCATGATTAAAAAAATACACATTTTTAAAGTGTAATACTTTAAACCTTATTGATTCTAGTGTATATATCTCCTTACTAGTAGGACAATTAAAATACACATACATGCACATACATACAATTCTTCTGTCTTTAAAATTAAACTACAAATGAGTTAAATGATGTTCTAATATTCAAATTTTCCCCTTGAGTAACTGCCTTGGTCCATTTTCTATTACTGTAACTGAATACTACAGACTGGATAATTTTAAAATAGGAGTTTATTTAACTCACCATTCTGGAGGCTGGGAAGTTCAAGAGCATGATGCATCTACTCAGCATCTAGTAGGGCTTTCTTGCTGCATCAAAACATGACTGAGCGCATTGCATGGCAAGACAGAGCAAAGGTGCTAGTTCAGGACCCTTCCTCATCTTAAAAACACACTCAAGCTCTCACTAGAGAACCACCTTCATGATCTCGTTGTTTACAGTGACAAACATCTGACTAACACAAACTCCTGACAAGAACAACTTAGAGAAGGAAAAGTTTACTTTGGCTCATGGTTTCAGAGGTTCATTCCATGGTCAACCAACTCTGGGTCTAAGGTAAGGCGAACATCATGGTAAAGGGCATGGTGAAAAGTGCTATTCAACTCCTGGCAGCCAGGAGGCAGAGGGCCAGAGGAAAGAGATGCAGGGAAAATGAGCCCTTGCAGGGCATGCTTCCACTGACCCACCTCCTTCAGCCACAGCTTACCTGCCTATAGTCACTACCCAGTTAGTACACTCAAACTAAGATGGACTGATTAGGTTACAGCTTTCATAATCAAATCATTGCACCTCTGAATATTCCTGAATTTGCACAGATATGAGGTCAGACACCTCATATAAGTGATATCATGAAATATTTTTTTCGTGGTTAGCTTGTTTCATTCAGTGTAACATCCTCGGGCTTCATCCATGTTTTGGCAAACGGCCATATCACATTATTTGTTAGTACTGAATAATATTCCATTGTGTGTAGAATGGCAATGATTCTACAGCTTTGCAATATAATACTAAATCAGGAAGGGTGGTACTTCTAACTTTGTTTATCTTTCTAAGAATTGTTTTGGCTATTAGGGCTCTTTTATGATTCCTTGTGAATTTTATGATTGATTTTTCTATTTCTATGAAAAATATTGTATAATCTTTGCTATTGTGAATGGTAAAGTAATGAACATGGGAGTGCAGATATTGAGATGTAGTGATTTTATTTCCTTTGGGTATATGCTCAGAGGAGGGCTGCTGGGTCATAGGGTAGTTATATTTTTAATTTCTTTAGAAACTTTCATACTGTTTTTCAAAAATAGCTATACCAATTTACATTTCCACTACAGTTTTCTTCACACTTTTGCCAACATTTGCCATCTTTGATTTTTTAATTTAACTTTTTTCAGTGCTGAGGATCAACCCAGGGCCTTGCAAATGCTTTACCACTGAGCAACCCCTTCAATTTCATCTTTGACTTTTTAATAAAAGTCATCCTAGTGGGAGTGAGGTGGCATCACATAGTGGTTTTGATTTGCATTTCTCTAATAATTAATGATGTGAAGCATCTTTTCATCTATTGCTGGCCATTTTTATGTCTTCAATGTTATGTCTATTCAGATCTTTTGCCCACTTTTTCATTGGCTTTTCTGTGTATAGATCTTTTGCTGCTTTGGTTAAATTTGGTCCTAGAGAGTTAATTATTTTTGGTGCTATGATAAATGAGATTGCTTTCTTGATTTCTTTACCAATTAGGCCATTATTTGTGTGTAAAAATACTACTGATGTTTTTATGTTGATCTTATAGCTTGCAACTTCACTGAATCCATTTATTAGTTTTCATAGCTTGTATTTGTGTGTGTGTGTGTGTGTGTGTGTGTGTGTGTGTGTATGAAATCTTTGAAGAATTTTACATATAGAATTATGTCAGCTACAAGGAGAGAGTCTTCCTTTCCCATTTAGTTACGTTTTATTTTTTTGCTGTTCTTCCTAGTACTTCGTTGAATAAAAGTGGGTGTTCTTGGTTTGTACAAGATCTTAGTGGAAAAGCTTCCAGTTTTGTCCCATTGACTTCACTGTAGGTTTTTCACAAATGGCCTTATTTTATCAAGGAACTTTTCTTCTATAGATTGTTGAGAGTTTTTATTAAAAAAAGAAAATGAGACATTGGACGCTTTTTCTGACTTGAATTTGAGATGATCATGTGGCTTTACCTTTCATTTTATTACTGTGATACATCACATTGATTTGGATATGACAAATCAGCCTTTCATGTCACGGATGTATCTCACTTAGTTGTAATATGTAATCTTTGCATGTGCTGCGGGATTTGTTTTGCTAATGTTTCATTGATAAATATTGATCCAAAAATCCTCAGAGAAATTGGCCTATAGTTTTCTTTTCTTGTGGTATCTTTGGCTTAAATATCAAGGTGATCCTGGTCTCATAAAATGTGTTTGGAAGTATTCCCTCAAACTCTATTTTTTGGAAGAGTTGAAACAAGTATTCATATTAGTTCTTCTTTGAAGGCTTTGTAGAATTCAGCTATGAAGCCATCTGGTCCTACTTTGAGAGATTTTTAAAAGTATTTTTTCAATTTCTATATTTGTTATTGGTGTGTTCAGTCTGTTTCTTTCTAACTCAATCTTGGTAGGTTGTATTTTTCTAGGAATTCATGCATTTCCTCTAGGTTATTCAATTTGTTGGTGTATAATTGTTCATAATAGTCCCTTTTGATCCTTTTTTTCCTGAGTCATCTGTTTTAAATTTTTCATTTTTTTTGATTTTATTTATTTTGGTCTTCTCTTTCTCTTTAATGTTAGTCTAGCCAAGAGTTGTCAATTTTGTTTATTTTTTTTCAAAAAACAACTCAGTTTCTTTGTCTTTCTGGATTTGGTTTATTTCTTTTCTGATTTTTATTATTTCCTTTATTCTGCTAATTTTGGTTTAAGTTAGTTCCTTTTTTTGTTCATTGCAGCATAATATTAGATTATTTATTTGGGGTCTTTCTACTTTTTAACATAGGCATTTATTACTATAAACTTTCCTCATAAAAGAGCTTTTGCTGCATCCCATAGATTTTGGATTTGAAGATTTTTTTAATGTAATGATTGGAACCTCCACAATTTTTTTGAGGGCAAAAAAAATCAAGATATAGAATAGTTGTAGAGTATGCTACCATTTGGATAACAAGCGAAAGAAAATTATATATTTTCTTATAAATAATACATACACACAATTTCTTACATACCCATAGAAATTTTCTAGAAATATGCACAAGAACCTGTACACATTGGTTGACTTTGGCCAGGGGAACTGGTAACTGGAATTGAGTGGAGGGAGGGAGATGCTTCATCATATTCATTTTTGTAGCCTTTGAAATTTAAACTGTGTTTTCTGCTTGGTGCAGATTTCTGGAAGCAGATTTTAAGATAGAGTTTGAGATAAAGATATTTATTGAAGATCAGCACCTGTGGAGGAAGGAAAGGAAGTAGAACTAGGACTGAGAAGTCCATCTGTGATGGGGTCCTAACAATACCTCAGCTCGGGCTGGGATTTGTGGCTCAGTGGTAGAGTGCTCTCCTACCATGTATGAGGCACTGGGTTCAATCATCAGCACCAGGGCTGGCGATGTGGCTCAAGCGGTAGCGCTCGCCTGGCATGCGTGCGGCCCGGGTTCGATCCCCAGCACCACATACAAAGATGTTATGTTCACCGAGAAATGAAAAAATAAATATTAAAAAAAATCATCAGCACCACATAAATGTAAAATAAAGATATTGTGTCCACCTAAAACTAAAGAAAAAATTTAAAATTAAACAAACAAATAAACAAAAAACCTCAGCTTACCTCTGGGGAGCTCTGCAGCACATATGGCCTGTTAGAGCCATTCCAGTTGGGTGGAAATGACCTTTATACCCCTGCCTTGATCAGGTATTAAATGCAGGAAGGCATCTAGGAAGGCTTAAGGTGGGCCAGGGGTAGAGGCAATCTCTGCTGGAGTTGACCACTTGGATAGCAAATCCTACTTTGAAGGGAGATCTCCTACTTTGAAGGGATATCTAGGTACTGTGTCTCAACTATGAAATTCTTTCTACTTGTATACTTTTTAAAATTAATTTTCTGTATTTATATATGACAGTGGAATGCATTACAATTCTTATTACACATATAGAGCACAATCTCCTCCAACTCCCTCCATTTACCTGCAACATTGATGTGGCTGTGTCCCTGTAGTATGCTGTTTTTATATCCTTTGAGTATAGACCTAGGAGAGGGATAGCTAGGTCAAATGGTGGTTCCATTCCCGATTTTCCAAGAAATATCCATACTGCTTTCCATATTGGCTGCACCAATTTGCAGTTCCACCAGCAGTGTATAAGTGTACCTTTTCCCCCACATCCTCACCAACACTTATTGTTGTTTGTCTTCATAATAGCTGCCATTCTGACTGGAGTGAGATGAAATCTTAAGTTTTGATTTGCAGTTCTCTAATTGCTAGCAATGATGAATATTTTTTCATGTATTTGTTGATTGATTGTATATCCTCTGAGAAGTGTCTGTTCAGGTCCTTGGTCCATTTATTGATTGGAAAGAAATTCTGATCAAAATCCCAATGACATTCCTCATAGAAATAGAAAAAGCAGTCATGATATTCATCTGGAAAAATAATAGACATAGAATAGCTAACTCAATCCTTAGAAGGAAGAGTGAAGCAGGTGGCATCACTGTACTAGACCTTAAACTATACTACAGAGCAATAGTAACAAAAACTTCATGGTGTTGGCACTAAAACAGACTGGTAGATGAGGACACAGAGACTCAGAAGATTATAATTATTTCATGTTAGACAAAGGGACCAAAAACATGCATGGAGAAAAGATAGCCTCTTCAACAAATGGTGCTGGGAAAACTGGAAATCCATATGCAACAAAATGAAATTAAACCCCTATCTCTCACCATGCAAAAAACAACTCAAAAATGGATCAAGGACCTAGGAATAAAACCAGAGACCCTGTGTCTAATAGAAGAAAAAGTAGACCCTAATCTCCATCATATGGCATTAGGCCCCAACTTCCTTAATAAGACTCCTTTGGTGTAAGAATTAAAATCAAGAATCAATAAATGGGATGGAATCAAACTAAAAAGTTTCTTCTCAGCGAAAGAAACAATCTGTGAGATAAATAGAGAGTCTAAATCTTGGAAACAAATTTTTACCCCTCACACATCAGAGCACTAATCTCTAGGGTATATAAAGAACGCAAAAAGCTCAACACCTACTTGTACACTTTGTTGTGAATTCGGATGAGCATGAAATTCCATGAGTGTTGAGAGGTAGGAAAATTCTTTTTCAGAGAAATAAATCTTTAGACATCTTACCTTGTTTACCTTGTAGGTACCCTTTCTATTTTCTTAATTATTTTTTTCATGTAGTTTCTAAATTAGTATTCACACTCAATTTATAGCTGATGTAAGTAGTATAATAATGTTTTTTAGACATTTGGAGCCTAATAGAAGAAATCCTAGACAAGTTGAAAATAGTTGTTAAGGGGAAAAGAAATTGGAAATAAATGAGGTTGGGACATAGGATGGTGTTTTTTCACCCAATCAGACACTTTTGAGAGTGAAAAAGGGTCATGTCTGGGATAATAGGTATAAATTGTGTTATGAACTGAAATGTGTTATTCCTCCCTGCTAACTTCATATGTTGAAGCCCTAATTTCTAATGTGCAATGTGACTATTATCTGGAGACAGGGTCTTTGGGAAGTAATTCGGTTAAATAGATAGGGCCCTAAATCTATTGAAGAAGGGGAAGAGGTCACAAGGGATGGGGGGAGGAAGGGAGGGGAGGGAGGAGAGGGAGACATCTGTCTCTCTATGTACATATACTGAGGAATGGACATGGAACATAGGGTGGGAAGACAGCTGTCCACAAGGCAGGAAGAGAGTCCTCACCAGAACTTGACCATCCTGGCATCCTGATCTCAGACTTCCTCTTTCCAGAACTGTGTGAAAATAAATTTCTATTATTTAATTCACCCAGTTTATAGTATTTTGTCATGGCAGCCCCAACAGACTAATACAAATTGGAACTGTGCCTGGAAAACCAGGATGATTACTCATCCTTGAACACCGTTCTATGGCTGATGTTATCTTAAAAGCCCTGCTTTTTTAGAAGTGCATTGCTTTCATTAGTCCTCAAGAATAAACAACCTTACCCTGTCCTATCCCCAGGTTTTTTGTACCAGTGCACTGTATTTATTAGTGTCAGAGTGAACATTGCACACAGACCTGAGAACTGGGGAGAAGAGGTTTGCTGAGGAGAGAAACAAGACTTCAGAAATGATTTAGTGTCATGGGCAAAGTCATGCAAGGTAAGTCATATCAGGTTTGATTGGCAAGTGAGAGCCTCATGCATCCAAGTAGTCACCTACTTCAGTGATATATAACCTTGGCTCCCTGCTGGATCCATTCCTCTATCAGCCTGCCACCATTGCCCTCTAGCTATTCTGTGATGTAGGACATGACCAAGATTGACAGAGAGAGGAGGTTGAAGGGGCAGTAGTTAAAATGTCACCCACTGAGACTGAAAACCCAAATGGCTTAATTTACCATGATGTGTTTTAATTAATGAGAGTGAAAAAGTGAAGAGGTTTTGGTTTCTAATCAAAGAAAGTAATTCGTCACTTACTGAAATGCAAATGGATTCATTGGAAGGGAAACAAGTTAATTAGGTCACAAAGATAAATTAAGACAAAACTAAAACATGTTTACCTCAATTAGATCTACAGTTGGCTTGTGCTAATAAAAGAACATACAGAAATTAAAGATGCCAATGTAAATATTTTAGCATTGGATAACTTTGTGAAGTCAGTGAATATTTCAATTTTAGAATAAATACCACTTTTGTCTCTCATTGCAGATATTTTAACATAAAAAGAATCTTGCTTATTCTCAAAGGGTACTGGGTTTTAAGTACTCTTTCTTTGGATATGTGTAGCTAAATGCTTAATGGAAAATACAATATGGTACACCTAGGAGTCAGGTGTACCATATTGTACAAATGGTCCTTAGTTCATAGCTAGACTCAAGATATAAAAAATGATGTTTATTTTTTGCCTTTTATAAACTGTTGAATTGAGGTAATTGTATATTAGTTTAAAAATGTTAAAAATGTTTAAAATTGTTAACTGAGCCCTGTGTATACAGTGTGTTGTACAGAATAAAACAAGAGCCTCTTAAAGACTTTGCTGTAATGGTGTTTGGTACAGGTTATTGTTTTGGCCTAAGAATTTAAAATTAGTCATGTATAGACATGTAACATTTTCTGCCCTCTTGTGGTTAAAAGTGATCTTGCAGCATTGGTTATATTTTAGTGCTTTAAATTACAAGGGACAATCTATATGGTATTTAAAAAGCAGTGTGACAATTATGTTGGTGCATTGCTCTAGCTAATCACTTTTGAGGCATTTTTAAAAATTTTATGTTTTAGTAACTACAATACACCAATGCCTAGAAATCTGGCAAGAAGTTAATAGATTTTATGACAAATTTTCTTCAGGATTCAAATAATATTTCTCTTTCAAAGAGTCTTAATTTGACATTAATCTGGTTATAATTTAATTTGACTCCTGCTCTAATAATGCTTTTCCTGTTTGGCTGTTTTCATACTTAGTTCCTATGTTTAGGACGAGAATCTGGGTAATAATTCTTTCCATTTTCTAAGCTACACATAGGATTTTATGTATTACATTCATTCTATATCATGAGAGGAAAAAATGCCATGATATTCTATGAGCAGCTGTTTTTATTATCTTTGGGCATCTTTTTTTAAAATATTTATTTTTTTTTAGTTCTCGGCGGACACAACATCTTTGTTGGTATGTGGTGCTGAGGATGGAACCCGGGCCGCACGCATGCCAGGCGAGCGCGCTACCGCTTGAGCCACATCCCCAGCCCCTTTGGGCATCTTTTTGACTAATTATTATTAGATATTCTAAGACATTAATTGCAAAATTTCTAGATTTTATTAGCTGTAATATAAAAAGATGAGGGAAACAGATGAGACAAAGTAAAAATAAGTCATTAGGAAGAATGTGAGGAGCTCTGCAGTTCAAAAAAAGTGATATAAAATAGCATATGAATAATTGTTGGCTATTTTTTATTTCCTAGGAAAATTAAACTCAAACTCTTCATTTTTATTACTATTTTGAGATAAATGTCTCACCATAGCTAACTGCTGACAGAAACATTTGTCCTCCCAGGTATTTCCAAAGAAGTACTAGTTCTGGCTCCAGATGAATCCAGTATATCTGAGCTGGTGAGATGATAAAAGAGTGCAGGAAAAAAAAAAAGGTTAGTATCAATACCCTCTTTGAGACATACTTAAAGAGAGTATAGATAATATTTAATGTTTAGGTGAGAAAAACATGACACTTCTATATGATAGAAGAGTCTGTGAGAGTAATGGCATCTTTAAACATCATTAACCTTATTATTCTCAAAGGAATTTTTTTGAAAGCTAAAATTTTGGGGGTAGTTATGTAGGTATTAATGTGAGTATAATTAATAGGTGCCAGGATATGTAAAAAGTCAAGTGAAATATACTTAATGCCTCTGAATTTTAAACTTAATGGTGATTAAAATGGTAAATTTTGTTTTATATATATTTTATCACAATAAAAATATTTTGAACAGATCAAGTGAAATTTCCCTGATTTTTAAATATTTCTAACAACAGTGAATAAGATATGCTACATCCAATAAATTTTAGGAACTCAGGTCACAAAATAAATAGTACATTCAATAAATATTGGATATAATAAAAAGGGACACATTTCCCACCAGGTAGGATTTTCCTAATGTAATCCTGACTCCTAGGTGTACCATATTGTATTTTCCATTAAGCATTTAGCTACACATGTCCATTTAGGTGAGGGAGAGGCTACCTACCACACTTCATGCTGGTGGGCCCAGGCATACTTTCTTCTTTAGTGCTTTGTCCCAATTTCCAAATGAGATCTGTAACAGACTACAGATTGCCCAGGGAATGCAAGACCTGTCCAGGCATGCGTGTACCTCCTGTCCACCTTTCCCCCGTCCCTTGCCATTGACTGTACTTCCTGTGGCTCTCTGGACTGGTTCAGAGCTGCCACTGAAGCAGAAATTGGAAAGTTGAATTTCACCATCAAATAATAACACTTTGCTATAGGGAGAAAAATCACTAGATGCTTCTTGACAGTCTAAGTAGTGCAGCATTTATTCTGACTCCTTTATCCTTTATGATCACTCATTACTGATAAGGTAGTCACCTCCTTACCTGCTCTGAAGGTAGATACCTTAAGGAATGACTATGTTATAGCTCTCCAGAAATTTTTATCTTTCTTTTCTCCTTCCTTCTAAAGTCTGTTGTGTTTAAAAACATTGAGGATTTTTTCCTGGACCCCAGTGTGTTCATTTTTCTGATCTAAGCTTGATCCAGCTGATGTTTCCTGAATGCTTAATGTATTAGAGGGCCAGAAGGCAGTTTGTGCTGGTGGTCAGGGCAGTGAGTAGAGGAAGAAGAACATGAACTTTGAAGACAGGCAAACCTCAGTAGAAACTGTTGTTTGCTCTGATTTAGAAAACTCTTGATAGGCTCAATTCCCACTTTTAAAAATAAGAGCTTAAAATAGCATTAAATGTTAAAATAGACAATTATCATAACAATAAGTAGTTGCTATTATTTTTAAGCTGGAGAGGGGATATGAAGATGATTAGGATAGTCAGTGCAGTGGTTCCTAATAAGGGACCACTTTGACAACGTCTGGAGACATTTTTGGTTGTCACAATTACAGAGAGATCCTTTTGGCATCTAGCATGTAGAGGCTATAGATGCTGCTAATCATCATCTGACATGTCAGGTAGTTCCCCACCAACAAAAACTTATCCAGCCTCAAATGCCAATGCCTCTATTGTCTAGTAAAGGCAAAAACTTAAAGTACATTATATCTTTTATATAACAAGAAAGTGAGCTTTTAGAAGTTGAGCAGTCCTGTCTAGTTGTGTACCCAATAGCCATGCCTTTATTTATATATTTATTTATTTATTTATTAAAGAGTAGTTGAAGCAATCTGCCCAAGGCAGGAACTGAATTTCCCAGTGTCATTTACAGATTGGGGTAGCCAGTTTATTAAAGAGAAAATAGCTGGATAGCACTTAAAAACAAAAACAAAAACAAAAACAACAAAAAACAAACAAACAAACCCTTTAAGGTTTCCCTTTGTTTTTGCTATCTGAAAAGGACATGATAGCCTGGTGGGGGCTCAGGATAGTAGCCCAGAAAGATGGCAGGAGAATGGCTCCCTGATGACTATGTGTAATTCTTACACCATCTCAGAACTGCTTCTTGCCAGAAGTTTTTATGTGAGGAAGAAAAGAAAAAGTCCCTCTTGGTTGAAACAATAGTATTTAGGTTTTTTTTATTGGTTGTTCAAAACATTACAAAGCTCTTGACATATCATATTTCATACATTTGATTCAAGTGGGTTATGAACTCCCATTTTTACCCTGTATACAGATTGCGGAATCACATCGGTTACACATCCACGTTTTTACATAATGCCATACTAGTGACTGTTTTTTGTTACATGCAACTGCATCCAAATTTGACCTGTGTCTCAAAGGATTTTGAATGGTAGAAAAGGAGCCTTGGAGCTAAAGGAATTAACAAGAACAGAAGCACAGAACAGAAACACATGCGTTTTCAGGAAAGAACATATGGTTTTGTATGTCTCTTAAATAACCTGACAACTTCCACAGGAAGATTGTAGGTGATGTCTGCAGGACGACCTTTAGGAAGGAGGAAGAGCAAACACTCGAGCGGGTGAAGTGGAGGCCAGCGCTCCCACCTTTCTCGCCTATTTCATTTTGTTGGTCACAGTTAGGTGAACATTGACCTTTCATTTTTCTCAATGAGAAATTTCTCAGAATCAGTAATTTTTTTTTCATTTTTGTATTTCTCAAGGTCATTGTCACAGTCTGATATATGAAATGTAGAACTGAAATCACATGAAAGTCGCCTTTTATGAAAATTGTTGCTGTTTCAGGCCTGTTTGATCCCTAGCTCTCCCCTGACACCCCTTCCCTCTGCTCCCTTTCATGGACTCACTGAGTTTTAGGGTAGGACCAATCCAAGTGGGATTTCCTTGGGGGAAGGAAGCATTTAGCAGAGAAGAGAAGGAGTATAGAGCGGAATATTTGGGGATCTGTGCCTGGGAAAGCATGTCTGGGAGAAGAGCACCATTACCACTTCCACTTTATGTACTGTGAAGAAGCTAATATTTCAAGGAAGTTCAGGCTGAATCACTAGAGGGATTGTGATTGTTCTGGCATTATCTTCTCAGCACTTAAATGGCCAGGCAGATGGCAATATTCATCTAAAATTGAATTAAATATTAACTTAAAATCATTCTAGAAATAATCTTCCTTTGCCATAATACTTAAACTTTATGGGATCACAGACTTCTTTGATAATCTGAGACCTATGAAATTTCTCCCCAGAAAAATGTAATTCTTCAGAAAAAACCCATCATTTTAGCAGCTATGAGCATTCCTCTCAAATCCATCTTTGTTGTAAATAATGTAATTTTTTTTGAAGTTTAACCCAAAACACCAAAATCTAATAGACATTAAGTTTTAAAAAAAAAAAATCACCAATTGTAGACTTTTTGAAGTCTATAATTCCTCAATTGGTGGGAAACTAGTTCTGTTGATCATCAATTGCCTCACCCATATGGAGCCGATGAAAGGAAAGGAATTGGGTTTGTGAAGAGATTTCTTTGTAGAGAGTTGTTACTTTGCTATGAATTCCCCTCACTCTGCCCAGGTGTCAGGGATTACTGTGTTCCTTATCCTTTCCTGTGATGCGTAAATGTGATCCATGTGGTTGAAAGAAATGAAGGCCAAAAATGTTAAATAGAGACTGGGACCCAGTACAGAGGAGCATACTGGGCCTGTGATGGGAGGGGTGGCTTCAAAGATTTCTGAGATGCCCTTGAGGCCTTTGTACAATTGTTGTGATTAAAAAGTACCAGACTCCCTTTATCTGAGCTAATGTCTTTAGCATGCGCTTTTTCTTCATTCTATCCTGGTCAGGCCATAGGTTTTCTAAATCTTTTCCCTCTGCTTCTTTTTGTTCCCGAGTCTCATGATAAATTTGACCAAAGGTGACTGATGGCACTCATGCCACAGATGAATGTTTTGTTGTTTTGAACTTTCTACCAAATAAACTAGTTCATCACTTAAAATTTTGGCTTTACTTAAACAGCCTTTGGGCCTGCGTGAAATGTATCCAAGTTCTTTATCACAGTGTAAGAAAGGTGGCCTTTAGTCTAATTTCCAACAGATTCCTCATTGTCATCTGAGACTTGTTTCCGAGTTTCCTCATCTTATGAGCCCTCACCAGAATCATCCATAACTCTCCACTGGCAGAATTCTAACCTTTTTCTACCCTGCTCCTCCAAACTCTCCCAACCTCTGTCTGCCTATCACCTGATTCCAAACTGCTTCCCCATTTTCATCTATAGTTATAGTAATGATCTCATTCCTCAGCACTGATTTTCCATTTTCTGTCACTATAACAAATATCTGGGGATGGATACTTTATGAAGAAAAGAGGCTTATTTAGGTCACAGTTCTGAGGGTTAAGAGCATGGCATGGGCACAGCTTGGTTCTGATGAGGACCTCATGGTGGATGACATAACAGTGGTGGGAGCTTGTGTAGGAGTGAGAGATCACATCATAGGAAGCCAAAGAGAACAGGAGATCTGGCTGAGGCCTTTATAACAATCTGCTCTCATGAAAACTAACTTAGGGGACCCAGGAGAGCCGCCTTAATCCCTTTGGAGGATGGCACCTCTAGTGACCTTGGCTCCAGACACTCCCACTAGGCTCCACTTCTTTTATTTATTTATTTATTTTACAATAGAAAGCATTTTGACATTGTACACAAGTGGAGCAGAACTCATTCCTCTGGCTGTACATGGTTCAGAGTCACTCCAGTAGTATAATCATACATGGGTATAACATAATAGTGTCTATCTCTTTCTACTATCCTTCCCATCCCCACAATCCCATCCCTCCCCTCACTCCACTCTACACAAACCAAAATTCCTTCGTTCTTCCCTCTACCCCTGCTCTACTCTGGATCAGCATCTGCTTATCAGAGAAAGTATTTGGCTTTTTTTTTTTTTTTTTGGATTGGCTTATTTCACTTAGCATGATATCCTCTAGTTCCATCCATTTACCTGCAAATGCCATAATTTCATTCTTCTTTAAGACTGAGTAGCATTCCATTATGTATATGTACCACATCATTGTCTTTATCCATTCATCTGTTTTAGGTGTCTAGGTTGGTTCCATAGTTTATAGGCTCTACTTCTTAAAGGTCTCACATCTCTACACTGCCACACTGAGGATCAAGCCTCCAACACATGACTCTTTGGGGGACACACTCAAGCCATTTCCAAACCATAGCTTTAAGCATAGGACCCTGTGTGACTGCATGGGTCACAGGCCCATGAGGCTACCATGAGGTGAGCAACAAAGGTAAGAAGAGGAGTGGTCACTGCTAGTGGTCCCGTTACCAAGAGACTTAGGACAAGTTTCTAGTGGAAACTTTTTCTAGTGAAATGCTGTGTGTGATTCTCTATGATTTGGCTGAGGGTTTTCAGAATCATGAACTCCCCATACATTTATGGGAATGGGTTTCTTATGGAAACTGGTAAAGGGACTGGTCTGGGGCCAGAAAGAGTAAGACAAACAGATGAACAACTAGACATCAACTTCCCCTTATTTAACAGTAAATTCAGGGGTTTAAGAAAAGAACTCATGTTCTATGACAAGAAATTTCCCTGTCTTATAGAGACCACTTGGCCTTTTGTTTATTTGCATGATAGGATATTGCCTGGTATTTTTCTCTATTGCTCAGAATGGGTGACTAGGGACTAGATCTGGAGGTATAGAGCTCTGATTATCTGAGGGTATAAAGAAAACCATGGTTAGCAGGAGCCAGACACTCCTTTGTGGTTTGCAAACAGATGGCAGAACCACAGCGGACCTGCCTTGGCCTGTGCTGCTCCTAGATGTCTAGTTTTGAGAGTTTGACCTGGAGCAGGGGTGGGCTGCTATATGCCTCTTTTCCTGGATGCCAAGTGCTATGGTTTGGATATTGTTTAGGTGCATCCCCAAAGGTTCATGTGCCAGAAGCTTGGTTCCAATGTGACAGTGTTGAGATGGTGGGATTTTAAGAGTGGGTCCTAGTAGGAGATAATTAGGACACAAGGCCTTTGGAAAGGATTAATGAAGTCTCATGGGACTAGATAAGTTCCTGTAAGAATGAGTTGTTAAAAGGGAGCCTGGCACCTCTCCTGAATTCTTCTGCATACACTGCTTGACATTCTTATATATACTCCCACAACTGCAATGCCATCTGTTATGAGGCCCTCACTAGATCTGAACAGATGGCAGGACCATGCTCTTGAATCTCCAAAGTTCTGAGTTATATAAACCTCTTTTTTTATACAGTATCCAACTTCATGTATCTTGTTATAGTAGCAAAAAAATGGAGTGTCTGCTGCTATAACAGCTCTCTGCACTCACAGAGAGTGGGGTCATGTCTCTCACTTGAACATACTATTTCTACTATTTCTGTTTACTTAGGCAGTAGACTTACTAGTCTTCCCCTCTTAAACAGGGCAAAGAGGGTTGAAGACAATGGGGCAGCAGTAGAGTAGTAGTAGGGCAGCTGTAAGGCAGTTCTGCCCTTGGCATAGCTGGGTTGTCTGCTTTTTCTTTGCATTAAGTGGCTACTGGCAAAACAGCAGCTTTGAGCCTCATTCTGGTAATAAAAGGCTATGAGGAGTGCAGATGAAATAAGGGTAGTGGAAAGCAATCAAATAGCACCTAGGCCCATTAGTTTAGTGACCTGGGCAGTGCGAAGTCCCCTATAAGTTTTCCTGAAGAATTCACTTGTAGAAATAGCAACTTTCTATATAAAGGATGAGACAGCTACTCTCAACTCTGCATCCCTCCCTCCTTGATCACCTGAACACCCTGAAGAAGAAAGGAGGGGAGATTGTTTTTCAGAAGCCCACCATTTCTTCTCCCACCACCCTACCTCTGAGGAGAGAAGGGAGACTGAGAGAAAGAGCAGAGCTTGTCCCTTTCCCACAAATCGAGGTCCTTTGGGGTCCCAGCCCAGCCAATGATGGCGGGGGAGACTGCCTTGGATATGAAGTTGGCGTCTTCAAATGGACTTGACAGAGTTTTTTAATATCAAGAAGTGGCCGAGGAAGTTATGGAATCTGTCCAGGGTATCATTAAGGGATCTCTACCCAGCAGGAGTGGGAGATTCACACGGCTCAGCTGGGGACACAGTGGGAGAAAAACAAAACCATTTCCTGTGTGCCCCCAATGGAGTTGAACTGTCCAATAAACCAGCTATGTCTGATTGAGGACTTCATATTCTTAGGGTTAAAGTTGATCACAATGCATTTGTGTGTGGTAAATTGGATGGATAAACTTAGTTGAAGGATGGCCAGATTTATTTTTCTGTGAAAAAAAATGTTAAATGAAAAGATAAATAGCAGAGGTAAACTTCTGGATATAGAGGAAACACTAATGAGGTAACTGATAGTTGCCTTTTTCCTTGCATCTTCCTAAAATCTAAGAGTTCCTTCATTTTGTAATATTACACAGAAAGATTTCAGATTTTAAATTCAGTTTATCATATAGATTCACTTACAGTGAAAATCTAACAGTGATATGGGGAAAAGTGGGTGTTTAAAAACATGTTTATAATTAGTTTGTTATCCTTGTTCATTTACTTGTAAACCATGTTATTATGTCAAATTATGTCAAATTATTTAATTATCATCATTAAGAAAAGAGTAGCCTGACAAATATGAAGTATAACTGTGCCCATGATTTTCATATAGGGTAGTGATGTGGCTTCAGTTTGGTAATGGGGAAAGAAAGGGAGGGAAAAGCAGAATTCTTAAGTATTTACAATGCTGTTTTTATTCAGACAAAATTATTTTAACTTTACATTACGAATATCCTTTAAAGTTTTTTTTTTTTTTTTAAATAACTTCCAAGATAACTTGTACTGGACAAGGAAAAACTGCCATCAACAATACATAAACCATCAAAGTGGTTCCACTGCTCTTATTGTCTTCACCATAGAGCTGTTTGCAGATATTACAGGCCGTAGCTTCATACCATCTTTAGGGACAGGCTCTAGATTTCTTATTTTTCTTGTTTCACTTCCACATCGTCTATGTTCTTGAATACCAATCTCCTAAAATGTAAGCAGTATAAAGTGTTCTTAACCATCAGAGTACTAGAACATAAAAGCTTATAAAAATAGACCCATAATCCTAATTGCCTAATTATGCTTCAGTTGAATTGTGTTGTGCTTGAAACGAGTGAGACACAGATGCAGGCTGAGTTTGTGATGAGCACTCGGGTTCAAGAACTTACCATTGTCTCCATTTTCTCCTTTCCTACCACCCTATTTGCACACATCTGGTTAGTGGTCCCTCCCACCCCTGTATAATATCCCAGGACCTCAGCCGACATGGCGGTGGTTCCCCATTTCCTGATGAATAATGGCCCAAGTCCTTGTCTTTGCTCTGCATGACACTCTGCACTCTGCTCCTCATCACATACTCCTTGCTCTTACCACACTGAACCTCAGCTCTTCTCAGCTCACATTGATTTAGCTAGAACCTTTGCTCACACTCATCCTTTTGCCTGCCAGTCTCTGAATGTTCACGGTAGACCTCCTTTTTCAAACACAACTCAAGAAATGTCCCTGGATACCCCCCTCCACCCCTGCCCCCACCCCAAACATCCTCTGTAGGATCCTCTAAGTGCCTCTTTGTCATTTCATTTATGCTATTGAATAGTAGGGCCTTCCTGTGTGGCAGACAGAGGTAAGCACTGGGGATATGGCAGTAGACAAAAATTATGGGATTTATGGAACTGAAATTCTGTTAAAGGTTATGGACCCTAAACACATGATAAGTCAGATAGGGATAAGTACCATGGAAATAATACATCAGAAGTGTTCTGAGAAGGTCTCTCTGATGACATAGCTTGCCACCTTCCTTCCTTCAGGTCTTAATAAAAGCACTGCAATCTACTTTTTATAAAAATAATGATTTTTTAAACATATTTCTACTAGAAAAAATTAACTTTAAAAATCATTTGTAGTAACCTATTATCTGATTTATACATAGTGGACAATAAATACTTATTAGTAACAGGATTTATTTATAAAATGAAATCCAGAAAAAAAGAAACTTTGATTAAAATAACTTTAAATCTAAGTTATTTGGGTTATTTGAGATGGTGTCCTTTAAATCTGGGCCCAACTCTCCTGTGTGGGACATTTTGTTAGAAAGGGCAAGTGTCAGACAAAATGTCATAGGCTTCTGTCCCCAATCTTGCATGGACTTAGTGTGTGACTTATAGTGTAGCGAGATTGATTAGGGAAGCCATCTCCTTACTTTATACCTGTAGCCATGCTTATTATACCAGGTCTTCTATAATTGTTTATAGGCATTTATTTTCCTGTGTCTTCACCTTTTTCCCCCTCTCAGAAATTTACTTTCTTGTAAACTTATTTTGAAAACTCACGGGTCCTTTCTGAACCAGCCAGTTCTATATAACTGTCCATGCACTTTGGCTGGTTCTCGGGTATTTACCTTGGTTGTTTTTGATCAGGATTCTGGTTTTCTTGGCCCTGGCAGGTGTTGGAGTACAGGAACTCACTGGCACAGAGTGAATGCATGGATTGTTGGAACAAATCGCTCAGTGTCTTGGTGACACTTTGGGCTGTTGTCATTCTTCCAAACCTTTGGGGAAGGTTGGGAATGTGTCTGGATATGCTGGTTTTCATATTTCTTCCAAATCTCAGAGGCAGGTTGGCTGTCCCTCCAGGGCTCCTTTCTTCTTTCATGGTCCTCCCGAATCTCAGAGGCAGGTTGGCTGCCGAGTGTGGCATTTTGTTGACCGAGGGTGTGCTCATCTTCATGATGTTTTTTGGTCCCCAATCTTTTAACTCTTGAAAATTGGGACTTTTTTCCTTTTCCTCTTTTGGGGCTCCCCTAGGCTATAATTAGAAATGATTAAAATAATTTATTATTGTGATAAATCATAGATTTAAATTCAAAATTAATTTAAATCCAGACTTTAATCCGATGAATTGTTAAATCTATAAACAAAATTTGTGTTTTTATGTGCAGAATTTTAAAAATAACTTCAAAAAGCTTAATACAGATTATCTAATTCCTGTTTCCCTAGACTATTGTGAGACAACCATAAAATATTATTAAAATATATATAGTGAATAAAACAATATTTTGAGTGGCAGGAACATAAGGAAGTATTGAAATGCAGCAAAAGTTTATTTTACAGCCATTATTTTCTTTCAGTGTTTTGATTCATGTTGTTTATGAAATATTTGTGTTTTGACTTTAGAGAAACCTCTTATACCTTTCCCTGTCTGGTGTTTTGCTCCCTTTTAAAGGCCATGTGGTACATGGAAGCATGGTGCATGGAAACTGAGACACTACCTAAGTTTTGGGCTATGATGTAGGAGACCCCATTGACTTTTTTCCCCGCTTTGCACTCAGTATTTCACCCTACAAACATGTCTTGAGAAACCAACAATATTTTAATTAGAATATTAATTACATTTTTAGTAATAAACCAATTGGTTAGTGATTCATAGCACTACAAATATACAAATTTATAGGAACCACTTAAAATACAGTGACTGTTCAATTAGATTTAATTTTACCATGAAAGTTTGTCCATTTGAAAATTTTTAAATGATTGTTTTCTAATTGTAACCTGAGTAATTTCAGCAAATTTGGAAAATATATAAAAACAAAAGAAAATAACTTGAATTTCTTCCATCTAGAGGTAAACATTTTACTCAGATTTACTACAAACTTTACCAGCTTATAAGAGATTATAAATGTTGTATGTTCATTTGCAGTTTAAGACAATGGCCAGCTGAAAAGTATCCAGATCTTTATTTCTACAACTATTTATTACAAATGTAAACTCTGAGTCAATTGAAAATGTACTAATGTACTTTAAGCCTGCAAAGTATCAGAGTCTAAGTACTTGTCATTACAGAGCCAGGCTGTGGGGGTTGTGGGTATAGTCCAGTGGCAGAGCACCTGCCTGGCGTGTACAAGGTCCTGGGTTCAGTCCCCAGTACTGAGAGAGAGAGAGAGAGAGAGAGAGAGAGAGAGAGAGAGAGAGAGAGAGACACCAAGCTGTTTGCTGTTTTGCTGAATAATACAAGTTATATCAGTATACTTATCTTAGGAAGGCTGAAGTTTGACCAAAAAGACATCAGCCCAAACTAACTTGTTATTTACAAAGCTATAAGGCTCAAGACAAATATTATATATATATATCCTGCTGGTCATATTATAGACTTAAAAACATACCTCAAGATGTTTGTTGTAATTTTCTTTGCTGTGAAGATTGGGCATCAGTAATTCATCTTCACAAAAGATGTTTGATGTTAACAAGCTTGAAGTGGCTAAAGTCAATAAAATGAATCGTTTTGAGGAAATGATTTCCATTTTGTCCAAATCTAAAATTAAGTTAATATGTTCAGTCCAGTGTCTACAAGAAGGGAAATTGTGGTGTTTTTATACTGTCTAAAAACAAAGGAAAGTTTCCTGTAAGAGTGAAGCCAATCCCACATGTTTTAAGCACTAATATTAATTAGCTTGTGTAACTAAAATATGCATGTAAGGAATGTGTAATTCATTCTGGGGAGACAGCAATGTTTGTGCTTGCAAATTCATTAACTTTGAAAATAATTTTCCTCATTATGAAAGCTTTACTAATTAGGTAAGATCAGGGCAATAGTAATCAAGATTCCAAATAAACAGGATGCTTCATTTCTGTAAGCTTAAATAAAAAGTATTTTGTTTCTGGTGTTTACGTCATTTTTTGAGGAATAGAAACAAGAAGAATTCAATACATGTTAGGTACATTTTTAAAAAATTCACACAAAAGAGTTAGGCATAGTATTTTCAGATGTCAAACAGAATTGAGAATGTGAAAAGAATTAAAAGTCACACAATACTCCAATAAAATGCCTTAATTCTTTTTGTAAAATGCTGTTTGGTTATTAAAAAGCTTCAATAGTAAATGTCAGCTGTATTGTGAAGGATGAACAAATATTCAATAGGCATTTTGACAAACTGGTCATCTCAGAAGAAGATGCCCTTTGGATTGGCCCTGTGGGGCTTATTTGGTAAAACTGCATAAATCACCAGGATTTTATTTCTATCAAGATCCTCATCCTACCTTCCTGTTCAAAGTCCTAAAGAATTCTAGCACAGGCTGGGTAAGGCACACACATGCTAATTTTGTTGCTCCCAGGGCCTATATTATTTAGGTAATCTCCTTTTACCACAGCCATGATGAGATCATGGCATTAAACGAGAATTTACAGAAATAAATGTGTATTTACTGAAATACCACCGTGAGTCTCTCTTGGAGCAGCTGACTGGTATTTTTAAAGCCCTGCCTTATCGCTAGACTGTTTTGGTTTCATAGAAGCTATTACTAGGTCCCCTTGATCCCTTCAACTCTCACTAGGGAAATGGCCTTTCATGGATTTCCAACACTCAGGTACTTCTAGAGGTCCCTTCTGGAGGTGAACCAAAACATATAATCTTTCTGTAGTTTCAAGTGTACCACCTCTAACCTCTCTCACCACCCCTGTGTACACAATTTGAGGCGTGAGGTGGCAGAAATGAAGCCCCTTTTCTATATTGAAGATCTCCAGAATAAGCCAGAAAGTTGGAAAACATGGCGGGTAAACTCTTGTGATGCCCGAGCCTCACACTCGCCTATGTCCTCTTAGGACATTTGACTTCATGGGCTTCATTTGTTTTGATCTGTGGTTGCCCAAAATCCCCACAGTAGGAGGCAATTAATTCAATTCATAGTCTAGTGTTAATTTTGTAATGCTGTTATTGGATTATTTGGGTTTAATTTCCCTGAGGATTTAATGTACTTCTCTTCCAAATTGTTCTTTTGCAAACTGCTGATGGAACTTCCTTCTTTTTTTTTTTTGTGGTCAGTAGATCCAAACTTTTGAGAAATGGATGGTGCAAGGGGCAAGTTTTGTTGACCATGTTCACACCCAGGAAAAAAAACAGAAGGCGTCAGCCTAGGTCACTTTCAAAATTGTTTGTATCTAGTTGAACTTTTTAAATAACGTGGAACTTAAGCACTCCACCAGGTTTTTGCTACTTAGGGTATTTGCACATCTGTTAGAATTTTTCTGATTCTAATCAACATCCAAAGTAGCCCATATTAACCAATTGCTTTCCTGCCTTATCAGGTTAGGCTTCCAAGATTGAACTACATTTAAAATGATCTCATTAATACAGGGCTTGGCTGTTTTTAATCATATCTTCATTTTGCTTTGAAAATGTTAGCAGACATAGAACAACTTTACCAACATACACAATATGAAAGCACCATAAATCATGGGTGAATTGTGCACGTACACACACACACACACACACACACACACACACACACAGTTGGTTTGAGGCTTCTTGAATTGCTGTATGAGCATGTGAAACATTTTTAAAAATCCATCTTCCTTACTTTGGTATTTAAATACGTTTTATTTGCTAAGGTTTTAGAAAACTTAAGGCTTGCATCTAAGTTTAAACATTTCTGAGCTTTAGTCCCCCCAGTACTCAGTTTCTTATCAGACAGTGCTTTTTGGATGTCCCACAAGCATGTCAAGTTCATTATATCCAAAATGCAATTTATCTTTTCAATACCTTTTCTTTCTCCTCTGTTTCTTACTTCAATGACTAGTACTGCATAAGTCAGGGTCTAATCAGGATGCAGAAAAAACACAGTAATTTGATCAAGGAATGATTCATGTAATTTCAAATTATAAAAGGAGATTAATTCTAAAGGGGTAAAGAATACACTAGGAATGGGGGTGGGATAAGTATACAAGGAAAGAAAAAACTGGCCAGAATTCAATCAATATTGGAAAAGGTATGGATGGCAAAAATATGGTGGGTTGCCCCAGGCCAGAGTTTGTCCACAGCAGGAAACAACTTATAGGTGAAAGACTGGGCAGTAAGATTCTGGGATATCTGAGAATTCTAGGAATCTTTCTTTGAAATTTGATGGGGGTGAGCACCTTTCATGTCCCCCATGTGCACTGCTGGCAGCCAGGTATAGGAGCACAAAGAAGCAAATAAAACACATTTTAACCATGAGAAGTCCTCGGTTGCAGTGTCCCTCCAGTGCCTTTTACTAATAAATAAAGTATAAAACTGCTCCAGCTGCTCACTGGGTCATGTCCATGATCTCAAAGCATGCATTGAAGGGTAGATTTGGAGCTGAGAGGCAAGAAATAGATGACAGCCATGGTTACTGTCCTCCATTCATTTATCCAAACCAATGTCCTTTGTGAGATCCTTGACTATTTCCTCTCCCTTCTCCCACATCTCATTAAACAATTGTGTTGTTTCTAGTTTTGAGTTATTCAGAAATAATGGCTATTTTTTTAGTGTAATATTTATCAGGTGCAAGGACTGTTGTCCCAAGTGATTTGTGAATTAACTTATTTTCTTTCGTAATAATCCCATGAGCAGGTATTATTTTTGTTCCTACTCTACAGGAGGGAAACTGAGGTTCAGAAAAGGAAATTAAGTCACTTTTCTTAAAAGTGGCAGAGTAAGGACTTGAACCCAAGAAGTCTGAACACTAGTGATTATGCTAGTGTGCCCAATCAAGTCTAATCTCTTAACTTCCAAGTACCTTTTAAATATGCTCACTTTTCTTCATCCCTAGTGCAATTAACTAATCCATCATTTTCTCTTCTCTAGATCCTTTTCTTGGTCTTCTCCAATTCCTTCCCCACAGCTCTTTTGACCTGACCTCTGCTTATTTCTCTGGGACCAACTCTACCAATTTTCTATTACAAACTTCCTTCTGCTCTTCCAGACGCACATGATTTTTCTTGCCACCAGCCCCCTGCCCATGATATTTTTGCACATGGAACATCTGTCCACTTGCCTCTCTCCTTACACATATCCAGTGTTGGAGTCTCAGCTGAGGCATCACATGCTGTACAAAATCTCTCCTGGGCTTGCAGCTCTGCTAGCTCTGTTTTCTTCACTGATCATGTTTCTTGTCACTCTGCCTTGTCCTGTTCCCTCCACTGCTCCATAAACTCTGAGGGCAGGAACTTGTTTGTGCAGATCACAGTGGTATTTCCATTTCCTATTGTAAGAATGTTTAGGAAATTTTATTTTTGAATGAACGAGTACATTTTTTCATTTATATTGTTAATAGAAATTAAGCTGAATTTGGTTGTTAGTTATTTCTTCCAGTTTGAGCCATTCTAGAGTTTTTTTGTCTCTACTGTGACAAAAAAATGTATAAAGTGAGTTATACATTAGAGCTTAAGCTTGGGACTTGTTCTAAAATTAGAATGTCTTAACATTATCCTGTTGGGCCTTCACCTTTAAGACTTTCCCAGACTGAGAACCATATATGAGCAGTCAGCTATGAGCAGTGGAATGTGAGTCTAGGTATATTCTCAGTTAATCATGCAGCTTAGTACATTGAGTGTATTCTGCTGGGTCTTGCTGTGTTATGGGCATCGATTGTGCCCAGACACCAGGAAGGGTGCAAAAAAGGGTCTGCACAACTCCAAGAAGGACCCTGGATGATGCCTCAGTATCTCAGGCAAACATTGGGACAAAAAAGTGTTCCAGATTGCTTATTTTTTTTCTGTGCCTTGTGTAAGCATGGGGCTCAAATCATACCAATCAGAAACCAATGTGACTTGAGTTTGAATTTAAGATATTGTAAGGCTTTAGTCTATTTGCACTTCTAGTGAAATACTTAAAATAAGAGATTGTTTTTTGCCATGGGCTGCAAGTTTCTGTTTAAGGGGCAGCTCACTCCCCACGTGGATCCATGTTTCCAGAGGCCATGGTGGGGTCCACGAAACAGGTGGTTAGTGTCGTAGCCCAGAGAAACCTGGTTATAGAGCTCTTCTCACCCTCAGCCTAGCAATTTACTTCCAGCCTTTTAACAATGCTTATTTCTTCCTTTCCATCTAAGCATAATCCAGTTGTTGTGTTACGTGGAAGAATTTATGGTCATTAGAGTTTTATTTTTCATTTCATGTTTGCACAGTATTTTACAATCAATTGTTAAAAAAGGCCTGAAATTAGTAAGAGGTGGGAGGTGGTATTACTATATAATTCATTTCAGCATTAAGTGTGGCAGAAAGAAATACCTGCCTTTCTTCCAAATAAAAACAATGCATGCAAATAGCATAAAATTATTATTTAAAGAATGTAGAGTAGTGCCTTTGCTTCCAAGATTTATGAGTGGCTTGTTATAATGAGCTTGTCATATTTTGATGGCAGGATCATATTCACTTCTGTGCTTTTTACCATGACAGATTACAATGACAGGTCCTGGGAAGGTACTGATGTGAATGTGAGACAAAGAGTATCCCTCTTTGTCTGTAGAAATTCAGTAGAAATTCAACTCTAGTCAAAGTAACTGGTATGGTTTAGATATTAGGTGTCCCTCTAAAGCTCACACGTGAGACAAGGCAAGAAAATTCAGAGGTAAAATGATTGGGTCATGACAGCCTTAACCCAATCAGTGAATTAATCCCCTGATGGAGATTATCTGAGTGGTAACTGAAGGCAGGTAGGGTGTGGCTGAAGGAGGTGGGCTTTGGGGCATGACTTTGGAGTATATACATAAATATTTATTTTTTAGCTGTAGTTGGGCACAATACCATTATTCTATTTATTTATTTTTATGTGGGGCTGAGGACCAAACCCGGGGCCTTGCACATGCTAGGCAAGCACTCTACCACTGAGCCACAACCCCAGGCCCCTGGGGTATATGTTTTGTACCTGGAAAAGTGAAGTCTGTCTCTCTCTCTTTCTCTCTCCCCCCTTCTTGATCATCTTGTGAGCCCCTTCCCTCTCCCTCACTCTTCTGCCATGATGTTCTGCCATGATGTTCTGCCTTACCTCGAGGCCTGGGGAATGGAGCCACTTTATGGATTGAGACCTCTAAAACTGTGAGCCCACAAATAAACTTTTCCTCCTCTAAAATTGTTCTTGTCAGGTCTTTTAGTCACAGCAGCAAAAAAGCTGACTAAAACGGTTACTTAAAGAACAAATTTGTACAAGAATAAACATTAAATATTTATAAAAATTAATTCACATGATTTATTCTAGAAGGTTGACTCACTGTAAGGCCTGTATATTGAATGGACATATTTTAGAGCAATATATTAACCATCTGTATCAGCATTAGATCTTCCAAATGATAAGTACTGATGTTTAAAAACTTTTTTTTTTTAAAGAGAATTTTTTAAATATTTATTTCAGTTTTAGGCAGACACAACATCTTTATTTTTATGTGGTGCTGAGGATTGAACCCAGCGCCCGGCGCATGCCAGGTGAGCACGTTACCACTTGAGCCACATCCCCAGCCCTGATGTTTAAAAACTTTTAAAAAGCAATTGTCCAAGACTAAGGAGGAGGCAGCTTCTCTAGCAACAGCTTTCCAATTTGAGCTTTTACGTTTTTTAATGTTTCATTTTATTGACATTTTTTCCCTCTCAGGAAGAATGTGTGATTTTTACTGGCCTGGCAGGGGGTTATGGTACCTCTTGCCAAAGAGTCCAGAAAACTCAGAATTTTGTACATGAGGGACAAAGACCAGATGTTTAGTTAAAACGACCCATAGCTTTTATACAAATGTAGGAAATGGAAACCAAGACCTTTACTGGGAGTTTTTTCTGTTTTGGGCCCATTTTGGTTTTGATATTTTTAAAAAAGTCAGCAGCCATCTAGTTACTCAGAATGAGGTAATGGCTTATTTTGGGGGTTTTTGTTTTATTGTGTTAAGAATTCTAAGATGTAGAATGTGCTTTTCAAATAATAATTTACTCTAATATAAAAGAAAATGTAAGACTTTGAAGAGCTTAGGTAGGCCCCAACCTAATCCTTAGGTACTCATTTCCACTGGCTTAGCTACACTTTCCTTAGGGGGAAAATTTGTTGCTGGAACCTACTGATGTAGTTTGTGGAGGATGTTTGCAAGGACACCTGGTTTCCCTTTTCAAACATAGGTATGAGGACAGATATGTAACCAGAATGCACATGATGACTAAGGCCTACTTCCCAGATGCTCTTTTGTAACTACAGAAGGGGGGCTAATTGGGATATACACATGAATAGGTGGTTGTTAATTTTTTATTTTTAATAGGAAGTCATGTTATTCCTGCCTGTGCTCCTGTATGTTGCAGGTAACAGCTTCTGCAATGGTGCCCAGCAGCAATGTACTTGCCTAGGTTCCAAGTAGGACCTGGCCCACCTCTGACCACTCTTGCCTCAACACAACAGCCATGTGACCTTCTTCCCGTTTCCAATTCTTTGACTTTGGAAATACCATCTGCCTCTCTGCTTTGACTGTTAGCTCCTCTTTGTATCTGAGACTCAGCAGGTGCCTCTATCACTTGGGTCATAAGGACTGGACTTCAGCATTGAGGAGGGGTTTAACCTTTCCCTCAACACTGGTTTGGTTGGAGCCCCAAAGAGGTATGTCCATGATGTAGCCAGGAATCACAGCATAGCAATTCTGTTGGTTACATTCAACCAATTCCATGACAAATAAAACTCAACCAATTCCAAGCAAGAAAACACAAAACCCCTCAGCCAGATTGTCACTATTGTCTTTGAAGGTGCACTTAAAAATATACTTTGAAACCTACAGCGACTTTGGGCATAAATTTAATTAAAGAAGATTTTCTGGCAATCTTTTGATTCTAAAAGGCAAATTATAGACTGAAAGTTTCTATACTAATTGAGGTTAAATGAGCTAAATAAATGTTAATGTTATCCTCATTAAATACCTAATGGATTTAATTCTATATTGGGTTTTAAATCTTACCAGGTTTTAAATTGGCGAATTTAAGAGATCAGATATTTCCCCTTTGAGAGTCTATAATAAAAAGAAAATAGATAAAGTTGGAAAAGGTTTTAGAGCATATTTAGAGGCACAATCAGGCATTCAAGCTCAAGGGACAATAGTCTATTATAAACGCAGACACAAATGACCCAGAGTATCTTAGAATGGTGGACTTTGGCTGATCAGCCCTTCTAGAGCTGCTCCAGCTCCGATTCATTGATAGGAACAGACAATGATCTATGATGGACAATTGATGTGGCTATTTAGTGATCAATCCCTATGCCTCCCTATGCTTCCTTCTCTAATCTCTAGGTCAAGGCTATAGAATAGCTCTTGAGGCCGATTTGCTTATTTATAATTACTACCTCAAAATAACTTTATATATCCTAATCTAACCTTAACTGGATAAAAATATCAAGGAAGAAGGAGCCACAGAATACTGGGGAGCCCTAATATACAGGCTACACAGGACTTGGGGAGAGATAAAATAGGGGAGAAATCACAGTGGGTTCATGCTGGACCTCCCTGCCTATTAAGCAATTTTCCATTCATGTAAATGCTTTGGAAGTTGAAACTTTCCTATTGACACAGCTGCAAAATGAACCTCTCCTTTACTTGGTATGTTACTCAGGACTCCTTGGTTACACGATACTGAAGTTTCTAATATGTTCAAGTAAAATCGGGTATTTATTGTAAGGGTCCTGTGATACATTATGAATGGGATTGGGGCCAATAGAAAATCTGTAGCCAAGGACTCAAAAATCACTGACAAGACTTTCTCTTAGATTCTCCTTTCTTTACTCTGCGTCTGTTTTACCATCCTCTCCTACCACTGTCTAGATTTTTAAACCTCTCTATCCATTTGTCAGCACCTTCTGAGTTCAAAAACTGCCTTATCTTTCTCAATTCCAGATTCAAAGTATGAGGGAAGTACTCTAATTGCCCCAGTGTATATAAGGTGCCCCACCCTGAACCAACTGGTGGCTGGGGGCTGTCGCACTAACAGAGAAGATTTTGCTGTAAAGCTGAGAGAGGAGGTGGGATGAGTGGCACTACTAGGAAGACAATAACAAAAGGTGTCCAATAGAGTGCAAGGGATAATCTGGACTCTTCTCTTCCTGACTTCAATTATTTCCTGTACAGAGAGAAACTTTCCCTGCCTGATGAAAACCCCCATTCTGACCTGCAATCAGAGGGTGATTTAGCCATTTTGTGATGGTGCAGGTATTTCTCTGTAAAGATGCTGAGGAGGTCTCCATCCTAGCAGGGTGATAGCCGTAAACCATACTTTCAAGCTGTGCCTTCTGGGTCTTTGTTTTTGCAAGCAGGTGTTCTTGTGTGATATTTTTGTAGCCGATGTGGGGTTTTGATGGTTAAAAAAAATAAAACCCCAAACAAAACAAATTCTTTCTTCCCGTGGGGCAGCTGAGGGCAAAATTCCCAGCTATTTCTCCATATATCCATCAAAAGCAGTGCCAATGGTGAAAGCCTGTGAGTTCCCCTTCTCCCCTGGCAGGTGAAAAGCTTGGCTCAGGTGTTCCTCTCTGGCATTTGAAGGTGCTCCCGTTTCCAGCATTATGCTCACACCAGATAGGAAGCACTGTCCTGAGGATTTCAAGACCAGATGGTTCAGTCCCTAAATGATCATAAACTCTTTTCAAGTTGGGCCTCTTTCCCTTTATTTTCACACCCTTTATTTTGCAATGGCAATACTTGCATTTTGCTTGCTCCATTTCTTCTCACTGAGTTTACTAAGGTCAAATGATTTCTATGAAATAGAGTAGAGAGCTTCACTGATTTTTGAGCAAGAAAGTTTTCTACAAAGTTGGCAGATTTTGAAATTCTCCACCAATACTTGGGTTGTGTTCCTTGGAAACACAATACAAAATTTCCTTTCTTTGTTTATGACAAACTTTGTGGAGATCACTAAAGAATATTTATTTGGAGTTAGTAAAAATAAGACTCTTGTGTTTAATTCCAAATGTAAGTATATTCCTTTGATAATTAGCTTCATAGCTCTGTCCTTTTTTGACAGTATTGACACTAAATTTAGAAGTAGTAATAATGGGGCATTCTAGTTCAGCCCTGCAAGTATATCTGTCTACAATAAAATATTTGCTTCCAGTGACAGAAAGTATTTTAGAAGTGTTCATTAGAACAATTTGATAACTGTGTATCCATTATTAATGACCCAAGACGGGGAATTACACATTACGTGACTCATGTGACCAATAAGGAAGCTACCATTTCCATAATGATAAAGAATTCATATCACATCCATTTTACTATTCGGTATCATTTGACCCATTTATGGCTCATTTTGAAAAAGTGAGATTTAAAAATTTATAAAGTTTTTGAATGAAAAAAATCTATCAGGTAATTTCCCCCTTGCATTGCTAGCAGTAGTTGCTCTCCATCTAAGAGGTGGGGGCCATTTTGTCCCACACCCTTCTTGGACAACAGACTAACAAAGGAAGTCTGGGGTGCTCCGAGTTGTGCTTACCCTCTCCCTCAGGAGGGTGCTCCAGCAGAGGACACATATGCTTACTCTGGGAAGCCTTCTGAGGTGTCAGTTGTGAAGAGCTGGAATGGGGGAAGGTGATGTGGGTCAGCCACATTCTGGAACAGAACAGAGCTAGGAGGTGAAGTGCAGCACTCTGTGGCCATGTGCTCTCTATTCAGTGGCCCAGACAAGTTTCTCAACTGCCCATCTGGAGAAAATGTGAATAAATGCTCAGCATGGATGGCTGAGTCCTCAGCCCAGGAAGCTCCTAGTCAACGTCTACAGTTGGTGCTACTGCGATTTTGCAGAGTTAATGAATCAGCGCATGGGTGGGTGGGAGGAAGAGGAAGTGCAACGCAGGCTGGAAGGGAGGGGAGAATCATTTGGAGGTTTTGTGCTAGAGAGAAGACTATTAAATGATTCTTAGCTTGTTATTCTTTCTCCATCCCCCCAAATCTCAAAAGTGTTAAATTTGGAGAGCTCCAGATTGTCACACTAGAGAACCAGGGGCAGCATTATTCTTACTGCATGGTAAATTAGTACCCTCCTGTCCTATGTGATCCCATTGCATCACTCTCTCTCCTCTCTCTGGACTTGCCTGTGAACAACAGTTGCTCAAGTGATTTTGATGAAATGTGACATTTGCAGACTGTGGCCACAGACCAAAGAATCTGAGCTACGGTATCCAACATTTTACAGGCTACAAAATAGAAGCTGGCCAGCATTTATTGCTTGTACTAACAGCTTGAGCCAAGTTTCCTAAGCCTACGAGAGTAGACTTCTTAGTGCTGCTAATTTTACTATGAGCAAACAAAAGGGAAAAGGGGAAATAATGCTGAACAGCTGACGGAGAGTGTTGGCGAGTGCGACGTGCACACTTCCAATCTAAGGAGAGGATGGCTTTCTGTTTTCTAAAATGAAAAAGCATAATGGACAAAAGGTTATAGGCAGAGATTCCACACTGGTCTCTCGGGATGGCAGTGATTTACACATTAAGGTAGCTACCAGGGTCATGTTAAAAACTCTTCAGGGAAATTTTCAATATGATGGATAGAATTTTAATATTAATAGAGGATTCATCATGAGAATGTAAGTCATAGATCTAAATCTCCCTTCATTAATTGAATCATTCTTTTCCAGACTATTATCCAGCTAGTACATGTTTTAAATAGGGTCCTATAGCAGGTATGAAGCCTTCCTTTATCTGTAATTTCTGGAGTTCTGCTCATAGGAACAGTGGCTGAGTCATTCATCTTTTACTGTGTAATCCAGGCCATCTGCATTTCCCTTAACTTTTATTAATATTTAGTAATTCTTAAAATATACTCATATTGAACTTTAACAAATAAAAAAGCATAATTCAACACATAATATTCCACATACATGAAGTGGGTATAAAGGGAAGAATGAATTGTTAATCTATTTGCTGATCATTATACAAAGAATGAAAGTAATTTCTGTTTAGTATAGTTATCTAGCCTATAACTACCAATTACATTCAGGTTCATTGTTCAGTCATTTTCCTCTAGGTTTTCCAATCTTCCTGTAACACTGAAAGCCAGAAAGAAGGGTGGCATATACTCTAGAATCCTATAAGACAACCACAACCATTTTGGAATGAGAATGATATCAGTGCTGATATTAACAATATTACATGTTAATAAAAAAGTAGCAAGCTATTCTTATTTCTTACATACATGACAATAGTGGAGTGCATTACATTCATAATTTTTTGCATTACAATTCTTAATATACCTTTATACCACAATTTATCAAATCTCTGTTTGTATATATGGTATGTTTAAACCAAATTCTACTTTGAGAGAGAGACTCCAGCATTTATTAGTGGAGTACATGACCATTTTTTTTTTATCTTAGTCTAAAACATGCATGAGAGTAATTCTATGAATACACACCAAAATACAGACATGAGGTGTATACTTGGAAAAGTAGACCATCAACTTCTATCAAGAAAAGGGAGCTTTCCCACTATTGTGTATAATTATAATACACCAATAAAACAAAGAAAAAGAAAAGAGCCTTAAACCCAGGAATTACTGCAAAATATGTTTCTCTTCTCTAGATTTCTACTCCCATTAGCTCCTCTCCACTGCAGGTATATGTCTGTGGAATATCCAATGTAACCTTGGGTGTATCATTTCATGTATTTGATGGACATAAATTTTGTGAGATGTAAAGGTGCTGAGAAGTCCTGCTGTAAAGGAAACCATTTAATTTAGAATTCACATTTCTTAAACTTTCTCTTCATCATAAAATCCTTTCCACTCTACCAAGTAAGGTCTATAAGTAATTGGGAAATGCTGTTCTAAGGAAGGTATTCCTAAACTTGCCTCTTCCTTTTTTAGTTTTGGGGTTTGATTTTCATTAGAAACTGTATAGTGAACCCCTATTCACATTTGAAGTCCTGGCTCAGATATTACTTTCTCTTTGAAAATTGTTCCACTTGCCCTAGAATGAATACTCCTCTTATCTCCTACCCCCATAGGATTTTTTTTTCCTTTTGGCAAATCTTTGTTAATGTTCAGATCATGAGCTGGATTATTTTTCTTTTCCACTTCTCATGTTCAATCTCCTTTCTTTTAAAGGGTGTGCTTTTTTTTTTTTTTTTTTTTTTAAATTGCCAGTGCCCATCTTGTTGAAAAAAATCAACAAATACCTGTGGAATGAACGAGTAAGTCAATAAGTAGAGTTTGGGGGCTTTGGCAGAAAAATTATCTTTCTGGTGTATTTATGTGTGATAAATGAATGAACCCTTTTGAGTTAAGTACTTTTTATGTTATCTGACTAATTTCCATACAGTTGATTGAATTGAGATCAACTCTGATGTGAAATGTTTAATCGGTTATTCTGTGAAAAAATTCAAGATTGTTATTCAGACTATTTTCCCCTTGTATAGACATGAATGGTACATATGAATGGGAACTGGAATGTTTTATAACAGAAACATTTTTCTTATCTATACTATCAGTCCATAATTCAGAATTTATCTTGTTTCTTAACTGTTATAGAAGAACCTGAAATTTATGGACCTTTTTATGTTTCATTAGAACATAGCATTACAAACTTCCAGAATTAAAAGGTCTGACTCTGTTATGCTTTTAGCCTTTTTAATTTTTAAAGCTTTTTCCTGGTAGATTCCAGGTTTTAGTTTAATATTTATCAAACTTTGAGCATATTTTTCTCACCATTTTCTTTCCTCCTTCCCTCCCTCTTTTCCTTCATTTAAAAAATATTTTTAAAGATGTACTGTATAAAGATAGCTGTCTCCCTCCCTGTCTGTAATACCAATGTTAACACTGGTGTATCACTTTGTGTTTGGTTGCCATAACCTTGAGGTAATGTAAGCATTCCTAAGCAAGACTAAGGAGGCTTGGCTAGAAAGCTACATTTATAACATCTTTTTTGCATTTTCCTGTTCTGTTGAAGATGGTTCACAAACTCACAGCCTGGTATAGAACATTAAGAGAAATTAGTATGCTCAAGAAATTTAATTATGTTTCTGTTTTGAAGACTAGGTTGGCAAGTCAGGCAGGGCAAAGCCAACTCTTTTTTTGAGGTAGGACCCCTGATTGGAAGAGGAGGATTGACAAAAAGGGTTAAGCCAGAAAGATTTATTCACTTGGGGACAGGAACACCTGCTCCCCCCATCTAATTCTTTTTAGTACGGCTCATGGTTACCCCTGGCACCGTGGGAAGGTCTAAAACAATCAAATGAACAAAAACAAACCCCCTAAATGGAAAGTAGCTGGGGAGGGGAAGAGGAGAGGAAGAAAGGGACAGATGAAGAGAGTGAGACCAGATGATATAATGGGAAAAGCCCTTGATTTAAAAATCAGGGAGTTTACATTTCTAGTTTCCATCCTCTGTATAACCTTGGGCAACTTATCTAGCTTATAATTTCTTCATGCAAATATTGGTGGGATGTCTGCTTCCCAAAGTTTGTACTGGTATTATGAGATAAAGAAGAGACCTGCAGGAAAGAAAAATATATGTGACTGCAATTGGTAAAGGTAGGTCACCCAACCCAGGTGCTCTTGAGCAATTCCTGCTTCCTCAAATCTGAGGGAAAATTGACTAGACTTGGAAGTTTCTGTTCATTAGCTGGGGTAGAGATGAAAATCTGGTTAACAGAGAAAAGAATTGTTACAGATAACTCCTACCAGAAAGCCAGAAGACCATGACAGTCGGTAGAGTCCTTGTTAACCAGCTGAATCTTGCACCTACAGGTTCATTCCAGGAAACCAAGCCTGGAAGTGCACTTGGAGCCTCAAACTTTCATCTTTAGATGGGGTAATTTTGACAGGGCACAAACTCCTTGGCTAAGTGCCTAAGAGTTCCTGGGAGCCAATCCTCTGGAACAGGGTTTAGACTTAACACTATTCGAAAGCCAAAACAAAGAGAATGAGTTTCACATTCTCAAACAACTGCTCTGACGTCTGAATTCCAAAGGTGTTCCAGAAACAGAGCTCACAGACTTGAAGTCTTGACCATCAGAGTTTTCCCTGTAGCCCATTTCAGGGTAAGCTTGGGGACAGTCAGCTGTGGAATGTTAGACAAGTAGAAGAGTTTCCAGAGCCGCAGATTGTTAGAACTACTTTCTGGGGAATCATCTGTGAAGCCATTCTTATTTTTACACATGGTATATCTGAGAAAGGGATTATTTAGTGATTGCAACATTTTTTGTTTTATGTGCCTCTGAAGGCAAGATATGTTTTGTCCTCCATCAAGTCTTAAAAAAAATATTTATCCTGGCATCTTCCCATTTTTCTTTCCACATGGAAACTGATATTTTTAAGACTGCTTGTGAAATCATTCCTAGGTATGCACATTATATGGAGATCTTAGAAAACCTTTGAAGGAAAATGAATATAAAATAATTCTTTTATGGACCAGACATTACAAACCATTCTTTCATTGGGCTTTTCTTAGTTAAAAAAAAGAAAGAAAAGGTATGTTCTTTTTCTAGTCAGACAGAAGATTGAAAACAGCATGAAAGATAAGGAAAAAATGAGAATTAAAAAAAAATGTTCTCATGATAGCTTGGCATTCACGATGCTATCTTATGATTAAATAAAGCATGAACCATAATTTTGGGTTAGGTATGTTTTTCAATTATGCATTTGATTTGGGTAATAAAAGGCGCAGGCTTTTCAATAATGTTTGGAATTTAAATATACTGTTTCTTTTTCCCACTCTTCAGGAGAGCACTTATAACGCAGAACTTACCTCTAACCCATTCTTGTCCATTAAAAATTAAATGCTTTTACAGTAAATTATTAAAAGTGCTAGGTTGGCTGCAAATCATCAAAGGTACCATAAACCATTATGCAAGCAAGCAAGTGAGAAGTCTGATTAAATCTAAGGGATCTGAAGGCACATACATCCCCAGATATCCATCGCGAATTTGAAACTACAAAAGCAACCATAAAATGCTACATTAAATTACTTTAAAAACTCTTACAGGATTTTCAAAATTCAACAGTGACTTGCCTTTTCAATTAAGTATGAACTAAGAATCTCCTACCATCAAGGTATAGACACACTACCATTTAGAAATTATTTCCACTTTCTTTAAAGCTGCAGCAAAATTAACCCTATTTTCCAACTGATATTGTGTACTTAATGGATCTGAGGCACTCTGACATATTGTGTTGAAATCTAGTTATTAACTAAATCCCGTTTTCCTCCCAATGTCTATGCTATTATTTAATTATAATGAAAAAGACATGATGTGTTCTGGATGTCACAAAATAATTTTGAAAACATTAGAAGTATTTAAATATGCTTAAAGAAAAAAAGATCATTGTTTTGGCTTTAATTACTCATTGTATACTGCTGTGGTTTGAATATGATTTGATCGTTTACCTCAAGAGTTTATGTATTGGACAGTTGGTCCCCAATTTGGTGATTTGGGAAGATGGTGGAAACTTTAATAGGTGGAGCTTAGTGCTAGGTCACTGGATTTTCTACCCTTGGGAGGAACTAATGGAGTTCTTGTGGGATCCTGGCTAGTTCCCATAAAAGGGTTATAAAAAGTCCAAGACCTGCCCTGTGTACCAAATATAGAATACCTAACAGGGCACCTGGCCTATAGGAGACAATATCAGAAGAAGATTTTATTCTTGTTAACTTCATTTTTCACTTGAAAAGTCAGGCTTCACAAAGACTAATTCATCCAATGCTATCTGCTTAATGTTAGCCCAGGACTGAATGACTCTGAAGCTGCTAACCCCCAGCATTACTGGCCTTCTTAGAATTCAGCCTTGTAGGCAACCAGCTAGTTTCACATATTACACATAAAATGGTCTATTGATCCAACTCTGACAATTGAAAAGATAATAAAAATATAAATATGGAGGTAACATTGAGACATGTTGTGACAATGGTGGAGAAGAGCAACAACTGTCAGAGCCAGCATTCACAGAGAATCTGCCTCTGCCTCCCACCTATTGTTCACATCTGCCAAATGGGATGAGGATAGGTAATTCTGCAGCTTAGCTGGGAGGATTGGTTTGGGTGACTAATGCATGTGAGTGAAAAAAAATGAAAAACTTTTGAAGGCCAACCAAGCATCAGATGATTTTATCTGTCAGTGGTTCTCAAACTTTGGTCCCCATCACATTTGGGATTGGGCAGGGTTGGGGTGGCAACTTCAGAATCTCTGCTGCAATAGAATTTGCACTGCTTACCAGCTGGCAGGGATACCAGGATTTCTGGTCCGGTGATTCCACTTTGAGAACCACTCATGTAAGTTTGTATAACTTAATTGTAATCAAATCTCTGTAATGTGGGTGTTATTATCCCCATTTTGTAGGGAAAATGGAGTTTAGGAAACTTATCAGAGTAATAGTTTAAATCCTCATGAAAGAGGAGATGAGAAATTGCCTTCCAAGAATCTTCAGAATTTCGGAATACCTCTAATGGGTGACAGGAACACAAAACTACAGATATTAATCTCTACTCCCCTGTGACCCTCGAGAAAGAAGGATGTCATCAGAATGTGACAGAAACTGTGCTTGGTGTATACCTAGTGCTACATGTTCCCAAAGAAGACAATGAAAACTGAAGCCCTTCTTTCAGAGATCCTTAAGAATTTTAATTGGGAGAGACTGAGGCATGGAATAGTTTAGTGATTTGTTTGATTTCACATAGTATGAGTAGCAGCACTGGGATATAAGCTGTCTTGAAACTCAATTGAGTTTTAATTCTAAGAAGGCAACTTTAAAGCTTCTATTTGCCACCTTGATTGCCATCTGCCATGCTCACCGTCTAAAAAGCATCTGAATGCTAAGGCAACATAATGAGGTGGAATTGTACTAAATCAGGAATCAAAGTTCATTTATTTATACTATTTTTACTGGGTATCTTTCACATGCTAGGCACTAATCTGGGTGTTAGGGATAAAGTGGTAAACAAGATAGGATTCTTTTTTATTTTTCATTTAAAAGACAATGAAAAAAGTTAATGGATGAGTTAAAAAACCACAAAAACTATAAACAAAATGCAGGAAATTTAAGAGATTGATAAATACTGTTAAGAAAATCAAAACCCAGATAATGTGGAAAATAACCATAGACTCAGAAATTTACAAACACTGGTTTAATCATTTACTAAAGATGCAGAAAGAAAGAAAAGAGGGAGATTGACTACGAGCTAGTGGTTTATTTGTCACATCCTGGTTCTTAACATTTTACTTTTCTGAGTTCTCTTTTATCTGTGACTATAACCCAGATTTCCCCTCCAAACTTCAGAATTGCTTTAGGATCCTCAGAGAAGGAATGTTCTTGTATTTACAAGGAAGCAAACTACAAAAAGATGATAATATGTGCTTGGAAAGATATGCAGAGGTACATTTTGAAAACTGGCTTAGCATTTGTAATAATATAAACAAAGGATTCAGATATGCATTCAAAAGTCAATGGCAACAATCATAATAATATTGATTCAAGCAAGAGTTATTAATGGCTGGTCAAGTTTAGCGCATGTTTAGTTTTTCCCCAACTCTGAGTGATATTACAGTAATAACTTGAAGTCAGCCATGGTGAGATTTTTTAAACCAGGAATTTGGAAAATGCTACCATGTAGACCTTTTAAAATTATTTCCCCCCTCCCAGAGGGCTGGTTATTATTAGGAGAAACTCCTTCATAGATCTCTTATGCTTTTATGTGTGGTGCTGGGTATGTCAAGAATGTGTCCTGACCTCTCTTTGCCCAGGATATTTCTCAGGGCTTTATTTTCAGTGAGCACTTTGAGATCATGACTCCCTCTGGGTCAAAGAGCAGTCTTGTTTACTGCTCACTATAAAAGTGGTGGATTCTTGAAGTTGTGTTTTTCTTCTACCAAGCAACATGCTTCATGTTATGGGTTAGATATTAGGTGTTCACCAAAAGACACTGTGAGAGACAATGCAGGAACATTCAGTGGTGAAATGATGGGCTTATGAGAGCCTTAACCCAATCAGTGAATTAATCCCCTAATGGGAATTAACCGAGTGGTAACTGAAGGTGGGTAGGGTATGGCTGGAGGAGGTGGATATTGGGGCTTGTGCCTTTGGGGTATATATTTTGTATCTGGTGAGTGGAGATCTCTTTGCTTCCTGTTCATCATGTGAGCTGCTTCCCTCTGCCACACTCTTCTGCCATGATGTTTTGCCTTATCTTGAGCCCTGAGGAATGGAGCTTGCTGTCTAGGGAATGAGACCTCTGAAACTCTGAGCCCTCAAACTTTTCCTCCTCTAAAATTTTTCTTGTCAGGTCTTTGAGTCACAGCAGCAAAAAAGCCGACTAAAATACTGCATATGCTATATACTTGTTATGCTGTGAGTGATCAACTCTGTCTTCAGCAACCATCCATTAAACAGTAATGGACTAACCCAATAGATTATAAAGGTAGGATAAACCTCAAATTGCAGCTGTGACAGTTTGGGTAGCAAGGATGTCATGATCATGGAGACATGGCTTTCTGGAAGAAGAAGGGAAAGAGTTCCATAAATCAGATTCCAAGAGGTGAGAAAACTCCCTGGAATCTGGTAGCTAATATTCTTGCCCAAGTAGTGGCTGGGGGTGGGGGAGGGTTATGAGTATAGAAGGTAGTGGGAGGGGGGAGGGTTTCTCACTTTCCTATCTGTTAATAATTGACTTAAATTAATGCCCAGAGGCTAAGCTGCAAAAAGTCAAACTAAACAAAGCAGCAATATGGTGCTTGATTGCGTCTTTTTCTTTGCTTGGTGGGCAGAGGAGGGAATGTTATCAGGACGGTGGGCAAGCAAGCTCCATAGCTCCCGCTGCAAGACATGTGTCTACATCTGCTGAGCCATGAGTGCACAAAGTCAAGCAATTTGTATTAGTGATGAAGACTTTGCTACTTTATAATATAGAGTTTTCATCAACCAAAAACATTGGTGTAGATAAACTGAAAACAAGGAAAAGTAAGCAAAAAGCCTGGCCTACCAGTGCAGAGGCTCTGCATTCATGCACTTGGCCCTTGCATAGCTGGACTAGGTCTTTGAGAGAATGGAGTGCTATGCACAGCTGTCTCCAAGGGCCCTCAGAAGAGCATGGTGGAACTATAGCTATGGTGTATACAGAGGCAGGGAAAAAAGTGTCCCTAGTCCCTGGTCTCTACTGGACATCAGGAGCATATAAAGGAGGAAGTAGTACTGGTGCTCAGTCTGAAAAAGGCTCAGGGCTACATTTCCTTTGGCCCCCCTACCAGCCCACTGTAGTGTGGTCTGTCTTGCTAGCATTTAACCTCTGTCCTCTCAGCCAGTAGAGCACAGACTGTTGCCACAAACCCTGATATACACTCAGATTAGATTCCTTGGTGCTTGAATTCAAGGGATTTGGACACTGCTGGGAATGGGGGTGGGAAGCTAATGTGGCTTACCTGGTGAGGCTTCTGGCCCAATCCAATGTGCTGTTTTGGATTGCACTGCCGAGTGTGTTATGGGTTACAGTGTTCTACAGACTTGTGCTATGAATGCCCATACATGTCAGAGCGATTTTTTTCTGTCCAGTAGGTCAAACAGAAAAAAAAATACTCAGAGTGAAGAATGGAAATCTTAGCATATGTTTAGGTGATAATGACCACCCAGAGTCTAGGAGAAGACAAGTTTCATTATGATGGCTCTACTTTTCTGATGTAGCCAAGTTCCTTAAAGGCAGCTATTAGCATGCTACTAAGCTCATATTGAAACTGAGTCTTGGCAATGGGAGCCTCTGACTCTCAGGCTGGATACTCTTATTTTGGGACAGATTAACTTGGATTGACAAAATAAGGTGGGAAGGTTTAAACAGCCTCTCTTGTCAAATGGAAAAGAGCAACTGTAGTGGCATCTCAGATGCCACTAAGTTCTACACGAAAAAGTGACAGTGATCTCTTTGGGGGAGAAAATATCCTTCACTCCACTACCTGAAACAGCTGCTGACTTAGGGGATCTTGGGTTCATCTCTAACACGGCCTAGTTTGGGGATGGATAGGCTAAGGCGACAGCTGATTGTGTCCACCAGGTGGCAGCAACCATCCAACTGCAATGAAAAATTTGCATGACCATGGACAGGCAGCATAAAGGGTGAAGGCCAAAACCCTTGTCTATGACAATATTCTCAAGACTTCTGACTTTTGGCCTGTTACTAATGGCCTAGCCCCTTGATTTTCCATTTAGACGTCTAAGACTGGCAGATTAAAGGCACCCCTCTCTGGGGCCATAAACCATGCAAATAAATTGTATCTGCCAATCAGACCGTCTGGGTCATTTGTGTCTGTGCCAGCCATAATGGCCTGTTCTCTAATCAGACCAACTAGCACTGAGCTTCTCATGGAGCCTTCAGTGGCTCAGATTGCTGTCACTGTCACTTGGTTTTGGTACCTCATCAAAGGGGTAACATATTCAGCATCACAGACTGGGCACAGTAAAGAACTGTGTTTCTAATGCAGACTGCATACCATATACTGCACAGGAGTCACAGTTCTGCCAAGATTTGGTCTGTTTGTTCTGTGGTGAAGTAGGTCACATTGCATGGGACATTACCCCTGTCTGTTCCTGGCAAATTGACTGTCACAGCTTTGAGTCCCTTTTGAGACTCCCATTGTTGCTTCATGGCTTTGATATTTCTTTTGGGTTATGGTATTACAATTCCATCCAATCAGCCAACTCCAGTCCCACTACTGTGGCCCTTAAAATGAAATTGTGTCATGTGTTAGACGTTCTGCATCATTTGCAAAGACCATCCAACAATGGGCTCATAGTCAAAGAATTTAAAGGACATTCAATGTTCCTTACCATCTGCAGTATTGCTGAGTGCTGGGATGGGAGTCTCAAAAATCAGGTCAGAAGGGTTTCTGAAGCTCTGTCTCTTACCTTTTCCTGGTTTACACATTTTAGTAAGGCAGTCTGATCACTCAACATGGTTGTCAAGAAAGTTTTTATTTTTCTTGCCATTCCTGGAAGGTGATCTGGACATACTTTTTTTTTTTTTTTTGATTAGGATTCTACTGTGACAATTCATGAACATAATATGTATTTCTTTTCCTTAACAGAAAATCCAGATCAGCCCAATTGGTCCTGAATGATTCTGCAGTTTCTGATGCCATCAGTGTTGACCAACACACAGCCCAGCACAACATTATTTCAATCTGAATGGTGCAAAACCATATGCTTCTCCTGATGCCTGAGCAGCACTAGGTGAACAGTGAATAGAGACTGAGGCTGTAATACTCAGTGACATGGATTTATTTTTAAAGTAAACTCATAATTGTGATCCAAATCAAGTTTAACAAGTCTTAAACTGGAGTAACTGGGACCCTTTCAGGTTATGTTTGTATGTGGAAGAGAATGGATATCCAATGTCTTACCAATAAGGATGGGAGCTGCTTTTTGACCCACTGATTGTCCTCTATAATAATTGATAATGACACCAAGGATTAATGAATTATTTTAACCCTTAAAAATTTTTTTTAGTTGCAGTTGGACACAATACCTTTATTTTATTTATTATTATGTGATGCTAAGGATTGAACCCAGCACCTCACATGTGCTAGGCAAGCACTCTAGTGCTGAGCCACAACCCCAGCCCTTTTAACCACTTTTGGGATGAGACTCATCATTATGGATGAGACTGTTGGGGCAGGCCTCAAAATGGCTGTAGTTAGCCTGCCAGAAGTCTCGGTAAGGGAACCTTTGTTATATATTTAAGGTGTTGTCAGGGCTGGGAACTGGCTGTTATGGTTAGTCAAGGTCAGAAACACTGATTCAGCTTATAGACTCAAGGTCGTAAACATTAACTTATGAGCACAGACCTCTCTATGTAACCTGTTGGCAGTGTGCTTTCTTTGTTTGGCTTGCATATAAAAAAGGCCTATGGAAATAGGCTAAAGGAGGACCAAAATGGAACTGGCTGGGGGCTGGCTAGTTGCTGTGGCCACCACTGAATAAAGCATGTCTGCTATCTAGCTGCATTTTGTATCTTCTTTCACCTGCCAAACCCCAGATCTGTTTTCTGAGTCAGAGCCCCCACACGACACAGACTGACTTTAGAACACATGCTGGGTGGTAAAAGGAATAATGGCCACCTCAAAATGTCCACATCCTAGTCCTCAGAACCTGTGAATGTTATTTTACATAGTAAAAATTGCTTTGAAGATGTGGTTAAATTAAGGATATTGATGTGGGAGGTGTTCCTGGATTAGCTGGTTATGCCCAATGTAATTGTAGGGTCCTTATAAGAGGAAGGTAGGAAAGTCAGAAATGAGAGCACAGGTGTAAGGATAGAAGCCGAATTCAGAGAGGAGAGAAAATAATCTGAGGATTGAGGAAGAGATCATAAGCCAAGGAATATAGGAGGCCTCTAGGAGCTGGAAGAAGACATGACAGCTTCCCAAAACAGGACACTCCTGAAGACCCTTTTGACCCATTTTAGATGTAGGCCCTTATACGATAAAAGTTTGTGTTGCTTTAAGATGCTAAGTTTGCGACAATTTATTACAGCAGTAATAGTACTGTAATGTCTATTAGTTTCCTATCACAGTACTACACAAAAGTGGGGTTGTGATGTAACAAATGCACCAAAATGTGAATGTGGCTTTGGAATGGGAGGTAAGTAGAGGCTAGAAGAATTTTGTGAAACATGATAGATTAAGCCTAGAGAGCCTTGGGAAGACTAAATAAATTTTATATGAATATTCTGCCTATGATGGCTCAGAAGGAATTGAGAAGCATGGTAAATAAAAACTATTATTTTAGAAAATACCTGAATGTCAAACAGACTGTTGGTTAAAAAAAAAAAAAATGGATGCTAAAAGCACCTCTGAGAAGAGCAGAGAGGAAACGAGGAACATGTAACTGGCAACTGGAAGAAGGCGATTCTTGCTTGCTTAGTGATGAAAGCAAAAAAGGTGAAAATGCTAGATTTTTTTCTTTTTGCTGCTTCTAAGAATATATGAAAGGAAATGGATGGAAGGAAAAAGTATTAAGAAAAATAAATCAGGACCCAGTGATTTGGGAAATTCTCAGCCAATTTTCACTGCAAAAGACACTAAAATTAGGAGATCAGTTATCAAGAAAGAGTGCCCTGGAGACAATGCCAAGGGTGTGGCTGGATAATTTTTTTGTCAGTACTTTAGAAGGATCAAAAGGCCAGATATTTTAATTATTATTTAATTAGAGTTCTTTGATGAGATTAGATGGCTTAAATTGTCCATAAGTCATTTCTAAACAGAAGCCAGGAATAGAGAAGGGGTAATCTTGGAAACATCTGAGAATGACCTTTTTGTCATTAATCTCTATGACACACATAAGAGAATCAAAAGGGTTTTGGTAATTGTGTGTGATCACAAGCACTTCCAGACTGGACTGAAAAGGACAGAAGTAGAATGAGGTAAAAAAAAAAGTTTTAGGATTCCCATAATTCTACAGACAGGAGGCCGGCTAATAAAAATACTCACCTTCAAACATGTGATACCATTCAAGGGAAAAAAAAATACAATGATACCAAGGACAGAGCTTCAGACGCAGGGGATAATTCTCAAACCTTGAAGCTAATGGAATTTGTCCTGAAGGATTTAAAAATTGCTTAGAAGTAGTAACTCTTTTCTCTTTTCATTTTCTATTTACAAAACACTTTTATTACACAGGGGGAAAAAAGTGCAAAAGGAAATCTTGCACCTTAACCAAGTAATCAAAGTTAATATCACTAGTAATGGCACAAATGGAATTGTTTGCTATCAAATATAATGTGATAAGAACACATTACTTCTGTGAGATTTCAGCAAAAATAAATAAATTGAATCTTGAGGAAATAAGACAAACCTGAAGAAAAGGAGACAGATGATCTTGAATTCTTGAGTAATGCAAACTTTTCTTTCTTTTGCTATAAAAGATAGTATTAGGATAACTGTTGAAAAGTTAAATAAGGCCTGTAAATTACATAATAGCTGGTTATCAATGTTATTTTTCGTAGAATTTAATAACTACCAGGGTTTTGTAAGAGTGTCATTTTAGATAGAAATATACACTCAAGTATTTATGTCTGTAACTTTCTCAAAAATAGTCCAAGGGGAAATGCACACACACATATTTATATATAGACAGATAATTAAGAAATATGGGACTGAGTATGGTGGCCCATGCCTTTAATCCCAGTGGCTCAGGAGGCTGAGGCAGAAGGATCGAGAGTTCAAAGCCAGCCTTAGCAAAAGCAAGGTTCTAAGCAACTCAATGGGACCCTGTCTCTAAATAAATTATAAAATAGGGCTGGGGATGTGGCTCAATGGCCGAATGCCCCCGAGTTCATTCCCTAGTACATCCTCCCCCTCCCAAAGAAATATAGAAAAATATTAGTGTTTGGTGAATATGAGTCAAGGGTCCATGGGGATTATTTGTGTGTGATCTCAGATAAATATCATTTACCTTCATTTCAGACAGTGCTCCAGTCTTACAAATGTAGAACACAGTGCTGTGCTAATTAGAATAAAAGCTGAGCTGCTGTAACAAATAGGTCTGGCAATCATAGGGGTAAGGAATAAAGAACTTTATTCTCATTCTCAAACAGTCCAGAATGGGTTGGTGGCCCATTTGTTCTTGCAGTCATTCAGGACTTCTTCTGTCTGTCTTGTTTCTCTCTATTTCATAGGACTCTGTCCTTCTCCATGGTTGAGGCTACTCTGCAGATGTGTCATGTTCTAGCTCATGAGAAGAGGTAAGAAAGTGGTAGAGCACATGTTTTAAGGCCTGGACTTGGAAGCAATACACATCACCTTTAACTTGTATTCCTGATGGAGAGAATTGAGTCACATGACCACACTTAGTTGCTAAGGAAGGAACACATGGTGGTAAAGATGCTAGGAACATGTTTGGGGTAGAAGCTGGTGATATGCTCAAGTAAAACTGTTGCCATGGAAAAAGAGTGGCATCAGTTCCATGGACTTATGCAAATCTTTGCCACACATATCTATGTAAATCTCATATTTTAGCATAGTTTTATTTACTTATGCATGTAAGCTGCTTGAGGACCCAGGACTATGCTTTCCCTTCTGAATCCTTACCATCTAGTTCACTGTTCCTCACATACAAAGCTCTCATTTTGTTTCTGTTGAGGATTGAAAGAGGCAAATTAAGTATGTGGGTTGGGAGAGCATGAAAAGGGCAAAGATGAGTGATACTTTCATTACCTAGTTCAGAAAGCAAAGCAGAACTCAGCACACCAAGTTTGTATAAAGGCATTTGATGAAAAGCTTTGCTATGAAAAGAACAAAATGACATTAAAAAAAGGACAAAATTCAAATGTGATGTTCTATAATTTGGCTTCAAAGAAACAGTTGCCTAATTGTCACCAGGCAACCTCTTTTTTCTCCAAGTTCTGCATGAGAAGATAGAAAACAGGTGAACCTGTGATTATACACAAGTTTGAGACAGAGGTAGAGGACGTAGAAGCAGTTTTGAAGCATATGGGAGGAGCTGCTTGTATAAAACCCGATTTCCCAGCCACATGGTGGGATCGGAGGAGCAGGGGCCAGGAACCTTTGTTCTTTCGCAGACCCCACCCTTCACTTATAAGAGGAGAGTTTCCAGCTGGCCTAAGTCAGCACAAGTGAGCAGGTCTCCTATCCCAGGCGCCTGGAGACAACAGATGGCCAATAGGCAAAGCAAATTAATCAAGCCACCAAATGTTCTCAGATTTGTTTTTCAAATTCACCAGGCTAGCTACACATGGCTACTGAGGTTATTGTGCATCATATTATCCGACAGCAGTGTCCAGCCCTTAGATTTCTCTCACTGGCTCATGCTAAAGAACATATGCCTCATATTTCAATGAGTATTTTGAGAATTTCAGGAAATTCTAAGGTTAAAAAAACCCAGTATGTCAGGAATTCAAGCAAAGACCATCCATAGGACCCGATTTCAGTGTTCTGATATATCCTTATGGGAAGAGATTTGAGCTCAGGGGTTTTCTTTCTTTCTTTCTTTTTTAATATGGATTTTAGATAAGAACCCCAATTGAGGGTGGGATTTTAGAGCTTATCTGGAGAAATTGGTCCTGACTTAAGATATGTTCCCATCCTTCCATCTCCTCCCATCATCCACATCAGAACCTAGGTTAGTGCAGAACAGACTATATCAGTCTGATCACCCAGCCCTCAGCAAGGCTTTTAGTAATAAGTGGGCGACCAAACAGCAACATGGCATCAAATGCTAGAGAAAGCACTACTCTACATGAATATGGGGAAACAAAGCATGGGGTGTGGGTTTTGCCCGCGTATGTGTGAACTACCGGGTATGTATGTGGTTTTTTTTTTTTTTTTGGTTCTTGGCATTGAACCTAGGGGGCTCAACCACTGAGCCATACCCCCTGTTCTTTTTTATATTTTAAAGACAGGATCTTGCTGAGTCATTTAGTGCCTTGTTAAGTTGCTGAGGCTGGCTCTGAACTTTCAATTCTCCTGCCTCAGTCTCCCAAGCTTCTGGGATTACAGGCATGTACATTGTGCCCGGCAAACAGATGTTTTTTAACAGCAGGAAAAAAAGAGGCTTTTGGGAAGAACTATTAACAGGGTAATTTGGTAATAAGTATGGAGGTGAAGAGAATGGATGATATTGAGGGATAGGGGCAGGCAAGGTGGGCATATCCACAAGGGCCACAACAGCACCAGAGCTATCTTAAAGTATCCTTGGAAACAGTGACCTCCAGGCAGTGTGATGTCCTGTGTCAAGAGTCAGAAGGTTCAGGTCTAATTCCAACACTGCCAAGTGGGAGAGATATCTCCCCACCCCCAGCTGTTGCCTTTCTATAAAACACTGGGGTAGGAATCCCTGGATGATCCTCAATAGGCCATATCCATGTGGCATGGCCAGTTTAAGCCAAAGTGTCATGAGGATGGAGGAGGACACAGAGAATGAGCTGTGGTTGGTTTCAAAGGTTGTCTTCCACATACACATAGCTGGAAGGACCATAATCAAAATAATTTTGCTTGTTGCCAGGAGGGTAAAACCAGGGGGGGAAAAAGTTGCCATGGTTTCTGTGACCCAGGGCAGGTATTGAGAAGAACAATAACTTTTCAGTTCCTAAAGTGCCTTTAACCTTTACTTTTTTGTTGACAACTCTGGGATTATTAGAAACAATTTTAGAAACAAAATTGTGTAGAATTTGAGGCTTGACCTAAATGATGTGATTGAGAAGCCCAAGTCTCTCCTCATCTGTCCCAGAACATGTCCCTTAATTCAGTCAAAGTGTAAGAATTATCTACATTAATACTTTAGTGTGGATTCATTATCTGATTAAACTGGTTGACACCTAATAAAAAGTAAATTATGAGAAAATCAGGTATAGATTGGTTAAGTTTTGTTGGATAGAAGGATGAAGGAGAAGGTCTAGATGCTCACACAGTGCTCACATGGGTAAGGTAAATCCAGGTTGGACCTCCCATAGTGGCCAGGGGGCAGAATGGGGACAATGATACATTCATAAGACCATGGGTTGAAGATTTGCTGCAGTAGGTACGAGAGCACAGGTGGGTTCATGAAACACAGTTTTGATACCTTTAGCTCTCCTATGATTTTGTTTAGGTTGGACCTTATCTGTAATACTATATTTAGCATAATAAAGAAAAATAGAGTGAATACTTTGGAAAGAGGTTCTCAAATATAGCATGGGTAACAATAACTTCAATAACTTTTTGCACATCCATATTCCAAGGCTCTACCTCCAGGATTCTGATTGTATAGGTCTGAGATGCAGCTTAGTACTCTGCATTTTCAAATCATGCTGGGCAATTCTGATGCAGGGCACTCATGGATTATCCTTAGAGCAATATGGTTCTAGATTTTCATTCCAAATATAAAAATTGGACATTTGGTGCAATCTTTAAATTATGGTATTTAGTTGTTTCTTTTACTGTGCATACGTTGTGCATTTGTATTATTGCTCCTGAAAGCAAGCAGTGTTGCCAGATCTGGAGGCAATCAGCATCTAATTTATGATACTTCTACCTGTTGCTAGGGAAGAGAGGTTTACTCATCATGTCATGGTACAAGGTCTTAGGATTGTGAACAGGAAGCTTCCTTCTGCATATCCCCAACAAAGACATGGCTTGAATAAATTGTAACGTGGCCGATCATGTGGTAGTTAAGGGGCATGGAGTAATTGGAAGGGTGTGGGAGCTTTAGAGTAGAGAGCTGTATTGGAAGTCTCTAAATTTGTCCATTAGAGAATGGACAGAGATGGCAAATTTTGAGTTATGGGGCCATAATTCCATCTCAGAATTCTGGCAATGGCAATAAGCTACTTGGATGCTTTCTTGGTAGTTTATGAACATTTACCCTCCCTACCCTTACCCACCTCCTGCTTTGGAAGATTAACAGCCTCTGTAAATTATAGTTGTATTAAAATATATGCATTGTATCTCAATATGAGCCTTTTATATGTGTATGAAAGTGCCCTCAACCTATATCTCCCTGGGTGAGATGTCTTGTTTTGTACTCTAATATAATTTTAGTTTTGCAAAATACAAGACTTATAGACCGATAAGCTCCACGGACTATGGATTTTGAGTTAGACTATTCTGGGCTGGGAAACAGAAAATGCAAAAATACAGAGGCAAAAAAAAGATGGGCATCCTGGGGATGCCCAGGACAGAAATGCAGGAGAGCACAGAACTTGAGTAAGTTGAGACTATGGTGTGTGTGTGTGTGTGTGTGTGTGTGTGTGTGTGAGAGAGAGAGAGAGAGAGAGAGAGAGATCCTAAATTTGTAAAATATTTGGAATTTGATATCTTTGAAGATTTATACCTTTGATTTCTGTGTGGAAAAGCTATGGTAAGAATTTCAGGGATGAAGTGGTTTTCAGGATGGCCTTGGGAGAAATGGGCTGGAGGGAATCAGGCCATAAGAAGGAGTTTTATCTTGAGAAGACATCTGCATAATAAGCATCATTTTTTGATTACCTAGAATGTACATGTTTGAGGGCTTATGGGGCCATAAGTCCATCTCAAAGAGCTGAGGGTAATTATAGACAGGTGTCCTTCCTGTCTTTCTTTGAGGAGGGAGGGGAACTCATTTTTTCTTCCTGCTTCTCTATGGAGTTGTGCTTATGTCCAGAGTTCTTACTCATCATACCAACATGTCATATCCATATATTCCAGGGGCCCAGCCAAGGCCAGTGAAATTTAGGTCTCTGAATTGCTAGTTCAGTATTTATTAGGCTTTATATCATGGTAGTATCTTAATGTGATTATTTTCTATATATTGAAATTGTGTCGTCTGAACTCTTTTTAAGTTAGGGTCTAAATTGTTTCCCCAGATAGAGGGTCTGCATCAGCTTCAGCCCTTGTGCCACCAAGCAGTACTGTGGAAGGTTCTGGAAGGAAAGTAAAGAGAAAGAAAAAGATGAAAGGAGGGAGAAGAAGGGGGAGGGGGATGGGGGTGGGGAGAGAAGCAGTAAAAGCCTACTCAAAGTTAGGGTAGTGGTGGAAAGTGCTACAAAAACTATTTACCTAAAGGGCAAAGGGTGTCCTGGGATGTAAGAGCAGCCTATCATTTCTACCACATGGGGGCAGACGCTACTTACCAAATAACCAACAACTTGCAATGCCTACAGGGTGAAGTGATCCTCTTGGTGCATTGAGGATTCAGTATGACCCCATCACTCACTCTCCAAGGCCCTTCTGGTCCCTTAATAGCAGGAGTCCCATCTTTGGGCACATGCCTGGGGGGATTAAAGGAAAAAAAATCGGACTTTGTTCAAACTTAGATTTTAACATAATATATAGAATTACAATTAAACAGATATTACACATAACAAACACTTTGCCCTCTTACTATTTAAAATGTAGAATCATTAAAGTTTTTATGTGGGGCTCTCGGTTCTGTATCCACTTTACTGTAGGGTTATTGCATATACATTATATATCCATTATTCTAGGAATTTCCAAAGGTTGGAAAGCATTCTTCTTAATTTCTTCCCATGCTCTCTTGTCTTTGGTTCTGATATATTTTCAGCACAAGATGTGAGTGCATGGGAATATGTGTGACAGTTAAAAAATCATGGGCTGGGGATGTGGCTCAAGCAGTAGCGTGCTCACCTGGCATGCGTGCGGCCCGGGTTCGATCCTCAGCACCACATACAAACAAAGATGTTGTGTCCACCGAAAACTAAAGAATAAATATTAAAATTAAAAAAATCATAAACTCTGAGCCTTTGTGTTAGAGGAATATTGTTATTTGGAGAGTGGTTGAAAATAACCAAATTATTGCAGTTAGTTCTATGGTGCTTAAAAAGCAATCGTTGCAAGCAACTGATTACTTCTGAGCATAATGCAGCTAGCCTAGTGATAACAGAGGGACATCTGATCTAGGATATTAAGGGGGAGCTATTTTTTCCAACCCACCCCTGTTGTTAAATATTATTATTCCTGAAAACAGAATTTCATTGTCTATACCATTTTCTTTCTGGTAGCATTTGCCCTTTTTTGATCCATATAGAACAGAGTTTTTAAGTAGCCATTTAAAAACAATCTCTGGGGCTGGGGATGTGGATCAAGCAGTAGCATGCTTGCCTGGCATGCGCAGGGTGCTGGGTTCGGTCCTTAGCACCACATAAAAATAAAAAAATAAAGATGTTGCGTCCACTGAAAACTAAAAAATAAAGAAATTCTCTATCTTTAAAAAAACAAAAAAAACCAGAATCTCTTAAAAATTAAACAGATTTCTCTTTGAAGTGGCAGTTGGGCAGTTGGGCCTCTAAAGAATCCCATTTCCATGGCTAAAAGTAATAACAACTTTCAACTAGCTACTGGTTAAATAAGGGCGGAGGAAAATGTAGATTTGCTCTCCCAAAATAATATAAAAATAAATAAATAAATAGATAGCAAATGGATTGAATAGTTGTGGGCAGTTTGACTTTATTAGTCTCACACTTTTCAATGTGCTGCGGTTAGCAATTAAATTCAGTTTATGTGAGTTATATTAGGCGACAGTTTTATTCACATTGTTACCTTTGGTGGTACAAGAAGAAATGAAGCAAAGCTACTGTTCTGTAGCAAGGTCCTGGGGCCCTCCATCCCTTTATATAATGGGAAGGGCATTACCTCCATTTAAGATTTACATAGCTTTTTATGAAACACCATCACACTAATTTAGTCCTCAACCCCTTTAACACTTATGATCCATTACAGTGACTGGGAGATGATTATTTCCGGATGTAGTTTCAGTTCTCTTCCTCTATTTCACAAGCTGCGTGCCAATGTTATAAAGCCCTTGCAAGAAAGGAAAGAAAGAAATGCCTTCCCAAATGATTTTGCATTCTTAAGAAACAGGCGAACTGACTATAAAGAATGATTTACTGTAGGTCTCTGCTTTGCAGCCGTGGAAACTTGGGAGAGGATCAAACATCCTCTCCAATTTGGCCACCACCTTCTTGGTTTGATAGTGTTTTTAAGTGAAATATCTGACAGTTTTCATCAAAGCTATTAATTTGTACCTTGCAGAAATGTGATCCAAAATTGCCCGGATTACAGACATAGGAGAAGGTTTTATAATGAAGAAATATGGGGGCATCTGGAATTTTCTCTGAACATTGATGTAATCTCATCTGAAAAAAATCAAAGGCTTTGACCCAAACTTTGAGATTCCTTATGTAGTTAATTGGTGTTAGTAGAGGAGGTCTGATAGATACAGAAGGGCTGACAAAACTTATAAAGCCCGTTTTTTTTTTTTTTTTTTTTTTTTGTAACTAGCATGGTACCAAGACTTCGGCTTTCTCTTATTTGGCTCCTTCCCCGGAGAGACTGTTTGTGTTTACTACCTAGTTTTATTGTTCATTCTGACTAACCTTCAAATCTCAATGCATTTTTAGAAAAAAATAAACCAAAAGTAATTACTTGGGGAACACAGAGGCCATATCTACATATGAGATCAAACATTTCCCACCTTCCCTTGCCATTTACCTCTAGATAACTACTCTTCTTTCTAGTGCTTTCCACTTGTTTTTGTGGGGGAAAGAAAAAAAAAACCAGCAGGGGATATCTTCAGGCTAATTATGCAGGACTGCTTTGTGATCCTGCAGGGAATAGGGGTAAGTAGTATTCTATTTCCAGTTTAGTTTCAGGGGAGACTGAACCCCAAGGGAGAGTCAGGGCTATGCTGACTTCTCAAATCAGATAATTTTGGTCTCAGAATTCCTTCCCTCTACTGAAGAGGGGGCCTCAGAGGATGACTCCCAGTATCCTGTGGCTGGGTGGCTTCAAGGGGTCTTGGTGTAGTCATATAGCCAGCCCTCCTCTCCTCTGTATCCACACTCACTCAGCCTTCTATATCCACACTCGCCTAGCATGTGAGGACCTGGGTTTGATCCTCAACACCACCATAAAAATAAACAAATAAAAATAAAGGTACTGTGTCCAACTACAACTAAAAGCTAAATATTAAAAAGAATGCCAATACTCTAGGATCAGTACTGTATAGTCATTATCTTGCTGTGTGGATTTCATCTCTTAAGGAAACATGCTGCTGCTTCTTTGCCTGCTCCCCTGTGTCTATGCCTTGATTCTGCCCATAGCCTTTTGGCAGAATTCTACCTTTGCCCTCATGTGAGGGTTCCACCACAGGATAGGATGCCAATCTTATCGATATTTCTCAACACCTGTGGATGTCTTAAGGGTGTAGCCCGAGACCTCTTTTTGCTTCATCATGGGCATTCCCAGAATCCAGTACCTTTTATAGTAGGCATATATGTCCTTGCTCTAGTGGTGACCCTTGTCCAGCCAGGGCACCGTTTCTCATGTCTGGCCAGATGGGCCTGGTCCCTCTTGGGCCCCCCTCATCTACTTAGTCTCAGAACTGGGCCTAGCAGGTTCTAACTTGCTGCACTGTCAAATTTGTGCCTGGACTGATCCCTGGCCAACACAGTAATTTACTACTCTGCAAATAAGGGCCTGAAGAAACATAAGGGTATGAGCTTCTAGATGACACCCTCACACATGTCTTCCCTTTCTTGTGTGTGGAAAGTATTAGGAGAGGAAATACTCCCCTCAAGACATATTTTACATCAGCAGTCATGTTTTCCTGGAAATTGATTTAACTTAACACTTTAGAAAAGAGCTGATGTAGAACATTTAATAGCCAGAGAGAAGAACTGTGTTTCCCATCTTTCAATACCACCAAGGCTATAAAATGCCTTTCTCTACTAACGAGTGTGTGTTATTTTCCACATCATAATCTTACCATCATGCATTCATTCAATTACTCCTTCATTCATTCACAAGCATTTGGGTACTAGGCTCATTTGGAGGGCCTTAGGGTGTACTATGATGAATAAGACTGTACCTTTGCCCTAAAGAGGTCTCAGGTTAGTTTAAGGCCAGACAAACCAAATTCAAACATGATGACATGCCCTTAGGTGTTTCAAACAGGATGTCTTGGTAGAAAATGTTGTAAGGGTTGGGGACAGGCAGGGTTTCAATAATAAGACAGCCTCTAAGTTGACTCTTGTAGAATTGACTCTTGCAAGAATTCCTTAAGTGGAAACATGGATAAAATATATTCTAGGAAGAGGAATATTTCTGAAAGTATATTCCAAGAAGGAGTAGATTGGATGGCATGGGGTTGAGCCACTATGGGTCAGTCAGAGAGAATAATTTGGTGCAGCACAACACAGGGTACAGGGCAACAAAGAGAAGCAGCAGGACAAATTGTGAGGTGGTAAGCAGAGACCATATCATGAATAGTTTCAAAACTTTTCAAGAGTTTATATTTTATCCCAAGGAAAAGAGAAACATTGAATGGTTTTTAGGAATACATCATGATTAGGTTTCTATTTTGGGAAATTGCCCCAGCACTAGTAGAAATATTGCCTGGAAAGGGGTACTAATGAGACAGAAAGACAGCTAAGACACTACAGCAGTGATTCAGTCCTGGAATGACAGTACTTGAACTAGGACTGTCAAGGTGGGCTGGGAGGCAAGAAAGCATATTTAAAACATATCAAAAAGCAAGGATTTACAATAAGTGCCTGGCTTTAGTTTGGGTAATGTAGTATGGGGGACAGGTACTAAACTAGGCTGGGAAATAATTTTGGAGATGTTTTCTATTTATCTTGTCTGGAGGGATATCCAGATATAGATGTGTGGTAAGTGGCTGATATAGGAATTTGGAGCTCAATAGAGAAGTGTGAGCTTAAGACATAGATTTGGGAGTTATTTGAAACAGGAAGACTAACCCATGGGAATACATGAAGTCATTCAGGGAAGACACACAAAATGGAAAAGAATAGGGCCAAAAACAAAGCTCTGGACAACACTCTCATAATGAGAAGCAGGAAGAACTGTTAGTAGACAGAAAAGTCAAGGTCAGATGCCAATGGCAATGGAGCATAAGAGGTCATAGAAATTTGGGATATATTTTAATAAGAAAAAAATGCCATCAAGAACAAAAGTGTGCTGAAGACTGGTGGATTGTCTACTGGATTTGTCAATGAAAATTGCTCTGGAGGCTTTGCTTAAACAATATCAGTAGTGTGCAGAAGTTTGATTGTAGAAAGCCAAAAAGTGAATGGATACTGGAAATGTAGGGATAATGAATTTTGATTATTAATGTTGCTTATTTAATTCTTGATTCTCTCTCCTAGATTTCAAGTTTAAAGGGACCAGGGGCAATGTTGATCTTGATCAACATTTATAACACGAGCATTGAATACAGTATCTTATCGATTTAATAAATATTTGATGAATAAGAAAGTGCATATTATGGTTTGGATATGAGATGTCTTCCAAAAGCTTCTGTATTAATGAAGGAATGTTCAAAGGTGAAATAATTGGATTGTGAGATTTGTAACCTAATCAATTCATCCTAGTTTGAATGGACTAATTGGTTGGTAACTATAGGCAGGTGGGGCATGGCTGGAGAGATAGAGGTCACTGGGTGACCTGGGTGGGTTTATCTTTCCTGTGGCCTCTCCTCTTTCCCTCTCTCTGCTTCCTGGCTATCATAAATGGAGCAGTTATGATGTGCTGCCTCACATTAGACCCAGAGCAATGGACTTGGAAGACCATGAACTAAACCTCTGAACAAAAAACTTTCCATCCTCTAAATTGTTCCTGCCAGGCATTTTGGTTACAGCAATGCAAAATGGACTAACACATGGCATACAGCATGAAAGACTTTTTAGTTTCATACATAAAATGGAAGTAAAACTAAAGAGTTCAAAAATATACATGGAGAAGGTGTCAGAGGAAGACTTTTGTGAATGTTATCACATATATTTGATATTTCCCAATTTTTTCCTAGAAATCACTAAAAAAAGTCAAAAGCACAGAAACCAAAAAACTCCACTTTGATGAAACTGAATTCTTATAGAAATGATTCTAGAGAAGGGGGAGAATTTGAGAATGGGGAGAAGGGATACGGAAACTATAGACCCCAAAGGGCAGTAAAAGAAAATGGAAGTACTTCCTGAGGTACAAAACTCAGAACTCTTAATGCAATGGGGTACATATATAGGAAGCAGTGGTGCTCCTGGATTACATTTGCTTTTAAGAATCCAAGAAAGTAGAGTCAAATGAGAAGTCACAAAGAAAAGCGATATGTAGAGGAAATGAACTGTTTCCATGGCAATAGGAGAGAAAAAGTTGCTATTGTGAGAAAGAGCCACTATGGCCTATTGTCACCACTCATGAAAAGCTGGGAAATAAGAAAATTCCAGATTAAGCCTTGGTACTGGTCCTTTCCAACATATACTTGCAAACAGTTGGTCTGGAAAAAAAACCTTCTACAGTGAAAAATCAAATTGTGAGAATCCATATAAATACATACCATAGGGAGAAGGAAAAAAGAACTGAAAGCCACTAGGCAAAGAATATTTATGAGAAAAACATTGCCTTAGAGCAGATGACTATTATAACCAAGTACATTGCATTGATTAAAATAACCAATTGCTTATATGAAACAAGAACTTCAAACAGATATTCAAGAGCCCCAAGAAGAGATGTGCTACATAGGGGTAGATAAAACGTAAACTGGAAGAGCTCAAGAAAGGAAGATTTTTAAAAAGTCAAATCTCATAGAAATAAGGCAAAATTGGAAGGAATACAGACACTGCTGAAATATACTAAAGAACAGAGGATCAGCTAAAAAAGAAGCAAGATGAAAAAAAAAGGTTGAATGAAAGAATAGATGGAGAAAATAGGTGAAAAGGATTCAACAGACATAACTATTTAATAGATATTCAGACTCCCTCGTAGTAAAAGAAATGCACATTAATATACACCGAGACATAGACTTATTTTTAACAATATTAGTAAAACGTGATAGATTCTGCTCATGTTGCTTAGTAGTTTGAACAGAAGGAACATCCTTCTCTAAGGGACAGTAAATAAAGACGTAGTTGGTTCAGATACAAGCATTTTATCAACTTCCTGCTTTTATAAACCTATTTTTTCTGTAGAGAGGGAGTCAAGCACATCTGATAGGGAAAAGGGACAGAGAAAGGAGACGATCCCATAAGAGTGCTGGAAATTTGGAAAATCATCCACATGGAAAAGAAAAAGTCATTATCTGGAAAATGTAAAAGAATCCTGTGTGAGGTAACCGAGTTGCTGATCTGCACTGTTCAACTGCCTGTTTGGGGTATCAGGAAGACGAAGGTTGGGGTTCCCAGGGCAGAACAGGTGGAAATACAGAGGGGCAAGAGAACTGGCTACAACAGTGGTTGAAGTAAAAATGGAGTCAAAGGAGGTTGGTAATTTATTGGATTCATTTAGTCTATTGAATTTCAGAAGTTGAATATCCCAAGCTGTGGGCCTTCAGGATACAGAAAGCTCCCTTATAACCCACTCCTCTTCCTTTTCTCAAAGGCACGATAATCTGCTTGGTCAGATTTCAGTGAAACCAATTTGAGAAAAGATTTCAGTTCATGGATGTATACTTGTCCCTTTTCTTTCACCCAATTGACCAACATGATTAGCTGGCCAGGTTTATCAGAAAGATCTCTGCCCATATTTTCTTCTTCTGTTTCCCCCTTGTCTTTGTTGCTTACAGAGGCAAGGATTGTGAGTTCACACCCCGTCTTTTCCTTCCCTATAGCTAGCTGCCTTGGGTGTGGGGAGATGCGAGGTGCATGTTGGAGTTCCTACACTACTGTAGTTTGAGATTTATGGGAATCCAGGAAAACGGTGCTCCGTGCTCTCCAGCCCAAATCACTGTTTTCTCTTCACAGACCTAGAGAGCCCTTTGGGAAAAAGTGGCTAAGCCTAGAGATTTTTGGCAAATATCTTTGTTACGGCATGGAGAATTCTCTCCAATCTATCAACAAGAAGAAAGAATCTGCAGCACCAGACTATGGTGAAGAGGAACTAAAGGCTTTGAAAGGGTGAGAAAAGATAAAACTCTGTATCTTGTGTTAGGCTTAGAAATGTCAGAAGCACTTTGAGTTGAAGTTCATAGTAAAATGCTTCAGCAGGGAGTTAACAGTTTTTTTTTTTTAAAAAGCCATATCAAAAACTAGAAGATATGTTGGCACTTTTATACTTTTGAAAAGCAAAAGGGCTTAAAGGTTTAGGATAGAAATGAATAGCAATAACAATTTAAGAAACCAATAAATTCATTAATGCCTTATATGAGCAACACAAAGCAATTCCTGAGCTTTTATTATTTATATCAATAGATAGAAATCTTTACACAGATGTTCATATAACCATAACGGTTTATATTTCAGATAGGTAAAGATAAATTCTGTAGTAAAATAATTTGTTACAGGGAATTCAAATCTCTTCACAGAGAGATGAAACAGAAAATCTTCCACATGTGGTAAAGCACAGTATTCAACTAATCTTACCTGGGACCTTGACTTTAGTCTTTGTTGAGATTTTAAACATCATAAATGTGGCTTCCTTATAAACATAGATGTTGGATTTACAACATTGCATGAATAAGCAAAATAATTTTACATTTCTCAAAAAGGGGTTTGCAATTTCCATGGGAACAGGGATGGGGTTATCTTAAATTCTCTAGAATGGAATGGGATCGAGAGGATACCAGAAACTCAGTGAATGGGTCCTAAAAGACTCCATAGATGGTAAATGGGATGAAACTTGAATACAGGGAACAGAAAGGGAGGTCAAAGAAGTTAGACCATTTCTGTAGAGTATCTGTCTCTTAATAATTAGTCCGTAGATGTCTGTCTGTTGTAATGTTGTAGAACATTATCTTAAAAAAAAAGTAAACAACTTCAGTGAAGGTAGAGGAAGAGAAAGATATCATTAACTACAAATGGCTTAGCATTCTCATAATCCAATTCTGGGACCTACAGAATTGGAAGTTGGCAACCTGCTCAAAGTAACACTGTCTGTCTATGGTTGTCTGTCTTTCTCTGTTATGGTTTGGATCTCAAAATGTGCCCTGAAAAGCTCATGTTTTGAGAGCATGATCCCCAAGACAACAAAGTTCAGAGGTGGAGCTTTTAGGCAATGATGAGAGTGGATTAATCCATTTGATGGATTAGTAATTTTAATGGACAATTGAGCGGTAACTATAGGTAGGTGGAACAAGGCTGGAGGAAGTAGGTCACTGGGGGTATGTGGCCTTAGACAATATCTGTCCCTGGCCGCTTTCTCTCTCTCTGCTTCCCAACTGCCAAGAGCTGAGCACATTTCCTTTACTACACTCTTCCTCCATGATGTCATGCTTCACCTTGGCCCAGAGCAACAGAGTTGTCCAACCATGGACTGTACCTTTGAAACCATGAGCCAAAGTAAAACTTTCCTTCTCTAAGTTGTTCTTATCAGATATTTAAATCATAAGTTGACACACTCTCTCCACCTATCATTTTTGTACTAGCTGTATTGAGATATAATTTATACCATATAATTCACCCATCTAAAGTGGACAAGACAATCATTTTTAGTATTGCAGTTATTCAACCATTACAAATGTTGTGGAACATTGTTATTTGCTCCAAAAAAGAAATCTACACCCTCAGCAGTCACCTCTATTTTCCTACACACACCCCTTCCCCAACTCTAGGCAACTATTTGTTTATTTTATGTGTATAGATTTGCATATCCTGGCCTCTTTATATAAATAGGATCATACAATATATGACTTTGTGACTAGCTTCTTTCACTTGGCATGATATTTCTTAGGTTTGCTGTATTATAGTATATATCAGTATGTCATTGCTTTTTGATTAATAATAGTCTGTTTATATACTATACATTTTATTTATCTATTTGACTTGATCGACATTTGGCTTGATTATACTTTTTGGCTACAATGAGTTATTCTGCTTTGAATATCTTGTACAATTTTTGTGTGAACATAGGTATACAATAAAAAGAAATGAAAACCTAGGAGTGGAATTATTGGTTCGTGTGTCAATTCTAAGTTTAATCTTTTTTTTAAATTATTTTATTGTTGGTTGTTCAAAACATTACATAGTTCTTAATATACCATATTTCACAGATTGATTCAAGTAAGTTTAATCTTTTGAGACACCGTCAGACTGGTTTTCAAAGTGGTTGCACCATTTTATATTCCAGCAGTGTATATGGGTTCTAATATCTCATATCCTTACTAATATGTTATTTTCCATGTTTTTGCTTTAGCCATCCTACTGGTGTAAAGCGGTATCATACTGTGGTTTTAATTTGTATTTCCTGATGGCCAGTGATATTGAACATGTTTTTGTGTGCTTACTGGTCATTTGTATATATTTAGAGAAATGTCTATTCAGAGCTTTGTCCGTTTTAGTACTGGGTCACTTATCTTTTTGGTATTGAAATGTAGGATTCTTTTTACATCTTAGATACAAGTTTGTGACCAGATATATAATTTGCAGATATATTCTCCCTCTGGATTTACTTTTAGTTAATAGCTTTAGTCACTGCAGAAAGCCTTCTGCAGAGAAGTTAAACATTCTGAGATGCCATTTGCATTTATGATCTCTATGCAATTCGTCTATCTGGGGGCTTTTATACATAGCTTTGGGATTAGGAGGAATAGAAAAGACTTGCTGAATAAGAAACTCAATTACGGATTTCATTCTGTTTCCCATTTGGTGGGAACATAAGATGGGAAGGAAATTTTCTGGTTCTATATATAAGCTTCTAATATTCTGCATGAGCCTTAGTGCTTTTACCTTTAGCTAGTGTTCAGAAACTGATTTAGAGCGACTCTGATGGAAAGAGCTGGACTTTGTCTGACAGAAAAACTAGACTTTGAAAGAATTCTGGTGCAGAATGTAAAAATCAGACCTTTCCAAAGTTCACCTTTATTTACTTCTCTTTAAGAGAATTAAAGAGTCTTATTTACTCTGGCTTTTCCATATATTTTTTATAGATTTAGATTTGTTTCAATTTTTTTTAAACACCTAGCACTCCAACCACTTAGTTTATGATTCATTTTAACATCACAATAGAAGTTTTAGCAGTTTCAGCCAAAATAGCTCTTCATGATTTGCCTATGGGTCATGGTGAACTTAATTCTTTATTTATATTGCCATGGAGATTTACAAACCAAAAAGGTTGCCTAGTGCATGCAGGTTGTTCAACTGCTTTTTGATTAACTCATCGAGTACCAAGAATCATGAAACGGAAGAACTCAACCCGTGAGAATGCTTACTGCAATGCCTCTATGGGTGAGCAGTCCTCTATGGGTGAGCAGTAAGTGCATATTAATATAGGTGATTTTAAATCCTCTTCTGTATTTGTCAAATCTTATAGAATTAACATGTTTTTATAATTCAGTAAACCATTATTTTAAAATTGACATTTTATTATTATACAAGATGTAATTGCTTATTATAGAAAACACAGAAACTATAAATAAGCAGAAAAGAGCAAACTAAATTTCATTCATAATTCTACTACACAGAGGTGACCAATATTATAATTTTACTATGATTCTTTCCAGAACACTTAAGATTACATGGTAATACTGGTCTACTGCCCGATTTTCCCTTTTATAAAGAAAGATATTCACAAGATAATATAACACATTATATGTATAGAAATAAACTTCAAATCCATTTCCATGTTTGGCGATTGAATTAACCTTGAGAGGTAAACAGGAAAAGTATTATTTTCTCTATTTTATGCATGAAGAGATAAAGGTGTAGAGAACTTAATTAGCTTATTTAAACTCTTAAATTAAAAAGTAATGGAAATGGGAACAATATTTGCATTTTTGACTCACAATCCAGTGTTCTTTTCACTCATACGCTAATAATAGGGTGGTGACACTGTAGAAGCTGAATTGCCAAGGCAGGAAATTGCAGCAAATCTTAATTAAGGATATTCCTGAATCTGAGTAAAGAAAAAAATGTTGGATTCAATTATGAACTACAGTTGAATGAAATGGCATGACTTTCTGTGCCTCATTAGCAGCTAATTAATTGCTACCAATGTAAATACCTTAATGTTACAAACATCTTATGAATAAGGTTGAAAATAACCTATAAACACAGGAAAGAACAACTGTGACTCTATATATGACATAATAAAATGATTATCCCAAAACTACTCATCACCTTGGAGAGGTAGCTGAACTGATCAAAATGACATGCAACAAAGATGAAAGCAAAGTTTTCTCCTTGGGATCTCCTGTAACTCTGTAGAAAACTCCCATGAACTTTTCTCTGTGTTAAACTCAGTTATGGTGGCCCCTGGATGGATTCATGTAGGATGGTTGCTGTTGTGTCTGTGCAGAAACTGGCAGGAAGGATCTGTTCTGCAATGTCCCAACAACATGTTCCTCTCTGCTGCATGTACAATGAATGAGGTTCTCTCTCTCTTTGTACTCAAAAAGGAAGTCACATCAATGCCATGATTTTAAAGACGTAGTTCAGTGGCAAGTATGACAGAAGACACAACAGTGTGATGAAACCCTTGAAAAAGGCCAACAGTTCTTCTTCTTTAGTAGGAGAAGAACATTTAAAATAGAGCTCAGCAAATTATGGTCTATTGGTCCCTATGGCCTGCCCCCCCCCCCCAACCACCTTTTTTTGTTCTTGTTAAAAACCATTTTATTTAGCATAGCTGTGCCTATTTATCAATGTATCTATAGCTGCTTTTGTGCTACAATGCAGAATTGAGTAATTGCACAGAGATTATATGGTTTATAAAGATGCAGATATTCACTGTCTGGTCCTTTACAGAGAATGTTTGTCCATCCATGTTCTAGAGCAAGAACATGGGAGCTGCATTCAATGCTGAAAGAAGGCTGAGTAGAAGGATATTCTAATCTGAACTAGGAACATTAGCAACAGTAACAAGGAGAACATTTCATGAATTTTCTAACATTGAGGAATTAAAAAATGTAACAGCCTGTCCTAGAAAGTGGTATTACTGTATTAGAGTTCAAAGTATTCATGGCTGGGCTGGATGATTATACATTGGGGAAGTTAGCGGAGAGATTCAGGGATAAGAGTAATCTCTGTGGGATGCTTAATTGCTATCATCACCTGTTAAACACATCGTTTCTAATCCTCATAATAAACCTCAGTTTATTTATCCATAAACCTCAGTTGATGAATAACAAAATAGTTTAGAAAGAACAAACCATTTTCCCCAACTTCCAATGCTAATAAATGCTACATCTATACAGTGAGAGTGGCTATTGCATACAAGAATGAGGTTTTGTTTTAGAAAAATTTGTTTTAATATATTCTTTAAAAACATAGAAAAGGGCAAAGAATAATATAACATCATATTTTCACTACCCAGAACTTACAATTATTACAGTATTCTAGTCTAGATTTTGAAAACATCTCTGGTAATTATATAATTAAGATGATTTAAAAATAATTTAAAATATTCTTTGAAAGCTATACAACTAAATTTTTTTCTAATTAGTTATACATGACAGTAGAGTGAATTTTAACAAAGCATTCATAAATGGAGTATAATTTCTCATTCTTCTGGTTGTGCATGATGTAGAATCACACTGGTTGTGTAATCATATGTGTATGAGACAATAATGTCCGATTCATTCTACTGTGCTTTTTATCCCCACACCCCCTCTACTCTCTTCACTTCCCTCTAATTCAAAGTACCTCTATGCTTCCCTAGCTCCACCCCCCTTATTGTGAATTAGCTTCTGCATATCAAAGAAAATATGTGGCCTTTGCAGACTACGACAAGAAACAATCTGTGAGGTGAACAGGGAGCCTACATCTTGGGAGCAAATATTTACCCCTCACATATCAGATAAAGCACTAATCTCTAGGGTATATAAAGAACTCAAAAAGCTAAGCACCAAAAAAAACAAACAAACAAACAAAAAAACCAAATAACCCAATCAATAAATGGACCAAAGACCTGAACAGACACCTCTCAGAAGAGGATATACAATCAGTCAACAAATATATGAAAAAATGCTCATCATCTCTAGCAATTACAGAAATGCAAATCAAAACTACTTTGTATACTTTCTATAAAACTAGAGATATGAAAAACTGTGCTCTATGTGTGTAATATGAATTGTAATGCATTCTGCTGTCATATATAACAAATTAGAACTTTAAAAAACTATCAACCTGGAGGAAAAAAAAGAGAAAAATGAATAAAGGCAATGTGATATATATACACAATGGAGTTTTACTCAACCATAAAGAAGAACAAAATTACCATTTGACCCAGCTAGCTATCCCTCTCCTCGGTCTATACCCAAAGGACTTAAAAACAGCATACTACAGGGACACAGCCACATCAATGTCTGTAGCAGCACAATTCACAATAGCTAAAATGTGGAACCAACCTAGATGCCTTTCAGTAGATGAATGGATTTAAAAAAATATGGTATATCTATACAATGGAATATTACTCAGCAATAAAAGAGAATAAAACCATGGCATTTGCAGGTAAACGGATGGCATTGGAGAAGATAATGCTAAGTGAAGTTAGCCAATACCAAAAAGACAAATGCCTAATGTTTTCTCTGATATAAGAAGGCTGACTCATAGTGGGGTAGGGAGGGGGAGCATGGGAGGAATAGAGGAACTCTAGATAGGACAGAGTGGTGGGAGGGGAAGAGAGGTGGGCAGGAGATTAGCAATGATGGTGGAAGGTGATGGACATCATTATCCAAAGTACATGTATGAAGACACGAATTGGTGTCAACATACTTTATATACAACCAGAGATATGAAAAATGTGCTGTATATGTGTAATAAGAATTGTAATGCATTCTGCTGTCATGTATTTTAAAAATAAAATCAATTTTTTTAAAAAAAGAGAAAAAAAAGAAAATATGTGGCCTTTGGTTTTTTGGGATTGGCTTATTTTGCTTAGCATGGTATTCTCCAGCTCCATCCATTTACCCTCAAATGCCATGATTTCATTCCTCTTTAAGGCTGAGTAGTATTCCATTATGTATATATTCCACATAAAATACATTCTTAATTGCTGTGCTTTTAATAATATTTGTAGATACTTCTTTTAAATCACCAGTATCTCTATTCTCCTTGTATCTGTGGTAGCCAGATACAAGGAGAATAGAGTTCTTAAACTCCCCATGAGACTCCGATTACAAACCGATTTGGAGGACCCTGAATCACGACTATGTAAAGTAAGTGATATATAGTTATATTATTTCAACCCCACTCATCCCTTTGTATGTTCCTGGTACTCTGCTGCACAGCCCCACTTTTACAGGTTCTTTAAAAAGAACAAGATCTTGCATTATTAAGCAAGTCCACGTCTTGGAATAAAACATACATTTTATTTAATGTGCATAGAAAATTGGAAGTAACCGATTCAACATTTTTACATCATAATTTTGTTTTATTCTTTTTCTTTCTTCCTTTCCTCATTTTACTCTCCATTTTTCATCTTGAAATAGTTGTATAAGGTAGACTTGACTGGTGGTCAAAATAGCTGACTGAAATCATTAATGTTTCAGAACACATTTCCTCCCGTCCTCTGCAACCCTGCCAAACTGCTGTGTTCTCCAGACACAAGGTAATTCCGGTTAACAACTTCACCTTAATAAGGGATGTGAGAGCATACTGCTTGTCCCAAGATGAACAGAGCAATCCCAGTAGAGAACTCAAAGTTATGGGTCATTTTCTTAATTAAAATGTTGATCAAATGAAATTGGTACTTTCAGTGACTTTTTGGTCTTCTCGTTAATGGGGGAAGTGTGCCTCCTGCTAAGTAATGACTCCCAGTGTGTTCCTGGGGCTCCCCTGGGAAAGGGGGTTGTCACAGGCCTTCCCAGGCAGATAGCATCCTCAGCTCTCACTCCTTCCTCCTACTTGTCTGCCATCTTTCTGGGGAGTGCTGGATTCCAAGTACCTTAGTGTGCTGGTTGTTTTTGCTATTTCTCTAGGACCACCCAGGGCCCCCCTAATAATGAAAGGAAGCTCATGAGATGCCAAAGCTTCTGTAGTCTGTGGCAGAGTTGGGAAGATACTTTTCTTTGTGTCCTCTCTATTGGAGTGTCACCAAAGCCACTCGTATCCAGTGCCTCTAAGAGGGTGTGAATCTCCTTGTATTAGTTTGCTGGGGTTGCAGTAACAAATTCCCACAAACTGGCCTATTAAATAACAGGAATTTATTGTCTTACTTCTAGAGGCTAGGAGTCAAAAAAAAAAAAAAAAAGGTGTTGGCAGGTTGGAGCCTTCTGAAGGCAGTGGGAGATAATCGGTTTAATTTCTTGCCTAGATTCTAGAGTTTTGCTGGCATTCTTTGTAGAAGAATCGCCTTCATCCTCACATAGCATTTTCCCTGTGTGCATGTTTGTGTTCCGATTTCCACATTTTATAAGGACACCAGTCATATCCCAGTATGACCTCACCTGGACTAATTACATCTGCAACCACCCTATTTCCAAGTAAAGTCATTTTCTTAGCTATTGGGGACTTGGATTTCAGTATATGAATTTGTGTGTGGGGAGCACAATTCAAACCATACAATTACTCCTTTCAGGCTTTTTGGAGTTTTCTTAAGAAACGAAAGAGAAGTTTGGGTCACAAGATTCTTGATGAGCTTAAGATGAGTCATTTTCTAAATGGAAAAAGCACTAATCATATGGTAGCAATTATCAAGGAATAAAGTGCTCATGTCTGCATGGCGAGTTCCATCAAGATATCTACATGGACAAACTATAGAAAGGCCCTTTTCCCTGTAGTCCCAGTTAGAAAGATGGGAATGGTCCCTGCATTTCACCTGTACAAAGTGGTTAGTGTTATAAGGAGGCTGGTGTTAAACAAGTGAAGGACATTCCAGCTCTCATCTTGCATCTCTCCAGAGGATTGATACTGCCTTTCCCAAGAGAAAGTTAACCATAACAATTCATTCATTCTTTCAGGTCTTTCTTAATACTTGAGTCCAGGGTTGATGGAAACCTCCTTGGGGAGTGGGAACAGTGTTATAGAACACAGAAGGAGTTTTCCGATCTTCTGTTTGAACTAGATCCCGACTTAGCACTTCTGATGTTGTTGTTCGTAGAGTGAGCACACTGGGACCAGAGAGGTGAGACAGCTGCTGAGAGCCCATACCTGGGTGAGGAGCTTGTGCTTGCTCTACTCCCTTCCTTCACAGTTCTTTGCAATACCATGCTTTAAGTGAGCAGGAGATCTCTGAAGGCTACTGGTCAGCTCATTTTGCTTTTCCTCTCTATGTTCTTATTAGTCATGATATTATAATGATATTATGATTAGCTCATGATATTATAATGATATATTTACTTGTCTGGCCCAAAGAACCTTTTAAGGCCAAGGCCTGTGAACTTGCGTTTTTATCTCAAAGCCTAGAACAGTGACTTCAAACTTCAACATTATCAGAATCACCCCAGGGTGCTTGCTTGTTAAAACACGGACCAATGGGTCCACCCCTAGAGTTTCTGCTTAAGTAGGTGTGAGTTGGGGCTAAAACTGCATTTCTAACAAGTCTCCAGGTGTTGCTGATTATGCTGATTTAGAGACCATGAGAACCACTGACCTCGAACATGTGCTGCTCTACACTAAGCACATAATAAATGTTTTTAGAATGCATGAATGAAGATGAGGAATATTACCTGTGTTATGATACTAGGAAATTAGGGAAAGGAAAAAGGTGATTGCTTACCTGTCTCTTCTGATTCTCTGGGGTAGTAAGGATACAATGAGATTATTTGCTAAGAGCATTTTGAAACCTGCTTCAGCTTTGACCAGTCCTGTTAATTCTTATTCCTCATTCCTGAGGCTTGTTAGAAGAGTGGGTTCAGAGCTTGGTTATTGTGAGAAGATGAGATAAGCCCAAAGATTTCCTTATCTGCTATTTTGGGACAAAAATAATCAAAACTTCATACTTCCCATGTCAAGAAAGCTACAAAAGCTGGTTTTGTGCTGTCTCCTTCACCACTCCATCCTGTCCCTCTCCCATCCCCCCTACAACCACACTTTACCTTGGCACATGAAACAAGTATTTACTTGTCAGTTCAGTCTTGCCCCTTGAAGGGGAAAACTGTCCTATTATTTTTATAGTCTAACATAGTCAATCATACATTAATAAAACCACAAGCCAAAGAAAATAAAATAGTGTTTGGTTGGAAAAAAAATTAACCCACTTGCTTAAATGCCAACTAAATTGAAAAAATACATTCATGCAAATCATGCATTTCAAAAAAGGTTTCCATTAAAGCTTCTGATTAATTTCATAGAAGACTTTTTTAAAACAGACCCATATTTCTAGTTATTAAATATAATTAATTATAAATTGGTTACTGTAACTTTTCATGCTGCTGTGCTAGTAGCCATTTCTAACACTTGCCCTCTGAAAATGAAATGTTTCCATGTGTCTCTTTTCAACCATCAAAATCTCTGATAACTGGTGCTATGATTTGAATATGGTTTGTCCCCCTAGAACTCATATTGGAATTAAAGTAGAAACTTAATCTAACTATGCTGTTTAGAGGTGGGCCTTTGGGAGTTGATAGGGATTAGATAAACTCAGTCAGGCTGGAGTCTCCATGGTGAATCCTGGTGACTTTCTAAGAAGACAGAGACCAGAAGAGACTACCTATGAGTGCCCTTGTCTTTCAGCATGTGAGGTCGGTCCTATACCACCTTTGTACTCCACCAAGAAGGCCATTACTAGATGGCCCCCCTGGACCTTGCACCCCCAGAACACTGAGCATAAATTAACCTTTTTTTCTTTATATCTTACCATGGACTAGCACAGAAAAGAGTTTCCTGACCACTTGAAAATTGGGGTGATTTCACATAGATTTACTGCAAAGGAAGGAATGTGGAACCAATGGGCAACATACTATGTGGAGAAAGCTACAGAAGTCAATGCCTTTTGATTCTTGAGAGTGAATTGGGTTTGTTGGGCTTTGATAGAAAAAGGGAAGAAGTTCATGGGAAAAAAAAGGGGGATTAAAGATTTAAGAGAAAGAACATCCTAATGATGTCACTGAAAAAGAGATGTTTCTAGAGAAGGGTCTAAGGAGTCCCAGAAGAGGGAGGGAACTCAGCTCAAGACCAGAACTGAACTCTGGCATATGTGACAGAAAAGAATTGCAGCACAATCCAAAGATGTAGGCAGAGGTTTATTTAGGAAGGCAGATACACCTTCAAGGGAGCATGTGGGCTGTCTCAAGAGTGAGAAGTAGAAAAAAATAATAAAGGCAAATTCAATTAAGATGAGAAACAATCTAAATGCTTAATTGATTGGAGGGAAAAAAAAAGAGCCAATAACAGGTGTTGCGCTAATCCACCAGGAACCCTCAGATGAGAGCCTGGATGTTAATTTGTATTCAAAATGAAAATTATAGAAATCTGAATTTAAAAGATACATCATAGTAGTGAAGATGCAGCAATTATATGAAGAAATGCAATTTAGACAGGGGAGATGGTCCACTTTTTAAGGGGTGATGGCAAAATACAGCTGCATAGCCAATATTTATACCAACCCATATCAATGAAGTTTTTATGCAGTTGCAAAATGGCAGTTTGGAAGAAAAGGGTCACATGACCGTCCTTCCAGTACTGCTGTTTGATTTTCAGGTGTCAACTTGAGTGAGCTAAGGGGTACTCAACTGGTAAAGCATAATTTATGCTGAATCACTGCGTTAATTACTCTTAGTGCTTCAGTAGGCACGGAACCCCTCTCTCCTCTGCTGAAAGGAACCCCAGGTGGTTCTACTTTTGACTAGAATTATTGGGCTGCCCAGGTGACTCTGTGAGGGTGTAGAGAATGGTGTCTGAATTGGTGCACGGGATGGGGAAGGGCCTCTCGAAATGTGGGCGGGCACCATCCAATCAGCTGAGAGCCTGGATGAAACAAAAGGCCCTGGCTGGAAGGGCAGGTTCATTTTTGTCTCCTTGAGCTGGGGTTTCCTTCTCTTCCTCTTCTCAGATATCAGAAAAGCCTCCCCTCTTTTCTTTCTTAGCTGTACCCAGTGTTATTTTGTTCTCCACTCTGCTAAAGGCGACACATTCATAATCCTCCTTTCTAATCTAGCCTCAGCTTTTCATGAGCTCCTCTCGTGGAAGGGCTACTATGAACGTAGTTATGCTTACTAATCTCAGGGTGAGGGTGAATGAATACAATGAACCATGGGGCTTTTGTAGGTAGGCGGCAAGAGTTATAAGACTTGGAGTTTCAGTAAAAGAGGATCCAAGCAGTTCATTCTTGCATGCTTGCTATAGGATAAGGGACAATCCTGAGGCTGGATAGCTTAGCAGAACTTTGCCGGAAAAAAACGGCAAAACCAACCTATAACTGAAAAAGCAGTTATTGACTTGATATTTGGAGGCTTATTTTTGGGGTCTGTTCAGATAGTGGCCACGCCTTGTGTCGCAAGAAGTTGGCCTTTTTGGACTTCCTGGGAAATTGTCGACGGTCAATAGAACTTCGGGCCTAACTCGTCATGTCAGGTCAGCTCCTAGGGTGTCATGGGTAGCTTTCCTATTAGGAATTTAGAGAAATCGGTATTGGAGAAAGTGACTCAAACCACTTGTTAATCAACAGGTACGACTGAGCACTGTAACTAGGGTGGCCTCACTAAGCAGGGCAGCCTCTGTACTACTTTCTCATGTAGGCTTCTCCCCTTTTTCTATGAATTACAGTGGCTATGTGAATTTTGGGGTAAAACGCCTGTACACCAAACTAGCATGCTGACTGCCTAAAATGGCTGTGCTTACCAGCTATAGCCTGTACTACGATTCTCAGATCTTTGATTCTCAAATCCTAAAACACTGTCCTTGTGCTGTGGCAAATGCCTGTAATTCTCGCTACTCAAGAGGCAGAAGCAGTAGGATCACAAGTTGAAGGCCAACTTGGGCAATATAGCATAGACTCTCTCTCAAAACTTTGAGGGGTGGGTGGGTTCAAACCACAGTACCATGCCAAAAAAACTTAATGGCTTCATGTTGCTTGGGTATTACCTATGACTTCTACTTACTTACATCTGTTATGGTTTAGATATGAGGCGTCCTCCAAAGGCACCTGTATTAATTGCAGGAATATGCAGGAGGAAAAGGTCTCAGGTTATGAGACCTGTTAACTAATCCATTCATCTTAGTTTAGATGGATTAGCTGGATTGTAATGGAAGGCAGGTGGCATAGAGCTGAAGAAGGTGGGTCACTGGGAAAGTGACCCCTTTCAGAGCACTCTCCTGAGACCTCATCTCTCTATCCTCTCTGCTTCCAGCTGGTACTAATGGAATAGATCAACACTTCACTACCACACTCTACTGCCAGGATAATCGGCTTCACCTTGGGTCCAAAGCAATGGAGGTAGAACATCACAAAAATTACCTCCTAAACTGAGCCAAAATAAACTTCCTCCTCCTAAGTCCTTGTATTTTGGTCAGCTTTTCACGGCTGTGACCAGGCAGAATCCAAGATACTTGCTAACAGTGAACTTCTGAAAATCGGTAGGAAAGCTACTTTCTGTTGCTCCCTGCCTTGTGGATGGCCTTCCAAAGTTGGATTCATTCCTCAGAAATTTGAGGAAGAAAACACTGCTTTGTGGGCTCAACATAAACAATCATGTTTAGAACTGCCGTTTAGCACTGTAACGAAAAGCCTCCTAACATAAATTAGTAACTTATGCGATTTGGGCACCAACTGGTAACTTGTAAAATGCCACACATGGTCTCGCCCAGCAGTAAAATGACTCGGGTGTCGGGAAGCCAACATCTCAGTCCTGGCTCTACTAACTAGGTGACTAAGATATGTGATCTTTATAGGCTAAAATGGCCATACAAATGCCTACTTTTCCTAGTTTAGTTACTAGGTCAAGGGAGATAACTTCTAACAAAATGCTGTCTCAAATTATAAGTCTGCAAGGAGATATGATTTCCCTTCCAAGAAGGCTGGCAATCTGCAATCTTTGTTAGAGCATGTCAGTAAGCTTGGCATAGTTTGGGAATGGAGAACCAAGGGCCCAGTTGTTAAATAAACTGAAAGGAATTGGGGAGGAGAATGATCAACAAGGCAAGGGGCCCAGGACACACTAGAGGATGCCTGATAGAATTCTCAAGGATAGAACTGTAATGTCTTTAAACTTCTAGGATAGCAATGAAACTCCTAGGCCTTCAGCAAAAGTTTTTAAAAAACTTCATATTCTTGAAGATAGGGAATGTGTCACGATGAGCAAAAGGGGTGACATCTGCAGTTGAAGAGAAATAATGTCCACGCGCTATGCCCTTCCCATGCTTGATTCACTGAATCACTCAATACACTTCCACTCTACAGGGTCTTAAGGAATGACAATCCTAAAAGCTGGGCACTACAAACAATAATTCGGGCTGATAAAAGCAATGAACACAACTAATTCAAAGCAAACAAGTGCTAAGCTAACTCAAGTACTGCAAACACTCTTAATCATGACAGACCTATTAGACACTCCATCTGCATGATAAGCGCTAGATCTTAAGGCTTAAGTCCAGCAGATGCACCCACAGCAGTTCCTGAACCAATAAAGGCTTCTCCCGGGGGTGTAGTGGACAGCTGGTTGAGACGGTTGTAGGGAGACGTTGCCATCCAAGGTCAAGAGGCTGCTGTAGAGTTAGAGCGCTGAGGATGACAGAGGATTGAGCAGATAAAAGTTGGGATGTCAGTCCAGGTCCTCGTCAGGCTCTCCAGCATAGGTGGGCATGAGCGTCAGCTCGCTGAATGTGTATTCACTTGCTCCAACATCTATACTAAACTTACATACGGTTTGGTTTCCTTCCTGATCTCACACCTGACTCTCTTCAGGGTGAAGGAAAATATGACTTCAATGACTTCACTGAATTTTATCAGGATTGTGGAAAGTGACTTGTCCATCGGGCTGTGCCTGACAATACTGGAGGGCTCTGTAGGCTAGTGCCTGGTGGGACTGCAGCCTTATTTGAAGTTGCTTAGGCTAGGGCCATCCTTACAGAATGGTGTTGGGTTAAGGAGATGTAAGGGGTAAAAAGAAAGCATAAAGTGATCTTAAGAATTTAAATTCTCTCAAACACAAGGACAGATTAAGGAATAGGAGGTAAAGCCAGTCGGACAGACCTGAAAGGCACAGGTTAACTCCATGTGATGTAGGAAAGAACTACAAAAGACTTCAGAGACAATACAAAGCAAAAGTGAATTGTTTCCATAATCTGAGCAATTTGAACGAATGTACATACTACCCTAAGAACCCAAACCTCTTTCTAGAACCTCTAGAGAAAGGTTAGTCCTAACTTTCCATCTTATTGCTGCCAATTGTTTTCCAATTGGCAGGCATTATAGAAAAAGCAATCGCCACCTTTTGTCAAAAAAGTTGAAGTCTTTATCTCTAAAGAATCTGATTCAAATCTTTCAAATTCAGTTTTTAGCTAACGTTTGTAAATAGGGCTGTCTTAAACTTGGTCATGGAAAATTTGGGGCATTACTAAGATTTTTCTAAAGTCTCTTAAGATTATAGAAGGTTGAGTAACAAGTATGAAGCTAATTGCATCTCTTATAGGCACCATAAAAGAAGCAAACTTATTAGGAGGTATTAGCATAATCAAGCAATTGAACCTGTTGCATCCCCCCACCCCATTAGAGGGATCCTTAGGTGCCTAAAGACCAGCATAGTACTGACGGTAGTGCACCCCTGTAATCCCTGCGAGACTTTACTACTGTAATGAGACTTTACTACACGTGAAGGAGATGGTTATAGGCAGGGCACTTGGGAGGGACCTTTGTTCCATCTTCCTTTGAATACTGCCTGAAGCAGGCAAAACCTTCCCCTGAGGAACCTCCAGCTTTGCTACTTAAACTGTGGTCCAAGGAACAGTGGCATCAACATTACCCACCTGAGACCTACTGAACTGGAATCTACATTTTAGTGATATCTGGGTGACTTGATACATGTTAACGTTTGAGACGCTCTCCTGTAGGAAGTGTTCGGTAAATGTTTCTTAGTGGTTGGAGAGTCAGCTTATGAAAATGGTCTACCGGCAGCAACAACCCTTCTTCAGGGATTTGGATGGAAGTCATGTGAATTAAGCAATTTAGTGGGGTGGGGGGAGAAAGGGCAGTAGGAATTGGGCCATGCTTGGAACTTTTAACAGATTTTAAAAGACCTATTTGGTCTCGACATGCTTCTCACTGAAGAGACTAGCAATTGCCCACTAGAACAGCGGGTATAGCTGATAATTTCATTATTCTGGACAGCCCTTAAATCTGACAGATCTTAAAGTAATCTAGCCATTGTGTTCCTTGTGCTAGGCTGGGTGGCAGAGTAACATTAGTTTGAGGTTTAAAAGATCTTTGTATCTTGAAATTCCTGCTAGAGTAGGTCTCAGGAGTGAGCACTCGAAAAATGTCATTAACAGTGATTTGCACCACAATGGTAATACTTCTAATGCAGTTCATTCCAATGAATGTTTGGCTTCTCGTGTTAACTTTGAATTGCCCAGTAACCCAAACTGCACACTGCTGAGTGCACAGAATATTGGGCTCTGGCTAAGTGTGATTAGATATTGATTTCTGAGCCCCACGAACACTTAGTGATGCAAAAACTATTGGGTGCTGGTTCATTATGGACCATTGGACTGAAACTGGCAGAATTCCAGCAGTCACAAATTTATGGAAAAATTCCAGAGTAGCCGTAAGGCTCAGGCTGTGGGTTTGGTTTTTTGTGTGGCCTTGGGCAGGAGAATCAGTGAACCTAGATACTATTCATCTGTCTGCAGTTGCATACTTTTACCAATTGGACTGAACATACAAGAGATGTTTAGTGCAAACTTATTCTGACTGCTGGAAAAGACGGTTACAAGCAATGGATCTAGCAAAGAACAGCATAGTATGGCTCTTCTATACTTGTTGGAGTTGCTATCAAAAAAGCTTTAAAACTTAAATACATGGTGAGAATAAGAAGTTTTAAGTTGTAGAGATTAAAAAATGGCTACGAACATGTATTCAAGACACGGAGTTTACATTCTCAAATCTGAGCAGACTCTGGAACTGCTTTGATTAATGGAATTAGGTAGAAGTGATAATGGCCAGTTAGAGGGGGCCCAAGGTGGGGGTCCAGACTTTGAGATTGGCATCTAGTTGTCTCTTGGAATTCAGCCATAGAGGGGCTTTATGTAGGTTCGATAAGTGTCCTGCTTTGTGCATCAGACTGGACATTCAAGATGCACAAAGTAATCTCATGACTATTCGTTCACTTTTTAACCCAATACACAAGCTTTCCAATGATTTTAGCCATGATCCAGCCACAAATGTGTAAGAGCCAAGGTAGAACCAGCCAGTCGAGCCAGGGAATTCAGAACTTCTACAAGAGTGTTTTTAGGTCAATATATTTTGGGGTGGATTCTTATGTATCAATAGATCAGAACACAAGTTGCCCTACTTAGGAAGTAACTCACTAGTAGGTATGCAAATACATTCTTATTTCAGATGTGACCCTAAGCCTCCCACTTAAGACTCTGCTGCCCAATGCAAGTACTGGCACACCCGAGCTTGGAACATCTTTTAAAGTTAGGCCTTGAATGATGCCTTCTGAGGAAAATCTCATGCTTTCTGTACTGTCAAAGTCTACTACAACAATGAGACCAATATTTCTGGTCGTTTTCAAACCTGGATCCAAAAGGGGCATGTGCACGCTGAGCTTATCTGCTAATGATTCCAGAAGGCTAGTGTCTCAGTCCTCTAGGGTGCTTTCCTGGCAGGGAACTGACCAGAACATCAAATGGTTTCCATAAAGTTCCTATCTTTCTGATTAAGAATAGGGATAGAAAGTGATCATTGTTTCTATTTCTGCATCTTTAGGAAACTTTCTCAATCCATTACTCATGTCACATTAGCAATTGGGATTCTTTTAATGTATTGGTGCAAGAGTTCAAAAATACCAGTTTCTATGTCTGTTCTAGCATCAGATTCTCAGCCCTGGTTGCTCGTCAGTCACCTGAGTATCCCATATTAGTTAAATATCTGAGGCTGGGGTCCCAGCATTAATACTTCAGGAATTATCTCCAGCTCCAGGTGACCTGCAGAGCAAAGGTTGAAGCTTATTTAGCCTGATTTAATTGGTCGCTTGTGGAGAAGTGTTTCTCAATAGGCTAGGTTTGGAAATAGCTACACTATCTTAAAAGCCTCAAACATATCAAAGTTATATATAGTCAGAACCCTTAACTATAAAACGAAGACAGAGCAAATGTTAATCCATTCTGCTGTGGTTTTTACTTGAACGTCACCAATTCTGCTTTTGTATGAATGTAGGTAGAGGTTTCAGTCGACGTTCCACAGAATTGTCTCACAGATGCCCTCCTTCCAACCTGGTTTAGTTAAATGAGATTGCATAAAAGCAATAACACTCACTCAGTTTTAATACTTATTCAAAAGGCTTCACACTTCTCATAACTTCTTGGTCCATTGGAGTTATTTTGAAAGATGTTCTCTTCTATCCTCATTCATAAGTAAATTTCTTAAGAGGAGCTCAGCTTCTAGCCTGGAAGAACTGTGATGCAGAAGAGCCCGTCTTGAACTGATTCCTCCAGGTTGGCTGTGGTTAGTTTCTTCTGGCACTCAATAGTTTCACAGCCTTCCTCTATCTTCAGCCTGTGAAGTTTGGGATACTTGCGTGCACCAACCTTCTTTCCAGCATAGCTGACTGATAGAAGGGAAGGAATAGGGCCCTCATACTTCAAGGGTTTTGCTTTCCTAGTCTCTTGACTAAATTCTGCCCCATTTTTTTTAAGGGGGGTGGGAAATCAGATGATCCTGTGCATGAACTTCTTGGAAAAAAGCCTGCCTTATGTAACCAATGTCTTCCTTGTCTTCTAAATCTTCAAGTAAGATGTTATCCTCCGGGTCTCAACATACATATTGTCCCTTGATTTGGAGAGAGCAATGGTGAGGTGTTTGCATTCTGAGTGTTATCAGAAGGTCTCACACCAGGGAGCCACAGATAAAGCCTCACTGGTTTTTCTAGGAATGTATTTTGTCAGCAGTAAAAATACTGGTCACATTACCTATGTCATGGCTGATGGCTTGTGCGTGGGTGTCTTTGTACATGTTTCTAGCCTGCTGAGGACTGGCTTTCAGTATCTGCTTTCTTCCTCCAAAGCCATTACAGGGTTGGAACTGCATTGTCTAAGACAGGTTCCAGATTATATGCTGTAGTCCACGGACACTGGCACTGGAAAAGCAGGATACTCTCAGAGCCAATGTATAGGGAAAACAGACTTTCACTTCTGAAAGCTGTCCCAGAAACAGAGGATTTTGGACAACATGATCCTGAGACCAAGGGCTGGACAATGGCGGTATTTGCATATAAAGCAGCCTGAAGTTGTTACTCACGGAATATGCGTTCAGTTCCAGAAGAGTTCATTTTTAAGGCTGAGGATAGGTCTTCAGGGGTGATGACCTCAATGTGCTTTAAACAAGCTTTCCATGGGACTCCAGGAGCCTGAAGTACCTCTGGCGTTATTGCTTTTGAAACTTTTTCTGGACACTCCCTATCCTGATCTCTTCCTAGTCTTTTCTTTGTACTAGGTTTTTTTTTTTAAACCCAGTAGGCTTTACAACTGAGCCATATGCCCAGTCCTGAGACAGGGTCTTGCTGGCCTTGATCTTTTGCTCCTCCTGCCCCAGCCTCCCAAGTGGCTGGGGTTATAGGTGTGTGCCACCATGCTGGGCTTTTCCTTTATCACTTGAATCATTTCTACAAAGATCTAGAATACCTCCTTTCTACTTTCCTAGGCATGCTTGAGGGAGGAGGGGAATGTTTCAAGGTGTGCTACACAATGAAAACCTCTGAAAGTACCAAGACACGCAGGCAGCCTTATCTCCCCATTAACAAAGGGCTAGCCACTCAATGAGCTAAAATGATAAATATTCCAAGAGCAATATGTGCTCACAATAAGTCCCACAGCACTCTTGGCAGAGTCTGTGGCATTTATACTGATGAAGCCACTAGATATAAGTCTTTTTTTTAAAGAGTGAGAGAGGAGAGTGAGAGATTGATTTTAATATTTATTTTTTTAGTTCTCGGCGGACACAACATCTTTGTTGGTATGTGGTGCTGAGGATCGAACCCGGGCCGCACGCATGCCAGGCGAGCGCGCTACCGCTTGAGCCACATCCCCAGCCCACTAGATATAAATCTTACCCAGTAAGGGAGCCAATGGATAACTGTCTGGGGCTTTAGGGCCTCTATCAAAATGTTTACTATTAAGTTTCCACTCATCTTAGGACATCACTGTGCAACTTCAGTTCTTGCACATAGCAGTGTATCAAAGGATGCTGTTTACTCACTCTTGCTTTTGTTTTGAAATGCAAGAGTCACTTTTCCCCCTTGGAACTCGGTTTTCAGTTGCTGGAGAAGTCCTGATCCTCTTAATCAGAGGTCCCCTCTGACGTTCAAATCTTAGTACTAATTCAAGAGGGAGTTATGATTCTGTGATGGACTCATGACATTTCTTTTTGAGGGATATTAAAGGTCAGATCTTAATGCCTTTTGTGATATATGCATCTGGCTCAAGATCAGGCAGTTTTGAATGATGGAATTTAAATTGTAATTTAGTGAAGGGACAAGAAATAAGAAATTACAGCTTTGCAGAAGTGCCTGAGCTCTACACCACTCCCTTAGCATGTGTGTGAGGGTTTGAGGGTTAGAGCTACTATTTAAAGTAACCTTTCAGGGATACCATGCTACTGTTTCAGAAATGAAAGCAAAAGCTTATCTTGTTTATATTCTGGTGACCTGATGTCTATCTTGGGAAACATAAGATAATGCCATGGCACAAATCCTTGTCTTCTGAAAATCCTGGATTCAGATAACTATACCTTTTGCTTCCCACTTGCTCAAATTGCTTCAAAATTCTTGTGCTTTTTCTCAAACTTCATACTCAAATGTTTCTATCCACTTTTATGTATGGATGAAAAACTGAGTCCAAACATACTGGATTAAAGTTCTTTCCAAATGAAACCAGTTCTTGCTTTACAAGAGTTGAACCAGGCCTCTTGCCACTATGGAGGGATGTGTATTTGTCATCTCTGACAAACTCGTGTGTATCTCCATCTTTCTTGCTTGCCCATCTCCCGGTTCTTCGCCTTTCCTTTCACCGGGTATGCGCGAGACCCTAGTCTTGATTCCCTGTCACAAATTAATTTTTTTCGTTTGCCATAGCTTTCAAATAGTATACTAATGACAATTCCATTCAATAATCGACTAAATAATTTGCTATTGCCATGCATTTGGGTTATCTTCATGTACAATTACTAATAACACGGCAACAAAAAGCCTTGGTGAATAAACACAAGTCTGCTCCCTCCCTCAAGAGTAGAAATAGCTTTATTGACTTATGCATATTTGTTTCTACATTTGAAGTTCACTGTAGTAATAACAATGACTGGCAGTTTTAAAGGCTTAGTAGATGTTGGCCACTATGTGCTAACTGCTAAGCTTTCATTATGAAACATAAAGGGCTAGGGATGTAACGTGGTGGTAGAGCGCCCAGGTCTAACTATGAAGTAGTCAGAAGATTGCTTTTGAAACTTAAAACTCCCGCCTCCTGAGCTGGGCCAATTGCGGTCCTGCCCAAGAGGGAATCTCATGCTCAGCTTCTCAGCTTCGAGGGCTTCTGGGAGAGTGGGCACCCTGAAGCAGGAGTTCAGGGGCCAAATTCATCTTTGCTCTTCAGGGAGAAGACGTCAACGGAGCTCCTCTTATTCAACCAAACTAGCAGAATGAAGGAGGTGAAGAGGGAGTGGGGAAGTGAATCACCGTGAAAAATTAGAACAGGAACACAGCAGAGCTGGGAACGGTGACGAGACTGACACCGGGGTCATTCCTGCCAAAGAAGTTCTGATGAGAAGGCTGGGAGTGGGCAGCCCAAACCTGCAGGCTGAGGAAGAGCCGGATTTTATAATGCCAGGCACCAGGGCATTGCCAGAAGAATGAAGTCGGTGGCATATGAGGCTCAGGAGGTGATTCCTCCACCTGGTGGCAATAATGACAAAGAGGTGCCTGCTAAGAAAAAACCAAGCTTCAAACTTTCTGGTGCATTTCTTGGACACCAACGCCTTCCCGGGTGTAGTCATTAAATAGTGAGTCCCCAGAAGCTCATATCCCCCCCCAAAATGATGGCATCTCCACATCCTTAAAAATGATGGTATTTCAGTCATGTACATCGACAAAGCACTTACCCTTTGGGTCAACACTGCAGACATTCCAATGGATCATCCCTCTTGTTCAAAGCAGCATGCAGTCTTACAATTTCAGCTTGTGGAATACACCCAATGCTGATGGCACAATTGTCTGAAGGGTGAAGCCCTACATCACTGACCTTGGCTCAGGCAATGGAACCTTCTTGAACAAGCGCATTGAGCCACGGATACTGTGAACTGAAAGAAAAGGATGTGCTTAAATTTTGGATTCGGCAGCAGAGTATGACTTGCTTCATGAGTCATCAGATACCTCTGAACTAGACAGAAAGGAAGAGGAGGATGACGAGGAGGAGGAAGTAGTATCTGACAGCTAGCAAACTTAAGAACTGAAACCATTGACATTCTTCTCGGAAGACTTGCCTCAAAGAGCACTGTGGTGATCTCTGTTGCCTCAAGTCTTTCCTGTGTTGCTGACCAGCTTATGTTACAGTCTAAGAACACTAAGGTTTTGAAATTTTTTTCCTGTGGCACATCAGCCCCGTATCTGGCATTTGTTTTCAGAAGAGTCGCCAATTACAACAGTGTTTGAGTATTTTGGCCTTAGTTGCTTTCGGAGCTGCTGCCTTAGAAATTCTTATTTGAAGGTGAATCATGGCTTGTTCTCTTTGTAGTTTTTACTTAAGCTTTATGGACCAGAGTTTATTTTGGGGCAAGCCCCTAAACAGAACCTTAAGCTTTGGTTGTTACCAAAACGACCTCCAAAACTTTGACCTGGTTGAGATCTTGTCATAGAAGTTGAATTTTTGCACTTGGCTTTTTTGGGTAGGAAAGGAGGGGGATTTACCACATGACCTCATTAGTGACTTAACTTAAACAGGTGCCAATAAAGCATCTGTTTAAGTTCATGACTGCACAGGAAGATCATGGCTACTACCGACGGATGCTGATAAATATGAGGCTGAAATGCATTGTGGATCTGTTAAGAGAATTACTTTTTTAGAACACGTGTATAAAATTTTTTGATCATCCTCTCAACATTTGAATAAACATGCAAAACTTTCTTTTGAATAATACTGTTAACGTGGTAGGATTCTTTAGTCTAACATGTCTAATATGTATGTCCTAAAGGATATTGTGTAACACATTTCATCCTTAAAAAATTGTTCAAAGGTTGTATCTACATCCAAGGCTGAAAATCAAGGAGACTGTCCAGTTTCCAGATTTTCTACCAGAGGACTATAAGTAGGAAAAGTCTCCTTCTTAATTTGTGTATACACATAGTACACAGCTCTTTAACATGTGTATGACTTTCATAAGACTGTCTTGTGATGTAAATATAATACCACATGATGTGCACAGGTCTCCTGGCATCTGAAAAGGTTCTCGTTTATTTTGGGGATCTTAAAAAAACAACTTGTAAACATAGCCCTCCCCCCCAAAAGAGCTTGAACCAATTATTGGATAAGAGTCACATTTATTAAAAGCAGAGATAATGCAATGTAGAAAAAGCAGTGGGGTGAGATTCAAGATGGCGGGCCTGAGGGAGGCAGCATTCGGTGTCTCTCCATGACCTGGAACTTAAGTTGTGATTATACCACTTCTTTGTGAGCAGTATTCTTGCTCCCACGTGGGAATCATGGCCATCATGCCCATCCAGGACTCCAGGCCTCGGCATCAATAGGTCTCCCAACCACTTGCCTACACAGGACTATTGGGTACCCTGGCGGGCACCATCAGCATCCAAGCAGAAGTTGCCAATGCCACTGCCATGCAGGAGAGCCTGCAGCTTCCCACATGCAGGAACTCTGGCCACTCCAGTGGAGCTACCCTGGTTGCTGCCATCTTGGGACTCTGCGGCAGTGGATAGTCCCCCACGTGCAGTAGCCAGCCCGCCTGCACCTGAGAACTTCTCATGGGCTTTGAAGTTGGCTAATAGCCATACACTGCACAAGCTGGCCTCTGAACTCGTCCTCTAACACCATGGCTGGGCTCCCCACATGTGACCCGACAGCCCACTTCTGAAAGCAGGTGCCTCCATCTTGGGCCACCTTCATCACCGTCTTCAGTGGGGATCGACTCCCAGTTTTGGAACTCCAGCTGGCCAGGTACCCAGTTTCTACCTCTCCCTCCCTCCCTCCCCAGTAGCTGCTAATGCAGCATAGTAACACCCTAGTTGACCGGTATCTCTGCCCTCAGGGTGGTGGTTAACAGATGACTCCACCTATTGGATGAGAAGGGAAACAGGAAAGATCGATTTCCAGCCAAAATAATCCTATTCAAGATTTTTTTCTCCTCTCCCTTTCTGTTCTCCCACCCTCCCGTCCCCAACGTATGTGAAACAAAGTAGTTTGCATGAACTAGGATTTTTTGAGGACTGGGACATCTGAATACATTACAGCTGTGTTGTGTAGATTTTTCTTTAATCCCATCAATTTCTACTTATTCTCAATGTCTTATGTACTGTCTCCACTGTCTTCCTACTTGTCTACCCAAAATTACTTCTCTCCCTTCTACTAGTCTTCCTGTTTAGATTTCTATTTCACACTTCCTAAGATGACAACTTTATCCTCACCACTTACCTCCTCAGCATATCATTCTTCTTACCCTTGGTTCTTTGTCCACCTCCAGAAACTGTAAACCCTTTTACAAATCTTCTGACTATATTGTAGATAATAATTCACCATTTTTGTATATTGTGTCCAGTGTCTTAATGGCAAACACTTGTGTTTTAGGGGTTCCATCCTCATATCAAAGTAACTTTGGCTTGAAGTCTAATCAAAAGGGATTAAAAAGGACATTCCATACTAGGTTGGTGGTGGTGACTTAGAACAAAGCAGCCCTCGCAGGAAGGGAACATCAATCAGATGCCAGTGGAAATGCCTGTCAATCAGCCAGATCTCCTGACTAACGCCTGTCAATTAGCAGGACCCCCTGGCCAATCCTGGAGTTCAGCCAACTCCCCTGACCAACTCCAAGGGGTCAAGGGACCCTAAAAACCTTTTCCTGTCCCAAGCCTTTCCCTTCCTGCTGTAAGCCCCATAAAAGTCCAGTCTGAGCTTCCACACGGTTTCTCCTCAGACGCTTCCCCTGTCCCCTCTGTGGGTCTGATCGAGTTCCTCCTGGGAGTGATATCTCAAAGCCTGTTCAGCGGCCCTTTTAAATCTGCCTCCTTTGGTCGCTGCCTGCCTCACCTGATCTGACACATACTGCTTAAAAGAACCATTCATCAAGACACACTAATAAATTCAGATGCTCCAAACAGTGGAGCATCTACATTCATCAAACTCCTATGTTGTGGTCTGTGACTCTCGAACTTAGTAATTCTTTAACACCTCTTTTGCCACTGGATTGACTGTCCAAACAGCTGAACAAAGAAAGCATAGAGCTCAATACAATAAATAACTTAAGAGTTTACTGATGGTCTATCTCATCCTTCAATGATGGATGCACATGTATTTAAAATAGACCAAATATTATGCCACAAAGCAACTCTTGGCAAATACAAAAAATTAGATACTTCTGCCTTCCATCAGATCATAATGGAATGAAATTAGAAATCAATGATAAAATTAAAAATAAAACCTATTCCCACACCTGGAAACACTTAAACACTATGCTACTGAATGAACAATGGGCTGCAAAAGACATCAAGGAGATTAAAAAAAAAAAGATACAACATATCTGTATCTATCATTTATATCAAAATCTTGGACACTAGGAAGGCAGTACTAAGAAAGCTTATTGTATGGAGTTCATTACTTAGGTCACTTATTTGTTGACTTTGCTGTTGACAACATTAGATCTCAAAGTCCTGGGGGGGGGGACGCCAAAAGACAGGAAATTGATCAGAACTGAAATCAATGAAATTGAAACAAAGTTTGGTCTTTAAAAAATTGACAGACCCTTAGCCATGCTAATAAAGAGGGGAGAGAACTCAAAGTATTAATATACACAATGAAAAGGGAAATCTTGGGCTGGGGATGTGGCTCATGCGGTAGCGCGCTCGCCTGGCATGCGTGCGGCCCGGGTTCGATCCTCAGCACTACATACCAACAAAGATGTTGTGTCCGCCGAGAACTAAAAAAATAAATATTAAAATCAATCTCTCTCTCTCTCTCTCTCCCCCCCCACTCTCTCTTAAAAAAAAAAAGAAAAAGGAAATCTTCTGTATTTCTGTAGTGTCTATTGTGATAATTTCTAGTTATCTGAACGTGTACTCCAATAAAATAGGAAATATCAAAGGCATTGGCAAACTTCTAGTCATGATTAGCCTAAACCGAATCAGGATGGGTATATACAAGTTAAACAGATCTAAAGCAATGAAATAGGCTTCTGTTGGTGTCTTTATCAACCAAGAAAAAGCCTGGGACCAGATGCATACATAGAAGAGTTCTACAAGATCTTTAAAGAACTAGTACCAATACTCGGATCATTTCATGAAATGGAATGAGTTTGGAAGTGCTTTTTTTTTTTTGAGGCCAACATTACCCTGATTCCAAAAACAGATGAAGATGCATCAAAGAGAACTTCAGACCAATATCTCTAATGAACGTAGACGACAAAAATTCTCAATTTTGGCAAATCAAATACAAAATATAAAGTGCACCATGATCCAAGAGGTTTCATCCCAGGGATGCAAGGCTAGTTCAACATATGGAAACATAATTCATCAATATGACCATGTGATTCTTTAGGTCTATCAATAGATGCAGAAAAAGCATTTGACAATGTGCAAAACACTCAAACTACAGTTCTTACAATGTTAACTGTTCCTATCTATGCTATGCCCCAGGCCAACATTCTAAATGGCAAAAAATTAAACGTTTCCTCAATACTAGAACAAAAATGCAAATTGGTGTAACTACTCTGGAAAGCAGTATGGAGACTTCCTCAGAAAACTCGGGAATGGAAGCACTATTGGACCCAGCTATCCTGCTCCTCGGTGTATACTCAAAGGACTTAAAAACAGCATACCCCAGGACACAGCCACATCAATGTTTATAGCAGCACAGTTCACAATAGCTAACCTGTGGAACAACCCAGATGCCCTTCGTAGATGAATGGATAGGGAAACTTGTGTGTATATATACACAATGGAACATTACTCGGCAGTAAGAGAATAAAAATCACAGCATTTGCAGGTAAATGGTTGGAATTGGAGAAGATAATGCTGATTGAAGCAAGCCAATTCCAAAAAACAAATGCCAAATGTTTTCTGACAAGGATACCGATTCATAATGGGGTTGGGAGGGGAAGCATGGGAGGAGTAGACGAACTCTAGATAGGGCGAGGGGGTTGGACAAGGGGGTTAAAAAAAGATAGGGTAGTGATGGCCATCTCATTCCACCAAGTACACATATGAAGACACAAATATTGTGAATATTCTTTGTATAGAAGCAGAAATATGAAATCATGCTCCATATATGTAACACGAACTGTAGTGCATTGTCATAACTAGAACAAAAAATTTTAAAGGCAGTGGGAATGGATTTTTAAGTCTTCAGACCCAACTAGAACTTAGGAACCCTCCAAACTTATGTGTAAGTTACCCCTTAGCCTCAGTCTTCTTAGGCTGGGAAAATTATTACCTGGCTAGTAAATTGCTTTGAAGTCAATAAAACCATAGTCTTTCAAATTGTTCTACATATTGAGTTGCATTAACTTACTAGTGTTGCCTGATAATGTGACCTTATAATTCCCACATGGTTTTAAATTTTGCTTGGGCTCATTCTCAATTGGGATTTTTGGGTCAGTATGTCGTGTGTGCTCTGGTTTGTGGGAGGCCCTATTTGCTATAGCTTCAGTGTCCCAGAGGCTTCACTTGTCCAGTATGAATTCATAGATGTTGGAGTCTTAATTACTATGAAACAGTTTTTACTTGGAGACTGTATCTGGCACATAGTAAGGCCTGGGACTCCCTAGATCTGACTTCTTGACTTCTTCCTTGAACTTTTTTTTTCCCCCCCTCTTATACAAAAGAGGCAGGGTTTATGTAGGAATTCAAGTTCTGCACTCACCTGGGTCCAAAGTCTCATCTGATTTCCCCCCTCACCCCCCCCCACCCCCATGGGTATTTAATGACTGTTGTCCCTTGCTGTGAGGGCCTATACCTTAGTCTGAAACATATTAGGGACTCTACTGCATTAGCTCACATGCTGAGTTCTTTGGGGTTTTTGGTGCCTGGAAAATTTCTAGTACTTGAATTTGGCTTACATAGCTTAGTATCTATTTTGTCAGATTTTAGCTCAACTTGCAGTGTTGGTAGAACTAAATCAAGTACGCATTAGCATTTGACTAACCATTTTATAAAGTTACCCTTCTTGCTGGCAGAAGTACCTCTTAAACTGTGCATATGAATTCCTTGAGGATCATAATCAAATTGTTTCCTACAGGGCCAAGAGCCGCAATTCTGCATCTTGAATAAGCTCCCTGTGATGCTGATGTTCCTGGTAACATCTGTAATGGTTGGAGACCAGCAATAACCTCTCCTAGGCTGTCAACTTATCAGCTACTGGGATTCATATGGTGAGATTGCCTGAAAATCTCAGCTGACTTAGTTTCTCTAAGGGACTTTATAGCTCTCTACAACTTTCAAACTTTCAATATAAAGAATTTCCTCCTTTGGGGGGGGGGAATCCTTAATTCAAAACGGATTGAAAGTATAATTAAATAAAATTCAGAATTCTCGGTTTTGACAAGTTTCCTTCTGCCCTTAGACTTTTTTCCTCAAGTTGAAACTTTGGGCAAATCGAAAGAATTTTGAATTCAACTTATCCTTGATAACATTCTTTGTCACTGTTCTGTGTGGCGATTTTAGCCTACAAACTTGATCTCTAGGATTCACAACCATAAAGAACAAGAATAGAGTATCTGGATTCCAACCACCTGTTGGATGAATCTTCAGAGGATTGTATTACCAAAGATTGAGGTGAAGTTATAAGATCTTATTGCTCCTAGAAATTTGGAAACTGCTTTTTATACTATGTGTCCACATACCAGTCAACTTTGTCACTCTCTACTTGAAAGGCTGAGGTTGTGGCTCAGTGGTAGTGTTTGCCTGGCATATGTGAAGGACTAGACTTGAATCTCGGCACCATACATAAAAATAAAGGTATTGTCCATCTACAACTAAAACATATTAACTCCTGAGGAAGAACGAGAGACTTGGGCTCATGGTTTTAGGTTTCAGTTTATTTGACTCCATCCCTATGGGCCTGTGGTGAGGCAGAACATTATGGTGGGGAAGGTGTGACTGAACAAAGGGGTTTAACCTCATGGTAGCCAGAAGCAGAAAGAGGAAGGGGCCAGGGACAAGATAGTCCCAAGGGCATGCCTTCAAGTACCTGCCCCCTTCAACTAGGTCCCAACTCCTACAGTGTCCATCACCTCCCAAGAGTCCATTCAAACCATGAATCCACGGAGGTTTAGAGCCCTCCTGATCCAATCACTTCCTAAAAGTCCTGCTTCTGGATGTTGATAATTGGGGACCAGGCCTTCCACATACAAGCCCAAGGGGGACATTCCAGATCCAAACTATAACAACCCCAAAATATAGAAAAGCAAATAGATTGGCATCCTGGCTTTTCTAACTTTAGTTCATAAAATTAAGATGTAAATGGCTAAAATGTCATAGATTTGCAAAACTGACAAGTAGAAATTCAAGCCAGGTTCTCGTGAGAAGTACTAGCTTATCCCCAAGAGGAAATCGATAACTAATGGATACCCTAAGCCACGTTTACATGATTTCACAATCCTAACAATTTCCTCATAAGAATTTGGAAAGGAACAGTCAAGGGGAAGTCCATACCTTTATCTCTTAACGGGACACTGCAGATCTGTAGAGTGGACCTACGTAAGAATTCTTTGCCAGCTTTTTGATAGTAGTTCCAGAATCTCATCTGTAGGCTCTGAAGTGGGATGTCTCGGCTGTTTGCCAGAAACTGTAGAGGATTAAAAACTTAAGTTCTTATGCTTTATCTAACATAAGTTGACACAGGAGCCACTAGAAATACCCAAAGAAACACAGAAACTTGTATATTCTAACTTTGATCTCGGCAGATATGTAGAGGGTATGATCTCGTGACACTGGATGTCGGGAGAACTTAAAATACCCTGAACAAAACAGGCCTTGCTATGTCCCTGTGCCTTCAAAGATAAGGATATGCCTTTCCTCTGGACATAGGGGTGGGTACCTCTCATGAGGCTCTGTGACCTACTTCAGGGGAAGTCTAGAAAATTCTAGCTTTTATAGTCTCCATCACAGGAGAAGGGCGGAGGATGGTCAGAGAGCCTTCCTGTTATCTCAAATGCAAAGGTGCCATATTTTGGCAATGCATTCTAAATCCCTTTTAAATTCAGGGGTATAGGGAAAGTGTGAAACAGGATATCTTACTTATGGACTTACAAGATCTGGAGTTCATCTCATGACTTTGGGGCCTATGAAAGGGTGATGGGAAGAAGAATCGATGAGGTAGAGAGGAGAGCCCTGGTCCGGGTGCCTGGCTCTGCGGGGAGTGGGGGGACTTCACATGCATGCACCTTGGACAGGCACATTGCTTCTCAGGTCTGTTACTTCAAGGAAGCTGGGCTACCTGGACCATCTCCTGTTTTTATCTGAAGCCTTTTTAGTTTCCACCTCTTGACACCTGGATCTGTTTGCAAGCCAGTGGGCCACACGATGGAGGCCACCTTTTTATCACAGCCTTAGTCGATTTAGATAGGCCTCTAAACAGGAAAGAATGCACCCATATTCTATCTTACACAGGAAAATAGGCTTGAGACTTCTGTATCCTAACCTTTTTCTTCTTTAAAGACAGGGCTTACTGAGTCAAATCATGGCCCCCACAAAGCATGTCCTCCTGGAGCCTAAGAATGTGGCATTTAGAAAAATGACCTTTGTAGACACAGATCTTGAGAGATGCATATTAGACTAGGGTGGGCCCTAAATCCAAAGACATGTGCCATAAGAAAAGGGGAGGAGACAGCAGAAGTGAAGGTCAGATGAAAACCTAGGCAAAGGTCAGAGATACAGCTACAAGCCAAGGAACACCAAGGCCTGCTGGCAACCATTGGGAGCTGGAAGAGGTATGGAATGGGTTTGCCCTTGGAACCTGTTGGTGAGAACTAACCCTGATACAACCTCAATTTTTTTTGACTTATGTCCTCTAGAATCATTAGAGAATAAATTTCTGTTGCTTTCAGCCATCCACCCATGGTAACTTGTTATAGCAGCCACAGGAAACTAATACTAAGAGTGTAACAGCAGCATTATTTATTGTATGTACTAAAGTTGCACATTCATTCTTATTCTTGACTATCTTACATAGACACTACAATTCCCAGTTTATAGGTTAGGAAACTCAGGCTTAGGTTAAGCAGCTGGCACAGCTAATCAGTGAAACGGATTCAAACTCGGAGCCCACTTTTAAACCACCTGTCAGATCTGCCTCCTCCCTGACAGTAACATAGCACCCAGCAGCTTCCATCACCACTATCTTCTTCCCTGGCTGGTGGAATTTGCATGTCTTTCTCCACCATGGCTGGTGGTACCCAGTGCCTTGACTGGTGACAGGGCCTCTTAAAAAATCTAATGGGATAGGGCTTGTTGTCTTCGTGGACAAGTTAAACACTTCATTCAAACTGGGAAGCTGTGCTCTCCCAATTTGCATCAGTATCAGGGATGTGAAAAGACAAGGGTCCCCTCAAGGAGGCCATACGGAGGCTGAGGGGCCCTTTCAGGAAGTCGGCTCTGAGAGGGTAAATGGAAGACGTGAAAGTGCAACTCCATTTTTGAAGGACAGAATTTAAAAAAAATTCTAGGGAAATGCTTAATCCCTAACAGTAAGAAAAGCTTCCTAAAGCGTTTTAAAAAGCAAGTTGTATATTTCTCCCAGGGTACTTTGGGGCTTAAAGCCCTTTTAAGATGTTCTCCTTTGCCTGAGGGAGCAGGTTTCCAGGGTCTTGTCCACCTGAGAAGGTCTCCAGATGGCAAAGCCCCAGGAGTGGCCAGCATCCCCTTCAGCTGTTGTGTCTTGGGCCAAACCAAGGCAGATCATTATAACTACGTCACTGCCTTGTGCAGAGGGCCTGAGACTCTTTCCCAACTTTTTGTTAGGATGATTTGTTTAGAAACTTCTGTGAACTTTGAAGTCTTTTTTTCCAAGCGCTATACTTGGCCTTTATGTTTGAGGGTACAAGGCCTGTTGCCAGGAGGACAGATTTCAAGGTTCCATGTGGTCAGCACTCAACTGTGTAGCTTTGGGAATTGATATTTGAAGTTTTCAGGAAGTGGAACCTCTAATAAGGAACACTTATAAATCGCTGTAGACTTCAATATAACTGCATTTGTCTCCACTACCTCTTAGTTTTCACAACAATCCTGTGATGGATTATGTTGGTGTAACAAATTTGAAATGGAGGCCTCCTGGATGACCTTGGTGCACACTTGCCAAATGACTGCTGAGGGTGGGAACACTTGGCAAGTGAGTGCCAAGGTCATGAGGGAGGCCTTGTGAGCATACAGATGGCTTAGCTGCCAAAGCAACGAGGAGGAGGGGAAGAAGAGAACTGCAATCAGAAGAGATGGGTGGCTTGTCCACAAGGTATGACCTTGAAGGCTTCTTTATCACCACTTAGACTCCTTAGTTGTAAATGAGATGAGTGAGATCTGAAGTTCCTTGAGCTCTAAAACTTGTGATTATAAACCCATCTCTATTACTAGAAAAGAGGTTCGAATGTGTCCTGGGGATGGCAGGTCAGCAGTGAGCATACTTGAGAGAAATGGTGTATGTACCCAAGCCTGAGTTCTACGGGGAGGAAAAACCCCAGGCTCAGAATCACCTGGTGTTTTTAGGAGACTTTTCTCCCTCTAATTCTGCAGTCTGAGCTTTCCGAACACTGAATTCAACCCTGAAATATCTTATTACACTAGCAGAAAGGCTAAAAACTGGACTTCCTGTTAGTAGAGGTCAAAGCTCATAGGATTGAGTTTGAATCCATGTTCTACTAGGAAACGAGATCTTTGCTACTAAGAGAATGGGGGACTTTCATCTCTACTTAATATCGGTTGACTATCTACACGTGATTCCATAGTAGTCATACCTAGAATTGGATAAGTTTTCAGGTTTCCTTTGATATAAATAGTGCTAGTTCCTACTTTTCTGGGTCTTCCTGGAAGGAAAGGAAAAATGGCCATTGTTTATATGCCTGCTCAGATGGAAAATTGTCTTCTACAAAGACAGTGGGATATTTTAAGGGAAAGCTGCAAATAGTGGTCAGAGCAGTAGAAGGGTGGTTTTTGGACTTGGAGCAAATAGAAGAATCCAGTTCTGTTTCCGATGAATTTGCAAACGTGACCTATTGGTTTCAATGTCAGATGTTCATATGTCAGTTTGATTTAGAGTGGCTAATTCTGAGGATGGGGAAATTGGGACGAAAATTTTGGAATATCAACCACTCCTCATCTGCTTCCTAGTCTAGCATGGCTGTCATTTGTTGGCCCTACATATAAACTAGACACTTTCTTCAAGGAAACTAGAAAAAGTGGTGCCTGTGTGCATGTAAGTAGTACCCACATCTCCTTAAGGAGAAAGGAGTGTTCAGTTTACATTTTACAAATCGTGACAGGTTTTGTCCCTTTCAACTTTGTTTAAACCAGTGGTTTCTATCAATGTTTGAAAGAACTAAATTGATAAAACTTAGATCTCGCATTGGCATTTTGCATTCTCTGTCTTGGGTTTGGGGTGAGGCGAGTGGCTGGGGAAGGTAGTAGTCAGATGTGCTGGGATGGGAAGTGATACAGGAGCCTGTGTGGACCCCCCCAAATCAAGCATCAATTTGGATGTGACTTGTCTCTAGAGTGTACTTCTAGGAAGAAAAGGTTGACAGTGGGTCCCATCAATTCTGATGTCTGGGGCTCAATCTTCCCAAGACACCCTCAGCTCCCTCCATTACTATAGTCTGCCTGAAATTTATCAGTCAACTGGTATTCAGGTGCCCATGTCATCACTTAAGATGAGCAAAACTGTATAATACGGCATTTTTTGTGGCTTCTTAAAACTTCCAGTGACCAAAGTGATGGTTTAAAAGTCTTTTTGAACAGAAGAGAACCTGAGGCCGAGTAAGATTGAATCTTTCCTCAGGATATGCCCTTAGGCAATTTGCTAAATCTTAATGACTCATTACTTTACTAAATGAAGATAAAAATCACTCTCAATTTCAGAGGATGCAGAGAGCTCCATGTGGTATATGCAAGCATACAGATGCTAGGAACATCCGAGTCACCTGTTAGATTTTTCGTTCATTCTTTATGGAGCTGTGGAGTGACAAGGAATTCGGGTGTGAGAACTTCCATAGGTAGCTGTACCAGGATAGATTCTTTCCCAGTTTTTCCTGTTAAACTCATTAAAACATGTCGTCTTGCTGCCCAAGTGAAAGGCCCTTTTCCGGTGTTTGCTGAGAGCATCTAAGGGCCTGGGCATCCTCTGGTTGGAGAATCCATTATGTAGAAGGTCACATTCTCCATTGTGCTGTTGGAAGGGGTGTTAGCTTTTTGGCCGCTGTGACAAAAGGACCTGACTAACACAACTGGAGAAAGTTTTAGGGCTCAGGGTTTTAGGGCTCAGGGTTTCCGAGGTCTTAGTCCATAGAAGTCTAGCCCCATTTCCTGGGGCTTGATGAGGCTGAACATCATGGCAGAGTGTGCGACAGAGGGTAGCGGCTCATATCATGGTGATCAAGAAGCAGAGAAACTCCATTGGCCAGATCCAAACATACTTCAAAGCCAGACCCAAATTCCCATCTCCAGCCACACCCTACCACTTCAGTTAATCCCATCAAGGATTAATTCACTGAGGCTAAAGCTATAACCCAGGCACTTTGTTTCTCCAAACCTTCTTGCATTCTCAGGTGAGCTTTTGGGGGGAACCACATCTAAAACATAACAGCGGGTTTGAAGGAGTTAGCTCAGAATAGGTTTGTAAGGACCAACTCAAGATGTGTAGCTCTAGGAGTGATCTCTCATTAGATATAAATCTAAATGGTACAGATTACTCCATGCCTTTTTAGGACTAAGTATGTTTAGTGTCCTATGTCTGTTTCATGCAATGAACAGCAGGTAGTAAGTAACCTGCAATCCATGTAACTTCTCTGAGCTTGAGTCTCATCTGTAATATGAGGATAATGATGGCAGTTACGGAATGAAATAATGAATTTTGTGTAAAGTGTCTAGACTGGTACTTAGCATCTGGTGAGATCTCACTGTTATGGAATCGAGATAAAACTAGTATTCAGGTTTGATCTGCCATCTTTAATGGCTTGTTTAGGTTTGTCCCATGAGCTATAGTTTTCTCACTTCTAGTGATCAACCCAGTCTAGTACTTCATAAAGTTTTACAGGAATGCAGCCATGCCCATTGCATGCAACTGATGCTGAATGTTGTACTTGCAGCATTGTTGTTGAAGTCAGGATATGGTCTATAAACCTAAAACATTGACAGTTTGACACTTCCTAAAATTCTGCCAATTCCTACATAAGACTCTTTAGTCGAGTTCTGATTTCCCTTCTCTAGCTGACTGGCTGCCTGATCTTTGATACATTCTTCAATTGCTTTGTCCTCTACAGTTAAGATGAATAACCAGAGAAATTTGGCTGTACATTTGATACAACTTAGTCCCTGAAAGTAAAATGATACTTTGTGACCCTCCTGCTCAATTAGGGATGACAGTAACAAACTACATATGTAATCATGTCTATTGGAACATGACCCTGGGTGACATGCCTTTCATGCTGGCCAAAGCAGGTTTAATATCCAGCTTATTCTGGCTTTCACCTAGAGTCTCATCTTTACCTAATTCCTGCTTTTTAATTTCTAAAAGTTAGGGAAATAAGCCATCAGATTAAGGTTTATTTTATATTGATATTCTCAAGATCTCTAAGACTCCAAGAATAGTAGATAATAGCTATTGCCCATTCTTGACACTTTAAGACCATAGCTGAACATAAAAATGTGAGAATGCAGATTATCCTAAAAACTAATCATAAAAATGTCATCTATTAAAAAGTCACATGAATGGCTATAGACATTTGACATTGTTAACAATATAATGATGTGTTAAAATGCTACAGGAAGGATTATGCCAGTGTTTGATGTTTTTATAAGTTGCTGCTGTATAAAAATGTCAAATAAGAATAATCTTATACTTGACATTTTTCACATGGTTTTTACTCTTAAAATAGCTCAGAGTTCTGGCTACCTTCTTGCTCACACTCTTGGCTTCTGCTTTCCATAAATTTTCTATGCCCACCCATCTCAATGCTTTATTTCCTTCTGGTCCTTTTTTTTCCATTTAAAAGAGCTTTTTGTATTCTCATAACATTACATTCCTCTCCAATTTCTTAAAGAATTTTCCTTATATACAATAAAACACATCTATTATAATATTTTGCCCAAATCCTGAAATAATACCTCATCCTGGCCCATTTTCAGTCAGTGCTTTTCATGTAAGCAGATAAGGAACACAAATTCTTTCACTTGGAGAAATCATTTTACCTGCCTTCTTCAATCACTTAAAAATACTTGACCTTTCATGTTTTTTTTGAAGCTAAATAGGTTCTTTGGAACCTATTTACCTATTTATTGGTTACCAGACAGGCACTCCTACTCCATTAAGTATGTAATGAAGGGTGTGACCTATACCCGGCTCTCATCTGCTTGAGATGGGCAGAAGTTTTATAGAATGAATCTCTAAAGGAAAAGAAACTTGGGAAAAACTGTCAGTGTGTACTGTAAGCAGTGTAATCAACAAAACCACCTAGTTTTGGAACGGGCTTGTTCTGTGAGTGTACAGGGGTGGGTACATGTGTGCCATAGGTTATGCACATGTATCTAGGTGGTTTGGGACTTATGTACTCCTTGGCTCCCTCATAATATACATGGAAGTCCTATATTCACAAAGAAATGAGAATACACTTTTTTTAAAGTGAGTTCAGACATTTGAAAAATAGAAGCTGTTTGCTTCTTGGTTTTCTGAAGTCATTGAAGATCATCAGTCTTCATTTCCGATTTCTAACTGCTGCAGATTTTCTCCTTACTAACCCTGGCCTTTATTTTTGCCTAAGTACGCTCCATTCTTGGGCAAAGCTAACGCCTCCACCCGTGTCTTTGAGATCACCTACTCCACAGCCTGCCTGAACTTCATCCTGTCGGGAATACCTTCTCTATCTTGCGTCTTTGGTCTCGTCTCTTTTGCTGGTTAGAAAGCTCGCCAATTAACATTGAAAAAGCAGATCAGAGTTAGTGAGTGGATAGATTACATACAACTTATCTAGCTCCTTGCAGGCTGACTTTTGTTTCCCAGCAGGTCTGGAAACTGGTCTCCGAAGGTGGCCGTAGGTTTTGAATCACAAATCTAGCCATATGTTCTGGCTCCCTCTGTCCTTTGTTTCCTTCCACACTTAAGACCTTCTGGAAAAACCTCCTTCAGAACCCCAGTGTGGGCCTCGGGCTTTTCAGATCTAGGGGGCCGCCTTCTTTGCCACACCTCTTCATGCCACTACTTCTGCAGAAGTTCCTGGCAGTTCTGTCCTTAGTCCTCATTCTTTACCTTTGGGACCCCCATCTCGTTTCCAGAAACGTTTCCTTTATGCCTCCAGGATTAAGATTTCCCAGGCTAATGCTGTTTATGCAATGGGATACATTGGGTTGCATAAGATGTGCTCAATATGTGCAGAGAGAAGTCCATCAGTCAAATAACTATTTGGGAAATACTGTTTCTATGACATTACAAAAATCGTGCACTATACACTTTAATTTGGAGATTGTCTTATTCCATTGCTCTTCTATAAACAAGCTGTCTTGAGAATTCTCTCGGCAGGTCCCAAACACAAACTTGAATTACTAGTCCTGCAAAATAATAAACGGCTTTGGGATATGAAACTTTTCAATTTTTTTTTCTTGCAGAAGGGATTTGCATGCTGACTCATTCCTACTATATTTACAACCTACTGCCAAACCACTGCTAAGGCAAGATTTCTAATAAAGCTGTGGAAATTACATGCATTGCTATGGGGCTGAATACATTTACACTTGTATTTTAACGTTTCCAAATTTATTACAGATTACCTTGTTTGTGCATGTCTGTGCCTTAATGGCTTTTTATAGCAGAAAATAGTGGTTTATGATTGTATTCCCAGTAGAAATTTACTATGAATCTACCATATGGAGTGTTGCATAAAACTAAACTTGTAACCTGGGTGCTTTTATTGCTTAGCAAGATCTACTGTACATTACTGAAAATTAGTGATAATAGAAATGTCAAAGGGAAGTTTAGTTTATGAGGGTAGTCTTCATTTTGTGCTCAAATTATCAAAGATCTTTAAAGCAAAAATGATGCATCTTTTGAAGCAGTATCAGATCATAACTTTTCATTATCTCTTGGGTTCCCTTATGCTGCTATCTGCTAAAGCAAAAGCTGGGCAAAGGGATAATAACAATGACAGTCTGTAGGTCCATCTTCCCTTCAGAACCAATGGCATCAATTTTCTCATTCTTGCAGTCATAAGCCTTTGGAACATTCCATGAGCAGTGGTCATGGAAGCTGTTACTGGAGCACATGGAATCTGTCCTCACTTTTCTTTAGCAGTTATTGAACATCATACTTGAATAATTTTAGGTACCCATTTCTACTACCACTTTTTTGGTTCAGGGAAAACATAAGGGCAAGAACAAAGACTCATATTTACATAGACCTATTTGTATTGGATTCCCCTGGTGTAACCTAGATGAGCATTCTGGAAGACCTTTTTTTTTCTTGCCAGTTCCTAATCCTTTGCATGATGGGTGGGGTAAAAATTAAAGATAATTAAAAATGGTGAGGTTAGAAATGTACAGGCTATAATTATAGCCAGGAGATGTTCCAACAAACATTAGAAAGTAAAAACATTTTGACACCTTCCACTATCCTTTAGTGAATACTTGGAAAGCTTTTGACAATTTTCCCTTACCACTGCATCCTCAGGAGAAACGGGCATTATAGGTGCAATCACAATGAAGAATCAAAGGAGTTTAAGGGGAGGTCTGTGCTACTAAGGATTCTCGGGAGTTTGCCGCTGTGTAGTGCGGTCAAGAGGATCAGAGCCGAGTCCAATGCTCTGCACACTGGAATCATGGCCCTGGACATCTGCTCATGCTCAAAGGTATATTGTGCAGACTAGGTGTTACTGCTCTAAGTATGAACGTTTTGTGACTGGCTTTGCAAATGTAAAAGGATTACAGAAAGTTAACTCATCTGTCTAAGCTGACTTTAGGTGTAGTTGTATCTCCAATGGAGACATCTTGGTGATAGGACTATCTGAACTCAGAATATTTGTATTCATAACTCCAGTCTGATAATTTAAGTTACAGCAAGAATTTTAGTACCTTTGCTACAAACAGCAAATGGTTTTTAAAAACTCGGTATACGTGTGAAGCACATTTCATGCAGACTGTGGAGGACTTGAGGAAACCATTAACATCAAATTCATGGGCAAGATATTGTTCTATGTTCCTGCAATGTCTTTGAAGCTTGATCTTCTGTGCGTCGTTTGTTACCTATCTGAATTTCTCTTTCAGAATGAGAAACTACAACTTTCTGCAGGACTGAACGTTTGGTTGATAGTTTTTAGCCATCAGACAACTGGAGTTTACCAATACTGGATTTTTTCCATAAATCTTGCTAAAGTAATTCTTATAACAATTAGAACCATACTTAATCTCATTGAGCTTTAAGGAATGAATGATGAGGTGCTAACCATGGCTAGAAGTTTACCTGTCCAACCAGTTGTTTTGCTATTCCATAGATAACTGCCAATTTAACTCTTCTGAAGCCAGTGGTCAAAGTGTTATTAAAATGTTGAGCAAAGCTTCTCATTAGGTATCAAGTTAAAATTGGGACACTCTTCAGCACAGTAATCTTCCAAAGTGGATCTGTTTTTCTCCTTGGAAAGTCTTCACTCTTTTTAATAAGCTAAAGTGGAAGCATGGACTCAAAAGAGCAAACAGGTTTGTATATCAGAATACTGGGGCACTGAATTGACTTTCAGTTGTGCACTATAACTATTCTTTGGACAAACTTTAGTTTTTGTGTGAGTAATTGAACCAGGGGCGCTCAACCACTGAGCAACATCCTCAGGTTTTTATGTCTTGGCGACAGTCTTACTAAGTTGCTGAGGCTGACCTTGAACTTGCAATTCTTCTGCCTCAGCCTCCTAAGCCGTTGGGATTACAGGCATGAGCCACCTTTAATCAAAGATAGAATACTGATTTCCCATAAGACTTACCACCCTCTCTCAAACCTTCCTAGTTAGAAAATTACATAGCCTGAGAAGTAAATGATTTATATTACACTTCATTTTAATTCACTATTACAAAATCCAACAGCTCAAAGTAGTGACATTTCCCAAACCAGGCACACAGGCACCCAGGAGACATTTTTCAATGCAGAAATGAGCAGACAGCTTGAGGCTATGAAGAGAGCAAGAAACTGGCATCATAGAGCAAATGAAAGAACTGAAAGGCTTTTGCATGAAAAACTGCTAGTAGATCTTAATACTCTATCAACTATCTCAATGTTTCATCAACTATTTCAATTCAAAAGTTTGCTGCTTTTGGCCTGAAAATACACTCTGAAAATGGGCTCTGGTATCCTGGAGACTATAAACATTGCTATACGTTTTCCCCCCTCCTTTCCTCATTCTCCTAATGAGATACTTGCTATAAATTTAGTTTTAGCTTGCTCATGTATTTGTTCAAATGACCAACTTCTTGGTCAAACATGTGCTTTGCAGGTGCTTCTGCTTAAAAACACTTTTCTACCAAGAGAATGACAGAATATTCAGTTGAATAAGTCAATTACCATCATCTCAATTGCATCTCTGCAGCCTTTCCTGGAATAATAGTCTGCTACAATAACAAACATGTTGACTCTCTGGAAATGTACGAAATACTTGTGACAGGTAACTTTTTTTAAATCGGCATGTCTCTGATGGGAAGAGGAACATATCAGAATCACCTGTGTGGTTTTTCTTAACCTACACACCCTGCCTCCCAGATGCGTGGCCAGGATCTCTGGGTGGGGTGGTAGGATGAGGTATGTGAATAATTCCCCCAATGGTGCTCCTTCCTACATTGACCACCAAGTCATGTGTTTGAACTTATAAACAAAACAATAAAGGCTCTTTCCTCCCATGTGCTCACTTAACTTTTAGTGGCCAGATTATGCAGTCTTAGTATAGGTGTTTTCTGTTCTTCATTACAAACTTTTAAAGTAGTACAAAAATAAAGTATTAAACCTTTCATGATACTTAGAAGTATTTATCACTGATTAGTAAATCTATGGACTTTGTCAGTCTTCATCCATTCTCATAATTGCTGTAGATACCTGTTTATTCCTGTAAATGTCAATTGAACTTAGACTTAAAACATTCTGGAGTGTAGAAGACACTAAATCTTGAATCTCATACCAGCTTGGTTGCTGAGGGCCATTGCCAAGTAGGAATGACACATCAAAATTTCCTTGCTAGCATACCCCATGTTAAATGGATTTCGCTGTTGACATTGCATGTAAGGTGACCTTGCTCAAGGACCAAGGCGGATCCGGGTTTAGAGCTGATCAGGTTTGAGGAAGTATCCCGGTCCTTGGGTTTAGGGCGTTCCCGGTTTAAAACAATAAGGGTTTTAAGGAAGTTGGAGGTTGAAGATTATTGCTGCCGGGATTAGGGTGTTCCTGCTGCTTGTTCCCGTTGAGTTCTCGTGAGATTCAAATGGGATATTGGAAAACCTCGTAGAGTAGGTGAATTGGGGGGAGGAGAACTGGGATTGCCCCAGAACGTGTGTAGAGGCTGGTGTGAGTTCGGGAATAAAGATTGCTGTTTGAATCTACAAGGTGTGAGTGGCTCGTGATTCTGTGCCCAGCCAAGACTGTGGCATTTGGCCCATACGGGGAACGAACCCGCGACCTTGGCGTTATCAGCACCAAGCTCTAACCAACTGAGCTAACCGGCCTGATGAATAAAGCAATATTTTTTCCACCATGAAGGTATCTCAACCACCTTCAATTTAACCTTTTAAAGCCTTCCAATTATCTGTACTGTACTTTTAAATGTACTTTCTCACCACCTACAGCTTCAGTCTTTTAAACGAGGCTTAGATTCTGTTTAAATCGCTTAATGTTAGTTTACCTGGCTGCCCTTCAACCAAAGGCTTTTTTTTCTTAAGAAGCTTCGTCTCAATCTGCCATGTACAAATACCTTTTTCTTCTTTCTTTCTCAAGCTTTTAAATTAAGTCTAGTTTTCTCAAAATCTTTTTAAATGGCATTTTACAACTTTTTACTTTACCACACATATCTCATCTAGAAACATTTCTTTCTTTTTTTAACCTTTATATTAAAATATATTTCCACATCTTGAATCTTTTTATCTCTTTTAACCATTAACCCTTTTTATAAATTCACATTCTGAAACAACCCTTAAAAAATTTTTGAATTTAGACAAATTACTCCATTTTAATAAGATGAAATACTTTCATTTTTTTATGGTACTATAATACTGTAATTGAAACCCAACTGAAACTTCTTATACTCTTTGTATATAAATTACACCTGATAGAATCTTAAAACTTAGTAACCTTCTTTCAGCAAAGACACAGACCAAAGCAATATTAAACCTTTTTTCCATTTACCAATTTATGAAAACACACATAATGTTTAAATATATTACCTTATGGAACTTAATAAGTAAAGAGTACTTGATTTTATATTTAGTGGTTGATATTTTAACACTTTAGCTTTGTAAATTAATTAGATGTCTGTGACCAAGATCTTAGACAAATGTAGTAAACAAAACTAGCCATCTCTTGTTGAAAAATCCTTCTACAGGATACCATGATGGTCCCATTGATATATTTAATAACTCATCTTTAAAAAGCCATGGGCTACATTTTTGTATTGTATCAACATATGCCCTAACTGTTCTTGATCATACTGGGGTGCCTCCTTCCTCTAACAATTTCTCTTCCTCGGAGGCGAACAACTTCAAACCTCGAGTCAACCATTTTCCCCGTTTGCCTGAGAAAGTTCTAGGAACAGGCAACTTGAAATAAAAACAAAATAAATCAAAACAAGAACACATTGTTTTTTGAAATGGTCACCCATTCTTTCGCCTTCCTCAGGGGCAAGCAATTTCACTTACCTTCTCTTCAGATGCTCCCCGCACGAGCTGCCAAATGCCACAGTCTTGGCTGGGCACAGAATCACGAGCCACTCACACCTTGTAGATTCAAACAGCAATCTTTATTCCCGAACTCACACCAGCCTCTACACACGTTCTGGGGCAATCCCAGTTCTCCTCCCCCCAATTCACCTACTCCACGAGGCTTTTTTTCCAATATCCCATTTGAATCTCACGAGAACTCAACGGGAACAAGCAGCAGGAACACCCTAATCCCGGCAGCAATAATCTTCAACCTCCAACTTCCTTAAAACCCTTATTGTTTTAAACCGGGAACGCCCTAAACCCAAGGACCGGGATACTTCCTCAAACCTGATCAGCTCTAAACCCGGATCCGCCTTGGTCCTTGAGCAAGGTCACCTTACATGCAATGTCAACAGCGAAATCCATTTAACATGGGGTATGCTAGCAAGGAAATTTTGATGCGTCATTCCTACTTGGCAATGGCCCTCAGCACTTGGTGTTAAAAGCTTTTGAAGATGATTTCCAGATATCTTTTGATCCTTGTTCTAGCCACAAATAGACTTATTCAGACTGTAAGACAAATTTATTCTCTCGAATTCCTGGTCATCCTGCTTTCTAACTGAAAGATTGAAACTTTTTTGTTCTACCTCTTATACCCTCAAAAGGAAGAAGTCTATAGTTTTTAGGCCCTCAGGATTATAATTCAGTTTTTTCTATCATTTTACTAAGATTTAACTTGCATCATAAATGCAATACAAACATTATTTTCTAATTACAAGCTTAATCTGTACTAGGATTTGAGTTTCATTTTAAGTCTTAAACTGATTATAATAGGGTTTTAAATAGACAGTTTCTGGATGAAACTGAACTTAATAGTTTATTCTGGCTTTTTCTATCTCTAATGTAACATCATTGCTATAAAGAATTTGTAATTGAGTTCCAAATGTATACTTGGGACAACACTAGATACTTCATGTTCACATTTATCTAATAATCCTATTGAATGCTATGATAACTATTAGTCACTATTCATGGAATACTTCCTAGATATTAAAGACGCAGGCATATTTCATACAGGCAAAAGTAACATCCACATCTTGCCAGTGAAGATATGGAAAATTGCCAAGGTCAAGTATGTTTTCCAAGGCTGCACATCTGATAACGGCAGCATTTGTACTTTTCATCACTGTAATGCGATACATTCTTGTTTCATAAATGATCCCTTTGTTTTATCCAGTGCAGTATTAGAATAAGTGACCCATTTTCATGGTGATCTTGAAGGACAACAGTTTTCATACACTAAGCTATAGCATGCCTACTATGTTCAAATTTCATTGCTTTAGTTACACGTTCTACAGACTTCTGTTGTAACCTATATTGATGGGTGATCTGGCAGTGGGTCCTTCCATGTTGATCAAACATGCACATGTCAATACAAAACCAAGGACTTTGTTCATCTGCTTTCCTTCCTGCCTAAATATTGAGCTAAAATTGAGCCATTGAACATGGGAGTTTATTGAAGTCTGACATTTCCAAGATTTGTTTAGCCAACTAACTACTCTATAAGCATCAGTCAAAATGCATGAGAATCCTAGGAAAGGTGATGCTTCTTTTGCACAGCTGCCCTGCAGAAGGGGATCACATGACCAGGCTCATCTTGGCAGCATGCTGGAAGGAACAGGCCTCTCAAGAGAAGCGTCTGTCACCAGCCTGAAGGATGTGGGAATGTCACATTACTTGCATACATTTGATTCTTTTCCTGACTTCGATTTTGCTCTGGCATTTGTCTAAAGACAAAGCTGTCAGCACCTTCATCTTGTTCACCTTGTTCTCCTGCCAAGGGTGAGGAATAACGGGTTTAAATTCCCAAGTGCTTGTGTTTGGCTGTGAAATGGCAATGGACGATCGTTTAGCCACCCTGCCAGCCCATTTTATGGTTCTAATACAAATCTCAGTGGAACCTTTTCTCAGTTTCCTGGCTCCTAGTGGTATTTGGGTGATGGCCAGAGACCAATGTCCCACCCAGCTGCTCTCTGAATTTGAGAGTTGACGGATCCTTTACTTTCATCAACTGTCAGTGATGTAGCATCCAAGCACTCCCTGCTTGATCTTTTTTTTGCAAGCATTAATTTCTTATTCTACATCTCGGTAGCATCCAATTCATAAGTCAGATTGCCTAAGACCCTGGCAGAGGAAAGCTTCAACACTGTTCTCGTCTGTATGAAAGGAAAGAACCCAGTGGCCTGGACAGAATCCATACTTAAGCTAATGGGAATCTCCTCACAGATCTGAGAAATGCTGGTAAGAACACTATGTTCTTTTGAGTGTGGACTTCATTGGTGACTTGGTAAAGGAAGTCTGAGTTGAAGAATTCAGTAGTATACTAGAAGTATTTCAATTAATAGGGTCCCCCCCAATTTGTGACACCTACTCATCCCACTTAACAGACTCCTTAAGCCCCTGCTAGGGAAGCAGGAGTATGGTGGTTTGGCAGGGGAAAACTGACCACCTGGCTTCAAATCTTGGTTCCTCCACTTGAGTTCTGTGATCTTGGACAAGTAATTTAACTTCTGCTTCAATTTGTCCATTTGTAATATGGAAACAATGTCCTAAGATCCTTTTGAGAAACACAAAGGAAGCTCTTTGTGTACAAACCTCTTTATAGCCATTGTCTTTACTAGTCAAAGCACTCTACTGTAGTCACAACTAAGGATAGGTCCTTTCCCTGAAACTGAGTGTACTGAAATAGTCAACTCTGCTTTTGTTTCTCTGTAGTTTAAGTAACAGTATGGAATCTCGCTTGACTATTTTCCATGTTCCTTTCAACTCGGATTCCATTAAGACAAGCTGGAGTCTTTTTGGGAAGAGATGACTCTGCCTGTATAGTCGGGGAAAGCTTCTTAAAGAGGCCTCTCTTGACCCAATCTTGATGCTTACCTCTTACCACATTTTGATTGCCTCCCATCATCCACCTTCCAACCACAAACCTCATCTAGTTTCTCAGTAAACATAGGCCCTTTTGCAATTCAGTGCTTCAGTGCACTTGTGTTCCTGCATTGCATTTTATTTTCTTGATTGTAACCATCTGGATTTTATTTTTGAACAGTAGCTCATGAACCCACGACACTGGCTTCTCCAGCACACCCTCCTGCAACTGCCGCCTCTTTCACTCCTGACCTGCACTTTACTTATCCTGATCACTTTTTACCCTGATCCTCGCCCAGAACTTGAGTTTGCATTATGAAATGCATGGTACATTACAAGTAGACCTGAAATTCAATGTGTTTCATAATTTTTACGTAACTAGCTGATCAAGCTGGAAATCACAATCCTGATACACATTCAACATACATGGGAACATTGATAGGTGACATTCACCATTTCATCTAGAAATGATACCCATAATTTGAAAATGAATACTATATCAAACTGACAACCTTATTTTCCAAAGGTGGAATTAAAGTTCTTTAGGGTCTCAGACAAGTCTAGCTAAATAGCACAGTACCCACTGATTACAATGATTAATTATGTAGGTGTTATTTCTGATTGCTTATTATCAGTCAAGTGCCTCCAGCTCAAGTTAGTGCAAAGACCTAGGGAGTACCTGTGGCTTCAGGGTCCCTATGACACAGCCACTGCATGGACCATGTAATTCAAGAAGACGATACACTCATGTGGCATTTGGCAATCCTTCACTCTGAGAAATCACAGAATCATGAGTCACTGGGATTATCTCCAGGCTTCCCCAGACCCCCAGGGTGCTCTTAGGCTGACCATGAATTTCTGAGAAGCCCATATGCTGAGCTTTTCTAGAAAAGTGTTCACAATCTCTCTTGCCAGAATAACTTGAACATACCACTGCTTCTCATCCACTGTGGTACCCAGGGAGGCCACAATTAACAAATACCCATGACCTTGAGAAAGTCAATGGGCTGAATAATAACCAGGACTCCTTGCAACTCTAAGCTGCCTGGATTTCCCTTCTCATCTTTGTTCTCCCAAAGTCTTTCCTCATTGACTCCTAATAGAAAATTCTTATTGTGCTCAACAGCCTGTAAATACCTTAAGGTGTCAATGAGCGAGAACTGAAGATTACGCAGAGCTGCCACCCCAGTTCTTTCCCACTCAGCTGGAGAAGGCTTCTGCCAAGACTCAGATGTTGGGATCTTAGTAAATCCTTTATGGATTAAAACTAGCCACTATAGTCCGTCTTCAGCTGCAGGATGAAATTGAAACTGGAAGGCAGTCTGGTTTTGACAGACTTGCCAGAAGCCTTTGTAAAATGCTTTCAAATTCAAGACTTCATATAGAAAAGACCTTGACAAAAATGTAGAGAAATGATCAGTTATACATGATTGAGCTCATGAGATCTGCTGTACCACCTAGTGCCCATCTGAAGATACAGTTATCTATCATGCACTTAAAAACTATCCATCATGGAGCGGGGGGAAAAAATCCAGCCTCATTCTGATCCCTCTTCCACCAGGGCCAGAGCAGCTCTCTATAAAACTTGAAGCATGGTCCTGAGGTTGGACCTCTCAGAAACTTTGAAACATCTCGGACATAGCAGATTGCCTAAGTTTGAAGAAATGTCTTAAGTCCTGTGTTGGCTTGGGTCTCATTTTTGCATGAGAATCAAATCCTTCAAGAAAAATTGGTTCAGGATTTTGGTCAAATACTCATGGAACAGAATTTATGAAGATGGGAAATGTTACACAATTCCTAAGAGAATCTAAAAGGTCAAATTCAAAAATGAATGATCTAACTGCATCTACACAGGGATTCAGTTTATCTACCACGTGTGGAGTTGGTAGCTTTCTGAGAGTAGCTCTCCAAGAGCTACATTTGAGATACTTGGTATGACAGTCAAGCTCACACATTGGGTCAAGTCTTTCTTTGTGGCATGACCTTAGAACTACTTAATATTGCCATGTCTCTCACCTGTAACTATGAATGTTGAATGAGTTAATAGATGCAAAGAGCTTAAAATGGGATCTGGCCCCTGGGAAGAGCTATGGAAGTCTCTTGGTCAAACTTGGATGTCTAAATTTGGAGCTTTGACTAAAAAACGACCCAAGGAAAAGAACAAAGTCAACCATTTAGAACTTAGTCTGGATTAGTTCTCTGTTCTGAGGTGCCCTGGGAATCGTGAGGAACTTGGGAACCTAGAATAAGGGGAGTTCAGAGGAAGATTCAGGTGAGATGAGAATGCAGATGTTTGCTTGAGTTTGATTTGGGGCAGCTTTGCCTGTTTTCTAGCTTCCTCAAGGATTCTGTTGGCAAGCGTGGTGTGGTGGCACATGCCTGTAATTCCAGAGGCTTGGAAGGCCGAGGCAGGAGGATCACAGGTTTGAAGCCAGCCTCAACTTAGTGGGGCTGTAAGCAATCTAGTGAGACCCTGTCCCTAAATAAAAAATAGGACTGGGGAGATGGCTCAGTGCTTAAGTGCCCTTGGGCTCAATTCCTGGTACCCCCCTCCCCCCAAAAAACAAACAAAAAAACCACTGGCAGATTCTTACTCATATTCCTTATTTAGCCAGTGTTGGCTTTTGAAAACATATTCTCCTAATTTTATTCACTCAAGGCCCTGTCTTGTTTTTTGTCTTAAAGATATTGTAATTCTACACAAACACAGAAATGATGAGGTGGCCACCAGTCTCCGCATAGGAGAGAGTAATAGGCAGATTAACCTAAATAAAGACAATAGTACTTGACTGTGAAAAGCATTACTTTTATAATACAAAAACAAAGCACAAAAAAATAATATGGAAGTGGTATATGTAGAGTGCTGATGCTAATCAGTTTAGAATGCTGCCGGACCATCCAGTGGTTTTGAGACCCTTCAGCCTGGTTGATAAGATACTTTCAGCACCTGTTCCCTCCTGGGCTTCATAACATTCAGGCAGTCTGGACATTGTTGGTTTTGTTCTACATGGGGTAGATCTTTGGCTTCTCTAGATGGGTAAGATGTTTCTTTTTAATGAAAACTCTCATGATAACCTTCAAAGTTGAACATGCAAGGAACTTACTTGGAGGCTTATGGCAGAGATTGTCCAGCCCTATGCCAGTTTAATTATGGGATTGGGGCTGAGAATGTTAAGTTCTCAGGTGGTGCTGATCCTAATAGTTCCAGGACCATGCTTTGAGAATCACCACTCTAGAATGTGGGTCATTAACTGCACATTGAATCTTCTGGGGGAACTTTAAAAGAGGGAAGAAAAAAACTAGTGCCTGGGTCCCACCCCCAGAGATTCTAACTTACGCAATTTTAGGGAGGCCTGGGCACTGGAACATATTGTAAAAAGCAATATTTATAGGCATGTTACTTATGACTAAACCAGTTGTGATTTAGGGGGAGAAAGTAATTTACTGTATAATCCCAAGATTTTTATCTCGGGTATATCATAGAAGGGAGGATAAATACTCTTTAGTTGCCCCTACCACAAAAAAAAAAATCCCCAGACTTCTCTGAGGATGCCTGTACTAGACTCGCAAGCAAAAGCACTTTTTTTTTTTTTTCTGGCTGCCTTTGGGATCTTATAAGAAAAGAAACTGCTGCTTGAAGTAATAGGAATACTTGTGTGCTGTCATGGGTGTAATGGGAAGAATGATTTCTATGGGTATCAAAATCTTAGCCATTCAGTGTGAGGTGACCCCTCCTCTACCTTGTAACTATAGAATCAGGGGTGCTCATGCCCCTGTGAATCGAGGGTTTTGTTCACCCCAGGAAAGTGACTCTGGATCAGCTAGATAGAAGTTGGGCTATAAAACCTGTTAATACACTACAGAAAAGGCTGATAATCGTGCCTCTTGTCAGACTCTCCGAGGCCATGTGAGAAAAGACACTTAACTAGCTGTGGCCTTTACTTTATTTGATAAAGTGTAGTTTACTTTCTACTTGAGGTTTTTATTGACCATAATAATTCTAATTGAAATAAACATTTTGATTACAGCTCTGTTCTGCAACTGCTTAATAGGGAACTAAAATAACTTTCAATAATCATTTTGTCCAAATGGGATTCATTTAGGCTGACAGTTATTCCAGGCATTTATTGGCATGCGGCAGGCTGGGAGTGTTTCCGAGCATAATTACGGGAACATTTTACACTGGGGTTAACATTACCAAAATGACAGACTGAGAAGTGGTGTAAAGGAGCAAATAAAACCCATAATCTGCCATAGAAACTCATAAATGAATCGCTTTTCTCCACTGTCTCTGATGCCCAGGGCTCCAGTTAAAATTAAAAGGAGTTTTCTTTTGAAACCGACAGTCTGGCTGCAGGAACACACTTTAATGAGGGGTACACTGCAAACCTGGTGCATGTGGGCAATGGGGAATTTTGTAGCCACTAAGTATTCTTTGGATTCAGCTTGGAGACCTGGCTGTAGGTGGCTTGGCTGGGGGAGCAATAGCTTCCTTCTGTCCAGCAAGAGTTCCAGGTCTTATCCCACAGCCAAAAGGAAGAACGGTTCCTTGTCTTATCTCCCTAGATAAAGGGTCAAAGGGGACTGAAAGATCAGCTTGTTTGGGGCATTGACCCTTCTGAGTGTCCTTCACTGCAAAGGGTCTATCTTTAGTCTTCAATTTCTAGCCCCAAATAAATAAACTTGGCTGTCTGAAATCGGAAACCAGCATCCTTGTGGATGGGATTAATAGACAAGACCAGCTTTCCCCAAAGACAGTGAATCATCCCTATTACATCTTACTCATTGTTGCCAGCAGAGAATGTTCAGTCTAGTGGGCAGTTAAGTTCCAGATCATTTCTGTGCCTGGTGTTTCTTGAGGGATCCAGGCTCTTCTAGACGAAAGATTTCACCCAATCTCCAAGAGGTTCAAGGGTGACCTTAAGTCCAACACAATGTAAGCAAGTTCATGATTATGTGTGCTGCTACTTTTTGTCAAATGCTGTCTTGAAGAAAAACTGGAAACCCACTGCTGAAAACAAATGTTTTTGAATGACTTAATGACTCACCAGGTTTTGGATATGGCAACAGAAATTTTTTGCTAGTTACTGTTTGTTCATTAGAACCAGCTGCTATTCTAAGACAGTCCTCTGCTTTCCAGCTAAAGTGGGAGAGGGGGACACTTGGCAGGCATGTGGGCCATGGATGTTGTCTCCAAATTGCCTCATGAGCACATTCTAGGGCAACACTTCTGTCTTCGGGGTACTCTGGGTCACCTGGTGGGCTTTCACCTGTAGCCACCATTCCTTCATAGACTTTTCACATACCCTGACCAAGGCACCTTCTTGTTCTTTGAGCAGGTTTGGCTGCATCTTACAACTCAAATTAACTAGTAGATCGACACTTGGTACTTCTACAATGACACCCAAAGGTAATAAGATCAACCAGTCATCTGGATTGGGTGACCAGAAGGACACTGCCAGTGGTTAGCAAGTGATTGCTATTTTAAGTTATTCTAGGTACAAGTTGTCATCTACTGGAAACGGATTAGGTTCCAAGCTTGTTAATGTTCTGTATGAAATTGGTGTTATTTCACATGCGCTACAAGGGGTAGCAAGCTACTTCATCTAGACTTACATACCTATAGCTCATTCTAAGCCATTTCATCTCAATAGACAAATTCGGTTAGCATTGCCAGGCTAAGTAATACTTACACTGCTTTGTGTTATAACAGTTTTGAAAAGTACTGGATTTCCTCAAAGGCAAAGCCCACTACTAGAATTCCAGATGAAATAAATATTCTTATTCTAACTTCATGCAACTAAAAATAGGATCTAGTATCAGTAAGTGGTTAAGCCACATACCAACATAAAGGAAATATTTCCAGACACTAAATTACTTCTCGGAAGCACCTGGAAGAGTTTGCCTGTGAAGTGACACAGGTCGCCCCACTACTCTTAAAATTGTCTATAGGCATTCTTGCTTTTTGAACCTGAATGCAAACTTGTCTTGTTTGCATAACAGTCTTTCCTTTGTCATACTAGAAGTTGTCAGGTAGTATACACTTAATCTTTTTACAAAAGTCTTTGGAGGATACCACTTCCATAACCCTCTGTGTATTCCCTATGCCCCTAAAGTAAAACACTATGCTTTCATATTATAAATGAGAAAATCAACATAGTCTCTCCAGGGGAATGATAGAGTATGAATTAGACATTTATTTCTACCTGCAAAACCAAGGCTGATTTTATTCATGCTAATTAGAATTTGTGTCTTCCTTGGATAATCTTGTCTACCTCTTTGTGGACACAAATTTGACAGAACTAGGGCACACAAGACAGTGGAGTTTATTACATTCAACACTTACTGGAACACATACATTTCTCTGCAGGAAGAATCCTGTCCATAAGTTTATGGAAGACCAAAGGTGTGGGAAGAGCTACCTGTGGAGGGGTGCAGATCCTAATCTAGGTTGTAGAGAATGTCAAATGGAAAAAAATTATAGAATTTCAATTGTAGAATGTTTAGGCTGAAGTGACTTTTGTGACTTTAAGTTTTATATACTTGTATTTTTAACAACTATGCATTCCTGGAAACCTGGAACATCTTCATGAGTGTATCAACTTTGAACTTGCATAATTGTGACTTCTGCAGATGATGACTCCTTTTGTTTGCATTCTTTGTGGTTGGGAAGTCCTCGACTTCCCATTGGCTTGATTCCTATCTTGGGCTTGACCTCAGATCAAGACTATGTACACTGGAGGGGGACTGTTGATCAGCAGCATCATAGTGCCATACTGTGTGTGGTTCTTGGTTGCACAAATAGTTTGGGCTCTAGTCTACACTTAGAGAATATAAATTGACCACTGATGGTGATCAGTGTTTTCTCATGGACCTCTGGTTTTCCCCCCTCCCCACTTTGGAAAGAAAGATGTCTGCCGATCCATCTTTAAAAGAAATGCAACTGCAACTGCAAAATACCTACATTGTTTAAGAAATATTTAAGAAATGTTCACTGGTATTGGGGTGCTAGCCACGAGAGAAAGGACAGGTTGACATCCAAGAAGTTATCCATCCTGAGCTAGATCTTGCCTTTTCTCATACTTATTGGACACCTGTTGTCCCTTCTTGCTCAAGGTGTCTGTAGTCTTCATTATCTGAACCATTCCTAATTTCTATTCCTGCTTTTCACTGCTATGAGTTGAATTATGGTGCCCTAAATCCATGTTGAAGTCCTAACTGCCTTTCCTCATTGTCATTTGGAAACGAGGTTATTGCACACACAATTGGTCCTATTGGAGTAGGGTGGGCCCACTGTTCTAATAAAAGGAAATTTTGGACAAAGAAGGGGGATGCCGTGTGAAAATTGGACTCATGTTGCCAGAGCAGAGGAACTCTTAAAGTCAGGAAAGAAACCCTTCCCAAGGGCCTTCAGAGGGAACATGGTCCAGCCACCACATAAATTTTGGACCTCTGCCTCCAGAGGAGTAAGGCAATAAATTTGAGCCACCCACTGTACCGTAATTCGTTAACAGGAATCCTAGAAAAGTCTCACTACCACTCCTCCACTCTTCCTCCCTCTTAAACAAAAATACATTAGCTTTCCTATGTTTCTTCCCATCACCATCTTAATTGACAACAGCTTAAATCTCTAAGCTATGCCTGGACTAGCATAAGGGAAGGATCCTGTACTATGTTCTGCCGCATCCACCTCTGAACAAGATGAGCTAAGCACACAGCTGCTTACTAAAGGCAGTTGCCGCTGCTGCCCATGGTCCTGCCTTGGTGTGTGTCGGGAGTCGGCAACTTCTACAAAGTTGGGAATAAAGGGAATCTTTTTTCCCCCACATTCAGCAAGTCACCTACTCTGGCCACGTTGTTGGCATTGAATCCCAACCTGCTCTTAGATTGTTCTGCAGTAACTACAGCTTTTTATAACTTCCTTTTCTTTCACTCTAGAATTTCCTCAAAATCGGTCTTCAGTGACTGGAAAAGAACCTCAACCCATTTATTATCGCTTTCAAACACTTTATTCAAACACAAGAGAATCTGCAGGCCCCTCTGGGAGCCGTGATGTTCCGGAGGAGGAAGAGCAAGAGGGAATGCATTTTTTTTTTTTCTTGCTCACAGCAGCACCTTGAGGGGCTTGTGCCCAGAGAGTGACATTTGTCCCTGAGAGTAAACTCTAAATTACATCACAAATTAACATTTTAAAATTAAAGCTGGCATTTCTGACCTGCCTGGCAGCCACGATCATGCAGAAAAGTGACATCACTTATGACACTGGCAGTTAAGCCCAGTGTTTGATGTTGTAAAACAGTTTCCAGGCCTGATTTAATATCTTTTTTTTTTTTTTTTTTTTTTTGGCTGTCAGGCTAACTTTAATGTTTTAAAAAAAATGTTTAATGTTTAAACAGCTTTTTATTAGTCTTCATTTCTGTAGCTTTAATTCAGTGTTTTCTGTTGTAACACACCCTCCTACCACCCGGGCTAGAGTCCATATCAGCAGACGGAGCTATCTATAGCAATATTCTTTGATTTATTATCCTAAAGTATATCATGCATGCAAACCCTTTCTCTTTGAGAATGACCATCTGGTTGCTGTATAGATATGATTCCTGTCATGTGTTAGTATATTGTAAAGCTATCATATTGGTACATTGTTAGATCCAAGGAGTTGAAGCCTGTATGGAAACCGGGTGACTTCTCACAAGAATACTTATGTTGTTCATTGTTTGGCCAGTAGCTTTGGGGACAAGCACACTGGACTTAGAAGATGGAATAGGGCAGGCATGCTCAGAGGGTTTTTTAACTAATGCAACCTCTTTGTTTTATACGTTTTTTTTGGTGGGGTGGAAGGGAATGTAGGCTTACTTTGACTTCAATTGTACTAAGATAAGGAGATTCTTGTCAATACTTGATTTATATAATTACAATGGAATCTGCTTGTATCTCTGGGGACGAAATGGTGATCATAGTGGAAATGTATGATTTAAAAATGAAAGTAAAATTCATGAAGTATGCTGTCAGGAACCACTTTCCAGTTAGTCTGAAAATGGCACTAGAAGGGAGCTAACTCATGAATCACCTAGCAAAATCCAGCAAGAATGGAATAAAACAGGAAAGTTATGATATGCACAGGGCAGAGGGGGCAGTGTTTTGTTTTAATGGGGAGTCCTTTACCCCTTGCATCCTTAACTTGGACATCCTGTCTATTTCTTCTGGGGTTTTTGGAATTTCCCCGCTTTCCCTGCAGAGAAAAGGGCAGCCAATTTATGAACTGTGTACTATGGTGATTATAAATCATTTGTCTGCTCTCATTTCTTATTTGTATTTTTCAAAACAATTGAATTTTTTAAAATTCTACCTACTAGAGATGGAACTTGAAATTCCAAGGACCAAATGGGCTTTCCGTTTAAGGGATTCCTAATTACTACGTCACACCTGTTCACTCATACATTATAATCAATAGAAGAAAACTCTAGCTTTTGAATAGCCCCCTAAATTATGACTCATCTTTGAGTTCTTTCTATAGAACTACCAAGTCCCAACTCGCCAAATCCAAGAATGCTTCATTTGTTAGAGTAGGGGAATTGATTTTATGAAACTGGGCTTAATCTATAATTCAATTTTTATATGCCACCCTCTGTAGGGATCTCCTGTGCCTCGTCTTTGACAATGGGGGGTCATTTCTGCATTTTTGTGGAAGTAAAGGTATCATCTAAGCCTGTTATGATAATCCTGCCCCAAAATTGACTTCTATAAAGCAACAACCGAGGGATGATCTTGACCTTTGAGTTGTAGAACCAAAGCAGGTGTGTGCATGTAAGGAGGAGGCAGAAAGGAATAAAGGTGAGAAGATTCCAACTAAACTGAAATCAACATCGTCTTTGTTCTGTGGCTTTCAAAGTGCCACTTCACAACTGAATAGAGCACCACCTGATGAGAATGGGTGGGGGTTATTAAAATACAGATCCTTAGATCCCCTTCCCCAGTTGGAATTCCTGGGTGAGGCCTATAGTTCTTATAACACTGGAGTTTAAGATCTCCCGTGGTAGATCCTATCATATCTACCCAGGATAGGTGAAAAGGAATGGGGACTTGCTATGAAGGGATCAATACACAGAAGCAGAAGAAAGGAAATCGGAGCAAACTTTGACCATGGCCATAACCTCAGAGTAGTGATGAACAGAACAACATGGAGTCATGTTCCTAGAATGGAATTTATGGTCGTCTTGATCTATCAACAGTAGCTGCTGCTCTCTGAATAGAAATCCCACATTATTTGTTCCTTCATCTGATTACTCATTTAACTCGAGTTCTTCACACTGTCCTATTTGGCTTCTATCCTAAGAAAACTCTACCTGGAGAGTTGCACTTTGTGGGGCCCTTTGTTGAAAGGGGGCAGCAGCAGGTATTGCCAGTGTCATCACCCAGTGGGCAATGCAGGTAATGCCCCCGTGTTCACCTGACAACATCCCAAGGAAAAAACACCTGGACAAGTGGTGTGAGGAAAAGACAAAGAGCAGGTGGAGCAAGAACTAGTTGCAAAGAACAACAAAGTGGGAGAAGATACGAAATTGAAAGTGATTTTTTTTTTTTTTTGGCTTTGCAACATATTACTTGTGTACATACTCTACCTTTTTGAGGTTTACCTGCTGGAGACAGATGGCCTATGGATGGCAAACGGAGGGGTGCTAGTGAATGAATGCATTCTCTGCCCCCTTCTGATAAACCAAATGAAACATCCTGAATTCTTACGTTCCTGGCCAAAATAAAAATACTATCTGGAGCTGAGTGCTGATGACAGGCTGGGATTTACTGGTGGCAATAAGGCTCTGAGATCGTCAAGCAAGTGAAAATAAAGGTGTAATGATTGAATTATTATATATTCTCTTTCTATGATTGAAAATGATATCAGACAACTGACTCCAGTGCCAGACAGATTACATAAGCACAAGTTAAGTGGAAGAATAAAAATGAGTGATTTTCCTCCTTGATTTAAATACAGCACTAAGTAGTGTGCCCTTGAATTTAGCAGATGGCAATTTCCTCCTCCCCAGTAACAGCTAGGGGGCATTGCACATGCAAATGGAGTTAGCTTTGCATTTTTAATATTCCACATATCCATAACTCACAGCTGAGATTTTAAAGATGTTATTGCCACCACTTGGGCACATTTAAATTATTTTGCACCTCTGAACTCTTGCATTAACTTTGGTGCTTAAGATGTTTTAATTTATAGAGGCCTGTGCTAAAGAAACTCTAGTCATTGTGACTTGTGCTCCCAACAATACAGGACAGACTGTCATTTAGCATGTCATGGTTGCTTTCGAAGGACAGCTATTGAAATAACTCCTGCTAAAAGGAAAAGAGAAAAACCTCAACTGCTGGACTACAACATGTGGCCAGCTTCCGAGAACATCTACCATGTCACCCAGAGCCGTGGCATAAGAAGCCCTACTGTCTGCAGGGAGAATTTCCTTAGCTGGTGATCAATAGTAACCAAATTCCTTTGTTAAAACCTGCTCCTGTAATGTTTAACAGGATTAGGTTCTCCTTGGGAGCAGATGACTGGGAAATGGCAAGAAATGTGGAGCCAGCATGTTTCCTTTTTTTTTTTTTGTTTATAGCAGCTTTATTCATAACTGCCAAAACTTGGAAGCAACCAAGGTGTCTTTCGGTAGCTGAATGAATACATGAACTGTGGTATATCTTGAGAATGGATATACTCATCACTAAAAAAACAATCCATGAAGATATGAAGAGGCCTTAAGTACATATTTTAAAATACATGTGTATGATTCTAAAGTATCCTAAAAAGGGCAAAGTTACAATGTCAGTAAAAAGATCTGGTTTATAGAGGCTTGGCGGGAGAAAAAAACAGGTAGAACTGAGGAATGGAGCTTTAGGGCCTAGATAATTATGAATTATCATGCGGAATGTTGGATACACGTCAAACCTTAGTCAGTGGCCAGTGTGGTGAGGGCCATAATCCCAACTACTTGGGAGACTGAGGTAGGAGGATTGCAAATCCAAAGCTGGCTTTGGCAACTTTTTTTTCTTTTGAGGGGGGAGGAGGGTACCAGGGATGCTTTACCACTGTGCCACACCCCGTCTTATTTTTAGACGGGGTCTTGCTAAGCTGTTGAGACTGATCTCAAACTTGCAATCCTCTTGACCTAGCCTCCCAAGTCTCTGGGGGATTACAAATGTGTATCTCCACACCCAACCAGCCTCAGTAATTTACTGAGACCCTATATCAAAATAAAAAAACATAAAGGCCTGTGAATATAGATTAGTAGTGTTTTCCTGGGTTCAATCCCTAGTAAAACACAAACACAAATACAAACACACACATATCAAAATCATAAGACGTTCAACAAAAAGCATGAAACCAAATATACAAATGGGGTTGTAGCTCAGTGGTAGAGTGCTTGACTACACGTGTGAGGCCCTGGGTTCGATCCTCAGTGCCACATAAAGATAATAATTCATTATAACTAATAATAATAGGTAGCTAATAATTAATAGGCCAGTTGGTAGCACATGCCTGTAATCAGTGGCTCTGGAGATAGAGGCAGGAGGATCTCAAGTTCAAAGTCAGCCTCAGCAACTTAACAAGGTGCTAAGCAACTCATGAGACCCTGTCTCTAAGTAAAATACAAAAATAGGGCTGGGGATGTGGCTTTGTGGTTGAGTGCTCCTGAGTTCAATCCCTGGTACCCCACCCACCACCAAAATTAATAATATACCAATATTGACTCATCAATTAAGGAATGTACAACACTAATAGGACTTTAATATTAAAGCCAGGTGAGATAATGCACACCTATATCTCAGCTACTTAGAGGAGGCTGAGACAGGATTGCAAGATCAAGGGCAGTCTAAGCAATTTAGTGAGACCCTAAGCAACCTTGGAAGAACTTGTCTCAAATTAAAAGGGCTGGGGATGTGATTCAGTGGTTAAATTCCCAGTACCAAAAAATAAACAAAAAAAGAGGCAGGGGGTTAGGGTTATAGCCCAGTGGTTGAGTGTCCCTGGGTTCAATCTTAGTACACACACAACAAAATTAATATTAAAGAGAAGCATAAAAGAACTCTTTTGCTCAGTTTCCCCATAAACCTAGCAGCTCTCTCTAATATATAGTTAATACTTGAGTCTGACACAAATGATCAGGAGACACTGAAAATGAAAGATGGTCAGAAACCAGCCCAGCATTCATCAGGCTGTGATGATTTACCTATGGGCTCTCCACCACTTGTCCTGGGAGGGAAGAGGAATATTTGCAAATCTATGTCCTGTTTTGGGGCCAATAGTGGGAAAGCAGAAAACTGTTTCTTAATTGCCTTCAGATCAAAATAGTACTTCAACATTGCTTAAGGTGGCACCTTTTGGTATCCTACAGTGCATTGCTTTTTCTCTCTTGTAATAATTAATCCTTTCGTCATCTTATTCCTTTTTACACATTCAGGGCATAACATATTATCTAGTCCCTAGAGTGGAAAAAATACAGGCAGGTAACAGGAAGAGGGAAATCATCCTCTTGGGAGTGTCGGGGACCCAAGTCTGACCTGCATGGAACTGCAGGCGAACCCAGCCTGCTGTTTCTGCAGAAAGAAATTGTCCATGGACCACACACCACCTGACACCAGAGGTTTGCAGCAAAAAGGCCTCCACAGAAGTAGGGATGGGACATGAATTCACAGCCTTGCGCCAATTGGCTCTGGCAGCGATCCTTGCCCAAGATGCCAATATGGACTCCTGAGCTGAATTTACCACTTCAATCATGTTAGTCTCTTCCTCTCTTTTAACCTTATTATGCCTTTCCTGAAGCCCTGTTGCATTGGCCGCTGCCTTCCATTTCCTGGAAACTGGCTTCAATCTGGCCTCCTGAGATGTTTCAGGAATAGCATATTTTTGTTCGGGATATGCATGCTTCTGTAGCCTCAAATAAACCTCTATTTTCTGGCCATCAGTACTCAAATTAAATTGTTGGCACCAGTTTCGCAAAGTATCCCGAGAAACCTTATTAACTGGAGGCAAAATGGTCAGCAAGGGAAGGGGTCGTATTTTACATTTAGGTTTTGTTTCAGGAAAGCAGACTTCCTGTTTGATTTCTGCAGTTGAAGAAACACTTGTTTCTATTGGATATTTTTGTTCCTCTGTAACTGGGACCAGTGTTAAAATCACATCTTCCCTGAGGAGCAATTCGATGAGGAAATTCTCGGTGACCCTGTCATTTGCGCCTGACATTTCCAGGAACACCAGGAGACGGCAAAGGCAGCAGGGCAGCTATGCTGTGTGCTCCTCATGTTTCCTTTTTTTTAATAAAAGGAAATATCAACCCCATGTCCATCTATGTGGGATCATTTTTTTTTCTGACCTGAGGACAGTAGTTAAATAACTACTAGAGTCAGTCTGTGAATCTTGCTGAATTACCCTGATAGGTATTCTTCCTATCTGATAACATTAGGTATGATTCTTTATGAATCTCCTAATTCAGGCTGTGACGGGGGCCAACTGGCTGCAGAAGTACTTTCATGCTACAGGGGGAGCTGATGAAGGGAGGTTATTTCAGCTGAAAAGTAATGTTTCTACTTTGAGTGTCGTGTTTTTCCTCCTTTCCCTCCCTTCTCTCCTCCATTCCTCTGGGAAGTTTAATAGGATGCTTAGGAAATAGATTGGGCTTTGAGGGAACTATATGAAGTTAACACACACCTTAGAGACCATGAGGGACTCAATTTCTTTTTACAACGTTATGCTTACATATTAGATCAAAGTAGACTCAAGTCTCACTTGGACTCATCTACATGGACATTATAACTTAGATTGCTGAAAAGCACTGTTTTGTGGCTATTCACAAAGGTTACAAGGGTCCAGATAGACTTGATGAATATCCAATTCTGTTTAGAATGAATTATAAAAGGAAATAACCAAACATACACACACCTTTGCAAGTCCTGTGGGATTAAATACATATTAATGAGCTAAGCCCAAAGCTACTTACCATGAACCCTTGTGTCTGGTAAGTTCTCCTTCTCCCATCCTTTTCTGTATTGGGGTGAGTATGACCCCTGGAGTGGCGACTGCTATGGTTTGGAAATGCTGAGTGTGTCCCTAAAACTTCATGTACTGGATCTTGGTCTTTAGTGTGATATTCAGAGGTGATGGGCCTAGTAGGAGGTAATTGGGTCATTAGGGGTGCTACCTTCAGAAGGGATTAATGCTGTTCTTATGGAACTCTTGCAAGAGTAAGTTGGATCACCTCCAAGTTGGCCTTTTCTGCATGTGGCTCTTTACCTTCCTGGTTCTGCATGTTGTGATGCACCAAAGTGGGCCTTCACAGAGGCCAAAGAGAAGTCCACTTGATCTTGAACTTCCATCTTCCAAATTGTGAGCCTCATTTTTTTAATGAAAAGTATTCTGCCTCAGCTATTTTGTGATAGCAATGAAAAATGGACTAATACAGCAGCCATGAGGGAATTTCTTCTACCCTAGTTCTTGCACTACTTAGGATGCTTTTGGGCTCTTGTTCATTTGCTCTACTCTCTCCAAGAATCCATAGGCTTCTCAGAAGTCTTCAGAGTGTTACACCTCCATCCTCACTTTTTTTTTTTTTTGGCCAATTGGTCTCAAAGAACAAAACCACTTCCAATTTACTCTTTCCATTACCGTTTTTATTATTTTCTGTCCCACTGTCTTCTCACCAGAAGATTTTTGCAGTCTCCCCAGAGGCCTTTCCAGATAAGTCTCTAAAGTCAAGTTCCACCTTACATAGGGCAGCTTTAGCATTCTTTCACTCAAAATAATTGAGTACCTACCAGGGACTATCCTGATGCTGGGGTGAGGAGCAAATAGTACCAATAAAAAAATTTTGCCTCTTGGAGCTTACATTCTACCAGAGTGGGGGGGAATTAATTCAGCTGGGTAATAACATCTAGTATGTGACAAATGCTACAAAACAAAACTAAGGGTTAACAGAGGATAGGAGGGAGAGCTGCAAATTTAACTCATGTGATCACAGTAGGCCTGGTTAAGGGGGTTTAGACTTGAGGGAAGGGAAGTATTCAGCCAAGCAGGTGTCCATGGGCAGAGTCCTTTAAAGAGGAAACATCCAGTGTTAAGACCACCTGGTCAAGGAGCAAAAAGGAAGCCAGTGTGGCTGGACTTATGGAAGAAAATTTCAGGGCATTTAAGGGGTGTACTGTGTAAGCTCTTAAGACCACTGTAAAGGCTGATTATATTTTCCTAAAATATTTTTTTAGTAGTTGATGGACACAATCTTATGTAGTGGTGAGGATTGAATCCAGTGCCTCACACGTGTGAGGCAGGTCCTCTCCCACTGAGCTACAGCCCCAGCCCTATAATACTTTACTACTTTTTTCTTAATCAAGGACAAATTGTACCAAACACTAGGTCCTTAAGCAATCTGCTTTATCTAATATATTCAAATGACTTATTTGTATTTTTAAAAAACTCTGGAAGACACAATTTGTTCCATTTGGCAGTATAGTTTTCTTCAGTTTTTGTTTCTCTTGTTTTGTAGCCTTTAACCTGACTTGGAATACATTCATCCCAAATCATGTCTAAATATACGTTCTGTATGAAGTATCAGACGAAATTTTCTTAATGTGAAGTTCATAAGACATACCTGGAAAGAATCGCTTACAATCATCTGGCAGGTTCAAGTTAGCACTTAAATATTTAGTAAAGGAATAAAGGAGTTAAACAGCTTGATCTAAAGTTTAAAAAGAGATAATTTTGGTTTAACTTTTAACTATTGGTTTAAAATCACAACACAACTAGAAGGCACAAGATCTGGACTCCTGATTTGACTACAAATGATACATCTGTTTCGCAATATCCTTTTGCATGCCTTACCTCCGTGGATGCTTGTAATTCTGTAAATGGATCAGATAGGTGATGCTGTCCCCATATTTCAGAGGATGCAAGACTTGCCCACTGTCATATAGTAATGGGTGGAGACAGGGTTTCAACCTGAGGCTTGGACCTTAGGTAGCAGTTCCCTGTGATGAGTTTCTGTTGCACATGTAGGGTAAAATTAAGGGTTGAGAACTACCTTTCTAAACTAGATGCAAATACTACATTTTATAGTATATTTAGTCCATGCCATAGAAATAAAGAATGGAAAAACTCCTGGGGCTTAGATTAACCTGCAGGTTGAGTCCTGGAAGAGGGTGTGAGCTGCACCTTGAAAGCAAGTGTATGAGAGCTGGCAGAACAAGGGAAGAAGGCCAAACCATGCTCGGCACACAAAAGGCTCAGGTCACAAAGCACCGTTTGCTGCATGATGGGACAGCAGATCTTGCTGAGAACCAAAGTGCCACAATTGGAGCATGTGACTGCCAAGTCCACTTTCCTGCCTATGCAACTGAGTCTTGATCCCACGCAACAACCATCTTTTCTCCTTTTCCCAACTACTTTTACCTCCGATCAGAGCAACTTTGACTCCCATCTGGAAACTGCATGCTTGGATTTTTGGCAGGTGGGGGCAGGTAGCCCAAGTTGCAGGGCCCAAATGAAAGTGGGACCTTGGGTCTCTCTGGGCAGAAAATACTGAAGACATGGGGTTAGAACAAGTTGTTGTCACTTGGAGAAGTTGAATGTCTATGTACCAAGAATGTAGTTTTGCTTTTAAACTGTGTGGAACATTGGAATAGCAAGGACTGGATTCTTTTAGGGATCAATTAAGCATTCCTTTTATGGAGTACCCTGGAGTAGAGATGATTACCCCTAAGGCCATCAATGAATCTGGGGAGGTCTGATGGATTCATGCATCTGCTCACATTCTAGATTCTCGTAGTCTTATGAAGAGTTGAAACCACTGGCTCCAGCAACTTGTCTTGTTCTGCTTGGCAGGCTGAGCAGAGTGCTGCCTGCTATTGCTTGCTCAATCACTAGGCACCCAGCCTACCTCCTCCTGAGCTGGGACACATAGACTCAGATTTTTAAAGCAGCCAAGACAGGAATGGATAAACAAATGTCTGAAATTTAAAAAATGCTCCTTAAACATTCTTCTGTGAAAACTTCCCATGACCTGCAGAGAATCTCTTCCTCTGCTTAATGCTAGCTTCCATTTCTATATCCCCATGGAGGGCCAAACTGGATCCTCTAGAAACCTTATCCTTTTCAATACCATATTCTTTCCAGCTTCTACTTGTTTCTTTCCTCTCCATCTCCCTTTCCCTGTGTTCTTGGGTTTCTTTTTTTTTTATGCTGGGAATCTAAACCAGAGCTTCACACATGCCAGGCAAGCATTCTACCACTGAAGCTCATCCCCAACCCATCTACTTTACTTGTGTCCTTAAATTACCTGCATATTGCTAGGAGACCTAGGTATTAAAAAGCCTTACAAATAAAAGTACCAGAAATCTCACTAAACATCTTACTCTTTTGCTCGGCCCTGGCTCTTGATCACCCTGATCCTGTTCAGGGATGCTATAAGCACCTGAAGGCCTCCATATTTCACTAAAATACCAGGTGTAATGTAGCCCAGTGGGGAAGATTAGGAACTCTGCAAATCCATAGGGATAAAAAGTAGATTGGCTTCCAAGAATTGGGGAGGAAAGAGTGTGGGTACAGGGTTTCTTAAGATGATAATGTTTCGGATATGGCTCATGGTAACAAGCGTACAACATGAGTGTACTGAACGTCACCAAGTCATACTCTTAACGAGTTCTTGATGTTAACTGTTATGTGAATTTTGCCACAATTAAAGAACAGGACTGCTTGATTCAAAAGTTGTCGGGTACCAATTTCAACTCAATTCCTCATGAATCGAATAATCCCATCTTCCTGGTGGAATTGCTCTAAAGATCACATGAGACGATGTATGAATAGTGCCTACCATCCATTATGTTATAAATATTCTTTATCACCCTTTAAGACAATATAGTGCAAATGGCAGGGTGCTCCCTCTTTGGTGTGAAGATAGGATCTCGGAACAGATTTCATGACTGGAAGAAACCACAGGAATAATGCTTGGGTTTGGGCAAGTGTGGTAGTAGGGGCCAGCAATCTATTTTGACCTGGAAGGAGGATTCAGTCACTTCACTTTCTTTTGCAAGAAACCCAATCAAATCAAACATCATGTGATGTGACTTTTCTAGACTGCACTGATGATTGGATGCTCTAAGGTGAGGTGACATCGCCCAATGTGAGGAACTAGCCATGCTCTTCCCTTCTCCCTTTTCGGAGCCTCTCCTCCTCTTGTGGTAACACTTCCCTTTATCATATCTGGGGTAACTTTTCTCTGAACCTCAGGTGCTAGAACTTCCCTTCTCAAAATGGTTTCATCACCAGAGTAGATGGATCTCCAGGACAGTGCTCAGAGTGATGCTCCCTACCACCCAACAGAACTTAAAGGTTGGCCCTGTCCTGCACTGAGCCCTTTGTTTGATTCCAACTTGGCCAGTGTTGAATCCTAGATGAGCACTGGGTGCCATCTGGTAGCACTGTCCTGGGACTGTGCAGCTCTCTAGCATATGGACAGCCATTATGCTATGACATCTTCTATGAAGGCAAAATTGATGTAGGGTAATCTCAGGAAGAGCTACCTTTAGTACACTTATAAATACAAGGGCTGCCACTAGTCTGTATGATACTATGACCCATTCTTCTAGTCGAGGCAGCCCGTCTCCCAGGCTGAGGATCGTCAATCAAAAGCTATACTTCCACCCATGCTGGATCCTCAACTTGGCCCCTTGAAGTATGAACAACCTCCTTAATTACTCATGAAAGTTCTATAAGCACATGTCATTTAAGGTAAAAACCAGTACTCCCTTAACTCATTCTTGGTGATGAACTGAATTATTAGACAATAAATCAAAACAATAGATCAAAATAGTGATTGGAATAGAAATAGCACATCTAGAAGTAAAGAGATTTAATCTACAAACTAATCAAAGAGATCATACTAAACCTGTATTTTTTCCATCTTAAGGTCCCACTACTAGTCATTGCAAAGAAGGTTACTTTTCTAATTTTTCAAGATGGGGGGGGAAAACAAATTTTGCATTCTCTTCTAATTGATATGTGAACTAATCAAACTTGTGCTGTGGCTTCCATTAAGGTTCCAGATGTATTTGGCTGAGGAGATTTGAATAGCTTCAACCTTTAAGTGCAGAGGATAAATGGATGGTGACATCATTATACCTTGACAAATAGAAATTATATCGGGCACTTTTTCCCTTTTCATTACCAGGGATGATTTATTTGAGTGGCTTTCAATTCATAAACCTATGGATTGTCTGTAAAGTTTAAAACCTTTTAAATTTGTAACAAGCAATAGGAATATTTAATAGCATTATCAAACCATGCTATATAACCTTCTTGGAGCTGCTTTCTCAGTGAAGGTGCATTATAAACGGGTGCTGAGAATTTATAGCAAGCAAACTTGTGAGCCACATGTGCCTGCTCTGGTTTCCCAACCAACCATAATGCTAAGTTATCATAAGTGACAAGACACGTGACCCTGTTCCATTTATTCTTCAAATACAGAATGATTATCAGAAGGTCTTGGAATGAAAACATAGTCAACAGACTTGTATCATGAAAAATAAGTACAGCCTCTCCTGTAACCTTTGTTCTCCCAATGAATCCTGTGATGTTGCTCTAGTTGATTATTTCTAGTGTGGCTCTGTGGCAATGCCTGGAGATTTTCATAAAATTGTTATTACCCAAGATACCATCTCCTTTGCCTGCCCCATTCACTGAAGACTGAATTGGAATGCATGTGTTTAGAGAATCTATTCCTCAGTCTAGAGACCAAAGTGATGAATCCTGGATATTCAGGGTTAAGATCTGAATGGATTGCAACAGGAGGTTAAAATCAAAGTAGATTTTGCTTATCTGGGACCAAATCAGGAAATTAAATGATTTCATAAGGAGAATGTTCTCGACATGTGCTTGGATTGGTGGAATGTGAGGATGAGATGGGGGTGGGAGATGGGAAGAAATTTGGAGAATAAATTAGCAGTAACTTAAACATAAAAGTAGGCTTAAAGGACACTTTGTTACCATGATTCTTTTTGTAGTGAGGATGGGAGCAAATTGGACTAAATGGAGGGAAGACAGAGTGGGAAATGAGGAAGGAATACACCAGGGTCAGTCAAGACAAGCAGAATCTTAGCAAGTTCTTTGAGTGGGCAATGAAGGGTTGGGGAGGAAAAGAGGTAGAATTGGGATCATTGGTGCTTTGAGAAAGGAGAAAATGGTCCCCACCTGTGGAAGCCCTTGCTGAATGATTTGCATACCCCTTTTCATGATCAGACTGTCCCTATTGTAGTGACCTGGATGTTGCCCTGATCCTCGAAGTAACAGAATGTCTTCAGATGTAGGCATGCCTTCCTGCAGCCCCTTGGGTAGAACTACTCTCTCCTGTCCTTGAAACTGTCTCTCCTGACCTTTTTTGGATGGAACTCTCTAAGAAAGAGCCCCTCTGCCCAACAAAAGCTCACTTCTAAATGGGCTCTTATGCCAGCCTCTGACTTACCTCGATCTCCCATTTGGGGAGCTTGAGGCTGAGCGGAGGAGCCATCTTGAAGCCTGATTTAAACGTAAAGTGTCTGTTTTATTTGGTGTCCTAGGAAATTCACATGCGCAACCTTAAGTTCAGCTGCCCGCACTAGTCGGGGGGCGGCATTCTCTAGACTTGGAGTGCACAGACAAGGTGAGACAAAGAACAGGGGAAAATGGCACGTGGAAGGCTGTGCAGAACTACCAAATGAACATCTCTGAGCAAAGGAGGGAGTGCCGACAGCCTTGCTGCCACTCATTTCTGAGTGCCTTTGGAGAGCTCTCGACAAGCCTGTCAAACCTCCCCATGAGCCATATAGCCAACTCGCTGTCGCACAGAAAACATGACTGTTGTAAGTAGAGGCCTGTGAATGAACCTGTCATGCCTCCCACATCCTTCTGGTAAGCTGCCCAAATCTCGCAGATGAGGCTGTTTCTAACAGAACAAATCAGCCCCAATATTTCCTGTGCCTTATATCACATGCTGATATTTCTGGGAAGATGACCATCTAATCGATGCCAGTGCTACTTTGTTTTTTCAAGTGTAGTCATACACTGCTACATATACAATATCTTCCATCTCAAAGATTGTCCCCAGCATCTGAGACCACAATACTACCCTTTACGGCATCTTTCACATTTGTTCAACATATATGCTAATATAGCATGTAGTTCTTGACTCAAACTTAAAGAACTTAAGGTCCATGAGAGCAGCAAAAATAACCAGGAGGTTGTAAAATAAGACCAAGGAGAAAAGGCTTAAGAAATTGATCATGTAGCTTTGAAAGAATGATTGGTCACCTAATAGCATTCAGTGGAGTTTAAGTTTCTTCCTGAAAGGTTATTAGAGGAAAAAAATCAAACCACCAACTCCTAAAATACTCATTTCATTCAGTCTTGAATTTCTTTCTGGGAAGGATCTGGAATGTTCTCACTTATTTTGGGGGTGGAAAGTATAGAAAATGAAGAGAATGGGATATATAGGGAAAGCGATTCCACCCTGAAACTCTTGGAGCAGACTTTAGCAGGAAAAGTACATCATTAATGACTTGAGGCTGAGCATATGAAAATTCTGGACTCAAATAGCCTAACTCTTATTGCTTCCCTAAAAATGAAAGGGAGCCATTTTAAAATAAGTTCTATCTCCTCTACTCTTTCCATTGATTAGAGCTGAGTGATTGGGTCAGGAATGACTAGCCATTCTGGGTGTGCCTTTCAGCAGTGGCAGATGGCAGGATTGTGGAGTGTGACTAAAGACCCAGCATAACTCCTGGCACAGATAGGTCTCTGGAGAGTTGATTGAATTGGATTCAGTACCCAGACTTCCTGGTTTTTAAGTGAGATTAAGAAAGATAGCAAACTTTTGAGCCAGTACACTTTCATGAAGCAGATGCAAAATTGTTATGTCCAGAGTGGGTAGAAGGCTGTGGACATAGGGAGAATTACTGGCAATTTAATTTTTTAATTTAAAATAGTCTAGTTATACATGACAGAAAAGTGATTTCAATTCATAGTAGAGAGTACAGTTTTTTCTTTCTATAAAGAATGACACTACTGTCTACATACACGTACTTAAAGTTATGATGACTATCTCGTTCCACCATTTTTTTTTCCTACCTCTAGCCCCCTCTCTCCCCTTTGCCCTAACTGGGGTTCCTTTGTTCCTCCCATGCTTCCCTCTACTCCCATTATGGATCAGCATCCACCTATCAAAATATTCGGCCTTTGTGTGGGCTTTTTTTGTTTACGGATTGGTTTATTTCACTTAGCATGATATTCTCCAACTCCATTATCTGCAAATGCTGTGATTTTATTTTAATGCTGAGTGACATTCCATTGTGTGTATATACCAGTTTCTTTACCCATCTCCTGAATTCATCTAGGTTGCTTCCACAGTCTGGCTGTTGTGAATTATGCTGCTGCAAACATTGATGTGGCTGCATCATTGTAATATGCTGTTCTTAAGTCTTTTGAGTATAGATCGAGGAGTGGGATAACTGGGTCAAATGGTGGTGGTTCTATTCCAAGTTTTCTAAGGAATCTTCATACTGCTTTCTAGATTGCTGGGCCTACTTTTTCTTCTCTTGGGTGCAGGGCCTGGTCTAATTCCTAGGTCCTTAATTCACTTTGAGTTCACTTTGAGTTTTGTGATGGTGAATGAGGGGCTTAATTTCATCTTGTTTTCCCAGCACCATTTGTTGAAGCTCTTTTCTCCAATGTATGTTTTTGGTGCCTTTGTCTGGTATGAGATGACTGTGTCCTCTATTCTGTACCATTGGTCTACACATTGTGCCAATACCATGCTGTTGTTTACTATTGCTCTAGTAACTTAAGTTCTGGTATAGTGATGCCACCACCTCCTTGCTTCTTGCTAAAGATTGTTCGGCTATTCTGGGTCTTATTTGTCCAGATGAACTTGATGACTGCTTTTTCTAATGAGGAATATCATTGGGATTTTGATAGGCATTGTATTAAATATGTATAGTGCCTTTAGTAGTATGGTCATCTTGACAATATTAATTCTGCCTACCCAAGAACGAGGGAAATCTTCTAAGGTCTTAGCATTCTGTAGTTTTCACTGTACAGGTCTTTCACATCTTGAAGTTCCCTATTTTTTTAAGGCTGTTGAACAAGGAAAACTTTCACATCTTTCAGAGGATTTGTCACTGATACACAGAAATGCCTTTGATATGTTTTTTTTTAACATCCTGCTACTTTGCTGAATTCTAGTTCTAGAAATTTTCCAGTGGAACTCTTTGGGTCTTCTAGATATAAAATCATGTCACTGACATACAATGCTAATTTGAGTTCTTTTCCCATCTGTATTCCTTTAACTTCTTGAAACACTGGCAGCAATTAGAGAACTACACTAAAAAGAAGTGGTAAAAGAGGGCATCCCTGTCTTATTCCAATACTTCCAATCTTTCTCTATCTAGAATGATATTGGCCTGGGGCTTGGCAATGTTTCAACTTAAAGGGTTGCAAACATCCAGAAAACGAGTTTGTTAGTAATTCCCTAAAAAATGATACCATCAAGTTTACTCTCACATAGATCTAGAGACAAGGTGGAGAAATGATTCTTTGGCTAGGGTTAGCTGGTATTATGGGTTGATTTGTGTCCCCCAAAGACATTCAAGTCCTAACCCTCAATGCCTTTGATTGTGTCTCTATATGGAAATGGAGTCTTTATAGATCAAGGAAAGTGAGGTCATTAGGGTAGATCCTAATCCAATATGACTTGGGACTCCTATAAAGAGGAAATTTGTACACACTACAAAAACACAATGCCATCTGAAGATTAAATGCTGCCAAGAGTTAATAAACAAATGGCATCAAATTAAATGCTGTACCTAGGAACCTATTGGGACATTAGAGAACCCTCAGTTTATGAACACTCTTGGCCCCTTTTATTAAACATTAGAAATTGGCATTATCAATGTAGACACTTTCCTATTTCTAGAAATAATCCAAGGGTCTTACACAAATTGCACATTCTGAGTCCTATCACTGTTCCCTCAGTTTCTGAAAGGAACTCCCCTGGGAAGAATGATCTTCTGTAAACCTGCTGATCAGCTCCCACATCTTGAGAGTTAGTGGTAGAAAGTGCTGGAGAGATTCTCCATGCTGAGCTGGGAATGCTTTCTGAGAAATCTCCCTTCAGCTCCAGAACCTCTGGCTGTCACTTTTTGTCTGAACCTTCTGAAGTCATTATGTCACACTTGGGATTAAATTCATCAAAGTGAACTCTTTCTAATTAGCTGGCTGAAGGGGAACATAATTGAACTCAATGGTTCCATATTTTGAAAGGAATGCATTTTTATCTGGGCATCTTGTATTGGGAAAGTGACTTCTAAATGCAAACAGATCATTGTGTCCTGGATTACCTTTGTTCCACATTACCTTACACAACTTCAGGTATTCTTTGGAATGGAATAAATGCAATTTTGTACTCATAGGTATATAATAGACATTTTTTTAAAAATATTTATTTATTTAGTTATCGGCAGACACACATCTTTGTTGGTATGTGGTGCTGAGGATCGAACCCAGGCCGCACGCACGCCAGGCGAGCGCGCTAGCGCTTGAGCCACATCCCCAGCCCCTATAATAGACATTTACTACTACACATGCTAAAACAATGATTCTAGCAGTGATGAAAATACACCTGTGAGACAAATGTATAAATAACTATCTAATCACTAAACAAATGATCTGCTTCCATATGGCTAACTGGTTTTAGTTGAAGAATTGGGACAAGAATTGGGACAAAAACTGCATAAGAGTTAAAACTTGAGTTTTTTGGTCTTCAATCAATGATTACTTTTCTACTGCTTTGTCTTCAGTAAATGATTTGTATCACATAGGAATAAAAGTAGGATTAGAACTCTCGGGGGCTGTTGGAGGCAATGACCAAGTCAAGATGGCGCCTGGCAGTTTGCCAGGAGTGGTTTGTGAGGCAATGCCACCGAGCCATTAAGATGGTGGGGACTCCTTATTGGCTGATTGATGTATCTGGATGATAATTGAGTCAAGCTGTGTGTAATCAGTTAGGTATATATACCTCTGCTGTTCCGTAATAAAGCAGTTCCCACTTCATCCTTCAAGTTGCTTGTCACCTCCCAGTTATTTGGCCCAGCTGGACTGTGGCACAGAGCCAACATTTCTAGATTGTCTATTGTATTCCGAGTCACAAAAATTATCTTTTTATAAGATTTCCGTGTAGTATCTCAGAAGATCATTAACCTGCTCACTTAAGAAATGTTACTACCAGGTTAAGACACCTGGTTTTTGTTATACTTCTTGGTTTCTCTTTATGTGCTAATATTCCAATCATAATTTTTAGTGGCAAACTTGCTAAAGACATTTTCTTTAAGATAAAGTTGATGAAAATTATTTCCAGAAAACAGCAAAATGTAGCTTAAGGAAACTTTCTACTAACCTACTCAGTATCCTTCATCTGTCAGGTCTCCTAAAGTGAGATGGAAATATTTGCGAATAAATTGAGGCTATTATGTCCAAAAAATGTCTGAGGATGGAAAACTACTTCCTTAATAGGAACTAACCTTAAGTTCCCTTTTCCTATAGGAAACATTTTCCTTCTAAAAAGTATAGAAAAAGAAAGCCTGAGCCAAGACCTGTTTCTCACTCCACCTTTATATCCCCCTTACCTATTGTGATGGTATGGTCCATTGGTGTCTCCAGGTGAACTGCACCTCCTGGTTGACTCTGGGCGTGGCTCATGCTAACTGGCCAAAGCAAGTCATATCTGATGCAAGCAGAAGCTTGGTAATCACTTGCCCATTGGAATGCTTCCTCTTGGAATCACAGATCACCATGGAGAGACCCTCCAAAGGAGAATTGAGGTCTCGAACATAGACATCATTTGTATCATCCCAGCTGAACTGTAGACGTCACGGAGCAGACGAGCTGTCCCTACCATTTCCTGTTCCAAGTTCTCGCACAAGAACTGAAGAAATGCAATTGCTATTTGGAGAGGTTTCTGTGCATCAGTAGATAATAGGAGTCAATATAAGTATAGGGGTTCGGAGCATGAAGCCCTCCACTGCCCGAGTCTGAATACTTGCTTTGTCATTAACTTGCTCTGAGACCTTGGGCAAGTTACTTCTCTGCACTTAGTTTTATTTTTACTTTCTTTTTGCAAAGAAAACTGAAGTACTTTGTAGGCTGTGGTGAGCATTGACTGGGATAATACACTTAAAAACTCTTAGAGCTGATGTAGCATGAACTAAGGTGTATGGCTATTCTGCTTAGTTTAGGCTCTCAGCAAGATCAGTTTAATGGCCCAGATGCAGCAGGGGCAGTTAGAAGCTGAAGTATAAGAGAAAGAATATTTATCCCTAAGAACTGGTCACTGTGTGGGATTGCCCGAATTGGTATAGTGGCAGTAGCCTAATAAATACGGCTGTAATTCTTATCAAGTCCCCTCTCTGCTCTAGAGTATTCCCTACCAGACAGGAGACTGTTACATGGTTTGGTTAAGGCTGAAAAGAATCCAGAAAGCCTTGTCAGGTTTAGACTTGTCCTGATGTGCTATTGCCCTCAATTAGTTTCACAATGTTGAATAAGTCACTGAATCCCTGTAGCTTTTTACTGTCATTCCTGTTAAAGGAGGGAGGGTCAAGCTTGCTGACCTCGGCAGTTTTTTATTGAAATACTTCAAATGTCAGGCACTTGAGGGAGATAGTTGGGGGCAGATGAATATCCATACTTTCACAAGTGTCGGACTGAATACAAAGTCCACCCCGCTACAGGGCCAGTTCAGGAGTGACGAAGTACTGCCCTCACTTCCCACAACTTTTCCCTACCTTAACTATCTCCAAACTCTACTTTGGCAGGACTGTCACTTCTTTGCCTGAGGTAGCAATTGGGTCCTCTTTATCATTGTACTTACTGGGCTCATCACTTGGGTGCTCAGTAAACATCTTGGAAAAGAACAAATGTAAACCACTCAAGATTCCAGAAGAAAAAATCCTTGACTCTCCCTTCACCCCCTTGTCTGCTTATCTCCTCTCTGGAGGAAAAAGTTCTTAAAGTAGCAGACCTAGAGGAGGTGACAGTGTGACAGTATAGTTGCAATACGTTAGAAAACGGGCCTCTGCATCACAATACTTGACTCCAAATACTACAGAGATAAATTAACACAAACTAAAGGTACTGACATAAAAACAGAAACATAGACCAATGGTACAGAATAGAAGACAAATTCGCACAGTCACCTTGACAAAGGTGCTAAAAACATTCTTTGGAGAAAAGACATGATTTTTTAACAAAAGGTGCTGGGACAACTTGTTATTCCTATGTAGAACAATGAAACTAGACCCTTACCTCTCATCCCATACAAATCGGCTAAAAATGGATCAAAGACCTTGAAATTAAGACCTTAAACGATGCAACTCCTAGAATAAAATGGAGGGTCAACACTCAAGGTTTTGCCTATTCCAAAACGCTAATCAACTGGACCCCAAAGCTCAGGAAATAATGCCAAGAGTTAATAAACCAAATGGCATCAAATTAAATAGCTTCCGCAGAGCAGATGATCAAGAATGTGGAGAGAAACCACAAAATAGAAAAGTCTTTGCTAGATCCTCTTCTGACAGAGGATTACTACCCAGAATATAAAGCTCAAACTTTTTTGTGTGTGGCAAATAGAACTTCATTGACTTCTTCGGGAGCAAGAAACAATCACTTCATATTAAATACCCACATAACAGCTGGTGATAATGTCAACTTTGATTCTTGAGACTTACCCAACTTTTCACAAATCATCTTGTCTAGTGAGGAGCCTGGATTTTCAACCCAAATCTGTCCAGCTAACAAGCCCATTTCTTCTTACCACATCACTTGGACAAGTAGATATATGGACGTCTGATCAATTTCCCAGTATCTTTCAGATATTTGCACACAGAACCCAAGAATACCTCATAGTTAACATTTTAAATATGATCAAAATAGAAACAATGCTTACCCTAAATAATGCAAAATGAGGGCTCCTTCAACACTTAAACATCCATATTATGGGATACTTGGCAAAAAAGCTCAAACGTTATACCAAAACAACTGAATAAATGTGCAAATGAACTAAATAAACATGTCTTAAAAGAAACAAATGGCCAACATGAAGAAAAATAATTGGAAAGGCAAATCAAAATTACAGATTTCATCTCGCACCTGTCAGAATGGCAGTCATCAAGGATACAAATAGGATGTGTGTGTGTGGTGGGGGGCAGGGGGGGGGAGAACACTTTTACACTGTTATGGTAAATTGGAACAACCACTATGGAAACTGGTATGGAGGCTCATCAAGATGAGGTCTGGAACCACCGTATGACTTGGCTTTACCACTTCTTGGCATTTATCCTGAAGTACTTATCATCTTACTACAGTGATACATGCATACCCACGTTTATAACGGCACAACTCACAATAACCAAACCATGGAACCAGTCTAGGTGTCGATGAACAGATGAATGGATAAAGAAAATGTGGTAGATATACACAATGGAGTTTCTTTCAGCCAGAAAGAAATGGCATTTGCAGGAAAATGAATAAAACTGGAGACCATTATGTTAAACAACAAATCCTGTTAAATCAAACTCTGAAGGTCAAGGGTGGTCTTCTCACATGCAGAAGCTAGGAGAGGATAAAGGAAAATAAAGGTGGGGGTGGATCTCCTAAAAGTCAAAGGACGATCAGAAGAATGGGACCAAGGGATAGGAGGTAGGGGGGAGGCAGGGAGATGCTGGAGCATATTGGCCAAGTTATATTGAGTGCATGAACAAACATGTAACAATAAACATGTACCACTATAATGCACCAACTAAAGTGGGGGAGTGGAGAAAACAGGCTTCTGGAACTTTGAATTAAATGGTTCAAACTCTTCAGTGTCCCAGTCCTCTACAGGATCAAGGAAAAAATTCTTGAAGCACTTAAAATAAGCAGTCAAGTTTGGTTCAAGGTCATCGGCATCTCATAGACATTATCATAGATTTCAAGGTCATAAGACCATAAATACAAGCATCAACCTAACATGGCCTTAAAATGCAGTGTGTGTGCTTTGCAGCAGGTTCTGACTTTTCTTCATGAATTGTCCTTTCAGAGCTTCCATTCATAAAGTTCTTAGTACATACCAAGCACCATACCAAGGGACTCATTCACTTACTCATCCATTTCTTACCATCTTGGGAGCTTTGCAGAGTGCCTCTGAAAACACGGTAATTTGCTTATTATAAAATTGTTATTTCACTGACAGTTTGATTAGTTTTGATCCAAAGAACTAAGTTTACACAGAAATTCCTTCTTGATATTCCTGGGATACTTATAGTAGACAGATTTCCAGGGATTATAGTATGTCTATTACTTTACTAAACAGTCAAGGATTACAAACAAGATGTTTCATGTTCTTATGGCTTACAAAATCTTGTTGGATCTTCATGTCGGTCCTACAAGTTCCCATTTTACAAAGGAGGAAATTGAATCGGCACCTATTAACACAGCTGGTGGGTGCTAATATTCAGATATCTGACTCCAAATTCCTGATCTAATGTTTAGTCCATTCTCTTACCTCTTTACCAAAGTTTGTTATTTAATGAGATGGGTTTTGTTAAGTTATTCAGTGTCTAAAATCTAATTCATAACGAGTCACTTTTCCACGTCATCATTGTGTGGCGATCCATCATCCCCAGTTTCCAAGGCAGTACTAACATCCTCATGAATTTGCTACCCTGCTGGGTCATAGGGCTTTTACTGAGACTTGTTGTAGTGCCAAGCATAAGATTTTTAAATTTATAAAAGAGGGGATATAATGAAGTTTTCTACTTGAATAAGATTCAGAATCTTTTCACTTTTCTCATGGAGGTGCATGCCTTAAAATTCAGGCAACATAAATATTCCAGGATGTTCCACTGGTGCTCTCCTATTTGATTAGATAATCAATGTATTTTTCCAAGTCTGCCTTTTTTAAAAAACATTGTTTATTTTGGCAGTAGATTAATTCCTATTGAATAGTTTACATGTAAGACAGAGTATTATGTATTACAACAGATGAACCATTCCATGGTCAAGGGAATTGACAATGACTTCTGCAAACACTAGTGGTTCAAGATGTAGAGCTTTTCTTTTTTTTCCTTTAATTTTTATTGTTGGTTGTTCAAAACATCACATAGTTCTTGACATATCATATTTCACAGTTTGATTCAAGTGGGTTATGAACTCCCATTTTTACCCCGTATACAGATTGCAGAATCACATCAGTTACACTTCCACCGATTTGCATATTGCCATACTAGTGTCTGTTGTATTCTGCCTTTCCTATTCTCTACTATCCCCCCTCTCCTCCCCTACCATCTTCTCTCTCTACCCCATCTACTGTAATTCATTTCTCTTTTTTCCCTTTCCCCTCACTTCCTCATGTATGTAATTTTGTATAACCATGAGGGTCTCCATCCATTTCCATGCAATTTCCCTTCTCTCTCCCTGTCCCTCCCACCTCTCACCACTGTTTAATGGTGATCTTCTTTTCACGCTCTTCGTCCCAACTCTGTTCTTAGTTGCTTTCCTTATATCAAAGAAGACATTTGGCATTTGTTTTTTAGGGATTGGCTAGCTTCACTTACCATAATCTGCTCTAATGCCATCCATTTCCCTGCAAATTCTATGATTTTGTCATTTTTTAATGCAGAGTAATACTCCATTGTATATAAATGCCACATTTTTTTTTATCCATTCGTCTATTGAAGGGCATCTAGGTTGGTTCCACAGTCTTGCTATTGTGAATTGTGCTGCTATGAACATCGATGTAGCAGTATCCCTGTAGCATGCTCTTTTTAGGTCTTTAGGGAATAGACCGAGAAGGGGAATAGCTGGGTCAAATGGTGGTTCCATTCCCAGCTTTCCAAGAAATCTCCATACTGCTTTCCAAATTGGTTGCATCAATTTGCAGTCCCACCAACAATATACAAGTGTACCCATTTCCCCACATCCTCGCCAGCACTTGGTGTTGGACTTCATAATGGCTGCCAATCTTACTGGAGTGAGATGGTATCTTAGGGTGGTTTTGATTTGCATTTCTCTGACTGCTAGAGATGGTCATTTTTTCATGTACTTGTTGATTGATTGTATATCCTGAGAAGTGTCTGTTCAGGTCCTTGGCCCATTTGTTGATTGGGTTATTTGTTATCTTATTGTCTAATTTTTTGAGTTCTTTATATACTCTGGATATTAGGGCTCTATCTGAAGTGTGAGGAGTAAGGATTTGTTCCCAGGATGTAGGCTCCCTATTTACCTCTCTTATTGTTTCTTTTGCTGAGAAAAAACTTTTTAGTTTGAGTAAGTCCCATTTGTTGATTCTTATTAACTCTTGTGCTATGGGTGTCCTATTGAGGAATTTGGAGCCCACCCCCACAGTATGTAGATCATAGCCAACTTTTTCTTCTATCAGACGCAGAGTCTCTGATTTGATATCAAGGTGTCCTTGATCCATTTTTGAGTTAACTTTTGTCCATGGTGAGAGGAGGGGATTCAGTTTCATTTTGTTGCATATGGATTTCCAGTTTTCCTAGCACCATTTGTTGAAGATGCTATCCTTCCTCCATTTCATGCTTTTAGCCCCTTTATCAAATATGATAGTTATGTGGATTGGTTTCTGTGTCCTCTATTCTGTACCATTGGTCCACCTGCCTGTTTTGGTACCAGTACCATGCTAATCTTGTTACTATTGCTCTGTAGTACAGTTTGAAATCTGGTATCGCTAGACCTCCAGATTCACACTTCCTGCTTAGCATTTTTTGCTATTCTGGGTCTTCTATTTTTCCATATGAATTTCATGATTGCTTTCTCCATTTCTACAAGAAATGCCGTTGGGATTTTGATTGGCATTGCATTAAATCTATAGAGAACTTTTGGTAATATCGCCATTTTGATGATGTTAGTTCTGCCTATCCATGAACAGGGTATATTTTTCCATCTTCTAAGATCATCCATTCCTCTTTAGGGTTCTGTAGTTTTCATTGTATAAATCTTTCACCTCTTGTGTTAGGTTGATTCCCAAGTATTTTATTTTTTTTGAGGATATTGTGAATGGAGTGGTTGTCCTCATTTCCATTTCAGAGGATTTGTCACTGATATACAGGAATGCCTTTGATTTATGCGTGTTGATTTTATATCCTGCCACTTTGCTGAATTCATTTATTAGCTCTAGTAGTTTCTTTGTAGACCCTTTTGGGTCTGCTAGGTATAGAATCATGTCATCTGCAAATAGTGATAATTTAAGTTCTTCTTTTCCTATTTTTATGCCTTTAATTTCTTTTGTCTGTCTAATTGCTCTGGCCAGTGTTTCGAGAACTATATTGAATAGAGGTGGTGTTAGGGGGCATCCCTGTCTTGTTCCAGATTTTAGAGGGAATGCCTTCAGTTTTTCTCCATTCAGAATGATGCTAGCCTGAGGCTTAGCATAGATTGCTTTTACAATGTTGAGATATGATCCTGTTATCCCTAATTTTTCTAGAGTTTTGAACATAAAGGGATGCTGTACTTTGTCGAATGCTTTTTCTGCATCTATTGAGATGATCATATGGTTCTTATTTTTAAGTCTATTGATGTGGTGAATAACGTTTATCGATTTCCATATATTGAACCAGCCTTGCATCTCGGATGAATCCTACTTGATCATGGTGCACAATTTTTTTGATATGTTTTTGTATCCGATTCACCAGAATTTTATTGGATTTTTGCATCTAGGTTCATTAGAGATTGGTCTGTAGTTTTCTTTCTTTGAAGTGTCTTTGTCTGGTTTCGGAATCGGGGTGATGTTGGCCTCGTAGAATGAATTTGGAAGTTCTCCCTCTTTTTCTATTTCCTGAAATAGCTTGAAAAGTATTGGTATTAGTTCCTCATTAAAGGTTTGGTAAAACTCTGCTGTATACCCATCTGGTCCTGGGCTTTTTTTAGTTGGTAGTCTTTTGATGGTTTCTTCTATTTCCTCAATTGATATTAGTCTGTTTAGGTTATCTATATTCTCCTGTCTCAATCTGGGCAGATCATATGACTTAAGAAATTTTTCGATGCCTTCACTATCTATTTTATTGGAATATAAGGATTCAAAGTAATTTCTGATTATCTTCTGTATTTCTGAAGTGTCTGTTGTGATATTGCCTTTTTCATCCCGTATGCTAGTAATTTGAGTTCTCTCTCCTCTTCCTTAGCATGGCTAAGGGTCTGTTGATTTTTATTTATTTTTTTTCAAAGAACCAACTTTTAGCTTTGTCAATTTTTTCAATAGTTTCTTTTGTTTCGATTTCATTAATTTCAGCTCTGATTTTAATTATTTCTTGCCTTCTACTTCTTTTGCTGTTTTGATCTTTTTCTAGGATTGAGATGAAGTATGAGATCATTTCCTTTTTTTCTTAAGGAATGAACTCCAAGCAATGAATTTTCCTCTTAGAACTGCTTTCAATGTGTCCCATAGATTCCGATGTGTTGTCTCTGTTTTCATTTATCTAAGAACTTTTTAATTTCCTCCTTGATGTCTTCTATAACCCATTGATCATTCAGTAACCTATTGGTCATTCTCCAAGTGACGCATGATTTTTCCTTCCTTCTTTTATTGTTGATTTTCAGTTTCATTCCATTATTATTAGATAGTATGCATGGTATTATCTCTACTCCTTTACATTGTCTAAGAGTTGCCCTGTGACATAATATATGATCTATGTTTGAGAAGGATCCATGTGCTGCTGAGAAAAAAGTGTAACTGCTTGATGTTGGGTGGTATATTCTATATATGTCAATTAAGTCTGGGTTGTTAATTGTGTTATTGAGTTCTATAGTTTCCTTATTCAACTTTTGTTTGGAAGATCTATCCAGTGGTGAGAGGTGTGTTGAAGTCTCCCATGATTATTGTATGGTGGTCTATTAGACTCTTGAACTTGAGAAGAGTTTGCTTGATGAACATAGCTGCTCCATTGTTTGGGGCATATATATTTATGATTGTTATGTCTTGTTGGTGTATGGTTCCCTTGAGCAGTATATAGTGTCCCTCTTTATCCCTTTTAACTTTGGCTTGAAATCTATTTTATTTGATATGAGTATGGACACTCCTGCTTGTTTCCGCAGTCCATATGAGTGATGATTTTTCCCAACCTTTCACCTTCAGTCTATGTATGTCTTTTCCTATCACGTGTGTCTCCTGTAGGCAGCATATTGTTGGGTCTTGTTTTGTGATCCATTCTACTAGCCTGTGTCTCTTAATTGGTGAGTTTAAGCCATTAACATTTAGGGTTATTATTGAGATATGGGTTGTTCTTCCAGCCATATTTGTTTATTTGTTACTAAACATGGTTTGTTTTCCTCTTTTATTTCCCCCCCCCCCTTTACTGTACTACACTACCTCCCACTGTTGGTTTTCATTGTTATTTCCCATTTCCTCTTCCTGTAATGTTTTGCTGAGGATTTTTTTGACAGATGGTTTTCTGGCTGCAAATTCTTTTAACTTTTGCTTATTGTGGAAGGTTTTAATTTCATCTTCCATCCTGAAGCTTAATTTCGCTGGATACACAATTCTTGGTTGGAACCCATTTTCTTTCAGTGTTTGAAATATGTTATTCCAGGATCTTCTAGCTTTCAGAGTCTGTGTTGAGAGACCAGCTGTTATCCTGATTGGTTTACCCCTAAATGTAATCTGCTTCCTTTCTCTTGTAGCTTTTAAAATTCTCTCCTTATTCTGTATGTTGGGCATCTTCATTATAATGTGTCTAGGTGTGGATCTCTTATGATTTTGCACATTCGGCGTCCTGTAGGCTTCTAGGATTTGGGATTCTGTCTCATTCTTCAAGTCTGGGAAGTTTTCTCGTATTTCATTGAATAGATTGTTTATTCCTTTGGTTTGGACCTCCATGCCTTCCTGTATGCCAATGACTCTTAAGTTTGGTCTCTTTATGTTATCCCATATCTCTTGGACGTTCTGCTCATGGTTTCTTAACAGTCTTGCTGAGCTGTCTATGTTCGTTTCAAGTTGAAATACTTTGTCTTCATTGTCTGATGTTCTATCTTCTAAGTGTTCTACTCTGCTGGTAGTATTCTCAATTGAGTTTTTAAGTTGGTTTATTGCTTCCTGCATTTCTAGGATTTCTGTTTTTTAATAACCTCTATCTCCCTGTATAGTTGATCTTTTGCTTCTTGGATTTGTTTATGTAATTCCTTGTTAATGTGATCTTTCATTGTCTGATTTTGCTGTCTAATGTCTTCCTTGAGACTCCAGATCATCTGAAGCATGTATATCCCGAATTCTTTATCTGACATTCCATCTGCTGCAGATATTACCTCTTCTAACGTTGAGTTGACCTGCATTGCTTGTGGTCCTTTCTTTCCTTGTCTTTTCATACTGTTCGCATTTCTTTCTGCTTGGTGAAATTGTTGTTGAATTTTCCCCCTATATATTTATATTGCTCTTGTATAGTTGCAAAGTCTCCCTCTCAGGCGCGGGCGGCAGCTCTGCCCCTCCTCCAATTGGGGCAATGTGCCTACCACGCCAGCAGGCCGCTGGGCCTGTTCTGCCGGTCGGTAGCAGGTCCGCCTACTTTGCAGGCGCGGGCGCTGGCTCTGACCCTCCCCCCACTGGGGCGATGTGTCTACCACACTGGCGGGCCTCTGGTCCTGTTCTGCAGGTGGGTCGCAGGTCCGCCTACCTTGCAGGGGGGGGGGGCGGCTCTGACCCTCCGTGGGTTGCTGGGCCTGTTTTGCCAGGTCAAGAGAGCTTTCATCTTTACAAGTGAAGATATTGTCTAGATGGATGCTTTCTGAGGGCCTCACATGGAAAATAAGTGCAATGAGACCAGGGATAAGTGTAGCAGGCCCAGACCTTTAAGCGCATGTGGATGGAGGAGGAGGTGGAAGAGAGTAAACTTTTCAGTTGATAAAGCACACTGCATTTTGCATGACTTGCTTACATCCCACATGGGCTAGGGAAAGGGTTCCCATGGGAAGGATGGGGTGGATATGAAATAAACTCATGAAAACAATAACACAAAATATGAGAGACCAGAAATAAGCCTTCAGAGGAAGGTGATAATTGGCTAAGCCGACTAGAGGTACAGCTTCTAACGAGAGGCCGAGTTGGCTTTATTTGTAGCTGTACTGAGATCAAAAGGAATCTATAGTTTTTCTCTTTATATCAAAGCAGACATTTGGCATTTGTTTTTTAGGGCTTGGCTAGCTTCGCTTAGCATAATCTGCTCTAATGCCATCCATTTCCCTGCAAATTCTATGATTTTGTCATTTCTTAGTGCTGCATAATAAAAAATAAATAAATAAATAAAACAGCCTAGACATTTACCTGTAAATGGAGCCTATCATGCTAAGTGAAATAAGCCAATTCCAAAAAACCAAAGGCAGATGTTCTCTCTGATATGCGAATGCTGAGTCAAAATAAACCAGCACTGGGTGGGGGTGGGGAATTGTCACTAGACTGGATAGAGGGAGTGGGGAGAAGGGGGAGCTGGGAATGGGAAATACAGTAGAATGAATAACTTTCTTATGTTCTTATATGAATACAAGACTACTGTAACTCTCCACATCGTGTACAACTACAAAAAATGGGAAGTTATACTCCATGTATGTATGATATGTCAAAACACATTCCACTGTCATTATAACTAAAAAGAACAATTAAAAAAATCAAAAAGCTTAAAAAAAAAAATCTATAGGAGCTTCTTCAGGAAAAACGGGATAGGGTAGAGGTAAGAACGCAGTTTGGTTCTTAATGGGTCACGCCCGTCACTGGTGTGGTGCTGAACTCCACAGAGCTAGGCAGGACACCACAGGAACTAGGCATTCTCAAACCAGCAGGATTGCCACTGGGAGTTCCGGATACCCGACTCGGCTGCCTAATTGCTTCAAGGCCATTTTAGTTCATGCACAGTTCATGGATGGCCTCCTACAATGTAGGGAGCTTCTTCCAGAAAACAAGGGGAGAAATCAAAATTGTAGAGAGTAAAATGGTCCTGTTTCTTGGGAAAAGAAGCAGTAGCAGAAGAAAGGAGGAAAGAGGGAGTTGAGGAGGAAAAGAGCAACCAGAGGTGGTGGTGGGGAGGAAGGAATAGGAAACTCGGCCCACTTTGCAGCCTCCATAGAGGTGTTTGCAACGTCAGAAAGGAGTTATAAAGCAGTTGAGTTTGCAGGACTTTCCAGTTCTGACTGTCCCTGATCTCCTGGACTGCTTCAGATGGGTTGTTTCATGGTTATAGAGACTGAAGTCTCTTTGACCAGGGTTGGCATTTTGAAAGCTGAGCCATTCGTTACCCCCCTCACTGCCCCCAGATTTGAGCAGAGGTTAACTTATTCTGGAAGCTTCCAGGGTCCTAGGCACTGGATTCCTGTGGTCTCATCTATATTGGAGTTTTAGGCCCTGACTGGTCACTGATCCCAGACCTCCAGAAAGCTGCTTGACTGAGGTCACCAAGACTTGCAGAGCTAAATCGGCAATTTTTAAACTTTTTCCTCTTCAGCAACAAAACTGGCCCTTTAAAATTCTTCTTGGAATAAACCAGATCTTTTCATAGATGTAAAGCTACTGTATCAAAGTAGAGGCAAGATTCATAAGTCCCACCCTAGTGGCTCCTCAGTTTCTGAGCCCAGGGGTTCCATGAAGCATGGTTTGAATACTCTGTTGTAGGCCTACCCTTGCCACAATGGTTCTTGTCACCAGGGGTGAGCTGGATACAAGCTAACATCTTAGGTGATTTGGAATCAGGAGATGGTATCCATAGCAGGTTAATGGGCTGAGGGGCAGAGAGCTTGGGTTAGTCAGTTTTTGTTGCTGTGACCAAAGTACTCAACAAGAACAACTTGGGAGAATTTAACTTTGGCTCATAGTTCTTTAGGTTCACTCCATGACTGGCTGAGTGTAATGTCCTGGGCCCAAGGTAAGGCAGCACATTGGGGTGGGGGTGCAGTGAAGGAGTGTTTCTGCTCATGGCTAGCAAGCTGAGAGGAAATAGTGAAAGAATACAATTCCCAAGGGTATGCTCTCCAGCATCCCACCTCCTCCAGCCATGCCCCACCTGCCTACAGTTCCCACCCACTTAATCCATCCAAACTAGGATGGACTGATTCCACGACAGCTCTCCTAATTGGTCTACCTTTGAATATTCTTGCAACACAGGAACTTCTGGGGGGACACCTCATATCCAACTACATCAGAGCTGATGGTAATCTTTTAAGAGAAAAGATGGCTAAAGAGCCATTTTCTGGCTCCTGGTAGTTCTGCCCAGCCACCCTTAGAAAATACAGTAAAATGCTATCATGAAACTGTTAATCCACTGACCTGTTTTTTCTATCAAAACTAATGTTCTGATGTGATAATTCATTCCTGATACTTCTCAAAAGTTACGCTTTCCTGAGTCACCAGAAAAACCTGTCAAGAAATTGGGAACAAAGAAAATTACTCCTGTGAGAACAAAAGCTTAACAATCAGCATAGGCACTATTGATTAGAAGGAATCTACTAGCATCAAATGGTGATTAAGAGCAAGAACCAGTGACCTACTACTGGAAGGTTATGGCTGGCATGTTGATGAACCTGGTTAGAAGCATGGGGGGATGTCATAATCTGAGATAGCTTGCATGTGGCTGAGGATGTTTTCATGGTCCTGTCTAGTCTTTCTTGCAAATAAAACAAATTTTAATACATTTGTATGCATAGACTTTCTACAAGACCTATAAGTGGTGGTTACAAGAATTAATGAGTTTTGGGAGCCTCGTAAGATTTTTAAATTGGCAATTTAGACTTTGATTCTGTAAAGTGTTCTCTTTGGGAGCTGTGAATGTTATTAGAATACTACCCAATGTTTGCTAAAGCTTTCATTTAAAATAAGTTCCCAAAAGCAAGAGAAAAAAAATTAAAGATCTTATGCAAAGAGACCAATAGAGAAGGGTATCAAGAAGGAGGGAAGGAGAATGGTAAGGCTTGGAAGTACTGGGTTTTGAAATCTACCAAGTTATGTGAATCCATGTACAGATATGCCACAATGAATTAATTTATATGTGTAATGCCCTAATTAAAATAACAAAGGAGATCAGTAGAACAGAGCAAGCTGATCAGGGGGAGGGACGTATGAAGGAAAAGGGACAGTACTGAGACTGGTCAATTATGATCAAACTTTATGCATGTACGAATATGGCATAATGAATTCTGCTATAGTTATAATGCACCAATAAAAATAGTTCTGATTCACCTTGGGTATATAAATTTTTAGCTGTGTGGGTATACAGGTGTGATCACATGCAAAATGAGTAGTCAGCCAGACTTCTTTGCCTGTTAAGGAAAGCAACATTGCTTTTGATTTCTTGGCTCTGAGTCACAATATGGGGGTTCAACATGTAAATAGTGCAAGCATTATCTGTTCACCATCTATTAACATTATGATTTAATTATAATGCTCATGATGCAGCAGAGCATTTATCATGTGTCATTGCTTTGGACTGGTTTTAAACCACAACTTTATTAAAGGCTTTTTATTAAATAGACTTTAGTTAGGTCATAAAATGATTGTTTCATGAAATCTCATCCTGAAGAAACATCACATTTTAACATTTTGGGGTCAAACAATAGAAGGAAAGTGAATGCTTGAATTACTGCACTACTGAGGCTGGCTATCACTGAATATGGGCTCAAAATATACGGGTGTCTGTTTACAGCTGGGAGAGAAATTGCGCTTAACTTCTGCCTGTGACAGAAGTTCTTTATCTAAATTGGCATTTGGATTAGATGGTGTTAGTCAAATTTTCATTACTGTAACAAATGAGAATTTATGAAATATTTGTTTTGACTTCTAGTGTTGGCGAATTTGGTAGATTGTTGGTGGGCTCCATTGCTTTGGGCCTGGCTTGAAGCAGCACATCATGGCAGGGAGCACATGGAGAAGGCCATTTGCCACATAGTTGGGAATCAAAGTCTAGTGTTTCCCCCTGTTCCCTTTAAGGGAATGCCTCCTCCATCCCAACTCTCAAATTTTTTACCACCTCCCAATAACATCAAGCTCAGGACCACGCCTTCAAAACATGGAGATTTAAGATCCAAACTATGGAATATGGAGGATGTTCTTAAACTAACTGGATCTCTGTATTTATATTGTTGTAGGGACAAACGAGGCAAGGCACCGAAGATAGCAGGAAACGGTTTTATTGGGCTGCAGCTAGGTTTAGAGGGCACAGCTTTTGCTGTAATCAATTAATCCTCTGAACCCTAAGTTTAGAGTTTCACACCCAGCATGTAAGGGGAGGGGCTCAGAAGTTCAGTCTGCAGAAGTTCACATAAAAACAGCTTTTTCTTTCACTGTTCTGGGCAAGTTAACTCTTCAAGGACAACACCTGAGAAGGGGAGAGCTTCTCCCCTTTCTTTCCTCCCCCTGCCAGCTGTTACCATGGAGCCCATTTGTAACTTATCTTAAAAATGTAGACATCCCTGTGAAGCCCAGCTCAAGGCCAGAGGCCTTGTTTGCACACTTATACAAAGTACTACACTGGATGTTTGTGGGGGAAAAACTAGTAAGGGGGTGTCCAGCACCTGGAATGCTGGTATCTTCTCGGCCAGTGGCCAAGCAAACAGGGTGAAATGAAAATAGGAAGTTTATCTACGTTGAACTCTTTTGCAGAGACTTTTCTGCTGACAGTTCTAAAATCGGTCTGGGTGAAGATTCCTGGAGAGGCTCTTTCAGTAGAGAAAGGGGGTGCCACTTCAATATGGCTTCTAATACCATCAGCCCAATGTGCCATCAAAAGTTCTAATACTTATCTACCAAACATTTACAAATGTCAGCCTATAGAATATGATAGATTGTTAGTTCCTATATTGTGTAAGAGCCAATAACTAGATTTTTTGGAGGATGATAGTCATAGTTAAGTCAAAGATGTCTGTAGACAATGGTTTTATGACAGGTGATAGTTTCAACCTTGTTCACTTACAAGGTGATAAAATGATTGTATTTTTAATTACTGTTAAGATCATTAAGTCAACTCAAACTTTAATATGAACAGTTTAATAATACTTGATAAGCAATAATAAGCAGTATTTCAAATTATTATCTATTACAACATAGCCTTTAAAATGTTCAATATTGTCTCAAACACTGAACTGGTTGATTGCTGGCAGGGGGTGGGGGGTGGTATGGAACCAGGAGTAATGGTTGGAGGTTATTTTCTGAGGATTTTAAATTCCATAGGTAATTATGGTAAAGTCTCTGACCATCCCTGAACCAAAGTGGAGAAGCATAAGAAATCCTTTCCTGCTCCATATTCTTGGATTTGGATGCCATGGACTGAACATAGATTATCTTTTTTTTTAACATGTTGGGTGATAGGATTATAGTATTATAACAAAGTTTTTAAAACCAGATTTTGGGCTTTTGATCAACCAGTCATGGGTGGGAGTGGGGATGTTGTACGGTGGCACAGGGACAGCTCAGGTTGCAGGCCCAGAAGCCAAAACTGGCAGAGAGCAAGACCGCAACAACTGCCTCAAAGCTGACCTCAGGGTGAAGAAAAGACAATTGTGCCGTTGCCCTCAAGATGGCACACAGGGACACATTGTGCGACAGCTAAAGCTCAAGAAGGACCTGGAGGTTCTTATTTGGAAGAAGACTGAACACAATGGGTAATAAAGGTGAACTCCAGTCCACCCAAGAGGCTGGCGCTGCTGAAGGCCCCAGGCAAGAGGGGGGCCACTGCCTCCTCCAAGACTCATTCCTGAATCCTCAGCCCCCAACTGCACACTAGGACCTTGGAGGTGACCCCACAGGCTTCACTGTCCCTCAACTCTCTGGCACATAGAACTTCAATGGGCACCTGTCCCCTGAGCAGGTGATGAGCAGATCCATCGCTTACTGCATTAACCTCCTAGGGTGCCAAGAAAGGGGTATGTTTAACTGTCTGTCCCCCTCTCCAGGGCTTGTCTGTATTGGTTTAGCCAAGAGCAATAAACTTGGCTTTGTTCTACTTCCTGCTATTACCCCTACCGACAAGTGGCTCTGAGCAGACCAGTGCCTGGGCCAGGTGATCTCTGGTGTTCACTAGAGACCTGTCCTATTCTGCTCTGCCTCGGATAACTGTTTCTGCATCTGGCCAAGAGCTAAGACTTTTCCTTTGAGACCCTGGGTGGCTCCAGGTCACTTCCTCTGCCTAGCCAGTCCTCAGCACTGGGGATACAGCCAGGGAGGAGTTACCTCCTAAGGGTCTTGGTGCCTATTAGTCCAGAATGACTCAAACTACTCAGTGTTGCCTCCATAAATCACTGCCTACTGGCCGGGAACCATGTTAACCTCAACTGCTGGGATGCCCTGGGCTGGTTGAGTCGCTGACTTTCCAAATCAGAATTTGAACCAACCTGACCGATTCCTGGCCCCTGCTCTCTCACTTTCTCCCAATCGCAATTCTTCCTATCCATTGTGGGGCTCCTCTACTTCCAAATTTGTACTTAGGTCTGCTAGACAAATTTGTACTTTGGTCTGCCTGTGGGATCTGCAGGGAACTGTGGTCTAGGGACCTCCCTTTACTCCTGGGGTGGCTGCAGTTGGCCTATGCTGAGCTGTTGTCCTTGGGGAGTGAGGCCTGTGGCACAGATGGCTGGGCCCCCAGGGGCCCACCCTTTCCTGGCTACCTCACTTCCCCAAGGAATCAGAGATTGGGTCACCAGTGGATGTCTCCAAATGCACCCCAAATGTTTTCTTGATCCCACACAGTGGTGGTTAAGATTCTCTTGAACTACCAATGTTTACTTAAAATAGAAAAATGGTTTGGTAGTTCTTGAACAAATTCATCTCGGCATTGCCCTATGCTATGGTTTGAATTGTTATCCCCCACAGGTCATGTGTTATATGTGTGGTCCCTGGGGTATTGCTGTTGGGAGGTTGTGTGGACCTATGAGGTGAAGCCTACTGGGAGGTCCTTGGGTCACCAGAGATATGCCTTCAAGGGGCTGTGGGACCCCTGCTCCCTGTCTTAAGCAGTTTGCTCTTACATGTGCCCCTTGTCATTGTCATCTGGTGTCCTCACCACAGGCCCAAAGCAATGGGGCCACCTGATCTAACTTCCAGAACCACGGGCTACACAAACCTTCTGTATATAATGACAAATGCACATTATCAGACTGGTTAGATAAAACAAAGAGGCACTCCACATTAAAGGGGCATCTACCTTTATTTTGGGTGTTATGAGTGTTACAGATCAGAGGGTCAAGTAGACGGAACAGGAGAAAAGTATTTTATTTTCCCATTGGAAAGAATAATTCAATTAGAAATAATGGAATGATAAGACTTTGAACAAGAGAATAGAAGGCTTTCCTTGTTCTCTGGAGATGCCCTGTAGGGAGATGGTACTTTCCCAGGACAAGGCTAGCTGGATGTGGAAGATGAGACAAAGTGAATACATCTTCTTGGGTTTTTTGTGGGCTCCAGTGTCTTCCCATGTCCACATCATTGTGTGGCAGCTCCTTCATTTTAGGACTGGTCTGAGCATTGACAGGACTGTCCTCAGGCTCCTATGTACCTAGAGAAAAGGTGTCCCCAGAGCCTACTGTTACGGTTTCGTTGTGAGGTGTCCCCTGAAAGCTCACAAGTCACAAAATATAAGGTTTAGGAGAAATGATTTGGTTATGAAAATCTTAATCAGCGAATGGATCCCCTAATAGGATTAAAGGAGTGTAAACTGAAGGTGGGTAGGGTGTGGCTAGAGGAGGTGGGTCATTGGGTGTGCCTTTGGATACATGTTTTGTATCTGGCAAGTGGAGTCTTTCTGCTTCCCGATCATATGAGCTGCTTCCCTCCTGCCACACTCTCACACACTCTCACTCCAGGCTCTCACACCTGGAGCCCTTAGGAATGGAGTCGGCCTTTGGACGTGAGACCTCTGAAACTGAGCCCCCCAAATAAACTTTCCCTCCCTTTAAAAGACCTGACGAGAACAATTTTATCACAGAAGCGTCCCCCTCAAAAACCCCACAAAACCCAAATTGACGAAGTTTCTCCAGAGAAGGCCAGGCAGCCAGCTCACAAGTACCAATCTCCCAATTCAGTTGCCCCTGGATATGCATATAAATGTAAATGCTAGATTGGGAGCTTAACAAAAATATGGACTAAAAGGAAAGGGACCTTGAATTCCCTCTCCCAGTATGTCAGAAAGTCTATTACAAACTTCCTTATTAAGGGGAAAAAGCGGGAGCAGTTTAGAGATCAACATGAAAATATTTTAACAATGTCAAATATGATTTGAATTAATGTCCACTGTAAGGTTTCAGGGTTATGAATAGCTTTTCAGTGAAACACATAGCATAGTTCTCATGACTTTTTTTTTCCTTCTGCTTGTTCACATAATTCTTTAGGCATTATAAAAACAGGATGGAAACGTTTTCAAAAATTTTTTTAGGTAGTAGAAACCTCTAAAATATGCAGCAAATGTCTATGGCTTGCTTTTGTAACATGTACCAGACCCCTCCCTGCCTTTTGATCCCAAAACAGTTGACATTTTTCCTCCTCAAACACTGTATGGACTAATCTACAGTTAAATATATCTTGACCAAAATGGCAAGCTGATCTTAGTTTTCTCTCAATGCTCCTAAAAGGTAGGAAAATGTTTGCTCGCTGTCTTAAGTTTGGTGACCATGACGGTCTCCAAAGGACAGTGGCTTTAAAGAGTGACATGAACCAACACTTTCATGATCTAGGCAGTCACTCAGACTTAGGGTGGAGCATGTGAAAGGGCAGGCACCTAATATGGGGACATGAATTTTGTCCACTAAATCGAAGCTGGGTCATAGGTATGTGCATATTCCAGCTAACAGAAAAGACGAAAGACAGAAAATCCAAGGCAAGTGTTCTAAGAAAATGAGATCTGTTCAAGCCATTTTTTTATTATTGGTGAATACTTGGTCTCTTTAGTTTAGCAGACACCTGGCTACAAATCGGGTTGGGAAATTGTCTGTACTGGGTAATCAAGTGCTCAGGAAGTGAAGAGTAGGTCACAATCACTGAGATTTGGTCATTATTCTCAATGGGAGGTCTTAGGAAAAATGCTTTTCCTGTATTGGTAATAAAACTATAATTACATTCAGGAGTGATTGTCTGTTAATTATGCTCTGAAGATCCCAATGAACTCTATTTCTATAGCTTCTTTGATAACCAAAGGCAAATATCCCAAAGGCTAGATCTATCTTTATAGCACAGTTAAACTGATCTCATTTTCCCCAACTTTTACTCTTCTCAAATTTCTCCTTGATCAACAAAGTTTTGGTTGCTGTTTATTTCACTTCTTCCCTTCCCTTTGGTCCACATCAAATCTTGGAACAATTTCTGCCTTTGTGAGTTAGTCAATGTGGTCATTATTTTTTGTCAAATCTAATTTTTAAGGGTCAAGTTTTTGCAGATCCTAATTCCAGGAGGAAATTTTTTTCTTCCATCAAAAGAGCAAATTTAAAACCATGTTCATGTTTGGCCTTCCTTAGAAAGGAATCTAGTACAAAGAGTCCTTGACGTACAACCAGGAATAAGAATATTTAGGTCCAGCCCAGTTGTTAATTCTGTAAGTGATCCTGGGTGAATCTTCACTTACCTGTTCCTTAAATGTAAAGTCAATATGCTTTGAAGACCTCATTTAATCTTAAGAGGTCAGGCATTCCCCCACTATAACTGAGCTTTTTAGAATTGGTTGATAATCAGTTTTTGAGTAAATACCACAACTCAGTAGCACTCTTAAGTTGTAAAATACATATTGTTTACTCAACGGATAACATTAGATGGGCATTTAGTTTTAAAGATCTGTGGCTCCAGGCTGGGAACAGCAGCAGCTGAGCTTTCAAAGAGGTTAGGATGCTTTACAGGTCGTTTTGAGATCACCTTCATGAAAGGTAGAGGCACAATGCCAAGGAAAGTGTGAGGGAGCTGTATGAAGGGCACGGGTGATAGTCAGCGGCTCTGCCCTAGGACTCTCGTAAGTGGGACAACCTTGCCACACAGCCTTGCTATGAACCTTCAGAGTGCACTTTAGGTGCCTAATTCTGTGTAGTGTGGAGAGGAAGAGAAGCCATCCTACTCAATGTGAAATCTCTTCAGTGGAGTCCACTGATAAGATGATATTCCTTAATTCTTCATAGCACAGTTAAACTGATCTCATTTTCCCCAACTTTTACTCTTCTGAAATTTCTCCTTGAGGTCAACAAAGTTTTGATTGCTGTTTATTTCACCTCTTCCCTTCCCTTTGGTCCACATCAAATCTTAGAACAATTTCTGCCTTTGTGAGTTAGTCAATGTGGTCATTATTTTTTGTCAGATATAATTTTAAGGGTCAAGTTTTGCAGATCCTAATTCTAGGAGGAAATTTATTACTTCCAACAATTTAGATCCTTATTTATCTTGTACACTTTGAATACTTCATTAACTTATGCATAACTTACAAAGAACTGAATACACTTAATATGCAGGATATAAGGAGTCTGGACACAACACATGATACCTCACCATAATCGACATGATCGATATGCTGTACTTGCTTGCATTCCTTTGTTTTTGGTCATAGTGGTATGTGTGGTCATCAACATGCAATCTAACCTTTCTTTTGGTGGGGTTACTGGGGATTGAACTTGGAGCTGGGGATGTGGCTCAGTTGAGTGCCCATTTTGTATTAGAGACAGGATCTCACTGTTGCTTAGTGCCTTGCTTTTGCTGGGCTGGCTTTGAAATCATGATCCTGTCTTGGCCTCCTGAGCCTCTGGGATTGCAGGCATAATCCACCATGCCTCGCTACCCTGTTAAGTATTTTTTTGGTAATATTTACTTATTTTTGCATTACAATTCTTAATACACCATTATATCATAATTTATCATATTTGATTATATATAAGGTATGTTGAAACCAAATTCACATCTTCATAAATGTATTTTGCATAATGATGAGGGACTCCTTTCACCATCCATGCTATTCCCCTTCTCCCTTCCTTTCCCTCCCACCCCTATTCCCTATCTAATCTTCCTCCCTTGCTCTCCCTCCCAAGCCCATCTTGAGTCGCCCCCCTTATAACAGAAGTCATTCGGCATTTGTGTTTTTGGGATTGGCTAACTTCACTTAACATAATCTGCTCTAATGCCATCCATTTCCCTGCAAATGCCATGATCTTTTTTTTATTGCTGTTGTGTATAAATGCCACTTTTTATCCATTCATCCACTGAAGGACATCTAGGTTGGCTCCACAGTCTAGCTATTGCAAATTGTGCTGCTATAAACATTGATGTAGCTGTGTCCCTGTAGTATGCTGTTTTTAGGTCTTTTGAGTATAGTCCAAGAAGAGGAATAGCTGGATCAAATGGTGGTTCCATTCCCAGCTTTCCAAAGAATCTCCATACTGCATTCCAAATTGGCTGCACCAATTTGCAGTCCCACCAGCAGTGTATGAGTGTACCTTTTCCCTTGAATCCTTGCCAGCACTTGTTTTTTGTCTTCATAATGGCAGCCAGTCTCACTGGAGTGAGGAGGTATCTTAGTTCTAATTTGCATTTCTCTGATTGCTAGAGATGATGAGCATTTTTTCATGTTGACTGATTGTATATCCTCTTCTGAGAAATGTCTGTTCAGGTCCTTGGCCCATTTAATGATTGGATTACTATTATTTTTGGTGCTTGTCTTGAGCTCTTTATATTCCCTAGAGATTAGAGCTCTATCTGTGAGGGATAAAAATTTGTTCCCAGGATGTAGGCTCCCTATTCACCTCACAAATTTCTTTTGCTGAGGAAACTTTTTAGTTTGAATCCATCACATTTGTTTATTTTTTAATTCTTGTGCTATAGGAGTCTTATTAAGGAAGTTGGAGCTTAGCCCCACGTAATGGAGATTAGGGCCTACTTTTTCTTATTAGATGCAGAGTCTCTGGTTTAATCCCTAGATCCTTGTTCCATTTTGAGTTAACTTTTGTGCATGGTAAGAGATAGGGATTCAATTTTCTTTTGTGGCATATGGATTTCCAGTTTTCCCAGCACCATTTTTTGAAGATGCTATCCTTTCTCCAGTGCATGCTTTTGGTACCTTTATAGTTATATATTTGTGGGTTAGTCTCTGTGTCCCCTATTCTGTACCATTGATTTACCAGCCTGTTTTGGTACCAGTACCATGCTGTTCTTGTTACTATTTATCTGTAGTATAAGGTCTGGTATAGCAATACCACCTGTTTCACTCTTCCTGCTTAGAATTGCTTTAGCTATTGTGGGTCTTATTTTTCCAGATGAGTTTCATGATTGCTTTTTCTATTTCTATGAGGAATTCCATTGGGATTTTCATTGGAATTGCATTGAACCTGTATAGTGCTTTTGGTAGTATGGTCATTCTAATAATATTCTGCTTATCCATGAGCAAGGTAGATCTTTCCATCTTCTAAGGTCGTCTTCTATTTCTCACTAGGGTTCTATAGTTTTCATTGTAAAGATCTTTCACCTCCTTTGTTAGGTTGATTCCCAAGTACTTTATTTTTTTGAGGATATTGTGAATGGGATAGTTCTCCTCGTTTCCTTTTCAGAGGATTTGTCACTGATATACAGAAATGCCTTTGATTTATGGGTGTTGATTTTTATATCCTGCCACTTGGCTAAATTCATTTACTAGTTCTAGAAGTTTCTTGGTAGTTCTTTGGGTCTTCTAGGTATAGAATCATATCAGCAAATAGTGCTAGTTTAAGTTCTCCTTTTCCTATAGTTATTTCTTTAACTTCTTTGCTCTGGACAGTGTTTCAAGAACTACTAGACAATGTTGAATAGAAGTGGTGCGAGGGCATCTCTGTCTTGTTGCAGATTTTAGAGGGAATGCCTTTAGTTTTTCTTTAGAATGATGCTGGCCTGAGGCTTAGCATAGATAGCTTTTATCATGTTGAGGTAAGTTCCTGTTATCACTAGTTTTTCTAGTGTTTTGAACATAAATGGGTACTGTATTTTGTCAAATGCTTTTTCTGCATCTATCAATCATATGGTTCTTTAAGTCTATTGATGAATTACATTTATTGATTTCCGTATGTTGAACCAACCTTGCATCCCGAGGATGAATCACACTTGATCATGGTGCACGATCTTTTTGATATGTTTTTGTATCTGATTTGCAGAATTTTACTGAGGATTTTTGCATCTGTATTCATTAGGGATATTAGTCTGAAGTTTTCTTTCTTTGAAGTGTCTTTGTCTGGTTTTGGAATTGGTGACATTGGCCTCATAGAATTAATTTGGAAGTACTCCATTTCCTGAAATAGATTGTGAAGTATTGGAATTAGTTCTTTAAAGGTCTTATAAAACTCGGCTGTATATCCATCTGGCTGGTAATCTTTTGATGGCTTCTATTTCCTCACTTGATAGTGGTCTGTTTGAGTCAGGAAGATATACACAACTTAATCTGGGCAGATCATATGACTTGAGGAATTTACCGATGCCTTCACTATGTTCTATTAGAGTATAAGGTTTCAAAACTTCTAATTATCTTCTGTATTTTTGCAGTGTCTGATTGCCTTTGTAATCCAGTATGCTAGTAATTTGGGTTCTCTCTTCGGTAGCATGGCTAAGGGTCTGTCAATCTTTTTTTCAAAGAAAAAACTTGTAGTTTGTCAATTTTTTTCAATTGTTTATTTTGTTTTGATTGACTTCAGCTCTGATTTTAATTCTTGCCTTCTACTGCATTTGTTGATTTGTTCTTTCTCTAGGGCTTTGAGATGTAGTGTGAGGTCATTTATTTGCTGGCTTTTTCTTTTAAGGAATGATCTCCATGAAATTTCCTTAGTACTGCTTTCATAGTGTCCCAGAGATTTCAATATGTTGTGTCTGAGTTTTCATTTACCTCTAAGAATTTAATTTCCTCCTTGATGTCTTCTGTAACCAATTATTCATTCAGTTAGCATATTGTTCATTCTCCATGTGATGTAGGAATTTTTCTTGCTGATTTCAAATTTCATTCCATTATGATCAGATAAAATGCATGATAGTATCTCTACTCCTTTGATTTTGCTAAGAGTTGCCCTGTGACATATGGTCTATTTTTGAGAAGGATCCATGTGCTGCTGAGAAAAGTGTATAGACTTTGTTGGTTGATATTCTATATATGTCAATTAAGTCTAAATTATGGATTGTTATTGAGTTCTAGTTTCTTTACTCAACTTTTGGAAGATCTGTCCAGTAGTGAGAGGTGTTAAAATCACCCATGATTATTGTGTTGTAATCTATTTGACTCTTGAAGAGTTTGTTTGAACATAGATGCCCTATTGTTTAGGCATATATATTAATGATTGTTTATGTCTTATTGGTATATGGTTCCCTTGAGCAGTACATAGTGTCCTTCTTTATCCCTTTTGATTTAACTTTGGCTTGAAGTCTATTTGAGTATGGACACCCTGCTTGCTTCTGAGGTCCATGTGAGTGGTATGATTTTTTTTTTCCCCCAACCTTTCACCTTCAGTCTGTGTTTTCCTATCAGATGATTCTCCTGTAGGCAGCATATTATTGGATCTTTTTAAAATCCAGTCTACTAGCATAAGTCTTTTGAGTCTAAGCCATTAACATTTAGGGTTACTATTGAGATTTGGTGTGTATTTCCAGCCATATTTGTTTATTTTTGTTGAACTTTTTCATTTGATTAGTTTTTCCTTTACTACCTCCCACTGTCGGTTTTCATTGTTACTTTTCATTTCCTTTTCATGTAATGTTTTGCCAAGGATGTTTTGAAGTTCCGGTTTTCTAGCTGCAAATTCTTTTGTTTATCGTGGAAAGTTTTTATTTCATCTTCAAACCTGAAGCTTAATTTTGCTGGATACAAGATTCTTGGTTGGAACCCATTATCTTTCAGCATTTGAAATATGTTGTTCCAGGATCTTCTAGCTTTCAGAGTCTGTGTTGAAAGTTCAGCTGTTAACCTAATTGGTTTACCCCTAAATGTAATCTGCTTCCTTTCTTTTGTGGCTTTTAAAATTCTCTCCTTGTTCTGTATGTTGGGCATCTTCATTATAATGTGTCTTGGTGTGGATCTATTGTGATTTTGCATATTTGGTGTCCTGTAGGCTTCTAGGATTTGGATTTATTTCATTCTTCATGTCTTGGAAGTTTTCTAATATTATTTCATTGAATAGATTGCTCATTCCTTTGGTTTGGACCTCTATACCTTCCTGTATCCCAATTACTCTTAAACTTGGTCTCTTTATGCTATCCCATATCTCTTGGATGTTCTGCTCATGGTTTCTTATCAGTTTGCTGTGCTGTCTACACTCTTTTCGAGATGATACTTTCTTTGTCTATTCTCTTCTAAGTGTTCTACTCTGCTGGTGATAACTCTCATTTGAGTTTTTAATTTGGTTTATTTCCTTCATTTCCAGGATTTTTTTTTTTGTATAACCTCTATCTCCCTGTATAGTTGATCTTTTGCTTCTTGGATTTGTTTATGTAATTCATTGTCAAAGTGATCTTTCATTGTCTGCATTTGCTGTCTAATGTCTTCCTTGAGACTCCAGATCATCTGAAGCACGTATATCCTGAAATCTTCTTTTGACATGCCTTCTGCTGCTGATATTACCTCTTCTAATGTTGAATTGTCCTGCATTGTTTGTGGTCCTTTCCTTGTCTTTTCATACTGCTCACATTTCTTTCCAGGTCTGTGCAGCTGTTAATCTTTCCCCTATAAATTTACATTGCTCTTGTATAGTTCCAAAATTTCCTATGGAGAAAGACAATGTTAACAGTTCCCAATATCAATAGTACATCATCTATGAGCAAGTTTTCATGATTCATATTTAGAGTTACTGTCTACAGATGTTGGCTTCAACTAGTTAGAATATAGTCATTAGTTTCATAAAAGGCATACCACTTCTGGTGGCATATAGAGAACTGAGGGTCAGGTGTAGGACATTAAGGAGGAATGGAGTGAAGGTATGGGGTTAATCTAATTTAGCAACTTTGGAGGAGAACTCTAATGAATAAACGGGGGTAATTTACAGAAAAATGTATAAATTAAAAATTCTATCTGTATTTAGAAAATTACCCTACAGGCGGTGGTGCGCTCGCCTGGCATGCATGTGGCCTGGGTTCGATCCTCAGCACCACATACAAAGATGTTATGTCCACCAATAACTAAAATAAATATTAAACTCTTTAAAAAATTATCATGTATAAATAGTAAGTTAGGTTCAAAGTGGGATAAAGAAGGAAAAGAGGGAGAAAGAAAATAAGAAGGGGGGGAGGTGGGGCATATGCAATTCCTCTATATTCTGATTCAGTTCTTAGAGTCCTATTTCATGCAAAGTTCTTGGTTTCACATGTTGAGGTTGTGAGGACCAGAGGGGGAAGGGTAGAGGAGAAAGGATGAGAAGAGAGAGAAGACAAAAAGGCTCAGAACTGTTTTCTTCCAGTAGGTGGCATTGTCTATTCCTAGCTTGAGTCTCTGCTTTCAGGGTGGTGGAGGTAGCCAGTGTGAGCAGGCTTGAGCTTCTACCTGGAGTCTCCCTGCTCTTAGTCTGAGTTAGAAACCAGGTGCCTGTCCAGTTGCTGTTCCATGTTGATAGCTACACCTCCCAAAAGATTTGTTATCACATCTGGGGGTGGGGGTGTTGGAAAACAGGTACCTGAGCAGCTGCAGAACCGTGCTGGTAGCCACACCCACTGAAAGTTGGTGAGTAAGGTTTTCCAAAATGGATTCCGTTTGTTTCCCACATAGTGTTTGGTGAGGTGCGTGGCGTGTGCTGGGGTGAACCTGTGCTTTTTCCAGAGCTCGGTCTGGTGACCCACAAACAAAGCCTCTGTTCTGCACTGCATTCCATCTGCGATGAGTGCTGTGTGGTTCCACCTCCCCTGTTAAGTTTTGAAGTACATAGTTCTTTATTGACTACCGACACTATGTCACACAGCAGAGCTCTAGAGTTTATTTATCTAGTACAATGGAAATCTTATACACATTAAACAAATTCCAAATTCTCCCTTCCCCAAAGCCTCTGACCACCACAGTTGTATTCTTTGCTTTTATGTGTTTGACCATATAGATGCCTCATGTAAGTGGAATCAAGTAGTATTTGTCCTTCTGTAAAGAACTTATCACTTAGCATAGTCCCTCAGTTTCATCCAGGTTGTCCCAAATGGCAGGATATCCTTCTGTTTTTGATGCTGAATAATATTTTACTATGTACATAACACATATGCTTTTTGCATTTATCTGTTGCTACTTGTGTTATTTCTATATCTTGGCTGATGTGAATAATGCTATGATAATCATGGGAGTATAGCTATCTCTTCAAGATTCTGACTTAATTTCTTTTTATATATACATCCAGATGTGGGTTTGCTGGATCCTTTCATGATTCCTGTTTGAAAGCTTGGTTTTAGCTTTAATATCTCAAACTACCTCTTTTCAACTTATCAGTTTTTAATCTTTAACAAGCTGTGATCCTTTACTGAATGTTTTTGTGTATTTGTGTAACTATTTCCTAACTGTAGTATTCATGAGTTGGATAATTTTGGCATCCAAAGCAAAGATTGTGTGACAGAGGCTCAGGTTCAGGCCAAATGGTAGAATTGGCATCCTTCATACAAATGGTTCTGTCTAAATACCAGGAGAGGGCTTCCTTCATAGTTTCACATGATCAAAATTCCTGTCTCAAGCCAACAGGCAATATCTTGCTAAATGGACTACACAGGAGTCGGCCATTGAAGTCATGAAAGAGAAAATGATGTTTTATCACTATCCTTCTAAAAAGGGAAATGGGAAGTATGGGATTGATTTAATGAGACATTGAGTTTGAAATGCCCATGAGATGTTGACTTGGAAGAAGTCTGAGTCTAGAACACATGTCCTAGACATGGAAAAGATCAGGGATGAAGATGACAACAGGGGATTTTAGAAATGGTGATACCCTTAGTGATCATAGGATAGAGAAGAGGGCATTGAATAGAACCTTCAATATTAATGTTCAGAGGAGACCCAGAGAGGGACTCTGGAAATGGGCAGAAAGGTAGGAATATATTGGGAAAACTTGGCATCACAGAGCAAAGGCAAAAGGTTTCAGGAAGGGGGTAGTGGTCAATGGTGTCAGAAATTCAAAAATATTCTAAAATGTCCAGTGGATTTAACCTAAGCACTAACATTACTCTTGCTGCTACTGGAAATACATTCTCAAACTAATTCTGAGATGAAAGGATTATGTCCATGTTTGCTTTTGCTTTGCTTTTTCATTGAAAAAGTTAATTAAAAACCTAAATGATCAAATTTATAAGCATTGTAAATCATCTTATCATAGTAAAAATCAATTTTTGAGAATAATTTAGTGACTAACATACATATTTTAGTGTTCTGAGTTGTATCATTGACGTTTTTGCATTTCATCCTTCATGCTTGTTAAACTTTAATGAGCATATCCCATTTTAGTTGGGGGAAAACATCTTTTTTACCCTTAAAGTGGCTAGGGGATACACTTGCTGACCAGGCACAATGGGCTTCCTTAGGTCTGGCAGGATGAAAACTGTCCAAACATCTGAGAGAAGGACTGAGTCCAAGAAATGACCAACAACTTACACAGCACATAATTTCTAATGCTCGACTCCCAGGGAAAGGCAGCTAGGATCTGTCCTGGTGTTTGTTCTACTTGCTCTTGTCTGTCCCCTCCCTTTTCCTTCTGTCTAGGGGAAGAGTGTTTTGCTAGTTCTTCAGGGCGAGAGAGGCAGATTCGGGACCCACCAGCTCTCACAACTGAAATGTCCACTTACTTACAACTCTTCGAAAACATAAGAGAATCCTTTGGGTAACAAATGCACAGTGTAAGTGAACAAAGTAGTATTGGTCAAAGTTGGTGTTTGAAAAGTGCAACCGGAGGTTCTCAGGATTGGGGGCAGGCAAGTGGGAAATGAGAAATGTTCTCCTATATTGTTACAGCATAATGATGAATTGCTTTTGCTTTTCCAAAACCCAGCTAGAGCTCCTCTGTTCACCTCTATTATCTGCTGCTGGTCTCCAAAGGCATATTACCATATTAATTCATTGTGTTATACAATTTGGTCAAGTAAATGAGCTTACCTTATGCCCTCTTAATGGCATCGCTTTTAATGTTGGCTTCATGGGATACATTTAACAAAACAGATGCATCAAGGAAATGTATTTAAACTCAATTTGGTTTTAAAATGTCTAGTGGTTTCTCTAATGAGCCAGGTACACCCCCCCTGCAAAAAAAAAAAAGTTACAGGCAACAAACACACTGTGATAAATGTAGAATCTAAATGTTGATGTCCCCAATGCCCAGGGTGATCAAATGTGTTCTGGAAAGAAAAGAAAGGCATGCACTACAAATGTGCCATTACTACATCCAAAGCCAAATCCATCCTTTGTAGAAAGGGCATAACACACTATTTAGAGGAGTTGGCCTGCATGTGAGAGACTGAGATTTAATGGTGTGTCATAAACACTGCCATCCCACTGACTTGGTGAGACGGCTCGAAGAAATGTGATAATGGTATGGATGGTGAATGAACTATGGCATTAGTTCATACTTGGCGATCTGAGACTCACAGAAGAGTAGAAACGCTTGTAGAGTCTTACACACCTGGGTTGGAATTTTTGCTTCATCACTTTATTAGCTGAGTAATCATGGGAAAGATGATTTGCCTTCAGACTTTAATTTCCTTTACAGTTGGGACAATATGTAGATAATACTAACTGAAGTACAGCAATTGTGAAGTATAGCAATAACTCGGGGATAGAGGACAGTGCTTGGCACATAGTAGTGTTCAATGAAATATCTTTTGTGTGTATGTATTACACAATCTTTATTAACTTACCTCCTAACAATTATTTGACTTCCTTGGATTACTAAACCAATCATTGAACCAATAACTGAACTCGGGTATTCCATCTATAACATAAATGTCTTGGCTTTACACATTCAAAATGGACTGGCCACTGAAAAGCCAAACTGATTGTTTCCCAACATGGTGATCGGGACTGACTCTGGCCAGTTAGGCAGCTGTAGCAATCAGCCTGATCTTAAGGGCAGCCAAGAACATTAGTCTAGTCTTCAACAGTTTGAATCAGTGGCTACAAATTCACAAAACTAATGGCCAGTGCTTGGAAAAATAGCAGAAATTAATGGTCTCTCTTGGATGATGTGATCAATAGTTTCCCATGGAAGACAGTGATATCAAAGATTTCACATTTTTTTCTATTCTGATAACTGGTGAGAGCACACGCTATTTTCAGGTGATAACTTGAAAAATCTTTTTTCTGTCTTTGGCCATTCTCCCACTCCATCCCCACCGTGTCCTGCATAATATCCCAGGTTGTTCACCCTACCCTCTGTCAGCCAGTCAGCCTGGGTTTTGTTCTTGGCTCTGAACTGTCATTATGCCATTCAATTATCAAATACTTACATATTCACTCCAGCATTGTTCTAGGGGCTGGATGACATAATATAGCTGCCGTACTCAAGGTGCCTATAGACTGGCAGCGAGGTACTTCTCACGAATTTTGTTGACCTCTTTTATGCCATCCTTTCTAAAGTAACATAAATTTTTATATTTTCAACGTTTGTGCAAGGGTAAATTGGTCAATCTCTATGGAAGGCAATTGGGCAATTGCTTAAAAGATACCTGCCGCAGTCGGGCTGGGCACAAAATCACGAGCCACTCAAGCAGGAACACTTTATTTTTGAAACTGCCGCCAATACCCTGTACACGTCCGGGAAAAAGCCGATCCACCCATGCGGCATTCTCCCGGAACCCCAGAACAAGTTCCTCCCCCGGAATTCCCTCCTACTGTACTTCCCCAACCAATGGGAACTCTCCAGGAGTCCCGTAGCAGGCCGAGGTGAACAGCAGGAGTCCAATATCCAAATAATGCAAATCTTAATCATATTGTCTCAATGGCTAGCTGGTGTCACCTATCAACCAAAAATGCCATGCATCATATTACTTGGCTGTGGCTCTTAGCATCTGCTCCCTTCTGCTTAATTAAGCAACAGGCAATGTGGCTAGGGACCATGCCTGTTAGGTATGTCCAATTCAACATATGGTTCTTACCCATCATCAGAAAACTGACCTCTAGGCGTCAGCCTCCTGTCTTAGGTTGATAACCACTGCAATTGGATCATACCTGTCACTGACTATGGTCCAGTATATAGCCATACCTGTGGATAGGCCTATGCACCAGTGGGGGGGGTGAGGTTCTTTGCCTCACCTCAGTTGGCCCCCAAAATTAGACCATCACTAGTAGAAGGGAGGAGGATACAGAAATGCCACGACATCGAGTCAATTGACGGCTCTTTAGGAAAAATTGCAACACTGACACATCAACAAAGATATGCCAGCACTACCATAATTCGCTGTATCAACAAATTGTATCACTTGTATGCATTGTGCTTAGTCCAGGCAAGTTTTGTAAGCGGTTCAAAGCGGGAGGAATCTATCAATATGTCCATTTCCTCCCAAAATAAATCGGCTCAGTGATTGAGCATTACTTGTTGAGTTATTATTCATTGATGCATCAGTTTATACAGTTTGTTGTGATAACTATCAAAGAAACTGTAGTTTGGTTTTATCTTGTCTGTACTGGCACTGGGATGGAGATAGGAATTCTGACAATGATGCTAAAAAAAATTATGTAACATTCCAACAGGTACTAAGAACAATTTTTTGAACAATTTACATTATCCTGAACAGAATTATTAAACATAATGAAAAGGAAAAGTGAAAGTAAACAAACAGATCTGTTAACCTGCTTATTTGTACACACATTAAAACAATCCTCAACAGCTGTTTACCCAATTTAAATCAAATCATTAAAATCACGTGAATAATAAAAAAAAAAAAAATTCGGATCCATTTATTCATGAGCGCTCCTCATATGATATATGGACATACGCACATACAGACATACAAAACAGAAGTGTGCACATGTAACATACAACACATAAGACAATAGTAAAGGCCTTGTAGCTTTACCTAGGTGAACTCTCCATTGCAATGTTTAAAAACGCCATAGTCAAAAAATAAAACTGATCAGAAAAACATTAACCTAGGTCTGTATGAGCTCAAATAAAATAGAACTTTATGATGTGGGAAAAAGTAATAATAAAATAGGTATTGAGAAAAGCATCCTGGTTAATCACTGTCGCAGATGTAAGAATAGCCAAGCTGGAGTTCTGGATATCAGCTGTTATGGATTTCAGTCAAATCATCTTCCTTTTGGTCTGTAGAAATTGTTTTGGTTAACCTCTCTGGAATCCAAATCGGCTGCTGTTCTCCCTGTGGAAAAACACAGAGCCCCAACTCCAGCCAATCACTGGGTCAGGACCTTTCCATTGTCCTGTTAGAATATCCTTCCAAAGTACCTTAGGCTTATGTACATTTTTTGGGTACAAATGCCTTTCTACAGCACTAAGTCCTGATGAATCCAAATTTAAAAAGTTTAGAGTAAAAAGGGTTATTTTAAGTTTATCTTTGGGGAATATATACCCCTTCCCAATTCCTTCTTTTTGCTTTAATAAGTACATTTTAATAGTTTGAGCTCTTTCAACTAGGCCTTGTCCCTGTGGATTGTATGGGATTCCTGTTATATGAGTAATGGCAAATGTTGAGCAAAATTGTTTAAAAGAGGTGGAAGTATAACCAGGGGCATTATCTGTTTTTAACTGTTTTGGAACACCCACAGTGGCAAAATTTTGTAAGCAATGAGCTATAACATCTTTAGTTTTTTCTCCAGCATGAAGGGAGCCCATCAAAAATCCAGAAGAATCAACTGTAACATGCAGATATTTTAATTTTCCAAATTCTGGCAAGTGTGTGACGTCCATCTGCCAAATATGGTTAGGTATCAATCCTCTAGAATTGACTCCAAGATTAACTTGGGGTAAAAAGGTCACACAATTTTGACATTGTTTTATTATGTCTGGCTTGTTCCATAGTTATTTTAAAACGCTTTTGTAAAGTATTAGCATTGACATGGAACTTTTTATGAAAATGTGTAGCTTCTTCTAGTGTAGAGAAAATACGTATGTCATGTGTAGTTTTATCTGCTAAATCATTGCCCAAACTAAGGGCTCCAGGCAATCCTGTATGTGTCCTGATATGTCCTATAAAGAATGGATCTTTTCTGTCCCAGATTAGACTTTGTATAGTGGAAAGCAAAGAGAAAACAGTAGAAGGGGAAATCCTACCAGCATCTTCAAGGGATACTATAGTATTAACTACATACTGACTATCAGAAAATAAATTAAATACAGAATCTTTAAATATCATAGAAGCTTGTAATACTGTATTAAGCTCTACCTTTTGAGCTGACTGTCTGGGTACTAAAAATGTAAAAGTTTGATCAGGGGTAACTACTGCTGCTGTACCATTATTTGACCCATCAGTGAATATATTTGGAGCCTTCATGATAGGTGTTTTTCTTGTCATTTTTGGAAAAATTACAGGATGCAATGACCAAAAAAGACAAAGGATTAGATGGTAAGTGGTTATCAAATGAAACATTAGATTTGCACAATATTATTGCCCAAGTATTTAACTCATTAGCTAACTCATCAATTTGATCCATAGTATATGGAGTAATAATTTTATTGGGAGAAATTCCAAAAACTCCCTTTGCTGCTTTTATTCCTTTGAGTATTAATTGTCCTACAGCCTCAGGATACCTAGTAAGAATAGTGTTAGGAGAATAAGATAAATGTATCCACAATAATGGACCTTCTTGCCAAAATACTCCTGTAGGAATATTTTTTGTTGGTAGTACAATAAATAATAAAGGCAAACTCATATCAATTCTATCCAAATGCATATTTTCCATATTTTTCAATAATTTTTAATGCCTTTCTTGCTTTAGGAGTTAACATGCAGGGTGAATTTGGATCTGAAGGACCTTTTAAAATATCAAAGGTCCCAACTCTCCTGTTGGTATGCCTAGATAAGGCCTTATCCAATTTATGTCTCCCAATAACTTTTGAAAGTCATTAAGTGATCTGAGTTGATCTACTCGTATTTGAATTTTTGGTGGATGGACCATGGTTGAGGATAATAGAACTCCTAAATAATTAATTGGAAGATTTAATTGTACTTTATCTATTGCTATCTCTAGATCATAATTTAATAAATTTGTAAGTGTGGAATAACATTCTAGCAATGTGTTTTTATCTTTGTGTGCCAATAACACATCATCCATATAGTGAAATATTTGTAGTCCAGGATTTTGATTTCTAAGTGGCTGGATTGCTTTGTTAACATAAATTTGACACATAGTTGGACTATTAGCCATCCCTTGAGGGAGTACTTTCCATTCATATCTCTGATCAGGACCTTCATGATTCAGTGCAGGGATAGTAAATGCAAAATGTGGACTATCCTCAGGATGAATTGGAATTGAAAAGAAACAATTTTTAATATCTATAGCTAAAACATACCAGCTTTTTGGTAAAGCAGACAATTGGGGAATCTCTGATTGAGTAGGTCCCATAATAACCATCTCATTATTAATAGCTCTTAAGTCTTGCAATCTCCATTTACCAGATTTCTTTTTGATGACAAAAATGGGAGTATTATGGGGAGATACAGAAGGTTGTATATGTTCCTCCGCTAATTGTTGTTTGACCAGGTCATGGGCTACTTGTATCTTTTCTTTAGTCAGGGGCCACTGAGGAATCCACACTGGTCTTTCTGATTTCCAAGTATTTTTGATTCTCAGTGGCCCTTTCTGAAAACCCAATCCATGTCTATTTATTTCTTGATCTATTTGAATAGGTGCTGTCACACCTTGTTCTTGTTCTCTTAATCTTTTTTCTTTCCTAAAGCCTTGTCTAGCCCTAGTAGTGGCCGCGTTAGGATTGATGTTATTTGTTAATGTCAAACCTAATTGATCTAGGACATCTCGTCCCCATAAATTTATAGGAAGATGATCCAATACATAGGGCTGTATAGTTCCTTCACATCTTTCAGGATCCTTCCAATCTAATACCATTGCACTTCTATGGGGATTAGTCGCCACTCCTAGGCCTCGAAGCGTTTGAGTGGCTTGTTGTAATGGCCAATGTCTTGGCCATTCTTGACGAGATATGATGCTAAGGTCAGCACCTGTGTCCAGTAGCCCATTAAAGTCATGTCCTTGAATATTTAATTTAAGCATGGGGTGAGAATCTAAATTTAAAGATAGCATAGCCCAATCTACACCTGTGGAGCCTAATCCCTTGGAACCTCTTTCTACAGTACGACTGAAAAATTTATCATGCAGGCTGGGTATTAATAACTGTGCTATTCTGTCTCCTGGTGAAATTACTGATATACCTCTTGGAGAACTAGCTATAATTTTTATTTCACCCTCATAATTGGGATCAATTACCCCAGGACTTATCATAAGTCCTTTTAGTGTAGAAGAACTGTGTCCCAATAATAAGCCTACTGTTCCCTGGGGAAGAGGTCCTTTTACTCCTGTGGGAATGATTTGAACTCCCATCTCTGGAGTTAGTACTGCTCTGGCAGAGGTGCAGATGTCCAACCCTGTGCTCCCTCTAGTTTGTCTGAGGGGTTTAATGGATAATGCGTCCTGGGCACTACCTTGATGGTGCTGCTGGGTTCCTCCATTGCCCCGTATATTTGTGGTTTTGGGCCCCGGGGCATTGGGCCCTCCAGTCCGTTTTTTGGCAATGGAGCCTGATGCCTTTCTCCACGATATTGTGGGTAAACACTTGGTCCTTGTCCGTTTTTTGATAACGGAATACCTTCTATGGTGGTTTGAGAACGGCATTCATTAGCCCAATGTCTCCCTCTATGGCATCGTGGGCAAATACCTGGTATTCTATTCCTTTGATACCTAGCTTTGTTAAACCCTCCTCCTATGGGGCAACTCCTTTTAAAATTTCCTGTTTGATCACAATGATAGCATGTTTTTGGCCTGGCATCTAAAGCCTGTTGTACTGCTGATAAGACTTGTCCTTGTTCATTAATGTCTCCACATAATTTAATATGTGTTTAAATCTTCATGTCTCCATGGTCTAATGACCTCTCTGCAGCAACAATTTGCTTGGTCATAAGCCAGTTGTTTTATAAATGGCATTGCCTGTTCTGTTTCTCCAAATAGGCTTATTCAGACAGCTTCAAGAATATCTACAAATTCAGTGTAAGGTTCATTAGTTCCTTGTATTACCTTAGATAATTGTCCTTGTAAATCTCCATGCCCCTGTAAAGTTTTCCATGCCCTAACCACATATACAGCAATTTGTGCGTATACGCCAGGATCATATTCAATGTGTTGCTGTTGACCCTCATAAGGTCCCTTTCCTAATAACATATCTAGATTCTTTGAGGGTAACCGGCTGCTGCATTTTTGCCTAGCTGTCTCCATGCAAAATTCTTCATTGGCAACCTTCCATAACAAATATTGTCCTCCATTTAGCACAGATCGACACATGTTAGCCCAATCTGCTGGCGTCAAGTCTGTTGGTGATGGATTCGACCATGCTCACAGTGAAGGGTGCTTGCGGGCCATAGGTTGTTACAGCCTCCTTTAATTGCTTCACTGTTTTGAAATCTAAAGCATGGTGAATTCGTTGCCCTCCTGCCTGCTCAAGTACAGGGCATGCTAATCTTTGGGGTCCTGCCTCAGTATTCCGTCCAACTACGGGAGTTGAGGGCCACTCGGCTGTAGATGGAGCTGCTGGTTGAATTACGCCCTCTGGTGACAGAACGGAGTTAGTAGCAGCCTCCTGTTGTAATTCCCCGCCTGATGGTTGTTTTTCCTCTAAGCTTTCTTCAAATTTTCCTCTGACTAGCTCGAGATACCTTCTCTTTTGCTTGACCTAACATGTTTTCTACCATACTCTGGACCTCTAACAACTTACTTAACGGTCTTTCAGTTTGTTTTTTACTAGTTTCTAATCTACTATAAAGGTAACACAACCCAATAAGATAGCATAAAGCAAAGCCGAAACGGAATGAAACAAAAACGGAACAAAGAATAGTTGTATCAATTTTCTCTTTCTCAGGGCCGAACAACTTCAAACCTTGAGCCAACAATTTTTCCCAGTTTGCCTGAGAAAATTCTAGGGATAGGCAGCTTGAAACAAAAACAAAATAAATCAAAACAAGAACACATTGTTTTTTGAAATGGTCACCCATTCTGTCACCTTCCCTCAGGGGTGAGCAATTTTACTCACCTCCAAGCTTCAGGCGTCCCCCGCATGGGCCACCAATTGTCGCAGTCTGGCTGGGCACAAAATCACGAGCCACTCAAGCAGGAACAAACATTATTTTTGAAACTGCTGCCAATACTCTGTACACGTCCGGGAAAAAGCCGATCCACCCACGCGGCATTCTCCCGGAACCCCAGAACAAGTTCCTCCCCCGGAATTCCCTCCTACTGTACTTCCCCAACCAATGGGAACTCTCCAGGAGTCCCGTAGCAGGCCGAGGTGAACAGCAGGAGTCCAATATCCATATGAATGCAAATCTTAACATAATCATATCATCTTAATGGCTAGCTGGTGTCACCTATCAACCAAAAATGCCATGCATCATATTACTTGGCTGTGGCTCTTGGCACTTACCACTGGATTTCAGGGTTTTATTTCAAAGTATTTATCCTATAGGTGTATTGCACACATTTAACAAATCTTTGTGGGCAAGATTATCTGCAATAAGATATTGAAAATAATCTAAAACTTCATCAATGTTTTATGATATGTATTGGTCATAACTTAGACTATAAAACCAATATAATGACGAGTCTGTATTTATTGATCTAGAGATATGTTATCAAATATAAAATATCCATGTTTGTAAATGTACAAAATTTCTGGAAAGAGACCATCACTTCCAGCCACTTTGTGGCTGCCTCTAGGATGTGGGGCTGGGCAATTATGGCATAGAGGAGGGAAGAATGACACTTAAGACCCTCTGAACGTTTTTATACCTCATGTTACCTACTCAAAATAACCCCCTTGAGTCAGAAGTTTTTAAATGGAATTACCTGGGTCTCTTATTTTTGATTTTCTTCATTCAAGGGATTGCTTCCTTTTATAGTAGGCATATTGGTACTAGACTGTTGACTAGTGACCTGGTTCAGGAGTTCAGTCCAAAAGACCAACCCAAAATAGAACCATTCATTCTGTTTCCACCTCCTGATATCAAAACCTAAGCTGTTCTAATTCTAAGGTCTGATCTTTAGAGAAATAGAGGGTTAGATTCCCAAATAGGCCAGCTCTCTTATAAAAGAGCAAATCAAAACAACCCCTCAAAAGGGGCCGAGTCAACCTGAGCTAGCATAAGAAAGTTCCCTTTGCTTTAACCCATACAAGAAAAGAAACTTACAATAACCAATGTGAATCCATCTACCTTTTACACAATGTTTCTTAGTTCCTGCTCAAGGTATTTTGTAAAAACGGACCACTCTGCCATGCCCCAGAGTTTCTTTTTAGACTGGATGCTGCCTAATACATATTTTACTAATAAAAGCCAATTTGATCTTTAAATCTGTAGTTGATATTTTCTTTGGCTGCCCTCTCCACTATTTACTAGTGTCAATGTGATTCCTCATTGTTGGTGCCTGGGACTCCCTCAAATAGTTTCAGGGTGACCCAGGTTCTTGATGAAAGAAAACAGAACTCTTTAGGAAAAGAACTGTTTATTCCTTCCCAAACATGTTTTTAGTCAGGAAAACAGCATGATAAACTGCATCAAGGATGGAAGACAATGTTTCAAAAGCAGAGATTGGAAGGGATTACAGAAATAGCTAAAGAGGTCTGCAAATAGACAGCTAATATGAATTTGGAAGTAGGAAAAAAATAAAAGGGACCAAGAAGGGAACAAGGAATCCTGGAACTGAGTGGCATTGCAGAGGTGACTGCATAAACGGAAACAACCAACAGAAGTTCTTTGCGCTGCGGTGATTGGAGTACTCTAAAATACAGCGATAGATATTACTACTATTTAAACTATTTCTGTGAGATGAACATCACTTATTATCCTCAAATATTCAATATTCAATAATTGTTGTACATAAAATGCCTTGTCATCAGGCTGTGGGGGTGATCTAGGACAAGCAGTTGACTCTATAGCTAGACTGAGGAGAGGAGGGTCTTGCAACAGTAGGGTCCTTTGTCTGTCAGTCTTAGAACCAGGAGGGACCATGAAGACCCAGGCCCTGGGAAGTCAGCGCTATGCAGGAGAGACAATAGGAGACCTGTCATTTTACATTCTCAAAGGATAGAATCTCAGTTGTGCATTTTGCAAATGTATAAACTTCCAGGTAAAAGAAATGCAGACATCAAGAAGCCTATTCAAGACCTGTGGGTATTTAGAAACATCTAGACAACTGTCTATATTTTTTACTATCTGTGACAGTATCAAGCATGTAAGAAAATAGCCTGGATTCATGTCACTCCCTCTGACTAGATTTCATTCAACATAATTTTCTGACAGTCTCCATCTTTGACATTTGGCTATTATACAAGCCCTTGTAGGCTTATGAATTAGATCCTGCCATTGCCCAGTGTTTCCACAATACCAGGTTGAAATCCTCAGATGAGCTTACACTATTCCTTGTGGAATGCTGTTTGGTAGACACTGACATCTGTCTACATATTTTGCTGAAATAAGTATTTGGGATGCTAAATGTAGTATAAGATACATCAATAAAGAAGATATGTTTTTAAGTTCTTCCATTGCTTTCTCTATATTTCCCCAGAGTCTGTTACAGGGTCTTGATATAGCTGCAATCTGTAAGTGCCAACCCTGCCCCCACTTTCAACACTGCCATTCATCCAAGAATCCCAAAGCGTTTTTTAATAACGGACTCATTAATCCTCATAACACTCCTTCATTTGACACATGTAACTCTCACTATATGATATGTTGCTACTTACTCTGGATTTAATTTAACAGGTTTTCCCCCGTTGTGGGTAGTCATTTACATTGACCTCATTTTAGTTGAGTTTATCGCTCAGATTTGAGCAAGTTTGAATGGCCTCATCCCAAAATGACATCTTCTGGCAGATGGAAGAAAACCATCTGAAGAAGCAATTATTATTTTTTTAAGAGGAGGTTTCAGCAACAAATGGCCCTATAAATAAACAACTGGATTTTAATCATGGGTGAAGAGAGTGAGACATTTAGCTACTTTATAAAAATGTAAAGTTGAATGCATTTAAAAATTCATGGGAGGGAAGGAACAAAGACTTTAGCTCAGACTGGGAGAAACCATGGGTAGCAGGAGTCTAACAACTCATGTTATGGAAGAAGTTCTTTTTCACAGTTCCTTTCTGTACTTGCCCTCTTTGTTCTCTGCCCTTTTTAAAAGTCAGATATCAAGGTGGTTCTCTGGAATTGCAGAAGTCCCAGGAAGAAGCAGTAGAGCCTGACATCAGAAGTGGAGTGGGGTCCAAAAAAGTGTGGCCAGTTAAAAAAAAAAAAAAAGCAAATCCAGGGAGAAAAACATCTGGTCCAGATTGGGAAACAGTCTGAGCTAACAAAGGTAGCATTTTGACTAGAGAGTAAGTGTGTGGTGGGGGAGATCTTTGGATCACTTTTTTCAGGAGCAGTGTTCTTTTGTGATGGTCTCTACACAATTGATGTTCATTCCTCCATCCCTTTCAAGGGAATACACTGCAAACGAGACATCTCACAAGCTGACTCCTCCCTTTAACTTCAGCATCTTTGTAGATATCACCTCTCAAATCTCGTGCATCAGCCTCCACTTCCTCCTGAACAATGTTTCTCAGACCTACTGGCCTTCCTGTAACAAGTATTTTGTCTTATTGTGAAATTAATAAATTATAGAAGTTGCCTATATATAACTAACACATCAGTTATATAGTTATATTTATAATATTTATAATACAACGTGTATTTCAGGATGTAAATCCTCAGGCACAATTACACGAGCCAGACAAAGTATCAGATGCCTGTACCTGATTAAAAAAAAAAAAAAATTCACAGGACTGAGACGACTATGAAGACAGAACTACATAAACAACTCCAATGACATGACTGGTGTTGACATTGTTGGTATGACTTAATGAAGTGACCAACAATTCTTTGACTTGACCATCAGCCATTGACAGACATGGTAGTTGCATTTCTGGAAGCCACTGTACATTAGTACATATAAAAGTATTTTATTTATATAGAAACATTCAGTTGTAAACCTGATTTTTTTGTACCTTTTTATCAACTTTTATTCCCTTAAAGTATTGAGATCCTTGAGCATTTGTTATAGTAAATATCTAGATATAATCTACATAGACATCAAAATTTGAACTTTATTTTCTATTTAAAAATTCCAAAATAACGATCTTATTTTAGAAAACAGTTACTTTTAACAAACACTATTTGAAGAAAAGAGTGACATTGTTTAACATTTTTAAAGTCTCATATCTGACATAACTGAAGATAACTAGATTCTCATATCTGCTTCTGCATTTAATCTGATGTCATGTGGTATTTCGCTAGATGCATTTGAAGAAAATCCAGTCCCAGGTGGGAAACTAGGAAAGGCAACAGTATATAATAGACTTTTCAGGTAAATTGAGATTATTTTTTGATAACACCTCAGCAAGTGATTATTTCTTGCATTGTTGACTCTGGAAATAACATCAATAAACATTTTGTACCATGCTACATTAAAATCCACTAGGTTATGGTGCATCTTTTTCCATGCATGGTTTTGGAACATCATGCATTGGTTATTTGCAAACACTGAATTACACAGCTCTTCCAAATGTTGACATTTTCTATTATATAAAATAGACATTTTTTTATTGCTACTGGACCATTAGAAAGGTCCTCAAGTGTAGAGGAAGACTCCAAGTTCATGGTAGGAGGTACTTCTCCATGACTTTAATTTTTGCTTGAATGCTTGAATTTTATTCTTAGTAAAAAGCACTTTTAGTTTTTTCTCAAATGAAAATTTTGAGAAAATGACCTTTAAGATATACAGATGAATACTCAGTTTGCTAGTTGGTGTTTTATGGGAGGGAGAAAAAGGCCTTACATGAAAAAGGCTAGTTCAACCTGCAATTAAAATGAAATTATGATACTCGGCGCTTTGGACACACCTTCTTAATATTCTTCTCAACAGAGTCAAGATTTAATGAAGTTAATTTCATTGCTTCAGCAGGGACATTCTTCAGTGAATCTAGAATGTTATTGCTTTTTAAACTGCAATTTCACAGATGTGAAAACTTCAACCACTAGTATAGCAGTTTGGTCCTGCTACCTTGATTTGGGCTAAGAAGCAAGCACCCTTCCTGCATTTTCTTTCTTATTGCAAATATCAACTCAATGGGAAAAAAAAAAGCAAGTAATCGTAGATTAAAGGTTAAAAAAGTTATTTTCACAGTAATTATCCATGAAATAGTATCAGACTCTAGGGGTCCCAGTCTCCATTTTGAGAAAAATGTCCTACTTGAATATCTAGATGGACATGCACTTAAAATTCATCTTTTGTACCACACCCACTGTACACATAAAATAGTCTGGCTCCCATCCAATGTCAGTCGTATCCTCTAGTCTTTAATTTTTGTAGCTGTAGATGGACAGAATGCCATTATTTTCCTTTCTTGTGGTGCTGAGGATTGAACCCAGTGCCTCATGCATGCTAGGCAAGTGTTCTACCACTGAGCCACAGACTCAGCCCCCATTTAGTTTTAATTAATAATAATTGTACATCTTTCTGGGATATAGTGACATTTTTTTAGTACATTTATACCCATGATCAATTCATCCTACCTCTTTGGGGCAGGATGTCCCCAAGAGAATGATTTCAAATGATTCTCATTTTTGAGAATATTCAAAATTTATCCAGTTATTGAATTAGTCAATAATGTTGACAATCATCCTGTGTAATAGTTCATCATCTCCAATCATTTTGACAACCAAAACTGCTACCTAGGCTTCTATGATAACCCTAGGGGCTGGTGTTACCCGTCCCTAACTAGTTCTTTAGGAGTCCTTAGTCATCTTACCAACATGACCAGGAAACCTGTATAAATGTTAGCCTGTACCAACGTATGTAAACCAGACTCTTGGTTTCCTGATAAAGAATGTATGAGAGCCTGAAGGACCAGTAAGGATTCACTTTGGTTCACCCTTTACAAATGAAGAAACTGAGGCTTAAGAAAGGTAAGTGCTTTTAAGGTCAGAATAAGAATTAGTGATCATTATTAAACAATGGTCCATCCATCAAATTTCAGGCTTTTTTTTTTAACTTACAAACTAAGTTAAAATGTATCTCCAACCTTGTTTTACTTTGGACAGAAATAAGACTCGGGTGAAGTGGTTTCTCAGCCATAAAACTAGCAAATGGCAGAATAAAGACCCTACGTCCAGATCTTCTCGGCTAACTCACTTCCAACCAGGAAGCTGAGTTTAAGTCTCTTGGTTCCAAGTACCCTGACACCCCCTCTGCAACTGTCATCATGCAAATCCAATCGGGTTCTGAGATCTTCAGATCCTCACTTCAAATTTTCCATGTTCACTGCATTTTCTGTCATCCTCTAGTTGGGTTTTCATCTAATTTTTGACTTATTGCCTCTTAACTAGACATCCTGAGTCTCATGTGCTTTTCTTTTTTCCATCCTGAATACTTGCTTCATACTAAAGTCATACATTGAGGCAGGATGCCCCAAAGAATCAGTACAAATACATGCTGAGGAACCAAAAGAATAGGTGGATTGGGGCCAGCCTGGACAAGGCAGAGAAACTTGTGCCTTTGGGGCAGGGGGAGGCTGTACTGGGTGTTTGACTTTTTAATCTTGATGAAGTCAATGCTGCTACCCATTTAGCCAGAGGACATTGAAACTTGGAGATGGTCAGTAGCTTGTGCAAAGTCACACAACCTGTCGGTAACAACTAAGAACTTGAACCCCAACTTTATCTCCAAAGCCCACTTGCATCCACATCTCCCTCCAGGAAGGCAACTAGAAGGATGTTCAGGTAAGTGTTAGGGTTCCAACCAGGCCTAGAACTGGGGAAAACTCAACGTCTGGCTAACACATGGAGCATACTTGGCACACAATTTAGACAGGAGAAGGTGAGGGGAGAAGGTGTGGTTCTATTACAATCTACCAGTTTGGAAGTGAGTTAGCTGAGAAGATCTGTACGTAGGGCTCTCTTCTGCTTCCATGTCTTTACAGAAAATTGGTTCCAATTTCCCCTAGTTTGCTAGGGAAACTGCTTTCAGGATAATCGAGCATTGCCTCCTTGCACTGGGAAGTGACAGGAGTGTTCATACCTTAGCAGGCCCCAGAGGAATCTTGAGTAATCACCAGAGGCCTGCATGGTAAAAGCAACCAAAAGTGGCCCCAGTGCTGGCTCCCAAGGCAGGCATAGGTGAAGGAGCAGCCAGGAAGGTTACAAGTCCATCCTGTTTGCTATGGCCTCACTATCCATACCCACACACCACCTACTGGCCCCCACTCTCATACTCCTCTTTAATTCCAGGAAATGAACTTCTTCCCAGGTCTTTGTCTCTCCTATCTATGAAATTTAGAGCTACACAGTTTATAGAATAAAACACTAAAACACTTTTCCAGTGCTAAAACTTTTTCCAGTGCTGGGGATTGAGTCCAGGACCTTGTGCATGCCAGGCAAGAGTTGGATCCCCAGACCATGCTAAGTCTGTGATTCCCTTTTCTCCATAGTGCCACAGTCTGGCTGGGCAAACTAACCAGGGCGTGATGAGCAACTTGTGAAGGTTGATACAGCAGGAGCAGGAGCCCCTTTATTGTAGGACAGTAGGGGTATATATACATAATTGAATACACAGCTTGTTCTTAATTAACAAACTAGATACAGCAGTCAACCAATAAGGAATCCTCATCCTCTTAATTATACACAGCTTAATTTAATTGACATAATCTAGACACAGCAGTCAGTCATTAAGGAATCTCCATTATCTTAATGGCTCGCTGGCATTACTTCTCAAACTACTCCTCTTGGCAAAGTGCCGGGCGCCATCTTGATTTGTCTGTGGCTCTCAACATAGTATCTGCAAAGTGGGTAGAGGCAGGGAACTATATAACTAGATTTGGGGAATTATATTCAAAAGGATAGAAGTATAGAAAAGTCGGTTCCTCAACAGTCTGACTGGTCTTACTGCCCTTGGGGCTGCTTCTTTCTCACACCTCACACTGCCCACAGCAAGCTCTATAGGGGAGATAAACTCAAGGGTGTTCGTGGTAAAGACTATGCCATGTTTTAAAGAACAGAAAAGTTTATTGGAGAAAATCCACCATAAAATATACTGGAGTTAGAGGCCCTCAAGTTCCACTTTCCTCGACTGCTTGAAAAGAATATTAACTGACCAAGAATGTGACAAGCTTTTTCTATTTCCCTCTTCCTTCACTAATCGGTATTAAGGAATCAAAAGAAAAGTTTACCCTATGGCAGTATAATTCGAATTGAAACTCCAATTATGAAGAAATTGGTACTCGGGGTGGAAAGACGTCCCGGTTACTGAGGTCTTCTGAGTCCCAGCCCCATACTCCTGTGTGACAACAATTGTCTACGGTTAGGGGAGGCCCATCTACAAAGGTCTCAAGAGATAAAGTACACTTCCTCTTCAAACTGGCTCCCTGGAAGAGAATACTGTGATGTTAGGGGAAAATCTGTTCACACATTTAAGTTACTTTTCAATGAATTTACCCTGGAGAAACAAATAACAGATGATACATTCAAGTTGATACAGCGAATACTCATTGGCCCAATGAGAGTTATAAAATGCAGATGGTTATAAAATGCAGATGCCTGGGCTCTACTTTCAGAGTTTAAGATGTAGTGCACTGTTTCTCAAACTTGCTTGATGAAAGGAATCACTTAGTGACATTTGGCAAAGTGATTAAGTTCTCTCCTCTGGACGTTCTGACTCAGTATGGCTGATCGGGATATTTTTAATTTTTAACTTTTATTTACTTTTTTGGTACTGGGAATTGAATTCAGGAGCACTTGACCACTAAGTCACATCCCCAGCCCTATTTTCTATTTTAGAGGCAGGGTCTCACTGAGTTGCTTAGTGCCTCACCATTGCTGAGGCTGGCTTTGAACTTCAATCCTCCTGTCTCGGCCTCCACCATACCTGACTCGGGATGGCCCATTTGGGCTGGAGAGTCGGAACCCCAACATCTCAGGTGATTCTGATGCAAGTAGTCCCAGAGGTTATTTTAAAAAACCATAAATCAACCTCATTTTTAGGCCATTTGATTTCCCCTCTTTAATTGCTTCCTTACCACTGCTAAACAACTCTTAAGTATGGAGGCATGGACTCAACCATCTCTGGATTTTTCTAGAAGATCTTATGTTAAAAGATGAAAAAAGTCCTGGTGGAGTGTGGGGATAAATGTAATCCCCTCTTGGCCTCATTTCAGAAGACTTAAAAATAAAACTTCAAATGTCCTTTAGAAAGGATTGTTTTTAAGGCCTGAAGGGAAGTGGGAGTTCCTAATTCCAATTTGATTCTTTGAGCTGCAGCTGGAACCCACTCTAGCCCTTAGTTCTGGTTCTGGGACAATGTGGTGTTAGGAATATATAGGATTTATTGCTTGAAAAATGCCAGAAAATCGAGAATTTAAATCCCTCCTGATTTATGCCTAGCTTGTCAAAGGCTCCTGAGCTTTAGAAATGCTGAATGTTTTAGCACAGCTCTGAAGTGTGAGCTGTGTCTTGCTTTTCAGCTGATTATTAACAATGGTGTCACTAGTGCTTTGGTGGCTCTCAGCTGTAACCTTTAAACTTGGTCCATTCCTGCTTTGTGAAGTGCTATAAATTGTGATTTAAAAAAAATTTATAATAGGAACATTCTCTGACTTTTCGGGTCAGTGTTTGACACCCACTACCTGGGGGATGGAGGCTTAAGCATCCTTTATGTTCACACACTGAGCTGTTTTCTTGCTGAATGCTGAATGCTGAATGCTGAAAGTGTGCAGCAAGTCTTGACTAAAGAGTAATTCTTTACCAGTTTGTTGCCTGTATTTGTGGCTGTTCATTATAGATCCTGGAACAGCTGGTGCCAAAAAGGACCCTCCTCCCCCACATGGTTACTGTAAAAGATTTAAATCATCCTTTTTATGTAGCACGGAGTTCAGGAAGCACAATATGCAGCGACTAAGTATGCCATTTAAATTCTTTTCAGGCAAAGGTTAAAAGAGGTGGGGGAAGAAGTGGGGAGAGCAGATTGCCAAGGTAGCTTTATTCAGATGTTTTTGGTAGGTTTCTAAGATACATGTCTCTTCTTCGGAAGCGAATGCATTCATGTCTTAAAAAAGAAAAACTGGGGAAATGTTAGCTCTTGTGCTGGTGAGTGCGTGAGAAATGCCAAAAGAGTTGTTTGTGAACAGAATATCAGGGTTTCTTTATTGTTGAGCTTTGAGGCTGGGAATCACAGGGAACGTTTCCATGACAACTAATAGATGGGATGTTTATTTACTGAGTGGCAGGGAATGACAGTGTCAGCAACTGACATTTTAGTTTCTTTCTCCCCTTTTTCTCCCCAGTAAAGACTTGTTTTAGTCAATGAAAATGGCAACAGCATCCTCCATTTTATTCTTCAGAGCTTCTATGGCAAAAGTAAACAAAAATTTAATTTGGTTCAGTTATTCCACAAACTGTACTTTAGACCCGTGGTTTTATAGGCCTTGGAGTTTTTACAGCGGGCACTTTCTAGTGAGAAGATGATTTGCAAAGTGAAAAGCAAATTTCGGGTTTTATTCACTTGAAAATGATATAACGACTGTATTCTGAACTGTCTAAATTTACATAGGTCTCATTAATGTCCTTTAAATTCCACATGACCTTGTTTATGGTCCTACTGATATATTCATAAAAAGGGCCTATTAAGACTTACAACAGGACCATAACATCAGCAGAGATGAGATGGGGCTGCAGGGTGGGCTGGGACAATTCCTCACTGGTTATAAATAATGATCTATTCCACTTTGTTATCTGCCTGTAGCTTGTCTGCCCTCTAAATTATCTGCGGTCAATTTTTAATGCTGAACTGGCTTCCTCCTACTACCCAGCTGGTGTGTGCTCAAGGGATCTAAACCAATGTTAGCATTTGCTTTGAGAAAACACAATTAGGAAAGCAAGCTGCTGTAGGGGGTGAGGAGTGGATATTCATACGATGCATACTCAAGCAGAGAATTGGTATTTTTCTTAGTCCTGGTTTTATATTCTCTCTGCTGCCACTGATTAATTTGAATAAATGAAATTTGAGACAACTCTGTAGCTTTTCTCAAAAGGCAAAAGTTACTAATGACTGTGAGGAGATACAGAATATTGTTACCTGAAAACATCCTTCAATTTTGCAGTGTATACATTTCTCAGATAGAAATTAGCTTTTCTCAAAACACTTATATTTTGTCACACATATTTGTTACAGGCTCATTTCTCACATGAAAATGGAAGCAGTGTGAAGGCAGGGGTTATTTTACTCATCTTTGTGCAGAACATAGCAGTTTCTGGTACAGCGGGCATTTGAAAAGTGGATAACATTATTATAATGCAGACCTTACATCTAGCTCCTGGTTGGAATAGGGCATTTCTTTTCTGGTCCTGTTCCTTTGCTGTGCCCCTCCCATGTTATTGCCATGTCTAGGTCTCCGGAATGCATAGATTATCATCTGAGGGTGAAAGACAACGTTTGTCAAGGAGACATTCTTCTGTTTTGCAGTGTATACATTGTTAGCTATTTCTTGCTGTGACTAAAATGCCAACAATAATAACCTGGAGAAGGAAAAGTTGACTTTGGCCTCATGGTTTTAGGTTTAGTCCATCGTTGGCTGACTCCATTGCTCTGGACCTAGAATGAGGTGGGGCATCGTGGTGGAAAGGTGTGGTAGTGGGAAGCTTTTAAGCCTATAATAGCCAGGAAGTAGAAAATGGGTACAAAATAATTCTTGAGGAACGCCCCCAGTTACCTACTTCTTCCAGGTTACCTACTTATTCCAGTCATTCCCCACCTGTCTACAGTTACCCTCAGTAATCTATTCCATTTAATGGGCTAATTTTAATAATGTACCCATTAGGTTAAGGTTCTTGTCATCTAATCACATATCTCCTGCATTAACATAGTTTGGATGTGAGATGCTCACCCCAAAGATTCTATCACACATCTGTGTGTACACACAACCCCCCCAAGTAATACAATGGAAAAAGTAATAGAAAAGAAGCAGATGGAGGCCACATCTAGCCACAAAGACTATGGGAAAGAAGGAAGAACATCAAACTTGGGTTTTCTGTAATTAGTTTAAATATCTTTGGGTCTCAAAAACCTCCCTTCTATGAAGGATTTGGACCAGATTAAACTTTCTCATTCAATGGACATCAATGTCTACAGGGTGTAAATAGCTCTCCTGAAACGCAAATAAATAAAAATCATTGTTAAATTTCAATAGGAATTCTTTCAGTCCCATAGTAAGTGTAAGAGGGCTAAGGGGGTTACAAAGTCTAAGAGGACTTGGGAAACAGGTGTTTCTTTCTGCTGATACAATGACAAAGTAGCTGAGACTTTTTACTGTATAAAGAAATTTATTTTTCAGTTCTGGAGGCTGGAAGTCAGAGATCAAGGTGCTAACATTTGGTCTGGTGAGTGCCTTTTGCTGGGTTCGCAGAAGGCAGAAGGACAAGCTAATGGGAACTAGCCCATTGCTTTGGGGCTTTTTTCCTGGCCCTAATCCTATTTATTTGTGATTGAATCATGAAGTTTTCTCCATCTTTTAAAGATACATTTTTAACTGGTACATTATGATTGTGCATAATCATGGGATTCATTACATCATATTCATGCATATAATATATAATTTGATCAATCTCATTCCCCAGTTCTGACCTTGTTCTTCCCTGCCCAGGATCTTCTTGCTATACTCTACTGATCTACCTTCTCTCATTGTTATTATATTTATATATACAAGATTACTTGTGGTATTTTTTATACACGGACATAGCACACTTTGGATTTCATTCCCCAGTTCTTTTCCAAGCTCTCCCTTTCCTGTCTTCTCTACCCCAATAGTCTATTTTTTTTGTGAGATTGCCCCCCCTTTTTATTTTTTGTACTGGAGATAAAACTTGGGGCATTTTCCCACATCCCAGCCTTTTCTTTTTCTTAATTTTTACTTATTTAATTTTGAGATGGGGCCTCACTAAGTTGCTGAGGCTGGTCTTGAATCTTGCAATTCTCCTGCCTTGGCCTCCAGCTTCCCTGGGATTACAGGTGTGCTTCACTGTACGGGGCTACTATTTTCTTTAAAAATACCTTTTTACCCTCCTCTGTAGTTCCTGCATGTAAGGCTATACTTAATACTAACACTGGCAATACCTGAATTTAGAGGGAACACATTCAAACCATAGCAAAGCCCATAAGTAAAAGCCTATGGGCTTTGCTATGGTTTGAATGTGTTCCCTCTAAATTCAGTTACATTCTGAAGTTATTTGATAATTAAACACTTTGGTCAGGGAACTCTCTAAACTTCCATGGAACACTGAGGGGTGGTGTTAGATTTCCATTGTTGTTTTTTTTTTTTTTTTTTTTTTTTACAAGATAAAAAACTTGGAAGAAAAACAACGGTTCCTTTTTGGCTTATGGTCTTGGAGGTTTCAGTCCATCATTATTTGGCTCTGTGATTTTGGGCCTGTGGCAGCACAGTACGTCTTGGTAGGAACTTGTAGCAAAGAAGGCTATTCCTCTTATGTGCAGGAAGCAAAAGAGGAGACTGGGGTCCCAATATCTTCCTCAAGGGCATACCTCCAGGGACCTAACTTTCTTTAGGTCCTACCTCTTCAAGTTTATCACCTTCTAATGTGCCACAAACTGGGGTCCAAGCCTTTAACACCTGGGCCATTGGGAGGGGCACTCAAGATCCAAATCAAATCCAAAGCAGGGCTCCTGAATTCTGGTAGTGCGTTCCTGAGGTGGGGGATGATGGACATTTGGAGTCGTGCTCGTTTTGTCAAGTGTCAATCACATTTTTGAAAACCTCATATTTCTTCAATATAGTAATGTGCCAGAAAGAGACTTAGAAAACTGCAATACTATTGTAGGTAATAAGAGAAAATCTGCCACTCACTGGTTTATCTACACTTAACATGTTCACCAATGACAATCGGGTCACCCTTCCCCCATACAGAGTGAATCGGGTTTGGAAAAATGGGTGACTTCAGCAACATCTTCTGTTTGCTCAATTGGAAATTTTTCCTATGTGAAGCTCTTTTAGGAAAAGGAGAAAAATAGAGCAGTATATTTGACCCCCACCCAGAAGACCCTTGCCATAATTAAGCTTCTCTTATCAGATCTGCAGAGTTTATTGTGGTTGGTAGTTTCCTTTTTCTTGCAAATGGTATGACAAGAGTCTGCAAGCTTGTATTTTTTAAAAAATGCTATTTTCTTGGTTAAAATCTTGTGAAACTTGTTTCTGGTCTAGAGCATGGAACAGAAAGCAATCGTCATGTAAAACCTCCAAGCCCCTCTTCCCACTGGATATTAAGGTCAAAGAATTTCCAAAATCTTGGTTCAGAGGAAGAATTCTTAAGGCAAGAGACACCTCTGAACCTGTCGTCTTTAAACCTGCTTCCTGAAAATTCCTCAGGTGTCCAGCCTCTTCTGTCCCACATCATTTGGGGACCCAGATGGCACAGTAGAGATGAAGATGGCTTTTCTCTTGGGTTCTGGCTTCCCTGGGATGTTGGACAACGCGTCTCCTTGGTGCACCACAGGCTACTCTTCGCCTGTAGGTGAGGTGACTTATCCGGCACCCTGGAGCTGCCACCCCAGAGCACAATAGAGCCCACAAGAAATAGGAACCAGAATTGGGGTATCTGAAGCACCACCCAACTGAACAGGTAGGACCTGGGTCCATTTGTGGTAGCCCATCAGACTTCCCCATAGAGACCTAAGCAGGTTAAAGAGAGGCTTGATCAACCTCTGAGGGGGCCGAGTAACCTCCAAGAGGAGTTGGAGCCGAAAAGGACTTGGAGTTGCCCGAGTAGTCTGTTCAGAGTCAGTGGGCAGAAGGGAAATTGCGACTCCTTTTCGGTTTGAAATTTATGGAATTTTGGGGATTTGGGCAATAGAGAAATTTTGCTCTGACCATGTGCTGCAGTCCAGCTGGGCAAAGTAACCGAGAGGTGACAAGCAATGGTGAAGGTTGAAGCAGGAACTGCTTTATTTTCGGAACAGCAGAGGTATATATCTGACTTACATAAAGCATGACTCAATCAGCATCATCCAACCATAGCATTGCTTCCCTACAGATACAGCAATCGGCCAGTAAGGAGTCCCCACCATCTTGATGGCTCAGTGGCGTTGCCTCACAAGCCACTCCTCCTGTCAAACTGCCAGGCGCCATCTTGACTTGGTCGCGGCCTCCAACACCATGTCTGTATTAAAGTTTGTGAATGAGATGAACAAGGGACAGGTTCTGATCCAGCACAAGGGCCCAAATGAGTGCAGAGTCCTGATCCACAGTTCCTTGGTGCCACATACAGTCTGTGGCTTCCACTAACCAACTTCTAGGTGGAAGCTCCAGGTCAGGAGTTGATACAGACCTGCAAGGTTAGGAGAGGACCTTAAGTCCCCAAGAGGGGAATGGCCAGAGGCAAAGCAAGTCTTAAGTGTGCAACATGGATGCAGGGCAGAACATGGGAGGAACAGAGGAAACTCTCTCGAAATGTATGTTAGGAAAACTTTAAGAAAGGTTTTTAATGGTAACCTTTATGAAGTGAGTTTCACCCCATAGTTAAAAAAGGTTAATGGTAACTGGGGGGTAAAGCTTTCTCCACAAAGGTTATATACCTCACAAATAAGAATGGCCAGCCTGTGAGGTGGGATGGCCACCTCAGAAGTGTCATTGGCAAGGTACCTTTTCATTTTGGTACTGGGAATTGAACTCGGGGGAACTTGACCACTGAGCCACATCCCCAATCCTATTTTCTATTTTATTTAGAGGCAGGGTCTCACCGAGTTGCTTAGTGCCTTGCTATTGCTGAGGCTGGCTTTGAACTCATGATCCTCCTGTCTCAGCCTTCCGAGCCACTGGGATTATAGACGTGCACCACTACCCCTGGCTGCAAGGTACCTTTTAATAGTTGTCAGAACTCTGGACACCCAGACCAATTCCCTTATATTGTTGGCAAGAGTGCAGAAACCAACCCCCTTAGTTGAGAGTCTATCTGGAAGGACAATCTAAGTTAATGTTAGGTCTTAGAGGCCAGTGTAGTCTGAGCTAACTAAATGGAACTAAACAGAAAAATTTGGCAAAGAAAATACAGAGGAAACTGGTTTTCCCCATGGGCCAGCTGGCCTGGACCATGCTGCCATGGGGCTTCAAAAACTCACCAAGCATCTTTGGGAAACCACTATCCTCTGACTTGAAAGCCTTTCCTGCAAAACAGTGTGGGTGCATATTGTTCCAATATGTAGATGATCTGTTGGTGGCCAGAACAACCAGAGGACTGAGTGAAAGGGACACAGCTGGTTCTCGCCCTTCTATATAAGGCTGGTCTACAAAGTTTCAAAGAAAGCCCAAATAAAAATTAAGTACCTTCATTTTTATTTGACTTGGGCACAATGGCAACTGGGCCCCAAAAGGAAATGGGTGATGTGATCAATTCTGGTCCTTTCAACCCACTATCCAGTTAAAGTTCTTGGAGGCTGCTGGATTCTGCTACAAATGGATCCCCAACTTCTTATGGCAAACTCCCGCTATGAAGCCACAAAAAAAGGGAAAATGGGATCCTCTCTGGGGGCCAGCACAACAAAAGGCCTTTGAGGACAATAGGTGCACTGAGTGCTTATTTAGATTGGGACTCCCTGATCTCACAAAGCCTTTCTTTCTGTAGTCCACATACCATCTGAAATAGCTATAAGAGTCCTGACTCAAAGGCCACTGGACAGTGCCATGTCCCCAGCATATGTCTAAACAGCTGAACTTTGTAGTCAAAGGCTGGCCACCTTGTTTACGGGCTTTGCAGTTATGATCCTTCAGGTGTTAGAGGCTGACAAGCTGAGTATGGGACGGGAACTAACACTGTTGAAGTACAAAGGACAATATTGGCTGACTACTGTGAGGATAGTCAGATACCAGGGTATGTTACATGAAAAGCCATGTCCACATTAAAGTTGTCTGAACTCTAAACCCAGCAACTCCACTGCTCACTGGGACTGGGCAAGATGTCACAACTTCACTGAGGTCATAAAGTGTTCGCCAGTAAACTGGACCTGACAGACCAGCCCCTCAAGGACCCTGATGTGGAGGGCTTCAGATGGAAGCGGTTTCACAAAGGATGGGGTACATCTTGCTGGATATGCAAAGATCACTCTGGACTCCAAGATTAAGGTGCCGCAGTCTGGCTGGGCACAATTCAGGAGCCACTTTTCAAAAGAAACGAACTTTATTTTTAGAACACACACACCAAACCACACAGCTCCTCAGGAAAAACCTTCAGAGCCCAACTGCAACCACAGGCTTCCCCCAAGCCTCTCAACCTCCCCCACTCCTCCTGCTCTTGAGGCTGATTGGCTGGGTCATGTGGGCAGAGCCAAAAAGTCTCCCAACGAGCAGCTCCATGGTCTGAAAGGGCGGGGAAACAGCCCAATGAGCATCACCGCAGAGGAGTCGATCAGTTGGCAGCTAGAAGTTTGCGGCCGCTGTGAGCCAATCATCAGCTGGCAGCTGGAAGTTTGCTGGGGCACCTTCGGCTGTGGCTCTCAACATCTCCCCCTCTCTATTTAAACAACAAACATGTGGCTTAGGGACCATGCCTGCCTTAGGTTGTCCAATAGTACATATGGTCCTTACCCGTCATAAGATGAGCTGACCTCAAGGCGTCGGCCTCCTGTCTTAGGTTGGTACCATTGTAATTGGATGTTATCTGTCATTGACTACCGGTCCTGCATACAGCCACACCTGTGGATAGGTCTTTGTACCAGTGGGGGGGTGAGGTTCTTTGCCTCACCTCTGGCACCCAAATTTTAGCTGAATGACCATGACAAGCAGAAGGAAGATACACAAAGCCAATTGACGGCTCCTTTTGGAAAAATTGTACCACTGATGACACCATCAGCAAAAATACCCTAACACTACCACAAGTTGCTGCACCAACAGATTGTATCACTTGTATGCATTGTGAACTTAGTTCAGGCAAGTTCTGCAAGCAGTTCAGTGATGGCTGTTGCAGAAGCTATAGATTAGTTTTATCTTTGTCTTCACCGGCACTGGGATGAAGATAGGAATTCTGGCAATAATGGCTAAAGAAAAAATTATGTAACATTCCAGAAGGCACTAAAACAATTTTCTTAATTCTGTTCAAGATAATGTAAATTGTTTACTTTCACCTTTCCTTTTCATTATATTTAACAAACGGATCTGTTAACCTCCTTTTTTGTTCACATATTAAAAAAATCCTCAACAGTTGTTTACCCAATTTAAATTAAACCATGTAAAATCACGTGACTAAAAAATATGTGGATCCATTTTTTCATGAGCGCTTATCATATATGATATGGACATACGTACATACAAACATAAAACATAAAACACAAGTGCGCACACAACACATAATGTAATAGTAAAGGCCTTATAGCTTTTTACAGGTGAAATCTCCATTGCAATGTTTAAAAACTCAATAGTCAAAAAAATAGAACTGATCAGCAAAACATTAACCTAGGTCTATATGAGCTCAAAAAAAAAAACAAAATAGAACTTCATGATGTGGGAAAGGGTAATAATAAAATATTGTAAAAAGCATCCTGGTTCTGTCACAGAATAGCCAAACTGGAGTTTTGGATATCAGTTGTTATGGATTTGAGCCAAATCATCTTCTTTTTGGTCTGTAGAAATCGCTTTAGTTAATCTTTCTGGAATCCAAAGTGGCTGCTGTTCTCCCTGTGGAAACGCACAAACAGAACCCCGACTCCAGACAATTACTGGGTCAGGACCTTTCCATTGTCCTGTTAGAATATCCTTCCAAAGTACCTTGGGCTTATGCACATTTTTTGGACACATATGCCTTTCCACAGCACTAAGTCCTGATGAATCCAAATTTAAAAAGTTTAGAGTAAAAATGGTTATTTTAAGTTTATCTTTGGGGAATATATACCCCTTCCCAATTCCGTCTTTTTGCTTTAATAAGTACATTTTAATAGTTTGAGCTCTTTCAACTATGCCTTGTCCCTGTGGATTGTATGGGATTCCTGTTATATGAGTAATGGCAAATGTTGAGCAAAATTGTTTAAAAGAGGTAGAAGTATAACCAGGGGCATTATCTGTTTTTAACTGTTTTGGAACACCCACAGTGGCAAAATTTTGTAAGCAATGAGCTATAACATCTTTAGTTTTTTCTCCAGCATGAAGGGAGCCCATCAAAAATCCAGAAGTATCAACTGTAACATGCAAATATTTTAATTTTCCAAATTTTGGCAAGTGTGTGACATCCATCTGCCAAATATGGTTAGGTATCAATCCTCTAGAATTGACTCCAAGATTAACTTGGGGTAAAAAGGTCACACAATTTTGACATTGTTTTATTATGTCTGGCTTGTTCCATAGTTATTTTAAAACGCTTTTGTAAAGTATTAGCATTGACATGGAACTTTTTATGAAAATGTGTAGCTTCTTCTAGTGTAGAGAAAATATGTATGTCATGTGTAGTTTTATCTGCTAAATCATTGCCCAAACTAAGGGCTCCAGGCAATCCTGTATGTGCCCTGATATGTCCTATAAAGAATGGATCTTTTCTGTCCCAGATTAAACTTTGTATAGTGGAAAGCAAAGAGAAAACAGTAGAGGAAGGGGAAATCCTACCAGCATCTTCAAGGGATACTATAGCATTAACTATATACTGACTATCGGAAAATAAATACAAGCTTTTGTGATATTTAAAGATTCTGTAATACTGCATTAAGCTTTACCTTTTGAGCTGATTGTTTGGGTACTAAAAATGTAAAAGTTTGATCAGGTGTAACTATTGCTGCTGTACCATTATTTGACCCATCAGTGAATATATTGCAATGACCAAAAAGATGATAAATGATTAGATGGTAAGTGGTTATCAAATGAAACATTAGATTTGCAAATGATTATTGCCCAAGTATTTAACTCATTAGCTAACTCATCAATTTGATCCATAGTATATGGAGTAATAATTTTATTGGGAGAAATCCCAAACACTCCCTTTGCTGCTTTTATTCCTTTGAGTATTAATTGTCCTACAGCCTCAGGATACCTAGTAAGAATAGTGTTAGGAAAATAAGATAAATGTATCCACAATAATGGACCTTCTTGCCAAAATACTCCTGTAGGAATATTTTTTGTTGGTAGTACAATAAATAATAAAGGCAAACTTATATGGAAAATATGCATTTGGATAGAATTGATAGGTTTCAATGATTTTTAATGCCTTTCTTGCTTCAGGCGTTAACATGCGGGGTGAATTTGGATCTGATGGACCTTTTAGGATATCAATTAAAGGTCCCAACTCTCCTGTTGGTATACCTAAATAAGGCCTTATCCAATTTATGTCTCCAATAACTTTTGAAAGTCGTTAAGTGATTTGAGTTGATCTACTCGTATTTGAATTTTTGGTGGACGGACCATGATTGAGGATAATAGAACTCCTAAATAATTAATTGGAAAATTAATTGTACTTAATCTATTGCTATCTCTAGATTATAATTTTTTAATAAGTTTGTAAGTGTGGCATAACATTCTAGCAATGTGTTTTTATCTTTGTGTGCTAATAACACATCATCCATATAGTGAAATATTTGTAGTTCAGGATTTTGATTTCTAAGTGGCTGGATTACTTTGTTAACATAAATTTGACACATAGTTGGGCTGTTAGCCATCCCTGAGGGAGTACTTTCCACTCATATCTCTGATCAGGACCTTCATGATTCAGTGCAGGAATGGTAAATGCAAAATGTGTACTATCCTCAGGATGAATTGGAATTGAAAAAACAAAACAATCTTTAATATCTAACTAAAACATACCAAGTTTTTGGCAAAGCATACAATTGAGGAATCCCCGATTGAGCATGTCCCATAATAACCATCTCATTATTAATGGCTCTTAAATCTTTCAATAATCTCCATTTACCAGATTTCTTTTTGACAAAAATGGGAGTATTATGGGGAGATACAGAAGGTTGTATATGTCCCTCCGCTAATTGTTGTTTGACCAGGTCATGGGCTGCTGAGGGCCATTACCAAGTAGGAATGATGCATCAAAATTTCCTTGCCAGCGTACCCCATGTTGCTTAGAGGACATTCGCTGGGACATTGCATGTATGTTTTCGTAAGGTGACCTTGCTCAAGGACCACGGCGGATCCAGGTTTAGAGCTGATCAGGTTTTAGGGAGTATCCCGTCCTTGGGTTTAGGGAAGTTCCAGGTTTAAGGTATACCCTGTGGGGGAATAGGGCATATGCTGCTGCCTCAGGCACGCCCGATCCTTGAGTTCCCGTTGAGATCTCCTGAGATTCAGAAAGTATTTGGAAAAAAGCCTCGTGGAGTAGGTGAATTGGGTGGCGGCAGAACTTGGATTTCCCCAGAACGTGTGTGTAGAGGCCGGTGTGAGTTTGGGAATAAAGAATTGCTGTTTGAATCTACAAGGTGTGTGGTGGCTCGTGATCTTGTGCCCAGCCAAGACTGCGGCAATGGGCTGCTTGTATCTTTTCTTTAGTCAGGGACCACTGAGGAACCCATACTGGTCTTTCTGATTTCCAAGTAATTTTTATTGTCTCAGTGGCCCTTTCTGAAAATCCAACCCATGTCTGTCTGTTCCTTGATCTATTTGTATTGATGCTGCTATACCTTGTTCTTGTTTTTCTAATCTTTTTCCTTTCCTAAAACCTTGTCTAGTCATGATAGTGGGTGCATTTTGGTTGATGTTATTTGTTAATGTCAAACCTAATTGATCTAAGACATCTCGTCCCCATAAATTTACGGGAAGATGATCCAATACATAGGGCTGTATAGTTCCTTCACATCCTTCAGGATCCTTCCAATCTAATACCATTGCACTTCTACGGGGATTAGTCGCCACTCCTAGGCCTCGAAGTGTTTGAGTGGCTTGTTGAGAGATGATGCTAAGGTCAGTACCTGTGTCCAGTAGCCCATTAAATTCATGTCCTTGAATATTTAGTTTTAGCATGGGGCAAGAATCTAAATTTAAAGAAAGCATAGCCCAATCTACACCTGTGGAGCCTGATCCCTTGGAACCTCTTTCTACAGTATGACTGGAAAATTTATCATGTAGGCTGTGTATTATTAGTAACTGTGCTATTCTATCTCCTGGTGAAATTACTGATATACCCTTTGGAGAACTGGCTATAATTTTTATTTCACCTTCATAATCGGGATAAATTACCCCAGGACTTATCATAAGTCCTTTTAGAGTAGAAGAGCTGCGTCCCAATAGGCCTACTGTTCCTTTGGGAAGAGGTCCTTTTACCCCTGTGGGAATGATTTGAACTCCCATCTCTGGAGTTAGTACTGCTCTGGCGGAGGCGCAGATGTCCAACCCTGCGCTCCCTCTGGTTTGTCTGAGGGATCTGATGGACAATGTGTCCTGGGCACTACCCTGATGGGGTTGCTGGGTTCCTCCAGTGCTCTGTATATTTGTGGTCTTGGGCCCCGGAGCATTGGGTCCCCCTGTCCATTTTTGGCAATGGAGCCCAATGCCCTTCTCCACGATATCGTGGATAAATACCTGGTCCTTGTTCATTTTTTGATAATGGAGTACCCTCTATGGTGGTTTGAGAATGGCATTCACTAGCCCAATGTCTCCCTCTATGGTATCGTGGGCAAATACCCGGTATTCTACTCCTTTGATACCTATTTCTGTTAAACCCTCCTCCTATGGGGCAATTCCTTTTAAAATGTCCTGTTTGTTCACAATTGTAGCATGTTCTTGGCCTGGCATCTAAAGCCTGTTTTACTGCAGCTGCCATGACTTGCCCTTGTTCTAAAGCCTGTTCTACTGCAGCTGCCATGACTTGCTCTTGTTCTCTACATAATATGTGTTTAAATCTTCATGTTTCCATGGTCTAATGACTTCTCTGCATCAATGATTTGCTTGCTCATAAGCCAGTTGTTGTATTAGTGGCATTGCTTGTTCTGTATTCCCAAAAACTCTGGTAGCTGTTTGAATAAGCCTATCTACAAATTCAGCGTAAGGTTCATTAGCTCCTTGTATTACCTTAGATAATTGACCTTGTAAACCTCCATGTCCTTGTAAAGTCTTCCATGCCCTAACCACATCTGCAGCAATTTGTGCGTATATGCCAGGATCATATGCAATTTGTTGCTGCTGATCTTCATAAGGTCCCTTTCCTAACAACATATCTAGATTTCTCTGAGGATAACCAGCTGCTGCATTTTTGCCTAGCCGTCTCCTTGCAAAATTCCTCATTGGCAACCTTCCATAACAGGTATTGTCCTCCATTTAGCACAGCTTTACACATACTAGCCCAATCTGCTGGCGTCATGTTCAAGTTGTTAATGGATTCGACCAAGCTTACAGTGAAGGGTGCTTGAGGACCATAGGTTGTTACAGCCTCTTCTAGCTGCTTCACTGTTTTGAAATTTAAAGCATGGTGAACTCGCTGCCCTCCTGCCTCAATTACAGAGCATGTTAATATTTGAGATCCTGTCTCAGGATCCCAACTATCAACTGCGGGGGTTGGGGGCCTCCCAGCATATGGAGGTGGCCTTGTTAGTTGGACACTTACATCCTCTGGTGATAGAAAGGTGTTAGTAGCAGTCTCCTGTAGAGGTGGCGCTGTTGGTTGGAAATTTACGCCCTCTGGTGATAGAAAGGTGTTAGTAGCAGTCTCCTGTTGTAACTTTCCCCCCTGATGGCTTTTTCTGCTCTACACTTTCTTTCTCTGACTAGTTCGAGAGACCTTCCTTTTACTTGAATATTTCTACTATAACTATAATACAACCCAAGAAGATAACGCCAAACAAAACTGAAACAGTGAAACAAAATTGGAACAACAAAAAATCATTATAGCCTTTCTATCCTCCTGAAATGTCCATCCATCCTTTCTCCCTATCTGTTCCTCAGATGTGAGCAGTTTTTCTTCCATCTTACACATCTCCAGGGACAGGCAACTTAAAACAAAAGTGGAGCAAAATAAAAGAAGAATCTTAAAATGGCTACCCATCCTCTCGCCCTGCCCTCAGGGGCAAGCAGTTTACTTTATCACTTACCCTCGGTCGTTCCCCGTACAGGCCACCAAATGCCGCAGTCTGGCTGGGCACAATTCAGGAGCCACTTTTCAAAAGAAACGAACTTTATTTTTAGAACACACACACCAAAGCACACAGCTCCTCAGGAAAAACCTTCAGAGCCCAACTGCAACCACCAGCTTCCCCCAAGCCTCTCAACCTCCCCCACTCCTCCTGCTCTTGAGGCTGATTGGCTGGGTTGCACGGGCAGAGCCAATAAAAGTCCCCCAATGAGCAGCTCCGTGGTCTGAAAGGGTGGGGAAACAGCCCAATGAGCATCACCACAGAGGAGTCGATCAGTTGGCAGCTAGAAGTTTGCTGGAGCCGCTGTGAGCCAATCATCAGCTGGCAGCTGGAAGTTTGCTGGCAGCTGGAAGTTTGCTGGGGCACCTTCGGCTGTGGCTCTCAACATTAAGGCAAAACGTCTACCTCAGGGAACTTCTGCTCAAAAGATGGAACTTTTTGCTCTGACCCATGCACTCCAATTGGCAGCAGAAATCTGAATGTCTACAGACTCAAAGTATGCTTTCACCACCCTTCATGGGACCTTATATAAATGGGCTAACTTACTGGGGGAGAAAAAGGAATAAAATATGGACAGAATTCTTAATCTTCTAAACATAATATGGGCACTCAAATAAAAAAAACCCTGCAGATTACATTGCCAGGCACCAAAAAGGGGAACACTGTGGATCTTGGGGCAACCAAAGAAAAGTTGGAAGCAAGGTCAATGCCTGCAGCAGGAAGGAAATCCAATTCTAGGCTTAAATGCTGTCCTTCTGCCTGACCTAACAGAATGGGAGCAAGAATATTCCCAGGATGTCTGTAGAGGTTATTTTGATTGGTAGTTTCCTTTCTTGCAAATGCCAGGCTTGCATGCAAATAGTGTGACAGAGTCTGCAAGCTTGTGGGTGGTTTTTTTTTTTTCCCCCCCCTCAGGTTTCACAAGTTTTTCCACAAGAAACCAGTCTGGTCTAGAGAATGGAATAGAAAGTACTCGTCATGTAAAACCTCCAAGTCTCCTCTCACACTGGATACAAAGTTCAAAGAATTTCCAAAATCTTGGTTCAGAGGAAGAATTCTCAGGCAAGTGCCACCTCTGAACCCTGCAGTCAAGAATCCTGCTTCCTAAAAATTTCTGAGGGGTCCAGCCTCTTCTGTCCCACTTCATTACATCCTCCAGCCATGCCCCATTTGTCCAGTTACCACTCAGTAATCAATTACGTGGATTAATGCACCAATTAGGTTGATTTTAATAGATTGTTTCTCATGATCTAATCACTTATCTCCTGCATTAACAAAGAATCTTCAGAGGGACGCCTCAAATCCAAACCATATCACCATTTGTGTGTGTACACATACAAGCAAGTAATAAGATACAAAAAAAGAAAAAAAGCAGATGAGGGCCACATCTAGCCACAAAGACTGTGGGAAAGTGTTATAGTTAAAGCTTCATCCCGGGGTTTCATAAACTGACTTCCACGTATAATTGAATCAAGCCTTTATTGAAGCGCACAGGTGGAGGCTGACCAGAACTTAAAGCTATTCCCCTGATCAGCCCCCAACAATTGCAAGGGCACTCCTTATAAGCCTGAAAACCAAAAAAGGGATGTTCGGAGATCTAGCCAATGCAAGCAAGCCAGGTTACAGAAGAGGGAGAGTGCAGTCAAGTGGCAGGAAGCCTAACCAATCACAGTTAGCCCAGTCACCCCAGTTACAGAAACAGAATCCCATTTCCCTAGTTACAGAAACAATGCCCCATTAGGTAGTTCCATGTACTTAAAGGTTTCTATAACAAAAGGAAAAGAACATCTTGCCCCAGTCATGACCCTTCTACTTGGCATGGTTGCTTGACAGGATGAAGTCAAAAAACAAAATGGAGTCACACTTGTTCCTACTATCACTAAAGGAGGAGGAATTTTTCTGTAAATATTTTTGGGTCTCAACTTCCCTTCTATGAAGGATTTGGACCAGATTAAACTTTCTCATTCAATGGACACCAATGTCTACAAGGTGTGGATAGCTCTCCTGAAACAAAAACAATAAACTCATTGTGTTTAAATTTCAGTAAGAATTTTCAGTCCCATAGTAAGTGTAGACCAAGTCTACTAGTGTGTAGGAAATAGGCGTTCCTGTTCTTCAGTGTCAATCTGACCAGCAAAAGCTTGATGTAGTCCATATCTTCCAATACAACAAAGTAGCTGAGACTGGGTAATGTATCAGATCAGAAATTTACTTTCCAGTTCTGGAGGCTGGAAGTCTGAGATCAAGGTACTGACATTTGGTGAATGCCTTCTTGCTGGGTTCTCATGGCATAAAGCAGAAGGACAAGCTAATGAAAACTAGCCCATTGCTTTGTGGAGATTTTTTTTTTTATAAACCTTAATCCCATTTACTTAGAATTCATGATTCAATCACTTTTCAAAGGATACTCCTCTTTTTTTTAATTGGATTATAATCATGCACATCATGGAATTCATTATCATATTCATGCATGTAATATAACTTCATCATTCCTCAGTTCCTTTTTTTCTTCCCTCACCACAATCTTGCTTTACTGACTTTATTTTATTAATCAGGACACTATGATTATGTATCCAAGCAGGATTACTTGTGGTATTTTCATACATGGACATAGCACAACTTGGATTTCATTTCCCCAGTTCTTTCCCAAGCCCTCCTTCTGTCTTCTCACTTTACTTTCATAGTCTTCTATTTTTGTGAGATCACCACTTTTTCTTTTGTACTTGGGATTAAACTTAGGGGCACATGACCACTGAGCCACATCCCCAGCCTTCTTTTTTTTTTATTTTATTTTTTTTTATTGATTATTTAAAGCATTACATAGCTCATGATATATCATCTTTCATACATTTGACTCAAATTGTGTTTTGAACTCCCATTTTCACCCCAAATACAGATTGCAGAATCACATCTGTTACATATTCACATTTTTACATAATGCCATATTAGTGACTGTTGTATTCTGCTACCTTTCCTATCCCCTACTATCCTCCCTCCCCTCCCCTCCCATCTTCCCTCTCTACCTCCCCTGCTGTTGTTCAATTCTCTCCCTTTTTTTCCCTCCCCCTTGCCCCTCATAACCTCTTATAATTTTATGTATCATTGAAGGTCTCCTACTATTTCCATGTGCTTTCCCTTCTCTCTCCGTTTCTCTCCCCCCATTCGTCTTTGCTTACTGTAGTCTTTTCCTCATGCTCTTCCTTCCTGTTCTGTTCTTAGTTGTTCTCTTTATATCAAAGCAGACATTTGGCATTTGTTTTTTAGGGCTTGGCTAGCTTCGCTTAGCATAATGTGTTCTAATGCCATCCATTTCCCTGCAAATTCTATGATTTTGTCATTTCTTAGTGCTGCATAATACTCCATTGTGTATAGATGCCACATTTTTTTTAATCCATTCATCTATTGAGGGGCATCTAGATTGGTTCCACAGTCTAGCTATTGTGAATTGTGCCACTATAATCATTGATGCAGCCATATTTTTTTAAATTTAAATTTTGAGATAGGGCCTCGCAAAATTGCTGAAGCTGGTCTTGAATTTTGCAATTCTCCTGCCTCGGCCTCCAGCGTCTCTGTGATTACAGGTGTGCTTCACCATACTGGGCTACTTTTTTCTTTAAAAATTCCTTTATTTCCCCTCTGTAGTTCCTGCATGTAAGGCTGTACTTAATACCAACAATGTCAATAACTGAATTTGGAGGGAACACATTCAAACCATAGCAAAGCCTATAAGTAATGGTATCACTTTTTCCCAAAGTTATTTGATAATTAAACTCTTTGGTCAGGGAACTCTCTAAACCTCCATGGGACACTGAGGGGTGGTGTTAGATTTCCATCACTGACCCCAAAAAATCCAAGATAAATAACTTAAGAGGAAAGGTTTGTTTTGGCTTATGGTCTTGAAGATTTCAATCCATCATGGATTGGTTCTTTCCTTTTGGACCTGTGGCAGTATAGCACATCTTGGATAGGAATTTGTGGCAAAGAAAGCTTATTCCTCTTATGTGCAGGAAGCAAAGAGAAGAGGAGGCTGGGTCCCAATATCCCCCTCAAGGGTATTCCTCCAGTGACCTAACTTCCTTTCCTTAGGTCTTACCTCTTGAAGTTTCTGTTGCCACCCACTACTGCCACAGACTGGAGTCCAAGCCTTTAACACCTGGGCCATTGGGGAACACTCAAGATCCAAGTTATAACAGGGCTCCTGAACTGATAGCTCTTTCCTGAGGGGGAAAAGTAGTTTGAGATGGACACTGAGTCATGCTTATCTTGTCAAGTGTTACTTAATCACATTTTTGAAAACCTCATATTTAAAAAATATTTGACCTGAAAAAGACCAGAGACCTAGAAAATTGAGGCACTATTGTAAAAAGAGAACTGTGCCACTTGTAATTTGTCTACACGTACCATAGTCACTGACAATTGGGTCACCACTCCCCCATATAGAATGAATCGGGTTTGGAAAAGCAGGTGACTTCAGCAACATCTTCTGTTTGCTCAACTGGAAATCTTTCCATGTGAAGCTCTTATAGGAGGAGAAAGTTAAAGAATAGTATACTGATTTTTTTTTTTTCCTATTGCCATAGCCTTCCTCTCTGCTTCAGCTATGCTATTGATTTGTTATAAACAGTAGAAATTAGTAATTGTCTACAGGGTAAAAAAGTGCCCTGACTACAAATAGATGAAGTTGATCCAGGAAATAAGGAAGGAGATGAGGGAAATTGGTATTTATTGAGTAGCTATTATATGGTAAGCTTTATGTTGGGCATTTTGCATCTGCACTGGGGTTTTGGAATATTATCCCCCCTTTATACACAAAAAGCCATCAGGGTTTTGGAGGTCAGGATGAAAATATATAAGGTTTGAGTCCTTTGAAAGAATCAGAAGGATCAAGAGTACAATTGCAATTATGACTAAACAAAAGGGCCACATGACTTCTGATGCTATACAGATCTGTGACCACATGATGAACCGATGAAGTGAGGGGTTGAGGGCCAAGTGTATCTATCCCAGACTTCAAGCTCCAGAGGGCATGTTGCAGCCTGTAGAAACTAACAGTCTTTAGGACATAGCAAAATTAGACATTCCTGGGTTCCCTAATATTGCTGTAAAGGGCTATTTCTATTCTTTGTGACAGATTTCATGGCCTGCTCTTCGTAATGGCTCAGATAATGTCATTATACAGTGAGAAAGAAAAATGTGGAGGTTTAATTGGAAAACTGGCAATAAGAGTTACCAAGAATTACTAGTAATCATGCATTTTTCTTCTCTCTGCTTTCTTGCATTAATTGTCTTTTAAACTACTCCAAATGGACAATATCCGTGGCTGGTCTTCCACTTAATGTAGCTAGGAAGGTCTGGTGAATGCTAGGGAACTTTCTCCCCCTTCAGAAACAATGTTGGTTTTGTGTTTCCATATGACAACGTCAGCAGGTTCTGGTTAAGTCTAATTGCTGTCCCCTCTGCAGCACCTGTTCATTTTTTCTTTAACAATGCTTATGGGCATTCATCTGTGAATTATTCCAGAGATGGGACTATGATTTGAACAGTGACACATTGAATCTTTAAGCCATTTGGAAACCTGAGTTTTGGATCACAAATATTAAGGCTTTAGAAATTTCGAGCCTTCCTGCTTAAACAGACCTTCCTTCCTTTGCTTTTTGACGGGGTGTGCCTACAGATACTAATTAGTCTTAGAATTTGCAAATCTTTTTTAAAAGAAGAGCATTTGGCATTGCCTCCAACAGAGTGCAAGCTTGGAAATGAGGAAATCATAAGACATCAGAAGCAGGGGGGATTGTTTAGAGATAGTCTCATCTAGAAGTTTTTGAATCTCATGGATTCTAAAGATTGTCTGGAGCTGCCACAGTGAATATTGGCTCCAGCTGTCCATAACACTATAAATGAGTAGCTCTTTTTATAGGAAGTCCTTATGAGATTCCAGATGAGGAAAAAGGTCTAGATAAGGTCTTGGACAAGAAGTTCTAACTTTTAGGTGGAATCTAGTAGCAAACACTGGAGTAAACCTTTCTGCTCAACTTGCCATCACATAATTTTTCCCACTCAACAATAATATTGGTCAAAGTTCAGACTTATTTCAAGTGAGTATGTCAGAGCTATGAGATTTTAGACCCTGAAAGAATCTCTTTCCCTCATGCTGTTGTCCTTAAATGATTTGTTTTTCTCACATTGTGTTGGCATATTAAGCAAGATACACAGAGCAGGCTAAGAAGGGGCAGGAAAGAAAACGTAGTCAAACTGGCTGTGACCTTAAATAGCTTCTGGGAATTTTAGTGTGTAGGACATTGTTTTTAATTTTCAACATCCTCTCCACCCTTGTCTTCTCTAAACTCTAGGAGTATAAAACCTAGCAACTATGTTCCTGCGCCTCCTTGACAGGAGGGTCTTGGTTAGATTCCACCAAAGGGGGGACTTCTTGGATATTTAGAAGGCAGAAAAAAGAGTCGCTGTCTTCCTTTATATGCATAAACAGGCAGCTGATACAGGATTTTGCTGGTGGCTTAGTTAAGAACATCCTAAGAATAATCCATCTCTGGCTGGAGACAGCTGAGATGATGAGCAGTAGCTCCCAACTTTGTTGCAGGTTTTTCTGGGAATTAAATGTTTATGTTGTCAAAGCCAAAACCCTCTATCTTATTTCTGGATTTCTTAAAAGTGGTCTTCCTTTTCTGTTGGTTTCTTGATTTACCAATAGCTGTGTCTCCTCTGAGTCCCTGAATCAAACTTGTTGCTACTCAAAATATCAACAGCAATTTCCATCTTCTGGGTTGCAGCCTGATAGTTCCAGTATCTTTAAGGGAAGTGGCATGGAGGGAGGCAGATAGATGGCAAGGAAATTGGTATATCTGAAGCTGGAAGGATAAAATTGAAAATTGATATCAGGGTAAAGGAACTTCAGGATGCTGAGATTCCTAACTCTACAGAATAAATGGGGGGTGGGGGCTGGGGTTGTGGCTTAGTGGTAGAGTGCTTACCTAGCACATGTGTGGCCCTGGGTCAATCCTCAGAACCACATAAAAATAAAATAAAGGTATTGTGTCCAACTACAACTAAAAATTACTTTTAAAAAATAGGAGGGTGGGTTAAAGGGAAGCAAAGGAATAGTATAAGCCAGCTGAGGTTAATGAAGCCTGCTGCAGGTCTGGGAGATAACATTTAAACGTGCTGCACTTGTCCAAGTTCATAGTCAATATTGAGTCTCCCCAGTCCATAAAACTTCCAGTTGGGGTGTGGATTTATGTTTTGTCTTTCAAAGAACATCACATGCATGTTTTCCTTAATTCCATTAATATTTTGTTATCAATCTTTAAGTTCATACACAATATTTCAAAACCAAGATCCATATATGTCCTGTGAAAGTACTTTGCAGTAACTAGAAATGGTTCAAGTTATACTACTGTAAAAAAAAAATGAGCCTCAGATATCATGTGACCTATAACAATAGTTTATTTCTTACTAATGATTCATGCCCATTGTAGGTCAGCTTTGCTCCATCTTTTCATTCCAGGGACCCAAGGTTAAGGAGCAGCCCTTGTTGGGAGCCACCTCCCAGCAGAGATGGAAGAGAACATAGGTCTGCAGTGGTTGTAAATCTTCTGCCTGAAAGTGACACGTGATGCGTTGTTTCTGTTTACGTTTAATTTTGGAAAGCACTTCATATGGCCAAGCCTAACGTCAATGGGTAAAAGAATATAATCCTCCCTCAGGGAGATTCATCAAATATCTCTGAACAATAATACATATCCACTTAGCTAGTCCAATGGTCCATACTCATTTGCAAGTACTAGAATTGTTATAAAATTAATGTGATGGTGTTTCCTCAGTGTGAGCCATTGTGTACATCTCCTAACTCCAGTCCTTCTCATTGCCATGGGAAGGGAATAGTGGAGGGTGGGTCAAAGGCCCTACCACTAGTGGAAATGTATTATAAATAAAGGACAATAGCATCTAAAGGAAAATTCTAGAAACTTATAAATGTAAATCCAAGTAAATTTGCTGTGTTGGCAGCAAAAATCTTAAATTACATTCTAAATTCAAGAATGACCTTTGACAGACATCTTAAGCAAATCTGGTTTTTCCATACCTGGAGAGGGACTGTTTCCTGGCACCATGGCGACACTTTGTTGCAGCTGATTTAAGGGTGAATAAGTCAGATCTTGCATCTCAGGTTCAGATGCCCATATCTACCTATCTGTCAGCCTCCTACCTTCTGTTCTTAAAGACTCGGCCTCGGGGGTCAGGAAACAGCTTTGTAAATCTGAAATCGCCTGACCATTTCTCAGGACCCAACTGCATTGAAAGGTTTAAGAACAGAAGGAAACTGTACATTCTCCAATCCCCCATGTGCTTCTGGCCCTTGGCTCTTGTGTTGAGGAAGAAATGAGAGTCATCATCCATTGTTTCCTCACCAGAGTTAGGGGAGCATTCATAGAGCTATGGGGCACCTCCCAGTGTTGCCCCTCTACCTGACTTTGGCACTGTGAATGTGTGGGCAGCAGAGGTTATCCCTACTTTATATTCATTTTCAGTGTTGTAGAGATCTAATTATTCTGAAATGACGACAAAGCATGCTTTTCCTTATCTTGCAAGTGACTTGACTTCCCTTGGTTTGGAAGCCAACAGTCAGTTCTGGCTTTGTACCATGTTTTGTCTTCAGTGTATATCTCATGTTCACTACCTCTGCAGCCTCGTTTCCTAGTCGGTTTTGGGGGTTATTCACTTCTATGTATTCAGTAAAGTGCATGTTTTGTGTATCAAAGGCCACTAAATGGCACAGCCCCTTACTAGATGAAGAACACCATGGCATCACTAGATGGACTGACCTTTCCAGAAGGTGATACTGAACCCTCCTGCCTCCTCCTGCTGCCTCTGGACTCTTCCCAAATGAATGCAACTCTAAAGCACAGCAGTGTCCTTTAACATTTTGTTTTCTGTCCTAGTCCTCTAAAGAGGATAATGTTTTTCCAATTTTTGTACCTTTTTTCATCTTGCCTCTCATGAATATCATGGAAGAAAATTCAAATAGCGCCGACTGTAAGGATGGGCACTTCTTGGAGACAGTAAATTTCAGACCAATGGTAAGAATAGATCTGAAATGGTACAAATGGGGTTCAAGGATTAAATGGGGTGAGCCTTGATGCATTTGCTTCTCAACCCTCAGATTTCATAAATTCATGTGTACTGTGTTGCTTAGACAAAATGAGAGGAGAAAGTTACCAGGAAAGCAATTTCTAAGACAAATTGTTCCTTTCGCTCAGTTGGTGCTCTATTTGGATATCTAAAGTGTGGCTTTCTGAATGCCTGGAGTTTTTCTTTGGCGGCAAGACAAGCTAATACTGGGCCTGGAATCGGCAAGGGAGGAGGGGGAATAACAACAAAGAGATTCCTTGCCAAGAGTGTGGAGGAGGAGAGTGGCAGAGCCAGCCTCCTGACTGGCACTGCAGGGCTCTGAAGCCCGGGACAGCTGTGAAGCCTGTCACCTTGGGGGGAGAGGACTTCTTCTCCCCCTGGCTCCTGCCCTCCCTGCACATTCCCTCTTGCCGAGTTTGTTCTTGGCTGATCCTCCCTCAAGGCAAGAAAGCCAGGTGCTGGGGTGGAGCCAGGTTAGACTAGAAGTTCATCCACCATTGTGTATTAAAGTGGAGGGGAAAATGTGACAAGGAAAGCTTAAGGGAGTTTTGATTACATTTTGGGGCTGAAATGTGGAAGGCCAGGCTTTTTAAGGGAACAAGGGAGTAACTCAGAGTTTTTTAAACATTTTTTAGTTGTCAATGGACCTTTATTTTTTAATTAATATGCAGTGCTGAGAATTGAACCCAGTGCCTCACCCATGCTAGGCAAGTGTTCTACACTGAGCTACAACCCCAGCTTCAACAGTGTTTTTTTGAATGTTGGATTTTTCATCTCCTCTAAAGCAGTATACCTATGTATTAGCTCCTTTTCTGCTGTAGATAAATGGATTTTTATTTTTCCCTTGTTTTGCTGTGAAATTACTTAACTTTTGCTTTTGCAAAAGGACTGAACTCCAGGTTTTTATATGGAGGGTTTATGAAAGAATGGATCTGATCTCTCTAACCCTGGTAGTGTTGCATACACGGGGAATAAAGCCATGTATGAAGCTATCGTGAACTTCAAAAAGCCAAGGAGCTTCCTTATCTCACAGGAGATTTGAAGGGGTAGGGCTTTGACCAGTCTGGAGATCTCTTGGTTCCCAAATTCAATTGGCAACAGACAATGAAGTGGGGATGGGGCAAAAGGACAGTCAATGTAGGTAATAAATAATTGGGTCTGATCAAAGATGGAGGCTGATTCAAGAGGAAAGGAAATAAAAGGCTAATATCTCCAAAGCCCTCCCTGCCTCCTCCTTCCACCTATTGCCAAGGCTACCTGCATCCAGGGAATTCTTCCTCCCTGCAGGGAGTTGGAGAGTTGTTCATGAAGTACTTCCTGGGCAGCTCCTTTCCTGCCTGTTTAGGCAGACACCTGGAGAGGCACCCCTGAATGCCTTCTTGCCCACCTTTTGGTCACTAGTCGGGCAAGATAAGGGGGGAAGGAAGGCATGAGAACAAAGGAAATAGGAAACACATAAGGGACCCCAGAGATGGGTATCCTGCCCCTTTTATCTGCAGAGAAATCTCTGTTCCACCCTTTATTTTTTGTGGTGCTGGGAATTGAACCCAGGGCCTTGTGAATGTGAGGCAAGTATTCTACCGACTAAGAATGGAGGGCTGGGGATATATAGCTATCTTTTAAATAAAACTTGCTTTCTACACTTGCCTTGGTGTTTCTTCCATGTTCAATCTTCAGTATCCGGGGAAACAGGACTCTGCTTTGATTATCATCACTGGCAGCAGCAACACACAAAAGACTGAACTGAAGTTGACACTTCTCTGACCTCCAGTGTCAGGTATAGCTTTCACCTGGCACTAGAGTAGTTATTAGCTCTTTTCAGTACAAAACAGCCTATGATCTCCAGATACTGTCTTTGCCCTCTTTACCTCTCAGTACAACTCCAAGCACCCAGCAATCTCTGGAAGGTTGGGTGGGAGATGGTTTATTTTCTAATTTTTCCCTCTATTTTGAGGGAAATGAGTATTGGTTTTAAAGCATTAGCCCAGAAAGATTGATGTTAATCCCATATCAATAATTCAATGATGTAAAAAGCCCCAAGAAAATTGAAATCCTCTGTTTATGTGCAATAAGCATAGAACAAAAGGATAAAGCAGACATAATTTGATCAAAGAATTTTTGATAACAAACTGTTACAAGATAAAATGGATTGATTTGACTGGTAATGAGCTCACCTTCATTCCAGGTATTTAAGCAAAGGTTAGAAAACTATTTGATTAGTTTCAAGGTATAAAAGCAGCAATGAGTATTCTATTTCATTATTTAAGAACTTCTGAATTCATGAACCCCTAAACCTGATTTTAAAACTATGTGTGCATTTTTGTTTTTTTTTTTTTAATCAAAACCTCTTGTACATGATAAACCAGTAAACTAGCTCCAGTCTTCCATGTGAAGTTTCCAATTAGGACTTTAGGGCTCCACCCTTAAACATGATGGTTCTGTTAAAGATAAACACATTTGAGGATAACTTCTAACATGAAAGACAAGAGTCAAAACAGACGAAGTATTAAGAAAAAAAATACAGGCAAAAGAAACTCATATCCATCAAATGAAGAGCATATTTTATGAAACAATGAACTGGAGACTATATGAAAGGAATATTCAAGACAAAGATTTTTGAAACTGGCAAACATGGAAAAATTCACAAAGATTTAAGACAAAATTGAAGAAACCTAGGAAGTTGAAAGAGAAAAATTAGTAAGAATTAGTTCAGGAGATTTAACATTTGAATATAAAAGAGATCCAGATAAAATAAAAAGGAAGTCTTCACAAATAATTCTGAAGAATTTTTCTTTGAACAAAAGCACACAAATTTCCAGTTAGAATGGGATTATCAACTATGTCCTTCAATACATTTTTAATAGATGAAAATTTACCCATACCAAGTTACAGAAGTATAAAATTTCAGAATACTGGACCAGAGATAGTATACTAAGTTTCCAAAAAGGAAAGCAAAGCAAGCAAACCAAAAACAGGTCTTACACAAAACACTGCCACATACACAAAAAATCAGAAAAAAATTACTATTATAGTAATGAATGTACATGGATTTATGAAGTTATTTACCATAAAGGGAAAATTACTTCCAACCCAGAATCTTATATCCAGCCAAACTATCAATTAGATAATGCTAGATGTGGAATAGAAGCAGTAGGGCAGGGACAGGAGAATAAAGACTTTCATATGTTCAAGATGTTTTACAAACAAAATGTCTAGGTGGCATACATACCAGGGATGCTAGAGCAATGTTCACTAGAGAAATTCATAGTAACAATCCCAGCAGCAGGTACCAACTTCTCCCATTGCCTATCATACTATAGGGAAGAGCACAGTCTGGCAGAGTGAGATGTCAGACTCTGGATGAGAGACACACTTCAGCTTTGGGACCTTTTACACTGCATAATTAGGGAAGCAACAATGAGTTCTCCATGTAATCTGAGATCAGAATATAATGGGGATAGTGCTTGCCAAAACCTTACGTCCAGCTCTTATGCTAAGACAACCATTAGTGGTAAATTTAATGTCACTTGCATTTGTGGTGAGAAAAGCACAATATTTTCCCTGGAATGATTGGAGAACTGAGATTCAAACACTGCTGATGATTAGAACTGGTGTCTTGAAGCATCAGGAATGTTCTGTTTGAATTGAGCTTTGAAGAAAGCTCTTTTTCTGGGAGGTCAGTCTACAGGATGTTTGGGATTCTAGATTAATGTATAAAATTCCAATCACTTATTAGATCTAGTAGCTGTTTCTTGGGATTCTAAATAATCGTCTATGCTATAGAATTGTCCATTCTACAGAGTTGATCATGCTACCTGTGACTATTGACTTATTTTATATATGATGTACCATGTTTTATTTTTATTACTCTAGATGGAAGCTCTAGTACAATGTTAAAACAGAGGTGTGTTCTTTACTTGTTCTGCCTTTAGGGGGAAATCACTTTCACTATTCATTATGTTAGCTAAGGAAAACTACAGGAAGTTCCTTTCTATGCTTTGTTTTGACTTTTTTTTAAGTGGGAATGAATGCAGAATTTTCTCATATTTTTATGCATATATTGAAATGATCATCTAGGTTTTTTCTCTAATAATGGAATTCATCATATTCAGAGGCTAATAGATATTAACTATTGATTAACCCTGAATTTCTTACATAATTTTACATCTATAAGTCTTGAATTTATAATCTCAAAATAGTCTAGTTGCACTGACTTGTGTATTTTTATGTCAACAAAGAATATAAACTAACTCTATATCCCTGAGAAATATTGTTAATAAAGGTACACAGGCATTGCATAGAGAAAGAATAATTCAAACGGTGCTGAAACAATTGAATGACCATGTGATATTAAACCAGCTTACCACAAATCTTGGAATAAAACCAACATGGTCATGTTATTCTTTCTAACTTATTGGATTTGTTTTTCTAACTTTTATTTGTGTTCATAAAGAATTTTTGTCCATTGATCTCTTGTATTATCTTTAGTTTTGGTTTCATGTTAATAGTAGCCTCATAGAGCTAGTTGGGAATTATTTCTCCTACTTTAATTTTCTGGAAAATTTATTTAGAATCGATGTTTTCCTGAATGTTTGGTAGGCTTCACTATTGAAATCATCTGGGTCTGGAGTTTAATTTGTAGGAAACTTATTTCCTGAAAAAATCTTATTTAATTTCTATACCATTTTTTTTCTTTGATAATATAACAAAATAACTTCATTGTGGAATATTTAAAATACAAAAAAATTCAAAATCTATGAATTCTATATTAAGATATATCCTATCGGAAGAAGTTCATGAATGTGTAAAATCTATGTGGGTATAAAAGTCTTTGAGATATATTATACTACATATGTTTGTATTCTCTTTATATTCTTTTTAGATATACATGACAGAGTGTATTTTGACATTATATATACATAGAATAAGAATAACTTGTTCCAGTTAGGATTCCATTAATGTAGTTTTATATGATGTGGAGTTACATTGGTCTTGTATTCATGCACAAGATAGGAAAGATATGTCCAATTCATTCTTCAGTCTTTTTTTTTTATTCCTACCCTCACCCCCTGCCATTCCCTTCATATCCCTTTGTCTCATTCAGTGAACTTCTAGTATCCACATCACAAAGAACATTCTGCCTTCAGTTTTTTTGGGACTGGCTTATTTCACTTAGCATGATATTCTCCAGTTCCATCCAATTACTGAAAAATGCCATAATTTCATTCTTTATGACTGACTCATTGTGTGTGTGTACCACATTTTCTTGATTCATTCATCTGTTGTAGGGCACCTAGGTTGGTTCCATAGCTTGGCTATTGTGAATTGAGCTGCTATAAACATTGAAGTGGCTGTGCCACTGTAGTATTCTGATTTAAGTCCTTTGGGTATAAACCAAGGAGTGGAATAAGTGGGTCAAATAGTGCTTCCATTCCAAGTTTTCTGAGGATTCTCCATACTGCCTCCTTCATTCCTTAGTCATTAGTCCCTCTCTTTCCCTGATTAGTCTGGTCAATGATAGTTCTTGGAGGAGATCAATAAAATTATCATTTGCTTTTGGTCTTCTATTTCATCAGTTTCCACTTTGATATTGATTCCCCCATCTCGCCCTTCTTTCTGCTTATTTATTTTCTTTTTTTCTTTAGAGGTAAACACTGAAGTCATTAATTTGCTACCTTTTAACATGGAAATATTTTTAATACAGGTACCTATTGTCTGATTATGAACTTTTCTTAAAGTACTACTTTTGTTGCTTGAGAGCCACAGCCAAGTCGGGATGGCGCCTGGCTTTTTGCCAGGAGTGGTTGAGAGGTGACGCCAGCAATCCATTAAGATGATGATAATTAAGTTAAGCTGTGTATAATTGCTGTGACTGGATGATGCTGGATTGAAACAGGCTGTGTATTGAGTTGTGTATAGACCCCTGCTGTCCGGCAATAGGGCAGCTCCTGCTGCCTCGGACTCCCGCTACTTTGGAGTTCTCGCAGAGGTCCCGTGGGTTGAGTTTGCGCGGAGCCGGTGGAGGGTGAGAGAGTTCCCGGGAGGTGCTTGTGGAGTGCTGGTGGAGTTTGGGCAATAAAGGAGTTCCTGTTTGAACCTACAAGTGCCTCATGGCGGCTCGGTTATTTTGTGCCCAGCCAGACTGTGGCATTTGGTGGCCCGTGCCAGGGACGCCTGAAGCTTGGGGGTAGGTGAAATTGCTCACCCCTGAGGGAGGGCGAGAGAATGGGTGACCATTTCAAAAAACAATATGTTCTTGTTTAGATTTGTTTTGTTTTTGTTTCAAGCTGCCTGTCCTTAGAACTTTCTCAGGCAAACTGGGGAATATGGTTGGCTCAGGGTTTGAAGTTGTTGGGCCCTGAGGAAGAGAGAGAAACCATGGATACACATATCAAGAAAATAGAAAAACTGATACAACGAATTTTTGTTCCGTTTTTGTTTCATTCTGTTTCGGTTTTGTTTTGTGTTATCTTGTTGGGTTGCGTTATCCTTGTAGCAGAAATATGGAATTAAAAATTAGTAAAAACCAAACTGAAAGGGTGTTAAGTAAATTGCTAGAGGAAGGAGGCATTCAGGCAGCGAGCACAGAGAGCACAGGAGGCGGCAGCCCAGCTTGAGGAAGCGGCAGATAAGTTTTTCTATCCAAAAGGAAAAGATAGCGACTAGGATAACTTTATCAGACATAAATAGACATAAAATACTGCTTAGCGTTAAGTTCTTAAAGTAATTTTAATGCCATTTTAAGATTTTGAGGAAACTAGGCTTACTTTGAAAGCTTGAGAAAGGAAGAAAGAAGAAAAAGGTGTCTGTACATGGCAGATTGAGGCAAAGCTTCTTAATAGAGTAAAAAAAAAAAGATTTAAAGAAGATGTCTAAAGGATTGCAGAGTTCTTAATAAAAGCTTTTAGTTGAAGGGCAGCCGTGTAAACTAACATTAAAGCGATTTAAACAGAATCTAAGCCTCATTTAAGAGTGAAGCTATAGGTGGTAAAAAGTCATTTAAAAGTACAGTATAGGTGATAATTGGAAGGCTTTAAAAGGTTAAATTGAAGGTGGTTAAGATGCCTTCATGCTGGAGAAAAAACTAAAGATGTTATAGCTCATTGCTTACAAATTTTGCCACTGTGGGCATTCCAAAACAGTTAAAAACAGATAATGGTCCTGGTTATACCTCTACCTCTTTTAAACAATTTTGCTCATCATTTGGCATTACTCATATAACGGGAATCCCATACAATCCACAGGGACAAGGCATAGTTGAAAGAGCTCATCAAACTATTAAAATGTACTTATTACAGCAAAAAGAGGGAATTGGGAAGGGGTATATATCCCCCAAAGATAAACTTAAAATAACCCTTTTTACTCTAAACTTTTTTAAATTTGGATTCATCAGGGCTTAGTGCTGTGGAAAGGCATATGTGTCCAAAAAATGTACATAAGCCCAGGGTACTTTGGAAGGATATTCTAACAGGACAATGGATAGGTTCTGACCCAGTGATTGTCTGGAGTCGGGGTTCTGTTTGTGTTTCCACAGGGAGAACAGCAGCCGATTTGGATTCCAGAGAGATTAACTAAAGCGATTTCTACAGACCAAAAAGAAGATGATTTGGCTCAAATCCATAACAGCTGATACCCAGAGCTCCAGCTTGGTTATTCTTACATCTGCAACAGTGGTTCTCCCACACACATAGGCTAATGAAACCAGGATGTTTTTTTCAATATCTATTTTATTATCGCCCTTTCCCACATCATGAAGTTCTATTTTATTTTTTGAGCTCATACAGACCTAGGTTAATGTTTTTCTGATCAGTTCTATTTTTTGACTGTGGAGTTTTTAAACATTGCAATGGAGATTTCACCTGTGAAAAGCTACAAGGCCTTTACTATTATGTTATGTGTTGTATGTAATATGTGTGCACACTTGTGTTTTGTGTTGTATGTCTGTATGTGCATATGTCCATATATCATGAGAAGTGCTCATGAAAAAATGGATCCAAATATTTTTATTACTCACGTGATTTAAATGGTTTAATTTAAATTGGGTAAACAGCTGTTGGGTTGTTTTAAAATGTGAACAAAAAAGGAGGTTTACAGATCTGTTTACTTTCGCCTTTCCTTTTCATTATATCTAATTCTATTCAGAATACCAAATTGTTTAGAAAATTGTTTTTTAGTGCCTGCTGGAATGTTACATAATTTTTTTTTTTAGCCATCATTGCCAGAATTCCCATCTTCATCCCAGTGCCAATGAAGACAAAGATAACCAAACTACAGCTTCTGCGATAGCTATCACAACAAACTGTATAAACTGATGCATCAATGAATAATGTAACTCAACAAGTGATGCTCAATCAAGGAGTCAATATACTTTGGGAGGAAATGGACATATTAATGGATTCCTCTGCTTTGAACTGCTTGCAGAACTTGCCTGGACTAAGTTCACAATGCATACAAGTGATACAATCTGTTGGTGCAGTGAATTGTGGTAGTGCTGGGGTATCTTTGCTGATGGTGTCATCGGTGGTACAATTTTTCCAAAAAGAGCCATCATTTGGCTTGGTGTCGTGGTATTTTTGCATCCTCCTCCCTTCTGCTTGTGATGGTCTAAAATTTGGGGGCCAACAGAGGTGAGGCAAAGAACCTCACCCCCCACTGGTGCAAAGGCCTATCCACAAGTATGGCTGTATGCTGGGCCGGTAGTCAATGACAGGTAAGATCCTATTGCAATGGTACCAACCTAAGCTGACCTCAAGGCATCAACCTTCTGGCTTATCTGATGACGGGTAAGGACCATATGTAGTATTGGACAACCTAAGATAGGCACGGTCCGTAAGCCACATGCTTGTTTAATTAAACAGAAGGGGGGAGATGTTGGAGCCACAGCTGAGTCGGGATGGCACCTGGCATTTTGCCAGGAGGAGTGGTTGAGAGGTGATGCCAGTGAGCCATTAAGATGATAATTAAGTTAAGCTGTGTATAATTGCTGTGACTGGATGATGCTGGATTGAAACAGGCTGTGTATTGTTGTATATAGACCCCTGCTGTCCAGCAATAGGGCGGCTCCTGCTGCCGCCCCCCCCCACCTAACTTTTGGAGCCCAGTGGAGGGTGATAGTTCCTGGGAGGTGCGCATGGAGTGCTGGTGGAGTTCGGGCAATAAAGGAGTTCCTGTTTGAACCTACAAGTGCCTGTGGCAGCTCGGTTATTTTGTGCCCAGCCAGACTGCGGCAGTTGCTTTCAATAAATTCTGATGTTTTAATTTCCACTCAGGTTGAATTGTTTAATTTCCCTTTTTATTCTTTTGTTCATGAATTATTTTAGAAATTTTATTCCCAATACTGAGGATTTTTCCAGGTACTTCTGTGCCTTTGATTTTTAATATTCCTTGTGGTCAAAGAACATACTTTGTGACTTGAATTTTTTTAATTTATTGAATTGTTTTATAAATCAGAATACTGTATGTCTTGGTGTTTCATGTGTACTTGAGAATGTATATTTGGCTGTTGAGTGGAATATTATATAAATTAACTCAAATTGGCTGACAGTTGCACTCAAATTTCTTACATCCTTACTGATTTTTATTTATTCTTAGTCCACTCTTTCTATTATTGAGAAAGGGATGTATCAATCTTTGGTTAAAACTTTGGATTTGTCTATTTCTTCTTTTTTCATTTTTATAACATGAATTTAAAATAAATTTTCTTCCTCCCTTCTGAATATACCAGGGGCACTCTACCACTGAGCTATACCCTCAGATCTTTATTTATTCTCAGGCAAGGTCTCACTAAGTTGCCCGGCCTGGCCTTCAACTTGCAAAAATCCTGCCTAAGTTTCCTTAGTGGCTGGGATTATAGCCATGCACCACCATGTCTGGCCTTTATAGTCTACCTTAAAGTGAGACAGTATAGAAACTTTGCAATAGTATACTTCCATGTCTCCTCTCTTGTCTTTCGTGCTATTATTGTCATTCATTTTACCTCTCTATATGCAGAGAAGTCGGAGGTGCACTCCTCCTGGCCTGGAAGAACAACAACAAAAATCCAATGCCCCCCACAAAAGAGCGACCATAGTTGAAAGGAGATGAATTCTGCCAACAATTCGAACTTAGATTCTTCCACAGAGCCTCTAAACAAGAACTCAGCAGCTGTGTTGAGCCTTGATTTTATTTTTTGAGGCCCTAAGCAGAGAACCCAGAAATACTGCTGTGCCAAAATTTCTGACCAATAAAAGTATGGGCTACTAAGGACATTGCTTTAAACTGCTATGTTTGTGGTAATTGTTACATGCAACAGAAAACTAATACATTCATCTACCAAGTTTTTAATGTTACTATACTTTTCAATTCCAGAAATTCCATTTTTGTTCTTTTTCAAGTTAGCCTTTTCAAGAAAAATCCTAACTTTGGGATATGTAAACATTTCCTATGAAAGATACAAAATTGTAAGCCAGAAAAGAGAACATTGGTAAATTGGTCTTATCAAATTTAAAATTCCTACTTTTTGAAAGATATCATTAAAGAAGATTGCCCCCACCGACCTGCTTACCCATGCCCTCCTGACTAGCACACCCAAGCCAGAGCCCAGGCCCCAAACCAGGAATGCCCCCACTGACCTGCCAACCTCCTGGAGCCCAGGCCTAGGACTGCCCCACCAAATTGTGTGGGGGCCCAGGTTAGGCCCAGGACTGCCCTGCCAAATGGCAGACCCACCACAGAGTCCAACCCCCACTCAAGGCTGCCCCAGCTGACCAGGTGATCTGCCGTAGCCCAGGGCTAGGACTGCCCCTGCTGATGCATGCTGGGGCCCAGGCCCAGTACCACCCCAATGACCCACCCGGGAGCCCAGGCCTAGCACCTCCATCTTCGAGTACTACAGCCACTGCCATAGCCCTCCCAATGCTGTAGCCTCCACTTTGGGACAACAGACAGGGCCTGGAGGCAGCTGTCGGGCATCCAAAAGCCATTGTAAGACCCACCCTTTCAGCACCACCTCTAAAAGTGGTTGCACTCATCTTGGAACATCCCCACTGCTAACTTGAGTTACCTTTGCTATTGCAACTACCACTTTTAGTTGCAGTAGCATCCATCATGGGACACCAGCTGTGGAGTGTAAACCCAACATCAAGGTAAGGTGCAAGTAATCTACATAGACACTACAGTTTCTACCCTGTAATGTTGTAGTATCTCAGATCTGCACTTCAAGAAAGAAACAGACAATATGAAAAAACAAGGGAAGAACGTGCTCCAAACAAACCAAGATACTATAATAATAGAAACCATGGATGGCGCAGTTGATAAAATGTGAGGAGTTCACAATGTACATAATTAAAATGATCTTTGAATTAAAGAATGACCTAAGTGAGCAAATACAGGCAACCATTGATCACACCAACAGAGATAAAGGAGCAAATACAGGTAGCAAAAAGATTCTAGGGAAAAAGAATCAGAAATCCTTGAAATGAAGAAAACAATAAATGAAATAAAAAATGCAATAGAATGCATCACCAACAGACTAGATCACTTGGAAGACAGATGTCAGATAATGAAGACAAAGTATATAATACAGAAAACAAAGTTAACCACTCAGTGAAAAAATGATAAGAAACCATGAACAGAACATCCAAGAACTGAGATAACATCAAAAGAACAAATAAGATTTATTGAGATAGAGGAAGGCACAGATACTCAAACCAAAGGAATGTACAATCTCTTTAATGAAATATCAGAAAATTTCCCAAACATGAAGAATGAATTGGAAAATCAAATACAAGCAGCTTACAATACATCAAGTGTTTAAAAACAAAACAACTCTACACCAAGACCCATTATAATGAAAATGCCTAGCATACAGAATAAGGATAGAATCTTAAAGGCTGCAAAAGAAATCAGATCATATATGGGGGTGGGGTGGGGGAGTGTCACTTTGTGTTAACAGATTATTTTTAACCCAAACCCTCAAATCCAGGAGAATCTGGAACAACATATATACCAAGCTCTGAGAGAAAATGGATGCCAACCAAGAATCTTATATCCAGCAAAATTAAGCTTCAGATTTGATATCAAAACCTTTCATGACAAATTTAAGTTTACAGTGAGAAAGCCTGCACTACATTCTTAGCAAAATATTCCACAAGGAGGAAATGAAGAACAATGAAAATCAGCAAAAGGAGGAACTAAAGGATAAAGAAAATTACACACACACACACACACACAATGGAATATTACTCAGCATTAAAAGATAATAAAATCATGGCCTTTGCAGGTAAATGGATGGAGTTGGAGAATATCATGCTAAGTGGAGTTGGCCAATTCCCAAAGACCGAATGTTCTCTCTGATAAGTGAAGGCTTATTCATAATGGGTGGGGGGCATGGGAAAAATGGAAGAACTTTAGGAAAAGGGGAGGTGAAGAGGGTATGGGGGCAGAAAAGATGGTGGGCTAAGCTGTACATTATTACCCTGGGTACATGTATGGTGTGATGTTACTATAAAAACATGTTCAATATTACTAGTTACCAAATGTCTTAAATTTCTAATTCTCTATTAAAATACTCAGTTGTATCCTCTTTTCAAACAGTTATTTTTAACATCTTTATCTGAAAACTACAATGCCAGAATTTCTATTTTCTATATATATCTTCTGATTTTCATTCATGTTTTTATTGAGTTCCTGGTTAATTTCAATTAGGTCCCCAATATTATTCTTTAAAAATTGTTTATTGTGGAATTGTTATCTTTTTCCAGGCACTTCAAATTCCCAACAATATTGCCAGATCATTTTAGTCTAATTCCAAGGACTGACACGATTCAAAGATGGGTTTCACTCTGTGGGAGGGACTTTTACAGTGTGGTTTTTTTGTGGTTCTAATGCCAACCCTCTCACTAGACTCTGGTTTTCCTCTGTCTAGTTCTCAGAAGCTGTCAAAAGCATGGCTCACCTTCTCAGCCTTTCAGCCATGTCTTTCCCAAAGTAACACCCCATACACACAAGAAAGAGGCTCTCATAGTTTGTCTCTGGATTTTTATCTTTTTCCCAATTTTTAAAAAGAACTACTAAGCTAATAAAGGGTGTTTTACTATTTCACATTTCATTTGACCCTTCCAATTCTGTTAATAAAGGTAAAGATTTGTTCACACAAAAGATAACAGGTTGGTGCATGAGTAATTACAAGTCCAGAATTACTGAGGTTTTGTTATAGTGAAACATTAAAAGGCCATGATTTCAGAAGGTCTGGGGTCTGTTAAGCCCTGTGCTTGGGAATGGTGGTGACTCCTGCAATAGGGAAGGAGGTGGGGTTTAGAATTTGCCAATTTGACCAATCGGGAGGGCAGCCAATGAACATAGCAGTACTACACAAATACTCTTTTTTTTACTTTAAAATGTGCATTTTTAATTTCTAAAAATATACTACACAAACATTCTTAAGCTTGCTTTCACACTTCTAAAAGATGTCTAAGCTCTGATTTTCTAAAGCTTAAAGAAACTTATAACATTCCATCTTACTAGATTGAAATTTTGTGAGTGAAAATTCCCAACCCCAAAGACTGTTAGTTTGTGGTCTGAATTATACATCTGATTAGTCTAACATTTTGGAGTTTGAGAGGGCATGGTGTGATGGTGGTGGGGCTGCTAAGCAGTGAAGGTCTTTATTCAAGCTGGACAGACTAGTTTTCTGAACAGCATATCCTCTTAAGAATATAAGATTCTCATTTTTATTTCCCAGAAAATTCCCTACACTCCAGGAAGCAGAAGACAGATTTTTCTTACGTAGGTAAAGTTTTCAAGATGAGGGACACAATGGGTTGGATTGGTGAGATTTCCTTTGTATGTCTGAGCACAAGAATTCCTGGTGCAGGATCCTAACTGTAAGGTCCTTGCTTAGCATCTGGATGGCCATCTTAAGTAACAGCCAACATTTTTAGAAAAATTTCCCTTTCCAGCCCAAGGGCATTTCTGAGAAAGACTCACCACTCCCTCATACCAACCCAACCCTTCACCACCCACATTCTTTCCCGCCCAAGGGCATATCACCACTCGCTTGTACCAACCCCACCCTTAATCACCAGCATTAGGACCTGCCTAGCACTAATCCCTGAGCCTACCCCCATGAAAGTCCTGAACCCCAAGCCTGTTCTACCTTTCTCTGTCTATGGAGATATGTGCCTTATTTGTCAGCTCTGATAAATAAACTCTTGCATGTATCTCTGCCTTGTCTTTCATTTCTCATTTACCTTCTCCCGGTTCCTCACTTTCCTTTAACTAGTTGAGTTCTTAGAAATTTTCATACACTACACCCAAGTTCACAGGGGGAAAGGAAAACAAGCCCGTAGGTTTGGGGTTGTTTGTTTTACTGTGACTTGAAAAATAAACACATTACCCTGTCTGGAGTCACTGGCCATATTTTCTCTTAAGACTCTTAAATTACTGTCATGGAACAAAGAGGGAAAGACCAAAGTTAAATACAAATCCAGCCAGGCATCAGGAGGTTCTTTCCTCAGTCTCCAGAATCCTTAGAGACTGTCCAGACCCCTGGCTCCCTTGGCAAATCCACTCCCTGAGAGAAGCCAAACATCATCTGTTGTTACCTTTCCAAGAAAATGTGGGGAGAATGACATCAGGGAAGAGTCAGAATAGATAATGTGAAACAGCTGCCTCCTTACCCCCTCAGAGAAGCTTGTCTTTAGGTTTGCAACCTTTCTTCATGCACAAAAATAATCTGTGAAATCTAAAATAGACAGAGATTCTTGGCCTCATTTGTGGAAGGTGCAATCTGCTGGGTCTGAGTTGGAGCCCAATGCCTGCTTTTTTAACATATAGGTTAACTGTGGACTTTTTTTCTTGGAGAAAACCTGTGGTAGATGCTGAGCTCCCAGGATCCAGAAGATTCATTTATGATATTATCAAGCGTAGTAGCACTTTCTGCCTGTTTTGAATGAGCTGGCATTTCTTTTAGGCTAATGTGGAGCTCTCCTGCTTTGGGAATAAAACTGTAAGGATGAGAATCATCTCATGGTTGTTGAAGACTGTTCAGAAGTCCTAGGAGAAAGCTTCAATATTATGCTATCCATCAGTGCAAACATAATTTAGTGACATAAAAGTGATCAGAAAAGTGAATGAGTTAATACTCAGTTGAATGGAACACTCACTTCTTTAAGATCAGACTTCTTTATAAAGTCATCACCATTACTTATATGATCCAAACTACATTCTCTTTGGATCTTGATAATTCAGTTAAAGCATTTATTTATATCATAGGATTTTGTGCATGTATTTGCCTCTCTGATTAGAAGTATTAAAAATACTTTTAATCTTTGTATTAAGCATACAACATGTCTAATGGGGGAATGACCTAGAAGGTGACCTATAACTATTGATGTTCAGTTAAATTATATACTTCTTTTCTAGTCATTCAACTCCACAAAATATGGCAAATATAATGCATGGCATTTTTGATAAATTTGATATTTAAAGACTAATGTTTTCTAATTATGAATCATAAATTGTGAAAAATGGAAAGTAAATATTACAAAAATATAGTTTCAAAATGAAAATGAATTTTAGGATAATTGTTCTTAGAAATGTAACTGAAGTGTGTCTATCCTTTCACTTTTTTTGGGGAAAAAAAACCCTGAAAATAATGAATCCCTAATTTTTATTTTCCTAGCATCTATTTTCTCCAGTTCTATTAATAGTACATTATAACAATATTTTATATAGTAGTATAATATTAAATCATGTATAATTTTACTACAACTATATACCCAAGGTAAAATTAAGAAATTGGATGTCATGTTTCCAAAAGTATTTTTTTCAGCTCTGAATTTAAAGATCTTAGGTGAAAGGTGTTTGTTTTTTATAAGCCTCAGTTATCTATTTTTGTGCCTTGGTACATCTAAGGATCAGTCATTTTTAAATGTAAATATTGATTCTCAATATCTATGCATATCCAATGTCTTATGCATCACAGATTCACCCATGTGGGCTTTAACAGTTCACATGGGTGCAACTCAACAGTGACAGTCTGTACCTCTCCCTCCTGCCCCAGAGCATCGGGAGAAACTGCCCAGTGCCTACTCATGGTGGAACTGGAAGTGCAGTCTTAATAATGCCCCACAGGGTCAACCTATGACCAGTGGAAGATGGCAGCCAAAGAATAGATTCTTCCCCTGTTCTCCTTTTGAAAAGATGGCTCTGAAACACATTTTGTGTAAATGTTCAGATGGTCCTGGAGGATGAAGTCATTGGTTGCTTCTATTGGTTGCTTCTGTTGGCGTACAATGCAAAGACATATCCTTGTATTGGCCTGCCCTGCCTGCCTGCCTTTCCCTCCCCTTCATCCCTCACCCCCTCACTCTTGCTCCTTAGAATTATACTAGTCAAATATTCACACTGAGGAACTTGAGCAAAGACGAAAGTTTAGAGTAGTGACGAGAAAATACCAAACTATTGGGCATTTTAAAGTTGGTTTGAATGATCTTTGAAATTCAGTAAGTGATATTTCACTTAGGCTAATATAAAAATGTACCTTGGACTAATGACCATATGATGCCTGATTGTCCTTAAAAGATCTCTTTTGCAGTTTGGGTCCAAACAAGGTCCATTCATTGTACTTGTTCTGTTTTGGATTTCTCTAGTTGAAGTTACCCCATTTCCTCTTCTAATTGGTCATCTCTCTTAAATAAAGAAAGAACTTTGTTTGGAAGAATATACACATTTTGAATGTGTGTGCCATTGTTTTTTTTTTTCCTTTCAGTAATTACAAGAGAACTCCTAAAATATCACTCAAGATTTTTTTTCTTTGATAAAGATTCTGTACATCTTTTTCTTTGAGGGGTCAGAAGTCCCGTATGGTAAGAGAACAGGTCAGCACTGAAATGTGTATTTTACATTATTGTAAAGCAATGGAAATATTGACCCAAACTTGATAGATATAATTAGGGAAATTATAAAACTTCATAATTTTTCTAAGTACTCAACCAATATTTTTATTGTCAGAATTCTAGAATCCTAAATTTATCATGGAGCCTAGGGGTCATCTACTCTAACACTTTTGCTTTGTAGGTGAGCAAATCCAGGCTTTGAGATGCCAAGTGACTCCAAATCAATATTACTTAGGAAGTTAAGGATATCTGGCCCAGAATCTAGGCTCTGGATTACCCAGTCCTGGGCGTACTCACTGCCACAGCACACCCACACTGTGCAGCCTGACCTGGCTTAGGCTGGCAACATTTTTGAAGCAAAGATGAATCTTTCTTTTGCCCAAGACCATTCTACCTTTAATGAGACATTAAGTACATCACAGGTTCAATTCACAAATATGCTAAACTAATACTAAAATGTATCTAAATGGTTGTTAGGTTCCTGGAAGAGTGACACTTGCTGTAGACAATATTCTTTTTATTATTTTGAAATACTGTCTATGAACTCAGTTATTCTATCATGCTGACTTCCACAAATTTCCAGTTAATATTTATGAAGATTCCTGCAATTACGAGGGGAAAATAAGAGTGTGAACTACAATAAAACATATGTAAGTATATTTTAAGTATGTTTTAAGTATGTGATAAATAAAATAACCTGGACTGAGAATAAAGATATTTCACATTTTTATAGGAATTGGTGACAAATTAAATCCTTTGTCAGCAAACACTGAACTTTTTGCTTACATATGTGAAAAAGGCTTAATAATATTAGAAAGTATATTTTTTTTAATTTTGTCTTGAGATGGGGTCTTCCTATGTTGCCTGGGATGGCTCCAAACCCCTGTGCTCAATGATCCTCCCGTCTCAGTGTCCTGAGGAACCAGGGCAACAGGTGGCTAAAAAAACAGGTGGTTTTATATAAGCTAAAGACGAATAAAAACTAGAAGCAAATAATGGCCCAACCAAGTGAAGGCTGAGCAGCACCTCATTTTGACAGGCTAAAATGAGAGGTTAAAAAAAATCACCAAAAAATCAATACTAAGTTATTTAAGTTTTTCCCCAAAGAATCGTAAAATCAAAGAAGGGCTCTACTGGTTAAGAGAAACTATTTAAAATGATCATGGACATGTCTTTTATTTTATAGCTAAACTTTTTCTCTCTTGAATTTTTTCAGAAAAACCCATAATGTCTATGATCATCAAAATGAACTAGGCTAAGATTTATTTAGTTGGATTCATTGTTTTAGATTAATTTCATTTCAATAAGCTCTTTCCAACCAATTAATCTCTTAAAGACATAACTTTCCTGTGTTCATATGGAATTTTGCTGGTGATATACTCATATCTACAACCACAAGAATGGGATCCTAATTATATTCCATGCATGAATAATGTCAAAATACACTCTCCTGTCATGTATATCTAAAGAACAAATAAAAAGGAAATTAATCTCTTGATAAGGATGATGCTAATGTTAAAGGATATACTATTATGTATACATGTATTCATTTAGGGAAGCTGGAGGAACCTTCGTATTTGAGAATGGGGAAGAGGCAGCAATGTGCATTTGGAGCAACTCGCAGATTCCAATTACAGAAGAAGAGGAAGAGAAAAAGCAAAGGGAATGAACAATGGCGATGATAAGTGGGGTCTGTGGGGGGTGGTCATGAAGCCTGACCATTTATCACATGAAATATTGGGTTGAGCTGAGGTTGAGTAATGTTGGACACTCCAAAGGCCCTACCCTCACTCCCTGAACCTTGGGGTAATCTTTAGACATTACCATTAATTATTTAGACTCAGAAGGCTGCAAAAACATCTTGATTCATTGGCAAAGTGACAAGCATATGGTGTGTTTTGCAAACCCCTAGCTTTCTATTGCGAGGAGGCTAACATTAATTTCTTACAAATCCTACAGGGACTTTCCAAGCCAGCCGTTGTTAACATAGTTCAACATCAAAGTTGGAGAGCTTGGAGTAGTTCTGAAAAATAAGTTAGATACAAATGAGTAGCTTTATACAGGCTGGTGACAAGAAAGCTTCGGAGGCACCATAGCTTTCCTGCAAGGAGCGACAGAGTGTGGGACAGCTTTGCAGCTTGATTGATAGTCAAGGTGGCAGACCTCTTTAGTGGGTCCTACAGGATGGTGCTCAGAATCTGGTGTCTCCTGCAGGGCTTGGCACTCCCAAAGCCGTGATTCAGGCAAGAGTCCCAATTCAGATTCACTGAGCATGTGGCATGATTGTGATCAGGCCTCCCTTGGCTTGAGGGCGCTGAGCAGCCTGCCCTCTCTGATACACAGCTGTTGGAGGGCAACCCCTGTGGAAGTGCTAGAAGTGGGAGAGAATGAACAGGGAAAGGCTTCATTACAGAAAATGAAAGACATATAAAGCTCCTCACTGTCTTCAGCTCAGATACATATGATGTTTGGACTCCTTATCACAGAGCCTCAAATTTAAGCTCCAAAGTTCACTGTATTCCAGGGGTAGATGAATATCAACTCTGTGATGGACATCTAATGACAATATTTTACTTCCTGCCCTCTTTGTTAGCTCCCACACCGCCTCAAACCTCCATCTGAATGGCATGTTTTGAATTTTGGTTATTGAACAAGTTTATAGCAGGTAGTTTGCACACACATTCTGTCTATTGTGGCAAGAAGGGCTAGCAATTATGGCACAAGCAAACAGAACTTCTCTGAGGAATTAAGAAGAAAAAAGAGCTGTTGATAATACCAGCAAAGATAGCAAATGATATCAGCTATTCAGTTGACTCAGTAGGAAACAGAATGGGAAGGTAGAAGGAAGCGGGGTCTGTTTGGAGATTCCATCTGTTCTTTAAGCAGCCAGGAATGAAAGAAGAGATTGTGAATAAGTCTAGAATTAACAGTGTTTGGAGAAAAAAGTATTCTGGCAAAAGAAACTAAGATGCCCAACCTGAGCTGAAATGGTTGGTGTTTCAGATTGTTCATAGGCAATCAGACCTCTTCTACTCTAAAACCAACATACACTTTAAGAGGAGAGTGGTCACCTGATCCATTTCAACCTGCTTCAGGCAAATGTACCCATAAATTACCCAAGAGACAGGATCATTGGTCATATTTTTAAAAGATCTTTCTGTCTGAAAAACTCTTATATCCAACCCATACCTTCTTGGTTACAAGTAAACCACTTTCCCCCAGTGTGCATAGGGCTGGGGAATTCATAAGATTAACCACACCCCTGTCGTCAGAAAGCCTTTTGTATACTGTGCTCCCCCTATACGATTCCAGTATGAATATTTCTCTACAGTGCTATTTTACAAGTATGTAAGTACCTGTTAAGCATTTAAAAGTGAACTCTCCCTATATTTCATGCTCCTTCACAATGAGGGTCTCACCCTTACCCCAGAACATTCTAGGAAAGCACCAATAACATTATAGGTAAGCACCAACATACAAGATATCCACCTAACACATGACTCATAAAGCTCATTGTGCTTTATGAACTATTGTGGCATTATTGCCAAAATATTTTGATGCCATCCCCTTTGGTTCAGCCCTACATCCCTCTCATCTGTGGATGTCACCTTCCAGCTGTCTATTTCTCATCTTCAGAAACAGAAGGTACACTATAGAATAGGGGTGGTATTTCATGTTTCCACTTAAGACCTTGACATGCCCATCCAACAGGTGTGGGGGACTGGCTACCCCTAGTTCATGAAAGCTCACTTCCTCTTATCTGCCTCTTGCAGGCTGCTTCACCTAATAGCCCCTTCTCAAAGAGAATCTCTTCTTCCTTTGGGACCCTGCTCAACTATAATCTCAAACCCCGCTGATGGGTGATGTCCTGAAGATTGTCTTAACATTGAATTTACCTCAAGATCTGAGGTCTGAGGGACTAAGGCAGGAGCTTTATATAATGTTTAAAAATACTGTAGCTAACCGACTACTTGGCACATAGGTGTTTCATAAATATTTGCCGAATTAAATACTGGATTTTGGAAGAAAAGACACTCTCTCCACATGACAGTCACTAATATAGATATTATGCCACAGGATGTCACAAGAGTGGAATTGGGCAGACCCCTAGCCCCCACCCCACACCATTATCACTTGATTTTTTTTTTTAATAGGCACCTTCACTACTTTTCTTTCAGGATAGAGATTCTAAGTTGACCTAAATGGTTTGAGATAAAGTCTCTTCCCTCAAATGGAACTTTTAAATTGTGCCATCTACTTCTTTTTCTTCCCTTCTGGATAAAGTCAAGTGGTAGGGCAAAGGTGTCAAGGAAGGCTCTGGCCCCGGGGAGGCTAGTGGGCAAAGGTTGCAGGATGGGATGGATTCATGGCTGTTCTGAGCTGTGGAAGTAGGAGTAGCTGGTCGAGTTGCCTTCCCTCAGCTGCTCTGCAGGATGCATATAAAATCTCGGCAAACAGTCCCTGTGTGCTTATAAAGCCTCAGGTCACTGACAATTGCAGTGCTCATTTGCTGTGGCCAATTTAGCGCTAATAAGCTAAAACTGGGCTTCAGGGATTTGTTTCCATGGCATGTAAACTCACTTTAGAAACACATTTCCCAGCCAGAGATTGCAACTTAATAGATTTTTTTCCCCTTCTCCATTTTTGTAAACTGACTTGTAGCTCATTTTGGAAGCATTTCCCCATTAGCCAAATCACCAAGGCCATTTTTGTCAGCACCTGAGCTCCACCAGGGGGCAACTACCCAGCCAGCCATATCTGCAGAGACTGGGGCTGGAGAAACATCGGAGCCCCAGCTTTGCCCCCGGCTGGGCAGTGTAGGGATGTACCCCATCTTGCTGGGCAAACTCACTTCTGCGAAACTGAGTGGCTTTTGCATGTGTGCAGCAAACTTGGGCCACATATTGGCCCATATGGATGCTGATGCAGGCCCAAGGTCAGGGGACCCATACAGGCCTTGGTGCTGCTTTCTCTGAGGACCTCTGCAGGCTGACCCCTGAAGACACCCATCTGCAGCACACTTAGTACCTCACAGATGGCAGATACGCACCCTCTACTGGAAAGCCCCCCCGCCCCATGCTTTGAAAAAGCTGTGGATTATTTCAGTTCACCTTGAGCCAGAAAAGTCACTCCATTTGTGACTTGGTTCTTGGTTACTTGGAACTTCAAATTCCCTTATCGTGGCAAGAGTTCCTCAAACATGGGGCCTCACAGCTCCCACATATGTGGAACAAAACAGAAAGGGGACCATATTCTACAGGCACAAATGTCCCTCTCTCCCTACATACAGTTCTGGTGGATTTAAGAGACCTCAAAGTCACACTGTGGTCACCTGTCCTGCTTAGGCCCCATGCCATCAGATTTGTCTGAAACTAGAAGTGTTGGTGTTCCTTCCATCCTCTCTTGAAGCCTGGAGACACAGAAAGAAAGGATCCTAGTTCCAACCAAAGCAACATTTTCCCAGAAATTTGGCAGGTACATGGCCTCTCTGTCCCTATGGACTGATTAGGAAATGCAGTCGCCTATTTGTTTGTGATATGCCAGAACCCTGTTAGGAGCTTGATCATACCTTGGAAGTTCTGCCAAAAACTTCTCTCTAGTTCTGGGCACAGGCATTTGGAGACACCTCTGGGGCCAACTTTCTTTCATTATATTCAGCTAAAATGCAGTCTGTCCTGAGGGAGAGTACAGAGAGATGGGGGATGGGGTGCCGTAGGATAAGTCACAGCTGAGAGCCCAGCTCCACATTCTCAGTTCCTGTTAGTGTGGCTGCAAAGTGGTGATTCTTTATTACCCAGGAAATGGGTAACAGATCCAGGGTGCAGGCTAGTCACTCATCCAAGAGCTGCAGGGATGGTGGCCTGTCACCCAGACACTACAGTGGTCACAGAAATCTGCCCTTCTGACGTGGTGCTGGTCCTCTAGCCTGGGAGCCAGCCTAGGACTGAAAATGTCTGTTATCTACCCTGGAGGAAGGTTTCATTGTGTGTTCTGTGTGTAAGACAGAATGCTGTTTATGTCTTTCTGGGATTCTTTTTTTGATTGGCTTTCCTGGAAGTTGAGAGTAGAAGAGTGACTAAGAGGCTGAGGAGGGTGGGAAGGAGGAAGAGATGGGGAGACAGTGGCCAGCAGGTACAACATTACAGTTAAATAGAGGAACAAGTTCTGGGATTCTTCAACCACTTCCTAATCTCCTAAATTTCATGCAAAATACACAGATTACACTGGAATCAAATGATTTGCTGTAGACTGATTCTGGCAGGTGCTCAGCCTCTCTGTGGCCTCCACTTGAGGCCTTCTCTCATTGCCCCTCACCCACTGGGCAAAACCCAATAATTGCCAGGGCACAAGCTGCCTCCTTCTTTCCTAATGGATTTGGTTCCTGCCATTATTCATCTCTGCCCGTGAAGAACAGAGCTCACCCCAGGTACTGCTGAAAGGAAACTGGCACATACAACAAGCACCTGGTGACCAGATCCCCCTTGCTGGGGGGGCTCTCTTCAACCCAGCTGGGAGGCAGGCACTAGATTGTTGCTGGGTGTTTGGAGAGATCCCTGCACAAAGAGGAAGGCCAAGTCCTCATGAGGGGTTTAGGAAACATACAGTGTCTTTCTCTGATCTCCAACTGCCAGACTCGCTCTCTATAGGCAGTGTGGTCTCATTTAAAGAAAAATAAGTCCTATTGGGCCAGAAGTTGGAAGGACTGTATGTTGTTACTCCCTGCCAATGGCCAGGGATCTATCAGTCAGGCAAATCATTTTCCACTTTTGTGTTCAGTTTTTCTCCAGTTCTGACTCTATCCCATCCCCATTCACCCCTGAAAAATGGTGGCAAAAATTACTTCCTTAGGAGAATGGGGTGGAAATGGGTCACAGGGTTGGTGTATGTGGAATCCCATAAGGGAAATGGGCCACACATGTAGGTATCATCTCGGGGCAACCGGAGAGACGGGGAGATGCTGCTGCTGAGAGGTGACGAGGTTGGTGGTAGCCCTGAAAAGCTTTTGGAACGAGGCTTGCTTTTGTCAAAGCCACATAGTTTTGGAGGTTCTTTTGGGGCATATTTAAAGGGGAGCATTGGCCAGATGACAAGAGCTAAGGTTGAAACGTTGGCAGCATGACATGTGGAAACACTAAGGACCTGGAAGGATGTCTATTCTGAAGGACACACAAGTAAGTTCTTAAGCAGCAGTCCCTTCAAAATGCTTAGGAGAAGGATCAAAGTTATTTTGAGTAATTCATGACAGGTAACATTGAAAGGAGCCAAAGTTTTTTTTTTTTTAAATACCCCTACAAAACTTAATGGAAGATATTTTTGACCACTAAAATTGCACAATTTTCCAATTCAGTGAAAAGGAATATGGATTGAACACCGACCATCAAATGAAACCTTGATGATCTGAGTCATAAATATACGGTTTTCTCATGTTAAATCTAAACCTTCTGACAACTGTACTTAAATTACCACCTGTCTAATAACTAATATTCATCATTGTTCAAGGAAATTTGCTTGAACACTCTGCAGACAGTGTAATCACTGTGTTCTTTCCCACTCCCGTGTGCTTCACAATTCAAGATGCCTTTGCCCCCTTTGAATAGGATATTTAGATTATACTTTAAAAACCTTGGCTTAGCCTCACTGACTTTTGCTTGCTCAATTTTTCTGATCCACTTCCCTATATATTTAGTTAGTGTTGACTGTACCTCATTGCCCCATTGTTGATATTAGTGGTCAGTTCTATTTATTCTGAGGAGTGCTGTGGTAGATAAGACTCAGGGGGTTGGTGTCATCCATGAGATTGGGCCATGTGGCCTGGGGTGAATTCTGTAGGAATCCTGACTCTTACTTTGCAGTTGTAAAATCTAAACCAGAGTATTTGTATATATTTTTCTCTTTATTTCTTTCTCTTTCTTCGGTTCCAGGGAATGAACCCAAGGGTGCTTAACCACTGAGCTATATCTCAGCTCTTATTTTTAGAGACAAGGTCTCACTAAGTTGCTTAGGGCCTCACTAAGTTCTGAGGCTGGCTTTGATCCTCCTGCCTCAGCCTCCCAAGCCGCTGGGATTACCGATGTGTACTGCTACGCCTGGCTCATTTGTAACATTTCTGATTCATTTTAAGCCACCTTACGTTGATTATTTCATATTCCACAGCTACATCAGTCTCCAGCAGTTGTGGTCTCCTTTTTTTTTTTTTTTTCTTAATATCACCAGACCACTCAGAACATTCTAAAACGTTCATTCTTGCCGCTGAACTTCTCTCCTATGAGCCCTCTGCTTACTTAGGATGCAGACCCAGGTCTCTTCCTGCCTGCTCTGAGCAGCATTTTAGATTCTCCACTGTGTTATTGTGTCATTATCTTATTCATTCCTCTTCTATATCCTTCCCATTTCTCTAACCCGAGGGTGTTTAGCTGGGTCTCTTCCCATGAATTAAAGTGAGGAAAGCTGTAAGTAGAATGTTGCTCAAATCACTTCAGTGTAGTTCTTAATGGATGATATATTATATATTATAATATTAACAGCAAAGCATTACCATAACTGTTATGCTACTTAAATGATTAAAGTCCTCAGCTTAGACAGCAGGTCTGGGGTCAATAAGAATTCAGTCTGTCCTTGAGTGACCTCTGCTGGTTGATTTAGGATACAGTCTCATTTAAACCTTTGGATTAAAAAGTAGAAAGGAAATTCTGAAATGATGGACAAGAAGCCTCTAATATGGAATTCTCGTCCATCACTCTTGTTGGGCCTTGGTGCATGTGCTAAGGCACCATGAAAATCAATTACTCCTCGTGCAGCCTAAGGAAGGGAGAGGGCAGGGATTTTTATGAAGGACTTACACAGGAGGAAAGTGACTATCAGGAAAGTTAAAACCACTTACCTAGGACCATACCACTAGTGAGTAGTAGAACAAGGATTTCCCAGAGCAGTCCCATCCTTAGCCCAGGCTTCACTCTGTCCTGAAGTTTCCCCACCTGCCTCCCTCCAGGTGACTTCTTCACCACCAGAGATGTTGGGATGGTAAATGAGGGTGCATGACAGGTCCTTATATAGGGGTTGCTTGGAGAAAAAAGATTCCATGTAAGGATGAGATGTTGCTATCAGCTCATATCCATAACAAAACAAGGAGCCTTCTCTAATCTTCCTTTTAGTGTGGCCCAGGAGCTAAGTCTTTGTTCGTTTGTAACAGTTTTTCTCTACTAATTTAGGTCAGAAACCTAGCTTTCATTTCTGTTGGAGTCTGTAAACAAGTCTGGATGGCGCCTGGCAAAATGCCAGAGGGAGTGGTTTGTGAAGTAAGGCCAGCGAGCCATTAAGTGTGGAGATTTCTTATTGGTTGACTGCTGTATCTAGTTTATGTAAATTAAGATAAACTGTGTGGAATGTATAAATACCTCTGTTGTCCTACAATAAACGGCTCCCACTCCTGCTGTATCAATGTACGCAAGTTCCTCATCACCCCCCCCCAGTTATTTTGCTGCAGCCAGACTGTGGCATGTTTCTATAGTCAGTTTGCATCAGGTGTTTGGCAAATCATCTTAGTTATAAAATTGTGAAGAAAATACATGTCAATACCCCCAAAGAGTAATACTAAAACAAGTACCCAGCTGCTGCCCTGGGTACAACAATGTTTACCCTCTTGTACCTACTGTTTAGGAGTTTTGTAGTCGAGGAAGAGCTGCCAATACATATGCTTCCCAGGTATGAAATGGGTAGTGGTGAAGAGAGGTAAACTTGTGGAAAAGATAGAATGCAAGTTTCCAAGAAAGGTGGGGCTTAAATAAGCAAAAGGAGGAAGAACCTAGACAAGGGGTAATAGGAGGAATACACGGAGACAGGAGGCAAGAGGCCTGCTTGGGAAGCTGGAAATAGACCTCATTGTTGTGGGTAGAAGCGGTAGATGAAGGACTTGAGGCCAGAGAGGGAGACTGAGGCCAGACTGTAGGGTGAGGGGATTACTTCGTGAAAGGGGTGGCAGATCCTCCTCGTGACTTGGGGGGGCGGGGGGGAAATCTAAAAAGTATGGATGTGTTCTATCTGGCACAGAAGCCAGAACTGAAAACCATTCATAGTCCTTGCCTATGAATGTTAATTTATGTTTGAAAGGAAGTTAAATATCAGTTTAATAATCTTTCCCATTATTGATCTCTACTGCAAGCTAGGCACTGTGCTGAGCACTCTATAGGCCTCATCTCACTTTACCCTCTAATTTCCCTGTGAATGGATGTTATTGTTAACCTCATCCTACAGACTAGCTATTTTAATATCCTTGAATGTACCCATGAACTTGTGAACTAGCCATATACGTGACTAAGTTGCAACTTTAAAATGTTAAGATGATTCTTTCCTTCAACTCACAATCCCTCTGTTATAAATGATGGTTTATTCTTGCTCCCTAAAGTGGAATTGATCTTTCTTTTCCCTGATGAGACAAATATGCAGGGAAGGCGATAAGTTTTTCATTGAGCACTCTTAGAATACTTTGGATATAACCACATATTTATCTTAGGTAAACAAAATAATTTGTTTAAGAGCTCACCCTTTGTAAGGCTGAGCTGCTTTTCTGAGTTTTTCCAGGTGATGGCACTACTTCACCAGTGATTTCACATCTCTTAGTTTTTGATAAGTATGGAGGAAAGGAAAATTCTGGAATCCTGGATGGGCGTATGGTTTTTAATCTATGATGTTATCAGGATGCAGGATTTTTCAACAGTAGATTTCATTAAGCAGTACAAATCGGAAGAAATAACTTGCAAAAATTAAAGCTCTGTTTTCAACAATATTTAGGCTGTTTTTCAGAACTGCTGTGAAACAATTGTTGCCAACTAAAAATCTATCACATTTGGGGGTGAATTTTTCCTCACTGCAAATGAAATGCCATGGAGAACGAAATTTTAATGTTGCAACATCAAAAAGAATGCCAAATACCCTATAAATTAGAGGGTACATGCTAACTGTCTAAGCCTAAGTGTAAAATAAACTCAGATCTTTCAAAATTAATATGAACTCTTCTTGGCAAAGTGGAAGTTTTCTCTTCAGATATACATCCACAAACTTCACTAAGAGATTTTTGCTTTTTTTATTTTGGCCTTATCCTTTCCCCTGAAAGCCTTTGAAGTGGTTATTTTAATATTTGTTATGTTAGTGAAAGGAACTGATTTCAGTCCCTGTACAAGTTTCCAGGCCAAATGATTAAATATTTGATGTTTCTGTATCACTCCCTTCTGAGGACCAGGGCCCTGCTTTGTTTTATTAGCAACACTAAAACCAGCACACCCGCCACCCTGGAGAAGCGGGGACTGCATCATTTATCGTCTTGGAAGTAGCATTAAAGCATCCCCAAATAGTGTTCTCTAAACATTCTCTCTGATTACACAAAAATTTTAGTTTGTCTTGCTAAGCCATATATTTTAAAATGTAATTTTCAAACAACTGGGCTCAGGAGCTTTTGTCCAGGTAAAAACTTCAGCCTGGTGTGTCCAGAAGCAAAGTTGCCTCCTAATAAATAGAGTGTATGACTGCAGGCTTGGGAGGTCTGTTCGTATTTGTGGGAGTTAACAGTCCAAATTCCAAGGGAATTCAGACAACAGACTCTTAAAATAACACCAGTAAAGTCACATTAACCGCAGTACCACTCAACGCAGCCCGTTTAATGTGGTGTGATTTTTATTAGGCAATGTGTTGTACATTAAACCAGAAAACAAAAACACTAAATAGGCAAAACTTGGTATAATCCCTTTCTAAATGCTTAATGAGAAACAAAGCCAAGAAAACCAGTCATCTGAATCTGGTAACAAAGAGATTTTGTGTAGTCCTTTCCCCAGCAAGCTCTGTGGTCAGATGGTTGTTATCAGCTTTGACGTTTCCAGAACTCACTCCAGTGGCTCTTGGCTGTCACTCCATCACCATCACGATGGCCACTCATGCCAGCAGGAAGCTGGCTCACTTTGCCTGGGTTCCCCAGTGTCACCCTGCAAGGGAAGTGGTTTGTTTCTTTGCAGAGTTTATCTTTATTTACCCACGTCTCAGGTCGGCAGAACAAAACCCACTGCATTATAATGTCACAGGGCCATCAGCTTCTCTTGTCTCACCAGCCTGGGTTTCTACAGTGGGTCCTGTTCCAATCAGAAGTCCTCCCCAGCCAGGGCTAGTTCCATAGCTGCCAGGCTTTCAGGAGAAATGGGGGTGGACTCCATGGGCTATCTTATAGTGAGTTGTTGCCTGTATCAGGAATAAAAAAAAAGTCTGTCCTACTTTCTCATCCATTAGGCTGAGAAGTCCAAAGTCAGTCTATGAAGAATGTGTACAAAGTATCCCTCTTTGTCACCTTCTGACACCCTTCATTGGAAGTGATCAGGTATCCCCAAAATGTATTTATCAAATGAATATGTGATATTTCCACTGTTAATATTTATTTCAGTGTCCTTTCTGGAATAAGCTGATCAGCCCACTTCTCATAAGCTGAGAGATTTGAGCAGAAAATATATATGGTTAATTTTACTTCATTCATTAAATGAGATCTCTATGGGAAGGAGGATCTAATAAATAAATATATTTGTAGATACTATGATAGGAATAAAATATAGCATCTTATATTCTAGATTTTCTTCTCCTTTGTAAAAAGGACTTTATTTACTTTTCTTTCTCATTGATGGATATAAGCCATAAGTGGAAAAAAGAAATTTTTAATGACTCCATTGTGAATGGTAAGTGTGGTGTCGCTTTTATCTTCACTGTTTTGGATGAAATTTGTGATTAATAAGGTTAGTAATCATAGTAATTATAACAACCTAGTGTAACTGCTTGATGGGTCTTATTTAAAATGCAGCCATGAATTAACTATTTGTTATCAAAAGTGTTCATAATTCCAAGCATCAAGTTAGTGAAATCTCAATCTCTCTCCTCCCTTCCTCACTCTTTCTTAAAAGATTTGATGTCAACTTCTTTTTTTAAACTGCTGCAGTATTTTTCTTAGTTTTATTGTCTGATGACCACCCCTAGTTATTTACTAAAAGCTATCTTTGATATTTCTTCTTCCCTTCCCATTTTCTTCAAGATGTAGCACATGTTGCCCCTGAGAAATTTGAATCGTTTTTGTTTGTTGTGGCTTAGGTTACCTCTCTTTTTCTTGGAGTAGTTGTAGCTGATAATAAGAAAAAAAATGAGACTGCTCAAGAGAATATACCACTTTAAAAGATATTTTCACCACCCTAATTCCCTTTCAAAATAATGTTTCTGTTAGTGATTAAATAAGGAGTTTAAGAGTGTCATAGTGTCTATAAATAAACTTGAGAACATGCATTTATAAATATGGCATTTATAAAGAGCCATATTTTTACAATCTCATCTCCACTAAACAAAACAATATTTTCTGGCACCTGTACACTCAGTGTTTCATGCAGTTCTTATTATGGAATTTCCTTTCTCCTTTTGAGATTGAAGATAATTACTGAATGTGATAGAAACTTTATAGCCATTAAAAATAGAACAGAAAAATGTTACCAGACGGCAAGTTGTTCAAAATAAATATGAAACAGGACTTGGGTCTTATCTTACTGCTTGACTTTGCCTTATTGTAAAACGACATAGATTTCTTTTCTCTTGATTCTTTAAAATAATTTCTTAAGAGCTTAGGAAAATGTGACCACATCATTGCTTAGATTTTTTTATTGGTAGAGTCTAGCATTATGTAATTGCACTTTGTTATGTTTAAAATAGCTGAATACTAAAATTTTCAAATGGCTTAACCTAAAATTGGCCTTTTCAATCAGTTTTGGCAGTGCTATATTTAGATTTGGGTTGGGTTTAAGTAGAAGGTACGGGACCCAAAAATATAGTGATAAAAGCAATAATCCATCTGCCCCTTTAAATTTTTCTAGTCATCAAGAATCTCCTGACTTCTTCATTATTGGGTGAGAACCATCACATTGGAAATCAATGCATGGGCTTTTTATGGGTGCTTTTCCCACCTAAATCTGCTGCAGCTTTCAAAACTCCTTTCTATTTTCTTTGGTTGCCAAAATGCCCAAACTTTGCCCAGAACTTTAAAGGAAAAAAAAAAAAAAGAGTGATAGCATATGGCAAATCTGCAGAGATCTTTTGTAATTTAAATCTGAATTAGATCACTTTGGTCTCCTCCATATTCATCCTTTCGTAACTCAAATATATAAGATCTGTCTTTTCAGATTATTTTACTGTGTTATTTGATTTAATTTTGCCACCCTAAATATAACATGATATTCACAGACCCCTTTGTGAGATTAGAGTTCTGAAATTAATTTCCGAGTTGCTAGATGAAAATAGGGCCCTGTTCCTGGTCAGGTTTAAAATGTAAATTGTGCTCCCCTTCCCCAGGGTCAATGAACTTCAATTTCTGGAGTTTCAAATTCATTGAAATGATAGACCAAGCAGTCATAGCAAGGCTGCTGTTAGCTAGCAGTTTTTGAGTATTATGTCTATGCCAAAAGTTTGTTGTTTTACATGCTATATGTTGTGTAATCAAAAACTTTGAGCTAGACACTAAAGCATTTCCATCTTCCTGACAAGCTGAGACTCTAATGCCTATATGAGATGTTCAGTAAGACGCAGCTAATAATGAAGCAGAATTTGAACTTGGAACAACATTTGGCATTAACGTTACCCATAACCTAAGTGATTCAGGTGCATTTATCTTGTTTAGTTTTCGGCAATCCCTCAAGGTATTATTTCATTCCCATAAACTTGATTCACTGATAAGAAAACAAAAAGATGCTGCGCTTCGACTCTGTGGTCCTGGGGCATTATTTTCCAATATGCATTCAGCAATAAAAAGAATTTCATCAAATAAATTTGGGAATGATGATTGCCTCAACCCCTCATGCTAGCCCCTGATTTGAGTCTTCACCATGCTTGGTAGTTGCTCTAAGATGTCCTACAGTACCGCTTCTGCTTAATTTTGCTTAAACCAGTATTTCTCAACTTTATCAAAGATTCTTTTATGTGCTTTTAATATTCTGCAGAAAACACTTTGAAAAATACTTATGATGCTAGAACATTCCAAGATGGCGGGTAAATGGCTGGGACCCCCAAATGTTATTCCGCTCCCAGAATGTTGACAACCAAGACTAACTGGTCAAATTTACATGATCTGCTGAAGGTAAGTGTAAATGACAATAGTGACCCTTCCAAATAGGGAGTGTTTGCCATTGGATGTGCCTTCTGACTTAAAACTGGGTTCAGGGGTCAGAAAGTATCTGCTGTTGGGCAAGGAGCATATCCAACAAGCAGGGAGGCAGGGGCTGTGCTTACCTCTGGGCTCGGCAGGAATGCTCGGGGACAAGCAATCTCATTGAACTCATGCTGCCTGTTTCCAAGCCTTTTCTGGAAACATGACCCTTGTCATGAAACAGGGGATACAGGATCACAGAGCCTTCTGAGGCAACTTTGTGGCCTCCAAATTCGGGCCTTTCATTCCAAATCTGGTTGTCAAGGATCAGCAGCTCAGCTTGGGAACAGTTTGTGAGTCAGTACTAATCAGAACGTGTTCTGGAGAACTTGATTCTGCCTGCTGATAAAGCTCACAGATCCCCCTCGGATGCCGGAGGTGCTGCCCACGAGGTTGTGAAATGGAAAATGGCTCTGGGAATTTTGCCGAATAAGGCTAGAAGAAGCAGATCCTTGGGGGCGGGGGTAAAGAGAGGAGACCCGAGGTGATGGGTGGCATGGTAGGGGGTGTTCTTTGAATAATTACAGTGGCTTTCAAGAAAATGTTAGCATTTATCTTACTGCGACATTTGCCTCATTGAAGCTGAGCTGTTTTTCTCTTTTCAATGAGATATTGAGGGAGCGCTGAACTCTGTGATAAATGTTAACTTTTTAATGAAAACCCTTGCACACTGTGTCCCAGAGGCAGGGCCTGTGTGGGCTATTGAGAGAAGCAGGCTCAACGAGCTGCTGCTCAAAATTCCAGGAGGTTAATAGGCAAATCAGCCTAGAAATGGTGGAACCAGCTGTAGTTCTTCTTCTTCCCTGGCTTTTCTTACAAATCAAGGCATCTGGGCACCATCCTTATTCACAAATATTTCATTTTTCAACTTCTTGGGGGGGGGTTAGCTAAAGGAGCCATTTGTTTTTTATTATTATTAATGGCAGCCTCTCTCTTGACAGGTTCCAGATAGTCTTGCCAGTTCAGGTCACAGAGGTGGGCTGGGAGGTGGGGATCTCAGGTGGAGCCCTTGTCTGATATTGCTGCTGCGGCTAAGCTGGAAGGTTATGTCACCCTTTCATCTTTACTTTCTAATGCCAGTTGTGTATAGGTATGGAATATGTCAGAGAGAAAGTTCTAGAGACTTAAGATCTGAAAAGTACCTCGATGAGGCCAAACTCATGCATTCTCAACTGTAACACTACATCAGATGTACCTGGGATTTAAAAAAAAAAAATGTGGATGCTGGATCTGTCTCCAGAGATTCTGATGCAGTTGGGTTGGGGTGCAGCAGGAGCATTGGGATTTTTAAAGAGCCACCTTGAAGATCTGCAGCAGTGTTTGGGTTAGCCCGATTGTTCTCAAGGTGGGGTGGTGATAGATGTCTCCTGTCCTGAATACCCATCCACTGCTCCCCACCATCCTGTACCAGTTTCTACTCCCAAAATAAAAGCGTGAAGGTACAGTTGTCATTGCAACATTTTACTGGGAGAATTCCTTAGATCTTTGAATATAACAGTCAATGCATATTTTTTAATACCAAAGGGGATAGGGAAGAAAACACTTCCCACATCTATTGGAGCCTAATATCATGGAAAAATTTAGAGGGCCTAGAGACCTAGACATCTACGATCCTCTCCTTGAGAAATGCTGCTTCTGATCCAAGAGATGAGTCTCCTAAGCAGACTCACGTGCCTAGTGTGTACCTCGCATATTTGGCACCCACAGGGGTTACTTTTAAAACTACTCTTCTCTATGTAACATAATTATTTTCAGTAACAGCCATATAATAATCATGTTTAGTTGGTTTTTTTCTTTAGTTCAAAAGCAAACCCTTGAACATTTAAACAAAAGAATAAATTTCAATCTAAAAATATTCAAATTTAATTATTTCATGATTGAACTAAAGTCTGCACTTGCCAAACAAAAATTTTACACCTCTTAATTCATAGTTTCATTCTCGTAAATTCTAAGGAAAAACTCCAAGTAGTCAAAAAGAATGACAGATTTGAATGAACTCAAGTTCTGTGTTTCATCTTTATAATCCCTTACCATCACTGTTTGTTTCAAATCTATCATTTAGGAGTGTAGCACAAGGGGGCTGCGGACACAGAGCTCAAAGTGAGATGGGATGGTTCTAAACAACTGTAAATTTCTTCTAGAGAAGGAATGTATGTTGAGTTCATGTGGGTCACAGCCCTCCTGTATAACTGGGAATTTAAAATTAACTTCCATGTAGAATATATATATATATATACACACACATATGCTTTAGACAATATCTGCATATATATACACAGAAACTTACACGAACAAATACATATTAAGTTAGTGTAAGTTTTAAGCAATTGATTTTTATCTGAGGAGCAGCATCTTGCCACTGTCTTTGCTTAGCATTAATAGCACATGGTAATCACATTGGCTTTAATAAATTTTATTGTTTGACATTATCTACAGAACACCCCTTTGCTGCTTACCCTCAGAGAAGATTACTTCATCTTGGTATGTCACTTGCGTGTATCCAAAGGCACAAAATCTAATGGTGGAAGTTGGAGCTAACACTTACGTTTTTAGACTCCCACATCAGTACCATTCTGAGTACCACATGCTGTGAATAATACATTAGTTTCTGAAAAGCAATCAAAACCTTAGGTGAAACTTCTGGATCCCTCTATAATAAACACTCAAGGTAACTCAGTCTGAAATGTAAGAGTCAATATGTCTACTAGACCATTTGGTCCGGTGCATATTGAGTTTCAGATCATTTCAACCCAGAGGTCTAGGTGACATGTGTCCCTTCAGAAAACAGAGATTGCTTTAATAAGGAGAAAATTGTTATTTCATTTTATTAACAAGCTTGTATCATACTGAAAAATTCATTGTCTGTTTTCAGCTTGAATATTGTATTCATTATGTTTCCTAATCTGTGTGATTACTACCTGTGTAATTTGATGTCTGCATCTGCTATCAGTATTCTTTCAGCCCATTATATTTCCCATCTTTTTTCGTAATGGAGGATAAGATTGGGATGTGGAAAATTGCGGCAGATTGCCCAAGGCAAACTGCAACCAGCCAGCAGCTGGATGGAGCAGCAGAGATACGAAGTAAGTTGCGTGGGGAATCTGAGAGGGGCAGTCTCCAGGCCTGTGGTCTGCTGTGATGACCCTGGGAAGGAAATGGAGTTGGCCAGTTTTCCAACATGGGAATTAGGTATCCCCAAATTACCCCTAGGAACTCGGGTTGGCATTATCCATTCAGGGAAGTTATTAGATAGAACATGTGAGGTAGAATTGGACAGTGTATTGCTTAGTAAACTGTTATTTAGGGACCCAGGGGTGAGAAGTGGATACTGGAATAAACCAACAGATTTGTAGCAAATAATTTTAAGGTAAATATTAAGTTCACAATCCAAATCACAGAACAACAAAAAGGGTCAACCTAACCCATATCCTTTTCTTTTGTCCCCCATGCTAATTATAAGCAGCCATTTCATTTAACAGGTAATGAGTCGGGTGGTCTACCCAGTGAAAAGAGAAAGCATTGACGTCAGATATGTCTAGGTGTGAATCCTAAGTCTGATTCTTACTTCAAGCTAACTAGAACTCATTATTACTTTTAAATAAGGGAAAAATATCTACCTCACAGAGCTGTTATTAATTAAACTATATTGAATCATATGTGATTATGCATGCAGCATGGATCCTAATAGTTCACAATAACCGTTTGCATTCTCAAGGCAACTGGGGCAACTTCTTGGCATTTAATTGGCTCATCCACATTAGATAGAAAATTCCAAAAATCAATCCTTTCTGTCAACCCTTAAGACTGTGAATATTGTTTTAGAGGCTAGAGTGGTGGTCTAGTTAGGAGTGAAAGCTCTGGAATCACCCAGACCTGAATTTAGAACTTGCCTTGCCTTGTCCTGTCTCTGTGACTTTGGAAAGTTTTTTCTCATTATAGTTTGAGACTTTACTTTCTGCACTGTGGAGCAAACGTTGGTATCTGCCTTATAGAGTTGTTAGGCAATTTGCCATGCATTAACTAATTTAACTCTATATCCTTTCCTTTTTTTCCCCTTAAGTAATTAGTTTATTCCTTAGGACTGGACAAATAGACTTCCATCCTCTGTTCAATTTGGTTATTGAAATCACTATTAATTCCTGGCATTAATGACATCAGTAAGTGCCCAGGTCTTTTTTTTTTTTTTTTGGACTGGAGGTTAAACCTCAAGGGGAGATTTACCACTGAGTTATATCCCCAGGACTTTTTATTTTTTTTATTTTTTTATCTTGAGACAGTTCTCCTAAGTTGCTTAAGTTCTCACTAAATTGCTGAGGCTGGCCTCAAACTTGCTATCCTCCTACCTCATCCTCCAGAGTCACTGGGATTACAGGCAAGGGCCACAGTGCTTGACCTATGTCTCCTTTTTATCTTTTCCCAATTTCTTTCTGCTTACCCTACCCTTTCCTCCTTTACTGACCTATTTGTTTTCTTTCCCTGCACAACCAGGATTTGTAACAAATATTGGGGAAAACAAAGACGTTACTTTTCCTCCATATCAAAATCACAATCTCCTACTTCCCACCTGCTGTGACAAATGGGAATCCCTTTGAAACCAAGCCTGGTAACACAGTGAGGACCAGTTGTAGGCCTGTCCCTGCTTAGGTCTATCAGGCACCAGTGTAGTCTGCACAGAGGAGCCAAGTGGAAGGGAAGCGCTTGCTCCTCCCCCTTAGCAGGGCCACCAGTCCTCTGCAAAGGTCTGTACTCTGGTATTCTGCTTCCTTCTGTCCCTAGGAAGTTTGGAGGGGACTTTCTGCGAGGAGCAGAATTCCTTTCAGGGACTCTGTAAAGGGTGAGCCTTGTGACCTTTTTATTTACTGGCAGCCTCCACCACCACACTGATACCAGTCTGAGGAAGAGGCTGCAATGAGAGCATAGGAGAAGACAGAATTTTAGGCAGGGCTCTAGGACGCACTAGCTGCATAATTCTGAGCAGGCTTTTAAATTCTGAGTCTCAATTGCCTTGGTTATAAAGCGGGGATAGTAATGCTGTGTACTATGTAGAGTTGTTAGAAAATTAAACAAATGATGTATATCAGGGGCTGGCGGCAGAGCTCAGTGGTAGACTGCATGCTTAGGATGAGTTAGACACTGAGTTCAATCTCAAATAAAAATTAAAAGTTCTTTTTAAAAGCAAATGAGCTGGGCATGATATCACTTGCCTATGATCCCACCACTCCTTAGAAGGGTGAGGCAGGAGGATGGCAAGTTTGAGGCCAGCCTCAGCAACTCAGGGATGCTACCATTTCAGTGGAGAAAAAATTTTAAAAATCACAAATGGTTTCTTTTATAGTTTTGTATATATTAAATTTATCATATTCAGCATGTTTATATAATTATTGCGCAGTTATTTACCTTCAAGACATGAACATACCCAAGAGCACAAGGAAGTCATAGGAAAAATCTCATCACAATGACATTTCAGAGGTTTTATCAAACATGATGAACAGACAGCAGTTGTGTAAGATATCATCTATTTGATGCTTGCAGATCAGTTACGTGTTTTGTCTAAAATTTCGGTACATGCCCATATTATCTAGTGACTCCTGTATAGAACTTCTATATAGATGATGGAAAATTTCTGTTTCTGCTCTGTCCCTTATGGTAGCCATGAGCCACATGTGGCTCATGGCTTATTTTAAATGTGGCTTTTGCAGCCGAGGAACTGAATTTTTCACTTGCTAGTTAACTGAGATTAATTTGGCTACATGTGGCTGGTGACTACATCTTGGACAGCACAGCTGTGTGTTAACTGTCAATCAGCCTTCGATCATCTCTTGCAGCAACTGATTTCAGCTGGGTGATCTCTTTTGCTATTTCCAGCCTGGTGGTCTCTCCACCAGTTCAAATGAACTTCATCTCATGTTGTTCTCTGTTTTAGTCATATCTTGTCCTTCTTGTCCTTCCTGTATGCTTTGCTGTTTCTTGTTACCTGTGCTCACTTCTCATCCTGCTCAACTCTAGTTGTCTGTCATTATTGTGTGTCTACCTTTTGCCGTGCATATCCCCAGCTCCTAGTGGAATGCCTATTTAGTCCCATCAATAATATGATAATCTGTTTATGGAAAGCATTTCTTGGGTGGCACTCGACCCATGCCCAAGACAGAGGAAAGTCTTTCATACTTCAGGACTGGCATGCAGTCCCTTTTGCCATATTCTTTTTGGCACTAGGAATTGAACCCAGGGGTACTTTACCAATGAACTATATTCCCAGACCCTGCCCCTTGCTTATTTGCTGTTATTTTAAAACAGGGTCTCATTAAGTTGCTTAGGGCCTTGCTGAGGCTGGCCTTGAACTTTCAACCTTCCTGCTTCAGCCTCCAGAGTCTGATTATAGGCATGTACCACCATGCCCAGCTTGCGATATTCTTTTGTGGGGGCACAGGGAATTGAACTTGGGGCACTGAACCACATCCCCAACCCTATTTTTTTTACGCATCTCTGGGCCATAGTAATGGTGCTAGAGTCCATAAGTGACAATGTTCCCCCATGTCTCTTCAGATGTCTGGCCCTCAGCAACCAGCTCTCTTGCAGAACCTTCTTGAATGGGGACACAGATGAAGACACTCTTAGGTGGAGGTGGAACTGGGCTCAGAACTTGGCTCTTGTCTTTAGGTGCCCATCCTAGTCACCAGATGTCACTGCCTGAGCTCATCCTCATTGGCCAAGGTCATCGCACTAGTCTCATCCAAAAATGGGTATATTACTGTTTCCCAAGTTACCCAACAGGGCTGGTACGGACCCAAGGAGACAAACTGGAAGAAGCCTCTTGCCTTGCTCGGCACGTGCATGGTGAAACCGTGGGGGACTTAATACACTAATTCTGGAGGCCACCCCTCTGTCGTCTTTCTCCCCACACCTGCTTTCCCACCATCAGTTGCTCTCCACAGGGCCACACATTGCTTCTACTTTAACAAATCTGACCAGTTGTTTTCTTTTGGTGTCTTTTTATTGCAGCAAGAATTCCAAGAGCTGTGGGGGGAAGGCTGCTGAAAACGCCACAGGTCCCGGGCCTCACTTCAAAGCAGCTTTTCTCATTCTTCACACACTGTTTGCAGGAACCTCCTCTGTTCTCTCCCGGGAACCAGATTCTCGTGGAGATTTTCCTCAGTGATATCACTATTTACGGAACTCTGGCCCTGGACATCATGTTTATATCTGATCTGTACATGTCCACATGGCCCATAAAGTTTATAAGAGGGTTAGAGAGCTTTTCCTTGTTCATAAATCAGCCTCCCTCTAGGAGTGGGAAAGGAGGAGGCAGGAATGAGAGGGGAAGGGTGCCTGAGCCTTAGGGAAAGCAACAGTTAGCAGATGTTGGCCTGGAACTTGGGATCCTCTTGCTTCTCTCCCTTGGGGTCAGATGGACAGCAAAAGAGAGAGGGTCCATGTGGTCGCCTGAAAGCTGGCTGCCACGGACAAGAAAATGACAGGTTCTGAATCTCTTCTGCGTCATGTTTAGGTAAATCAGGATATTAATAGTGATACTCATGGGGTGGTTCTCGGGATTAAACAAGATAAGAAATAGAAAGCATTTAGTACGGAGCCTACATATTAGGAAAAGAAATGGTGATACATCTTATTTGAAAAAAGTGACAAAATGGTGGATAGATAATTTAAAAATTCTTGTCTGTATCTCCCAGGAATCCCAAACTGATCTCCTTAGCTGCCCCTGGAGTTGTTCTCCCCAGAAAACCTGAGGAGTTGTTCTCCTCAGTGTCTCCTACCATGGGCCATCTGATACTTGCAAGCCCTCAATAAGCACTGGTATGAATATAACCCTTTTCAGGCATGGTTTTCACATTTTTCAAAGCTGAAATTGGTTCCATATCAAAGTATAAATATTAGGAAATATTTTAGTATTTAAAGTAAACATTTTGCAAATAGCTCCCCTCCACCCCCAACCCCGTTTGGAACAGGAAAGGTCTGCAGGCCAGTGAAGGTGCACTGGAAGAATAATAGATCAATAACAATTCACCACCGGTCCCACAAATTCCCTTGGCAGTTTCAACCAATCAGGGTTCAGGAAAGTCATTAGAGGATGTGTCCACCCAGGCAAGGCAAAGGAGAAAAGATTGTGAAATTATGTTTTGAATTGCCTCCAACTATCAAAATAGGTAACCTGGAGTCAAAAAGAAATTTGATTCCTGAATTATTTATCATTGTCTTGAGGAAATTCTCATCTCTGAAATCCACCCCCAACCACTCCCTCCCCCCATGGCTTGTCACTCTTATGATGTAGCCAGAGTGATCTTTTAAAAATGCAAATCTGAGTAGCCAGGCTGTTTATAAGCCTACGGTGATGACTCTTTGCTTTTAGGTAAAACAAGGCCTTCATGCCCAAGCAGGACCCAGCCTCCTCTGAACCTTCCCAGCCCCTCTCATGCTTTCAAGCTTCCCTTGCAGCTCTGTCTGCAAGCCGCCTTCTTCCTCCTCTTGTCTAGTTAACTCCTATGCCTCCTTCAGATCTCATCCAAATACTGCTTATTCTTGAAAGCTCCTTGATGCTACCCAAGTCCCCCAAGATTAGCAGGACTTCCCATTTTCATGCTGCTTCCATTTTCATGAAGAGATCGATTGTGCATTTACTGATATCATGTTGTCCATCCAGGAGGTGACTTTTTTTTTTTTTTGAGAATAGGGCCTTTGCTAGTGTTTTCCACCCTCTGAGCATCTTAAGTACCCAGAGCCAATTAGGTGCTCAAGAAACATTTGTTCCATAAGTATCTGAATCTCAATGTCAGTGAAATCTACCCATTTCTTTTTTTTTTTTTTTTTTTTTAAATAGTCACACTAAGTTAATGAGACTGGCCTGGAACTTGCAATCCTCTTGCTTCAGCCTTCTGAATAGCAGGGATTACATGTGTATACCACCATGCAGGGCCCATTTCTTCATCTTGAAAGGCCTTGATGAACAGAATGTGGTTTCCATCCAGAAAGTGCCCAGGTTGCCTAGAGGAACTGAATCATAACATTTTGGCAATTGAAAGCATGTTGAATTTTATGAGTCCAACCCCTTCATTGTAAAGATCAAGAAACTGAGGTGCAACAAGGTGAAAGTCACTCAGCTATTTATGTGAAGTAGAGGCTCAGATACAATCTTTAAATTCATGACCAGGCATACTTCTCATTAAGCCAAATAAATACCTTGTTCACACATAACTGAAATAGTGAGTTGCTTGTGCTGCCACCCCCACGCCAGTGCCTGTCTCTACCTGTGAAGAGAAGGCACCACCCTTCAGTGTTATCACTCTTCCCTATTCTGACACCACTCCTGGCCCTGGCTTTGAACTCTGGGTTGCCATGGCAACTGTTCTTCATGACCATCACTGCTGTTTCTTAGGATCACAGGATCACCTATACCGAGGTAGATGGCCGTCAGGCAAATCATGACACTTTTTTTTTTTTTCCTGAGTCAAGAAGGCTAAAGTCCTCGGATCAAGTTCATATTATTTGGAGGATGTGTGTCGGGGACACTTAGCATCAGTTTCAATGGGGAGGCAGATAAAAGCGTGATTTAGGACACACGCAGGGAGGACAGGGCTGTCTGCCTCGGAGCTCCAAAGCAGCTCTTCCAGAAGCCCTTTGATGTGAACAGAGACGTTGGAAGTTGCGTAATTCTTGTCCATCCAGACACAAAGGCTGTGCCAAGGATCCCAGCTGCCAAACATGTTAAGTGCTTGCTTCGTCCTTCCTTTCACCCGGGCTCCCCCTCCCCTTTTTGTTTCTCAACAAGCCAAGATCCAACGTGTATGTTTCTGTCCCAAGGAGAGAACATTAGTGTCACAGGCGTAAATTTACAAGGCTGTTGGGCTTGGATGTAATAGAACTTCGAGGGCTTCTGTCTATTAAGGGAGGTGGTCAACCCAGTTATAGAGACTAGTTGTGGTGTAGCCTTGGGCGAGTTCTGATTGCTTGGGACGGAGATCTCCCGTCTCAGAGAGAAACACATGCCTTACAAATTGGTCACATCCCATTTAGCTCCTATTAATTTACATCCCCGACCCCCAGGGCTAACAGGCAGTATTTTTCTTCCTTTTGTTTCTTCTCCCATCCCGAGTGACTTCCTCTTTTTCTCTTTCCTCCTAGTGTCAGCGGGACTGTTTCTAGTTTGCAGAAATTTCATTTTCCTGTTTAACTGTTGCGCTTGGCAACCCCTAGATCCTTCGTGTTGTAAAAACCCGTGCTATACACGCCCCTTACAGCCTGCTCTCCATCAGCTTTGCCTAAATCAAGTTGCTGGATCAGTCCCGTGTGTGAGCAGGATAATCACTTTCCTTAGCAGGACAAAATGGTGCACAGAGTGTGTGTTGCCTTTTCTGCTTCAAAGGTTTCAGAGGTTTCTCTAACCACAAAAATGAGACTAGAACATAATGGATAGACAAGGGTCCCTCGATGACAATCTCGCTGCTGGAAATGTTTGTGAATTACCTGTAATTTACCTCAAAATGGACCATATGCTAGCCCGCAAGATGCACTTTTTCCTTTTTTTTTTTTTACTTAAATGGACTGTTATTCAGAACACTGTTTCTTCTTGACATGGGACTAGATGTCGAGAATAGATTGGGGGAAAAAATGCCTCATAGAAGCTTCACAAAGTAGGTGCCTGTTATCATCTGAGTGTTTTGTACAAAGAAAGAAAATGAAATTAGGTGCATTTCCTTCCCCAATACACCATCAGTGCCATAGGACCAAGATGAGGAGTTTAAAGACACCTTGGGAGGGGAGAAGGCCACAACCACTGATTCACTGATCCTCTATGTGATTCATGCAATGGGACAGAAATGACAGAGCCCTTGGCGCCTCGATTTGTGTGGTCGGAAGACCTCGAGTGGTTCTGACAAGGCAGAGGGAGGTCCACTGTCTAAGCACAGACATCCCTTTGCTTTCTGTGGTGCCCCAGATGTATTTACTATGCGCTGTCTTCCGTCTTCATGGTGACAGCTTCTTAATGTATATTTTTTTTAAGAGTGTCAGACCTTCAATTCTTAAAATGAAATCTTTTGAATGTTATTAGAACCTCAGTTTCTTAATCTCTCTGAATCTGAACAGATGCAGGGGACAGGGTGCAAACAATGGCCAACCTTATTTTCCACCCAGAGCCAGGGCCTTGTCACTAGCCATGCCACATCTGCGTTTTTGAAGGGAAATGTCATAATATTGCTAATCAATAGGAGGAGTGACAGACCCATTTGTCAAGAACAGGCCAGCGCTGCAGCTGTTGTCCTCCCCTGCATCTGTCTCTTGGGCTTTGCAAAAGGGAAGCCAGGGAATGGATCTGAGTTCAGGCAGCTCCCTGCTGTGCTGGGGGCTGGGAGCTGATAGGGAGCCCCTGGGTGAAGATCCTGGGATGTCTTGTTCATGCTCTGCACAGAGGGACTGAATGTAATGGCAAGGGCTGGAAAAGAAACATGGAGTTTCTAACAGCAGTTTTGTAACAGCAGCAGGCATGCAAAAGCAACCGGACACCCTGGCAAGGGAGAATCTTCTGTCTCAAGAAGTCCATTGACCTTTACTCTGGAGAGTGCAGTTGTTTATGTGTTTCTTTTCAACTGCAGATGTTCTTTGCTGCTCTGTTGGTCAGAGGATCAGCAGGTCATCTCGAAGGAGTGAAGCCCAGGGGTGAGCTTGGGTCTTAAACTTAATGATGACTTTCATCTTTGCTCTAGAGGACAGTGTAACCAGAGGATGGAAAATGGTAGCAAGGCAGTCTGTACACGCAACACCCTTCCTCGCACCAGCTCCCTTGAGCTGATGTCAACACACAAGGGCAGGACAGGGCTTGCCACTGCAAGGAGAGCACTCATGCATGGGGCCTGGTTGTGCCTAGGTGACAGCACTGAAGTGCCCTTTCCCACCCCACCAAAATAATTTTTAAATGAGAAAATTAATCTTAATCAACTCTTGTATCTCTGGCTTTAGTTGGCCCAGATTGTTATGGCTTTTCATGCTTGGGGGGAGGGTGTCCCCATGACTAGTGATTTTGTTTGGTTGGTGCAAGTGAGCAAAAGCTCATCTTAACAAGGGAGACCTTAAAGAAACATGGAAAACTTGTTAATTTGTACATTTGCTCCTTCTTACCCTAAAGAAGAGGTGATATTATGGAAAATGAGGTTTGTTTTTTTTTTTCAAAGTAGATCAGTTTTTGCATTAGAAAGCAAATGTTATTCAATTTAAGGACAAAGGCAGCGCTAATATTTTACAGTTAGACATCTTTCAGAAAAATGTGAAACAAAAAAACATTAGAAAGGAATTGGCCCAACCCTGAAGTTGGGGAGATAACTGTACCCAAACCAAAAACGGAAAAATTGCTTGATTAAACGAAGATAATGAGTTTAGGATACTACAACAAGTTCTCCTCCCAAATAAAATATAATAATATTCTAAGCATGGGAAGTTGTCAGTTTCCCTGAAGGCACAAATAAAGGTAGAAAGACTGATATTTAAAAACACATTAAAATAACACAAATGAAGGTATTTTACTTGGAAGACCAATGGAATCTCAGAGGCGCTGCCTGTGCCAGGAAAACTTTTGGAAAGGTTCTCTGCAGAATTCAGCTTATTCTTTCTTCAAGATTGATAAGTGCTTGTTTTTAATGGTGATTTATATACATATGCCATTCAGAGCAATTGTGGGAATTAAGCGGTAATCAAACATAGGTTATTTGGTTTGGTCAACAGTGGAGCCTGGGTGCAGTAATAAAGCTTATGGGATGATCTCGGATGGCTCTGAAGTGTGGCCTGGGCCATGATTGGACAGGGGAGCACTGCAGAGCAACAGGCTGGTTATTTAGGGAGGGCACCCATGTTTGTGGAGCACTTTGTCTTGGTACCTCATGTGCTTTTGAGTTTCAGTTTGAGACAGATATTTTCATCCATGGAAAGGTGGCCCTCATAGTGTTGAGTATGTGCTGGTAAGTTTGCTCGAGATAATCCTTATTGATACTGATGTAATGGAAAGCACAGACTCTAAGGTAGATACAAATGAGTGTGGCCTCCCCCGGTCTGCCATTAACATGTAGCGTGATCTTGAATCTGTCATTCAAGCTCCTTATGTGGCTCAGTTTCCTTATCTGTAGAGTGAATTGTGGTGGAGTATGAAATTGAATTAGAGATAAAGGTCCTCAAATACAAGGAGGCTGTGAGTTGCAGGCATACTGTTCCTGTTGGTTGTCTTGCTTAATGGCTTTTGTGTGTAGCTGATGCCTAGGGGCAGGGATAAAGCAGTAAATAACCCCAATCATCTTGATAATGACCTTCAGGTGGAATAGAAGGTGCTTGACATTTATCTCCACTGGGATATATCAAAGGGAAGTGAAAGAACAACCCGACAAAGGAACAGCTTTGCACATTTTATAGAGCCAGAGGCGGTTCAACAGAGCAGGGTATTGGCATGGGGCACTTCCTGATTGGTGGGTAAGGATCATGAGGGTCAGCGGGGCTCACCATTGGGCGGCTCTTCCCGCCGCTGTCTTGGGGCATGGGGAAGTAGCGGAAGAGAAGGGGAGTCGGCGCCATCTTTGGAGCCTGGGCGACTCCCAACAGGAAGAACCCTACAGTTTGTAAATATGGCTCTGGGTGACTTTCCTTTGTTCTGGGGCAAGTTCTGCCTTCATTTAAAATTGTCACTTGGTAGCTTTTCTTTCCCCCCCCCCTAACCACTGTCTGTCATCTTCACTGCTGCCTACTAAGGAAGCTTCTAGGTGACCTTGTCTTGGATCTCCAAATGGAGAGGAGTGGTAAAGATTCTTCCCTACTAGAAAAGAAAATCATCCAGAATCAACCAACTTACTCTTCCAAAGACGACTTCCAAGATTAGAGGGTAAAAAAATGTGGGTTAGGATAGCATGGACATCAAGGGACACTCCAGTTTTTATTTTGGTGCTTGTTTTCTTCTTAGGTTTTTGTCTTCACACTAGGAAAACTTCTGAAATATCATTTTCTTTGGGATTATAGAAAATGGAAATCAGTTTAACACAGTTGAAGTTACCTTTGAGACTGGCCTGTGTACATACGCCATCTAGTAATTGCATTTGGGGACAATGTCATCTGACAGTGGGTTGAGGGTTGTGTGGGAAAGGGAGGAACAGTAGTCCCACTGACAACAGATCTCTTCTAGAACCCTGACGGAATAGTCCTAAGTGGTTATCCATCAATTCATCCTCACCGAAGGGAATTCTGATTCTCTCCTGAGGCATCAGTATACTTCTGAGAAAAGACTTCAGAATTTTCAATGATGTGAAATCACTCAGATTGGGAAATGAACTGGTGAATATTGTCACATGTCAAGGACTAGATCATTTGATGTAGACAAAATTTGGCTTAGAGAAAGAAAGGTGGGCAACTTTCTAATTTAGGGGGAAAAATGTCTTTTGGAGCTAGTTATATGCAAGGCAGTAACATGATACACTAGGCAAATGCTACATATATAAATGTTTGAGTCAGACAAATCTGGATTTGAATTTCATCACTAGTACCGGACATGTCATTAGTTTGAGCCTCAGTTTTCCTGTCTGTAATATTAGAAAAATAATTTCTACCTGTATGAACCCAGGCTACCCCCATTAGGAATCTAGATGTGTAAAGCACTATGTTGTAGTAATCTATTTCCCCTTAGGGTGACCTATAAAATGTGGGCAATTGGTGAAGCTATATTAAATCAGTGCCAGTTTGCAGTGTTTGAAAGAGAACCTGTCATTTATAGAGTCTACTATTACAAAATTCTTCAGAAAATTGTTAAAGGAAGTGAGTTTCAACTTGTAGAACTAACAAGTTATAAGATTTTATAGGGAGCTAATATTTGGAAACAATTGGCTTAAGAATAAAACATACTGATCTTTTTACAAAAAGTTTCTTAAGTGGAAAACTTCCTGACTGCTTTCTTTGGGGGACTTTTAAAGAATGAAGTTGAACTTTAAAACTAGGCTGGGAAGTCTGAGAAACAAGGAGTTGGTTTCGGGCTGATACTCTCCATTAGGAAGTGTACCTAATAGGTACTATTCAGTTAAATGCTGGGGCTTTCTTAATATTGTATCCATAAATGCCACACCCCAAGGAGAATTAAACAGTGATCAGAGTTACCTGGAAGGACAGAATGCTTCTTAAAAGAACATTTATTTTCCTTTAACTCATATTTGTTCTTCTCTCAAGTGATCTCCTAATTGGGTCCCATAGCTGTTCAGATGACCCTGCCCACTGCTACCAATAGACACCCACCTCCTCCAGACTTCTGACAGCCTGACTGGACACCATATTTCTCACAGGCTATAGAAGTCGAGGAATGGTTTGTTGAGTGAGAATTAGGTCCTTGAATCTGATTTCACACAAATCTTTTTTTTTTCTACTGAAAATTGACTGCAACCATTTCTACTTTGCTGCACTTTATTACCCGGGGACCTTATAAAAGTCCCAATGCCAGGTCACCCAACCATGCCAATTAAATCTGATATCTGAGGGTAGATGCCAGACATCAATATTTCTTAAGGAACCCTGAATGATTTCAATGTGCTGTGAAGTTTGGGAATCATTGGACTGTGCTTTACAAACCTCAAGGGACTCATGAATGTATTCAAAGCATCCAACATGGGGTTAGTGTTTAATAAACTAATAGATACCCTTTTGATTGCTAAGAAAGTGTTGTGATAATGATAATAAGGAAAATGATACTAGTTAATAGTCAGCCCTCACAAATTTAGGGCATTTCACAATTTACTCTTACATCCATAGTTGGTTCTAACCCTCACCATTTTTCCACGAGATGAACATCGGTAGGAAACACTGTCTTTTTTCCATGTTACAGGTGAGGAGACTGGGGCTTGGAAAGGCTAAGTGAGCTTCTCAAGCAGAGTCTGGCTGAGACTTGGTTGGACTCCAAGCCCCACGTTCTTTCCACCATTCTGTACTACCTCTGTGTCCTAGGAGCATCTGTTGGGTGGGGAAAGACACAGCCATTTGTGTAAATATATTGAAAACATACAGCAGATAAAACACTGCAAGTCACTCACCAGTAGAGAGCATATGCTGTAAGCTAAGCCAGATGGGAGTCTACACCCATTGTCACCTTCTTAATGGTATAGCTGGATTACAGAAAGTGGCAGATGTACTCCTCTTTCCTGAAGTCAACCCAAGTGCCAGACATCCCGACTCCCCATGCAGGCACAGCATAAATTGCAGTGCAGATCAGAGAGTAGACCTGGTCTGTCATGACCCTGTTCCGAGTACTTGCCATATAGGAATAGAAGTGCAAATTTATTCCACTAAGCCTGAGTGCCAGAGGAGGTAGGTTCCAACTGGGATCCCTGCATTCCTCTCTACATCCACACGGGGTGGCTGATAGTCAACTCCCTCCTCCCCACCATAGTTGGATATTCTTCCTTTGAGGAAGGAAAACTGAGGGTCGAGGGGTTCTTCATATGTTTGCATTATCTAACTCTTGATGTACAATGTACGCTTAATAAACGCAACTGTAGTTAGTGCAGTAGTGCACACCTGTAATTCCAGTGGCTTGGGAGGCTGAGGCAGGAAGATCACAAGTTCAGAGCCAGCCTCAGCAACTTAATGAGGCCCTAAGCAACTCGGTGAGACCCTTTCTCAAAATAAAAATAGGCTAGGGATGTAGCTCAGTACTTAAGTGTCCATGGGTTCAACCCCTGGTACAAAAATAAATAATAAAATAATCCCTATGGCTACATTCATTTTTCATTATTTTCAGGACACTGAGATTCATCTTCATCCTTGCCTCTTGATGATGTATCAGGACTCACACGGCTTAATAGCCAGGAAACTTTCTAGCTATGCTTTTTGTGTTCTGTGGATCTCATATATTTTTCTTTGACCTCCAGATTTGTCACATTGGAGAAGCTAAAGCAGTTCTTTCCCCCCTTTATTAACATTCTGTCCATCTTTCAAGTTCCATTTCAAATTCCATTCTGGGAAATTAGGAAACACTTTATAGAGGAGCTAGTATTCATCTCTCCCTCTCAGCTCCCACAGGTCTTTATAATTTTATTATGGCATTTATCATATTCTATCCTGTACTGTAGTTGTATGCCATCTGTCTCTTTCAGCACATAGTACCTTTCCTGGGGGAAGGAAGGATAGTCCATTCACCATTCATCCAGAATCCCCCACAGCTCACAGCATTGAATCTGGCACACAGTAGCTGCCCAGTAAATATTTGTTAAATCAAAATAATGAAATTTTTTTAAAAAGTTCTATAAACATTCATGTTCCCATTTGTCCACTGATCTTTTTAACTTTCCAAAGATCTTGGATCTTTGATATGAATATTTCTGTATGTCCATGGAACAGAACATGCCACTATATTGAGAACCACTAATCTGCTACTTCGACCAGCTTAGTCTAGGTATGGGGATCATTGTATGTCCTCTCCCCTTCACTTCATGAATTTATAAGTTACATAGGAAATATCCTTGGTAACAACTCTGACCTTTCCTCATCAAATGACAAACCAGGTAAAAATTGAGGCCATATAGAAAGGTCTGTCCCTTCTTCTATGCAAAGACATACATTTCACCAAGAACTTGGTTTTCCTTCCTACTCCTTTATCCCCCCCCCCCACCCCTAATTAACTCAGAATTTCGGACCATAAGAAGTTTCCTCAAATTCCACCAGTAAATATGAGGCTTGGTTCTTCAGAGATGGCATTCATAATATTTAGCTCTCATGTGCACAAAAGCTATAGGACAACTAATGCTAAAGATTTTACATACCCTTGGCATTGTGTTGCTTTAGGATATAGGTTCATCTCCATGTTAGTGTCTTAAGTCTAAGCACCAGCTGGTATGGTGGCAATTCTCAATGAGCTGTGCAAGAGTCCTGGAGTCTGTTTTAGCTCCGTCATCCTCAGGGGATTAATCTCAGATAATACAGTCCAAAATGCCTTGCTACCAGTTCATGTTTTAGCAGGCATGAAGGAGAAAGGGAAGGGAGAAAGGGGCTTGACCCTTTTTTTTTTTAAGGTAACAACATGGAAGTTCTTTGAATTGCCTCCACTCATGTATCTTTGGACAGAAATTGGTCATATGGTCATATTAGCTGCGAGAGAGTCTGAAAAATGTAGCTTTTATTCTGGGAGACCATGCACCCAGGATAAAATTAAATTACTATGAAAGGAGGAGAATAGATATTGAGAAATATGTGGCTGTCTCTGCTGCAGCATCTCTATCTTGAACTTTTGGACTAAGACTTAAATGCCCCTCCAATCTAGAAAGTCCCCATCTCTTCCCAGAATCAAGGCGATGCCCTTGTTAATATTCCAGAGGCACTCAAGGGGCTTTTGCTGAAGGCGTTTTTGCCCATCTTTAAATGTTGGATTCCCCCAGGGCTTTAAAATTGCCTTTTCTTCTTGATAGCCTTCTGGTGTCATCTACTTTATTATTTTGATTTATATCTGTAAGCTGATGGCTTATATTTGACCTGTATTTATTTTCTTGATGGATCTCTCAAGTTTCCTTGCAGCTTAGATCTGTTTCTATATAGGGTGGGGATCAGAGTGAAGCAGGCAAGGAGCCTCAGTGAAAATGAGGAGACATGCTCAGGGCATGCGGGTGGCTATCACACCAACTAAGTCCTAATTCCTGTGCTCTTGTCTCAGACTACTAAAATAGTCTCTTACTAGCATTCTTGTTTTCAAACTTTGCCTAGTACAACTTATGTCTAAGCTGCTGCCTGTGTGAAATTGCTAAAATTCAGATTTGATCTTGTCTTCTCCAAGCTTTAAAAGAAGAAGAAAACAATCCCACCACCCAAATGTTTATGACTGTAATTGGCTTGTAGAGTCAAGTTCAAAGTCCTTGCTTGAGATATATAAAGCCATTCTTCAGACCCTCCACCACCATAAAGAACCACAGCATTCACCCTTCTCCCACCAATATTTATTCACTTTCAGGCCACTCTTTTGTTTGCTCTTTATCTGGGAAACTCCTTTTTTTTTCTTTTATTTTATGTGGTGCTGAGGATCGAACCCAGCACCCTGCACATGCCAGGCAAGTGTGTTACCGCTTGAGCCAGCCCCTGGGCAACTCCTATATGTACTTTGAGGACTTCTCACTTCTTTTGTGAAGCCTTCCCTGATTTTTCCAGGTAGAATTAATGCTTAGACCTTTGTGCATATCCCTATTGTGGTCCTATGACACTGAATTCTACTTATTTGTTTACTTGTTTCCTCCAGGAACTTTGAACTCTCAGAGAAAAGAGAAAATGTCTTATTCAACTTTGTCGCCTGTTCCTAGCACAGTATGACGTAGAGGTGATCAGTAAGTGTTTGCTGATTCAATGAGTCAATAATGACTAATTTCTGCGTAAGGAATCATGAAATGAACTATTAGAGAACTGGATGGATGCCTGTAACTAGTGGCTCAGGAGTCTGAGTCAGGAGGATCACAAGTTTAAAGCCAGCCTCAGCAATAGCAAGGCACTAAGCAACTCAGTGAGACCCTGTCTTTAAATAAAATACAAAATAGGGCTGGGAATGTGGCTCAGTGGTTGAGTGCCCCTGAGTTCTATCCCTGGTACCAAAAAAATGGAGAACTGGATGGATGGGTTTGTGTTTCTAAAAGTTCCCTCATGCCCACACACTGTGGTTGCCCTAAGATAGACATAATCTCAAAAGCTTGGTTAGTAAAGAACTTTGATTCAAATTCAGATCCAAATTCTTCCTCTGCTCACTGACTTCAGTGCCTAGCTTTTGTTTATTTTGGAATATCTTGCTAATATTACACAGCTGTAAAATCCTTCTCAAAACCTTAATGATTCTCACCAAGTAGTGAGAACCATTCTACAGGGCTCGCAATAAAGAAGAAAAAACAAAGACAGTTCTGGCAAAGGTTTTAAACCATGAATTGTTGACCATTCTGCTCTGCACCAAGGAATTGGATATTTGTAGGCAATGGGGATGATGATTCATGGCATGACTTCAGTGAGACCACTCTGCCTGGAACTTCCACTTGACCACAAGCACATGCAGGAAGACACAGGAACCATCAATCTATCCTCACACCTCTTTCTCACCCAGAATGAAAATTACTTGGCCTAACAAAAGAGGTGAACTCAGCCAAGGGGAGACACATTGGATTATGTTTCCTGAAAGAGCTATATTGTTATAGTGAAAAGACGGCAATAACTTGTTAAGGATTCTAAGAAACATAAGAACCCTCTATCCCCACCACTCTGCGGCCCTTAGTCATGGATGTCGTGTGACGAATGGAATATGTGGTGGAGAGGCTCAGGTTACTTGAATGTGGTGGTAGTGGGTTTTTTCCTCTAACTTGGGGAAATTGGCAATTTTTACACTGCTGCAGAACAAATGGAACTGTGACAAAAGTTATACAATTTATGTAGCTGATTTCATGTGATTTTTCACAGTTGGTTAACATTTACGATGGGTGAGTTTTGCCATCTACTGAGATTAATGAGGTGCAATGGAATCTGCCCACTGTAGTCACCGGTGCTATGTTCACATTCCCAAAGACCAATCTCCTTCACTCACCCATTTTCCAGATGAGGAAACCGAGACTTGGACGGTTCAGGGACCAAGGTCATATAGTTGGCATATAGCAGAGCACAAACCAAAGCTTGGTCCCACCAGTCCTGGCCCCAGAGACTTTTATTTGGATGATTAAGGATTCTGATGAAAAGCGACACAATACCTGATTTTCCTTTTTTTTTTTCCTTCAAAAGAAATGGAAACATCTTCCTTACTTCCATGTCATCATTGCCTACTACCCATTTTAAATTGTCATCAGTCACACAATAGGCAGGGGAATTGAGAGACTACTTGTACCCAGACTGATGGTAACATCTAGTTATCTAATGGTTAGCTCATTGCATTTTATTTGAAGGATTGGATCCCATTCTAGGAAAGGGTAGGGTGCTTTGAATGAACCATCTGAAAAATAAAAGTCCTACAACTTTTCTTGAATTCACACCAATAATAACAGAAGTGTGCCCCTAAACCCACCTCTCAAAATGAGCTCCTTCCTCTCATTTTGATACATAGACCCCTCAAAACAAATTACAATGTGCTGCTATATTTGATTGTGTCCCTTGGAATTAATATATTAATCTCCAAAGTCATATGTTGATAGTATTTGTAGTTATGATTAGGCTATGATGTCTGTGCTTTCCTGAATAGACTACTACATTCATGGATTAATGAGTTAATAGACTATCAAGGGAATAGTGTTTTCTTTACTTTTTAATAAAAGTGAGCATTCTCTGGCTAACTTTGTCTTGCCATGTGAGGCCCTGTGCCACTTTGGGATTCTGTGGAGACCCTTTACCAGTTGCAACTCCTCAACCAATAACTTTCCAGCCTTCAAAACAATGAGAAATAAATTTATTTTCCTTATAAACTACTCTGCTTCAGGTATTTTGTTATAATGAATGGACTTAAGATATTTTCTAAGTTAGGTTTTTAAGTAGAACCTGAGATGCAACTTGCTCTCAGATGAACCAGTAAGAGAGTGAGGAATACAGCACAGGGCAGAACAGAAACTAGACAATAATGGAGACTCAGCTAGAATCTCTCCTGAGTTTGACCTCATAAGAGCCCTAGCAGGTAAATGGTGGTTTCATTTTGAGGAAAGAGGGCTGAATTTTATACCCATGGGACAATCAGACTTTTGCTAGAGGCTCTCCCAAAAAGACAGAGCAGAACCTTAAGACGTCTCCCAGCTAGGCCACACAGCTGGTCCTGGCCAATCTTCTAGAGCAGGGAAGGGTGCAGCTGTCAGCCTTTAGCAGTCAAATTTGTTTAGCAGCTGGAGGTTGGGGAGGGCATAGCAGCAAAGGGATCGGAGAAGGACACCAAGAGCATTTACTAAGCAAAGTCATATTTCAATGTCCCCAGAAAAGTGGGGAGGGGAAGCTATAAATAACACAAAACAAGAAATCAGTTCCCAGGAAAGCATAATTCACGGCTTTGCTTATCCTGTGGTGGCATAAAAGACATAAACATGACACTAAAAACAAAGAAAAGCCATAAACACTTCCGATGGAGGGATCTGTTAGAACCATGTCTGATTGGGATAATATTTAAGTGCCTCGTAGAACCAGAACATCTGGATAAAAACTGAAGAGTCACCATGGCGCACTGTCAATTCCAAGATTCCTCTGGCTTCTTGCTCTCTGAGATTTCTTTCTGCCTTGGTCCCAATGCTCCTGCCCATGACTTCTAACCTGGGAAAAAGCAATTTGGAACTCTGTGTGCTGAGCAAAAAGCTTATGTTGGAGCTATTGATCAGATGGAACTTGCTCAGAGCCATCTTGCTCAACAAAAGTCCTATCCCAAGGTGGCTTTGGCTATTTGTCAAGACAGGAAATAAAGGACACACTTCTGCCTCCCAAAGATGAAGAAAAACCTAAGGTTGAACCACCATATGTCAAGAGCTGTACTCACCATTTTTTTTTTCTCTATACTAAAAACACTTTCTCATGAGCCTCCATTGTTGCTGCTAATCGGGGAGGAGATGGAGTGGAGGACATAGCCACACCAGTCAGGGGTTACTCAGTCCTTTCTGGTGTAAGGCTGTCATTTTCAGATCCGTACTCCGCCAGTATGAGTAGAACTGCCCACTGGGGCTGCTTTCCCTAGAAGGACATCTGCTCACATCTGCCTGTCTTGGTCTTCATGTGACACAAGGGCCCAGATATCAATGGTTGTGCTTTAGAAAAAAAATGAGGGGCTCTTTACAAATGAGGCTTCCTCAAGATTCCAAATAAAATGCAATGACATTTTCTTGTCTATTGGGTTGTTTGTTTGTTTGTGTGTTTTTTTAAGAAAAGTTCCCTTAGAGAGTAGGAAAGCAAAGAGTCTCATAATTCAGTTAGCGTGGCTTTCCTTTGACCCAATTCTCTTACATGTTGGATGAATTTCTTTGGCAAATTGAATAATTTTCACAAGTCAATTACATACATTCCCTCAGCCTGTTTGAGTGTAATGAAATAGCTTAATAGAATAAAACAATAACCCCAAGATGATGATGTTGGCCATTATTAAGTACAACAAAAGGAATTAATTATGACAGTAGAAAGGATAATTGATGACTTGGAAAATGGATTCTCAAACTCTATTGTGACTTTGGAGACGTTTGAAGAGCTATGTGGCTTTCTGAATACTTATGAACAGAATTATGAATAGCATTTCTTAATTCCTTACATTTGGTCAGCCCTTTACAATACATTGTCATGTACAAAATCTGGCTTTTAATCTTAACCAACACTTAGAGCTTGCTAGGTGCCAGCCTCCACTCTGAGCATGTCGCATATTAACTCACTCAATTCCTCTGCACCAACTCCCTGCTCTGTGGTTGGGATTGCTTTTTTACAAATGAGGACACTAAGGCTTAGATAAGTTAGGAACTCACTCTAGGTCCCCCAGCTGGGATGTGGCAAAATGGAAATTTGGATCCAATCGACTTCCTGAGTGCTTGGATCCATGGCACTATTCTACCTACCTCTCATTTCAGTCTTACAAGTATCCTGCAAAATGGGAATGTTAAGTTATATTTTCCTGAGGATAAAACATGCCCTGAAACAGAATTTAAATTATTTGCAAAAGTTTGTAAACCCCAGAGCTGGACTTGAAATCTTTGTCTTCTACCCTCAAATTGGTACACTTTCTGATTTGAATTTATGATGCAGTAAATTATTTCATTCCAAGTGGCATGTAATATTTCTAGAGCTTTGAAGCACGGAGAAGATTATACTATGTATTCTTTTGGGAAGAAAACTGTGCACAAATGTTGCAGGCCAGTAGAAATGCAGATCTTTTTAACCAGAGATGCTATTAATTTAGAAGCCCCAATTCATAGAATGCTTAATGAAAGGGGAACATATTGTCTCCTAATAATTATGTTTTCTGTGCACATAAAGTCCCTAGGGAAATTATAATTAATGTAGATTCTCAGATTCCAAACTAGGAATTCTCATTCAGTGGTTCTGAGGTCAGGTTCAGGTATCTGAATTTTTAGGACACATCCAGGTGAGCAATTTTTTTCTAAATGGGGAACATAAGCCCAAAAGAGAAATCCACCCTGTTAGTAAATACTGAGATGCTAAAAAATCATGACTTCAAGGTTAGTATAGCACTAATGGTACTTTGGTTTGTTCCTAAGATGACATGTTTTATTTATGAAATTCAGAGATTAATTGGAGATAAATTAGTCTCAAATTCACTAATGCAATTTGTTAAGTGAGTTAAAACATTCATATAAATCGTGATTAGAGCTACTGAATTTTAAGGAAATAAATGTTACAGAGGTTTTACAACTTAATAAATATAGGCAGCAGCATTTATACTTCCCAGAACTTACTTTGATTAATTAATATCCAAACTAATGCATAAAATCAAATATATGCAAAATTACTTTAAAGAGACAGAAGGGCTACCTAGAGCCCTAGAGAGAGATTGACTATAGCCAAATCAATGCCATTAGCCAAGAATACATTAACAGAAGGAGGATGTCTGACTGGAATATTTATTTTAAGAAAAATGGAGAGCCTAAAGACAGGGAGTATACAGACTCTCTGGGAAACAAGGAAACAGTGACTTGATTTCACCCAGAGATGTGCTGCTGACCCCTCTGGTGTATGTGCCCCGCCCACAGCCCTGCCTTGAGTAATTGATCCTTGAAGTCATGTTTGTGCACCACCTCGCCCTATGCCCAAGTTGTTTGGAGGGTGTGAGCCCCTGTCACACTAAGCAATCAGATTCTCTTAGGAAGAAAATCCTAATTGAGATTTGAAGGCTCTCTTTAATCTCTTCTAGTTGCTTCCTGTAAACACTCAGGAATTTCTGGATCCCAAGTGGAGAAAGAAGCTTCATAAAGAGAATGCCCAGAGAATGTGAGATATGTCCCCTGCAACATGGGGGACTGAGGCAGTGGCTTCTGTATCGTATGTAAGAGATCTAAAGCTAATGAGCATAGCTAAAGAGGTGTGTGGCAAAGTCAGCTCTAATCCCAGCCTAGTTTATTTTCTAATTTGTCATATTTCCAAATTCTTACTTTTGGGGTAAGAAAACTAAAATGAATTAGAAATAAGTATCAGTAGGGGCTGTGGTTATGCAGAATTTTTACTATTATGTGGGATGAAGCATGGATGCTGGAGTGTTTTACAGTAAGTTTCTGGACTTTGGAAGTTTTATACGGCACTTCTTGTGTGCATTACCTGATGATATGCAGTGATAGTGCTGCCCTTCTATCCTTTTGGATTTTGCATGATCACATTCAGAATGGGGAGGAATCATCCAATCCAGTATTTTCCATTCCCAAACAGTAGCACCCAATCGTTAAAGATCTCAATTATTCCTGGTGGACTTGGGGACAAAAAGCAGTAGGGAGGAGGGTGTCAAACCAAAACCACAACTGCCCAGAACAGGGAGGGCCTGACAAAGTTAAAATTCAGACCAGCAGTATAGAAACAGCAGTTAATAGTGTTAAGAGACAGAGGCTGAGGCCTAAAATGCTGGCTCAAAATATGTGCGAGCTACAACCATTTCATGGAATGTTGGATATTTAAGTTTCTCATGACTCATGTGCGTCTCTTGCAAGTTACTAACATTTAACTAAAGCACTTGTTTATTTAAAGAATATTTTTCCCTTCCTTAGAAAAAATAACCTTTCCTAGTTCCTCTTAAGACTTCGGGTGACCAAAGTGAAGTCCGACTCTGATGCAATGACTTGTAGAAAGTTTTATGTAGACTTTCTTTCATTTGTTGGTGCTGGGGATTGAACTCTGTGTTTCACACATGCCAGGCAAGTATTATACCAGTGCACCACACCCCCAGTCCCTTTAGGTAGATTTTCTATTGCACTATTTTTATCAATAATTTGAGGGTAGCAGATTCAGGTACCAATCCATAATGAACATTTATCTGGAACTTGAAAAAAATGACTTCCTGCCCTCAATGTCCTCCTATTCACATACACTAATGTGAACACACACACACACACACATTTACTTTAGCTCATCTTTAAATTTTTCCTAGAAAACATTTTTAAAGGGTGAAGAAAGTAGCTTGCTGCTTCTAGATCAATTTTCCATTTGAAATAGATGAGCAAACATCCAAGTACACCTGACAGGCCCTTGGAATGCTCTTTTATGAAATTCTAGATTTAAAAAAAAAAGGGGGGGTTTACTACAAAAGAAAGTGGCCATGACCTACGTAGATTTTAGGGACCTAAATACAGAATTGAGAATTTGATGTTAAAATAAATAGCCAAGGGACAAAACCATCAAGGACATTGATACAACTAAAGATAACAATGAGACATAAAAGAATTAGAAAAAAAATAATTTTTTTAAAGTGCAGTTCTCATTGTGTAGAATCAGCCTACTATAACTGCAACTGTTCCTAATAGGTATGAAGTATGTTTTTAAAGAGCTCTTGATAGTCCTTGTCTTCCTCAACCATTTAATGAAAATTGAAAGGACAACACAGACCCACAGTGAGGTCAGCTGTATATTCTCTTTCCTACTCCACTCCACTCCCATGATTAGGGTATTTCATTTGCTTTTTTCTTTCGAGGCGATGCTTTATGTACCTATCAAATGATGTTTGGTAATCAATTCTGGATCTCTCCTAGAGGTCAGTCAATGACATCATCTAAATAGTCATCTCACTTTTTTTCTTTAAAGACAATCCATCTATTTTCTTAGATCACATAGGGCTTTCAGACCCAGGTAAGGTACTAAACCATTCATGAACAAAATGACACTTTTTCTCATCAAGACTTTTTCTCATCAAGACTGTCAGGCTTGACTTCTGTGAGAAGATGGACTAAGTTATTAAAGGGATCTCTTTCATTAAAGTTCTAGTTAATATGCTGCTGGCCCAGTTCTTAAGTCCTCTTTGTGTGGTCTCTTTATCTCTTAGTTTTATTCTGGGAATGAAGAGTATAAATAGAGAGTATAAAGGATGATATATATATGTACACATACATGTAGATAAATACATGTTTTATAAATATGTATATATAGCACATGACAATGTAAATATGTCCAGAGTAACCCCAGGTAAGTTAATGATCTGAATGTAAAATGGGGAAGGGGCAAAGATACAAAAACCTTAAATTGGGGCTTTGTGATTGAGGGGATCATTTAGAAGTTAAAGGCTTGAAAATTTGTTAATAAATAAAATGACAAAATATCTATGGTTTGTGGTCACAGTGTCTTTTTCATGTCCATAGTCCAGAGAAAGAAGTCAGTTATATTAAGTTTCACTTCTCCTGAGGATCCTGAATCTTTCAGAAATGGGTTTAAGCATTATTTTCAGAAGGTTCCAGCAAAAACTCCTAAGGCCGTTGTGTCATTCTGGATATTCCTGTCTTAGATTGGCTGGGGGCTGTTTTTAGCTTTTCGAATTAATAATTTGAAGGAGATGCTATGCCCATACATAATGACTTCATTTTGTCTGCAGAAATGATTCAAAACAGCAGTTAATACACACAAGTAGTCTCATTAAGCAAGGTTTTGATGCAGGAGCACAGGTACGGTGTCAGCTGCTGTGCTGGGTAACTGCTTAACTGTGGAAATAATGGCAGAGCAGAAGGTGTGTGCGAGCATTAACACTGATCGCTATTCTGCTGGGTGTTTAGCATCTCAACTCGATTTTCCTTTTGTTTTCCATTTGGAGCAATGTACTGCACTTAAGCCAAATTCCTTAGGGAATGCAAGAGATGTTAATTGCATTTTATTTTAAAGTAAGAAATTTGCTTTGAAGAACATTTTAAGGTATTTATAAAGATCTGCATAAAGACCCTTATTTTTCTCTATTGTCAGTTCCTTCCCTTTGTTAAAATGTCCTGATGAATGGTTTTGAAGTGCAGATAATAGGAAACAAACCAGTAAAATAACCACATTCCCATGAAATAGATAAGGTCTTATAATTTTTTTGAAGCTTGATTATTTTTTTTTAAAGAGTGAGGGGGAGAGAGAGAGAGAGAATTTTGATATTTATTTTATAGTTATCGGCGGACACAACATCTTTGTTTTGTATGTGGTGCTGAGGATCGAACCCAGGCCACACGCATGCCAGGCGAGCGCACTACCGCTTGAGCCACATCCCCAGCCCCGCTTGTTTATTTTTTATATATACTTTTTACTTTATTTAAATGTAGAACAATGTCTTTTAACCAAGTCACTGAATGTAAATATGTCCAGAGTAACATCAGTAGATTAATGCAATATACATAAAATAGGGAAGGGGTCAAGGTATTGAACATTCAACCAGTAAGTAGATAGTCAGAGAAAACACCCAAGGCAAGGCATATCCCCAGAGGCTGTTGGGGTGGGGAGGACCTGAAGGTTCATCAGAAACTCCCATCAGACCCTAGAGAAGTTCCCATATTTCAAAATAGCTAGGTGCTCCGGATTTCCAGTGTCTGGAATCATGATGAATTCACAAATTTAACTCTCTTCCTACTTAAGGAATGAAGTGGTTCTCACTGTCAATAGTGAGAACCACTCTTATTTTCAGTTTGACTCTGCATAACCTAGGTCCCTCAACTATATTTCTGGCCTGTCCATTGACAGCTATGAGACAGGAAAGTTACCATTAAACAAACAAAAAACTCAAACACTTCCATGACAATAGAAAGTGTTTCAGAAAGTGTTGACCAACCCCAGAAGGGGTCTTATTTTTTCTTATTGTGATAAAATACATATAATATAAAAATGATCATTTTAGCCATTTTTAAGAGTGCATTTTGGGATCATTCACTCCTAGGCTTGCCACCATCCATTTCTAGAATATTTTATCTTCCCAAACTAAAACTTGATACCTACTAATCAACAACTTCATAGTCCCCAGGTCCCACGGCCCTTGGCAGTGACCATTCTGCTTTCTGCCTCCATGATACCTGATTCATCTTAATAATGCTGCCAACTCCAAATATACCTAACTTCAGGAACTTTCTGTTTACTTTTAAAAGCCCATCAGAGAAAATGCACAGCAGCTAGGGAAGCAAGCCTCCCAGGAGCCATTTGAAAGAATGATTATGTCAACAAGGAGGCCCTTGGAAGGCGTGATCATCCTGAAGGAGGCAGCTCTCACCCAAGCTGTGCCAAACTTAATGCATCGTTTCCGCCTTGAAATGGTTGGTGATAGAGAGCACATTCACGCTGCCAATGGGAGACTTCAATCACCTGGGCTGGCAGGGCCCAGAAAGAGCCTGGAAATGAATGTCCTTCTGATCTGGCCCAGGGATGTTATTGGGAGAGGAGGTATTTGTTCCAGAACCATTGTGATGAAAGCACCAGGGGGCCAATTGGCTCATTTGTCTCAGTTTATCTAATTACCAGACCAAGGTGAAGATTTGGAATGGTTTAAAACATAAAGCCTATGTGGGCCTTGAACTGGATGTGGTCCTGGTCCTCTGAATGAAATGCAGTTGTTTTCCTCATTCCTCCTGTTTCCCAATGTCCCCACCTCCCAACACAATTTAACTTGTAAAATAATTTTTTTTTTTAGAGAGTGGCAAAACAGGATTCACAGCCCATTTAGAAAATTCTTAAGGAAAAATCCTACATCACATGGAAAATGAACAATATATTACTGAATGATCAATGGGTTACAGAAGACATAAAGGAGGAAATCAAAAAATTCTTAGAGATAAACGAAAATACAGACACAACATATCGGAATCTATGGGACACAATGAAAGCAGTTTTAAGAGGAAAATTCATCGCCTGGTGGTCATTCCTCAAAAAAAGAAGAAACCAACAAATAAATGAGCTCACACTCCAACTCAAAGCCCTAGAAAAGGAAGAGCAAAACAACAGCAAATGTAGCAGAAGGCAAGAAATAATTAAAATCAGAGCGGAAATCAATGAAATTGAAACAAAAGAAACTATTGAAAAAATTAACAAAACTAAAAGTTGGTTCTTCGAAAAAATAAATAAGATCGACAGACCTTTAGCCATGCTAACGAAGAGAAGAAGAGAGAGAACTCAAATTACTAACATACGGGATGAAAAAGGCAATATCACAACAGATGCTACAGAAATACAGAAGACAATCAGAAATTATTTTGAAAACCTATATTCCAATAAAATAGAGGATAGTGAAGACATCGATAAATTTCTTAAGTCATATGATTTGCCCAGACTGAGTCAGGAGGATACACACAATCTGAACAGACCAATATCAATGGATGAAATTGAAGAAACCATCAAAAGACTACCAACCAAGAAAAGTCCAGGACCGGATGGGTATACAGCGGAGTTTTACAAAACCTTTAAAGAAGAATTAATACCAATACTTTTCAAGTTATTTCAGGAAATAGAAAAAGAGGGAGCTCTTCCAAATTCATTCTATGAGGCCAACATCACCCTGATTCCGAAACCAGACAAAGACACCTCAAAGAAAGAAAACTACAGACCAATATCTCTAATGAACCTAGATGCAAAAATCCTCAATAAAATTCTGGCGAATCAAATACAAAAACACATCAAAAAAATAGTGCACCATGATCAAGTAGGATTCATCCCTGGGATGCAAGGATGGTTCAACATACGGAAATCAATAAATGTTATTCACCACATCAATAGACTTAAAGATAAGAACCATATGATCATCTTGATAGATGCAGAGAAAGCATTTGACAAAGTACAGCATCCCTTTATGTTCAAAACATTAGAAAAACTAGGGATAACAGGAACTTACCTTGACATTGTAAAAGCTATCTATGCTAAGCCTCAGGCTAGCATTATTCTGAATGGACAAAAGTTGAAGGCATTCCCTCTAAAATCCGGAACAAGACAGGGATGCCCTTTATCTCCACTTCTATTCAATATAGTTCTCGAAACACTGGCCAGAGCAATTAGACAGACGAAAGAAATTAAAGGCATAAAAATTGGAAAAGAAGAACTTAAATTATCACTATTTGCAGATGACATGATTCTATACCTAGAAGACCCAAAAGGGTCTACAAAGAAACTACTAGAACTAATAAATGAATTCAGCAAAGTGGCAGGATATAAAATCAACACGCATAAATCAAAGGCATTTCTGTATATCAGCAACAAAACTTCTGAAATGGAAATGAGGAAAAACACTCCATTCACAATATCCTCAAAAAAAATAAAATACTTGGGAATCAACCTAACAAAAGAGGTGAAAGATTTATACAATGAAAACTACAGAACCCTAAAGAGAGAAGTAGAAGAAGATCTTAGAAGATGGAAAAATATACCCTGTTCATGGATAGGCAGAACTAACATCATCAAAATGGCGATATTACCAAAAGTTCTCTATAGATTTAATGCAATGCCAATCAAAATCCCAACGGCATTTCTTGTAGAAATAGATAAAGCAATCATGAAATTCATATGGAAAAATAAAAGACCCAGAATAGCAAAAGCAATTCTAAGCAGAAAGTGTGAATCAGGCGGTATAGCAATACCAGATTTCAAACTATATTACAGAGCAATAGTGACAAAAACAGCATGGTACTGGTACCAAAACAGACGGGTGGACCAATGGTATAAAATAGAGGACACAGAGACTAATCCACAAAGCTACAACTATCTTATATTTGATAAAGGGGCTATAAGCATGCAATGGAGGAAGGATAGCATCTTTAACAAATGGTGTTGGGAAAACTGGAAATCCATATGCAACAAAATGAAACTGAATCCCTTTCTCTCGCCATGCACAAAAGTTAACTCAAAATGGATCAAGGAGCTTGATATCAAATCAGAAACTCTGCGTCTGATAGAAGAAAAAGTTGGCTCCGACCTACAGATTGTGGGGTCGGGCTCCAAATTCCTTAATAGGACACCCATAGCACAAGAGTTAACAACTAGAATCAACAAATGGGACTTAATTAAACTTAAAAGTTTTTTCTCAGCAAAAGAAACAATAAGAGAGGTAAATAGGGAGCCTACATCCTGAGAACAAATTTTTACTCCTCACACCTCAGATAGAGCCCTAATATCCAGAGTATACAAAGAACTCAAAAAATTAGACAATAAGATAACAAATAACCCAATCAACAAATGGGCCAAGGACCTGAACAGACACTTCTCAGAGGAGGATATACAATCAATCAACAAGTACATGAAAAAATGCTCTCCATCTCTAGCAGTCAGAGAAATGCAAATCAAAACCACACTAAGATACCATCTCACCCCAGTAAGATTGGCAGCCACTATGAAGTCAAACAACAACAAGTGCTGGCGAGGATGTGGAGAAAAGGGTACACTTGTACATTGCTGGTGGGACTGCAAATTGGTGCGGCCAATTTGGAAAGCAGTTTGGAGATTCCTGGGAAAGCTGGGAATGGAACCACCATTTGACCCAGCTATTGCCCTTCTCGGACTATTCCCTGAAGACCTTAAAAAAGCATGCTACAGGGATACTGCCACATCGATGTTCATAGCAGCACAATTCACAATAGCTAGACTGTGGAACCAACCCAGATGCCCTTCAATAGATGAATGGATAAAAAAATGTGGCATCTATACACAATGGAGTACTATGTAGCAATAAAAAAATGACAAAATCATAGAATTTTCAGGGAAATGGATGGCACTAGAGCAGATTATGCTTAGTGAAGCTAGCCAATCCCTAAAAAACAAATACCAAATGTCTTCTTTGATATAATGAGAGCAACTATGAACAGAGTAGGGAGGGAGAGCAGGAAGAAAAGATTAACTTTAAACAGAGACATGAGATGGGAGGGAAAGGGAGAGAAAAGGGAAATTGCATGGAAATGGAGGGAGACCCTCATTGCTATACAAAATTACATATAAGAGGTTGTGAGGGGAATGGGAAAATAAACAAGGAGAGAAATGAACTACAGTAGATGGGGTAGAGAGAGAAGTTGGGAGGGGAGGGGAGGGGGGATAGTAGGGGATAGGAAAGGTAGCAGAATACAACAATTACTAATAGGGCATTATGTAAAATTGTGGATGTGTAACCGATGTGATTCTGCAATCTGCATTTGGGGTAAAATTGGGGGTTCATAACCCACTTCAATCTAATGTATGAAATATGATATGTCAAGAGCTTTGTAATGTTGTGAACAACCAATAAAAAATTAAAAAAATAAAAATAAAAAATAAATAAAAAAAATAAAATTAGGTTGGCAGCTTCCAAAAAAAAAAAAAAAAAGAAAATTCTTACCTTATGAAAATTCTCACCTCTTTCATGGCAGAAACGGGTTATTGTGTCTTGATAATTACTTCAACTCTTTTCTCTCTGCCTATTGTGGACACATGGACATAACCTAAAGTTAAATTATGCTTCTGGTCTCAAGCAGGTCTTTCTGGAAAGTTTTGCTTACAATACATTAAAAAGTTTAAAACAACTATACAGTGTTTATACGTGGAGAAAAAATAAACACATAGGGATATGAATAGCCTGCAAAGAAGAAGAAAAAACTAGTTTATTGGTTCCACTTAAATGTATTCTAAACAATTTGTAGACACACTTTAGTGAATATTTTCACTGACTCAGTGAGTGTGGCTTCCCAAGTATGTTCTGGCTGGAGGCAAGACCTCAATTTTTGTTTCCCACGAGCAGTACTGGAAACCTTCCTTCAGGGTTCCGTGGGGATCTCTTTTAGGATACGAAGACACCACACCTTTTCACATGTGGCTATTGCTATACACTTGGGAGCCATAGAAAGAAAAAAAAATCATAAAAATAAAAGACTTCAATAGATTATTCAATCATTGTCACAACAGAATAACGTTTTTAATCAGATTACTGGGGAATGGAACAATAGATTAATAGGTTTTGATGGGAGGAAGAAGTCACTAAAAAGGGTACAGTCAAGTAGCCAAAGAAAGCATATGAGCTTGGTGGTCCATAGTTGTAAGCAGTGTTCAAAGTGAAGGGGATGATGGGAGGAAGTGATGGCTCAGATATTTGCCCCTTCCTCCCAATACCATGTGCCTCTCAGCAGTTCTCTTCAACATGATGACAATTAGATTGGTCCAGCAAGACTGATTCCATAAAGCCACAGGAAAGAAATATGTCTGGAGAATTTCCCACGGAGGAAGGTCATTAACTGGAAGCAGACCTAGATCTTGGGGCTAGGGGTGTCCCTCAGAGGTCTGGTTGCACTGAGCCCCAGTTTATCTAACCCCATCTTACACTCAGAGTAAGCATCCTTAAGGGAGATGTGGGAGAGAAGTACCTGTCTTTGTTTGCTCTGCATTGCTTCTCTCCCGAGAGAGGGAGAATGCATTCAAGCTGTGGTTCATTAGGCGGGTCTGGTGCCAGCCAACTGGAACAGCAGATTCTTTGAGAAAGAACATGTCCAGGACATATATGACTGCCTTTGGCCTGGCTCCATAGTATCCAATGTGACAGACCAGGGCTACTGTGCCTGAAATTCTACACTTTTAACAACTTGTGCTATAGGAGTAACTGAACTGGGAAAAGGTTTATTTGGGCCATTGTCTTCTAAAAGTACATGCTTGGCAGCCTTGAGGGTTATTGAGTTCTTGCCTAAGGGCAGCTACATATGATATGAAAACTGGATTGCTGTTTGGCACATGTGTAAGAAGAAAGTACCATGTGGGGGTTAAGAGCACAGACTTGAGTATCAGGTAGACCCAGGTTTAATCCTTGATTCTGCCATTTACTCAGTGTATAACCTTGAGGAGCTTACCTAAACAGCTGTCTTCTCATCTGTAAAGTGGGAATGATAATTAGAATCCTTCGGGAAATTGTCATGAGAATTAAACAAGGTCATATCTGTAAAGTCCTTGATCTACGACTGGGTAGGATAGAGTAAGTACTCTTATCATACTCATTTTATTAAAAGAAAGAAAGAAAGAAAGAAAGAAAGAAAGAAAGGCTCTGAGGAGATAACCAATTTTCCCAAGGAGCTAACAGAAAAACTTAATTATTCAAGATCATTACATTGGGCCTTTAAAATGAAATGGAACCAGGGAAGGTGATAACTTAAAATTTCCCTGACCTTCACATTCATTCACAGGAACACCCACAAGCAGCAGGAAGTGGCCCGCAGAACACTTGGTTGAGGCCCACAGCATCGCCACCTCTTTTCCACAGGAGCCATTGTGGAAAATGAGTCCAGGCCTCCTGCCCACAGAGCAGGACACGGGGGGGGGGGGGGAGGGGGGGGGGAATCGAGGCTATGTAAAAGCTGACTAAAACAACTGGTAATAATCTCTTCATCTGAACTCTTGGAAATAGGTTGGATACTCAAGAACCACAGAGTTCATCAGAGTCTGTGTTTTGAGGCTTATTTGTTTAACAAGAAATATTCATTTTGGTGAATAAATGATTAGTCAGGCATTGAATACATTTAATAAAAGATCATTTCTTACCCTGGTTAGAAACATCAAACGATTAACTGTTTCCTATTTAAACAAGATGAGTGATTTTTAAGTCTTTCTTTTAACCAATTGATCTTTTCTCTTGTTGGTTTAGCTGAATCAACTCATTATTTCAACATCCTGAAAAAAAAAAAAAGCCCAGTTGGTATTTCCACAGGGCTTCAGTATTGAACTGTCAGGAGAAGTCAAAACCAATGAAACAGCTGCACAGATTGAGCTTCTTCTCCGAATTAGCAACTTTTCCCCCAATTGATTGACCACTTCTTTCACTAGACCAACTGAATCAGCCAGTTGCATATTTTTTCCATACACTCCTTAGCCGCTGATAATCAGTATTGTAATCTCTCATGTGTTCTATCAGCCAAATAGAAAGCAAGGAAGAAATTCATTTTTGTATTTCAAAATAATGTTAGCACTACATATCCCATTAGTTTTCCTATTTTAAGATGATAAATCCACTTCCCTAAATATTTTCCCAGTATTACTTTATAATAGAATTACTTGTGCATGGTTTAATAATGGTACCCAGTGCTTATTCATTCCATTGATTTTTTTTTTTTCCTTCCTGCCACAGATGCACTGAAATGTGCAATGCTACCTGCACTGGCAGCTTGTTTTGTATTCTACTAGGGAGAAAATCATAGAGCTATTTAATCTTGGGAGTAGAAAAGATCTGAAAGGTGATATTGATGGAGCATGAGTGTTTTAAGTTTTTTAAGTTTTTTGAATCAGAGACCAAATAAATGCAAATCATTTGATTTTTAAATAAACTGATATAACGGACATCTTCCAATACTTAGCACACTGCTGAGCCAAATGTACATTTATGGATTATAAATGCCACAGAAGTCTGCGCTGCTAATCATCTCTAAAGCATTAAAATAAGACAAGATTTTCAAAATGGCACACTGAATACTATAATTTATTTCATTGCTGTAAATATATGTGTACATTTTATATTTTAGAAACGAGATTCAGAGAAACCATCCTTTCTCTGAGCTGTATCTATGGTATTGTGCTTTTGATAAGAAGATTCCCCCTCCCCCAAAGCTCCTGTGTTTATGCAGAAATATTCAGATGTAAAATAATTATAAGAGCTATAACTTAATCAGTCCACTCTAATTTGAATGGATTGACTTACTGGTAACTATAGGCAGGTGGGCATGGCTAGAGGAGGTAGGTCACTGGGGGTATATCCTAGAAGGGTACATCTTCCTTGTGGCTCCTTCCCCTTCCCCCAGTTTATGACCCTACAATGAGCTGAGCTGCTTTCCTTTGCTAGGCCCTTCCCCCATGATGTACACCTCACCTTAGACCCAGAGCAATGGAGTTGGCCACCTATGAACGAGACCTCTGAAACCATGAGTCCCCAATACACTTTTCCTCCTCCAAGTTGTTCTTGTCAGGCATTTTGGTCATGGCCATGTGAAAGCTATCTAAAACAACTGGTAATAATCTCTTCATCTGAGCCACAAGTGGCCAAGAAGTTGTGAAAAAACATTGTGCTTCACCTCCATCTGAGCCTCCTCCTTCAGGTCACAGGTGAGTGTCTACTCAGAGCTCCCCACAAGCCCACAGTGCCCTCCTGTCTCTGCTGTTTCCACCCACACATTTCCACACAGCTGCACTAACGGCTTAAAGCCTGTTTACTGGCATTTTTTTCAACCAGACATCATCTCCTACAAAGGGATCATCTGCCTCTTGCTTTGCTTTCATCTCTTGCAGCCAATAGCACAGAGCTAGGCACATGGTAGGAAGCCAGCAAGTGCTTATTCATCATTTGCTCTGCAAAAGACAGAGCAATTGGTCTGTCTTCTGTGAGACATTAAAAATATTTTCACAGTACATGCTTCGTCATAAGGAGTAGCTTTAAGGGGAACTAAGACGACAACAGGGAATAGGATCCATCAGTTGGGGTTTAACCTTCCTGTGAGATGTTTTTCTCAAACATTAAAGGCTTTTGAAAATGCAGTTCCAAATACTTATCTCACAAGTAATTCATGGGGCGGAAGTCTGTCTTGCCACCTCTCCTGGGGTCCCCTCTCCACCCCTGCCTGGCTCTTGACTCCAGAGGGTCATCTTTCTGGCCTCTGCTTCACCCTCCCAGGTTGCTCTCTTCCTGATTCTGTTTATTCTTGTTTTATAACAAGCTGTCAGTAAGACTTTTCTCAGAATCCACAAATACCAATAATCTAAGGAAAATTAAGACTTCTCTAGATATAATGCTGATATATTTCCATTGTCAAAAATTTTGAGAATTAAAACATGGAAAGAAAAAAAATAATAATCTCTTGTATCCTAGAGACAACTGTGGTTAACACTTGGTGTAGATCACTTTACTTTCCAGTCTAAACATTTGTATGAATTTTCTTGTTTTACAAAATTAGAATTATATTACACACATTAGAAATTTCCTGCCCTAAACCTTCTTGCTTCTCTTTACCCTAGCCCTTCATTCATGACTTTTCTTTTTCTTTTTTTTTTTTTTTTAATCTACATGCCTCTTAGGGTTTCTTCTTTAATATGCCATTCCTAATGTCTTTCCAGAACATTCTCATCCTTGATGTTTCACTGCCCTATCAATTCTTCCCACCATTCTTCTCATGGCCATGTGAGTATCTCTGTGGGTGGAAGCCATCTATAAACCTGATATCATAATAATTGAGTTCTTTACTAATGCTTGGGTGCAGTGAGGGAAGACGAAACAGCAGGCATCAGGAATCTGGTTGTGATGGTGGATTAACCAGCTGACCTATTGTTAATATTGGAGGCCACCAATTTAAAGTCAGCGGCTGCAGAACTCTAGAAAATGTTGCCTGGGGGGGGGGGGGGCTGAGCTGCCTGGCAACTCCTGCCCCAAGTGGAGTCCATGCATTTGTCTGTTACTACTGCAAACCTCAAGGAGGACAGACACCTTAAGCCCAAGCAGGAAAGATAGGAGGTGTCCTGGCAAATGGGCAGGAAGTATCTGGGATCCCTGTTCACAAAGGATCATGTTACTAGGTTTAAACTTTAGTATTAAACCTTAAAATGTACGTGAGTTTTATTTATGAAAAGTAATCAAGTATAAATATACAGGCCAAAGAGAAGACTGGAGATCACAGATGAGTGGAGGTGAGGATGATAAAGATGATACAGAAACTTTCAGGGCTCGAGATGTAGAGAAAGTTCCAAAGGTAGTTCATCTGAGAGGCTCCAGCTGCCTCAATACAGAGTTGCAGATAATTTTCTCAGAACATTAGCCTTGTAAGTGGCCCACAAAAAGATACCCGCTGGCAACCATCTTTACAATCCCAGTGCTGAGCTTTCATGCACATAAGCCTTTCCTGCACAACTCCATGGTCTCCAGCCATTTGTGGAGCAAACTGGATCATCTGCTGTGATGCTAGGCAAGGTGATAAGGAAAGAGCCAGCTAAACCAGGCATTTGGCAGGAGGCAGCAAAATCCTGAAAGGGGATAGATATAATCAAAGTGGTTAAGGAAGCTGTTGAAGGTAGGCATGGGGCATACCAAGAAATTTGAACCCAAACTTGTCTGTCTTCAAAATCTCTCTCATCTCTGCCTTGCCTCTTTCTGATTCTTTCTGCTATGCCTTGACATGGTGGAAAACCAGTGCCTTGTAACTGCCCATTATACACTCTTCCTTCTTTCATAACAACTCCTTGGGGTTCTTTTAGGGTTCTTTTAGGGAACTACCTCTCCCCACAAAATACAAGATGAAAGAACTATTAAGATGATAATTTGCTGTCTTCTAGACTAAACAGATACTTACTACCTGAATTCAAATCCCTTTGTGAGCAAAGTATAAAAACAATGAGAAATAACTGGTCTCCATTTGTCGCTGGGCCCTTTCCAGGGCAGAACTTATCTCCTTCCTGACAATCTTCTGAACCCCTTGAAAACCTTCCGAACAACACCACATCTGCTTTTATCAACCCTATCAATTTCTGTTGTTTTCAAATCAACAATCCAAACTAAACACATACTTGCAAATCAGTCTGTCCAAGTAGTAGTTGCTTTCAGAACTTGCCAGCTTTCATGAGCTGTTAAGGTCTAGAATAGCTATAAACAATGAAGATTCTCAAGTTCTACCAGAGGCCCACTGAATCATAATTTCCAGGGCCTAAGAAAGCTATTTCCTACTAAGCATCTCACATAACATTTTTTTCCCTTAAAATCATTAATTTTTTTACCCTTTTGGCCCTGGTTACTAATTCCAGTCCATCCCACTATGTGGGTCCCCTTTCCTATGCTCTTAATTTATAAATAATATTCTGCCATACCTGTCTTTCTACTTCTTCCTTTCCTCATTGACTATCATTTTGAGATCTGTTCATACCAAGGTCTTCTTAGAATTTTGTTATTTACACATATTGAGCTCTACTAATACATTCTCCTGTTGAGGGAAATTTTATTATTCTCATTTTTCCTAAATAAAACAGTGTTACAATGGTACACCCAAGAGAGTATTTCTATCATATGTACAAAGGGTAGAAATGTTGGATTGTATTCATGCACATATGCAGTTTCACTAAATTATTCTAAATAGGCTGCTCATAAATTACATAGTTTACTATAAGGGCATGAGTTTCATTATTTTTTTGCACAACCTGATAAAGTTTAATATTACCCAACATTGCTTTCTATTGTGCTAATCTGGCAAATAGTACCAAGATCTCATCACTCTAATTTGCCTCTCTAGCTATTATAATTGCTTCATATACTTGTTTTCCATCCAAGGGTACCTGACATGCCCATCCACATTCTTTACACACCTCCTCCGGGTTTCCTTTTATTGCAGATGGTATTTCCCCCCAAATGGCTGTAGCAATCTGTTCTGTCCCCTATTCACTTCCAGAACCTTGTTGTTTTCTATCAAGATGCAGAACCAACTTCCCTTCCCTTGAGTCTGGACAGAACTTTGTAACTGCCTCAGTGGATAGAATGTGATAGAAATGACTGCATGATTTTTTTTCAGGCTAGGCCATAAAAGGTGATACAGCTTCTTCCTGCTCTCTCCTCCTCCTCCTCTCTCAGATCTGACCCTTGACACCCAACTGCATGAACAAGCAGTGCTAGCTATATTGCAAACATTTCCCCCGAAGAATTCAGTGCTTGCTGGTATTGACTGACATACATGGGTGGTTAAACCCCTGGGACAGGGGTTAGCAAATGTTTTCTTAAAAAGCCATACTGCAAATATTTAAATCATTTTTCATTTGTGGACCATATTAAAACAGACAGGGTTTGGCTTACAAGCCTCTAGTTTGCCTTACTTTTGCTGGTTCCTGTCCCCAACATTTAAGACACTCTAGCTATTTGTAGGTGGAGCAGAGATGAAATAACCCCTGGCCAAATGGCAAATCTGTGAATTTGAAGCCACTGAATTTTAGGATAATTTGTTTTGCAGCCTTTAATAATAAGAACATCTGGGGTTTTTTGATCATTTATTTTTAGGAATTTTTCTTTTGTTCTATATACTTATCAGTGAGTTTTATATATTAATGTATTTAATCAATGTTTATTTTATCTATATGTTCTTCTTTAAGTATAAATGTTCATTTTTAGGTAATCAAAATATCAATTGCTGGGGCTGGGGATGTGGCTCAAGTGATAGCGCGCTCGCCTGGCATGCATGCGGCTCGGGTTCGATCCTCAGCACCACATACATACAAAGATGTTGTGTCCGCCGAGAACTAAAAAATAAATATTAAAAATTCTCTCTTAAAAAAAATCAATTGCTACCCAGGTAGTACTGGACATATTTCCATTTCCTTATCTATTAAGTGGGGGTGACACTAATATCTAGCTTATAGGCTTGCTATGCCAATTAAATGAATGAGCACATATGAGGTGCAGAGGACACTGTCCCATGTATACTAACTGTAAAAAGCCTTTGCTAAAGAAGAATAATTTCTCTTTATATAATGTACTTTTTGAGTTTGATACAGGAAACTCATTTTTACCTCTTGTGCTTCCCTTATCTATTTTGATATCAAGATTATACTAACCTCAAAAATTGGTAGTTTTATGTTTCCTATTTTCTAGAATGTGTATAATATAATCTTATCTGTTTCCTTGAAAATTTAATAGATCTCACCAATAAGAATGCTTGCTGGGCACTGTTGAGGGCCACAGCCAAGTTGGGATGACTGCATGGCATCTTTGCCAGAAGTAGTGGTTGAGAGGTGACGCCAGCGAGCCATTAAGATGATGACTTTTGAGCTCTAGCGGGGATTCCTGAAGAGTTCGCATTGGCTGGGGAAGTGCCGGAGGAGGGATTTCCGGTTGGTGGTTCCTGGAGCCACGTGGGTGTTCAGGCGAGTTCCCGGAGAGTGTGCGTGGAATGCTGTTGGAGTTCAGGAAATAAAGTTTCCTGTTTGTAGATACAAGTGCTTTGTGGCTGTTCGGTGATTTGTGCCCAGCTAGACTGCGTCAGGCACAGTGACACACGCCTGTAATCCCAGCAGTTCAGGAGGCTGAGGCAGGAAGATCATGAGTTCAAAGTCAGCCTCAGCAACTTAGGGAAGACTTAAGCAACTCAGCAAGACTCTGCCTCTAAATAAAATACAAAAAAAGGATTGGGGATGTGGCTCAGTGGTTTAAGTGCCCCTGAGTTCCATCCTTTGTACCAAAAAAATAAAAATAAAAAGTTTTAAGCCAGTGGAGACTATTGGATTGGAGAGAGAATTACTATTTCAGTTTTTTTTTTAATTTCAATTGTTTATTCTAGTATGTAAGAAAGTGATTCTTATATTTTCCATGTATCCCATAATCTTGCTACAGGCATGTCTTGGTTATTGGAAATTCTCTTTATTTATTGTTAATTATTTCAGATATTCTACATAGCAAATCATGTCATCTGTAAAAACAGTTTTACTTAGGTGATTGACTTTATTCTTTTATAACATATGCACTTAGTGCTACACATTTTCCTCTTAGTACTGCTTTTGCTGAATTTCACAAATATTGATAAGTTGTATTTCCATTTTTATTTAATCAAAATATTTTTTAAAAATTTATTGATATCTTTGCCCATTGTATTATTGATTTATTTAGATACTGGGAATTGAACCCAGGAACACTTTAGCACAGAGATACATTCCCAGTCCTTTTTATTTTTTATTTTAAGGCATAGTCTCACCAAGGTGTTTAGGACCCACTAAGTTGCTGAGACTGGTCTTGAACTTGTGATCCTCCTGACTCGGCCTCCAGAGTTGCTTGGATTACGAGTATGTGCCACTCCACCCAGCTGACCATTATGTTATTTAGAAGTAATTTGTTCTTTCATTTCCAAGTATCTTAGGATTTTCTAGCTATCTTTCTGTTACTGATTTCTAGTTTAATTCTATTACAGTCTGATAGTAGGCATTATATTATTTCTAATCTTTTAAACAAGATAGAATGTGTTTTGCAGCCCCGAATATGATATTTCTTGGTGAATATTCCATGTGAGCTTTAGAGAATATGTATTCCACTGTAGTTTGAAGTAGTCTACAGATGCCAATTATACCCAGGTGACTGGATGGTGGTGGTGGTGTTAAGTTCAACCAAGTCTTTATGTTCAGCTTTCTGGATCTGTGCATTTCTGATAGAAGGACATTTAGGTTCTCAACTACAATAGTGAATGAATCAGTTCTATCAATTGTTGTCATTATTTGTTCTCTACCATTTAGAAATAGTGAATCCATACAAGGTAAGTCTATTGCTTGTGTGCCATATTTCAGCCGAGGGTGCCAAAGTCTGACAAATTGCTGATCCTAAAATTTCCTGTCCCACTCTGGACCCCTCTGTCTGGAAAAGCCAGGGGAAGACCTCAGATAGACGAATGCTTTACCATATGCCACATCCTCAGCAGTGTTTGTGATCACTAGCATTTAAAAAATTCTAAGGAAATTTACTGTGGCTATTCTGATAGAAAGTTCTTTCTTCTCCTCTGGTGCAGCTCTACAGCCAGGGTTGCATTCACAGGAAGGCTTTTTTCTAATCCTCCAGAAAGACTGTCATGGTAGTTGAGATATTATCTATCAACTATGTCTACAGGGGTCTCGTCCATTTGCCCTGGACTCCCAAGGAGTTTCATGAGTCTCCCAGTGTCGCTGAGATTGTTCTCCTCTTCCTAGAACAGGGAGGGAACTGCTCCTTAAGGCAGCCTTACCATACAAAGAGGCTTCACACCTATCATCTTATTTCAATAGTTGGGTTGTTACCAAAAAAGTGGATGCTTAGCTGTGTAGGATCAACTTGTACATACTGTTGATCATGATTTCCTCGTTATATTATGTTCTCATCTCTCTATAGCCAAGAAAGAAGAATATAGGAATTTTAGTACATATTAGCCCCTCTATTCCCTTGATCTTGAGAAACTAATGTGACTCCATTTTTGAGAAACCAGCCTCTACCTCAGAGCAAAGCCTGTCCAAGGAAGGGGGTGTGACCCTTGTCCTTGGAAAAACCCGCACAGAGCACTCCTAAGCACATAGCCACCCTGCTGAGTTGTTTGTCTGTAAATAACAGGAGAGGTCTGGGGTGCCAGGTGTCCCTGACTCAGTTAGGCTAGGTGAGGACCCATAGCAACCCCCCTAGCAACCTCCAGTCAGCATGATACAGGGAAAATACCTGGGATGCCAGATGACCCCCCAGTAGTTTATGGTGGTTGATAACATGTTGGGAAACCATGTAGTTTAGCACGTACACCACTCGTGGCCTAAACCAATCAGTTCAAAGGAATCCCCCTCTTGTACTAACCAATAACTCCTACCCAACTTGTTCCCACCAGTGAATGTGCTAATCAATGTTAAGAGTTGTTGTTTGACTTTCCCACGGTATGGAATGATTTGCTGTGTGATGTTGTGATGCATAGAGTATCCCCCCAAAACTTATAAAATCTCCCTGAACAAAGGACCAGGACTCACTCCCTGGGACCACTGCATCGGAAATGGTTGTGAGTCCAGGCTCGAGCTTGCCATAAATACTCTTGTGTGATTGCATCAGATTCGGCTCCTGGAGGTCTATTGGGGTCCAACGAATCTGGCATAACAATCTGAGAAGATAACCAGCTAAGTTTTAAGGCTTCATATTACGAAAAAAAAAAATCCAAAAAGTATTTAAAAGTTTTTTCTTATAAAAGCAATGCTACACAAACTTATTATCAAAAGCATTGAAATTTACCATTTTTTGTGATGCTGCTATGGATCTGATTTCAATCAATTTTAACGGACTGCTTAATTGGTTCAGCCTAAGGAGGCACTCAAGTCCTTGAAGGCTTTGCAATTAAATTCATATTTATTGAGTAACTTCTATTTACCCAAATCATACCTGGTGCTGCAGAGACCACAGTGAATTAAATGAACATGGTCCCAGTCTAGTGGGGAAGGTGGAGACTATATAACTAATTACAAGTATGGTAAGTGTTATAAAAGAGAACAGGTAATAAGGAGATTTAATGGAATCCTAGGGGTGCTGGAATACTCATTGAGGAAGGAGCAGTTGAGTTCATTACATGAAAAGCATGTTTCAGGTAAGAGCTTGGGGAGACTGGAGTTGAGGAAAAGCTGTTGAAAGATACATATAGGGGACATCTTTGCTGTAGTTGTTTCTCAATTTTGAGTTTGCCTTGTGGTTGAGTGGTTTAGAACCCACTCACTGGTATAAATGGCTAGCATTATCTAGGTTTAGGTAGCATTTTATGCTCAATCAAAAACCATTGTTCTATTGGGCCTTCCTTGGAAAACAAAATTTTACAACTGGCAAAATAGTGAATTAAGTGTTCCTCTTCTGCCTTTCAAAGTCTTCAAATGTTAATTATCTTCCATCTTCCTTCTAATAGGCTCTTTGTTTTGCTTATTTTATTTAGCATAAATTAGAGCTAACATAATCTCATTTTTAATAGCTCTCTTTCAAAGTCTGTTGGTGTGCCAGTTGGTATGAATCATCCTAAAAGTCCTCCCTTATGGGCAAGAGCCATCTGTCAAGATCTACAAAATGGTTTGGTTTTCCTGCTTATGGGAGACATCTATGTGGAGATGAGTGTCCTGCCAAGGAGAACACCACTGAAGCTGCGTGCTAACATTCCAATATCCTGCAATCCTGCTCCTCTTTTGGAATTTTCAGAGAAAACAAAAACAAAAAACAAGCCAGATTTTATGGGCCTAATAGTAGTAATGAAAAGCAGTTTTCTTAGTCTGGTCTAGAAGTGAGTTTTGCCATGAGGGTAGGGTTGCCAGATTTAGCAAATAAAAATACAAAACAAACTATTTTTCAGTGTAACTATGTTCCACATATAGTATATACTTATACTAAAAGATGGTTTATTATTTATGCGAAAACTTTTGCTTACGAAGCAATATGTAATGTTAGAAAAGCTTTCCTTCATATTTGTTTCCTCAGGAAATGTGATAATTAAGATTTTTCCTCTTTTTGAAAATAGGCTTTGACTAGTCTACATTTTCCTGTAAGTACTATTTCAGCTGCTTTCCACAAATTCTGAGGTATTTTCAAATAAAAAAAAATGCTTTCTAAATTCTCTTTTGATTCACTTTGTGATTCCTAGGTTATTGAGGTGTGTGTTACTTGACTAAAAAATATTTGGAGATTTTCCTATTATCTTTGTTATTTATTGCTAATTCAATTTATTGCAGTCAGAGAACAAGGTTTTATTATGTGAAACATTTTTAGGTTATTATATTGTTTTATGACTCAGATTTTGGCCCATTTTGGTAAATGTTCTCTGTGCCCTTAGAAATAATGCGGTCAAATGTTGTTGGGGTTCTATGGATGTTAGGGCAAGGTGATCCACAATCTTTTTCTAGGCTTTTATATACTTGCTAATTTTCTATATAGTTTTTCCTCTCTGTTACTGAGAATAGGATTTAACGTCTTTAACAATTGTTGAATTGTCTATTTATACTTTCAATTCTAATTTTGCTTTTGTGTTTTAGCTTTGGTGTTAGGTGAGTATTTGCAAATAATTGTTTTATCTTCATGAAAAAAACTGACCCTTATATCATAAATGCCCCTCTTTGTCTCTAACAGTTTTCTGTCTTACATTCTGTTTTAACTGATATTAGTATAGCCACTCAAGTTATGAGAATAGGACTGGTATGTAGTTTCATAACTCCTATTGTCCTTTGTCTGCTATTTCTAAAATCTGTGCCAATTCTCAGTCAGTTTCTATTGGTTGATTATGGGTCTTTCTTTTTTTTTTTTCTTTTTAGAATGCATGGCAATTTTTTAAAACCAGATAGCAAACATTAATTTTATGAATTGTACCTTGTTGCATGGAGGATACTTTTGAGTTTTATGAATATTTTTCAGCATAGTTCTTGGGTACAGCTAGCTATATTACAGAGGAATGGTTTGATCCTTCTAGATCTTGATTTTATTATTTTTTAGGCAGTTCCAGAGCAAAATTCCCTCTAGGCCTAATTATCTTCCACTGTGGAGGCAAGACCTTCCTGAATATACAACTCAGTGTTTTTTTTTTTTTTCCTATGTATTCTTTCCAGTCTGCTTGGTAGGAGCAAGCATTATTACCAGCCTGTGTGAGCCATGGACACACTGTGCTTCCTCAGTGTGAGAATTTTTCTTCACATGCATACACTGACCAATACTCTGGAATACTCAGGGGTAACTACATATCACTGAAATTCTTTCTCTGTGCAACTCTTTTTTTGCACTATTTTATCCTGCCAACAAACCTTTCCTTGAATACTTGGATCTGGTGAGGGCCTCAGGGTGAATAGCTTCACAGTGTTGGAGTTTATGCAGGCGGGAGAGAGCACAGGGTGAGACAGCAAGCCAGAGACTGGGGAGGGGCCAGCCTTGCCCTTTTTAGTTCTTTTGTAGGAACTAGCTCCATGACATCAGCATTAATCTTCTGAAAGCAGCACACCCAATGATCTAACCACCTTTCACTAGCTCCATCTCTTAAAAGTTCTCCTACCTCCTAACCTCATCACACTAAGGACCAAGATTCCCATACATGAACCCTTGGAGACACTCAAACCATATCAGTAAGATACTTTAAAAATAAATAACCACAATAGTATTATCTCACTTTTAAAACTTGATAATTCAACAGTGCGTATGTTAAGGAAATCTATGAGATAATTTTATTTTATCATTAGTTTGTTTGAATGAAGATCCAGGTAAGGTATACATCTTGGATTTGGTTAATGTATCTCTTACATCTCTTTATATCTTTAGAGTACCCTTCCATCTCTCTTCTCCACTTCATGTCCTCCCTCCCTCCTCCTTTTTGTTGATTTGTTGAAGAAACTGGCCTTTGTTTGGTAGAATTTCCCACATTCCTGATTTTGCTGATTAAACACCCATATTTCCTATCTTCTCTATTTCCTGAAAATTGTTAATGGATATGGAAGATTGATCAGGTCTAGGATCTATGCCACTTTTTAATGTGCTTTTCTAGCTCTTCATATTTGAGATAATTATGATTAAATTCCTCTGAGAGCCACCGAAAGGGACTTTGGTAAGTTCCGCTGCTAGGGGTCCTGTGGGACACCCCTTTGTGAGTCTTCTACCACATCTAACCTTACGTCATTCAGTCACGTCAAAAATGAGCAGGTGGATTCTGCAAGAGTTAATTCAGGAAGAGAAAGAACTGAAGACATTTAAAAATATTCTGAATTAAAATACTGAGCTAACTGTCTTAGAAAGGACATAGCAAAGGAAAACTGGAGATGGTTGAATTGAGGCTGGTCTGTGAATTTAATTTTAGGTTTTATTATCCTAATTTACACATTCATAAAATGAAGTAGGTCATTATCAAGTGCTTAATTTTCAATGTAAGTAATAAAAATGTATATACATATAATACAACTTGGAGTTATGCTTAGAATTTTCATTCCTGTCTCAAGCGAAATGGTATCCATTGCCTAAGAGTGGTAAAAAGTGCTTCTTAGTCTTACTCCTTCCTTCAGTCTTTCTTTCACTCATTCATTACTTCTTAGAGTTAGTAATTTAGACTTTAGACCCACAATTGAATGAAGGTGGTAGTCACAGGGCATACAATGATAGAATTCTGGAGATCTTTCTCCTTGAAGGTCTAAGTCTCAAGGGAAAGACAGGTGAAAAACCCAAATACTACACAAACTACAAAGTGTTATGAAAGACTGCTCTAAAAAGTGTGGTTGGATTCTAAAGAGTAGATTGACTTTATTAACCATGCAGACTCAGGAATGATGAACTTCTCCTCACTATCTGAATTTTATTATCAAAAGCACATATGACTCTTGATTGTCTTCATAAAAGAAAAAATATATTTATAGTCATCATCATGTAAGGTATTTTATACTTCTACAATGGATTGTTTTTACTTCTGGCACTAAATCTGGATTTTTTTTTTTCTTCAAATCAACCAATTATCTGACTCTATGGACACAAATGGATAACCTACAATTCAATTAAATTCTGATGCTACCTCCCTATAGTTATCATATGAGTAAAGGGGTCCAGCCCCACAAGTCTGCCCTACTTCAGATGCCAGAGGCAAGTCCTGCTTGTCACCTCTACTTCTGACTATCCAGCTATAAATTTGAGGGTTTCTACAACTACCTCTTCAGGTTAATTTGCTAAAATGATTCACGGAACTCTGGAAGGCATTTTACTTCCTATTCCTGGTTTGTTTTAAAGGATGCAATAAACCAAATCAAAGAGGTACTTAGGGCAAGGTGAGGTGGTAGTGCATGGAGATTTCATATCTTGTCTGGGTACCCCACCTTCCCGTGCCATGGTATATCCATGAATTGGAAAGCTCCCTGAGCCACATTAATTAGGGACTTTAAGGAGGTTCTGTTAGCTATTGATTAAGTCATTGACTATTAGGGATTAACTCAATCTCTAGCCCTTCCACCTTCCCCAGAGGATCAGGGAGATTTGGGAAAGAAATATCTTTCCTGGTATGTGACAAACATTTTCTGTGGTTCTGCATTCTAAGGTTCTCTAAGACAGATTCTGTTGGCCAGGGGGACATTGTCGTTTCTTGGGCCTAGAGATGTGAGTATTTGCAGAAAAGACTGTGGTAACAGGTAATAGACATGGAAAAACAAGGAAAATGTCAGAAAAGGCAGGGATGAGATGAAAAGAGAGCATAGACCAGATATCAGACCTCATTGGTGAGGCAGACTGGGTACCAGGAGACTAAATCCCAGAACATCATGACAAGATTCATCATCTGTGAGTATCACCAAAATCAACACTATAGCTAACATTTATTCAGCACTGTTGTTATTGCCATGTTATGTTTTTAATGTTTTCATTTACAACATGCTTAGAAGAATACTTTGGGGGTAGGTTTTATCATTAGTCCCTTTTTAGAAGCAAGAAAACCGAGGCAGCAGAAGGTTAAGTGCATCATAGCTGGTAAGTGGAAGAGGTAAGATTTGGGTCAGGAACACCTGCAGCAGGTGTCCTTTATGTTGCCTTCTTGAAATATGTAGAAGAGAATTCCAGAGTGACCATGAGACAGTATAAGTCCTCATCATTTGCCAAGAGTAGGGCTTGGTTACCAGTTGTGGGAATTCATACTGGCTGGGGATACTTCCCCATATTGAGATTCAGTCAGTATTGGAAGTGTGCCCCTCCAAGGTGGACAACTGGCAGTTTCCAAGTTCTTTATTGCTAAGGGTACATCCACTAGAACTGAGAGGAGAGGTGATCTAACTGATTATTATTATTATATGTTTTTAGATGAGGAAACTAAGTACAAATTATGATAATTTCCTGGGACACTTTATGAAAAATCTGACCTCATGTACATTTTTGCATCTAAATCTAAGGCAGGTCTTCTCAATTATGGCACTATTGGCATTTTGGGATGAATAATGATTTATAGGGGTGGGGAGAGATCAGGATCTCTCACGTTGTAAGATGTGTAGCATATTCCTGGCCAGTAGCAGTTCTCCACCCCCACTCTAATTGTGGCAATCAAATTTGTCTTCATATATTGCCAAATGTCTCGTGGGCCTACAAGTTTGCCTTTGACTAAGAACCACTTATGTAAGAAGTAGGACATTGATGTCAATGGTACATACATTAGGTATGGGGTGTAGAATTGGCCTTCAGAGCTGAAATCACAACATGCAAGAACTTGGTGTTGGATTGAAATCATAAGCACTCTGCTGAGCAACAGTGGACTACCGGCAGGTGACCTCATCTCCTCTAGAAGATAACGATACAAATAAAATACATATCTACCCAGAAAAAACCCTAAGCAGGGGAAAACAAACAAATCAACAGAGAAAAGAGACAGGTAAAATGTCATGCTGTTTAGGAGGTAAAACAAATATTTTCCAACATGTGCTTAGAAAACAACCTTGAATGACTATTTCTTTTTCTCCCTCCTCCTCCTCCATTTCCTCCTCCTCCTCTTCCTCCTCCTCCATTGCCTCCTCCTCCTCTTCCTCCTCCTCCATTTCCTCCTCCTCCTCTTCCTCCTCCCCTTCCTTCTCTTCCTCCTCATTATTATTAAATCAAAATTAATGATAATAATAATGAACTTCCCATAGTATGGTATTATGGACTGAATGTTTGTGCTTCTACCATATTTACTAAAGCCTAATTCCAAATGTAATGATATTTGGAGGTAGGGACTTTGGGAAGTATTAGTGCCCTTATGGAGACCTGAAGGAACTTACTTGCTGACTCTTGGCTCTCAATCAGGTGAGCATACCAGGAGAAGACAGGCATCTAAAAATCAGAAAGGGGCCCTCACCAGACCCTGCATCTTCTAACACCTTGATCTTAGACTTCCCAGCCTTCAGAACTGAGAGAAATAAATAGTGGTTGCTTAAGCTACCAGTCTATGGTATATTTGTTATAGTAATCTGAACTAGAATAGATGGGATTATTAAGCTCCGTCCTTGTGATGGTACACATTCAGAAACATAAAAGTGGCAAGTGCTCAGGGTTGGTTTTTTTTCATGAATATTTCATGATGGGAGCACTGTGTTAGGCAGTTGAATCCAAACCAGATGGAGGATGCTCATTGTTATGTAAAAACATCATGGCAAAAAATAAATAAATTCTCTTTATTGCATGGAGTATTTGAGAAATTTGAAAGGAGTATTTGAGAAAGTCACCCATAAAATAGAGGAAAATTTAGAGCTACATAGAGAGACTCTGACATTATACCAAAATAGATTTAAATGGTGACTTTGTGACCTCTTCAGTTTGGGAAAGCTATTTAACCTCTCTGAGCCTCAGTAGACATTACTAAAAAATGAGAATAAACATGGTAGCAACTTGATACAGATGTTTGAAGATGATTCTAAAAATCAGATGAATTTCTTATATGTAGTATACATGTGATAAGTGTTATCTTGAAAGCCAGCAATGTAAAAGGAGCTGATAATTTTTCACTTTTTCAGTAACACATTTTTATGAGTACTTGACTGGTTTAACTCCAGCTCTGTGTAAGTCAGTTTATTAATCAGAACTTTCCTGAGAAACAGAACCAATGGTATATAACCTACAGAAGAGTAGGCATACGGGGGGCTACATAAATCAATAAAACAAATTCATTATAAGAAATTGGCTCACATGATTCTGGAGACTAACAAGTTCTAACATTTGCAGTTGGTAAGCTGGAAACCCAGGAGAGCTGATGGCATTTTCCCAAACAAGTCTGAAGGCTTAAAAACCAGGAGAACTTATGGTTTAGTTTCAGTCCAAAGGCAGAAAAAAAAAATGTCTCAGCTCAGGAACTTCAGGCCAGAGGAGTTCCCTCTCTTTTTTTGAGGAAGAGTCAATCTTTTTATTATAATCAGACCTTAAACTGATGGAGGGGGCCCACCCACATTATGGAGGGCAATCAGTTTTCACTTAATCTATTAAAACAAATGTTAATCTAATCCAGAAACACCCCTACAGACACATTGAGAATAGTGTTTAACCCAACTACCTGGGCACATAAAATTGACTATCACAGTTTAACAGTGTTTGACCATCATCGACCTCCAATCACCTCCCTCTGTAGTCATGGACCTGACGTCATGCCCCTACAGGATTTATATCTCTAAGTCCATTGGAACAGCAAAGGGGATATAATTTATGGAGCTTATGAATGCTATCAACTACTTCTCAGCCCTGAACAGAACCACATCCTTTGGGTGAACTGACTGTAGGTCACTATATAAATTATGACATCACATTATAGATTTTATAATTAACCTTGAAATTGTTATCCCAGATGCCATAGGATTCATGATTCCATAATTGATGAGGTTCTGGTGGCAACTCATTTCCTCTCAACTTCAATCACACAAAAGAGACAAAACTCTTAATCTCTGAGAAGTATGTAGATATGGGTATATTTGTGGGAATAATTCGGCTTTGAGTAGTGTTTTAGTTTTGGAGCATAAATTAACCTAAGTGATAACAAAATCTGAAAGGATAAGGAGAAAGAACCTCTGTACCCTTGAAATCGGTTCACTAAGTGAAATTCAGGCTGGGAACCACCCCAAACTACTTAACTCCAAACATGCAATTATGGTGCAAATAAAATACAAAACTATAATCTGGTCACAGCGGATGATTTTATAAAGCTATGTTGGAGAACTGCAACTTCGGAAGACCTTTGACAAAAGAAGATCTGAGGAGTTTTCATTCTAAGTTAACTGCTGAAGAGAACAGGATAGAAGTCCCAAGAGTAGTGAGTAGTAATAGCTTTGGTTTCTAGAAGTCAAGTGTTTACTCAAACCTTCAAGTTCTAAGAGTAGTTGGCTTTTCTCTATCCTCTGGGGTCATATTTTCCTCTTGGTTTATCCTGAGTATTCTCTGTCTTATAAGTGTCACAATAACTTATATTCCTTGTTTGTTTTTGTTCAGTCTCACCTAAGAATAGGGCAACAAGAAGACTGCCAAGAGTTCTATGTACATGACAGTCCCCTGAAGAGAATGGCCAGGAGAAGGTCTCTGTGCTTCAGACTCTGTCTTCTCGTCTGGAGCCACTTGGGGCCCCACTCTTAACCCTTTTTCTGAGTATATGTCCAAGTAATAGCTGTCCTTTCCTGAGAGAAGAAACCCAAATCTGCAGTAAAAATGCTGGATAGTTTTTATTTGTCTTCTAAGCTTGACTTCTCAGGCTATTATCTCTTCTTATTGAGTTCTGATGCTTCCAAGCCATAAAAATTTGGACACCTAAGGGTTCTGGTTCAGGCTCTGCCTTTCTTTGACTTTGTAATCCCAGACAGCTATCTGAACCTGTCTGGACTTCAGGTTCCTTATCTGTAAAGCATATGGCCCAAGTCTATTTCTAACATCACTTTCAGCTCTGAAAGTCTGATTCTATATGAAATTTATAAGGCATTCATCAGAGAGATTCTCCACTTCAGATACTCACTGCAGAAAGTCATTATCTGGTTAATATCCCCCAACCTTCTTCTCCAATTTTCCTGTTGATCTCTAACTTCATGTTAAAGTGGAAGCTTCCATTTCTTCCATGACCAAGCCGTCTTCTTCCTACTTCCCCACTTACTGCTCCTCATGAGCTCATTGCCCGCTTCCTTAAAACAATTCCATTTGCCAAGTGCATTCCAAGGCTAATCCCTCTTTGTTTTCTTTAAATTTCTTACCAAACTTTTCCTTCTTGGAATTGCAAATATATCAAATATACTCCACATTGTATGTATGGTCCTGTGAACAAAGCCCATCTTCACTGTTAAATTCTAGTGTCTTAGAAGGCAAGAAGATGGCCAATTCCCTTTTGTGTGTTTCCCATTCCCACAAACCCCTCGTGGGGTGTCTTGTATATACCCGTGTTTGTGGCTTAATAACTGTCTATTGAAAGAATGAATGAACAAATGAATGTAGAAATAATCAATGAAGGAAAAAATGAGCAAATGTTTCTGGGCATCATTATAGAAGAAATTGGTTGAAAAAGTTGTTGCATACAAAGAGAAAGCAGCAAGCAGGAATGAGATAAACCAGGCAAGGAAAAGCAAACCTGGATTTCCAGAAGTTTTCTTCCTTTACTTTTCAGTTACAGAGAGAAAAGATTGAGACCCACATTCAAGGACACATGGCAGCCAGGTGTCGGCTCTAGGGTGACTCGTAGTGGGTTAGTGTGACATTGAGTTTTGTCAAGAAGTCCACAAAACTGTGGAGCAGGTCAGTCTGAACTCTTGTGAGGTCATTAATTCTATATTTGCTCTCTTCCCTTCCTCTCCATGGATTTAATTGCACATTATTCCACATTCTTCTGGCTCTGTTTTCTTTTCTCAAGCTTGTTCCGGTGACACAGCATCCCCCCAAGAAGTACAAATGCTAAATTTCCCCCTGTTACATGAAAAAGAAAAAGAAAAAAGGGAAAAAAGACCAAGACATCAAAATAAGCATGCTTGAAAGTCATCTAGTTATTACTGATGGGTATTTTATAGATCTCAGCTTTATGTAAATAGCATACTAGTTTAAAAATACCAATAAATTAACTTCCAAGAGTTTTAATAGAAAACAATAGGTAAACACTGGGATCGCCTAAATTATCTAATGTTGCAGGTAGATGACTTCTCCTTGGGATGGTTTGATTTCCCTTGGAAATTTTGGAACAAGTAAATGGGGCAGAGTAACAAAAGACTGAAATCAAATGATTCTTTCCTTCCTCCCTCCCTCTCGTCCTCCCTCCCATCCCTCCTCCCTCCCATCCTTTCTTCCTTTCTCTCACCCTCTCTCCTCCTTCTCCCCACCCCCACCCTTCTCCATGCAAAGATGCAAAACAGCAGCAAGAGAGAGTTTCCAGAAGAGGAATCACACTGTATTTGGCATGGCCATCAATGGTCCTGGATAATAGCAACATCGCTCACACATAACTTTGTTTTAGTGGCTGATATTAAGAAAAATTGTTGCTTGCAATATGATACAGAGGGCTGTCAAATTCACACATACATGCCTTTGATCTGAAAATGATTTTGTTTTTATAGCATCAATTCAGCAGTTCAAAGTTCATAAATTTGTGTAAAGAATATGAGGGCCGCATTACATCACAAGAAGAAAGCAAAACCCTGTTACTGAGAAAATGTAGGCCCATCTTCTAAAAATCGATATCCAGGTCTGGCTTATGGGTCAGTAGGAATTTTCCAGAAATCAATGTGGGATTATAGCTCCTATTTTGAAAAGGTGAGGTGTTCAAAGGGGTCTGATTCAATATTTATGATCTAGGTGATTGCTCAAGCCTCTAAAATGACACTAAACCTTAATTGCATCTGTGCAGAAGCTTAATGCTCTGAGAAAATCATCTTGGACTGGTCTAGATAAACTCTGAGGTTTGAGCAGGAGAAGTTTCTTTCATCTAGGGAACAAGAGTAGTAGTGCTTAGAGAGAAAAAAAAAGAATGATGGGGAGTGTCATCACACTGGCACAAAAGTATTGTCTTAGAAGTTTGAAAAGAAACCAGTAAAGGCAAAGCCAAAGCTAATCATTTCATTGTAAGACAAAAACAAGGAAAACCCAAGTCTCAGCACCAATATCAGAAAAGTCACTGGGGTGCATGTTTCTTTGTGGATATAGTTCTGGGGCTTAGGGAGTAAATTAGAAGCAGCAAGAAGAGCAGAAGAGAGGTGACAGTTGCTTGTCACTTAACTTCTCTTATGTGTGGTGTTCGGGAAAATAGCATTTCTTTTAAAGGATCTAGCAAGAGACTATTGACATCCAACTCTCCACCCTTTGGAAGGTTCTGAAAACAGAGTGGAGCACTTTCTCAGAGTTTGTTCCATTTTCTTCACTGTTCAGCCAAGTCAGCCATTTTTTACCATGTTGAAGCTGTACTTAATAAGAGCCAAATTTTGAAATAGAAGATGGGAAATGGGGTAGAATCTATGACACAATGTTTTGTTTTGTTTTGTTGTTGTTCCCATAACCAAAGTGTTTGGGTGGGCTAGGATTCTTGTCCTCAAAGCAAGATGAATCCAACTGTAACATAGCATGCCTTTCTCATGTCAGAGTCAAAGGGCAAGAAGGAGCCCAACATGGCAAATCCTCTTCCACTTAGCCAGCTCTGTGGCTTGCTCTTAAAGGACACAACCCATAGCTCTTGTAGATCTGGCTGGGTATGTATTTTCATGACCATATCTGGTTTTTTGTTTGTTTGTTTGTTTTTCAGCACCGCAGATGGAACCCAGCCTGATGATATCTGTTGAGTTCCTCTGAGAAATGTTCCTCAACCTTGTCTCCCTCCTCCCACAGTGAAGCACATGGAGAGGACACTGAGTGTAGACTCAAAGGCGTGGTCAACACATGATCTTGTCTAGGTTTCATGGGGATCCAGCCCACTTACTACTTGGAATCTTGTCTTCAACCTCCTAAGTGACAATAGGGTCCTGGAAGGAAAGACTGAAGTTGAGTATCTGCTTTCAAGTCCATGTCTAGAGTACACGGGCCACACTGACACTGGCTGCAACAAGCAGGGTTTTGATTAGGGGATCCTCAAAGCAGTGCAGAAATCAGGAATCCCTTCTCATGCTTGCAAGATGATGTATACAGATATCTGCAACATGTCCTCAAGTTCTTCTTGGGAATCAAAGTGCACCAAAGTTACATGGACAAGCTCCTTTTATTTCAGTTTGAAAGTAATTAAATATATTTAACTGAACCAGAAAACCTAAAGTCAGCACTGCTTTTATTATAGCAGCAATGAAATCTATCCCATAGGGACTTTAGGAACATAAGAAAAGAATTTGAGACCCCTCCATTAACCCATTTTCCTTTTTCCTAACAAAAGGTCCCTATGCATAAACAAAATAGCATGAATGTGGCAGAAAATGCAATTGAAAGAGCAAAAAAAGACCTCACTGTAAGAAAACAGACATCTCTAATTTAATGACTGGTTGAGAGTTTACAAGGCAGACTCTTATGGACAAAGACCAGACACTTGTTTCTTGCAATATTCTGTGTCCCATACTGAAAACCACAGGAACTTTGATATTTTTTGGCAGGTTGGGAAAAAATATTTTGTGTGACTAAAATTATTTTCATTTGTACTTCATTCCATTATTGCAACTGATCTTTTTTCCTGAAATATTAGCAACTAAAAAATTAAAGAAGGGCTATAAGGAATCCATACCCAGAGAAAATGGGAACATTCAGATCTAGCATTGCAATGCTTTTATGCAGAGGAAGGCTTGTGGGTGGTTAATAGGGAAAATGATTCTTTGACTCCAAGAAGGGTTTTCATAAGGCAGACCCACACTCCACCAGTTATTTAGTAAACAGACCAGAGTTGATTGCCCTTCTTGACCCTTGTGGTGGCATCGAGGAAGAAATCGTGCATTTACACATCCAATTTCACTTTGTGTGCCCCTTTACTAACCCTTCACCTACTCCCACAGACCTCTTTCTCATACTAAAAGAATGATAGATCCACTGAAATGAAGAAGCAGAGCAGAAACAAATTCAATGTTGTTGGAGTGCATCTGAGTGGGAGAATGAGCTGCTGGCTAGGGAGGAGAGCACCCAGAAGCCCAATTTGTCATCACTGCTTCCCTCTGTGTGTCAAAAGCACTTGATTCTTTAGAACTTAAAGGATGATAAACAACTTTGGTTTTGGTATTTCTCCAAAGTGATGCAAGTTCATTGTGCTGCCCCAGAAGAGACTCTAAAGTGTGTTATAAGCAGGATGGGAAATACCTTCCTGGGATCAAGGAGGGGAAAGGTACAAAGGAAGGGGTGGGCGATGTATGTGAGGAAGGGAACAGAAGAATTGGGCTTTGAGTTTTCTGCTTTCTCATGTCACAGTCACTGAAACATGATTTTTTTATTTGATTAGAGCCTTTCATTTGATAAAGGCGTTTACCTAGAAATCAGTGATAGCCTTCAATTGCTGTCTGTGACCTGTGTTTGTCCATGGGTGCCTGTGATCCTAGACTGCTTCAGGCTGCAGCATTTCTTAACTTGCCTATTCTGCTCTTTGGAGAGACAGTCTCTGCTGCACTTTTGCTCCAGTGAGAGTGCAGTGAATATTAAACAGTAAGAGAAGAAGAAGAGGTGAAAGTGATTGCCCAATGGCCTGCAGAAATGGTGGGGCTCCCGGGAAATAAGTATTTTGATAGCCCATGAGGAGCGAGGGTCATAACCATGGGAGCTATATTTCCTTAAAAGGCAAAGATCCCTGAGGTACTAGAGAAGGAGTCCCTGGATAAGAATGTGTTGTTTGGATTCCTGGTAGCATGGCCCATGCTGGGAATACTAATGATGCCTAGACCAGATGGGGCGTTTGTTCACAATCTGCTGTCCGCGTTCAGCACACACTCCAGAAGTGAGACATTTCCCTTTCTCTCTGGTTATTTCCTAAGCCAGGGTGAATTGTTTTGTTTTCCAATGTGCATGGATACTCAAAAGTGGCAAGACGGGGCTGGTGTAGAGGCTGGTCACTGGCTAACCTTTATGTTGCCCAGTAATTTGCTGAGATAGGCTTGGCATTGAAGCTGGTCACTCCATAGACATACCACGGGAGTTATAATAGAAGTAACAAACCAGTTCTCATCCTTAAGATCTTCTACTATCAAACAAGTCACAAAGTATAATCATAAACAATAAAAATGGCACTAAAAGTCAAGTATGTAGGTTCATCTGCAGGGCCATCTGTTAAGACTTAAGTTCAGGTGTCAGGGGATTACTTGTGGAACTTGGGTCCTGGAGCCAGTGGATCAGCATTTTTTTCCCTAAAATATAGCTTTATAATTATACATAGTAGTGGGTTCATCCTGACAAACTCAAATGTGCATGGAATTCAATTTTAGTTCATGATCCCCCCCAACTTTCCCCTCCAGTCCTCCCTCTCCACTCCCATCTGCTTCCTCTACTCTATTAGACTTCATTTTACTTATTGATTTATATTTTGTTGGTTCTTTCTACCTATGCATAAAGGTGGAGTTCCCTGTCATATAGTTAGGAATGCACATAACATTTTTTTAAAAATTCATTCTGCATTGCTTCCCCTTACATTCTTCCTATCTCTTGATCTCCTTCTTCTATATTACTGATCTTCCCTTTCTTTGTTATCCAATCCTTCCCTTTCCCTTTCTTTTATTTTCCTCTAGCTTCTGCATATGAGAGAAAACATTCAACTTTTGAGTTTCTGAGTTTGGCATATTCCACATAGTATGATACTCTCCATTTCCATCCATTTACCAGCAAATGTCATAATTTTGTTCTTTTTTATGACTGAGTAGAACTCCATTGTATGTGTATGTGTGTGCATATATATAAACACAATTTTTTAATCCATTTATCTATTTATGGACACCTGGCTTGATTCCACAATTTAGCTATTGTGAATTATGCTGCTATAAACATTGAGTTGGCCCCATTACTGGAGTATACTGATTTTCGATCTTTGGGAAAAATACTAAGGAGTGGGAGAGTTGGATCATAATAGTTCCTCCAACTCCATCAGCATTTATCATTGTTTGTTTTCTTGGTTATTGCTATTCTGACTAGAGAGAGATGAAATCTTAATGTAATTTTGATGTGCATTTCTCTGATTGCTAGAGATGTTGAACGTTGTTTTCATATATACTAGTTATTTGTGTTTCTCCATTTGAGAAGTTTCTGTTTAGTTCTTTTGCCCATTTGCTGATTGTGTTATCTATTTATTTATTTATTTTTGGTGTGACGTTTTTTTCATTTCTTTGTATATTCTGGATATTAATCCCCTATCAGAGGGATAGCTGGTCAAGAGTTTCTCCCTTTCTCTAGGCTCTCTTTTCACACTCTTAATCATTTCCTTTGCTGTGAAAAACTTTTTAGATTGATGACATTCCACTTATTCTTGGTTTTATTTCTTACACTTTGGGGGTCTTGTTAAGGAAGTCTGTTTCAGCACCTATATGATGGAGTGTTGACCCCATGTTTTCTTCTAGTACTTACAAAGTTTCTGGTCTAATTCCCAAGTCTTTGATCCACTTGGGGACTTGACTTTTGGGCAGGGTAAGAGATAGAGGTCAGGTTTAATTTTTCTACGTATAGCTATCCAGTTTCCACAGCACCATTTGTTTTAAAAGACTCTTTTCTCCAAAATATATTTTTGGCACCTTTGTCAAATATCAAACATCTATAGGTTTGTGGATTTGTCTCTGTCTTCTATTCCATTGATACTCATATCTATTTTGAGGTCAATACCATGCTGGATTTGTTATTACAGCTCTGTAGTATAATTTCAGATGAAGTATTGTGATGCCTCCGGCTTCACTTTTCTTGCTTAATATTGCTTTGGCTATTTTGAGTCTCTTATTCTTCCAAATGAACTTAAGAACTGTTTTTTTCTAATTCTGTGAAGAATGTCATTGGTATTTCTATGGAGATTGCATTGAATCTGTATATTGCTTTTGGTAGTATGGCCATTTTGACAATATTAATTCTGCCTATCCATGAACATGGGATGTCTTTTCATCTGCTAAGGTTTTCTTCAACTTCTTTCTTCAGTGTTCTATAATTCCATTGTATATCTCTTTTACCTCCTTGGTTATATTAATTCCCAAGGTTTTTTGGGGGGAGGCGGGAGGGTGGTTATTGTGAATGCGATGGTTTTCTGATTTCTTCTTCGCTTGAATCATTTTTGGAATACAGGAAAGCTGTTGATTTATGGGTATTGATCTTGTATCCTGCTACTTTACTTAACTCATTTGTAAGCTCTAGAAATCTTGTAGTTGAGTTTTTAGGGTCTTATGGATATAGGATCATATCACAGGCAAACAGATAGCTTGCAACTTTTCCTATTTGTTGGGATCAGCCTTGATGGGGGAGAAAGAAAAGCCTTCCTTCACAGGTTAATGCTAGGGATTGCTGGAAGGATTGGTGAAAGCCATTAATAAAAATCAATCACTTTAAACCTTGTATGATACAGAGATCCAAGGTGACAAAAAACATGAACTGAGGAGTCAAAACAGTCCTTTACTGCTACATATTAGGAAAGAACTTTAATTTTCAGCAAGTTGCTTGACCTCTGAAAAACTTCATCAGTAAACATGGATAATAGGCAAACCTACTTCAGAGGGTCAGAAGGTACAGGTATATTACATAAAATCTTAGGATAATACCTGTCAATGGAAGTTCATAATATGTATTATCGGTCAGTCTCAGGTGTGTGTTTTCCATGTTTGCCTCTCTTGACAGTCATTTCCAGTGGAAAGAAGCCAACCCACAAAAACTGTGACTTCTGAGCTGGGGAGTTCCTAGCCTAGAGTTCTGGTTCCATAGAAGAAAACAAGAATGTCCACATGAAGCTGAACAATGCTCTTCCATAGTGCTCCTCAAATTATGCAGAGAGAAGCATTTTCTAAGCAAAAGTTTAACAATAAACTTAAAAGGAGCCATTACATTTCCAGAAATTAAAGTACTCTTAAAGTTGGTTGATACTGTTTAAGAGCTCCTTGGTGAGAATGAATCACATGTATACAAAAATATGATTCATTTTGGTTTTTAGCCAAAAAGTGCATATTTTATGTTAAATTTATCATTTAAAAGTTTTAACATGAATGTCTTAGAGCTTATGAAGAATTTGGCACATATATGGCCTCTGAATGATGCTGAATAGTCTCTGTATATAATGTATATTCCTTGAATTGTTTTCTATGTTTAGGATTCAGTTTTCCAATAAAAGAGAATTCAAAGAAAGAACTGCAAGAGGGACCTAATCACAGGGAAGCAGGAAAGGCTGGTAGAATCATGAAGTCAAAATCCGCCACTCCTTTTTGCTTATGGGATACAGATGTTCAAAGTCATTAACAGAAACTAAAAGACTTCAGCCTCCTTTGTTTCCTGGCCCAGGTAGCTTTGGGTCAGCGATGTCAACTGCTTTGGGAAAGTCAGCCAGCAGGTATGGGAAACAGAAACCAGGGCAGGGAGGCCTCTGCTCCAGCACACCTGGTTCATTCCTTCAGCACTTAGGATTCTCCTTGTTCCACTGTGTATCAAACCCTCACAGAAACCTGGGTGAGAGGTAAGTCACTAACCCCAAGAGATGCTAAGGAAATTCCAAGTTAACACAGAGTTGGGAATGTGAATTTTCTTAACCTCAGCAAGTTGGCTAGGGCAGCGCTCCAAGAAGAATATGCATCCAATGACACACAGGCTTCCTTATCTGAAGAACTGTAGAGATGGGACCAAATATGTAGAAGCGGTTTGCAAAGCAAAAATGCCACATAAATGGTAGGCTTGCTCAGGAGAACAGAATGGGAGAGGATCTGGCCCCTATAAAGGATTTCCCCCATGAACATCAAAGAACGGACAGGGGGTTGTGCAGGAGGACAAAGGTAGAGCTTGGAATGTTGGCTCTTCCTCAAAGGCATATCCTATGCCTTTTCTTTGCTGAGAATCAAATCCAGAGACTTCAAGGATAATGATTCTCATTTTTATGACTGCTTTATTAAAGGTTGGCTCAGTATTTTTCCTCCCAAAGGCATTTGAATGAAGATGAAAAGTGCCAAGTTAATACCTTGAGTCATCCAAGCCCTCTCCCGATAACCAAGGTCTTCCTGGACAGATGTGGAGCCAGCTTGCTGGTATGGCTCTGCCTCCATCATGTCATTGGAGCCAGGATCAAGGCTGTTTCTAAGTGGAGGGGCTGGAATTTCTGAGTAGAAGACACAGTGGAAAGGGGCTGGTTTCTGGAGCAATTCCAGGACTGGCCTGTAGAAGGGATTTTTGACTATGCACACTGGGATCAGCCATACTGTGCTTGATAAGGTTCATTCCAGGGACACTGGCTGAGTTTCAGTGAAGAAAGAAAAACTTAGTTGTGACACAATGTGTCCCGACTCATTGGCTATAAACCCAGACCTGGTAAAACTTATGGAGGGACAGAAACCATAAGAAACAGGAAAGGCCAATCAAATGGATGGCATTAAAAGACACTTAAGTATTGAAAAAAATTAATCATTTAAATGATAAATATTTCTGGTACCTAATAATAATAATTTACCAAGAATAATGTAGGCTATAACTTCTTTCAGAACAAATAAATAGCTAACATTTATTGAATGTGCTTACTGACAGGACAAAGATATCCCCTGTGGCTTGTGAGTCAAATGATGCTCAACAGCCTGCAAATTTTAGCAAAACTCTTGTATTATATGCATAAGGCCTGTAAGACATCTGAGAAATTTGGTCTTAGTGTGGAAAAAATAAATTCACTTGCAACATATTGGGTAATGGGTAAATTCTAGTTCAGGGTAGGGGGATATTTCAATAGCCTTTTGAAATCCAAGAGAAAGTTTTGAAATGGAAATAAGAAATAGAAACCTTTTTATTTCTTCACCCATTAGTTGAATCTGTACTGTGAACTGTGTTAAGATAAAGAATGCGATCAAGATTGGGTGTCTCTTTCTATTTGGACCTTAATCATGGCCAATTTATGGGATAGTTTCCAGGGTAAAGGATATGGAATATTTGAAAGGATCCTCTTACAGCTAGATGGTAGAAATTTATTAGTTTTATTTAGTTGATTCTTCTGATCATGAAATTTGGGTGAATTAGAGTTCTGAGACGTTTTATTTACATCCAGAGACTCATAAGATTATTACTTGTTGCCTACATGACACATCATGCAAATGCCTTACACTGGAAAGTGAAGGAAAATTCAAAGAACACTGAAAAATCTTTCCTTCCTTTTACATATCAGCAAGGTCCAATAAATATATGGATGGAAAAGTTAACAACTAAAACCCAAATCCATTCCCCACCATCCTCAACCATGAACGTTGAATAGCTGGAGTGTTGTTGTTGCTGTTTGTTTGCTTTTGTTGGACAAGTAACAAATTTAGAAGTCATTCACAGATTTATGTGGGTTTGGAATATTATTTAAATTTTTATAGCTCCTCTCGGAATACAATCACATTTTTCTAAACTGTAGAATAACTATAGATGGCAAAGTTTCAAAAAGTACTGATTATGCTAAAAAAAATTCCACCAAGATACAATATCCCTGGAATTCTCAATACCAATCTATGAATCCCAGACCTACCACCAAATGTTTGGCTACATGACCCGTGCCTGGGCTATGTTTTTTACCCTCTTGGCTCTGGAAAAAGATATTCTCTTGTGGAGCCATCAAGAATGCTGTAATTCTAGTCAGAATTGAGATGTTACCTGCCTGAATATACCACCTAGTTCTAGAAACCAACTCCAGCTGTTTAATAGTTGTGGCACAAATTGTAAATTGCCTACCATTAGGAAAGACTTGGGGCAGGGGTGAGGTGAGATAAAGGGACGAAGAAGGAAAATAGATATTAAGACTGAAAGGAATAAAATTCACAAAGAACTAGTTGATTTTATTGTTGAACAAAGCAAATACCTTCAATGCATGCAGATATCAGATGACTACAAAGCTCCAGTGAATTTTCACCCCCATATATATGAAATTAAAACTGTTATACATCATCGCACCTTCAGTAAGCAGGAGATATTCAGTTCATATCAGTAATTACATTAAGCTCACTCTGACATTCTGTACCTTCATAATTCCTTATTAGTCTTGCGCTAGTATTTTATTCTTAATTCTTCTTCTTCTTCTTTTTTTTTTTTTAAATACTGAGGTTTGTACTCGGGGGCCATTTACCACTGAGTTACAACCCCAGTCCTTTGAATTTGTTTATTTTTATTTTGAGACAGGGTCTTTTGCCCAGGTTGACCTCAAACTTATGATCCTCCTGCTTCAGCCTCCTGAATAACAGGGATTACAAGCATGTGCCACCATGCCTGGTCTTCATAATTCTTTATCAGCATCTCCTACTGTTATCTAGTGTAACTAATATGGTGAGTCACATCCTCCAACATTCCTCAGTGAGGTTAGATTAAGTTCAGTTTTCCACACTCCCCAATACCCATTCTTCTTTTCCTTTAGTAACAGAGCCCTCTTTTTCTTTCTTTAAATATTTATCATATACTTTATCAGATTCCACTTATATACCACTTCAGGTCAGATCCCTGATTTTTAGGAGGAGCAGTGGTACTCCAACTAAAAGACTACAATTCCCAGCCTCCCTTGCCACAGGTTGTGATTGGCCAATGAGAAGGAGAGAGCTGTGTAGATCTGCAGGGAAAGAGTTGAATTGGCCAGGAGGCTTCCTATTAGCTTCCTCTATTCTCTCCTTGCTGGGAAAAATTATCTTGGACTCTGGGGATCAAAGTCAAATATTAAAGAGCAAAAACTTACAAGGAACCTGAGTCTCAGTCTCTGATAACATTCAACCTGTATTTTCTACTTTGAAACTTATTTTATATGAGAGAATAACCTCTTTTGTTTAAGACACGAGTTTGTGTGTGTGTGTGGGGGGGGGTACGTTTGTGAAGGTGTGTGTGTTAAGCAAACTTATTCTTAGCAAATATACCAGAGAACTTTTAATCATTGTAAAATTGATTAATGACTAAAACTTATCCCCAAGTTATGCACTATTTATGAATAAAATATATCTCCCTATTTTCAAACTGTCTTTATCCTAATATCCTACTTTTAAGAATTAACATGTTCATCATTGTTACAACAAATTCTGTGATCGAAGTAAATCTATATCACCTACTGAAGAAAAGCACAACTTAGACTCCAGCAGAAATTATAGAGAAGCAAATGGTGTTAGCAAAGTCCTTATAAAGGTAACACCTGCATGGAGAACAATATGGGGAGGCTTTCTAGACAGAGGAGATCACGTGGGCAATGGTGTGCATCTTAAAAGCATATGGCATCATAGGAATGGCCAATGGATTGCAGTGCCTAGAAAGGCTGCTGTAGTTTGAATGTATCTCCTAAAGTTTGTGTATTGGAAACTGATAAAAAGGATGAGTTCCCGAGGCATGCTCTCTTCCCCTTCCAGAATGGGATGGCATAGCAAGAAGGCCTTTTCTAGATGTAAATCCTCAACCTGTACCTTGCTGACCCCCAGAACTGTAAGAAATTCTTTCCTTTATCCATACTCTCAGATATTCTGTTACAGCAGCACAAAACAGACTAAGACAGGGACTCTTTGGGAATTGTATCTATAACCTTCAGGCTACACTATTTGAATTGGAAAACCTCAAGTAAAAAAGCAGCTTTGCTGGCTCTTCATGCATTTTTGTCAGTCAGAAGGTAAAGGATTACTTTGGGTACTCTGCAACCCCAGTCAATAGAATCACTTATGGGCTCTGAGAATATCCCTTTTTCCTAGTCTATGCCCAACTTTCTCTTAAGAGAGTGGGAGTTCAATTTACATTGCAATTCAGCAATTTGTTGGACCAGATTGCTTTTGACTTATGACTGCGTTGACTTTGCGGCTACATATCAAAGGGTTTATTTTAAGGAAGTTAAAGGAACTTCCTGATTCTCTGTACCATGAAAGGAGAATTTTAAACCTGGGGTCTATTATTTTCTCCTTTAACTCTCTAGTCCAGTTAGAATTGGCCAGCTTGCTCCACAATTCTTTTATTTCAAAATTCTTTTATTTCTTATGTCCTTAAAAATGATCTAGAGCAGGGGTTCATAAACTATGTAAATCAAGGACTAAATCCAGCCCCCTGCCTCTTTTTGTAGAGAAAGTTTAATTAGCACACAGCCGTGCTACTTGTTCATGTACTGTCTGTTGCTCCTTTTGTGCTATGATGGCAGAGTTGAAAAGTTTCAACGAAGATCATCTGGCCTGCAAAGCCTAAAGTATTTACTATCTAGCCCTTTACAGAAGGAGTGTGCTGACCTCTGGTCTAATGCAGCAGATGGGAAACAGAAGGAAATCTCAAAGTACATGTGGCCTCTCATCTGCTGAGTCAATATGAGCCAGTGCCTTGAGTCTGGACAGCTCCCCAGTGTCCCTGGTGACCCCACCTTCCATACATCACTCTTAGGAATCCCTGCCATACACACATGCAGGGAATATGAAAAAGCATGAGGCTAGAAATCAGATGACATTGTTCTTTTCCTAACTAGTTCTGTGACCAGGACTGAATCCCTTTTGCCCCCCCTAAGCCTCCATCTCCTTATGGGCAAAAAAAAAAAAAAAAACAAAAACAAAAAAAAAAACAATGTATTAAGAGTAAATTCCTCATATCATTATGAGAAATGCATGCGAAAAAGTTTTAATTTTGGACAATGACATTTGAATGTCATTGAATAATATTGAATATATTGGAGCAGGCAGCAGTTAGATTAACTCTGAAACTATTTTCTCATGTTTGCTATAGGGATAATAAAAGTAATTTCCTCTTTTAGTTGGTATGAGGATTAAATGTGTTATTATTCTAAGGACTTTCCTATATTATCTGGCATATCATAAGCATGACATAAGTGTTTATTAGATATAAATGTGTATGGGAAGATTAAGAGTGGAGACATATTTGTTGATTTTTGTGTTCCTATAGCAGAGTACTACAGACTGAGTAATCCGTAAAGAATACAACTTTATTTTTCATGTTCTGGAAGCTGGGAAATCCAATATCAAAGTGTCAGTGAGTGTCTGAGAATTTTCATCCCATGGCAAAAGGCAGAAGGGCAATAGAGATGCACATGAAAGAGGAAGAGATCAGACTTGCAATCTTGAGCCCTTTTATAATCAGCTTAATCTACCCTGGGGTGGAGCTCTTGTGACCTAACCACCTCTCATTGGGCCTCACCTCCTAACATTGTTGCTTTCAGGACTAAGTCTCCAACACAAGCTTTGTGGGGAACACCTTCAAACTCTAGCAAGGCCTAAGGGGAAAGGGTGTTCCAGATTGAAATAATGGGAAGAACAAAACAAGAACCAGGAAAGATTGGAGACTGCACAGAGGACTGAGAGTAGATATGCTTGGTTGTGGTAGTGTGAGCATGAAGTGAGGTGGTGTAGATGAGGCTGAAGAGGTGCATGGTGGTCTGAGCATTTGATCTTTATTCTGTAGACAGTAGGGACTGCATTTGAGCTGTGCCTGCAATAGCTCACTCCTATTGTCCATGTTGAAGGATGGGAGTAGGCAAAATGTGATTTAGAAAGTCTAGGGAGAAGGATATTGCAAAACATAGTAAAATTGATGACCACCACCATAGGGCAGTGACCAAAGGCATGTAGAAATGACTGCTACAGAGGGAACATGGAGACAAAGCACAACAGGCCCGGGACTTGGCTGAGTTGAGATGGGATGGTGAGTGGGGAAGACAAGAATGAGCCTGAGATTTCAAATTTTGTTGAATAAAAGGACTTGGGTTTTAGACAGAGGGCAAAAATGAGTGCAGTTTGTGATATTATGTTGCTTGAAAAGTATAACTTTTAAGAGTGCTTTGGCATTAACAAATTTCCTTTGAAAGATAACTTGGAGATCCACGGTAAGAAGCTACCATCATTTCCTATTAATGTAACTACTGTTGCTCAGATTTCTTTCCAGCAAAGCTAGATCAGTTGTACTGAAGATATTTTAATCAGTAGAATAATAAAGGATCCAGGTAGCTCTGGAGCATAAGGGGTTACAGAAAGAGAAGGCAAGTGTGGGTGGGGCTTGAGAGATAGAACCTCAGAGAACTGCTGCGCCCCTCCCCTGACTCAGGCAATGGCAAGGCCCTACTGAGGTGGATGGCGCAAGGCATCCATCCTCTGGAGGAGCGCAGTATGTTTCTGGGATTGGGCTGGTTTGTTTTTTGTATTCCTTTAATAAGTATAGTTGCGATTTCTCATATGACTATTAAGTATGAAGGAAAAAAACATGACTTTCCCAATTAATGCAACTACTTCTAAAGCATAGATCTGTTTGCTCTAAATGCAATGATTCAGCTGTGGAGTGTAAATTGTTAATGTCTAATGAAAAACTCCCTGTATTCCTGTCAAGGAAGTTTTTGAGAAATTAAATTAAAATCTAGAGAAGAAAAATTAATGTTAAGAAGACAGATTAGTGCTTAGTACTGGGCAGCTTGTTCTTGTTCCTGTGCACAATGGTTTGTGCTCTTACTTTTGTTTGATTAAAAGTAATAACAAGTCAACCACTTGCCGTAACCATGGCACCGGTTCCAGTCAGTAAGTCAAGAAAGAATAGTCAAGGTATAGGCCAATAGTTTGGGACATTTGTAACTATTATTAAAAGTTAACTAAGCAGAAACAGCTCAAAACAAAACTCAAACTGAAAGTACAAATGCTTGCTTATGCATAAGCCAAGATACATTCTTCTATTCTAATTGTAGCTAGGTAATATTTTGTTTCTTTGAATAATGATTCCTGTTTTATAACCACAAAGTACTGTGAGCCTGCCAAAATGAAAAGTATATATGACCAACTTCACAAGTAAAGATTGGGATCAACACCTTCACTTTGGTGTCTATGTTGTTTCTCCACCCCTCTTTCGCCGACTCCTCACCATCCGTTCATCTCCTGAGACCCCCGTTGGAGCTGGTCTCCGACAGAGAACAAGAATATAGGATAAAGTCACAGAAAAAGAGTGGAACTAACCACCTTCTTAAACTATCAATCTTTTATTTTCTAGTTTATGACCAAGTGAAACAAAGGATGAACAGTAGGATCATACTTTGTAAAAAGAGATACTATGTATTCCCAAGCCTAGGAAAAATCTATCAGATATATAATTAAGGTTAGCAATGATGAGATTATGGGTGATTAAAGTTTTCCCATTTATTTCCTAAGGTTGTCTTCATTAAGCATTTTTTGTGATATAGACACTAAATACTAAGAAAAGGGAGAGAGAAAGGAATCCTGCTATAAAGTGGCTCTCTGCTCCCCCATGCAATTCATGCTATTGTTTTGTGACATTTACAGCACAGAGTCTAATAAAAACAGATGTGCAAACAATCCTTTGGCAAGCAACACATTTAAAGATTGGGGCTGCCTGTGGCTGATTACACTGCCGGTGTGTCAGAAATAGCAAGCATTTTGAACTTAAAACTCTAACAGAAATCATTACAATACACAGGCTAGGCTGGAGGGAATTATCCTAAAATTTGGATTAATTTAAAAGAAAATGTTTCAATGTGTTTATACTCAAACTTAGCCTCAAAGAAGTAACCTTTCGACTTAAGAGTCATTTTGGACAACTGTTCTTGAAATTGTCTTGTATATAAGACCCAATTGATCATGACTACTGAAAATACTTTTTTTTTCCTTATAGCCAGAATATGCAGCAAATGAGAGTCCTAGAAGTGATTTGGCCAAAAACTAGTCTTCAGACTGTTTTCATGTAGGATCTTAACTAGTTTTGATTTTCTTCTTTTCTTTGATTCTTGAAGAAGGCAAACTACAACTATTTCTTTCAAATAAGGTTTAAAGATCAAACCCTCCTCACCTCTAGTTTTAAGATGTTGATTAGTTGCTGGAGATTCAAGGGGTTGTCTCAATGACTGCATTTTTGGGGGGTAGGGGGGAGTAAAACTAGGCTTCAGACAACAAACTTGCCTAAGTCTTTCCCATTGAACAATTTTAATTCTACCCAAACATAGATATGAATTCAGATACCTAATTTTGTAATTGTTCCAAAGAAATGGATTTTGGTATGACTTTTTCCTCAATGAGAGGAATTCTTGTACTGTCTCAAGAATCAAGGGTTGAGAGGAAAGTTCAAATCATGGGGCTATTCTAGAATTTCCTCCTCTGATGGACTGTAGCCAGACTGTATTCCAGAAGCTCATTTTTAACATATGGTAGTTGCCATCAACAAAGCAACTGCCAAACACCAAGAAATGTAATAAACAAATGAACTGGAAAACACTGATTTATTGTGTTTTTCTATCTCCCTATAGAACGAAGGAATTATATTTTCATCAGATGCTCTTTGAGGTTAGTGAGGAACTCTGAGCTGATGGGAAGCCAGTCCTTTCTATTGCTGAAGCACTAGGGAAGGATTAGAAAGGTGGAAGAAGAGAAGAGGCAGTAAGCAACCACTTCTTTGTGGTTCTATGTAACTAGATGCTAGTTACGGACTTCATTCTGTACTTCATTCTACATGTCTTTTTACTTGAAGGATTGTGACCATGGATTTGAGAGTGTTGGGTGGAGGAGGGTGTGTTCTGTCCCTAGAACTGTTATTGTATCATCTTTTCATCCCTGATGCCAATACTCGCCCACAGAAGAGAGCCAGGGATGAAAATGAAGAGCAAGAAATAGACATCATAGGAAATTATTTGTAGCTAATATTTTTAAGAACATAGTTATTGTGTGAAAATTTAAATTTGTATTATATATTTAACCTTCAAATATTAAGGTTGAAAATACTAATAAAAATTTACATTTGAAAATTAAGTTTTATTGGGTGTGGTGACACACATCTGTAATCCCAGTGACTCAGGAGCCTGAAACAGGATGATCAAAATTTCAAGCCCAGCCTCAGCAACTTAGTGAGACCCTCAGAAATTTAGTGAGACCCTATTTCAAAATTAAAAAAAAAATTAAAAAGGACTGGGGATGAAGTTCTGTGATAAAGTGCCCCTGAGTTCAATCCTAGTACAAAAAATAATTATTTTAAATTTATATATTGAACCTTTGAAGTATTAAATGTGGAGCTCAGATCTAGAATTAATGGAGACTGATCCTGGGAGAGACAGAAGTTTCTTTCTTTTTATATACTTAGATTGAACACCGTGGCACTATACACTGAGCTATAGCCCCAACCCCCCACCTTTTTTTTTTAATTTTCATTTTAAGACAAGGTCTCGCTAAGTTTCCCAGATTAGCCTTGAACTTGTGATTCTCCTGCTTTACCTGCCTGAGTCGCTGAGATTACAGTTGCTGAGCCACCATGCCCAGCTTGAACTTGAACTTTTTAACCAAAAGACCATTATAAAGATTTTTTTTTGAAATTTTTCCTGAAAAAAAAAAATATTAGTGCTATGTATTTTGGCTGCCCACATTTATACTAAGGTAATTAAGTATACACAAGATGGAGCTTGGCCTCTTTATTTAGAGTAACATGCTATTTTAAGAATATAGACCTGGATTTTCGATTGGGTTAACAAAACCCCAATCTGATTTTAATTACACCAAGATCTTATTTTAAGTGATTTGTTCAGATAATACCAACAATTTAATCAATTACCATTTACATTATTGGTGTCACTGAAGGATTGAATTTCCCAAAGCATCTCTGCAACCAAAGGCACAAGGACACAGGCAGTCTGGAGGCCACAAACTGAGGTTCAGCTTTCCAAGGTTATTGGGCCAAAGATGAAATATTAGTTTGACAATAGTTTTATTTGTATGGCTATTGTTTGTTAGCTAAGAAAAGGTTTAACAGAGAAAGTTTGTGAAAATCTAGAGAAACAAAGAACCAGATTATGGTCTGTAAAAATTTAATTATTTTATTTTATTTATTTAAAATTTTTTTTTAGTTGTAGATGGACATAATACTGTATTTTATTTTATTTTACTTATTTTTACCTGGTGCTGAGGACCAAACTCAGTGCCTCACACGTTAAGCAACCACTTCACCACTGAGCAACAACCCAGACCAACAGTTGGTTTCTTAATGTTGCTCACAGAGCTTGGCACAGAGACGAAGAGAAAAATTCAAGTGCTTCATTTAATGTAGAATAGGGAAAGAGTTAAGATACTCATTCAGTTTTTCATTTATTTGTTGTTCTGCTTTTGGTACTAGGATTTGAACCCCGGGGGCACTTATCCACTGAGCCACATCCCCAGCCATTAATTTTTTATTCAGAGACAGGGTCTTGCCGAGTTTCTCAGAGCCTCACTAAGTTTCTGAGCCTAGCTTTGAACTTGTGATCCTCCTTCCTCAGCTTCCTGAGCCGCTGGGATTATAGGCATGCACCACTAGTTCTCATTTGGTTTGAGGGCATCATTGACTAAGTTGTGTCCCCCCAAACTTCCCCACTGAAATTCACATGGTGAATTCACATGGTAAAGTCTTAATGTGACCGTATCTGGAATCAGGGCCTTTAAGAATGTATTTGAAATTAAATGCAACCATCAAGGATGGAGACTAAGCTGACAAAATTGAGATCCTTGAAATAACAGGAAGAGAGACCGGAGACCCTGCACCACCTTGCAAGCAGAGGAAAGACCCTATAAGGATACAGTGAGAAGGTGACTGCTTGCATGCCAGGGAGATGGGTGCCCACATCAGAAACTACCCTACTGGCACCTTGATTGTGGACTTCTAACCCCAGAATATGAGAAAAACATTTCTATTATTTAAGCCCCCCAGTCTGAGAGGTTTTGTTATGGCAGCTCACCCAGACTAATACAGGACATTGATTATAAATTCTAGGAGTTTGTCTGCTCCCTGGAATGACTTTGAGTTAGTATAGGGATATGCCACCCTCCCCGATACTGTCCATTAGTCATGACCACTTTTTAAAGTTACAGCATTTGAGGGCTGTCATTTTCCTCATTAGGTTTCTGCATGTCCGTCTGTCTCCTTTCTTCATTTTTTACTTGTCTATGTCATTCGGAGTTCTTGGTTGGCAGGTGGGTTGAGCTATAGGAGGCAACCTCACATGACATCTTAAACCAGAACCAGAATCCACCCAATCATTAATGCAACAAAAATATACTTACTAATTCCTATGTGCAAGTTCTGTACTAGGTTCCTGTGGGAAACAAAAGAGAGTTCTTGACACATTTATTACATTCCTCTTTAGCCTTCCAAGAACAGAATAAACAACTCTTAATTAAACGGTCAACGATCTTATCCCAGGAATAGTAAATGCAACATTATCCATAAAAACAATAACTTGACATTAAGTGGAGAGTATGAATTATCAGGTTTCCAAATTTAGGAATAAAATCTTTGATATGTAAAATAGATATTTTGATTGAAATCTCCCAGGGTTTGATTTTGCTTTGCTCATGGTACTGGGGGTGGAACTCAAGGTCTCAGGCAGCTCAGTAAGCTCTCTACCACTGAGCTACACCCCTAGCTCCTCCCAGCTTTCGAAGATTCTCCCTCCCTGTAACCTTCTTCCTCTTTACTTTTAGAAGCAAATGAGGGGCTGGAGTTGTGGCTCAGTGGTAGAGTGCTTGCCTTGTGTATGTGAGGCACTGGGTTTATCCTCGGCACCACATATAAAAAAGTAAAGGTATTGTGTCCATCTACAACTAAAAAAAATTTTTTTAAAAAAACCAGGAAGATGTGTCCTGACACCCAACCTGTAGAATATCAATTCAATTCATCTTGCAATCAGCCTTTAAATATTCATTTTTACTGTAGTCAACTGGGTTGGACCTGCCTATTTTCAAAGGTAAATACTAACAGTGCATGTTCAACTGCTGGGGACAACTAGGGGCAAAAGAATGAAGAGTAAGTTAGCCCAGTTTTCACTATAGGGTTCAACTTTTGCAAGTGTGTCCCAGCTTAGAGGAGTTGAATCTGTAGCTGGAACCACACAGTGTGAGCTTCTTGATCTGGCATGAGCTATTGACACACATCCTACCAAGGCAGGAAAGCCCATTTTACTAGCATTAGCCGATTTCCATCCAGAATTCCAATCATGCTTCCACTTGTCCACATTCTATCGTCACTGGTTTTCCCTTTGTGTTTTATTTTCTCCCATTCACAGAAGAATATTGATCTATGAAAGAAGTGGAGTGTTCTAGAAGGGGAACTGAAGAATAAGGAGTCCTGGGTTCTTGTGTTGTTTTGGACACAATATTTCACTTGCTCTCAGCTTTGTTTCTTCATCTGCAAAGGAAAAGCACAGGTATCAAGCAGTTCTTTTTCCCAGTCCTACAGTTATGAGAATTTAAGATGATATTTTAGAAAAGCATCTTATTGTGATTATACATAGTTAAAATTCTAAGGCTGAAGATGAGGAAAGTCCAAGGGAAGCCAGGTGCTAGTTTCTAAGGGTCCTCTCTGAAGGAGTCACATAAATAAATGTGCACTTAATCCTTATAGGAATGAGTGGTGACAACATGTGTGAAATGTCAATCATGAAAGCTTCTATGAGAATCACTGTAGAGTTTTTATTTGTGGGGATGGACACATAGACAGCCTCTGTCTGTCATGCACCCAAATTCCAGATTCTCAGAAAGAAGTAGATATTTGGCATAAACCATATTGTTTATGCAAACAATTTTAACACAGTGATCCAGTCTTATCATTTAGCGGGTGGGAACACTAGTGTAATCTAAATTCCCAGACACAGCCAAGGACTAACTTTGTAAGCAAGACTTCTCAAGGGTAACAATCAGACATGCTACATCAACTTTTTTTTGTATAGTAATATATACTGTTTGTTTCTTAGCTCACTCTTGGAAAGTGTCTCTTGCATACTGCTGAGGTTCATAAAAATCAGTATTAAGCAAAACAATATTTTCCCAACAAAGTTTAATTTTTTTTCATTAGTACAGTGACATTTTCATTCAAGAAAACTTGGAAAATAAAGAAATTGAAAGAAGAAAAACTTTACCTATGGTAGTAGTTTTGAAACATAATTACCTTTAGATAATCATCTTTATATATTTTGCACATGATTTTCACAGTGCCTATTTAAATTATATTCTGTTCTTATTTTTATATTATAGAAAAAATTCATATTTCAAAACATTTTGCAGACATCATTTGTAATGCCTATAATTCATCATACCATAATTTATACAACCCATGTCCCTTCTGTCATTTTAAAATATCATAAACTCTGTAGTGAACATCATCATGCACACAGCTCTTTCTGTATTTAAAATTATTCATTATGGTGGTTTCTTAGAAATAAATTTACCAAGTCAAAGATTTGAACTTTTTAAAGGTTTTCATTATCCCTTGCCAATGGTTTTTTAAGGGTGGTACACTTTTTTTTTTTGGTTGTTCAAAACATTACAAAGCTCTTGACATATCATATTTCATACATTAGATTCAAGTGGGTTATGAACTCCCATTTTTACCCCAAATACAGATTGTGGATGTGTAACCGATGTGATTCTGCATTTTTACATAATGCCCTGTTGTATTCTGCTACCTTTCTTATCCTCTACTATCCCCCCTCCCCTCCCCTCCCATCTTCTCTCTCTACCCCATCTACTGTAATTCATTTCTCTCCTTGTTTATTATCCCATTCCCCTCACAACCTCTTATATGTAATTTTGTATAACAATGAGGGGTGGTACACTTTGGGCATCTACTTACTAAGTATTTCTCTAAAGTCAAACGATGCTTCCATTTGTTTCCATTTGTTTTTCTTCTATTGGTATTTTTGCACTTTCATTTTTCTGCTTCCCATAACATTGGCCTCCCATGTTATATAATTATCCCACCAGAGCAGTGCTTTGGGCAAAGGCACGGCTTTCATAAATCTCTTTGAAAAATCAAGATTGCCACCTAGGAATCCTCCTCATGCATTATCACAGACTAACTCACTTGTTTTCTGAACACATGGGGTAAACATTTTCCAGATTTGGTCCTGGAGATGAGGAGAAAGGAAGAAATGAGGTTGTGGTTGTTGTTGTTAATATTTTTTTAGTTGTTGATGAACCTTTATTTATTTATACGTAGTGCTGAGAATCAAACCCAGTGCCTCTCACATGCTAGACAAGTTCTTTACCAATAAACTATAAGCTCCAGCCCAAGAGGTGAGATCTTGAGCATCACTGGTCTGAGGTTGCATGGTGCAGGGCAGAGGTGCATTGTGCATCTGGGCCCTTGGTAAGTATGAGGATGAAAAATGAATTCTAAGATGCAAAGTTTGAAAATATATTGAAAGAGTCAACAATCTTTATTCCGATGTTGTTAAGAACAGTGTTGATACAAAGAAACATCAGGAGGTAGTGCAGTTATTAGAAGTTCAAGTTTAGGTTAGAGAGCTCCACCAATGCCTGCCAAGTGGGAATTTTGAGCAAGTCACAATAATCTCAGCTCCTTGGTTTCCTCACTGGTAAAGGGGAATAGTAGAGCATACCTTGTCTACCTTGCAAGACTGCTGGAAATCAAGCTTAAATTTAATAATTAATGTTCAGAAAGTCATTGTGCTTGGTGCATGAGATCTATGAATTAGTGATTACTAAAACTAATGAAAATGATAGAGAAAATCCTTTATGATCTTGCTGAGTAGTAAAAAGACATCAGAACTTTTTATTCTACCCTAAACCCAGTCTTAAACATTAGCTAATTACAAGATCCTGGAAAAAGTGGTTTTCAAATGTCAACAAATGCTATTCTGTTTTCTTTTACTAATGATCAAACCAAAATTCTTTCCATTAGAAATAATCTAGTTTATGTGAGAATATTTTTAATTAGGAAAAAGTTTTATGGTGATGCCATATTTGTTGTTTTTTAATACAAATTTTTATATTCAAATGAACTACGAAAACCAAAAATCTCTTGCTGAATTAAAATTTAAGTTTACCAAAACAGCGTGCTCTTAGTAGAGTGTGTGTGTGTGTGTGTGTGTGTGTGTGTGTTTATATTCTAGCAAATATAAAACTTATGTACAATTTTAAAAATACAAAAAAGTATAAAAAATCAAAATCTCATCTCTCAAAAGCAACTGTCATCCATAATTACCTTTACTTCCTTCTAGTATTTTCTCTTGTCAGGTTTTTAATCACCATTTGTTCTTTAGGCAGCAATGGTGAAATAGAAACTTTAGTTCATGCAAAGCTTATTGAAATCTTGTCTCTGCCATTTGCTAGTCATGCCATTCCAGGAAATTTGCTTAGTTTCTCTGAGCACAATTTCCTCATTCATAAAATGAAGATAACTATACTTGCATTTCAAGTAAGGATTCATCCAAAATAACATGCAGAAAAACAAATTAAGGCACACATAGATCAGTTTGAAGAAATTATAGTGCACACAAAACTATAGATCATACCAGAAAATGAACGAGAATTCAAGTTATTTATAAGTATAGCAAATAATTTTTACATGTAATAGATAACAAGTCTTATGTACATCAACTAACAATTGTGCATGTGGGGATGTTTTCTGAGCAACAATAATTCTATTGGAAATATTCAATAAAACAATAAGTTCTAGTAGAGCAGCCTCTGTGAGGCTCAGTTGTCTTCACAGAAGGAACAGATGTGACCATGAAAGACACAGCCTTGTTCATACCCAGGGCATATTAGAAGCATAAATTTTATTCAAGATTTATTCCCAGCCTCCTTTCAAAAAGATTATAGAGAAGAGATGTGTCAATGCAATTTAAAATAAGTCAAACACACACACACACACACACACACACACACACCAGGTTTGATTGAACACAGCTATTCCTCTTGCTTGTCCACCTTGATTGAGCACCTACTATGTGCTGCAGCACTCCACAGGGACTAGTGGTACAAAGATAAATGAGACTCTTGTCCTTCTGGGAGTTCCTAGGTTAGAAAATGTTTTCTCAAAGTATGAACTGAAGACCTCTTTTTTCTTCACATAGAATCACTCAGGGTGCTTCTGAAAAATAGGAGGAAAATAAAGATTGTGAGTTCCTTTGGGGTCCCTTCTAATGCAGAATATATGGCAATCTCTGTCATTCACTACCTTTGGATGGTCGAACACACTGGGATTTGAGGATCTCCAGAAGGAAAATAGAGTTAATTCCAAAGTGCTGTACCAGCAGAGTGGTGTATTCAGCTGAAGCTTGAAAGTTAGAAGTGGGGACTTTGGAAACCACCAGACCCAGGCATAATTGGTGACTTTAATGGAGACTTACAGCCTCTCTGAGCCTCAGTTTTATCATTTGTGCAGTGGATTTAATGTTGCCTCCCTCAGAGTGGTGTTGCATTAAATGAGATAATGTTCTATATGAAAAGGCTTAACACACTGCCTCATTCATAGGGGGTGCTTGAAAAGCAATGGCCGTTGTTATCAGCTGCCCAGAAGGCAAACACAGTCATACCTCAACCTAGGTCCTATTCTGATACCATTCTAATCCGGGGACACAACACAAGTGTTTCCAGGGAGAACAAGGACATCCAAAACTTCAACAAAATCCTGCCCTTGGAACCTGGCTATTCACCTACAGCAGCTAAGGGCTAAATTATCTAAGACCCGTTTTGCCTAGTTGCTTTCCCTCCTTGCATCCTTTCTCCTCCTCTTCCTTTTTTTCTCTGAGCTCCTATTTAGTGGAAAACACACAGCACCCCAGGAGATCACAGAGGCTGAAACCTGTTACCAGGTTTGTCAGCTCCAGAAATGGCAGATGGCTCTAGCCTGCAGCCTCTAGCTGCATCCAAGATGTCTTCATCTGTCCTCTCAGGACCCCAGCAAAATGCTTTTGGCAAAAGCAGGAGGAAGGGATAAAAATTAAGTATAAGGTGCTGCATTCAGAGGGGTTTTTATGGGTTTGGATGTGTAATGATGGTTTAATGGCAGTCAAGAGGCAGGTAATTAGGAGCAAGCCGCTCTGATCACCCTTGTACACAGCCCCAGATAGCTCCTCAACACTCCCAAAGCCTTGTTTGCTTTCTCTGAGGCAGAAATCCCACAAGGTCTGCACGTTGCCAGCTGTCGAGCTAACGAACTGCCAGCCTGTTCCTGAATGGGAGCACTCAGCCTGGCGGGGCTCCCCGAGCAGCCCGCGCTGTCTTCGCCTGCATGATTGCCTTTATCTGGTCCTTGCAGGAGCGGCTCCTAATCACACGGCAGCTCGCCTCCAAGGGTCAAACCCGGGACCATTGCTACCTAAACAAACGACGACGATGTCACCTTTGGGGGAGACTGATAAGCAGTTGGCAGGCAGGCCATGGGCACGAGAAGGCGCCAGCAGCCAGCAATCTGCAAAGGCCGTAAATATGTTACACTCTCAGCAGGGAGACGGGCAATATAGCCACCAAGAGGCCTTTGTTTAATGAGCTGTCAGAAAGCAGGCATGAAATTATGTTTGAAAACATGTGCAAGCTGCAGAGACAGAGCAGGGGCCTGTAAATGGCCCTCTTCCTTCACGGTGGATGTTTGGAGCATCTTATCAGTCTGAGAACTGTCATCGGATGAAAGCTATCATTAGCAAACTAATGGTGTTTGAAAGCTACAAATTTTTCTCTCTCTTCTCCATTTTTGACTTAAATGGATTATAGAAAAAAAATCTTAATGGTTTTTTTCTGTCCTTGGGATTTTGGTAAACATGCAAATTGGAAAAGAACCAGAAACAAACCACAAAAAAGTATCTCTGGAAGAGAGAACGAAATGGTTGTACGTCGAGTCTCTGCTCAGAACAGGCAGCTTATATGCTTTCCAATCCTATGGAGACTCTGTTCAGAGAACTCTAATGCAACACCAGCCAGCATTTTATTTCAATCAGGCCCATAAAAGAAAGCATAAATATAAAATGAATTGCTCTCCTATAATCTGAGTATTAAAATTAGTGGGTAGGTATAATAATATCACTTCTACCACATCAGCCATCAAATAGTAGAGAATAATTTTCCAAAGAGTTGAAATTATTCTTGTGGGTCACATGGCTGAGGAGTTTATTTCTATTAAGGGTGAAACTTAAAGACTTTAAAAAATCTGCCAGGACTGAAAGGCACCGCTGATTCAGGGCATATTTGGGCTCCAATTCTCAAACTCTGAAATGATGTGTGAGAGCTGGATTGCCATAACATGGATCTTTTTCCTTCAGTGCACACCAAACCTGCATTTCCTTTTTCCAATCAAACCAGGCAGCCAGCAATGACCTGCACAAAACCCCTTCCCCATTAAAAGGCCTGAGATTAACCAGCCAAAACTGTTTCAGGGGAGGTAGCCAAATTAGCAGGGAATACTCTTTTGGAGTCATCATGTCCATGAATTGAATGTTGGCAAGCTGCTCTTTCAGTTTTGAGAAAAGGATAATGGAAGGTCTAAATAGGAAATAGCAAAGTTCGACTGAAGCAATCAAGAAGTGAAGGTTAGGAATAGCATCTTAAAAAAAAAAAAGAGAACAAAATGTTTTGCTTCACACAAAGCAACATTAACTGACATTCACACCACAATTTGTTGTCCCATTCTTTAGGTTGATTCTCCGTTTGCAGATGAGAAACATGAGAGCGACATGCCCCAAGTCACCTAGCTGACATGTGTAAGAACCAGCAGTGGACCAGGCCCTGGCACCTCAGGGTGGCTTCCCTCCCTGTCAGAGAAGTCTTTGGAAATGTTCTTCAATCCCTCACAGAGATTCCAAGCCCAGGGACCAACATGTGGTAGATGCTTAGTCTGCATTTAATGGGGAAGGGAAAGCTCTAGTCCATAGAGGAGATGAAAAAATCAAAATAAGTACAATCCAGAAGGACAAGCATATCCCTGGTATGTTCTATGTCCAGAACAAGGACTGTGAGACCACCTAGTAGTAGAGCTGAAACCACCAGGTGCCCTGGGATTGTGGAGGTTTTCTAAGGGCTCTTTATGGATGTTGGGATTCTTTATATCAACTTTAGGCTGGTGATTATTTAAATAATTTTTATTAGAATTTAAAAAAAATTATTTTAGTTCAATATATGGAATGAGCCCTTATTAGGTGCTAAATACTAAGCAGAATGTTAAAAGGTGTGTAACTGGGTCTTCATTGCCCCACCCTCCTCTCTTTTCAGCTCCCCACCTCTCCTTCTACCCACTCCCACTTTCCTACCAGTCCCCTAGCTTCCTCCAGGAGCTCAGGCAAGGGAGGATGATTGTTTTCCAGAAAGATTGACTTTGTTCTTCAGCATCCCAAGGACTTCCAGTTAGTGAATGCCTACCGTACAATAATCTCACCAAGGCAAAAACCAAAATTCATCTTGATAATTTCAGCTTTTCTATTTGAAGTGCTTAATTTTTAATTTTGTTGGCATTCACATGGTTCAAAAATTCCTCTCACACACGTCCAGTCACCTTGTGCCCTGACCCAGAGACAATTAATGTTATCAGTTTCTTTGAGCATCTTTACAGATATTTTTAAATGTCTACCTAAGAGAATGTTCAAGATTTTTATGATGTCATCTTTTTTTGGCATTTAAATCTGATTCCTATCAGAATGCACTCTGGTATAAGAATTACATGAATTTGCCCCCATTTTTTCAAAATACTACTCAATTATTCAAACATCATTTATTATATAATGAATTTGCTCTTGGTGATTTGAAACACCACCTTAAGCGTATCCTGAACTTCTTCCTTAGGTCTCTCTCTATATCTTCTTTATACATATTCTAAATTTCTGCCATGTGTATTGGTCTATATTATTAGCCTTCCTAATTTTTTACATTAATTTTCTGTTTATTTGTACATAAACTTTACCTTGTTCTAATTCTTGTAGCTTTAAAATATATTTTAATATCTGAGAGGGATAATTCTAATACATTGCTATTTTTGGAACTTTTCTAGATATTATTCATTTTTATGTGAAATTTGGAATCAGCTTATTTTATAAAAACTAAAAATTTTAATTAAGACTATTTATACATTTAAATTTATAAATTAACTTGAAAAAAATTAACATTGATGATATTGAGTCTCTTTGCCTTTCTATTTGTTGAAATCTTTTGTCTCGGGAACATTTTGATGTTCTCTTCATTAGCATCACTTATAATTGATTTCTAAATATGTCGTGTTGGTTGTAGCTCCTATAAATGGAATCTTTTAAAAAATTATACCTTCTAACTAGCAGTTGGTTATTCAAATAAAGGTGTTTTCAAAATAGTTTTTTTTTTTCCTGTATGTTAAGCCTGTAGCCAGCCTTCTGTTTCTCCTTTGCAATAGGTTTTTTAATGGATACATTTAGGTTTTCCAAGTATGCAATCCTACATCCACAGATAATAATTTTCCTTTTTTCTTTTCAGTATTTATATCTTCAGCTTGTTTCTCTTACAGAAATTCTTACTTACTAGTAGTGAAATTAAATTTATATTGAATTTATTAGAAGTGAAACTTTAAATGGATGTTAAATTTTATCAAAAACCTTTTCCATATCTATGCAATTGATCATATTATTTTCCTCCTAGAATCTATGAATATGGTAAGTAAATAGAGAACCTAAAATTCCTGGAATAGATGCCACATGGTCACTAGGGCAAAGATTTTGTAGGTAGTGTTTTCGTTATCTTGATTTTCAGGATATTTAATGCTTCCATTTGCCTTTTCTTTTTCACTTAAAAGTTATTTAATGTTTGATATCCAGGGAATACGAACTTTTTTGTTTTTGTGATTAAATTTCAGTTTTATTGCATTCTGACTAGTGACTATTGTTTGTACTGTTTCTAATTTGGGGGATTTTTTTGAGATTTTTCTTACGTAGGCAACTATTTCATTAGTTCGTGGATTCTCAAATCCTAACACCTCTCCTCTTTCCTCACTCAGTTGATGAACTTTCTTCCCACTTCTTTGGAAAACAAAATGAAGCATTCAGAAAATAATTCCCAAACTCCCACAACAACACCTTCCCGCCTCCCAGAGTCTAGGCCACATGTACTGCTCCTTCCATCTCACTCCACATCTTTGTGGAATTGACCTTATTCCTGTTCAGGACCAACTTCTGCATGTACATTAGATCTCATCCCACTTGCTTACTCAAAGGCTTTGCCCTGGTAATTCTCCCTATTTCCTCCAATATCAGCAAATTCCCCTCTATACTAGATCATTTCCATCAGTATACAGTCATATTATTTCTCTCATTTTAGAAGTGAAAACACAAATAAAATTGATTTGCTTCTCCTCCCAACCTTATCTTCTTTGTTCTACTACTTTCCCTGATCTTATGCAAAACTCCTTGAAAAATGGTCCAATCTCACTCCTTCCATTTCCTGCCCTCTTCTCAATTAAGTCAACTCCAGTTGGAATGTGGACTCCATCATTCCAGTAGATCTTGCCTGTTATTATCATCAATGATGTTTGTGTTGCTAATTCTGAGCTCCATTGAACTTGACCTAAAAGTCACACCTTGTCATAATTAATTGTTCCCTTTTCATGAAAATAATTTCTTGTTCTCTAAGATACTGCATGCTTCTTTCTCCTTCAACCCCACTGACTGCTCCTCCTCTATCTCATTAGCTGATTCCCTTTTGCTTCTTAACCCTAATAGCGTTGATGTGCCTCAGCTCAGTCCATGATTTTTTTAATATCTTCTCTCTATATACTAACACTCTTGCTGACTCTCATCCAGTTGCAAGGCTTTTAATGTCATCTATCTTCAAAGATCCTCCAATGCATGTCTCCTGCCATGGCCACTGCCTTGAACATTAGCTCAAATGTGTCAACTTTATATCTCAACATGGACGTCTAATGAGTGTCACAAGGTTGTTGCACCTCAAACTGAAATCCTGATCTTTTTTTACCAACAGAAACTACTCAACCCATAGTCTTTTCCATCTCCATTAAAAGGTTCTATGCCCTGGATCTGGAGGAACTTTGGCAGTTAAAAAGCATGTGCTTTTGTGCCAGATGATGAGTATCTACTGTAGCTGTAGCAAGGGGTGACTTATCAGGAAATGGTGAGGAGAATGACTCCACATTATGGAATTCTTTTAAGCATAAGCTGACCTTCATATATAAGGTCCTTGTATTACTTTTTTCCACTATAATACTCTGACCTGCAAAGGACCTCATCTTTGTACATTTGGGGACTCTTCTCTTTCTTAATTAAAGTCAGATGGTTGGCTTGTGGGTTTTCTTTTTCTTTCTTTTTTTTTTTTCTTAGCTGCTTCTTAACAGCTGTGGTCTATTGCCAATGAGTTATCAGCAGACAGACATGAGATTCCTTTATGATGTTAAATGACATATTACAGTGTTTCTTCCACAAACTACAAAAACTAAACATCATGGACAATATTAAATCTTGTGCAAGAGTTATTCATTTTGTATAATACATGTTGATTTCTGAAATATATCTGCACAATGTTTTCTTGGCCGTTTTCCTAACATATGCTCCATTTCATGAAAAATATTCTCATAGAACTGGATGATCTCCTTTGGTCTCAGAAGTTTAGACAGGGAACAGGAGCAAAAAATAATATCTGACCTTAGATGCTAGAATGGAGCATTTATTATTATAGAACCATTAAATTAAAATTAAGGCCTACAAATGTAATTATCAATTCAGGCAAGGGTCACCCATAGATGCTTAAACCATCGAATAATACATTATATGGCCCCAAATTTTCATCATGTAGATTACTTATTAATTACAAGGATACAATTGCAAGATATCACCTAACCAACTAATCTAAATTGGCATCATCGATAATAAGAAAACAAACTGGCTTTCTGCCTCCTGGTAGGATGGGGAGGGTATAATATTATTTGTTTAGTATTCTTACAAAAAAATGTTTAATGATCACAGTAAAATCGTGAGAAAAAAAAATCTAGTAATAGTGATACGATGGTTATGTAGGAAAAATTTCCTTTTCTAAGAGTGCACATTTAAGGTTTAAGCATCATAGTAAGTATAATTGGCATTCAAATATCTCAATAGTATGTATGTGTGTGAGAGAGAAAGACAATGTTCACAGCTATTGAATCTCAATAAAGGCTACACAGGTGCTCATCATACTATTGTTTCAAATATTTCTGTAGATTTAAGTTGGAGGAAAAGACATTAGCAGTTCTGGGAAGTGAAGATAACAGTTGTCAGTCATTTATCTCTGTAACCTGTACTCATGGCATTTCATTGAGATTTATTTAAAAAGACAGAAAATGTGTTTATTTGAAAATTCTAGTAGAGCATTTTTTCCAAGATAGTAAACTAAACCATCATGAAAACTCAACATTTTATTTGGGCTAAATAAATAATGAATATGGGCTGGGGATGTGGCTCAAGCGGTAGCGTGCTTGCCTGGCATGCATGTAGCCCAGGTTCGATCATCAGCACCACATACAAAGAAAGATGTTGTGTCCACTGAAAACTAAAAAAAAAAATAAATATTCAAGTCCTCTCTCTCTTTCTCTTTATAGTATTCATTATTTCTTTTTTTTTTATCACCTATATAGTCTCTCAAACTAGCAGTTTCAATCACTTTCTTTTTTTTTTTTTTTTGGTACTGGAGATTAAACTTGGGGCACTTGTACAACTGAGCCACATCCCCAGCCCTATTTTGTATTATTTAGAGACAGGGTCTCATTGAGTTGTTTAGCACCTCACTGTTGCTGAGGCTGGCTTTGAACTCGAAATTCTCCTGTCCCAGACCTGCGGGAGATTACAGGCGTGCACTACCACCCGGCTTCAATCACTATTAATTCTTCCCCTTCATCCCCCATATCTAATCAATCAGACACCAAATACTAATGAACCTACTTCAGCAATCTCTTCTGAACTTAGTTTAGCCTTTCTGTGTCAGGTACTACATGATCACCAGAAAGACTCCACAGTATCCTTCTCTTTCCTTCCTTTCCTTCCTTCTCTCTAAAGTGACTCTCCTCCTTATTTAGGGTTCAGTTCAAAGCCATCTCCTTTGAGAAGATGGGAGTTTGTCACTCCTCTTCAGCTGATTCCCACCGCATCTTGTTTTCCCACAGTGTGTCTCCTACAGGGCCCTGTTGTACTCTGACTAGATGTTCCTGTCTGTCTTTCCACTGAACTTTACCTCAAGCATCTCTGTATCCCAGGGTCTGGCACAGTGAAGAGCCACATAGATGTTGTCCAATTAATGTTCATAGGAACTAATGAGAGAACCAACGGAGACATGATATACTGAATATGAACTAAAATAGAACACTTCATTTTAACCAAGACAGTTCCTAGAATTATACTGATCCAAATTGTACATGTAATCTGTTGTTTTTATTTTGAAGTCATGTAAGAATATTAAGGAATAGCTAATTCACATGCAGTGTAAGAATGTTGAAGCCTAATATTTTTAATACTGGATTCTATGAAAATAACTCTGTTGCAACTGAAATTATGCAGATCAAGATAGGGTTGAAGGGAATGGGTCAAAAGGAGGTTAGGGTTATTTGGCATTCCAGAACTGGAAGAATAAAGGCAGGAGAAAAGAAGTCTGACCAGTGCAAGAGTCACCCTAGAAATGTGTACCTTTTTCCCACTCCAAGTTTCTGAGATTCCTCATTGTAGTGATGACCTAGAGATGTATGTCGTAGTCACTAGTAGTGGTTCATCTCACTCTATCCAGAGTCTACTAAAGAGAAATGGAAAGTAAATTCCAATACTGTCAGCCCGTCAAGTTTAGTATTTTATCGCAACTGGTGAAAACCCGCTTCTGTGATGAATGATTTCCAGAGGTCTTTCCCTGCATCTTGTGTAGCAGCATATAAAGACATCAAAGAAACTTACAAAGGAGCAATTTGGATGACAACCGTACCCAACATTAAATTTCTTTTCCAATATCAATGGATTCAAAATTCAATTATTGTTCAATGGGTAGAGAGTTTCAATTTGGTTGATGAAAATTCTGAAAATGGATAGTAGTGATGATTGCAAAACAACATAAATGAACCTGATATCACTGAATTATATACTTATAAATAACAAAAAATTTAATTTTTTTCATTTTATTTTACCACAATTTAAAAATAACACGAAGGGAGAAATATCTTCAATATGAGGTATTTTTAGATTTCCTAAGCCACAGATCTTTGCAAAGCTGTTTAGGAAATTCTGGGGGCCCCTCTCTCTTACCATCCTAGCTCTGATGGATTTACTTGGGTTGTTGTATATTGTGTTGCTCAGAGTTGGGGGAGGGGAGAGAGTCCAACTCCAAACTTTCTTCCAGGTGGGAATCTTATTCAACAACATCATATATACCAGGCAACATCATGTCTCTCTGCAAAGACTCTGAGTCTACCAACTCCAAGCTTCTGGTTTGTGACAGACAGTGTACCTCTTCACCACATTCCCCTCTCATTTCTCCTGTTTTTGTGATATGAGGGAAGCTGCCCTGGTAGATCTGGGATCCATGAAAGAAGTTATGTTTTGGGTACATCCACCTGACACTTCATAAGTATTTTTTGTGAAATCTTGAATAGCTGTGAGTAAATGTGAGCTAAAATGTAAACTTGACTCAAATTTCTCCTTCTATATCTAAAGATTTTTTCATATGACATCTTTACTTATAGCAAAGGTATTATAATGAGAGAAGTCCCCCAAAAAACTTTTTTTTGTAAATAGTGGGTCCTTCTAGATCATTCAGGAAAGTTTCTCCTCCCTTCCCTTTAAGGTCACTGAGAACACTAACTCTTCTCTGTTGGCAGCTTTCCCTTATATCCTGGCTTTAAAAAATCAATTATCTACCATTATCATCAAGTCTACTGATAGTAAAATAGCTTCCTTCTCTGCACTTTGTATACATGATCAGATTTGAATTCTAAGGGTTGGGGAAGATACCATTGTTTGCAAATTTTCAGATTTAGAAATTGAAAGACATGTGTGGTTACATGGTTTGCCCAAGTCTCTGAAATTTTCAGTGGTGTTGGATTCGCTGCCTGAGACATTGGCATACAGCATGGGCCCAACTTTGGATACATCTGTAGGTACATTCAGGAGTCTAATTTTTCTTTGTCTCTATATTTTCAAGTGCAAAACACAATAACCAAAACTGCCATACATACCTCCCCACTTCTCACTTCATAAATGTTTACATTTACAAATGGACTGAAGTTATCATATAGGAGTAACTTCCACGGACTTCAACTCTTTTTTTTCCTGTTTTATTTTAAATTCATATATAATAATGTGGTTATTAAATAAGGGGTACTATATGATATTTTTATACATGTATATACTATGTAATTTGGGCGATTATCACATCCATGATTTCAAACATTTATCATGTCTTTTTGTTGGGAATATTCAAAATCCTGTTTTCTAGGTATTTTAAAACATACAATGAATAATTATTGATCATAGCCAACCTACTGTGCTGTCAAACCCTGGGACTTATTCTTCCTATATAACTGGATTGCCAATCTCTCTCAACCTACCAATTGCCAATCTCTCTACCTACCCCCACCTCTTTTCTCAGCTCTGGTAACCACTATTCTACTCTCTACTTCTATGAGGTCAACTTACTTGGTTTCTAGTACTTTCTCTTAGTTGATCTGAGTGTTAGAAAAAGAGCAAGTTCCCAAGATTCTTCATGTAATAGAAATTATAAATGGACTCAGATAAGGGGGATTGTAGGGAAAGATGTGAACAACCTGAGTTGGAATTGTTTGGCTCACCTTTTAAAATAGTAACAATAATTTTAATACTGATTGACATTCATAAGTACTTGCTCTTTGGCAGGTCCTCTAAACACGAATGCTCCCTATATTATTTCATGTATCCCTACACATGTGCATGAGGGAGATTCTCCTGTCTCCCTTACAAGAGGAAGACACCTAGTCTTAGAAGATTAAGTGGCTTTCAGCATACCACATAGCTCTTTCAAATCCACGTGCATCTGATTTTGGAGCATTTGCTAACAATGACTCTATCATAGCAGGGAGGGTATTACTCTTTCAAAAATGTAAGCAAAGTGTAAAAAGTATTCTATAAAATGTAAGTAAAAAATTCATAATTCATTATGCACATACTACTATCAGTAATTTATTACCATTTAATATTAGAGGTATTTTTACAGTAATTAGAAAGGAAACTAAAATAATATGTTGTGCATTTCAAGTAGAAACAGAAGGCAACGATTGAATCCACTTGGATTCAATTCTGCTACAGCCAATCTTTTATGGAAATAAGGTTATATTATAAATGAATGTACACTTTTCCTAGAAGGAAACATATATTGTCTTTAAAGTTATTCAATTTATATCTCTGCTCTGTTGTTAAAGTGTTGGTGAAGTAGTATGTATATAAATATGACACCAGTGACAGCTATAAAGATAAACCTTTTACATTGTAACTTCTCAATTTAAACACACAAGACTAAATTTGGGCAATAAATCATGATAACGGGCAGCCACTACATTTATATGAAAATGAATAAATGTCCTATACTATCAGTTTATTAACCTGTAATGAGTAGATACTTTATCATCACTTTGTAGATTTTTTAAAATACCTTGGCACAGTTGTGTTACAGATAATGCAGACTCATCTGGTTGCTAAGAATTAATTTTATTACCTAAGAAATTGATTTTCTCAGCACCCTATAGTAGGCTAGACTGGAAGAATGCATGACTGCCCAACACTTTAGCCAGCTATGTGACAAACCCTGTGGGAATATGTTCAGTTATAGTTTTCCTTCATCTGGGGAGATACTAAGGCATAAATATGATATACAGGTAAGGAGAAGGATTAAAGGCACTAAAAACCCTGAGGGCACAGTGATAAAGAGTCTCTGGGTACAAGTTCCCAGGATTCTTATATGGAATCGATATTCTGGGAATACTTCCCAGCTAGGGGAGGAATGTCCATAGGCAGCCTCAGCATGGTATGTTGGGGCATCCATTTCTGTACCATGGGATGCAAGCCATCACAAGATCCTTTGGTCTTGTGACCCTGCTATGACATACATCATTTTTTTGATGGTTCAAATACTCAAGAATGGAGGAAGTTTAATTTTAATTTCAGGAAGTTCTGAAGTACAATTCAGAGCATTGGAAATAAGAGAATGACCCAGGAATTTATCTGGGGCTGTGTATTAACAAGCCAGCAATGAGCCCCCTTTCCTCCAGCAGGAGATGCTGGATGGCCAATTTAATGTCCAAGGAACAAGAAGACCAATATCTCCAAGTATTTCCCAGCACTCCTCTAAACATCTGGTACCTGAGCATAGACTAGGATCCAAGCATGCAGTTTCCAGGACAAATGCAGGCTCATTCAAGCTATTAAAAGGAAAAACAGCAGAGGGGGTAATCTGTCTCTAGGCATCCCCACTTCTCTGTAGGCAGCCAAGAGAGGAAGAGACCCACATGTCTAGTGACTCTCCTGCCCAGCTAATATCAGGTGACGCCAATGATGTCTGTGTGTGAGCTCTTTGCATAATATTTCATGAAGATTAGATCTTCAAGATCCTTAGAGATTGTCTAGACCAAGCCCCAGAGGGATGTAGTGACTAGTTCAAGGTCACTCGGACTATTAATGGTATAATCAGGGCAAGAATCCATGTCTTCTATACCTTCCACATGAGAGAAGAGCACATCTGTATGCCCCCAAGGTTTCTCTTTTAGGTTAGCAGTAGTTTCCTATATGTTCAGTTAAAATAATTGAAGCAGGGACTCAAACAGATATTTGTAAACCCATGTTTCTAGCAGCATTATTCACAATAGCCCAAGGTAGAAATAACTTAAGCATGCATCAGTGAATGAATGAGTGAATACAATTTTATATTTTTAAATGAAGTATTTATTATTCAGCCTTAAAAAGGAGGGAATTGCTTATATATGTTGTGACATTTGAATGAAACTTGAAGCCATTGTTGTAAGTGAAAGAAGCCTGGGAAAGGGGACAAATATATTATTTCACTTACATGAGGTACCTAGAATAGGCAAGTTGATAAAGAATAGTAGAATAGTGATTACCAGGAGGTAAGAGGAGGGAGTGGTGGGTAGTTATTTAATGAGAAATGAGCTTCTGTCTGGAAAGATTAAAAGTTCTGGAGATGGTTAATGGTGTTGCACACCATTATGTATGTGCTTTTGCCACAATAAAAAAAATCAATAAAAACACAAGTTTGCACCAAAAATTTACAAAATTTTGAAATTGATCATACTTTAGGTAGAAACTTCAATTATTAAACTGAAATCTTTTCTCCTTCCAAGGTGAACATTTAGTGCTATACATTTTCCTCTGAGCACCCTTTTAGCTGCATTCCACAAATTTTTGATGTTGTGTTTTCATTTAACTTATTGCTAAGAAAATTTTTTGAATGCATAGAACTATCTTCTCAGGGGTTGTTTAAAAGTGTATCGTTTAAAAAGTGTTTGAACTTTTCCTTGTTGTCTGTCCATATTGATTCCTAGTTTGGTTTCATGATAGTTGAATAATATATTTTGTATGATTTTAGTTCTTTTAAATTTATTGAAGTTTTTTTATGTCTCAGAATATGAACTCTTTGGCTGAATGCTCCATGGTTGCTTGTAAGACTGTGTATTCTGCTTGTTGGATCAAGTACTCTAGAAATATCAATGGAATCCTGTTGGTTAATGGTGTTATTTAGTTCTTCTGTATTATTAACTTACTAAACAGAAAGTTTATCCATTGCTTTCAATTCTACCAGTTTTTTGTTTTGTATATTTTGAAGTTCTGTTTTTTATTGAATACAGATTTAGAATCACTATACCCTCTTGGTGATTCTTTCAACATTGTATAATGCCTCTAACAACTAACTATGTTCAAAGTCTACTTTGCTTGTTTGGATTAATATTAGCATGATACATGACACATTTTTTCTCATTCTTTCACTTTCAATCTATGTTGTTTATTTTTTGAGGTTTCTTGTAAACAGCTTATAGTTCAATCACAATGATCTGTTCTAAGGGTCACTGATTCTATCTTGGTCTTTTTGGGTTTTGGGGGGTGGTAGTGGTGGTGCTGACTGGGCCTTGTTCATATTCTGCAGTGTTCTACCACTCAGCTACCTCCCTAGCCCACTGATTCTATCTTCTGACATTTTTGTACTCTAACACTGAGTCCATCCAATGAACTATTTTTATTATAGCATTTTCTACCAACTTCCATTTTGTTCTTTTCATAACTTCATTTCTTTGTTAAGGTCTTATGTTGTTTCATTTATTTCCTATTGAGGGAAATTTTATGGTGACTGCTTTTAGTCTTTATCAGATATTTCCAAGATCTGATTCATGGCTAATCATTGTCTTTTAATTGACCATTTCCATTTTAAAGTAATTATTGATATGCTAGGCTTTATGTCTGTATTTTATTATTTATTTTCTATTTCTTATTCTTCTATTTTATTTTCCTACGTTTTGAGGTTTACTTGACCATTTTTAAGGTTTCTGTTTTCATTTATACTGTTCTAATCATATCACTCTGTGTATAGTTTTTGTAGTGGTTGCTTTAAGTATTACAATATACATATGTAACTTATTACAGTCCACTGGCATTGATGCTTTATCATTTTGAGACATGTATTGAAAACTTAATTTCATTCGTATACCTTTGTTCTGTATTTTTAAAAGTATAATTGTCTTATATATCTCATCCATGTACACTGAGCATTATAGTATTATTATAATTTTTGCACCACACATGAAATATATTAAAGAAGTTCATAAGAAGGAGCCCATTATTTTTACCCTTAGTTTTGCTCGTTCTGTTGTTTTTCTTTGCTTTCTGATTATCTAAGCTACCTGTTATCATTCCTGAGCTGCTGAGATTACAGGCAGACACCACAGTGTCACGCTCTATAGCCCTTCTTTAAGGATAGATCTACTCAGAACAAATTCTCTGGGATTTGTCTTTTCTTCATCTGGGACTGTGTCTATTTCTCCTGCATGCCTGAAAGATACAGAATTTGTGACTGACAGATATTTTCTTTCAGCTCTTTAAACATGTTGCACCACTTCTTGACTCCATGGTCTTAGATGAGAATCTGCTCTCATTCAGATTGGTGTTCCCTATAGATAATGTCATTTTGTCTTACTGCTTTTAACATTATTTTTTGTTGGTGTTTTACTTTTCAGAAATTTAATTGTGTTGTGTCTGGACATCATCTCTTGAGAGGTTATTATTTGCTCTTGAAGTTTGCTGAGCTTTATAAATCAGAAGATTTGTGTCTTTCACCATATTTGGAATATTTTCAGTCACCATTTCTTTGAATAATAGTTCAGCCACCTTTGTTTTCCTCTCTATTAGGGAGCTCTGATGATATAAATGCTCCATCTTGTGTTGTTGTTGTTTCACAGAGCCTGTGGCTCTGCTCAGTTTTTCTTCTTTATCCTATTATTGAAATCGCATAAATTATCATTTTCCATCCTTGAGTTTACTGATTCCATCTTTTGTGATCTATGTGCTACTATTTTTCTTTTTTTTCCTTATTAGTGTATTATAATCATACATAATGGAGTTTGTTGTTACATATTTGCACATGCACATGATATGGCATAGAATTTGGTCAATTTTCATACTATTGATCCTATCCGTGAGGTGTTTTGTTTAGTTTTGGGGAGTGGAAGTTGTTTATTTTTAGTTTTATAATTTTCAATTATAAATCATAAATACCTAATTTTAGAAGTGTAGCCATCCCAGGATTATCCTTCTCTTTGGGAAACCCATTGTTAAAGAATAAATAAATTAGGCAGCAGGCCTGAAAACCCACATATTTCCTTGAAATTCAAAGATAATGCAGTAAGCAATATTATTTTACACTACTTTATGAATTTATAAAAGTAACTTCTCCCCACTCAAGAATAGCTATCTCTTCAAAGTAACCTATTATTTCTATCCTAATAATGTGAATCTATTATCTGTCCAGGTTTTCTTTAATACATTAGGAATCAAAGATGCCCTAAGCCAAATATGTGCTCCCCATACTCACCCCAACCAAATGTACAGGACTTCATGGCACAGATTTTAAATTTTTTCCTATTCATATTTTGCTCTGCATCCTTTTAATTTTTATATTATGGTCTATAATTTTTATATCCATTTTGGAATGTGATGGGATAAAAAATAAGGTTCAAAATTGATATGTAAGTTTTATTTTCATGGATACACAAGAAGAAAGTATATACCATCACATTTCTGAGGGGAGGAAAAGCCCCCACTCCAACTTCCCAACAGCATTTGAACTAGGTGGACACAGGGAAAGGACAGCTACTGAGCTTGGTGCAGAAGAAAAAGCATAGGTGATCAAGAGATGAGCCTGGTGGCTCTGGAGCAACACGAGGGCAGAGTCCAGGCTGCACTGGGTCTTGAACACCCATGTCTAACAGTCCCCGGCACCTGGAGTAAGCGCCCAATAAGTGATTGGTGAATTGAATTGAATGCCTTCTTTAGAAGGGACCTACCCTGTGAAATGCAAAGCAAGTGTAGTGTGGGAGTCTCCTTTGGAGACTTAGCAGCCTGATAATTTGTAAACCACAATAGACTTGGCCTTTACCAAGAAAAAAAAAAATAAAAGAATGAATTCTGAGACCATAGACTTCAGTTAGCAAACCATTAACCAAAAGGATCTTCCATAGCCCCAACAACCATGCAGACACCCACAAGGGTGATTCTGAATTGTTTTCATGTCAAATTCTGTGGTAGCCCCTACCTCCTGCCACTGAAGATGATAGCCAGCAAGTCTCTTTCAGAAGAGACTTCCTATCTGTTTCCCTGAGACAATGAAGGAAGGCTTAGAAAACAGCATTGGCTCTTCACTGACTGACTTCAAAGGCACTCAATCTCAACTCACTGGAGTGGGCAGAGTTCAGCTGCTTCTGTGCAGTCGGAGGTCACTGCCAATCAGCAATCTATACAGATACCTTCCAGGCCGGCTGCTCCTGGCAGACGTCCACATCCATCCAAACCGGTCTGCAGACAACATGAATGATGTCTCCTGCTGCCCTTTAAAATGCTATGGTACCAGAGCTCTCAGCATCCCAATTTTAAGTCACTCAGGTACCTAAGAGTCAGTCAGCAGTTCCAATTAGGGGATCAGAAAAGAAATGAGTAAGTCTTATCCCAGATGGCTCTGGTATGAGGCGTGAGCTGCGTGGATCTCATTAATAGATTTTGCCCAATCTCCGGACAAGGAGCCAGACAAGCACAAAGCGCCCATTAAAGGGCAAACTCGCTTTACAGCTCCCAGCCCCCTCCTTGAGTCAATTCGGTCACACATCAACTCTGAAGCCAATTTGGTTTCTGAGCTCTCATTCTTTATTTTATCACCTACAAACAAGGCCCATGGCGCGCCAGTGAAATTATCTTCAGCCCATGATCAGAACTCTGCTGTGCCCCTCGGGTCCTCCACTTTGCAAAGATTTTTCTGTGAGCCAATGCCCAGAGAAGATTTGACCAGTCATGCCAATTAGTGATGACCTTCAGTTCTGGGAATGCAGAGGGGTCATGCTGTGGGAAAAGAAGAAAAGGAGTTATCAAAATGGAAAACATATCACGCAGCCCAAATGGTGCCTCTTTGGGGCAGTTAATACATGAATAGAAACCTTACATCTAGGATGAAAGTGTAAAATGGCCACCAAAATGGTGACTTGAGCGCTCTCTCTCTAATCCATTCACCAGGATCATGCCTCCTTAATCCCTAAGGACGACAGGATGAAAGAGAAAACACATTGGTCAGGATGCTAGTGTGCCATGAACCTTCTAAAGTATTGTAGCTTTAATTGTCAACTATTTAAGATCTCTCTCAAGTCTATGAATTATGCTAGATATGCTGTGGGTGGTCAGGGCCCGACAGATGTCAACAGGATTTGCTCAGGATTCTGTGGTCAAGTGCCATATTCCCTGGATTGAATTCAGAGCCCAGCACAGAAGAGCACATAGCAACACAGCTTCACTTTCTCCTCTGGGAAGACGGTAACCTTTACTTAAGGAGTTGAGCACAGGTTTGCAAACCCTTAATGTACTTTCCCTACACTTCTAAAACAAAGAATCTTGTCCCATTCCCATCTGTAGATGACTTGGGCAGATTTGAATTGATTTGTTTAAAAGTCACTGGATCATAAGAGCAGAGCAAGAATGCTCTGGGTCTGAGGTAAGAATATCATATCAGAAAGTCAAGGTAGAGGAAAGCTGCTGCTCAGGAAGCAGAAAGAGCAAGGTGCTATGGACAAAATATAAATCCCAAAGGCCCAATCTTGCCCCCCAGTGCTCTGCTTCCTCCAGATATACCCTACCTGCCTATGGTTATCTAACACCCAGTATAGCAGTACTTTCAAATTATTAATCTACCCATGGGTTAATACAAGGTGAAGTTATAGCTCTCATAATATAATCATGAGCTTTTGAGGAACACCAACCATCCAAACCATAACATGGATTAATTCTTTCTCAGGAGAAATGGATGTGAATGAGGGAGGAGAAAGAAGACCAGGGTTGCAAGGTAAGGGGAAAGGACCAATATGGCTCTGCCTCGTTGCACAGAGCTCTCTGTTGGAGCTGCATAGAAGCAGGTTCTCAGTATGAATGTCTGGAGGTATCTTGGTTAGTGTAGGGGAATTCAGAATAAAACTCAACCCTGGCTAGGCACAGAAGCAGATTTCTCACTTCAGGACTCTGATGGGAGGAAGGGAAAAAGAAAAGTGCTAAAGAGATTTGGAACATACCTCAACAAACATTAGCTCCAGTCACAAACAAAAATAAAAAGAAGGTTTAGAAGCTTTCTTGTCCTGTCTCTCCAATTATTGGTTTAATCTCCCATAAAAATATTACTTCTCACTTATTGATCCCATTTATGACACATACACATCACCTATTGCTGCACCCATGTATCTTAGTCTATTTGGACTGTTGTAACCAAATACCTTCGACTAATTTATAAACAACATACATTTATTGCTCACAGTTCTAGAAGCTGGAAAGTCCAAGATCAAGGTGTTAGCAGAGTCTGTATCTGGTAAGGGCTTTCTCTCTTCAAAGATGATGCCCCAACTATGTCCTCACATGGAGAAAGGGACAAGTAAGCTCCCTCAGGCCTCTTTTATAATGACACTAAGCCCTTCATTAAGTTTCTGCCCTCATGACCTAATTTTCTACACCCAAGTCCCCGTCATTTAATACCTATGCATTGGGGATTGAGTGTCAACATATAAATTTGGGGTTGGGGGGGTACAAACTTTCAGACTATAGCACTAAAGAAATGGGGTTCTCTGACTGGAAGTCTGAGCCACTGGCTCAACCCCAAGTTAGGAAACAGGTTAGTTCCATCAGGATTCTATGAGCTGAGAATAAGGGACAGGGTGGTTCTTAAGAGAACAGACAATATCCAGGTCCAGAAAAGGAGGAATGCATGATGGACAGTCCAAAACAATAGATACTTGCTACAATCCAATGCCATTTGAATTCCCATTGTCTGAGTGAGGAAATTGAAATTTATCAAAATTAAATAGTAAGCCTCAGGTTCTATAGTGGTAGGCCTGGAACTCAAATGCAAGTCTGATTGCAAATGACATTTGATATTTACTGGTCTCAGTTGCTAACTAGACATTCCTGTTACTAATCTAATAATCTGCAGTGTATGACAAAAATGTTGCATGAGCTTTTGAATACATAAAGCAAATTAATGAGATCTACAGTATTTCTTAATATCATTTAAAAACTGTTGACAAATAAGATTATTATAATATAGCGTGAAGCTTCATACCATCTAAATCTTTCTGCAAATAAAAAAAAACCAATGGATATTTTTAAACTTTATAATTCTCTTTAGAAAAATTAAATGGTAGAAATGAGTTTAATAAATACAAATTCCTTTTTAGAAAGAACACAGATTTAATATAAAATAATTGCCTCTTTATGACTGATTTATCTTAAGCCTGACTGCATTTAAATTATATCTTGCCCTTATTCAGACCTTATCTAGGGAAATAAATGAACCTTTCATTCTGGAAAGAGATAGAATGGAGAATGCCCCATGAGGAGACAAAGAAGAAATAGTCTGAGTTCTTAAAAGATGGATTGAGATCCCTTTCTCTCCTCCCCATTGATGAGGAAGACATACGTATCCCACTGCAATAAATTGTGAGACACTTAAAAAGCAGTCCCTTTTAATGCAGATCTATTAGGAATGCCTTTCCCACCCTCCAGAGCCTGCCACTGCTGTCTTGTCTATTCAGGCTCCTCCTCTGGGGAGCCCGATCCCCAGGGCTCGGTCCAGGGTTCAGCCAAGAGACCATCTCTACCACAGGGTCCTCTCTCCAGGGTCCAGCCAAAAGACCATCTCTACCACAGTCTCTTAAGACAGGGTGCAGCTTTCTTGTTCCTAAGACACTCTTCTCACACTGCACAGTGTCTTTTGAAGAAACTTTGTGTCATTCTAGGCCTTCAGCAGGGATACCATGGACCCTTCTCCCTGGGAATAGACAGTCATTCACATCCTTCAAGACCAAAGTGCACCAACCAAGGCAAAAGAACAGTAGGGGGGCGAGGGGAAGAAGTAGAACATCTGTTATTCTTTTTCTTTGCCCAGATGGTTCAAATTTACTGTATAATTACCAGTGCCACACTTTGTATCACAGACCTAGATGAATTTATATTTTTAATCATATGGGCTAATTGTCTATAAAATTATATTGTACAAAATAGGACTAGATGTTCAGCATTATCAAATTAGCAGAACAGTGGGGTAATTTTTTTTTCCTTTGCTTGTGACAAACTGAATTTTAAAAACAGGCAGTTTAGGAAAGGTCCTGGTGTGACAGTAACTAGCACACCTGAGGCCAGGTAAGCATTTGTAACCAGCATGACATTCATGGTGACCTTGACCAGACCCATTTCCACAGAACTGTACGTGAAAGTGAACCCCCGGTTGGAGTGGATTCAAAAGAGTGGAAAAGAGGCAAATGGATGACTGAGAATAGAAACAACAGTTTCGGGGCGGGGGTTGCTGTAGCTGGAGCCAATAAAATCTGCCCATTGGTAAAGGGTGATATAAGATCAAAAGTTCTGTTCTGTTCTATTTTATAATGGAAGAGATTACAGTCTGTTTGGATGCTTATGGGGATGAGGCAGGACAGAGGGGGAGTTGATGCCTCAGTAGGAAGAGGAGATAGTTGCTGAAGCACTTGGAGTAGGAGAGAGGGGATCTAGTGAAGGGGTTGACCTCAGGCAGTTCACTCATTAACCAGAGGGCACAAGGTACCTATAGAACAGGTGCAGAAGATAGGAAGACATGGTGACAACAGCCTATGACCTGACTTTCACAATCTGCTAGGATGGCATTCAGTGGTTCTCAGCCCCCTGAATTTGCACACCATGTTGTTATATAGATGAATAAGTGTGTATTTCTGGAAGTGAGTAGACAACTTTCATTGAATTCTCAAAATAGCCCATGATTCCAAAAAGCACTAAGAATAAACTCCTTTAAAAAAAGTGATTAATATCAGACAATTTGAAATATCAACAGAGATTTCACATTGGAAAATTTCTGAAATGAAGAAGTAGAACCACCTGGAAGTAGTAAGGAACACAACTGACCAGGAATCAAGAGTTTGGTCTCCACTAGGTCCTTCCAGAATGAGAATTCATTTTCTTATTTTTTTCATGGGCTCATCCTGAAAATACTTCATGCCTCTCAAAGAAGCCCTGTGGCCAACCAGATGTGGCTTTCAACATGGCAGTTGGTTGGAAACAAATGTTCCTGAGGGATGTTGTCTAAGATTGGGTCAATGCTTACCACATCCTTGGGGTGGTATTTATGGGACATGGAATTTCCCATACATCCAAGGAAGGCCATAGGTAATAACCCATGTGCTGATTATCAAGTTAGGTGGTGGGAGGGGCATACTTAAAAGGAGCCTCTGTAACAGACCCCCCCCCCCAAGCTGGATTCTCAGGGGGAGCCTCAGGCAGACCTCAGAGGATCAGAAGAGGCTGAACCATCAGACTTTGAGCTCCTGATTACAGGTGGATACACCAGCTTCAGCTGCTCTGTGGCAGATTGAGCAAAGGGACAGAGACTACCTCACAACCTCAGGAGGATAGATGGGCTTTGCTTGCAGCTGAATAGAGACCTCCTTTTCAACAAGGAAGCCGGGAAATCCCTCCAGAGGAGGGAAAGTAACTATCTCAAAATAGCTGCTTTACTCAATAGCCTGATACAACTTGAATCGCAAAACCCTCTGTATCTTACCATCAGCAGAAACAAGGCCTCCTAAGCAAATACGGCTCTCAAATACAGCTCGCTGCCTGCTCTCATCTTCACTATGCTCTGGGCTTCTGCTACTTTGCCCCAACCTCCCACAGTTTTAACCCCCCAGATCCTCCCAGTGAGAACTGAAGGAAGACACTATAAAGACTATATGCCAAAAAAAACAAAAAACAAAAAAAACCCACCACAACTGTCTTGGAGACTACTGCGGTGGTTCAGGTAGACAGGGAACTTCCCGAATTCCTAACTCCTCCAAGGCCTGGCCGAAGTGTAGCTAAACAGAAAACATATTTGAGTGTTAACAAAAGCCACTGTGTCCTTTGCAGCATTCGCCTATGCCCACTTCTTGGAAAACCCTGGACAAGCCCCTTCACAGTCTTGTCCTAGGGCCATTATAGCTAAAATAGCATGGTGGGGAAGGTGGTGGGGATGGGTGGAAGATTTTCTTTCTCTTTATTTTTTTGCTTTGCTTTTCTTCTTTTTAACCATGAGCAGAAGGAGATGGAGAAGGAGGATGGGAGCAGATTAGATCCTCTCACCTAACTGTGGCACCATCAGTTCTAAGGGCTTATGTTACAGCATTTTCTCAAGAAAGTGCTATACCTCCCAGAGACCCCTCTATTTCTCATCTACATTTTAACTTTTTTTTTTTTTTCTAAACAGAACCTGGAAAGTTTCCGCAAATACATGAAGGCAAGAAAGTAGCCCTTAAATGGCAGCAGCTGATGGCCCTCACTAGCAGATCAGCAAGGGCGGTCTTGGTTCTCGGCTTAATTAACCAAAACCATCACCTCTAAAAACAGGTGACAATTACTTCCTAAGAGCTGGCCCCTAAGTAGCTAGTCTAACAATCTCACAGACCAAAACGGCCCAAAAATGGGATTCTAATTGAGTCACCTAGCAGGTGGCCCACACTGCCAGTTCTTTCCACACCCTGACATTTAGCAGCTGTAGCAGGGTCCACCAAGCCCCGGGCACTGAGATCACAGCCAATGCAAACAAGCTTGCAGACTGCGTCTGAGTCTTCTGAAGAAATAAACAGAAACCAACTGGCTTTTTTTCAAACAAAAAAAAAAAGAAAGAAAGAAAGAGAAAAAAGAAAAGAAAAAGATAGAAAGATGGGGGTAAGGAGGAAGAGGAGGAGAATGACAAAATATTTTATCATTTTATAACCAAACACAGCATGTAGAAAAATATTTTTGCTCTCTCAGTGGCTAGATTTAGTAGTATAGTGTCTGTTTTAACTTTTTCCCCCTCAATTTCCCAAAGGTAGTTTTATTTTGCTGAAAAGGCAAAGAAAGGGGTTAGAAAAATTAGCATTAATTAAACTTTATTTCTCTTGGCCACCGGCCACAAAGTTCAAATAAAGTGCAGCCTCTAGCCAAGTCCCCTCATGAGCAAAATTCAGAATGCATGGCTTAATTCATGCACATTTTATTTTTCTGACCAGGAAAAGGAGAAAGCAGGGATATGAGGCTAAAAGAAGTAAAAGATGAACAGAAAGTAGGCCTTCTGCTTGGCTTCCCTTTATTTTCTGATTTTAGAGAAATAAGTGGGAGGCAGAAGGGAGAAGCAGGGTGTTTCAATTCCCCCAAAATATATGCAGGTATTTAAACAAAGACTGTTTCAATTCCCAAAAATATATTTAGGTATTTAAATAAACAAATATAATACATTCCCATGAACAAAAGCTCATTCTTCCCGTTCAGGTCAAACCTTGATGCTTTGACCCCTGCCTCACACACCCTTCTAATCTGCTTTCAGAATGCACCCTACTCCTGTTGCTTCCCAGTCTCTCCATGGCTACCCGACCAGGACAAGCCACTATCCCCTCCTGCAAAACATTTTAAAAATCCTCTAAAAGTGGCCTTCATGCTTTCTTCCAAGAAATCCTTCTCTACTTAGTCAGGTCTGCCTTCCTGGCCCTTCAGTAACTTCATTCTCTTCTCTTCTCCCCTAGTTCATTCTGTTCCAGCCATGAGCTGTTCCTACATGTACCAAGCATTTTCTCACCTCAGGGTCTTGGCACTTGAAGTTCCCTCTGCCCTCATCCTTCATGCCCCTGCTGAATGCCTCAAGTAACCACAGGGTCTTCTGAGGCATGTAAAATGGCAAATCCCCATCCAGTGTTCTAGAGCTCCCTTGCCTGTTTTTATTTACTTTTTCCCCCGCCACCCTACATACATTTGTTTACTTATTATAAGAATGCATGCCACTAGAATTTACACTAGAGGTACCATTTTGTTTGCTTCTGTATCCCCAGTGTCAGTGCCTGACTTAAAGTCAATGTTCAATTAGTGCCAGCTGAATAAATAGATGAATGAATGAATGAATGGATTAAAAATGCATATGAAAGAAAGGGAGGATGAAGGAAAGATGAGTAAAAAAAAAAAAAAAAAAAAAAAAACAACTTCCAAGTACATCTAAGGTAACCATAGCATGGTGAATAGTTGGTACTTTTCTCAATTTTCCTAGATGTATAAAATAAAGATGTGCTGCTTCCATAATTAAAAAGATGACATTTATCTTAAAATGACTTTTTGTCCAATTTAGGATTAGTTAATATTGGATAACAGAAAATGATATTTATATATATATATATTCATTATTTTGAAATTTTTTTCTTTATTGTGAAAATGAGCATTTCACAGTTTGAGGAGGACAAGTCAAATAGTAGGAAGGTTTCATAACATGAAGGCCCAAATCTCTGTCTAACCTGTGTTCTTGCTACTCACAGTGTCATTGCCTTAGGACAGCCTTTGTCATTCTCCCCCTATATTCCTGCTTCCTGATACAACTCACCACACCTAATATCTCCCCTTTGGGCTATTGCTAATGTTTTGTTTTTTTTTTCTAGAATACAAGCCTTATCATCTTGTTATCCATAAGTCTAACATTCTTTAACTTCCTGCACTTCCATCCATGTCTTCCTGAGAGGACTGGCTGCACATTTACTCCAGACCAGCTGACCTCCAACACTCATCATTACCAATTCCTCCACCATCTCCTACCTCCCTGCCCATCTCTCTTCTTGAAATGTCAGTCTAGTGATTGAGCACCTTTCTTTAAAATTTAACTCTCTAGCCAACTCCTCTGGAAGGTTCTTTCTGGTTCCCATTGATTTCGATGCTACTCCCCAGGGTTCCTAGAGGAACATGGATTTAGTTATTGCAATCCTATATTGGACCATTAGTTCCCTAAAAGAAGGGCCCGTGTTTCAACACTGATGTTCCAGCGTAACACTCAACTCAGATTTTGACATCTGCTAGAAATTTCATAAACCTTTGCAAGAGGAAAGTGACAGAAGAGGGATAACTCTTCTAGGTAATTACATTAGGGCTATAAATATGTTTTGGGAAAAGTACATAAGGTTTTAAGCTGTACGTACCCAATCTCTGAGGATGTTTGCAATCTTTGGGGCTGAATTAGTTGGCGTGAATAGAATATGATGGTTAAGAGGAGAACAGACCATGTGTGTCCGAATCCCAGTTGAACCATTTAGAAGCAGACTGCCTCCAAGCATGTTACTTAACCATTTTGAGCCTCAGTTTCCTCACTAATAATGAAAAGAATGATACTGTCTCCTGCTAAAGCTGGAGTGAGTTTAAATAGGATAATTCATGTAAAAGGCTCAGCACAGTGCCTGGGAGCAGTAACTGTTCAATAAATGTCACTAATGATAATGATGATGATAATCACTAGGAAACAAGACACCAAAGTGTTTTTAATAGAACAGCAAGGGGTGTTCCAGTAATAAAATTACCTAGTATATCAACCCAGAATCACATCAGTGATATTTCAGGGGCCAGCCCCCGAATTAGCACCATCATTTCAGGCTCAGAGAGACCAACCAGCTGCTCTTCACAGTTGCATGAGCCAGCATCACAGGAACAGGTAATGGGTTGTTCACATTTCTCACAATTTAACAGCAGTTTCAAAACTCTGTAATCAGAATCATTCTGCAGGATGGCAACATGTCTCACGTGGGAATCAAGTGTTCCATGATCAAAGGGGGAGAGTGAGACCTGGTAGACCAAGTCCCAGAGTGTTGTGCATGTACTTCAAAACCTCTCTGAGCATTCCTGAGAAGGGAATGCCCAATATTTTTATCTAGAATATCCAGTGTTTATCTAGAATATCCAGTGGGACTTCTTAAAATGCCCTAATTCAAGGGAATCTCTAAGGAACAGCATTTATAATCATGAGTTAGTTTTAGTTAGGTTTTTGTCACTATGACAAAATGCCTGACCAAAACAACGTATAGGAGGAAAAAATTGTGTTGAGCTTATAATTCAGAGATTCAATCCATAGTCAGCCAACTCTTGCTCTAGGCCTGAGGTAAGGTGGAGCATCACAGCAGAAGAATACAGGGAAAGAAAGCTTCCTGCCTTATGGTAGCCAGAAAATAGGGAGGATGGAGCCGGGGGACAGGTATAATCTCCAAAGACAACCCCACAGTAACCCACTCCTCCAGCCACACCCCACCTGCCCATGGTTACTACACAGTAACCCATTCAAATTAGTAATCCATCAAATGAATTAATCCATTGATCAGATTAAGGTTTTCATGATTTAATCATTTTACCTCTTACATTAACATAAGAGCTTTTGGTGAGACCTCATGTCCAAACTATAACAAAAGGTCAACTGGGAAGGAGAACAAGGAAGGAATAAAGAAAAAGAACACAAAATCCAAATACATATTTCTATGGTAATGGTAGGGGTGAATTTTGTATTCCCATCTTGACCCTGTCTCCCTTTTGACCCCTAGTACCTCCTGGAGATACCTGGAGGTGCCTGGAGCTGGCTGGGTGCAACCAGGAGGCTGGGCTGCACCAAATCGCCCTCCCCTCGTCATTGCCTCCTGGGCTCTTCTCACTTGTATTCATTTGGCTTCAAGTGTCTATGGTAACTCTCTGTGAGTTCCCTTTATTTCAAATTGGTTTCCTGTCATTTCTATGAGAACTTATGGATGCATTAAAAACTATATAAAAATGTCTTTGAGCCTAAATCTTTCCATAACCACCTTCTCTACAATGTTTGTTCTCTAGCCTATTATTTTTCTGTTCTGAATTCTGTGCTTCTGGGTCCAACTAAATGACAGCAGATCTGGGGAAGGCTAGAGTGGGAATGGGGTGAGGGCAGGCAAAGGATGGGGTGGCTCAGGGAGAGCTGCTGCCCCAAGCAGCTGGTTCCCTTGCCTCTCACTGAATAGTGCACTCACCATGCACACAGCCAGCATTACACACACAGCCCACAGCCAGCTGCTGCTAGCTCCAGAGCCCGAAGGTGCCTTTGGGAAGCCGGGGGAAGTGTGAACTGAAAATCCGCACCCAAATGTGAAGACATCACACTTAAACTGGTTTCCCAGTGCTGGCCGCAGTCTGGAGCCAGTGCTGCCCACCTTCATGTAGAGAAGGAAATCTGTCTTTGGCAAGAGGTTCCTTCCACCCAGTGCTAGGGCAAGGGAAGGTGTTACAGGGGAGACTAAGGGAAGGTTGGGGATAGGATTGTGAGATTTGTCAATAATCTAAAAAAGAAAAGTTGGGGTGGAGCCCACTCCCTAATTCTAGGATCAGGGCTACACAAATGTCACACACTATTCTCGTAAAGGAATGCATAAAGTAGGGTTGAAATTTAATTGAGAAACATAGGGGAAATTCCTCCTGTAGGGTTGAGTAGAAAGAGGGGTGTGCAGAATTCTAATATCATGGTTTGGCCTATTCAAATGTATAACCAAAAATATACATAAAAACGATGGACATGAATGAAGCCCCCCACCTTTTTCTGTTCAGTGGAATTACTGGTGGTATGCAGTGACACCTCGTTATGCAGAAACTAATCCTTAAAGGTATAGAAGGTCCAGTCCTGAGAGGAGAAATTGAAAGCTCAGTCAGATGCCCAGATTTCTGCTCTGGGATTTCTGCATGCTATGGAAATTCTTAAAATTTGATCTAGCTATTGGCACTACTTGTTGGAGAATGGTACCCTTCTTTAAATTGAACTTTAAAGTTCAGAATTATAGATAAGAAAGTCAAGTTAAATTGGATCTAAGTACTTTCTTTAGACAGCTTTTGTTTTATTTTCATAGGATGATTTGTGCATGCATGGTTAATTAGAAGAATCATTTAGTCCAATAGCACATTGACAGAATAGAGGCTTCCAGTTGGTGATATCTGAAAGACTGATAGCCAAATTCATGTTTAATCATTCATTCATTCCTTCAAACACAAAATTCAACAACAGTTACAAGATGCATAATGGACCTGGAAATCCAAGTTATAATCTAAAGGTATTTACTCTCTGCTTTATAAAGTACTATAGCCCTTAGTTACTGCCAAAATAATACATTACATATATTTCAGTTTCAAAAATAAGTCCTATACTCTCTGGCCAAATTTTAAAAGAGATCAGAACAGGATCAATGGAAATTCTTATTCTCAGTCAAGACTCCTTCAATTGTGAATGACTTAATTCTTGTGAGTGACTCCTTGAATTGTGAGTAAATCAATTTATAACAAAGGAGGGAATCCAATAGTTCCCATAACTGGGAAGTTCAGAATTATAGATAAGAAAGTCAAGTTCAGTTGGATCCAAGGTCTGGAATGCTAGCATAATCCCCACCCTCTCCTCCATCTCTGTCTCTGTCTCTCTCCCTATAGCTAAAACAATAGGGCAGGCAGCTAAAGAACCATATCCTTACAGCTTTTGTTCCAAATTAAAGAGGTGCACACATCTTTTCTCAGCATCTGTGTATCTCAAGAAAGATATTGACTTTCCTTACGTAAGTTAGGCCATTTCAAGTTTGGGGATGGAGGGCCTGGACTGGCCTGCCAGGATTTGGTGCCCTCTTCTGCATCTTGGATCAGGTAGGGTACTGGTGGGACGGGAAGCAGCTCCAGGATCTGCAGCCATGTCAGGAACTCGTGGCGTGGGGGAAACACAGGAAAGCCAGGAGCCCTTGAGGACCTAAAGAAGGGGAGGGAAAACCAGATGCAAAAATAATTTCTCAAAGCAACATTGTAAAATGTACCTTAAAAGGAATTAATTCTGTTGCAAATTTAATTTCAGAAAACTAAACCTGAAAATCGATAAGAAAGCTGAGCTACTTAACACTGCTGAAATCGAAAATCACCAAGAAAACGTAGTGACTCAAGAAATTTTACTCCAGAAAATACCTTCACAGCAAAAATCCAAGAACATTGCTATAATCTTGATTACAATGTTTATTTTCATAAAACAGGGTTCAAACAGACTTGAGGTCAAAACAATTCTTCCTGGAACTGAGGTATTTTAGTTCCCCCAAAGTAGTCCAAATTTAATTAAGATTGGAGAAAGAGCATCTGGACCTTCCTGTCTTGTCTTGACCGTAATTTAGCCTCTAGGCCATGGTGTTTTCTCAGAAGATGACCCTTCCTCTCTTCCCAACTGGTTTTGTCCTTAAGTGGCAGTGGAGAGGGGGAGGGACTGGAATTTTTCATAGGTCCAACACCACCTCACATCTTTTCTCTCCTTGGGGCCTCTGCACAGGAGGCAAGAAGGAAGCCCTGCACTCCACAGAAGTATCCAAAAGGCTCTTCACGGTCCTAAGACCCCTGAAGGGGATGTCTGTCACCAAGTGAATCTTGCCTGTCCTGTTTTACAGTTTCATAACTCCAATGAGCTTCCATCAGTTATCTTGTTTTATGGCTACAAATAATAACATAAATTGGATGTCTCTCCTCTTTCTCTCTCTCCTCCCTCTCCCTCATCCTCCATCACAGTTTAGAGGACTCAGGACTGGCCCATAAACCAAAGCAGATCATTACACAACCCTGCCCCTTCTGACCTTGTGTGACCTCACCGAGTAACAACCTATGCAGGGACTCAACTACAGAACATGCTTCTGCTGCCCATTTTGAATCAAAGTCAGCAGAGCTGTCTCCTCCTCAGAGATCCGATCATGCCCCTCTGTCAGGGCTGGTCTCCCTCTGGGTCCAAGGAGGGCAATTTCCCTGATGTCTTTTAAAGCCATTCATAGCATGACTTGTCCAAGTCCCTTGGCCTCCCTGGGCTCATCTGAGATGTGATTTCTGTAGCCTTTCCAGTCCTGATGGCCCATGATGCTCTGTCCTCCACCATGCTCTGAGGTATTTCTCTATGGCCATGACTCTTTCTGGTGTCTTTTGGTGAAAGGCCAGGTCCTAACCCCACCCCCGGAGGACATGTCTGCAATAGCAGGAACAAAAGCTAGGAGATGGGTGGGACAGGCACCAGCTACATCCACTTTAAATTGTTACGGTTAAATCAGAGCATCCTTAATAATATGGCCATTCCTTTCTCTTGCTCCCCTCTGGGATTAAAGCTTATGTGCTGACTGTCGAAAAAATCAGTCATTAACGGCCAGGAAATGACTTCCCCATCCATCAGAACAATGCTCAGCCATGTTTCAGCCTTTTCCTGCGTAATTATTCTCATCCACCACTGATTACAGTTTATAATAGCCATAATTCTCTTCAAATCAATCATTACTTTACTTTACCTCGGGGTTACCAGTGGAAACATGAGGGAATGCAGGTACCCCCGGCCGGGTTTTAGTTTTTGGAAATTGCCTGCTTTCATCTGGATCTCATTTAATCATCAGGATGTTCAAAGAAAAGCAAAGATTCTAATTCAAAGGCATTTTTTCCTACTCACCCTTAACTCTCCTCATTCTTTTAAGAGGAAATGATGGCTGGTTAAGGGAAGATAATATAGTGCAAAATCTGCCAATGATGTTGTTCAGAGAGATCGGTGGGGGACACAGTGGGGATTCTTGTCACAAATCTGCATGTTCCTTTGGCAATTTACTTACCTGAATATCGTGTACACTACTCATTCTATGTGACTTCCTGGTAGACTCAAAAAATTGCCTTTTCTCTGCATGAACTGATTAGAACAAAAATTCCTACCATGGAGTCAGAGTTTTTTTTCTTATACATTTTGAAGAGGTATGACAACCAGTCATTGACACCTTAGTAAGAATGTGAGGCAGCTTAGTTTTATTTCACATTTGCCAAACTAACTATGTACCATATATTATGGCAGTGTTTTGGTGAGTTACAGGAAAAGAAAGAATATGATTTAATCCTTGCATCCTGGGGCTGATTGACAGGGTAGCTGGAGGTGGCAGGAAGATAGATACATAAATAACCAATTTGGCATTCATTATGTGTACCTTGGTCTATGGAGTACAAGGTGCAGTTGGAGGGTAGGAATGAGGGGTAATTTATATCTCGGGGATCTTAGAATTCCTACAAGAAATGTGATTGGAGATGAACCCAGGAGGAGGGGAAGAACTTGAGCAGTCATTCCAGGAAGGAGAGCCGAAATGAATCACAAATAGGAGAAGAGAGGATGAAGGAGACCAAGGCCATTTAGAATGGCCCAGGCCTGAGGGGATGGCAGGAAGACCAGCTGCCTGGAGCTTGACGGCTGGCTGCAGTATCAGGACAGCCCAGGGACGCTCTGGAGAACCATAGCACCCCCCTGAGAGAGTCCTAGAAATACTGAAGTCCTTGGAAATCACAATAGGACAGGACAAAACACCATTCCACAGGGGAGATTATTGGAGATGTGACCTCGTGGCTAGTGAAGTTAGGGACCTAGAAATTACAATGATGAAAGAAGTCATGTTATCATTATTGGATTCCCCCACCCAGAAAAACATGATCTTTTCAGATCCAAACAAAACAAGGTGGAAATTGACAATCTCATGTAAGAATCTGTATAAAGCTATAAACTTAATATTTTGGAAGGACTGAACCTGCATTGACGGCAAAATCTTCTCAGTCCTATGTACAAGAGGAAGGGTCTGCACACATGGTGGGAATGGGGCAGCTTCCTGACTTTGTGCCTGTCCTTACTAGCCCACTGTTGGTTTATTAGGGAACCCATGAACTCTTGTAAAGCACCTCACACCCTCATTCATCAGGTTAGCCTCCTACGAGACATGAAATACTTTGTGCAGCAGAAGCCCAGGGGGCTGCAGTCGGGGGGAAACTTTCTAGGTAACTGCTAATCTGGAAGTTATTTTCTTTCTCAAAAAGCCAGGGTGGTCCATATTAGTGGTTTCCAGCTTTTTATTTATTTATTTTTTCATGAGCCAGTAAAATGTTTTTTAAAGTTGGGTGGTAGATGGGGGAATAACATGAATTTGCCTACTTTTTATTTTCCCATGTTAGTTCATTAAATGAAACCACTCCAATCTCTTCTCTTCATTTTTCAACACCCAAGAGACATACTTTTTTTTTTTGGCAGAGGGTAGGGGTGGTACCAGGGATTAAACTCAGGGTCACTCGGCCACTGAGCCACATTCTCAGCCCTATTTTGTATTTTATTTAGAGTCAAGGTCTCACTGAGTTGCTTACTGCTTTGCCTGTTACTGAAGTTGGCTTTGAACTCATGATGATCCTGCCTGAGCCTTCTGAGCCACTGGGATTACAGAAATGTACCACTGTGCCCAGATAGAGAGGTATATCTTTTTTAAAAATTTCTTTTAGTGTAGATGGACATAATATCTTTATTTTTATATGGTGCTAGGATTGAACCCAATGCCTCAAACATGCAAGATAAGTGCTCTACCACTGAGCTACAACCCCAGCCCCATAGAGATATATCTTGAAAAAAATAAGCAAACCATAATCTCAGCTAAGGAAAATACTTCCAAAAAGCTTTGCTGATTAAAAAAAAAAAAAAAGACTTAATTCTCCTGGTTCTTATGTTGCAACATGGTACACAAAGATGTGTTCTTGAAGGGCATGTATCACCTGAGAAATTCTGATCCAGTGATCCCATTTTCCACCCTCTAGAAGAGAGCCCAGATGGATGCCAGCCTGAGGTCTGTTTGCTAAATACATGTTGGAAGAAATGGAAAGAGCCGTCTCAGTTCCCAGCATTGCCCCAATTGATCAGGAAGCAACTGAGGACTATAGTCTTGACCCACATTCAAAGTGGGACATTTGAATAGCAGGAGACAATGTTGAGATATCTATCTTTTCAATTAGTGATTTCTCCCTGTTATGAAGAGATGCCAAGTCTGTTAGGATTTTTGTAGAAAAGGACTCATGTGACATAGAAGGCCAGCTAACAACACAGAATTAAGACAGAAAAGTTTTAAAAGATTGAAACACAAGCTACCCAGAAACATCCTCTAACCTAACATTTTCATTAATTCCCAGATTAGGTTCAGAGGGAGGAAAAGGCTTTGTGGCTATTACTTACATGGAATATCTACTATGTGCCAGAGTTCTATGCTAAGACCTTCACTTACATATCCCATTTAATCCTCAACACAAGTTTATGAAATAGATATTGCTATAGTTTGGACCTGACATGTCCCTGAAAGGCCCATGATTTGAAGGCTTGATACCCGGTCTATGGTGACATTGGGGATTTGTGGAAATTTTAGGAGGTGAGGCCTAATGGAAGGAAGTCAGGTTGCTAGTAGGGACAAGGCCTTGTAGGGGATAATGGGAATCCTATTTGCCCCCCCTCCCTTTCCCCCTCTTCCTTTCCCTCTCTCTCTCTCCCTCATTTCCCTACTTCCTTGAGGTGAGTAGCTTTGCTCTACCACATGCTCCCCACCATGATGTTCTGCCTCACCACAGGCCCCAAAGCAACGAAGCCAGCTGCCCATGGACTAAAACTTCTAAAACTGTGAGCTGAAATAAATTATTAATCTCCTTATAAATTGTTAATCTCAGATATCTCAGAAAGCTAACAGTACTCAATGCAACTTCTTGAAGTGGGAAAAACCAAGTCTGAGGAGCCAGAGTCACACAGAGGCAGGGACTGAATTCACCTTTCTGAACTGAAACTGCACCAAGTACCTCCCTGCAGCACCTGTGGTCTCTAATGAATAGTCACCTGCCTCTATGGTATTGGTCTGCAGTTACATATTTAGCAAACTGTTTATAGCATGCTCCATATGTGGCTCTTCTCAATCTCAGTGAATCCTTAGTCTTTCAACCCAGGACTTCATAGAAATGACAATCTTTAGGTATTAGGGTCTAGCCTCAAGAAAGCAGACCAAGAAAGCAGCTGCTTTTGTGGAATGGGCACACTGGATCCATCCCCATCTGAGAAGAATGTCCTTGCCAGCAGAACTGGATGGCTAATGATTCCTAGGTTCTCAAGAAAGTGTCTCGGCAGGCCTGCGGTCACTGGTCACTGTCTGCTGTGCCTACTGGATTGGACACAAACTCCCGGGAACACCAATCACCTTCTTTCCTCTTGAGCTTTGCCCCATCTTTAGTCCCAAGTAGTTCATAGCAGCCAGTGCCAAAAAGAAACCCAGGGAGAGGGGAAAGTGTGCATGTTAATTCCCGTGGCCACATAATGAGGATTCCATTCATTTAGTCTGAATTCCCTGGTGTCCCCTTCCTTCCTTTGCTCATTAACTCTCCCTGACTTGCCTGGAGGCCAATGAATGCACCCGCTGTTCCACAAATACGGCGGCCAAGGTCCTCGCTTGCTTGCGGCCTCCAGGAACACACATGCACCTTAACACCTGCCCTTCAGGGGTCTTCATCCACATGCAGTGGAGCACAAACTTCTCTAGAGAGGACGACTCTCTCAGTGTGAAGTTCGCTCTTGAATCTGGAATCCTTATAGGCAGTGCCATGTTTCCCTTCTCTGTGTGTGCGCATGTTTGCACCTATGTGCAGCTCCTCCATCTCACCCTCTCCCAACACAATGGACACACTTGTTTAACTTGCAAGAGACCTAACTCACTTGTAGTTGAAATACGTCATAATTCTTTTCAGTCATCTGAGTCTCCAGTTCCAGCTAAAGAGCTAGAAGTGCAAGCAATTGTGTCGGGATGGGAGGGGGCTGTGAGTTGGGGAGGAAGTATGAGCTAGAAGTTCAAATCCATCTGAGCAAGGTTAGACTCAACAGCTGACATTTCCATTCTCAACTTAAACAAACTGTGCTCTCCCATTAGGAAAAAAAAAATCACATTTAATCTCTGCTAAATACTTCTGCCAGAGTCTCTGAAGCACCTGTCCCAGTGTGTTTATGTGTGTGTTGAGTTAATTGACCCCACTAACTAAGCACTATAGAGGGAGGCATGGTTCCTCTCTGTCCTGTGGACCTGCTCCACCTGCCACTCTAAGGTAACTGTACCACTAAAAGTGGTGTTCAGGTTTTTAGGGAACAGTGGTGACTTCCAAGAAGAGTTCTGTACTTCTTAACATTCTGTACATCTTAACATTCTTAATAATCTAGTTATGGGGGCTCTGCGTTTTCATTTTGCATAGTTAATTATGTAGCTGATCCTGTTGAAAAGTGTTGCAGGGGTAAAAAGGGGGAAGGGACTAAAAACACCAAATACAAATTAGCTGTGTGATCCTGGACTGGTTATTTTACCTTTCTGAGAATGAGAATCCTATATCTATCTTTCTCTCTCTCTCTTTCTCTCTCTCTCTCTTTCTCCCTCCCTCCCACCTCTTCTCCCTCTCCTGCTGGGCTAGAATTTGGTGGTTCTCAGTCCAGGCTGCACCTTCAAATCAACCATAACGCTTTGGAGAAATACCAATGTGTTAGAACCTATTTGGAAAGAGGCCTAGAATCAGTGCAGTTTTGAAGTTTTGTGTGGAGTTCTGTAGATGATTCTGATGCAACATTGGGTCAGGTCTGAAAATACAGGTCTAAATAATTTCTAAGATCTTTCTAAGCTCCATCTTTTGGGATCTGTGTTTATGTCCTTTAGCACTTGTAAAAATTCACATGGCTGCTGCATGCTAGTCGTGCTTGTTTTAATTTAAAACTAACATTTTAAATTCGTTATTGTCTAGTAAAACTGACACTCCAAGAAGATGTGTCAACATAATTTAGTGTTAATTTGTATATAACTCATGGCTTTGTGCCCTCTGATGTGTGTGCAGCCCACTTTGAGAAACTCAGGACTAAATTGATATTTAGGACCTTTATTTCTTCAATTTTTCTTTTTTTTTTTTTTTGCATTTATGATCCATTGCCCAAAGATCTTTAGTCCATAGACAGCCATATCCATGTGAGAAGTGAATTCTTTGGAGGTATGCAACCTGGCATAACATCAGTAGCTTTGGGTTTGTGTGGAAGTTCAAGGTCTACCCCAGGCAGGTCAAACCAGGAGTTTTAATTTAATTCCAAAGAATAAAACTTGAGTTCTCAGCTGTCTAGTCACCTTGGGAAACACCAATACTGTTGAATAGCTGATGCCAAGCTCTACTCTGGGATCACTGCACACCAAAACAGAGCTAAAGGAAGTTTGCCTAATAGGTCCCTTATAATTTGAGGGAACCCACAAATGCCCAATGTGGCAAACTATATTCTACTCACCTAATCAGATGCCCTCCAGAGAGTTAGTACCTTATGTGCCCAAGACCTTCTTCCTTCTCTGAGAATTTTTGTGAACTGATTCTCACTAGAGTATCTATGACAACAGCATATTCTTAGTTATTTCTAAGTGTGTCATGTTGTGAGGGAAATAAGGGCAGCTCTGGCCGTGGCCTTCTCTCAACCCAAAGGAATATGACTTTAAGGTGGAATTTCAGGCCAGAGTATGGAAGGGTATGTTAGAACTAGAGCCGGCTTCCTGGACCCCCTCAAAGAACACAGCCTCCTCTGACAGCTGGTCATGTTTATCATTTCAGCAACAAATAGTGCTATGGGCAAGCAAGTCTGTGAGCATGTGAGTGCATGTATTAAAAAACCAACCAACCAAATAAACAATCAGAAACCCAAGGATGTCATTAGAATTCCTATTCACATTGCTCAAAGCCACAAAGATGAATTTAGGATGCTCCAGTAAAACCTGGCAGATCAACGAGGAGTTAAACACAAATGCTGTGACTAAGAGAAAAGAAGGAAAATCGACTTGCCACTTGGAGGGACATGTGCACAAAGGGCAGGCCCCGGGTGTCCCAGGAGCACCTGAGCCCAAGGAAGAAACAGAGGGAGATGTGAAAGGTTTCAAGAGGGAGATGAACCAGGGTCCTCCCAGAAGAGGGAGGAGTGAGTGCTAAAATATAGTGTGGATCCTGGTCCTAGCCACATCCACCCAGAGGACAAGGTGTGTCCCTCCAAAGGGAATGTCATTTTGTAATTAGTCTCAGAAGAGTTCTCTCCTAATTTTCATGAAGATTGTTTTACTAGACAATAATGAATTTAAAATGCTAGTTCTATGCCAGTGGTGGTCCTGGAACCCATCCTCCATAATAGGTGGTCTCTCGGGAAAACATTTCCCAGGCTTCCCCGGTTTCAGGTCACCAGTTACCAGTCGACTCCTGTCTGGAACAGACAAGAAAGAAATGACCTGTCTCTCTTTCCTGCAAGGATCAGCCCGTAATTTAGAACACTGAAAGAAATCCGAGTGGAGGGCTTAAAGGGGATCTCTAGAAACCCACAAGCCAAGGAAGTCACCCTTTTTCATTTTGCTAATTTAATGTGAAAGTGAAATAGGTTCCTTGGCAACCTTGACAGCCAGCGTTGTGGGGAGGTGTCTAATGTAGGACATAAAATGGAGACGTGAATCGATGAGGCTCATTAATATTCATAGACAGCAGATTAAGGTTGGTGGAAAAAAAATTATTTATGAAACAGGGGTATTGTCTTCCTCTCACCAAAAGGATTTTGTTTAGAGAGGACAGAATTGGGTGACAGGGCGTTGACAGATTAGGTATGAATGTGCAGATTTCTTGGTTTATCTCTCCAGGAAAAGAATCTAAAGCATTTGCAAGCAAAGAATGTCTGGGGCTGAGCACAGTGAGTTCTTGGACACCACATGCAGTAGGTGTAATGAGGTGTCTCAAACGTGAGCTTCCAAAACCTCTGTGTGATGGAAAGCCCTGGGAAGGAAATGAAGTGAAGGGCTCAGAGTGTGGTTATGTAACAAAGGAACAGACTGGGAGCAAAATGGGCTTCGCTGAAGTCAGAGAGAGGTGAGAAGAGAAAGCAGGGTTATCTCAGGCGGCGGTGGGGGGGTCCTTTTCAAATGTATGCATGTGGGGGGAGATGGCATACAATTGAATAATGTAATAAATATGTAATTTACAATTTCTTGTCTCATATTAAATATGTATTTGTTGTACCGCCTAAGAAACCTTTGTGCTATTTCTGACTGTCATTAGCATGTGCTGTTTTACAATCTAATAAAGCTGAGGGTGAGAGTCAACTAATCAAGTAGTGGACTCAGATCCTCAAGTGAACTCTGTTCAGGATGTTTTGTGCTGACCCCATGTGAGGATTTATTGCTAGTCCCTTATCTCCATGAACCCTTACTCCTTTATCTTTTGGATCCTTTACAAGGTTGTGGACATAAGTTTCTGTGATCTGCTGAAATTTTAAAATGATAAATGAAAATTATTTCAGAATTAGGCATCAGGAATGGCAGTGAGAACCTTAGAATGGCCCCTGAATTGTCCACAGGTCATAAAAATCCATGGATATTTAAAAAGGAGGAGTTTTCTTTTCTTCTTTTCTTTCTTTCTTTTCTTTTTATTTTTTCTTTTCTTTTTTTTTTTGTACTTCACAAAATCCAGCAGAATGTGCATGGGCCCAGCCCAGAATAGTTGGGTTGGTTGCCCCAAAGATCACTGGACAAGGGAACAGAACATCTCATCAAGATTATCTACTTGAAAGGTTTAAATAGCTAAGATCTCCAAACTGGCTTTCATTTTATACTTTATGTTTTGTAAATACATGTAGAATTGAAAAACACATGGTTAGGACTTTGATAGGCCAGTCTTGGAGTACAGGTTACTTAAAACTGAGTCTAAGCAGAGCTCTATGTAAAACAGCACCATAGGGACCAACAGGAAGGCACATAGTTTGACAGCTGGAAGAATCCTTTCCCATGACCTACCCTCATCTCTTGTAACACACGTGGGTTTCCAAAGAAAACATATTATATTACAATACAGTTATCAAAATACTTTTCAAAAAAAACAAATCTGTGGTGTAATAATGTATGTGCTTCCATAATAGCATCATAAATACCAGCAACTAGGAGCTGGTCTAAGACCTTCTACAATTTCAGAACTGTGATAAGTACATGTGATTCTGTAGGATACTGAAACCTGTGATTTCTGTTCATGAATTCACAGATGCTGCTAATAACGGTTTATTGCTGGTACTCATGATTGAGAGGAATACAAAATTTGAATTAGAAGTCAATGAAAATGATGATATGTATTTTCACTTCCAAGATCACAGACCCTCCAATTCTATATGTGGACCACATGGGGCCCCAGTGAAGAATCAGTTCATTGTACCACTTTGGAGGGCATCCTGGAAAAAGTCCCAGGGTCTCAATGTGTCTCATCTATTGCCATCAGTTCATAATTTAGGATGGTTTCCAAACTCAACAGCCAATGAGCAGCCAAGTAATATCTAAGGACCATTCTCGTCATTCTATGAAGTGCGCATAGTGAATTGCCCTATTTCTTAGGTAGACAAGACCCTGCATGTAATAAGGTTCACTGTGTTTGTGTCGGCTGCAATCCAGGTATAAGAAATAATGGAGTGCTGTCTTGAGAAAAATTTGAGGTTCTTTCTCTGCTGGGAACCAGTGGTGCCTTCTGCTACAAGTTAGCATGATTACAGATGTCTGCTCATGAGCCTGGACAGAAGGACAGGTTATTTGATGAAATGAATGCCCAGCTCTAAATGCTGAGCTCTTCTTCCTGGACATGTGGTCCATCACTCGATTCCATTTGTGGTCAGCAGGTACTTTGGCTTAGGCAATCCAGGCCAGGTGGGTAAATATTCCAGCCATTATGTGATATTGACATCCTAAGCTAAATTAGCCAATGCAGACATTTCATGTGGCTTTTCCTTTTAAAACCAAAATCCTATTGTTTGTTAGATGACATTTCACTGGTATCCTATTGTAATGCTATCAGGAAGCTAGTATGTGGGGAAAGAAATCCTATATATAACATATAGGATTACCTTTGAAAAGTGACACCTCTTGTTTAAAATTCCGTTAAGCTCTGCTGTTTAATTGACTGAAGCCCTACAGGTGCACATGGAACTAACTGAAATCCACAGAGAAGTTTCCAGACACCACCAACATCCTAGGTTCTAATCTTCTCAGAACCAGACAAATTGTTTCCCCTGCCCTGTGGCTTACAGTCCATGCTTATAGTCCATGGCAGCAGGACTGTTTTCAGGGGACTGACCAATAAGAGAGCTGCCCCCCATCTTGGGATTGGGTTGACTGGGCTGACTTTGCTTTTAACTAGTTAGCAAAACAGCAACAAGCCTGACCTAGACCAGCAAGGGATGAGGACTCCTGGCTCTTTTCCAATTTGTCCTCCTCTGTGAGTGATACAGAGGATGCAAATGTGACGTGTGTGTGTATATGTGTGTGCATAAATACTTCAATGATGCATATAATCTGTATGCATGTCTGTACACACACACAAATGCCATATGTCTGTATCCACGTAGATATTCATCTCCCTTGTCTCCTTGGACTCACTCTCCCTTCACTGTTCAAGATGGGAAGGTAAAGAGCATTTGTCTAGCTCGTATCTGGTGGGCAATAACTCCAGTTTCCTGCTCCAAGGTCACCAGGATAACTTGACCCACTGGCTTCTACTTTACCTTTCTTCAAGATTCCATTCTTTTTTTTTTTTTGGTTATTGGATTTTTTTCTTTATATTTTTCTTTTACTGATTTTTTAAAAAAATAAATGACAGCAGAATGCATTACAATTCTTATTACACATATACAGCACAATTTTTCATATCTCTGGTTATATATAAAGTATGTTGACACCAATTTGTGTCTTCATACATGTACTTTGGATAATGATGCCTATCACATTCCACCAAGATTCCATTCTTTTAACAGCCTTTTTAGCAGTGAAGCTGATTCCTGATGCTTTCAAAGCCTGAAATGACTGTGTGTTTTTCACGTTGGTGGGAAGCTGTCCTCCATCCAGTTCATCTCCTCCACTTGTGAATCTGAAGTACCCTTGGTTTTCTTGTTTGGGGAATTTTTTTTTTTTTTTTTTGGTACCTTGGATTGAACCCAGGGGCACTTAACCACAGAGCCACATCCCTACCTCTTTTTTATACTTTGCTCCACTCAACAGGCAAACACCTCATTGAATGCAGGAGGTAGGTGGAGATGGTGCAGGGTGGGGACAAGGAGGTCTGCCACTCCCCTCCTTCTCTTTCACCCTGAGTACATTTCACTCACTGAATGCAAAGCTCTTTCCTGTGACCCGAGATCTAGCCTCAGAATCCTGCTGAACACAGTGAGACAATAGATTGGACACATGAGTAAAGACTTACGTGCCGGCCTTTCATTTAACCTTTGACAATAAACAGCAAAGGAGTGAGGGTAGGCAACTGACAGACCACCAGAGCCTGGTGCAGTGAAAGGCTGGATCATCCCTCCCGCCACCCTCACCTCACCCCAGCTAATGCCGTAAGGCCAATATATGTTCTTAAGCAACCAAAGTTAGATGCTGCTGTGTGAGAGCTTCTCTTAGGCTGGGCACAGTGGCACACACCTGTAATCCCAGCAGCTCTGGAGGCTGAGGCAGAAGGATCGCCAGTTCAAAGCCAGCCTCAGCAATTTAGTGAGGCCTTAAACAACTTTGCAAGACTCTGTCTCTAAATAAAACCTCAAAAGGGCTGGGGATGTGAATCTGTGATTAAGTACCTCTGGATTCAGTCCCTAGTACCTCCTGCCTCCCAAAAAAACCTCCTCTTGGGCCACATAAAATGTTGACACTGTCCATTAATACATGTGGTGGTAGCTGGTGGTAAGGAATTCCTGGGAGAAAAGAAGCCAGAAGAAATGTGGGCATGCCCTGCACATCCCCTACACAATTCCCTAGCATGTCAATCAGGTCCTAACACTGCAGGGAAGGGACGGTCCACCAGGGTCCTTCCTGTTCACTGCATGGCTTTGGGGCCCTGCGGTTGGTGTGTTGTTTAGCCCCATAGGCCTGGTAGAGTCGGCTCTCCCATTTTCCCCTCACCTCCCTGCCTTCTCTTCCTGAGCATCATTTGTCTACCTCTGTATTACCTCAGTCCATCCCATTCTCCCAGGAGCTTCAGATGCCTTAGTTTTTTTAAAATATTTTTTAGTTTTAGGTGGACACATATCTTTATTTTATTTTTTTATGTGGTGCTGAGAATCGAACCCAGTGCCTCATGCATACTAGGCAAGCACGCTACCACTGGAGCCACATCCCCAGCCCCAAAGATGCCTTAGTTTTAAAGTACATAGACATCATTTTGACCATTCACATTTTATTATATTGGTCTAGTATAACCAAGCTCCCTCTTCTCTCTGCTCTTCCTCCATCTCTCTTAACAGCATTCCTGCTCCATTCGGCCACTGGGAGGTGTTTTCTGGCTTAGCCGAGGTATCCATTTATAGTTCTTTACACAAAAATTCAGATTCCCTTTGTCATAGGCTGACTCTTCTGCACAAAAATCTTCCCTCTCAACCTGGAAGCATAAGGGCTTCATCTTACTCTCTCACCTCTCACTTAGCCAATGAGGGAATCTGAGAGGTAAGTTTCTATCCGCGATGAATCTTCCTGGACACCATTTGCCTGGGGCCTTCTGAGCCTCCCAGTCAGCAAGTCGCACTTGGGTATCTGCAAAATACAGCAGGTTGTGGAGCATGGGGTGGCACCTACCACTGCCCTGTCCCTGGAAGCCAAGTGCAATGAGGTCAAAATAATCAAGCAGAAGGATGAGGCCCGAACCAGGTACAGCTTCTAGTAAGAGGTGCAACAAGATGCCAAGGTCCGGGCCATTAAGAAAACACAGATTGTCCTCAATGTTCCCATTTCCTCAGTATCCAAATTTTCTCGGTGTCTTTCCCATGGTTACTACTCAAACAAGTAGAGGGCCTGCTGGGAGATGAAAACAGCCCTGGCTTTCCTATGAGAAGAGCTGGGTTGAGTCTTGGCTCCTGCACTCTCTTGACAGTGTGACCTTGACAAAGTCCTGGGTACAGCAATCCTGCAATGGAGAGAGGAAACCAATAATGGACTGTAGTTGGCATTATGAAAATGACAACTCTTCCTTTCTGTCCTTAATTCAACAGCCCATGTTCCTCCCAGTAGAGCTCTTCCCACACCTCCCCTGCTTTGCTGTTCTCAGCATTTGCTGGGGCCACCCATGGCCCATGAGTGGGGTGCTCAGTGGGGTGAGCAGGATGGGAGGGTGAGTTCTCGGTGCCTCCATCTCACCCATGCAGATGGATAAGGCAGCTGAAATTAATGACATTCCAAGCCACTGCAGCGCTCATCTGCTTAACAATCCAATTTCTAGGACGTTTTAGAAGTTGTTAGCTGACTGCCAAAAAATGAGGATCATTAAAAATAGATTCACAGCTGTTCAAGAAGCCAGAGATATAATTTTACCTTCATTATGCCTTATTGCAGATGTTATTGATTTAATCTCATTGCATTTTACTGTGTAATATCAATTCGTACTGTCTTTGACTTGGAAATCGGGAACTGTATTTATTCTTCTTATTCTCATAGCAGAAGACAGGCTTAGACTGACAGCAAAACTGACACCAGGTTCCCAGGCAGTGGGTACCATGTAAGCAAGGCTCAATTGTTGGCATACACAGGTGACCTAGCACAGCTGCATGGGAGAAAAATAATCTAAAAATGGGACTACTACCTCTCTTAAGATTGTGCCTGTGATCATAGATAACTCAAATAAATGAACAAAAAAATAATGATTTTGCTTGCACATTACCAAGTTGGTTCAACAAATCCTTCACTTGTCTACCAGTCATTTCATCCTGAAAAATCCACACTGAAAATTACTAAAATAGAATTTCATCCAAAATAAATTAGAATGCATTAGGATATGGTTTTACAGAAGTGTTTCTTAGAACTTTTGTTTTAAGATGCTTCTTGAATTCAAAATTTTAAAAAAAAATGATTGCAAACTCAAAGTTTAGGAAGACACATATAAATAAATTTTCTAAGAAGTTATAATATATGGTAGCATATACTAAAAGCTTCAGATACCAAAGAAATTTGGTTGATCCAGCATTTTTGAAACTAATTTGATGCAAAAACATTTGTTTTCCTCATCTATTAGCATCCTTCAGTGTCAGTATATGAAGGAATGCCCTTTGGGAATCTGATTGAAGATAGATCTGGAAGAAGGAAAATCACCTCTTTGCTAGGGGGTCCTAGAGTCTTGTCCACCACTGATGGTGCTGCCATCTTGAATCTGCATAAACTATCCTTGAATTACAAGATTTGGTGCTTGAACTTTTGCACCTGAGTGGGTGCTGCTGCATCCCCTACCCCATCCCCTGTTTCACTGCCTCAGCTTCCAAACTCAAATTCTATCCCACTCACTTTCAATCTCCTGTGCCCCAACAGCCTAACAACTGCCCTAATCCAGAAGAGCTGGGGCTCTGTTTGTCACATGAACAAGTGCAGTGGGTCTCAGAAAAACCTACCACATTTCTACTGGTTTCAGTCTAGATGACATTAGGGGCACAGTTCTTCCATGTTTGTACCGTTTTTTACAACATTAACATGCTTTGTGGTTTTCAGCAAGTCACTTACTTAGTCACTCTGTCTTAGTGACCAGCTGACATAGCATGCATAAAAATGTACAACTGTTTCTGTCTGTTAACACCACTTGAAAATGCTCCATATGCACCTCTTGATGAGCTCACATTGGAGATTTTTCCAACTCCAGTGGGCATCGTTGAGAGTAGTTTGTCTTAGGGATTTTTATCCCCCTTTCTGTCTCTGCCCTGTAGACTTACTTAGCTTCCAGGTTAGTGAATGTCTCTGAACCTAATATATTTATAGCTATGATTCTTTTGTTTCATAGAAAGTATAAGACTATTGATCATGATGTCTAACAATTGCTACCAGCTGGTAAAGAGTGTTAAATGTTTTACTTCATCTCCCTCCCTATCCTTCCTCAGCTCTTTTCTATCCCAACTTGGATGATCCCACACAAACTCAGTCAATCCTTGTGGTGACTTTTAGCATCATCTCTCAGGATGACAACCAGGGGCCAAAGTTTGGTCAGGGTTTAGGCCAAGAACACCGACCTGATTTCCCTTGGCAGTTATTCTTCATTATTATTAACCCTCTAATAGACAACCTGTGGCCCTCAGGGCTGTGATATCCAGTGCCTGGCCTTGTACTTCTCCACATATTCATCACGGTGTCTAACACCAAGCTCAGAGGCTATTTTCTAATTAATGAATTGGCATCTCCCAATCAGAAAGGGATGGAGCCAGAATTGGGTCCAAAGTTTCCCAACAAGCAGATCCAGCAAGTTCTCTGTGGTGTGATTCTGCCAGGGCAATTAACTTCATTCATACTCTATTCTCACAAGAACTACAGTCAGGTAACAGGGACTGAACAGCTAACTGGGGCTCTTAACTGTTTGTGTTGAGCCACTGAAGACTACTTTGGTTGTTTAAAAAGTCATAGCTTATCTGTATATGTTCAAGAATTGTGTTTGGGTCAGGCAGGGGAATGACTATAGATTTTGAGATTGGGAAGAAATCATTGAGGATATTTAGAAGAACTGCCTTGTTTTAATAATCAGGAATTCAAACTCCAGAGAGGGCTGTAACTCACAGACACACAGCTAACTAGCTAAATAATTAAGAATGCTGGACAAATTCTACTTCACACAACCCAAATAGGAGAATTCATCCCCAGCTCCTTTTTGATAACTATTTTTCTCTTCTTTAGGGTTATGTTATAATTTTGCAGCTCTGAGATTCGGAATTGTGTCTTCTTTTAAAATCAAACTAAAATGAAATTTCCAGCAAAGCTCTAAAGAGTATGAACAATAAAAGACTAAAGAAGGAAAAGTTAATTTGGACTTACACTGAAAAACACTGCAAAAGCAAAATAGAACTAATTAGTCTGTATACTATAAGGAAAATATATTAAAATAACTAGTGTCACTTTTCTTATCATACTTTCATAAAGGCATAATGACAGGGCCAGACATATTAAGAAGAGGAGAGGAAAATAAAATTCATTTTACACAGCTAAAGCTACCCCCATTAACTAAAACAAAGGAATAAAAAAATTAAATTAAAAACAGACCTGAAGAAAACTAGCAGAGTGGCGCCACCAAGTGTCTGATTCCTAAAATAGCATCTGACATTTCTGCCCTCTTGTGGTAGAATTTAGCTTTCCACCACAGAGAAGAAAACTGTTATTCTGTTGGGTTTCTTGGGAAGAAATAGCTAGCATTTCAACATATCTTCTAAGCAAGGTACACTTTTGTTTACCATGTTCAAGACAGAAAAAAAGATACAATTTCCCCCCTGATCACAGAATAAAGTCTTTCTTTTGGTGTAATTTCCAGTGAGCCCTAATCATAAACCTTTAGGATGTAAAGAAAGATCCTTTCAAAGCTTCTTTGTCTCTATGAAATTCTGTTCAGGATGAAAATTTTTCAATATTCTATTGTATTGACATTTTGTTAACTTAAAACCTAAAATAAACTTTAATTTTTAAAGAACTAATAGAAGAAGATCTAAGAGGATTTGAGCCCAAAATAAGTTATCTCCCATGTGCCTCAGTTTATCCATTGTTCTAGCCTGACCTACCTTCTGGTGCAGACAGGAGGGAGTTGCTTTGGGCAAGATTAAATGAGATTAATGTCCATGGAAACTATTGAAAAATGGAAACCATACAATTTACACAAAACTGAGACACCATGATATTTTTTAGTAGGCACAGATTGAGTTGAGGGGGGAAAAATCAGTGAGTGAAAAAATTAAAAGAGCAGGATCATGTCCCATTACTTATCCTGGGATGCATCATTTAAGTCTGGGTATTGGCTCTTTAGTTCTGTAAAATGTGGATAGTGGACTAAATGGTCCACAATTCCATATAATCCTATGATTACATAATACGGTCGCATTCTCCTTTCACTGGCCCAACACAGGTCCTCATCACCTTTTCTGGGGATGATTGTGTCTTTCTAACACGTCTATCCCAGCTCCAATCCATCCTGGCAGGTTAATCAGAGAATATGGGTATTTGCAACACATGTCTTCCTACAATGTGAGTCCAATCACCCCATTCTCCAGCTTAAAGTCCTGAAATGTCTCCCCAGTGCATTTTGCAGAGCAATTGGCATTTATTGGCATCTGCTCTGTGCCAGGCAGTATAATTTGTGCTTTGTGCCCAAAGTCATTTCATCCATGCAATGACACTTCAAGAGAGGCAAGACAGGTCCTGTTTTCATGAAGGATGAAGCTGGAGGTCTGAAAGACTCGAGATCTCCTTCAAGTCCCCAGGGGGATGAGTGTAGATCCTAGAATACAAATCCAAGTCTCTGGTTGCAAAGTTCATAGTCTGTGAGTAACTTAAGAGGTAGATTTTGGAGATAGAAATACTTAGTCTGGAATCCGTGCTCTGCCATACACTGTTTAATGATGGGAATTTTCCTAATGTCTCTGTGCCTCAGTTTTCTCATCTGTAAAATGGTAACCATAATAATGCATATCTTATAGTGAGTTAATGCCTATTAAGCACTGGAACAGCAACTGCTACCCAGGAGGTGCCAACAGAGTGCTCTGTCACTATTTCTACACTTCTCACTGAACTAGGTTTAGAGTTTATCCTTTAATACTCAAGGTGCTTATAAATTTGATCCCAACTTGCCTTTCCACCTTTTCTTCTTGCATTTTTCTAGGAATTCAACAACGAATTGTTCTAATCCCCCAAAATACAAATGTCCTTGATTTATAAGGGTATGGCTTACAATTTTTTGACTTTATAAGGATGCAAAGTAAACCAATACCACCATTCCGTTTTTCACTTTCAGTATATATTCAATAAGTTATGTGATTTATCCAGACTTTATGATACATTAGGCAATGTGTTAGATGATTTTTGCCCTACTATAGGCTAATGATATTTGGTAGGTTAGGTATATTAAATGCATTTTTTACTTTCAATATTTCAATTTATAGTGGATTTGTTGGGACAAATCTCCATTGTAAGCCAAGGACATTTGTATTTCCAAATGCATTGTCCATTTTCCACCCTTCTGCTTTTACAGTTGTGGCTGCTGCTCCCCCATTCGGAAAGTCCTTGTCTACCTCTCTACTGCCCTCTAGTGGTCAGTACAGTGACGACCCTATGGCGAGCTTGAAATCTATGTTAATAGTACTAGGGTTGTCAATGGTAGTATTGCTATCTTCCAAGGTCAATTCCAAAGCACTTTATTCACAGAGTTTTTCCCACCCCATACACATCTGACACCCCTTCTGAGCTCCCTCACACTCGTCTGCTCTGCCCTGGGCCTCTTCTCGCACTCCAAGGTGATGATAAGCCAAATAGTAGTCACCATCCACATGAAGCTCTGGGCACTGGAAATGCACCAAGACCAAATCAGTGGCTGCTCTAAGTGTAAAATGCATTTGGACACATTTCAAAGTCTTCATGTAAATAAAAAATCATAAAATACTTCATTTGTATTTTTACTTTATTTTTAGTATTTTAATTTTTACGGATTACACTTTGGAATACATCAGATTAATTAAATGTTAATGAAAATTTACCTTTTTCTTTTTATTTCTAACTTAAAATTTCATGTGAAATTTGCATTATATTTCTCTTGGAGTTACTCTCCCCATACCATCCCAGCTTGATTAAGGTAAAGTTGATAAATATAAATTGTGCATATTTATGGCATACAAAAATGATCTTTTAATGGATATTATACATTTGAAGTGACTAAATCAAGTTACTTGACATGTCCATCACTTTTTATTCTTATTTTTGTGGTGAAAAACATTTCAGAACTCTGCAATTTTCAAGTATACAAAATAACATTATTAATTATAATCAATTGTATTGCTGTACAATAAAGATCCAGAACTATTTATCCTGTCTATCTGATACTTTGTACCTTTTGACCATTATTTCCCCATTCCCCTTTTCCAAAAGTAAAGTTACTTTTAACAACTGTTTCTGATTATAAAATGTAATGTATGTTCATGATGCAAAATCTGGAAAATATAGAAAAGCACAAGGAAAGATCCTTTGTATCTCATCACTCAGGAAAGAATATCAATGTACATCTTCCAGGATTTTTATTTGTAAATATGTATTTTTGACAAAGTCGTGGTCATATTCTAAATGCTTTGTTATCTGCCTTTTTCATTTGATATATCATAAATTTTCCTAACTCATTAAATATTCTTCCACAGCTTCATTTTTTTTTTTCTGGTACCCAGAGATTGAACTCAGGGGCACTCAACAATTGAGCCACATCCCCAGCTCTATTTTGCATTCTATTTAGAGACAGAGTCTCACTGAGTTGCTTAGCACCTCACTTTTGCTGAGGCTGGCTCTGAACTCAAAATCCTTCTGCCTTAGCCTCCTAAGCTTCTGGGATTACAGGTGTTCCCCACTCCACTCAGCTCCACAGCTTCATTTTAAATAGCTGCATAAGCATCATGTTTATGAATGTACCATATTCTATTTAGCCAACCTGCATATATGCTGGCTAGACACCAATCTTGTTTCTCTTCCTGAGCATATTTGAAGATTATACTTTCCATTATTCTTTGCAGTTTGTTGTGATCATCTGACCTGGTTCTGGCCAATAGAATGTGGTCTGAATGATGTAAGACATATCCAGCCCATTACTAAGCCTGGCATTCCTCTTGAATCAGTCAGATAAATGCAGAGGATCCACAGGGGGTCTTTCAGGTTCAGAAAGATAGTGGAACTACAAGGCAGAATGAACCAGGATCTTTAAATCACTATATGGAATGTCATCAAATAATTCACCTAGAACTCTAACATAAGCAAAAAAAATAGTTATAATGCCAAATCTCAGTGGATTAACATAATATGTAAGAGCAAGCTAAGTTTAATTCCCTTAACAGCTAATATGGGATATTTGGATTACTTCCAGTTTTCATTGTTATAGTCCATATTTTTAGGATAAATTTCTAGAAGTAGAATTGCCAAGTCAGAGTGCACACATTGTTATGACTTTTGGAAGCTATTGGGAAAATTCCCTTCAGAAAGTTTAACCTAGTATCTTTATTCTTTTGGCACTCAAGACATTTGAGTTTGATTGCTTCTAATCATCTTGTAGATAATAGGTATGTTATATCAAATAATTATTCAGCTCAGTGAGTGTGTGAAGGGAAATACTGTTACTTTCAGAATAATGACTTTGAAATGTAGATTTCAGAAACTGCATGGATTATATAGGTGTTTTCAAGGAATAAGTGTTATAGAAAAATGGTAGCTGGTAATGTCTGTGTCTGGCTAGGAACTTTTGCTAAAAGAAGGTAGTAGTTGTAGTGGAGCTTTAGATATCATCAGTCAGTTTAGTTATATATCTCACAACCACAGGTTGGCTGCTTGAACTTGGGATCTCAGCAGGATTTTTCTGGTTATCTAGTCATTCTCTATACAAATCTCTTTGCATACATCTGAGATCAGCACTTTTTATGGATCACAAACCAGTCTTTATTTGTACCTGTGTTCAGTCCTTTAGGAGATGAAGATGTTCAATTTGGGAAGGGTGAAGATAAAAGGAAAAGAACTTTATAATTCTTTCCAACTCTGAAATTCTGCTTTGAATTTCAGAAGTTTGAATAAGATGGTCTGATCCATGGGTCTGCTCAGAAAGAAATCACAGACCAGTCTTGGAGGGCAAATTTCAGCCTATTGGGAATTTAGTTTCCTAGAAGCCCAGGCAGTGAAAATATTGCATATTTCTATTTAACCACAAAACTAGAGTTGTCTTCTCATGTTACAGATTGTTGAAGAACCTCAACCCTTCATTATCCAAGTTTATCCTAGTTTATGTCCAAAATACTTTTGGAAGGGGAAGAAGAAAATAGTATCTGGTAACCAAACCTCACGTCTCTTGGAGCAGTGGGGAGGAGGTAGGCTTGGGGGGAGCAAAGCTGCCAGCATAAACATTTCTGTTGTATTTTGATCTTTCTACTCTTGCCATGGTTGTATGGTCATCTCTAAATTGTAAACCCATTGTCTTCTCAGACTAGCCCCATGGCAGGGTTCCAGGTGGGCAGTGACATCCACCAACTTCCTTTGCAGTGTATGGTCTATATGCATTTACATACATATGTACATATATACATTACATTCAGGTAAGGTCAAAGCTAAGAAAGGCCTCTGTGGTAGAAGAGACCTCAGCAGGCCAGAACTTAAACATGACACTTGTGAACCCAGGGGCCTCATTCTCCGGAGCCTTGAAAATACCTGGTATATAGAAAATGCTCAAAACATATTTTTTAAAGGAGAAAGAAGAGGAAAGCCATAAAACTCTGAGAAACTTTAAAAAAAAAAGAATTCACCAGATTTCCTACCACTTGGGTAGCCAATATTTATTGACTACCTATAATACGTTAAATGCAGCACCCCAAGTATAAACAATAGCAGAAGCAGTAACAGAACAAGAGTCCAATTTTTCTTTTTTTTAGAAAGAAGATTTCTAGCATATATCGACTTATATTTGGGAAACCAGTCTCAAAAATGGGCAGGAAAATACTGATTGGAAATAAAATGAATCATAAGCCTTTGGTCAGGAGCTTGTTCTGCTTGAGCCACTTCCCCTATCTCTGCATTCATTTGTGCACGAGAATGGCTACCCAAAGTCACATTGAATGACACACTCCAAATTTTCTTTGCCATCTTTGCAATTTTTAAAATTACCTTTATTTTGTTTATTTATGTGGTGCTGAGGATCGAACTCAGTGCCTCATGCATGCTAGGCAAGCGCTCTACCACTGGGCCATAGCCCCAGCCCTAGTATGCAGACAGAGAGAGAGAGAGAGACAGAAATTTTTTAATATTTATTTTCTAGTTTTGGGCTGACACAACATCTTTGTATGTGGTGCTGAGGATCGAACCGGGCCACACGCATGCCAGGCGAGCGCGCTACTGCTTGAGCCACATCCCCAGCCCTGGTGCAGACTTTTTTAAATGACAAAAGCTTCATTGGAGCCATTTTGCATTGTGTTAATCATGGCTGGAATGGATAAGGGTGGCTTGGTGGGATGACCGTGGGGACAAAGGATCAAGTAGAATCTTTCTCCTTTTCTATTGGAAAAGGGTTTCACTCACAAAAATATTGCCATTCTCTTGCTCATGTCATTGATGATTCTTCTTCATTCTTGGCAAAGCATCAGTGTTGGTCCTTGGTAAGTATTCAGTAAACACAGCATTTATTCAGTTCAATAAAATCCTCCACATTAGGGTTGAGTAACTATCTCAAAAATGCCTTCCTTACCCTTCATTCTGAAGCCTGTTGCTCTTGAGTCTCCTTTCTTTGTCCTGGACACCTTTACTTTGGCTTTAGCTACATAAGGTACTTGGGAAAATAACTGCCCTAATCATAATCATTAGGATCTCTACATAAGGTGTCTATAACTGGAATTTCCTCATTACTATAATGTCGTTCTAGTCACAGCTTCATGGGCCTATTATGTGTAAATTAGAAACACATTATTCCACCAGCGAAGCTTTTCTTTCAAATGCATAGAATTTTATAACCTGTCACAATCTATTAAATTCTGAATTGTTTGTACTGAAACTGACTTTTTTTCTGTAAGAAGATGTCAAAGGATCTTAATTTCAGCTAATTCTGGCAACCCAAACAAGTCTCCTCTACTTAATAGTTGGCACCGGTCTCCGCAGCAAAATGCTTCCAGGAAAAATTGGAAATAACAAAGATAATAGTGTGTTTCTTTGGATTAGCATCACCCTCTGAAATGTGAAGTTTTTTTGCCAATTCAAAGCTGCTTTGCTGTCTTTTTAAAACTGAATTTCCTGAAAAGCTCTTAAATATTAAGAAGGCTTGACATAAGTAAGCAAGAAAACAGAAAATGGGAAAGCAAGTGGACCAAATGTGGGTGACCTGTACTGGGTTCTAGAATTTCATGTGGGCTACTTCCAAATAAGGGAGACTTGGCCAGCATGAGTTTGGGCATCTTTAGTTTGCAGAGCCCAATATAATGTTTATTACTATTTCTTTTTGGCTTTATGGCCATCAACTGGAATATTTCCGGGGATGATATATTTTGGGTGGGAAAGCCATTGTTTCCTTCAAAATTAACTCATAAAGCATGATGTGATCTGAGTATTGCAGAGAAGTTTATCTTTAGACATCACTTTCTCTGGCTTTGGATGTAAACTCAAATCTAACACCAAGGCATTGTTGGGCCAACTAGGAAAAACTCCATGCTTGATGAAGAGTAACTGATAATAATAGCTAATATTATTTAATATTATTAAAGGTATGGAAATAAGTGATTCTTGTGCATTATCATATTTAATCCTAAAAAAACTGCCTGTGGGGTAGAATGCATTATTATTCCCATATTACAGGGTGCTGAAGAGAGAGAGGCAGGATTTGAACGCAGGTCACCTTGGGCATTCCCTCTTTCTGAGCATCTCTGTGTATGATGCTAAAGAAGATCTGACAGGTAGTGCAAGAGATTGCAGTGAGGGGAGGAGAAGCTAAAAAGTGATCTCTTACTTTCAAATATGTTAAAGATTAACTTTGAAAACCCAATTGCGGGCTTGGTCAAGATAAGGACTTAAGTCAATTTTTGTGGAATGCCCTATTCATTGACTTCAAGGCTAATCAGTTCAAAACTTAAAAAAAAAAAATAAGAGTTCAATAGGTCCCTAAGACAGACATGGCCATTTCCTTTGACTGGTACTTAAGGCTCTAATAGAAGAAATCTCACATCCTTGTTGCTGTCAGCTCTTCCCCTGCCCAGCTGTTTGAGTGGTAGTTCTCCAACCTGGCATGCATCCTCACAATCACCAGGAAGGTCAGTGAAAGTTTAGATTGCAGGGCTCTATCCCCCAACTTTCTGATTCCTTGAATTCCAGTTGAGGCCTGAGAATTTGCATTTTTATCTAGTTCCCAGATGATGCAGCTGGTCCAGGGACCACACTTTGAGAAACACAGAGCCAAAGAAATGGTACTTAAAGTGTGACCTGCAGATATGAACTATTTATTACTGGTCTGTGACAAAAATTGTATAGGAATTGAAAGTAGGCATTTAGAATTTTTGGTACTTTGACATTTTCATGGCATCCAAAAACATGACCAGTGAGCATCTCTCGTTCGGTAGGGTATTGATGAGTTCAGGGCTGTTGACTTGGCATTGTACCATGAGGTATGAGGTACTGTTGGAACTCACATTTCATTCTGTGATAGACTGAAAACATTAAGCATGGGATATTCACCACAGATAGTGTAAGAAGTACTGTTTTCTAAACTTCCATGCCATACTGCCTCATAAAAAAAATTCTTAGCCCACAAATTGATCAAGTTCACATCTTCTCATAGAGTAAAGGATGGGTGGGAAGAAGATTGCCCAGGAGAAAGATACAGGACTATAGAGACTGACCCAGGGTGTGACATTACACAGCATGAGATAGATCAGCCATGGGTCCAAGCAACTTAGACTTCTTTGGGTTTGGAGGCTTGGACAAAGAAACTGACTATTCAGAATTTAGGGTGCCCAAACCTGTGTGAGGAGCAAACTGGTTCTTTTGGGAAAGTTAGAAGCTTAATTACATGCAGTTGAAGAGACTCGAGACTCAGTACAGAAGGTCTCAACTGTCAGTCACTCGAACTCCAGGGTGGTCTGGGAATATGGCTGGATGTCTGGAATCAGAAGCTTTTTGAGGCATGACTCAGTCTGCACCTAGAGACCAAGGTCACTCCCACCACAGAGCACCTAGAAAGGCAGAGTCCAGCCAAAGAAGAGACAAAGTCATCCCCTTAGTCTGAGCTGCTTGGCTGGCATTCTTTGATCTCTTTAAGCGTTTTTATTAAAATTCCCAAGGATCTGACTCCTAATTATCAGCATTCAACTATTAACTGACTTAAATTGCAGGATTCTCTTGGGCTGGCTAAAAGGAAGCCCATGTGAACGGGGCCTTCTCCATGGTTTCAACGCTTGATGAATATGCCTCAAATTTACTTTTTTAACTGTCTTTTCAAATGGATCTCCTGATAGAGCTACAATTTTACTAGCAGTGATTTATTTTTTAATATTTTGCACTTCAAGCTCTGATAAATTCAGTATTCTTTCTAAGCACTTGTACAAATTAAATTGCAGTCAGAGGAGTTTAACATTTTTACATGTTCAGTACGTCAAGATTTGATAAGCAGTCATCAGAGATGTCTGTTTATTTCTCTGGTCCCCATTGAAGTCTGCTCTTTTCAAAGCCCTTCTTGGTCAGAGTCATTACAGGTTGAGGTTTTATATAACAGCCTCTCCTTACATGCAGATTCATGCTATATGATTTCAGTTGTCCACGGTCAACTGCAGCCCAAAAATATTAAATGGAAAATTCCAGAAATAATTCAAAAGTTTTAAATTGCACACCGTTTTTAGTAGTATGATGAAATCTCTTACTATCCTGCTTGGTCTTGCCCCGAATAATCATGCCTTTGTTCAGTGAATCCACACTGTATACACTACTCACCTGTTAGTCACTTAGTAGGCATCTCAGTTATCAAATCCACCATTGCAGTGTCCAAGTTCCTGTGCTAGAGTAATCCTTAATTACTTAATGTTACTTAATTAATGTTACTTAATAACATCCCCAAAGCACAAGAATACATAATGCTAAAGAGAAACTGTAACTTGCTCTCTTTAAGTGAAAAGCTATATTCATTTTAAGTAAAAGATATTTAATAAGGAAATACTTAAAGGATTTTCTTATTTTTACTTAAAGTATTTAGTAAGGAAAGTAAAAAATCATATACATATGCATAAGTCTCAAAATATACAAATATTTTGAGAAAGACCTCATTCATATAGATAACTATTATTATAATGTTGTAATTTTTCTATTTTTATTATTGTTAATCTTGTACTATGTCTAATTTATAAATTAAGTTTCATCATAGGTATGTATTTCAGGATTTGGTACTATCCACAGTATCAGGCTTCCATCAGGATCTTGGACTATCCCCACAAGGTAAAGGAGAACTACTGTCTCTAGAAAAATATAAGCTTATTCTAATGGCCACCAGTCACTAATTTGAAAAGTGTCCTTAAATGTTCACCATCTATCTCCTGGGAACTTGACCTTCAGCCAGAGAATGAACTGCCCAGAAATGTTGCCAGCTGGCTGAGACACTGTGAGTCTGTGAGCTGCTAACAAAGGTGTGAGTTTCAAGCCCATCGTTAGGGAAGCAGAAGGCAGAGTGGCCAGCAGTTTTGCACTAGGGTTAGAAAGAACTGGATCTGAATGTTGCCAGACGACATAGAATGCTTTGGAGTTCAAGTAACAGAAAATCCAAGTCACAATGGTTTAGTAGTAGAGGGAGTTTAGTGGCTGGTGTCGGACCACAGCAGAGCAGGCTCCTGAGTTGCTTATTCCAGTGGTTCCACGCTGGCAATGGCTTTCTCTCCATCCTGCTTCATCCTCAGATGGATTCCCCAGTTTCCCTCAAGGCTACTGGATGGCTGCAGGCAGCAATCAAGGCTGTCAGATTCCTCATTAGGGGCTAGCAGGAGAAAGAGATGGAGAGCCGGTGATCTCATTGTGATTGGCTATGGGGAATGCCCTGCACTGATGAGCATTACCAGGGTTGGTTTAAACCAATTGGAGTCTGGAATTGGGAAGTTATGCCTGTGCTAGGCCTCACACACTGTAAGTATGCAATAAACATGAGAGAGAAGAAAAGTACCACTGTATATGACATTCCTTTCTGGGCTTGTTCAATTGGGTCTTTTTTCTTCAGTGTGTGCAAATTAAATGGTGAAGAAAAAAAAATAAAGCTACAAAAGACTTTGTGTTCCAAGAGACGATGTATACGATGATTTATCAGGATTTGATTTAGGTGAAGAAGCTCACAACAAGAGTGTCCAAACACATGCAAGGACTATTTCTGAGTAGTGAGTTAAATAATGTTAAAATCAAAAATACAAAATGAAGAGAAATAAAACACACATAGCAGAAGAGGAGCAATTACAATTTATTAAGCATTTATGAGTGTTATGCTGAGCACTTCACACAAGTGCGAGTCTTTGCCGTTGGTTTTATTATATTTGTACATGAGAAACTGAAAGCTATTAAGTGACAAAACCTGGATTTGAACTCAAATTACTATGACTCCAAAGTTCATTCCAAGTTCTTTTCAAAACAACTACTTGGGAAGGAGGTTACCATTCATTCATTCATTCATTCTTCACCTGTGCTCTCAGCAGATGGTCTTGGAGTCCCTTCTGTGGGTCAGAGGCTGCTTGGTGTTTGGGGAAAATGGACACAATGGTGCCTTCCAGGACCCCACAGTACCAAGTTCCTGGGAATCCAAGTGTATTTAGGAGTTCCCAGGCCAAGGTTTGTAAGTGGCATGAGGTGTGCCCTTTTCTCAGTCCAATAAGAACTGTTGAATTGCTAATGAGGATGGAGGTTAGCAGTTGAGGGGCACAGTGTGCTGCAAGGCCTGTGAGACCCAGGGGATTACTCTCTCCCTGCAGCCCCCTCCACCATCTGCTTTCCTCAATTCGACAATTTATTCTTGAGACATCTCAGGGTAGAAGAGGTCAGATCTGATCGTCAGCGGTCACCTTAGTTCTTCATAACTCTGCTGTAAAGAAGTAACTGTTTCAAGGGAAAAATGGCTGGGACCAGATTCCTCATCATTCAGAATCTGGACTAGAAAACACAGAAGAGTCTCAAGGTTTAAATTATTGATTGTGTTCAAGTTGTCCAACTGCACTGAGACAGCTGGTGTGTGGCAGGCTGTACTGGGTACTGGGTACTCACCACTGCACACCATGTCCCTGGGCTCTGGGCTACTTGACCTGCTGGGCAGAAACGTACAGAACATGATACATTTTTTCACTGAGTCCTGTCTGGCGTACCCCAATGGGGCTGAACAAGCTGTTAAAGTTTAGAAAATAAGTCAAAACTCATCAGCCAACACTCGCTGTCCTGACTGCCCCCAAGTGATTGCACCCAAGGGAAATCTTTTTGACCCAAGCCCTTCTCAAGAGTCTTCTTCCCTATCAACTATGCCCCAACTTCCCCATGATCCAAAAACTGGGGCCTCCAAACCTCTGCCCTAGTGCTACAGCAGCCATTGGTTTTGACTGGTCTGCGTCTGGGCCAGTTGCTCAATATTTTGAGAGGTATCCCTAAATAAAGGCATACACTCCATCCCTCCTGGGCCCAGGAGAATGAGGAGGAAAAGCTGGGGCCAACAGAGGGAGAAGGCCCCAGAGAACACGCATCACAATAACATCTGTTGTTTCCCTAGATTTTTGAATGACCACACTTCAATCATGCTCCTGGCACTTCCTAGAAGTCTCCTTCCTCTCGCCCCACCCTGCAGTCATACTGCTTCCCATCCTACGGCCACTACTTACTGCTGAAGTCAATCACAAGGAGCCAAGATGGGTCACAAGAATGGGGGCAACCACAAATGTCTGTTCCCAGAACCTGTAACTGAAAAGAGAAAGGTAGAATCAAGCATATGGTGCTGGCGACCAAGATGCACAACTGGGATTGTGCTGTGAACAACTGGAGGTTAAAAGGCAAAGAGCCTTGGAGTAAGGAAACCTAACCTAGGTTATTGTTTCAGGTATTCACTGCTATGTAACAACCATCCCAAAACTTGGTAGCTTGAAATGGTAAATATCTATCATGACTCACTGGTCAACAGATTAGTTTGGAACTTCTGCCAATCAGATGAGCTTGTCTGGACTCTCTCATGTGCCTGCAGGAGCAGGTTGATCTAATATGACCTCCACTGGGACAGTTCATGCCTGCTCCATGTGACCTCTTATCCTCTAGCAGCCTGGTAGGGGTCCAAGAGAAAGGGCAGAAGTGTAGGTGCTCTCTTGAGACCCAGGTACAGAATTGGGACACTATCAGCAAGGCCTCATTCTATTAGTCAACAGCAAGCCCTCAGACCTTCAAAAATTGCAGAATCATGTTGCAGAGGGTGGAAACTGGGAAGATTGAAAACTTGTGGTCACTTTGGTGTTCAGTCTACCCCAATGACCTTGGAGATGCTTCCCTTCTCTGAACCAGTTTCATCACTATTTGAACAAAGCTGGTAGTAGTATATGTCTCCAAGTCTTGCTAGAATTGAATGTGAAATGTATAAAAGTACAAAACACCATGTTGGGTACACAGTAAGCATTATGTATTAGCTTTCATTATGCATGTATTTATGATTGCAACCCATTCTATTACCATTAGTTTGTATATTATAATAACTATCATGATGTTGGGTATTCATCTGTTGGGTTATGACTCCCCCAAGATACAAAGCCAATGAGATGGTTTCCAGAAATTCAGACTTTATGGAAACCCCAGTCAGCTCACCAGAGAGCTGCTGCTCAGAGAAAAGTGGTCCCCCATGGTTCTCACCTCCCATCACACTGCTGGTGAGGGTCACTGTCTTGAGATTGTTGCTGCACTGACTACTTGGTGTTCCTGGGGCCCAACGTCTGTCTCTCCATTGGAACCCTCCAAGGGATCAAAGTTTCATTGTAATTTCAGCAGAAACTACTAATTTGGGGCCAGCACCGCCCTCTGAAGAGGTGAGTAGGCTTCATTCCAACGATAGTTGAATTTCTCATTTGCTCCCCGCGCAGAACCCTCTCGAGGGGGATGATGTAATTCGAAGTGGCCAGGGTGTACTGTGAGTGAGGGAAGAAGTTTCCTTTCTTCTTTCACTATTCCAACCCAAATCTCCAAGAATTCAAACCAGTTGGCAATTTCTTGGAAAAGGGAATTAGTGTAATAGTTCTGCAGAGAAAGGGGGTGTTTGTTTTAAATGACCATTTTGTTCATGATGATCCTGGCATGGTATACTCTGAATGCACCATAGAGGGAAAGCACAGGAACACTCTCCATGAGGCAGCATGTTAATTTCATTTACCACCGCAGTCTTCCCATCTGCTAAGGGATGCATCCGGACAATTTTCCACATATAATTCACAGTTCTTTGTCATTGAGGCTCAAACAGAATCAACAGCTTGATCAAGACCCCATGGCCAGGATTTCAAGGGCAATACTGCCATTTTTTGCCCTTGCTTAAAGCTAAAGCTGGTCTTCTGTGAGCACATCCTCTGACTTGTCTTTGAGTTTCGGTTTCTCTCTCTCCTCCTACCTTGTTTCTCCGCCCCTCATAATTTTTCTTTGTCCTTCCATTTTATCAAGCATATATTTCTGCTTTGCAAATGTGCAGTCTAAACAGACACCTCCCATAGATTATGTTGCCACAATAACCATTGTCAGGCCCAGACTGGCTAATTGTAGCCCCCGCCTCCGCTTCATCTGGCCAGGGCTAAGATGGATGCTCAATTTGCATTATTTATGTCTTTTTCTCTGTGTTTCCGTGGTGTGCTTTTGCATAACATGTGTAAAATTTTGCTGACATGGAGAATTCATTTGGCTTGAAATGCTCAAAATAGTTGCGGGTAGGGGATGAGGAAGAACCTGGTTTGTATAAATTCGTAGCCATCTGACAGCTTTGTGCTCATCTGTTTGGAAAAAAAAAAAAAAATGGGCATTTGCTCCTAGCATGGGAAGATGGTATTTCATGAGTTCATGAATTACAGTGGACAATGAGGTGAGATCTTCTGCTTAAAGAGCTTTGGTTCCACTTGGATTGTCGGTTTCCTGCCTTCCAACTGAGGTCTATGTGAAAGTTCAATTGCAAGCCTGTTGCTACATTGTATTGACAAATAAAGAACATCAGAGTGAGGAGACTGTACCCTACATCTGACTGAATCCCATAGAGGAAGAAAGTGAGACTCAAAAACTTCAAATGCTAGCCTAGTTCATCCAACTGCCACCAGCTAGTTAGAAAGTATGCAGTTGGTCCTTAAAGTCCCTCCAATAAAGTAGCAACATTGTTACAAGGGACCAGGCAGTATTCACTAGGACATGTTATCATCACCTTCATTTCATAGATATGAAAGCTGGAACACAAAGAGGCTAAATTATTTGTTTTTTAGTTAATTGATAAAGTTACACAGCTCTAAATAGCAGAGCTGAGATTCACTCCAGGTGTGCAGGCTCAAGAGTCCCAGATCTAACTAGCCTCCTCCTGGGCTGCCCCATTCCCCCACAGACTGGTGCCCAAAGTCTTCATTCTTATTCTACCACAGACAGCCTTCTATGATCCTGCTTCTGTTGATTTTTCTCACTTCATTTCTGCATAGTGTAACCTGGTGCTGGGAAAAGCAGTCTCATTTGAGCAAGTGTGGGCCATCTTTCTGCTCCCACTTGGCCAGAATGTGCCTTGGGCCAGGAACACTTCCTTACCAAAAGGCAAGCACAGCCTGTGCTGGGCTTGTCACCTTTCCTGGGAAGGAAACCTTGTTTCAGACTGAGTGTGCCTTTGTTCTGCTTAGATGCATGTATCAATGGCCTTCCGACAGGCCACCCCCACTTCTGTAACTCAGACTCGCACAGAGGGTGAGAGAGGACTCTTCTAGGCCCACCAAGTGGGGTGTGTGCAGCCACATCTGATCCAGAACAGATCTGCTGGCCATGGGGGTGCAAAGCATTGCCCAAGTAGATGTCATGCATGCTCTCTCCCCTCTTGTTGGCAAACCCTGTGCCACTTGAACCTAGGGTCCCTGTGTCTTTTCCTACCAGCCTTGAGTTGTGCATTCCCCGGGTGGCACTCACCTGCCTTTGACTCTTGACTACACTCATGTCCTATTCTATCGGCTGCCCATCCTGACTGCCCAGTGAATGGCAGGGTGAAATTGATGTACTGGGGACTGTTTGTTGGCTATTCATGTGCATTTGCTCTTCCCTGGGGACATCAATGATTTTTTTCTTAGGCAGAGAGACTCTGGGCTCCAGGGCACGGCATGTGACTCGGGATTGGCCAATTAGAGCATCCTGTTCCAGTTAGGAGCCAGACAGGTGATCCCATGAGTCTGAGATGTAGAAAGACATTTGCTGTTGAGAGAAGAATAAAATTCTCTCCTTTTTCACCAGAGCTCCAATAGAAAAGGACAAGAGGCAGGAGTTCTTGACAGTTATCTTGTCGCATGGAACCCTAGAATGAAGACAAGGTCAAAATCAAGAGGTGGAGACATATAGGTCTTCTTGATACTGCATGAGCTCTTAGTTCGAGCTGTGTCTAGAACCAGCTACACTCCAGATTGCTAAGTTCCCTGAGCCCCATGTTTCCTTTTTCACTTAAGCCAGTTTGAACCGGGTGCTGTTATCTTGCAGTGCGAAATCCTGCCAGGTTACTGAGCTTCACCAGACCCCAAGTCCTTAGTCTTTCAACCTTGTCACACTATCTTGAACACTCTTGTCTTTGAACTTCCTCTTTTCTCAAGCTAAAGTATCAAGAAGAGAATGCAAGTCAAGCATCTTGTCTTATTGTGTCTGCTTCTGTCCTCTAACATGTAAGTTTCATGAGAGAAACAAATATACTAAAACATCTTACCATCTTTCAATGCTGAATCTACAGTGCATTGAAATAGATCCTGGGACATCATAGGCAGTCATCAATAATGTTGAATAAATGAATAGTTTCCCCTTATACCCCTATGTAGCTTGGTCTTCCTTCCCTACTTCCTTTGAGCTAAGTGATTCATTCTTATCACACAGAGTCACTATTACTAGGTAACATGATACCTTTCCTAAACTGTGAGTTCCCTAAGGGTGCTACTACTTAACTCTTTGTATTCCATATGCCTAACAGAGTTCCTGGCATAAATTAAGGGCCCTAAATAATGATTGCTAGAGGGACTTAATTGATAGACTTAACAGAATATTATTTTCATTACACCAACTCAAGCTTTCTTACCTCCCTGGTTGAAGTCTTTGCTGTCATTCATAATCCCCACATAGTGCTTAGGTATGCTCTCTCTAGTGGGCAAGATAGGACCCTGCCTCCTTCATGGATCAAGACAGGATCAAGACACAAAAAAAGGGCCAGCCACCCCTCCTTAGGTTAAGGAATACTCAAGCTAAAGGTGCTGATTCTTTTAAGGAACTTCTAAAAATAATAGGAGGAGGTAAAATAGTTAATCCACACTATGATGTCTTTTACAGGAACCATTTTTGGTTTCTCACAAGAGATCAAGAGATCAAGAACTTTTACCCAAGGACTTGTCCAAGCCTTATTCAAATTATAATCTTCACATATCAAAGTTATTTAAAAAGTAAAAATCTATTATTAAAAATCAATGGTAGAATTTTCTGATATAGAACCTTAGAAAAATGATGAAAACAAATATCAATTTCAGATTATGTACATATTTTTACTGCACAGAAGTAAAACAAAGTGTTCAATAAAATTTCTTGGGCAAAAAAAATAAAAAATAAAATTTCTTAGGCATAAAATATATTCCATAGGAAGAAAATTATATAATAGAAGTAGAATATAAATAATGCATCTAATGAAATAAAGAAATGGCATAAAATTTCAATAGATTTTTTGCTACTTTCTTAAAAAAATAGGAAGAATCAAATTGTTGAGATACTTAAATTCTATGTCTACTTTTTAAAAAGTTGTGTGACTTTTTAATAAATATGAATTATGTGACTTTTTAATTGTTTACTGTCAGTACCAATGTCAGAAATCATGTCCTTTCTAACTTTTGAAACTTGTGATAAAGAATATAAACATTAGCCTAAAAGTGTGACAAGGTACATGTGCACCAATTTTTTAAAATGTGAAAAAAAAAGAATATTAAAAAACCCTTTCAGGGATAATAAAGTGTGAAAACCCTTGCTACATTTACTTCTGCTCAATGATTTTTTAACACAAATTTCCTTTCCTTACATAATACTGTAATCCCCAGTCCACCACCATCTGTGGATTCAGTTATCTGATGGTCAGCTACAGACTGAAAATATTAAGTGGAAAATTCCAGAAACAAACAACTTATAAGTTTTAAATTGCACACCTTTCTAGTAGCATGAAGAAATCTTGCACCATCCCACTCCATCCTGCGTGTGATGTGAATCAGCTGTTTGTCCATCATATCCCTGCTGTCTATGCCACCCATCCATTAGTCACATGGAGACCCTTTTGGTTATCAGATTGATTGTAAGAGTACAGCAGTTCTTGTGTCCTAGTAACACTTATTTTATTTAAGAATAGCCCTGAAGTTCAAGAGTAGTGATGCAAAGGAGGCACCAAATCACAAAACACAGAAGGACAGACAAATTCTATTTCTATGTGGCATTGATACAGTGCACATAGGAAGAACATATTGGATCTAGGGTTTGGTATGATTAGTGGTTTTAGGCATCCACTGTGGTCTTGAAATGTATCCCCCATGGATAAGGGGGGATTACTGTATTTATTTACACTCTTCAGATTGTATTTTGTAAAACAAAATTTAGATAACTCCAAAAGCTTCTAGTTGCTATACCATCATACCAATAGACACATGCTTCTCAATTTCTTCATCATTAATCTACTTAATAAACATTATCTGTGCCGGTACTAGACTCAGATACCTGTGCCTGGCCCTAGGAAGGTGACTGCTGGAATCAAATACAAATGTTCCAATTACAGAGTCTAATAGTGATCAAGTTCTCAAGTTGCATTCAGTTGACACAACTGGATGAGAATTGAGAGATTCTAGTCGTATTCTGAAAACCAAACTGGTTTTAGGAGGGTCTAACACAACCATTATCAATTATGAGTTAAGAGTTAAAAACACATATCACTATTCCAAATCTATATTTCTACTCTTAATTGAAAATCTCCTTGGTTCTCTCATTGCCCTCTAAAAAGAGGAACTAAGCCAACCTACAAGGAGGTCAGTGTCAGACCTAAAAAACCTCCAGCAGAATGGGCTATGTAGGAATATCAATATTTCAGATCTGTCACTCTGTGCCCCTAGATTTTGCAAATGCTCTGAAGATTATGGACTTCTGATCTGTAGATGATTTATGTGCCACAATGTGACCAGCTTTGTTGAACAGAGTCAGCTATATATTTGGGAGCTAGAAGATGACATTAATATTGCCCATATTTATCACTGAGAGGAGACACACAAGTTACAAACTGTGATTCTGAGATCTGTGGGTACAGAGTCACCAGTGTGTGCTGTTTTCTGATGTATGAATGATGCATGTGTTAAACCCAGCAAGCTTTTCTAAAAAGAATTGTTTACTCTCATATTTCTATCTACCTTCCTTCCTTAACCTACACATGCACATTTGCACATTCTTCACACTTTAGTGTGTTTCTTGCACAAAACAATCCCTTCTTTGATTGTTCAGAGGTAAGTGCCTATTGGGCTGGAACTATGGTGTGAAATCTCACTATTCCTAACTCCTCTAGGATGGGCTGGCAGGGTACAGTTCTGCTATCTCATTTTGTTGTTTGTGTTTTGTTTTTAGCAATCGGAGATCAGCTGATGCTGTTTTTTCTCAGTGATTAATTGCAATATCAAGAAGAGCCCTGGCTCACTATTCTTAGAAACCACCTTTAGGCATTAAAAAATGCCTTCTTTATTCACTCATTCAACAAATATTTATGGGCCACTTAGAGTATGCAAAGCCTTAGGCCAAGCTGGAGAGAATATTATCTACATTTCTTGGATTCTAAACATTCATTTTTTTACATCTTTGTGTCTCCAATGTCTCTGAATTTGGGATGTTTCCATGGCAATGCTTTTTTTTTTTTTTTAAACCCTGCTTGGTACCTAAAAACAATGCTGTGTCTTAAAACCAATGGCCTCTTAGGGTTGATGAAATCCTGCATGGCCCATGTCATCTCTGTTCCACCAAAAGAGGGACTATACAAAATAAGAGGAGGTAAAGAAGCAAATCAATTATCTTTTTCACTTTTGGAACTTTGGGAGCAAGAGTACCTTTGAGCTGCCATGGTTTGAAGATGACCTGTGAGTATCATTTCCTCGTGCTCTCCCTAGCCACAGAAACATATCATAGCTTCCCATGGATTATCATGGTTACTCTATGGTTCTTAAATGCACAAGTCAAAAATTGTGTGTGTGTGTGTGTGCTCGCGCGCACGCTGTGTGTGTATATGTATGTGTGTATGTGTGTGTGTATGTGTGTGGTGCTTCCTACCAAAAAGCTCATTAGGAATTTTATTTTTGATCTGTTTTGAAGTCCTAATTTGCAGATACTTTCTTAAAATATAGTGATGACAAGTCAAAAGAAGTTAGTTGAAATTATTTTTTTCCAGCAACAGAAATGTTTATTCAGTTGAACATCTACCAACTTTCTATGATGGACCAAACAACAACATGCTATTAGAAGACATGAGATAGAGAAAGATGGGAGCTAGACAGATGATAAATAGATAGGAAGGATCTTATTTTTGCCTTCAAGGGACTTAAAATGAAGAGACTGTAAACCACTAACGCTTATGCAAGGAAGAATGAATGAATCCTGGAACTAAGACCCCAGGACGTCTTCATTGGCTCTGCATCTTCAGGTGGCAACACATTTACCTTTAAATAAGACAAAACAAAGGTCTTTTCCATTTTCCTCTGAAATATGGCTACCTGGGGTGGGAAAGACCTCAGATAACCAGATACCGGAGTGCATGCCCAGAATCCCAGAGGCTCAGGAGGCTAAGGCAAGAGAATCACAAGTTCAAAGCCAGCCTCAGCAACTTAGCAATGCCCTAAGCAACTCAGAGAGACCTTGTCTCAAAATAAAAAATAAAAAGGGCTGGGGATATGGCCCAGTGTTAAAGCACTCCTAGGTTCAATCCCTCAGAGAAAAATAAAAACAAAACAACAACAACCAAAAAAAAAATTACAAAACAGATCTAGCCCTTCCATCGTTGATGTGAAGAAACAGTTCCCGTCCCCTGGGGGACAAAGAGGTCCACGTATTTTGAATAGTCACCAAATTTCCTGGGTGTGGTACAATTGCCATTGCTGGTTTCCACCCACTGGCAGGTGCCCCCTCCTCCCTCCACAGGGCTGTGTACATTCCTGTTCTTGCTCCATTTACCCCAACCTTGTCATTGTTCTTCAGAATCTTCACCTTGAATCTCCTCATAAAATGATCTTTCCATTCTTTGAACGACAAGTCTGTGTGACCCAGAGTATATATTAAAAGCAAGTTTCCCTGCACCAGGTAGGAAAGAGAAAGAAGAAAAAAAAATGTCTTCCCTTCTAAAATGTGGGGCTTTGGGATACTAAAAGAGGCTGAGAGAGTTCATCCTTGGGTCTCCCCTCCTGGAATCTCAATCTAACATTTTGCCCCCACACATGTGGCAGATGATAGCATGAATGACAGATGATTGTGGGTCAGTCTCCCTCTCCCTGAATGCTGACTTCCAAGCTACCCTCTTCTCCTACCTGGCATCCAAGGGATTAAACATGAAGTTATTTAAAAAGATAAATTTGAGCTTAAGGTCAGCGGAGCCATCACAGGACCCCCAAAGAAAAAGTTTCAAAGAAGCTAAAATATCAAAAGAGATTAAACTATGAGACAAAAGAAACTCCACACAAGATGGCGGCGGGAAGTGAGTAAGCCGCTCTGAGCCCCGCGCCGCGGCGTCTGAAAAGATGAGGTAAAGATCATTAAAGGAGATCTGTCGACAAAAACCCAGCACCGTGTCAAGAAAGGGGCCTAGGTGGAGTGAATCAGCCACTAATCCAGCCAAGGTGAAGGGAGTACAGCACGACTTCAGCGCGAGCAGTAAGGCTGCAGCCCGAGCCGCCCGGCTCCCTCAACCCCTTCTCCTTCTCCTTCCCCTTCTCCTCTCCGCCTTTCCACCTTGCTTCTTTCTCCCCAGCCGTCTCTCCTCCCAAGCTCAGTCTCTAAATTTAGATCTCAACTTCTTTCCCCCACCCCGCCCGCTCTCCTGCGTGTCTGGTACCCGGACCGCGCGGCCCTGAGGCGCCGCCTCCCCTCCCCCAACCCGCACCCCCTCCCCGGGGGTCCCGAAGGCCGCCGCCGCTGCCGCCGCCGCTGCCGCCGCCGCTGCTGGCGCCGCCTCCCGTGGAGCACCATAGAGCAGACTCTTCACCGCGCGAATGAACTGCCGAATTATATGAAACAGCTGATAAGATGAGCGACAATTTAAAATCCAAGTGATCCGAGAACACGCACTGAGCTCTGACCCGCTGAATTCAAACTCCCGGTCACCTGCTTCCCGCAGACAAACAGCTATGACTCGGCATTAATTCATCCCGCTGAAACAACTGGTCAGCCCTTCTCATCATACGAAGGTAAATGCCTACCGAGCCTTCATAAGTAGTGGCCACAGGTTTGAAACGGGGCTTGGGAGAAAAGGACCCACCCGTAGAATTAGTCTCCCGGCAAAGGGAAACCGTGTCATCAGACTGCTGCGGAGGAGATAACTGCGTTGAAACAGGTGTGTGATCCCATAGCCTTGCCTCTCCACACATCGGGAAAACTCTAAGAGCCCCTCCCAGCTCTCCCGTAAGGGCACCTCCCAGCTCTCCTGTGAGTGCTTCAGCCAGCCCGAGGGAATCAGAGGTGGTGCGGGTCCCGCAAGCGGAAATACCGCTCCCACCAGGGCTGACTGCTGAGGTCTCTTGCACCACCTACGGGAAGTGGATACCAGAGGGCAAGTAAAAGCCGCTGAGGATTCTCAGCCCCAAACTCTACAAGCTTAGGGTCTGAGGGAATGGCAAACTGGAAGAGTGTGCCCAGTCGTTCATGAAAACAGGGCTCCCGGGAGCAGCAGACTTGGCGTGTAGCCAGTATTGTGGTGAGAGGGGCCTGGCTAGAGAAAAAGTGGGAAGTGACTAGACACAAGAGGAGGCCCTAGACACTCAGGATTGGAGACTCGCCCAGTCTGGGAAGAGCTGCTGCACAGTGATTGGTTCCCGCGTATTGACAGGAGAAACTTGACCTGGTGGGCACAGCGCCATCTACTGGAAGAGAAGTTAATCAAACTCTAAGACTGCATTTATTAGGTTTTTTTTTTTCTTTTTCTTTTCTCCTTTTTTTTTTTTTTGATTTAGGTTTTTCTTTCATTTTCATTTTTTTCTTTCTTGTTGTTTTATTAATTTTTTTTTACAAAATATTTTTTTAAATTTTTTTTCTACTAATTTTAACTTAAATTTTTTTAATTATTATTATTATTTTTTTTAATCTTTTTCTTTTTTAGTTCCTATTCTTTTTCTTCTTTAGTCTTCTCATTTTTCTTATCCCCCCTTTTTTCTTGAATTCTACCTGCCTACTCTCATTCTCTTTAGAGACTTCTTCCCTTCCCTTCAAATACCTTTCCTCCCAAGCATCAAACTAATTTATAGGAGTAAACAGTAACTCAGCAGTCAAACAGAACAAGAAGCAACATGAGCAGCTTCAAAAAACAAGGAAGAAAAGGAGTACAAACAACGCAGGACAGCCTAAATATTCAGGAGGACCTAGAGTCATCAGAAAAATGGTCATATAAAGAACTCAAGGAACACCTAAGACAGATGGAATGGAACCTTAAAGAGGATACAAGACAGCAAATTCAAGCAGCTAAAGAACACATTGAGAATGCATTTCACAAACAGATAAAAGAAGAAGTTAAGCATCTTTATCAGGAGATAGAGACTATAAAAAATAATCAAACAATAATCCTAGAAATGAAGGAAACGATAAACCAAATTAAAAACTCAATTGAGAGTATCACTAACAGAGTGGAGCAAGTAGAAACCAGAACATCAGATAATGAAGACAAAATATACCATCTTGAAAAGAGTCTAGCCAACTCAGAAAGGCTGGTAAAAAATCACGAGAAAAACATCCAAGAATTATGGGATAACATTAAGAAACCGAACTTACGAGTCATCGGGATAGAAGAAGGTACAGAGATTCAAACCAAGGGAATGAGAAACTTGCTGAAGGAAATAATTACAGAAAACTTTCCAGAAATAAAAAAGGAAACAGATATACAAATTGAAGATGCATACAGGACACCGAGCACACAAAATCACAGTAGACCAACGCCAAGACACATTGTTATGAAGATATCCAATATACAGAACAAAGAGAAAATATTAAAAGCTACAAGAGAAAGGAGACATATTACATTTAGGGGTAAACCAATACGGTTAACCACGGATTTTTCATCACAGACACTGAAAGCAAGAAGGTCATGGAACAATGTATTTCAAACACTGAAAGACAATGGATGCCAACCAAGAATTCTGTATCCAGCAAAATTAAGCTTCAGGTATGACAACGAAATAAAAATCTTTCATGATAAACAAAAGTTAAAAGAATTTGCAGCCAGAAAACCAGCATTGCAAAGCATTTTGAGCAAAACACTACACGAGGAAGAAATGAAAAACAATAACCAAAACCATCAGTGGGAAGTGCCGCAGTAAAGACAGAGGGCAAGGGGAAAGACAATCATGGAGAGACAAACTAAATTTTTTTTTTTTTTTTAAAAAGGATAAACAATCAAACATGGATGGAAGTTCAAACCACATATCAATAGTAACTCTGAATGTTAATGGCTTAAACTCTCCAATAAAGCGACATAGGCTGGTATCATGGATTAAAAAAACAAATCCAACAATATGCTGCCTCCAGGAGACACATCTGATGGGAAAAGACATACACAGGCTGAAGGTGAAAGGATGAGAAAAAATATACCACGCACATGGTCCTCGTAAGCAAGCCGGGGTGGCCATCCTCATATCGAATAAAATCGACTTCAAGACTAAGTTAATCAAAAGGGATAAAGAAGGTCATTATATACTGTTAAAAGGAACCATTCACCAAGAAGACATAACAATTATCAATATTTACGCACCAAACAATGGTGCTGCGACATTCACAAAACAAATTCTCCTCAAATTCAAGAATCAAATAGACCACAACACAATAATTATGGGAGACTTCAACACACCTCTCTCACCATTGGACAGATCCTCCAAACAAAAGTTAAATAAAGAAACTATAGAACTCAATATCACAATCAATAACCTAGACTTAACTGACTTATATAGAATATATCAACCATCATCAAATGGATATACTTTCTTCTCAGCAGCACATGGATCCTTCTCAAAAATAGACCATATATTATGCCATAGGGCAAAACTCAGTAAATATAAAGGGGTGGGGATAATACCATGCATTTTATCTGATCATAATGGAATGAAACTGGAAATCAATGATAAAAGAAGGAAGGAAAAATCCTACATCACATGGAAAATGAACAATATGTTACTGAATGATCAATGGGTTACAGAAGACATAAAGGAGGAAATCAAAAAATTCTTAGAGATAAACGAAAATACAGACACAACATATCGGAATCTATGGGACACAATGAAAGCAGTTTTAAGAGGAAAGTTCATCGCCTGGTGGTCATTCCTCAAAAAAAGAAGAAACCAACAAATAAATGAGCTCACACTCCAACTCAAAGCCCTAGAAAAGGAAGAGCAAAACAACAGCAAATGTAGCAGAAGGCAAGAAATAATTAAAATCAGAGCGGAAATTAATGAAATTGAAACAAAAGAAACTATTGAAAAAATTAACAAAACTAAAAGTTGGTTCTTCGAAAAAATAAATAAGATCGACAGACCTTTAGCCATGCTAACGAAGAGAAGAAGAGAGAGAACTCAAATTACTAACATACGGGATGAAAAAGGCAATATCACAACAGATGCTACAGAAATACAGAAGACAATTAGAAATTATTTTGAAAATCTATATTCCAATAAAATAGAGGATAGTGAAGACATCGATAAATTTCTTAAGTCATATGATTTGCCCAGACTGAGTCAGGAGGATATAGACAATCTGAACAGACCAATATCAATAGATGAAATTGAAGAAGCCATCAAAAGACTACCAACCAAGAAAAGCCCAGGACCGGATGGGTATACAGCGGAGTTTTACAAAACCTTTAAAGAAGAATTAATACCAATACTTTTCAAGTTGTTTCAGGAAATAGAAAAAGAGGGAGCTCTTCCAAATTCATTCTATGAGGCCAACATCACCCTGATCCCGAAACCAGACAAAGACACCTCAAAGAAAGAAAACTACAGACCAATATCTCTAATGAACCTAGATGCAAAAATCCTCAATAAAATTCTGGCGAATCGAATACAAAAACACATCAAAAAAATAGTGCACCATGATCAAGTAGGATTCATCCCTGGGATGCAAGGATGGTTCAACATACGGAAATCAATAAATGTTATTCACCACATCAATAGACTTAAAGATAAGAACCATATGATCATCTCGATAGATGCAGAGAAAGCATTCGACAAAGTACAGCATGCCTTTATGTTCAAAACATTAGAAAAACTAGGGATAACAGGAACTTACCTTGACATTGTAAAAGCTATCTATGCTAAGCCTCAGGCTAGCATCATTCTGAATGGACAAAAGTTGAAGGCATTCCCTCTAAAATCCGGAACAAGACAGGGATGCCCTCTATCTCCACTTCTATTCAATATAGTTCTCGAAACACTGGCCAGAGCAATTAGACAGACGAAAGAAATTAAAGGCATAAAAATTGGAAAAGAAGAACTTAAATTATCACTATTTGCAGATGACATGATTCTATACCTAGAAGACCCAAAAGGGTCTACAAAGAAACTACTAGAACTAATAAATGAATTCAGCAAAGTGGCAGGATATAAAATCAACACGCATAAATCAAAGGCATTTCTGTATATCAGCAACAAAACTTCTGAAATGGAAATGAGGAAAAACACTCCATTCACAATATCCTCAAAAAAAATAAGATACTTGGGAATCAACCTAACAAAAGAGGTGAAAGATTTATACAATGAAAACTACAGAACCCTAAAGAGAGAAGTAGAAGAAGATCTTAGAAGATGGAAAAATATACCCTGTTCATGGATAGGCAGAACTAACATCATCAAAATGGCGATATTACCAAAAGTTCTCTATAGATTTAATGCAATGCCAATCAAAATCCCAACGGCATTTCTTGTAGAAATAGATAAAGCAATCATGAAATTCATATGGAAAAATAAAAGACCCAGAATAGCAAAAGCAATTCTAAGCAGAAAGAGTGAATCAGGCGGTATAGCGATACCAGATTTCAAACTATATTACAGAGCAATAGTGACAAAAACAGCATGGTACTGGTACCAAAACAGGCGGGTGGACCAATGGTATAAAATAGAGGACACAGAGACTAACCCACAAAGTTACAACTATCTTATATTTGATAAAGGGGCTATAAGCATGCAATGGAGGAAGGATAGCATCTTCAACAAATGGTGTTGGGAAAACTGGAAATCCATATGCAACAAAATGAAACTGAATCCCTTTCTCTCGCCATGCACAAAAGTTAACTCAAAATGGATCAAGGAGCTTGATATCAAATCAGAAACTCTGCGTCTGATAGAAGATAAAGTTGGCTCCGATCTACAGATTGTGGGGTCGGGCTCCAAATTCCTTAATAGGACACCCATAGCACAAGAGTTAACAACTAGAATCAACAAATGGGACTTAATTAAACTTAAAAGTTTTTTTTCAGCAAAAGAAACAATAAGAGAGGTAAATAGGGAGCCTACATCCTGGGAACTAATTTTTACGCCTCACACTTCAGATAGAGCCCTAATATCCAGAGTATACAAAGAACTCAAAAAATTAGACAATAAGATAACAAATAACCCAATCAACAAATGGGCCAAGGACCTGAACAGACACTTCTCAGAGGAGGATATACAATCAATCAACAAGTACATGAAAAAATGCTCACCATCTCTAGCAATCAGAGAAATGCAAATCAAAACCACCCTAAGATACCATCTCACTCCAGTAAGATTGGCAGCCACTATGAATTCAAACAACAATAAGTGCTGGCGAGGATGTGGAGAAAAGGGTACACTTGTACATTGCTGGTGGGACTGCAAATTGGTGCGGCCAATTTGGAAAGCAGTTTGGAGATTCCTGGGAAAGCTGGGAATGGAACCACCATTTGACCCAGCTATTGCCCTTCTCGGACTATTCCCTGAAGACCTTAAAAGAGCATGCTACAGGGACACTGCCACATCGATGTTCATAGCAGCACAATTCACAATAGCTAGACTGTGGAACCAACCCAGATGCCCTTCAATAGATGAATGGATAAAAAAAATGTGGCATCTATACACAATGGAGTACTATGCAGCAATAAAAAATGACAAAATCATAGAATTTTCAGGGAAATGGATGGCATTAGAGCAGATTATGCTTAGTGAAGCTAGCCAAACCCTAAAAAACAGATACCAAATGTCTTCTTTGATATAATGAGAGCAAGTATGAACAGAGCAGGGAGGAAGAGTAGGAAGAAAAGAGTAACATTAAACAGAGACTTGAGATGGGAGGGAAAGGGAGAGAAAAGGGAAATTGCATGGAAATGAAGGGAGACACTCATTGCTAAACAAAATTACATATAAGAGGTTGTGAGGGGAATGGGAAAATAAACAAGGAGAGAAATGAATTACAGTAGATGGGGTAGAGAGAGAAGATGGGAGGGGAGGGGAGGGGGGATAGTAGGGGATAGGAAAGGTAGCAGAATACAACAATTACTATTAGTGCATTATGTAAAATTGTGGATGTGTAACTGACGTGATTCTGCAATCTGCATTTGGGGTAAAATTGGGAGTTCATAACCCATGTCAATCTAATGTATGAAATATAATATGTCAAGAGCTTTGTAATGTTGTGAACAACCAATAAAAAAAATGTAAAAAAAAAAAAATAAAAAGATAAATTTGAATCCACTCTAGTTTATATAGGGAGGGGAGTAAATCACTTGCAAATTTTGCATTTTGTTTTTAGTAACAGATTTGTGGGGACAAATCAGTTTCTAGACAACTCAACTCTATATCTAGCCCCTGTACCCTCCAGGGGAGCTTGTGGGCCACATCACCCTAGACCTGGAAGTCCAAGGTGACAGAGACTCTTCCCTTATCCAGGACCCAGAAATTGTTCCATTTTTACTGTTTAACCCATGAAACACCTGCAAGACCTGTCAACAAAAGGAGAAATATAAAAAGAAAAATCACCCATTCTAAATAGGTCCATTTATTTCAAAACAACTCATAGAAACAAAAAGCTTTTTTTCCCCTTAGTATGTTTATGCTGCCTAATATTTAGGACTTCAAGTTTTGGGGCTTTAATATTTTTCAGGTAAAGAAACTAGCTCATCACCCTTCTTCCTGTGATGTGGAAGTAGTTATAGTTTATCTGAAATTCAGATTGAATGGGGTGTTTTACATTTTGTTCTGGCAATCTTATCCTTACAGACCATTGCTTGGGACTCTACAAATACTTTCTACCCACGATTTCTTCTGATCAAAGAGATTTCAAGAAAATAAGTAGGTACTGATGATAGCAATTCAAGTATTGGGCAGCCTATCAAAGAGGAGGATCTCTTAGCATCTCAGAAGTCATAGTACAAAGTCTATTATGAAAGGAGGCCTATATAGACATAAGAAAGAAGAGGAGGCAGCCAGCAGCAAAATAAAACATCAAAGGGAAACAAAGCATCTTCAAGATCCAGCGGACACTGCATGCTGGTCCCCTGTGCTAGGTCAACATGTGCCACCCTGGAGAGAGCTGACTCTGATCAGTCTTCTTCACTCTTAAGCCTCTAAGCAAGTGGAAAATGAGACCTTAATTCAGCACTTTGGAAACCATGGCACTCTGACAAAGGCCCAGCTTATTTTCTGTTTTGCATCCCAGCCAGGACTTTCATGCAAGTTCTCAAAGGCAAGGTTAATATTTATAGGTGGAAAATGGTACTAGGTACCTTGATAAGCTCACAGAAACAGTTAAATGTGTGTGTGAATCATTTAATTACAGTATCTGGAATATATAAACATGGCACATATTATCTCCCCCCACCCCACTTTTCTTTTCTTGACCTCAAAATTTGATCCAAGTCTGGGAGTTAAAAAGTCCCATTTTGTGTAATCAGGTTCTGGTTGAACATGATTGCTGAATTATTTTAAATTGAAGACACATGTCTGGGGGTTGAGCCATATGTATTATTTCAGGATGGTGTCCATTAGGTCTTATCCACAGGGGCTATCTTCAACTTTTGCCACATTCAATGCATTCTTTATACATCAGTATTTGCAAAATGGTGAATCATATATAAGGGAAAATTGGAGGGAATATGGTACTCATTAAAGGGTGATTTTTTGAAATTATCTGAAATGCATTATTCAGACCTGTTTCCAGTCTCCCCTGCTAAGGGTTCCAATGCTGGTTAGAAAAGTTCCAGGGAAAAGAAAGAGAGATTATTTTACAGATAATAACAATGCATAAATAAATACAACTTTGCCATTATGTAAGCTCCTTTTGCAAGACTCTATCTTTGAAGACTTTACAACTAAATCAACATTTACTTTAATTCCTTCTCAGCCCTCGACACATTAAATGCCTTAATTGCAAATCTAAATTGCTGCCGTCTCTACAAGCTTTTCACTTTGAATACATGCGTCCCTGAACCATGGCTTTGTCAGACTTCACCCTGTAAGGGCAACAAGTTTACTTTATAAATTGTTGTATCATGTCAAGGGCCCCCTGCCCTGACTCAAAGATTGCTTGCTCTCCAAGAGGAGTAGCCAGGGTAAGGGAGTAACTGGAAGATTGAATCAGCGCAATGATCCAAGCACACCTGACAGCACTCTACTCCAAAGGTCCTCCTCCCCGAAGCAGGAGCTGGGGCTTCTATCTGATGGCTGTTCATTTGTGAAGCTTCATGGAAGTATAATTCACACACCATAGTTGAAGTATACAACTTAACGGTTTTTAGTAAATTTACAGAGTTGTGTAACCATCACTGCAATCTAAGTGGAGAACAATTCTGTCATCCCCCAAAGGAACCTTAAGTTCTTCTGCAATTCCTCCTCATTCCCATCTCTAGTCCTAGACAGTCACTAATCTACTTTCTGTCTCTCTAAATCTGCCTTTTCTGAACATGGTACAGAAAAGGAATCATACAATGTAGTCTTTCTGACTTTTTCCACCAAGCATAACTTTTTGAGATTCATCCATGTTTTAGCATCTATCTTACTTCATTTTCATTGCCAAGTAATAGTCTGTTGTATAGATATACCACATTTAGTTCCCCCAGGCATCAGGTTGATGGCATCAGTATTTATTTGGGTTGCTTCCACTTTCTAGCTTCAGACATTTAATAGCTATGAAAAATGCTGCTGTGGACATTAGTGTACAAATAGACATTACCAAACGAATTTGAGGTAGGATTGCTATTGTAATTCACAGTAAACTTTAAGTTGAGTTTGATGTGTTTGTTTTAAAAGGTTCCTCATGCTTTTATTAAAATGCCTGTTAAAAAGAACATTCTAGAGTAAGTAGGCACCTGAGAGTTTTAAGAAATAACATTTATCAGAATGAGAAGCTTAGTGATTTTTTTGACATGAAGTGGTTAAGAGTTAGTAAAGAAATCACTGGAAGGAAATTTCAAGAGGAAAAGCAACTGGAGTAACAAAGAGAGAGACTCTTCTGCACCAGCTTCAACCTGGAGTTTAAAGAGCTCAGACCCACACACACTCACTGCAAATACTCTTTCTGACATCTTCAGCACATACTGCCTGATTTCTGGAAGTCCTGCTCAATTAAATAACATGGAAGCTACTCGGGGAGAAGTGAAGTTGGAAGTGGCAGGGAGGTGAACAGGTCACAGCACAGGGAACAGAGTTGTCAGGCTTTGTTTACTCCCAGGACTTCTAAGGACTTCAGTAGCTGATAGGAGATGCCAGCAATTCCATTGTCAGGGAATGAGTGTTGTTCCAGTTGGCAAAGTGGCTCTATCAAAAACTGTCCTAACACACGACCCCAAATCCCCCTGCTAGAGCCATGAAACATCCAGCCTGTGGAAAATCCTCTCCCCAGAAAGCATCTTGGAAAAGCAGGCATAGAAAAAGCAGTGAGGCTGATGGAAGGAGATAGCAACCAAAGATCAAACCCAGCATCTTGTCCTGGCTCTGCTCTAACCCTGACTGGAATCTCTAGGCCTCAGTTTCCTCCTTGTGAAATGAGTGGAATGCACATTGGATTTCTTCTTGGAGATTTTTCCATACCCAGGGTTCTGGTTCTCTGACGGTTTTAAGAACTTACGCTTTTGAAACCCACATTTAAAAGTGAAACCAGCATCATCATCCTGTTAGCAATTAACTTACTTATGTCAAGAGACCGGGTCTGGAACACCAACTGGTGAGTAATTAGCATTTGGAACACATTTTTTTTAAATGCCACCCAGGGTCCCAGTGGCACACCAACTCTATTTTGCAGATAGGAAAATTGTTGTTGATTTTGCTACATATTCTCTTGCAGGTTGTTTAGCTTCTTTGTGTAGGAGTTGGGAATTGAATCAACATTTTAGGGTTTCCAGACCTTGATTATATCAATTAATCCAGATTTCCTGAGAGCAAAGAAAATATTCATTCAAGGACCTGAATAAAAAAAAAAAAAAAAAAAGCAGAAACAAACAAACAAAAACCCAACCACCATTTGAAAAATTTCTCACTCCCTGCCTGCTCCCACCCCCCAAAAAAGTCTTTTCCTTCTTCCTGTTTTTACTTTATGGTTTAGGTTCTTATTGGAATGGTGAGATCCTGATAGAGAAAGAAAAGGGAGGGTAGTGGCAGTGTGGAAATACACCATAAGGCCCATGGTCTCCTGAGAATAAAGAACGTTGTCACTGAGGAGAATGTCAACACGTTTCCTCCCTTCTCTGTTGCCTATGTCCTCTCTCACCCATGGAGCAAGCTGACATCGCCTGGCCAGCTCTCAAACACAAGCCAGCCCCTGAAGGCTTAACATGCTTTCATGAGGACAATTCAAGTACATCTCTTGCTGGAAGCCAGCCAGGTCCATCCCTTCCCGGTCGCAAGAATCAGCCACGGAGTCCCCAGAGGTGCCTGTTCTGTTGAGCTTCATGCAAAGTATTCCAGGGCCTTGGCATTAGGACTATCCTAAAAAGCCAGTGGCCAGCCTGCTAGTGAAAGAAATCTGGGACAGATGGTATGAAATTGAGATCCCATCATCACTACCCTCTCCCAATGCTGGCCTGTTACTTTGGCAAATCTCCACAAAGCTCCATGGCACACATGCTGGCCTTGCCAGAGGTCTGTGACTTAAATATGGATGCCTGAACATCACAGCTGATGAGGAGGTGGCCCATGAAAGAGGAGACTGCATTAAGTCATGTGGTCAGAACTGCATGTGCCTTTGAAAAGGACCACATGCTGCTGGACCAGTGGCGAGGTCTCTTTCCACATATGGACCCATCTGTTGCGGAGAGATGAACCTGTATTACTGAGAAGCAGTTCTGTATGGGAAAGGGAGCCTGATTCTTTAAGAAAAAAAAAATGGCTGCAAAGTTTCTCTTTTTTTCTGATTTTTCCAATTGGGATTTAACTAAGGGGTAGTTCTGTAGAAAAATCCATCTGAAGCAACTGCATGGCATCATGGGAAGATCCATGCATCCTCCTTTGATTTTTCAGTGGATGTTGGACAATCTCTCTTTGCTTCACTTTTCTCATTTGTGAAATAGAAAGCTCTGAGTGGGATGGGGGAAAGTGGGAGGAGGAGGAAGAGGACCGTGGAGGGATAATTGGTACGAGTGTCAGCCACAATCCACACGAGGCCAGTCCCACTTCTTCCCATCGCCAACTTTCAAAATGCCAGCAATGGTACATGGAACAATCAGGATGCTTTGGCTGGCACTGACTCCCAGCCTGCTGGTGTTAGTTTATTTTCATGGCAAATAATTATATTTCCTCCTTTCCTAAATATTTCAAAATGATACAAATACTATATAAGTCCATAAACATAAAAGTATTTCAGATTCTTCAAACAAAGCCTTTTTAGGGATTCATAAAATGGCATATTGCATTTATCCAAGCGCTTATTTGAAAAAGCAAACAGAATTTATTAAAAGATGCTTATCTTATTCTATTCCACTGTCATCCAAAAGAGAAGAGAAGAGGAGGGAATCTGCAGTTTGATCATTTGGATTTAAAAATTCCTGCTCCACTGCTTTTGACTCAGATGATTAAACACAACCGGAGCTTCAGTTTTGTTCTGTATAAAAACAGCATGATAGCAGTAATAACAACAATAACAACTTTTAAGGATTATTGTGACCATTAAATGAGCTACATGCTCTTCAAAACATAAAGCCCTAAATGAAAGTTAGTTATTGCCAAGCCCGGTGGCCCATGCCTATAACCTGTAATTCTAGCTACCCAGGAGGGGGAAGCAGGAGGATCATAACTCTGAGGCCAATCTGGGCAATTTAACAAGATCATGTCTCAAAAGCAAAAATTTTTTTAAAAAGTTGGGAATGTGGCTGAATGGGTAGACCACTCATCTATTACCAAAGCCCTGGGTTCTATTCCCCCACACTGAGAGAAAAAGTTGTTATTACCTGAAAGGGGGCGGGCACAAATTCATCAAAACATCTGGAAAAGGTTTGTTTTTTGCACAGGGTTTTTGTTAGGGTGGGATGCAGAGAAAAATTCTGAAAACAGCTAGCTGAGAATGGAGCCAGTTTGAACAACTTCCTCATGTGTAGTTTTCTCTTTCCAATTATGTCTGCAAAACTTCCTCATTTCTTGAGCGTATTTCTGCAGGCTTCATAATCAGGGAAACATCGCTGTCAAAAGAACTCAAAATTGTGTTAGGAAATGGCAGGAGGATTTTCTCTCTTTTTCCAACACCCTTTCCTTAGAGATCAGATACATTTTCCTGGCAAGATGCTCATCATTTGGAGGTTGCTTTGCAAATTTCCTTCAATTTCAGCTCACGTGCAAATTAGACTACGCTTTTATTTTAGGATACAGGAAACTCTATGAAGGATGAGAAAAGAAGTCTAATGTGGTCAAGTCTTAGAAGGGTACTAGCGAATACTGGCTTTGATGGTATCTTCTCCATCATGGTCAATTTTAAATGATTCATCACTTTCTTGTTCACATTGTTTATTGTTAGAAAAAGTGGAGTTTGGGGTTTGTAAAATAATAAATCCCCTTATTAACAATTTTCCTTTCATGATTCCTAACACAGATGCACTGTATGAACAGATATCGATCACATTTTTAAATGGATCCAGTGCTGCAGTTTTACCCATGGAATGAGAATTATCTATTCCTCTATTAAGTTGAAAAGTGCCCTCAGGTTTTTCTGCTAATTCAAAGGGAGGAGAGAGAAGTCGGAGCAGGAGACAAGATGGTATGATGTTGAAAGGAAAGGGAGGCTGCAACAGCATGTTAATTAAAAGGCTCTGCTGCCTTATGTTTACGTACATCGCCCAAAGTCCATATGAAAGGTATAGACTTTGGATTGCATTGAGTAGGCTGTCATATGAGCAAACCAATAAGACATCTTTTAAAATCTTCATCCAGGTGTTGTAAAGACAAGCAACAAACTATCAATCCTAAGAAGATTTAAACGTTTTTTGAGGGGCCAGCCTAAAATACTTTTGCAACTCTGATAAAGATCCCTTTCTAAAAAAACAAAACAAACAAACAAAAAAACAAATATGAAGAATGTCCTCCAATTTCAAGCATTGCATGGATAACCTGCAGCCCACATTACAAATCCCTGAGGTATTCTGTACCTCTCGAATTTACCCCTTTATTTGCTATCTGGTTTACATGAATAATGAACATATCAACAATGTTCCTCTGACATTATGAAGCTGTCTGTATGTCATAAATAGTGGTGTTATTCATATGGTCAACAGTATTCATAAATAGTAAGAGTCCTATGTGATAAATAGTAACTGTTTCCAAACACTTTTGGCTCAGAGTATAGCAGAGGACAAACACATCACCCTCTTGTTAATCTTTTAGATATCTTTGGGTTAATAGAAAGTGAAACTATTTATGGAAAAACTTCCAGAATTCTTTGCTCTCAGAAGAATCTATATCTTTGCCTCTATTTGTTAATTTAATTATCAATTATCACCACAATAACACTTTCTTAAAAAAAAAAAAAAGTAAAACCAGCTTGGTAGGAAAAATCCTGTAGATAAAGAAAGAGCTAAGGATGCAGTAATTCTCTTTTGTGGAAAATAGGTCAGAACTAAAGCTCTTCCATAGGAAATAAATTTTCCATGCAAATGAAACCTTGGTTTTATTTTTAAAACAGTGTTCTATTATTTTTGAATAATGGTGGAAGATTTAATATATCAGTGTTTCTTCCCATTTTATGGAGAATTATGATACACCAAAACCTTTTTATACGATACATTAAAATCTCAGAGATCTTTCAAATTTAGCCAAAGGTTTTTATTTAATTAAATTAACTTCTTAGAAGAGAATGGTATCTTATTCTGAAATAAGTGGTATAAATTCATGCTCCTCTTATTTAGCAGTTTCTAAAAGCATTTAATATACAAAAGCAAAAGCAACAATACCCAAGTAAAACTTTTAACAATTTCTAGCTGTTTGAAATTAATTTTTGAAGTTTGATCTGTAAATGTGTTTGATATTTTATATTAATATGTATTTTGGTTTTCTTGATGATATTCCCAAGTAAATTAAAAATACACAAGTCAAGAGGTATATTTGTCACAAAGCTTCTACATGTTATTTCCCAAAGAAACAAGAATGAAAATTATTATATATGGGGAGATTATGTAAGGAAAATGTTTCATCCGTATGGACTCTTCTGTTGTACAATAAAGTTTTCGTTTTCAGAATTACAGATGTATAAAAATCATACATCCGTGCTTGTGGGAGACTTGTAAACTTTCTTATGTTCTGTAAAAACTTGAATGCTGGAGGCCAAAACTCACAAAACTTAATGATCTTTCTGCTTTAAAAAGCCAACAACGTTTTGGGTTTTTTTTTTCTTTAAACCAAGAAAAGAAACAAAACATACGCAGCCTATGTGTGGTATTTTCAAAATTTTTTAAAAAGGAAGAGTATGTGACATTATCAACATTATGTATTTAACTTGCTTATGTTTGTTGAAATCACTTCTGTTCAGAGAAATAAATGGAAATGGAAAATAAATCCCGATGTGCCTGGAGCATCTTGTCTCACCTTACTTTTAAGGAAGCCAGTTCTCTTTTGGAAAAAGACTACAAGGTAAATTATGAACTGACTGGTTTTTTAATACTTATAAGACAAACAAACAAAAAACAGTAACCATTCATTTTCTTTTGAACATGTGTGACATTATTTTGGAGAGATTTTATACAACTGGGTGTTTGATCAGTATCCATGGTGCACAACTTAGGAATGAGTTGTAACTTAAGTTTCTCTTTTATTGTTTGGAACTCAGCACATTTTCTCTTAGAATCAAGAGTTCCACTGGCTAGGAAGATTCTTTAGCTAGCTCACAAAATTCAGAGTAACCCACAATTTAGCTTACTTTCTATATGAATAGTATTTAAGTAGCAATCAGCTCTCAGATAAGATACTTTGTATAGAAAAATGCACTCTATATTCCATCTCAGTACCAGGAAGTAGCTCAACCACTGGATCCTGGGGAGTGGCCCGGGTTGGAAAGAGAACAGGACAGTTAATCTGGACCATCATTAACTCCTAAATTCACTATTATTGTGTCTTTTTTTTTTCTTTTCTTAAGGTAAAACTGTAACCCTCATACAAAAATAAAATGAACTCATGTCAAAGACTTTAATTCATTAGTTAATGAGGGACAAGTAAGATGCTGACATTGATTCAATAAGTAGTAAGGAAGGCCAAAATGAAATTTATGAAGAGATGCAAAAAGGGTTTATCTGCAAAGCAATGATGTATTGTATTCCAAAAGATACAAATTTTCATTTCTATAAATGAGTTGTTTTCATCATTATCAGTTTTCTAAAACTCACAGAACTATAAAATAGCTCAAAAACCAATAAAAGGTAGAGCTACCTCCAAGAATGCATTAGACAAGACTCTTATTACTTTTATCAACTTTAAAGTATTTCATCATTTTCCCTGGAAATTTATACAACAGGAGAGTCAACTCGGGGCAATCACATCCCTGAAGTTGTGGACTAGAAAGAAAATACTGAATTCTGGTGACACCCACACCATCTATTAACAAAGACTAGGTGAGTATTCTCTGGTAGAAACAGTGCCCATTGCAAATGCAGTCACATGGGTAATTTAAATTTTTCTGGTAGCCACATTAAAAAAAAGCACTTATAATCAAACTGAATAAAATATTTAAATAAATATATGCAAAATATCTCAACATCATCATTATGAAAGAACTATCAATGAGATAGATTACATACATTTTTTCATTGAGGGTCTTCAAAATCCAGGGTGTATTTTACATGTACAATACTCTTAATTCAGACTAGCCTCATTTCATGTTTCCTAGCCACATGTGGCCAGAAAATCAAACATCTATGAGCTAGCTAAGTTTTGCATTGTTTGGAACATTAATTAGAACATTGTTGGTTCATCTCTTCCCATTCCATATTTTTTAAGGTAGTCAGTTTCTCAAATTTCTTCATTTTGGAATGCTGTATGCTCAATGCCCAAGGAAACTATAATTTGAAGTGGCTGTCCTCTGTGGTCCCTTGAATGTTCTCATTAGCACTCTGTACTGTTGCCTTTTCCCAAAGAGACCATACTTACTTACCCATGTGATATGAAAGAGAGTGATGAGCCTGCAGGGAGAGAGACAGCAAGAACCATAATAATAAACATAATATTGCTCTGCCTATCACCTGAGTATGACAGCCACTTCAAATTATAGTTTGGACCATCAAAATATTAACTTTTTTATTTTCATATCACCCTTGTGAGGTAAAATCAGAAGATACACTTCTCAAAAGTTCTCTTTCACTACAGAGTAAGAAGAGACATTTTGCTTCTTAGTAGGGGACTAATGAATGTATATCCAACTCACTGTCCCAGATACTACAAATGTCTGAGTTGGCATCATCAGTTCCATATCAAAGCTCTGGCCCTACAAGAGAGAAGGGCCCCCTCACCACAGCATGGCTACCATAGTGCCCACCAAACTGCAGTACAACATAGGCAGGGCCAGGCAGATACTCAGGAGGAAGGTAAATGGAAGTGATCCTGGTTTATCTGCAAGAAACAGGGTGGGGGTGGTTATGGGAATCCTCTCTCCTTAAATCAGCTTGATCATTATATCTATATTTCTTTAATCCTCTTCACTGTGTCCTCTCCCCACAGGGCTCTCGGAGAGAAGCATACAAGTCCAAGTCAGACGGTCAACTGGGATCGCACATAAAATATCATTCCACAAAGTTTTAGGGTAACACTTGGAATTTTTCTTACTCATCATAGTTCTGGGGGTTCATATAATATAATCTGAGTTAGGTGAACATAGGTCTGTGTGTGTGTGTGTGTGTGTGTGTGTGTGTGTGTGTGAGAGAGAGAGAGAGAGAGAGAGACAGAAATGGTCTAACGCTAGCCCTCAGACCCAAGACATATCCCCCCACTTCTCATTTTCCCAGGACCCTGGCTAAAATCAGTGCTCCAGAGACCAGGGGTCTATAGATTGATTTTTGGTCCCCTCTGTAACCCCTCACACCTGCTCTTGAACTTTCATAAGAGCAAGGAAGTCACTATGCTCCCCACACATCCAACTATTTGGACTCTGGTGGCTGCCATTTGCAATCACCACCTCCTATGCATGAATGGTACTTTCACCGCCGGAGCGACACAGGCATCCCATTCAATCAGCAGCGTCTGTCTGTATTTACCATTAGCTGGCCAATAATAACCCATTGAAGGACTAGGCTCTATAATGTTTGTGTAAGAAGGGGAGGAGGGAAGAAAAGACTACATGCACTGAATTCAAGAAGGGAGATATTTCTTTCCTACTATAAACAGAAATGATTATAAAACCAGAACCCAGAGAGAGTTCCTCACCCTTCACTTTGGCATGAGGGGTTGCAGTTCTGCAAGGCCTACTCTTTGCATGCTGACTTCCCCAGGTTTTTACTACATTCCAGGGAGGGAGATAGAAACCAAAGCAAACAATGTGTCCCCATAGGACCCTCTCCCCCTCTCAGAAAGGCTTCTATGTTTAATTCTCTGCAGCTTTTTAAACAGTTGAATAGGGAGGTTTTGACAGTCTGTGGTAGAAGAGAATGTCTGCTCTCTCTAAGGACACCCACTTTAGATAATCCCAGCTGGCAGCGGGACCCAGGGCTTGGGCAAAGGGATTTTCTTGGCAGTTTCTTCTCCACACATTCTGTCATCGCACAACTGTTTTCCTCTCCACAAAAGAGTAGAGAGCAGATCGAGAGCTGGTTGCTAACTACCTGCAAATGAACCAGCTTCTCCCTCCTCCCCATCCTGTAGAGTGTCTGATTCTAAGGTTCTGATGCTACAAAAACATTTCGATAGTGAACGGTACTTTCTGTGGGTGCTTGCCTTGAAAACAGGGGTCCCTAAAAACTCTGGGTGTTCTCACATTCTCTCTACATTCACTTCCAGAGACTGGCGGCATTTTCAAGTGAGCAAATAGGACAGACCCAGAGCCATCTTCTCCACCATGTTTTGGATGGAGAACATCAACAACAAAAGGAGATATTCCTTCCACGGCTCTGTCGGATTTGTGACCTCCTGATGACTCTCTCCCAACCACACACTACAGAATATCCAGTGACCATCTGGTGGACACTGATTGACCACATTCATTTGGCAGGCATTTGTTGACCTCTGCCATGTACTCTGAGTCCCATAAGCCAGCTACACCCCCAGACAGGTCTCCTGAGGTGGAAGCAGCCTTGGATAGCCTTTGCACCAGGAGCATGCCCAAGAATGGCATAGGATTTCCTCTACTTCATCCCAGGCTGCCTTTGCAGAGCTGTCTGTATACCCACAGGGCTCAGGTCCAAAAGACATATTTAAGGCAATTGGCCATAGAAAGCACTAGACCCAAATAACCTCCCAGGGTTCTTAAGGACAGAGCTTGAAGCTCACAAAGGAAGCGCCAAATGAGCTACAGGTGTGAAGGAGATGAGCCGATTCCGGCATGGTAGAGAGCGAAGCAGCCCAGATTGCAAAGTTATGTCGACCTCCTAAGGTTACAGCCATTAAGTCAAGAATTTAAATCTGTAGCCAAATGTACCCTATTTCCTAATACAGAGTTCTTTCTTGGCAAAAACCCTCTTTATAAATGTCTCCTGCTCATCCCTCTTCTTTCCAACTTCCAGAGCTCTACCAAAGCCCATTTTTATATTAAAGAGGGAATAAAGCAATAGAAGTAAAAAGAACAAATGTGTCTGGGTCTTTCTCTTGTCCCATTATTTCTTATCAACTTTGAATCCAATAAAACTTAATCATAATTCAGCCATGAACTTGCGGCATGAAGTGAGGAAATTTGGAACCTATGTTTTCAATTCATTTATACTTGACTCATCAAAATATTTTTCTTGGTTGTTTTTTTATAAGCTATTTGATGTTTAAGGAATTGTTTCCAGCTTTTAAAGTAAATCTTTTAGAGCCTTTGTCAGTTCAAACCAAGAAGCTGCAGGATGCTAAGAAAATAGAAACTCCGATACAGGAAGGTTCAGGGATGGTGCAAAACTCAGAGCCATGAATTTGAGAGGGTTCAAAAGTTGGCAAAGTGAACCCTTCTCATCCCTACCCACAAATAATAAATATCACAACAAGGAAAAAGATAAAGGGGAAAGCCACTAGAAAGCCATAACTTATCCTGTCTCCAGTCTTACAGTTCTTTCCAATAAGCCAAGAGTTCTCTGGAGAACTTAGGCTGTGCTGCCTGCAGGGAGCTGAGCTCACCTGGGGTCATAAATTACTTTGCTTGGGATAAGCTTTCCTCCAGGTCCAACAGAAGGACAGCTCTGCAAGACCCATCACCCAGCTCTATGCTTCTTAAATTATCCTTCATCTGGTTGTGACATCTGAAAAGCTAGAGGGAAATGATCACCCCAAATCTGACCTTCATACACACACACACACACACACACACACACACACACACATTACTATTTATTTGGAGAAGCATATGAAAAGCTCTATTTCTTCTATTTATGCTTGCAAATAGGGTATTGTGTCTTTTACTCAGTGTGTGTATACACATATACACACACATATATATATATATATATATATATATATATATATATATATATATATATATATTATATATTCCAAATAAATAGTACAATGTGTTCAAATTTGTCCACACTAAAGATTATTTTTTAATTGCAATGTGACCCTAAGTCCTTTTCCCAACTGAGGTAGCCATAGTGAAGCTTAAAATTACTGGAAACGAGGGCTGTCAGGAGACAACTTTTCCCCTTCACTCTAACTTTGTAATCAACATCCCTGCTCCAGTTTTCCAACTGCATTCAGTTGTGTAAACACACAGACAGACACAAGCATGCAAACATCTCAGGATGCAGAATACTTGAGTAAACGGCTGGAGTGCCTTGAAATGTGATCAAGTCTCAGAGAGCAGGTATCAGGCCAAGAGAAATAACTCTTATTCGTTAAAAGTTCCATAATAAATCAGAGATCCTTTTCCTCCGCATGTCACCTGACATGTTTAATTTGTCTGCTTTGACAGAATCGTGGCAAATAGAGTTGACTGTTGGCACAATTAGAATGGGCCTTTGTGATGAAGAGGCAGGATATCAGGCAGAGAAGGGCACAAGAAAGGGGCACACATGGTAGGCATCCTGTAAATGCCGGGGAGAGCTGGCTTGGTGTGGTGGAGGATGAAAAAGAAATGGACAAAGATTTCAGGCTTTGCAGATTCACAGTACGTCAAGCCAAAGGGAAGCTAGTAACCTGTCATACCATCCAAGAGATTTAACTTCTTCCTTTCCTTGTTTACTTCTCCCTGGAATCAAGCCTTATCATAACCTTTAGGGAATAATACAGACCCACTCATTTTCATGTCAGCATTTTGCTTATGGAACACAAGATTTATACCGAAGACAAGGAAATGTACTCTTAGGAATGTCTGCACCTCTGAACTAGGGCAAGCCAGTGGATTTATTAGTGTCAGTTGGCTAACCTTGCATCTGGCCATACAATTTGTTTTCAAAGAAAAAGCTATATACCAAGAGAAGAAATAAGCTTGATTCTGCTAACAAAATAGCTTTTAAATACCTATACATCTTTTATTTGAATGAAATATATATATTTTTCATATATTTTTTTCCATCCAACTCATGAAGATGGATCATGGCTCCTGTCTGTGATGCCTGATGCTCCCTTTCCTGCACCAACTTGTCCTACCTACCAAGGCTCACATGGCCCCCCAAAAGAGGAGACTGCCGGTACTTCACCCCTAAATTCTTATGCAAATTAGCTCAATTTATCCTACCTTACAATGTGGAAATACACTATCCCCAATTTTATAGATGAGGCAGCAGAGAAATTGACAGAGATCAAGATATTCTCCCCAAATCACCCAATGGCAGCACCAAGACTCAAACCCAGAGAGTCCAGATATAGAGTGTACATTTTCGACCACTCAGCTGGGCCACCTACACGTGAGCTAAGTTCCATTAATTTGAGATGTTTTCTATAAGCAGATTATTATTGAATATCCAACAGAAAATCAACTTACCATTGGTTAAGTAGATATATGTAATTCTTTACTTTTGTTTATTTTCTGTTTTCCATCAATATAATTTAACTGCAATATGCATATACCAAAGTACCTACACATTCAGTCCCATGCATTTTCTATAAGGTTCATATAAGCCAGCATTCAGATCAAGAAATGGATCATTTTCAACAAAGAAGTCCACCCCCTTGCCCACCTTATGCCTCCTTCAAGTCATTACCCTCCCATCTCTACCCCAACCACTGTAGTTGTTACCATTTTGGATGTGAGGGGAACAAGGGGGTCTAATATTTGATTATAAGCACATGCTTTGGAAGCAAACTGCCTGGGTTGAAACCCATTAGCCCTTTTACAAATTCTGCTTCTTTGGACAAGTCATTTAATTTCTCTTTTCTCAACTATAAAATGGGGATATTAACTGACCCTGTTCATGAGTCTTGGTGAAGATTAAAGGCTATAATACATCTAAGAACCTGAGACCCAGGTAAATAGAAAAGCTCAGGGTAAACTTTCAGAAAGTCCCAGCTATTGTTATCACTGGGACACTTTCACCCAAAGAAGACACAAAGGGAGTAGCGCAAGGGAGATGGCAAGGGAGAAGACAGAGGGATTCCAACCCAAAGTGTTATCTTTCAATATAAAAAATAAACCGATCTCTAGGCTGGGGACAGGATCAGAGATGAACAGGTTGAGGAAGAGCTAACCAGTTAGTTTTCTGATTGCACAAATTCAAGTTTCCAAAGTAAAACTGTTATTTGCAACTTTATGCAATTTCTCATCATCCTATCTACACCCCATATACTCACACATGCCAAAGCTGAGTAGGACCAATACTATTTCAGGTCACCCATGAGCTTCCCACCAGGACTCCTAATCATCTAGAATTGGATGTATATGTTTTAATTTCCGTCTATAGAAAGAGAAGGTGTATATATTTTTTTCACCCAACTCATGATATAATTCCTCCTGTCTATCGTACTTCATTAACCATGCCGTTTTGACCATAAATGTAAAAATCTCTATTCAGCATAGATTTTAAAGAATAGATTCCAGCATTTTTCCATGGCACATTTCTTTACATTTTTGCATCACTCAAAACATTTTTTTTTTACCCATTTCCTTTAGAACTTCTCAAAATTCTCTGCAGCGTAAATCAAAAGTAAATAGCTAGTTTAAAGCACTGATTCCAAGAACTCAGAAGCCTCAGGAAAATAAAAACACAAGACAGAGAACTTGTGGTGCAAATTTCCTTTTTTCTTTCCTGCCAGAGGAATGCATTTACGGCAACTTCTTTTTTATGTCTACATGTTTTTATTGTAACTGTCAAAACAACCAAGGTAAAGTTTAAAAAAAAGGAGAGAAGCATAAAAACATTTTTCAAGCAATATTAAAAATGACAAGTATATAATACCAATTTGAATAACACGTGGACTACAATGAAGGATTAGCGTAATTTAGATTCTCAACAAGAATCAAATAGATTGAGGCCTGACATGTTGATTTGTTAATTTATAATTGAGTTTAGGAAAATTCAAAATGGATAAGAAAAAGACCCCTGCTTTGTCCTTTCCTCCCCCCTCTCTCTCTCCCCCCCTCTGTGTGTGTGTCTGTGTCCTTACCCGCCTTCTCTCTAGCCTCTGTATTTTTCTTTGCATATTTGTTGTGAGATAAACAGACCAGAAATGACTATTAAATTCTAACGCTCTGTACAGTCTCAAGTTCTAATAGATCTTTTAACGCAATAGAGATAATGTTACTTACAGAGCTTTCAATCGCGTGGCCATATGGCCAGCCAGGCTGTCTGTCCAAAAGGAACAAAATGCTTCCTTCCTGGGTGGCTGGCTGTGGGCTGGAACAGTACGCGATGTTCGAGATAAGAAAACGGAAGTTCCAAGCTCGGAGCTTGTGTGGTTTAACCAAATGAGGTAAAATAAGAAATGGACAGTCCGTCAGAAGCCGCCTTATTTGCAGCATGTGTCAGAGCCAGTGTGGGGATCTGGAGTTGGACAGCGTCTCTCTCAATCACAAGCAGGAAGGCCTTGTTCCAGCACCTTCGCTCTGTGCAGATATAAATATGAGATGAGACTGCTTTGTTACCTTTTAGGGATATTATACATACCAAAGACATCATAATAAATGTCCTTGAGCTTGCTGTGAAGGATAAAGTAAACTAAACCTGTAATGTCTGATCCAGTGGCTGAAGATTATGTCCATCCATTTCTAAAGCTAGAGATCCCATTTGATGGCTTAGGTCCCTCCAACCCTCAGATAGTTGGGTGCATCCTGGGTAGGATCTAGTGATCATCTCAGCCATGGCAATTGGCTTCCAGACTTTATCATGCACCATATGCTCAGTCTCTGCCCAGAACCACCACAGGTCACCAAAGCCTTCTGCTGAGCCTTGGATACCTCATCTGTGAAACAGAGATAACAGTATTAGTTTCTGCCTTTGGGGGCATTTCTGCAGCTTGGGCACATAAGGAGATATCTAAAGAGCAATAGATACACTTGGCCGTAATTAGCTCTATGACCTTCAGCAAGTTACTTAACTCTCAGGATCTCTGTTTCCTCATCTGTAAAATGTGAATAATAAGACCTGCTTTATAACCCCATGGCATATAACTCAACAAATTGATATGACTGATGACTCCTCTTGTTTTGCCACTCCTTTTTAGTCTCTTGCTCATGCTGACAGGACCCAATGATACTGTCAGCTTTATCCGTTGCTCTCCTCCATGGAAGTCATTTAAATGACCCTGCCTATACATCAAGGGACTCCCATGAAATCTAGCCCTGCCTATCTGGGCCTGATCATCCTCCCCTAGGATGGGTGGGGTGCTGACTGGCTCTGGGCAGGGCAGTATATTCTGTCTCTACTTTCTACTCAGTCCTTTCTCTCGGGAAGCCATTGCTAAGTGAAATGGGGCTCTTCCTCTCCTGGGTCCTTAGACCCTCCTCCTTGTCCCTTTCCTTATGCTGTCTTCTAGGATGGTGTCCTCCAGATTGTTTTTCAGGCTCTCCCTTCAGTGATTTTTTTTTTTTGGCACAGACACCAATATATATTTATAAATTATATTCAAAATGTATATGTCTCTGCTAATATGATTTGTGCATTCTGAAAATATACATGCACTATACAGAAGTTTTAAAAGAATGTGCTTACATATTCAGTGGAAAAAAAGGAATTCAATCATTTACTTCATGCACCCTCAACAGATGATTTGGGGCTCCTTCTGCTATCTAACCTCCCTAGCCAGTAGGAAGAGTGTTCTTCTGTGGGATCCTGGACACCCCACCTTTGTGAGAGATTTGCATATACCGTAAACTAAGAGCAACTCCACGGGCCAGAATGAGCTTCTGATCTCAGCAAAGTAGCTGTTCCTTGCCACCCCATTCCTGTATGTTTAGAGTTGAGGATGCTTCATGAGCATAGCAATTGTTATGGATTTGGAGTCCAGCAAGATGCAGAGTGAATACAAGGTAAACATACCCCAGCCACCTTCTTCTAGAATGTGGTAGAATATTTCATTTCTTGAAATGTGCACAAAGAATGCAGCTGATTTTGTGCAGTGTTAACACCTATGCCTGCACAGGAGGCTGTGAAAACGTAACTGTATCATGTCAGTGATTCTGCACACAGGCTCTTATATTTACATTTAAAACTGTCATTGCACCATATAGAGATGAGTGGAAATATTTGTGCTAATAATTTAAAACTTTAATTTTTCTTTAATGAGGATGACATCAGACAACTAAAAAGTACCATCACAGTTGAGAGAGAGAGAGAGGGTGACTAAGGAAGACAGGAAAAAGTTTTATATTTTAGTACTTTTAGTGCACCTTTTTTTCATGCTTTTTGAACAAGGTCCCCTGCATTTTTATTCCACACTGTAACCAACTCTTTCCCTTGTCCTCTGACATCTCCAACATGACCAATCTATTCTATCAGGAGTGAGTCCAACCACGTGACCTTCTCTATTTTTTTAATATTTATTTTTTAGTTTTCGGCGGCCACAACATCTTTGTTTGTACGTGGTGCTGAGGATCAAACCTGGGCCGCACGCATGCCAGGCGAGCCCGCTACCGCTTGAGCCACATCCCCAGCCCACGTGCCCTTCTCTTGATAGAAAAAGAAGACCCTCCATTCTACCCTAAGAAAGAAGCTGACCTTCCAAGACCATGGCTACACATTCATGCGACCATGGCTACACATTCATGCTTCATATTTTATTCATTCGTGCAACAAGTATTTGTGTATTTTATCAACTTCAAGTGTAAAAATAATAAAATGTTAGACATCGTTCAAGGGATTGGTTCCTATTTTTCGCTGTTTTGTCACAGCAGAAAACTCCTTTCGAAATGTCAAGTTCTCAGTTCAAAGAACACTGCTATTGAAACTTGAGGACTGAGCTCTGAAGCAACTACCCTTCCGAATTCTTCACCCACACCCGGAAACTAATGACTTCCAGAGGGAACCACAGTAAAGAATACTTTGGAACACTGGTCACTCTGTCAAGGATCATGTCAAGAAGAGAAGGTCACCAATTCGAAATATTTCAGAGGTGAAAGGTCATTCTTATAAATACCATGTCCTCCACATTTAGCATACCATGGTGCATATTTTTGTCACAATTTGGGGGCCAGCAGGCATCACCTAAGCAGACCCAGTCTAAATGAAATTCTTCAACCTCCTCCAGCCACATGTCACTCTTACATCTTGGATGATACTTTCTTCTGGGAGTGGACCTGGTCAATTTTTTTGCCTTTGAAATGGATGAAATCATCAGTTTACAAAGTATAGTCTGGGGACCACTGGGGATTCCTGAGGCCCTTCCTCCAGTGGGTTCATGAAGTTAAAACTATCTTCATAACAACAGTGACAAGTTGTTTGCCCTTTTTGTCCCATTCTCTTGTGATTTATTGTGTCATTTTCTAGAGGCTCCACAACATGAAGATTTCATTACCCGGATGGCTAATGCAATGGGTATTCTTGTATTTTGAAAATTTCTCAGTTTTATTGTCTAAAATGGTTAATATTCATAGGCATAGCCCAGATAAACATAAGCCATCTGAAATCATCAATAATTTCTTAAGAAAGTAAAAGGATCCTAAGACCAGAGAGTTTAAGAAGTGTTAAACTAAATGAAATAGGCATCTATCATCTTTTACATTTTTTCAAAGATGGTTCTACCCTCTTCTTTTACAGAATTCTTCCTCTTAGTCCCAGGAACTACTCTGTTATCTCTAAGGAGACTGCCACATCAACAACCCATGAGCAGATTACTGCAGAATTTAGGTGAAAAGTGGAGAGTCATCTTGTAGGTAAGGAAAATATCAGAACATCTAATTTGATTTATGTCTTATTTTGTGCAAGTTATGATATAAACAATGTATTTAGTTAGTAACACAGGCATCAGTTATAAGTATATAAAAATGCACATCTATTAGGAGTAAACCCCAAAATTTTTGCTGATGAAATGGGCAATAAAAAGGGGCAGAACTGCTAATCGAACCCACTCTACTAGGCTTTCCAGTTTTGGGTTTTTGTTTGTTGTTTTTGCTTTTGGAGGAGTACTGTATATTGAACCCAGAGATGCTGACCCACTGAGCTTAATTCCCAGTCGCTAAGTCATTGAGGTTGATCTCAAACTTGCAATCATCCTGCCTGAGCCCCTGAAATTGCTGGGATTACAGGTGTGCACCACCACACCCAGCCAGGCCATTTTGTTTTAATAAAGGATCCATTTGGTCATCCTCATGATCCCTTCCTTGGTTGCTGAGCAGCTGCCTAGGAGTTCATTAGAAAATTAGAATACGCTATTAGTAGGTCAAGCTGGCAGGGAACTGAAAAGTAACCAACTCAAACCTTTTATTTTACAGAAGAATCAAGGCCCAGTGATTGCCTCTGCTAGATTGGCCAGCTTAGTGAAGGGATTATAGCAGTTTTGAGACTGTGATTCTGAGTTTGCATCATAGTGGGTAGAGCCTTGGAAAATGCAGAATTCTGGGCTGAGGATATAGAGTGTTTGAATCACAATCCCCTGGCTTATTATTTCCAGCAAGCTTCCTTGGTGATTCCTCAGCATTCAGAGGTTTGAAAACCCTGGGGATTTGGAAGATGGAGACTTGGCAAAGGCTCAGGTTTTCCTCCTTCACACACAGTGTCTTGGTGTTTAGAGCAGGAACTATGGTTTTCAGTACCAAGACAAGGCCCTCAGGGCTTTCCAGATGTGCAGCTTTGTTTAAACCAATACAAATGGCTGTGGATAGTGATTTTGCTAATTCTAGGACCACTTTCTAAAGGCTTGTTTTTTATCTCTTCCTTTGATGTCAAACTATTTGCCATCCTTAGTGCCTGCAGTGTGATCACTACAAATCTCTTTCCTCTTTCCTTGTCCCCCTCCAATTTTCTGCTTTTAATTCACTGTGGGGCAAGAGACTAAATAAATGGGCCTGTTAGGAGTGTGTGTTAATTAAGAGTCAATTAGACCTAGTTAAAGTGCATTGCTTTGTGACTGGTGTTTCCGCTGTTTGAGCCTCTTTTGCTTCCTTCCTGCTTTGCAAGCTGAATTCCAGAAGTCTGAGGTTGAGGGAATGTCTGACCTCTGGTTAAGTGGGGCACAAGGATATTTACTTTCTTGTCACATTTCACGGCTGTCAAAGCTCAGAGGGTCTGGTCAGCCCCCAGAGGAGCTGCTGTACTTAATGATTCAGGACAACCTGGGTCTGACCTGGTCCTCTTCCATTTCTCCAGGCTTAGAGTGATTTGCAGAAAGAACAGGAAAAGGGGACAGGGTCCAGGAAGCAGGAGGAAGGGTGCACTCCCCAGGATGAACCAGGGTATAGGAATTGGTTCCTCTTGGAGATGCACCAATTTCTAGTTGCAGAAGGGTCTAGCTCTGTCCCTTTCAAATAGCTGCTGGGGAGTCTCAGCCATGATATCCATAGGGTACATCTGACTAGCCAGGGACAGTTAAGCGATGGGTATGGGAGTGGGGCATCTTTTACCTAGAAGCCATAATATACTTAACACTGAAGTTGTAAAATGTTGCTATTTAAAAAAAAGTCAGTGTATAATAATATCCTTTGAGCTTAAGCTTTGTCTATGATGTGATTGTTAAATGATGTTGGGTGAGTAATCATGTAGATCATAAAATTTTAATCTTCATCTTGTATTAGGAAATGAAACTAAATTGTCCTCACAATGCCCCAGGATCCTTCACCCTTTCTTCATCTTGTCTAAACATACAATCTTTTGATAGAGGCAGCTCTTCTGTCTTTCCAAATTTATACAATGACAAAAGTAAAGCAAACAGGAACCCAAAACCAATGTTATTTTATTTCATGGGGTATTGTACTGCATGTGAGCTAATGCTATCCCTGGGGGTTGGGGGGGGGGGTGGGGAGGGCCGTGGAGACAATGTTCTTTGCTAACATCCAGGACAGGACATGCATGATTAAGGGTGAAGTGTGTTTAAAAAAAAAAAGAATTTTAAGAAGCAAAAGGGATTTGTTCATAGCGAGAGATCATACTGATCCATTTTCAATGCTTAATTACAAATCTGCTCCAACTAATTTCCTTATTGGGCCCACAGCTGCTATTCTTTTGTCACCAGTTTATTTTTCTTTGAAAATCTGAAAGGCATCAAGACTCGCCCTGAAAGTCATCAGAAGCAGAACCGGGGTCCCAGATGCCTCATTACTGGTCTCATTTGCAGGCCTGTTTGGTTGTTTATGTCTTGCATTCAAATCATTTATTTTGTTCAAACCCTCTTTTGCTTTGAAAATGATTTTAGAACACTGGACTGCTTTTATCACTGAACCCTTTGCCTCCCTGGGTAGCAGGAACATCCTGATTTAATCAACATCTCAATTTCCCAGTCATCTCTGGGCAGGCCTTGTTTAGTAAATATCAAAAAGTTTAGAGCTCCAAAGTCTTTTTTACAATGACTTATTTTGGAAAGTGAAAAATGCTGCTCATATGAAATCATAGTGATTTTAAAAGATTTTCATCTGTAAGTCCCAATGTCATATGGAAAAGTTTGGAACTCACGAAGGCTTTGCTTTCTCAGCCAAGAAGATTGGCTGCTAGAACCAGTCAAAGCACTTGGTGGGCAGGGTTACTAGGCTATTTGAAAAATTAGTTCTACTACCAGCAGCATGGCAGAAATCCGAAATGCTTGTTCCCAGGGGCCAAAGACACCTAGTTCCAATACTGGCTTAGTCAAGTTACCTTAACTTCCTGAGGCTCAATGCTCCCAAATATAAAAGAGAAATAAGTGGTATCTGACTTCTAGAAATAAAATGAAAATTACATTAGCTAATGCTTGGAAAAATCTGGACAAGAAAGCCAGGCATGCAGTCAACTCAAGGAATGAGCTTTTTATGACTATTATTTGGAAGAAAGGAAGTTAGTTGTTGAACTGAATACTTATATTTCTTTTCTGGTTAATAACAGTATTGTGGGAAACAATGTAAGCTGATTGCAAGTGAAAACTGTCATATTAACTGCCACAGGTAGGGTGGCCATATAATTCGTGGTCCAAACCAAGGCACTTTGAGAATGAAAATATGTACTGTCAATAGTTATTCCAGAAACGTTGGATAACTTTAGATACTGTCTGGTTCAATGCTCCAGTTTTACAAAGGAAGAAAATGAAGTCCAACACAGGGAAGTAACTTCCCAAAGGTCACACAGCTAATAACTTCAAACCAAGGTCTGGAATTCCAGTCTTTTTATAATAGCTCCCGGCAATTCCACAGCATGGTTCTGTTTCTGAATATCTTTAGCAAGGCTGGGAACTATTCTCCTCACCTCACCTTCTGAAAGGGTCCCAAGTCATCCTACTCTCCTTTGTTGACTTCACTTTACACCAGAACAGATGGCCATTTGTACAAAACAATCTTCCAGAAAGGCAGCTTGTCATTTTTCTAACCTAAATCCTTCATGCTATTGTTTGAAGCCATTTTTTTTTAATTCGCTCATGCATTGAGAGAATAAAACAGTAACTGCTACCTCCCTTCTATAAAGGGAAATTCTTAGATCACTTTAATTATTCCTTTTCAGTTTTCTTATAGAATCAGTAAGTTTCCTGAGTTCCTAACCAAGATGCCTTTTCAAACAATTTTCCAAAAACATTCCACTTTGTGTCCAAGGCACCTGGGCATTGCTCACATGAATATGTATATTTTTAATCCCCTTTAAGTATATAAGATACAGAATTGTCATGAATAGATCTCAGAAGTCCTCATTTCAGGTGACTTCCTAGCATTAGTTAGACCAGGCAAATATTCCATGTTCAGTCTAGACTTTAAAAAGCCAAGGGAGCCAGATGATCCGAAGTCACATGTGTCAGGCTCTCCTTAGGTACAGGCCTGCTTCTCTCTTTAATGAAGACCACATTTTATAACAATGTTCCCATGCAAATGCAAATTTATGTAGATCATTTATTTAGACTCGTGCTGTTGCACATCAATCTCATTGTTCTGCCCTCCTCTCTTTTTTGCCTTGAAGGAGAGATAACATGGTTATTCCTGTCATATCTCTCTGGGTTTTATGGTCTAGAGTGCCCATAAAGATGACAGGCGGCACATTTCCCAGGAAGCAGCTTTTGCTCCTCAGGCGGTTTTGTGTGGAGGTAGAGGAGGCAGCAAAGCCCAATGCTGCCAGATAGATCACCTGCTTTCCTCCAGGTGCAGAGTTCAGTGACCAGGGAGGCACCCAGCCAGGGAGCATGAAACTCCTGAGCCTCCTCAGGGACTCTGGGTGGACACCCTTGGAGGTTAGCCCAGCATCCCTCTTCTTCTCCATATGTTGGTTATGCATATAGATTTACCTCTAAGTTTTAAAATATGAAAGGATCTTTCCACATCTCTGAATGAAAGTCTATTTTTGGAAGAAAGGTCTATGACATGAAATAGCAAACTATTTACTCAGCACCTGGTTAGAAATGAGTGAGAATTCAAAGCCACACATGCAGAGGAGATGCAGCTTCATGATGCTATTTGAGGAGGTGATACGAGTCATGATTAAGAGCACAGACTGATGTCAGGTAGATTTTTGAGTTCAATCTGTCTCCACCGTCATGTGACCTTGAGCAAGTTACTTGACCTCTCTGCCTCAGTTTCTTCATCTGCAAATTAGGAATAATTTGAGTATCTACCTGATAGGAGTACTATGAAGATGGAATGTCATGCGCACAAGATTTATCTTATGGGTTAAAAAATGGGGGGGATCTTTTCACATCCATATATAAGCCACTTAGCATAGTGTGGGCATATTGGAAGAACAAAAGAAACTTTAGCAATGATTTCATTTTTCACATAGCACAGTGAAAAAAGTATACGCTGTGTCCATCTACCTATATATTTGTTACATATATAATGCACATACAGTATATGTCTACACTCATATATGTCATATATGTATAATATACAATTTTTAAATAAAACACAAAGATAAGGTAGCCAAGAAATTCAGGCTGTGCATTAAGCCTGCAGATTAAGTTTGCAGATAGTAGGTCAAGGACAATGATTTGGGGACACAACAGAAGACAAAGACAAAGGATGCTATAGATAGGGGACTCCATCTGGCTACATAAGAGCAAAAGGGCAATAAGAGGGGAGAATATAATAAAAATATCAATCAGGATCACATCCACTCCAGGCCAGGCTTGCCTCTGGTTTAATATAGTAACTGTATTTCTACAGCAAGATCTTATAGCACATCTGATAAAAGATGACCTGAGGAGTCATCATTGACCTCAGCCTCTAGAGCCAAGGAGGAAAGGGGTCTTCACCCAGGGCTGCCAGGTGACCCTCCATAGTGATGTGAAGAATCAGGAAGTATTGATCGGGAGCATCTGACATTCACATGGCCCCCTCCACCCTCAGCCACAGAGAAACTGAGCTCTGTGTGTTTATAAAAGCCCCAGGGCCTCAATGCATCTGGTTTCCAACCAAGGAGCTGGAAAGCAGAGACAGGCCTCTGTCTGTACTCCATCGACAGCTAGGGGAGGCAGGCAGGCTCAAGTTTCATGGCCGGGCACTGAGGCCCTCCAGGTACATTCCAACTGGTCCATTTCATGTGAAATCTTCCAGCTTGACCAAGAGTCACTGACCTTGAGAGCAGCCATTTAACCTCCATTACTTGGTTTATATTGGTAATATTTACATTGGGAACTTGATTAAAGCTGACCTTTGGAGAAAACGGAATCCAATATGTATTTGAAAACCTCTGCCTTCTCCAGCCAGTGTCAGGCGTCATCTGTTTCACTTCTCCCCTAATTGGCCAACTGGCGTCCGCTTTGCCTGCATCCACCTCTCTCCCAGAATTTCTGCAATACTTTCCATTTCCTTTGTCACCCACCAGCATTTTTGAAAACCAACCAGGTTAGAAGATGCTGTTTGAAGACAGAGTTAAAAGACAGGTTAGGAGATGCTGGTTACAGACAGAGTTAGTCTGTCTTAAATAGATCCCATTTAACAGAAGGTGTACAAAAAGCCCCAAATGATCCCCTGTCCTTTCTGCTGCAAGGAACTTTTCCCAGTGTGCTGTGATTCAGATATTTCAACTCCTACCTTCACAAGGATAACTGAGCCCCCTGGGAAAGAAGCCAGTAGCTATGGGGCTCCTCTTCCTACATGAAAATTTTATCTGTATTGCTTTTCAGATCAATATGTCTGTAAAACTGAAGCGGAGGCTACTTGATACGTTTGTTTGCTGACATGTCCAGAAATCGCTCCTTCCCTCAACTGACTCAGTTCAGCAAATATTTGTCAATTACCTCTTTAAAATGCCAGACAACCTGAAAACCAATAGGCCTGCATGGAACTCTTCATCTAAGGGTGTGTGTGTGTGTGTGTGTGTGTGTGTGTGTGTGTGGTGGAGGCATGGGTAGGGTTCCCACGTATACACACAAAAGTTCCATAACAGTATGAGACTCTGATGATAAAAAGTCTAGTGGCTTGTCCATCAGGATCTGCCACCGCCATCTGCCACAAGCTAGCTTAAGTGTCCTTAGTATGTTACATAACCTCCTGGACTTCCAGGACCTCCCCAGGCAAGTGGAAGCCCTGGCCTAGAAAATAAATTAGGTAAATTTCAGCTTGACAATATAACGACTCCAGCAAGAGGAACAACCACCCAAGGACTGTCTGTTGCAAGACTGAATGTGATGACATTGCAAGGGCATGGTTGATTCAGATGTAGAGAACAGAGCCACTAGGAAGTGGTCATAACACAAAGCCAAGGGCAACTTGGGAACCCTGGTCCTATAGCCTTGGGTTAATGACTCCTACTGAAACTGTGTGGTCTGAGGCACAGATGGTGCAATGTCCCCCACAGGATGGTCTTGCCTTTGCAAAGATCAGGGCAAATATTTCAGTGATGGAGTGTTTTTCCACGTCTCCAGCATGCAGTTTATGTCCTTATCATAATGCTGTGAGCTGGGATTATTGTTCCCATCTTCCAGATGAAGCTGGAGGCAGAGAGGGTTAATTTCCTCTGATCACATAGAGGATAGAGCCAGGATTTTAGCTCAGCTTTGTCCACTTGAAAACCCATACTCATTCACCTAAGCCAGGTACAGGTGTGGCCCCCAGAGCAGCCACCAAATTGACCAAAATTCCCAAAGCAGCCACCCAAATTGACCCTAGTTTGCTACGTTAAGAGATGAGCAAGGGGCTTTTGCTGTCAGCCTCATTCACATTGAACACCACCCACTGAGGAAAACAAAATCAAACTCCCCCTTCAGCAGGCAGCTCTGCTTTACATCCCTGAGGAAGCTGAGAGCCCAGGGACAGACTGTGTGTCCTGGGACCAAGACAGTGCTCCCACAGGGGTGGGATTCAGGCACTGGGCCACTCCTCCACACAACGAAAAAGAAGATCAAACCTTGGGAAATAGCATGATACATTTAAAGTTCTTTTAGGAAAATAATGTTCTTTTTTTTTTCTCTATTTCTAGCCAAAGAATCTCTTTTCCCTTATCTAAATAATCAGAGGATTTGGTTCTCTCAAATCCCAACCTTCTCAGTCTGTGAAGGTTATTATTGGCTTGGTTAAACAAAGTACTTGTTTATAATAGATATAATAGATGACGGAGTCGTTTTGAAATTACACAGTTGGTGTAATAAAACGAGTTAAAACCTTATTTAAAAAATGTCACAGTTGGTCAAATGTATTAATGGCATATGGTTTAGTTTTCTCTTTTTTTTTTCCCCAGAACAATATGTGCATTCTCATTTCATAGGGTGAGGAGAGAATTAATGGAGCAAGATAAACTTTCTGCTGGCTTACTACTAGACAATCTACACTTTCATTAACTGACTCAAGTTTTATTTATCCTTTTCTATGTCTCGTCTCCCCTATCTTGCTTCTCTCTTCCCCATAGCACCCAATTACACAATTCCTAAAATTCTGGGTAATGCAAGAGATAAATATTATATCATATAGAGCATGTTTTAGAAGGAAAAGTTAATGCAGAAATTACACACTACATAAACAAAATGCCCGCAACTGGCAGGCGTAATTATTTTTTCTCCTGTTGATATTACCAACTATAATAATAAAGTAAAAAATGTGCCCCAAAACATAATATTTCAGCTGTATGTAGTCATCATACCAGCAAAGAATATAATTGCATTATTTGTCTCCTCTGAAATCTCTCACTCATAGCTGTGCCTTTCCTTAGATTTCCTATTAGATGATTGTTTGTTTCCAATAGTAATATAATCACGGAGGTTTGGAAATCCGGACTTGCCAACCTAGCTGTCTCTGGTCAAGTGGGTCATCTCAGAACTGCGCCTGGACTTTGCCTGGAGCTTGAGATGCCATCTCTAATCTACAGCCCTGCCATGAATTTGTTTTTTGTCATAAATGAAGCATGAGGCTGTGCCTTAATTTTCCTCACTGCCCTCTGTCAAGTAATAACCATAAATATTGTCCTGAATCATTAAGTCACAACCTGAAATGTGATCCTGCCCAGCTCCCAATCAGACGGCCATCTGGAAGATGAAAGAAGTCTATTTGGGTTTCAGAATGATCCAGACTCTAATTTGTAGTAACAGTCTTAACAGGCTGTTTCAGAGACATTAACCAGCAACTTGTCTCAGGTTCTCAAGGAAGGTACATTGTCCACAGTTGGAGGCATTTGCTTCAAGCAGAATTGTGAACTGTAACTGCTGGAAAACTAGCAGACTCTCTGGCTTTCAATCAAATGCCACATTCTTTCATGGACACTAGATTTCTACCCAAGGGCAAAAATATATGCACAGAGCAAATGCATGCATAATATATCTCCAAATATTCCCTATGTCATAGGGAAAGCAAACATTTCAAGAGAGGAAAACAAATTGCAGCTTCTACAAGCAAACAACAATGTAACATGATAGATACATAATTTTTCCTATCACCCTGAGGTTACTTTTGCAGAGAAAATAAATTGTACTCTTATTTGGCTGTAGAAATAATTTTGTAAACACAAAAAGAAAGATATTATCTAAAGTCTGGAAGTATGCTTAAACATGAGTACACTTCTGATTAAAGGGACTACTAGCCAAGCAAATGTTTTAAATATCTAAACTTCTTGATCAACAGAGGAGCAAATGATGTCAACAGGAGCTGCCTTTCCATGTATACTCGACCAGATTGGAAAGCCAGTTAGAGGAATCAACACTGGAAGACGATGTTTCTTTCTCAAGCTATACTTTATACCTAGCATTATTTTTTCTAAATCTAGCATGTTGACTTTAACTTCTAAGCATTGCAAACGTACTTAAAAATAAAATGAAGGTATTTATTTCTAAATAAATGTTTTTTAGGTTGTGGGAACATGTTAATTACAACATTCAGGATAGAAAATTTCATTCCAACTTGTAGAAACCTTCACCATTTGCTTCAAAAATGTGATTCAAAACCATTCACTTTCAGTAAGTAAAAAGATTTATTAATTATTTATACAGATAAATGGCATGAAAAAATAGATTAAAAGAAATGTAAATGTATTTCCTGGCCTTATTTGATCCTGATATGAACAAATCCATGTAAAAAAAAAAAAAGTTCATGATGTGGAATAATCATTGAAATCTGAACAGGAGTTAGGTATTAACTCATATTAAGGAATTCTTGTTAGATGTGATAGCATTGTGATAATGTTTTGTTCTTGGTTTTTGTGGTACTGGGGATTAAATCCAGAGACGCAATACCATATGCTACATCCCCAGCTCTTTTTTCTTAGTGAGATCCTGCCTCAAAATAAAAACTAAGTTGCTGAGGCTGCCTCAGTCTCCCAAGTAGGTGGAATTACGGGTGTGTGCCACCATGCCTGGAGGGACAATGTTTTCTTAAGTAATTATCTTTGAGAGATAAATTCTTAAACATATTTATAAGTGGAATGACATGGTGCCTAAGGTTTGCTTTAAATTCCCACAGAAAAATAGTAGGTGGTAGATATAGTAGAAGAAATAAGTAGATGAAATAAGTGATATTTTAGGTAGATGAAACAAGATTGTCAAAATATTAAAAATTATTGAAGAGGAGTGGTAGATATATATGGAACATAACCCTTTCTTTCTACTTTTATTAATGCTTGAAATTTTCCATTAAAAAAAGACTTTCAAGGGCTGGGATTGTGGCTCAGCGGGAGCGCTCACCTAGCACAGGATGGACCGAGGTTCGGTCCTCAGCACCACATAAAAAAAATAAAATAAAGGCATTGCGTTGTGTCTATCTACACCTAAAAAAATAAATATTAAAAAAAAGACTTTCAAATTTATTAAGAGCCTAAAATAGTAATTTTTCTTGCCCCTTCCCCCCAGCTTCATTTAAGACATCCGAAGACATTTTGGTTGCCACAATTAGCCCAGTGGATGGTGCTAGCCTCTAGGGATACTGCTAAACATCCTGCAGTGCACAGAATGAGCATCCCCCCTCCCAACAAGGAATATTCTAGCCCCCAATGTCAATATTGCCCAGACTAAGAAGCCCTGACTTTGCTGGGGAGGTGGGCAGTCCTGGTGAAAATCTCTATAGGCTGAGACTTCAGCATAATGGACCAGGAGGGAAGAAACGGACCCTGCTGTTTCAAGTCAGGGCTGCTGAAACAAGGTTGGGCAGCTGTCTCCTCTCTGAATGGGGGAACCTGGACATCTACAGCCAAGGGCTGTGTTGTGAGTCCCAGCAGGAGGCTGCTCTTGGTGCTTTGAGAAGCTTATGGTACTTGAGCATTTAGCCCAGGGGAGTTATCAGGAGGACCAGGAAAGCTGCCAATTCCATGTCAGAGTTCCCAAGTGAGCTCTGGCTAAGGAGCAGTTTGGGTGGTCCAGAATTGGTACCTTCCCAAAACAAGCAGGAGAAGCCTATGTGCCCTGCCCCCTCAAACTCTCACTGCGGCCCTAATGGCCCCAGTGTCTGGCACCCCAGGCCCACTATGGAGGCTTAGAGAGCTCATTAATGCATGCAGAAAGGAAGCTGTAAGGGGGTAGGGGTTAATGGGAGGTGGGACATGTAGAAGTACAGACTGGGGAGAAGAAAAGTTGGAAACCACCCACTTAGAGGGACTCAGCCAGGCCAAGTATGGGCAGAGGGGAGGATCCTGGATCAGGAGGCCAGACTCAGGGCCCTTCTTCAGCTGGCTGTGTATCTTTAGCAAATCAGACATCTTGTGGACTGACTTCAGTACCTCTGAATCAGCCATACCTAGGTTCAAATCCTGTGCTTGGCACTAAAGCTATTATGCAGCCTTGAGCAGATCACTCTTTGAGCCTCATTCTCCTTAGAATTCTATTGAAAACATTACCTCCATCTTAGGGTTGCCATGAGAATTTAACAAGCAACTGTTGATGGAATCCTGGGCTCAGAGCCCCACATGTTGTAAGGATTCCCGCAGACGAAGGGGGGGGGGGCTTTATTGTCACCCCATCTCCATAGGGATGATTTTGTCATAAGGATCCAATGAGATCATCTACACGTGAGAAGTATAAGTCAGGCAGCAAAGCATTAGAGAGAAATGGCCAGGCTTCTAAGAGACATGCTGCCTCTGTTCCCTCATCTTCCTTCCTGGACTCTAGGAGATGCCCATTGGAAACTCCACAGAGTTGGGGCAACCATTCAGGGGAGCAATTATTGGAGTGAATAATTCTGTTTTTGGAGAAGTTGCTTTCCACTGGCTTCTAGCTGCCTGTGTATAACTAAGAGCAGAGAAGAACTCACATAGGGGTTAGTATTTAGACCATTAGACCCCTTTGAGGGAGCTCTGTCATTCTCGTATTCCTTATCTCCTACCTTCCTTCCACCCTGCCCCCAGCTCACTTTCTTACACTGAGCCTTTCAAGATACATATTTGTTGGGTGAATGATTTAGAAAAATAAATAGCAAATTTCTCGGGCTCCTGGAAAACCAGGCTTAGCATTGTGTATGTAACCTTTCCCTGACCCCAGGCTGCAGTGAGCCCGCCTGTCATGCCTTACTATCTACCCAGATCTTCTCTGACCTTTTCCAGTCTGGAAACCACAGTGAGACTCTCCAGAGAGAAGTGACCTCCTGGATTGTTGACTCTTCTTGACTTCCTGTGGGGCCCACTCTAGCAGGTTGGCAGATACCACCTCTGAGTTTTATCCTAAGACAGTGAACCCTCACAGAATGGGGCAGGGTGTGGGAATCTGGAAAGAACTGCCATGACAATCTAAAAATGTCTTCTTTTCAGCCTGCTGAAAGTTTGGCTTAGTTTTGGACCAAAGGTCAGCTCAATGTTGAAGTGCCCCTTCCCAGGTCACCCCAAGCTGGGAAGAGGGCTCTTTGGGTCTGTTTTGATATAGTCATTGCCAGTCTCCTGTCATCACCCTGTCCTGCCCCTTTGGAGACTGAGCTGTGAATGTTTTGCTTCTCCTGATGTTAGTTAAGTCCTGTGGTCATTGGCCTGTGATGGCCTACTGCCTGCCATGTCTATCTATCTGTCCGATCTGCCCAAGCCAGAACCTGTGTCTCCACCTTCCCACTTCCTGATTGATCTTTATACCTACAGCAGATTTAGATGCTGCATGGGTTCTGGGAATGGAGTCCAGTGGAGTTTTTCAGTCTTTGTCCTCCCCATAGAGGTAGCAACAGAGAAAACACTGCCTTCCTCTTCACAAAAAAACTGCCTTGTAAAGCTATAAGGAGGGGCAGCCTCGCCTTTATCCAGGCTAAAGATCAGAGGGATGGAATTAGAACCATGGCTGCTCAGCTGATGGGAGATCCCCACAAACATGGCTCAATTCTCTGGGGTCATTTAGAGCCACAGGGGCCAGCTGGGAAGAAATTCAAATCCCTTTTGGTGAACTCTAACACAATTGTACATGTTCTGCTTCATGATTGCGTCCCAAAGACCCGTCCAGCACCTCCCTTCCTGGCTTGCCCACGCCTGCTGGTTCCCCCAAGCCCAGCAGCACCATGGGCCTTGGCGGTCACCAGGGACTAGGCCTAACATACTGGGCAGAAGCCAGACTCTGGAGCCAGAACCCCATGCACTCTGGCTCTGCAGCTTATTAGTTGTGTGACCTCCAATGAGTTACTCAACTTCTTTATGCTTCTATTTCCTCATCCCTATGAGGAGGTAAGAATGGGACATATGTTACAAGAATCAAGAGTTCTCATCCAAAAAGTGCTTGAATCAGCACCTGGCATACAGTGTTTATAAAATGCAATAAATGTTCAAGAAGCCAATGTCAACTTTCTTATGGAATATGGAGGTAATTATTGGTCAACTTCTTTAAGTTTTCTAGATGGTGGGATTGAAGCTCACCTAGCACTTAGCAGCAAGAAAACTACCCAGGGTCCTCAGCAGTAGTGTGGTATAGCTGAATGCCTTGGTTTACTCCTCTGTACAATGAAAAGCAAATGGAACTTCTACATAGCATTATTTTTCCTCTTATTATTTATTTTCTTATTATTAATCTTTTTATTATTTTCCTATTATTTATTAGATAACTTAGATAATTCAAAATTAAAATTTTTAGAATACTTGGAAAATTGTAATGTGTTTAGTTATATTTATTAATGTTATTATTGTAACTGAAACAAGATAAGGGAGGATACAATTGTTCTCAGACACCCGCCCTCCAGGGGACTACATTTAAAATGTCTGGAGTTGCTTTTGGTTGTCACAACTGGGTGTTGGTTGCTGGTAAATAGAGGAAAGAAGGATGTCACTAAACATACAGTACACAGGACAGCTTCCAGTAGCCCTCAACAAAGAATTGTGTTCCCAAAATATCAGTGGTGCCAAGACTGTACACTGGGAGTCTAACTATTATGATCATAGGGCACCATTGACTGCTGTGTAATCACCAGACTAAAGATCAGAGGGATGGAATTAGAACCATGGCTGCTCAGCCAATGGGAGATACCCAAGAACATGGCTCAATTCTCTGTGTAATCACCCTTAGAGAAGAAATACTCTCAAATAGGCATTTCATTGGTTGCTCAAGAGAAAAGGAGGAAATAATAACTAGATTCACTGGATTGTAAAGGAAGCATCTCTTTAGTGTTAACTTTCAGCTTTATGAGTGCAGGAAAGGGGAGGTCACAAGAGCAGCCTCCAACCACACGGTACACCAGGAGTGCTGCCTTGCTGACTCCCCCAGCCATGTGTGCAGGCCTATTTAATGTGGTTCGAGAAGCTTCTACACACAAAACCCTCTCCCTGTTATGTCTCTGCCCCCAAGACAACATGCCCTATGACATGGAAAATGTGGAAACATGCAGAGCAGATATGAAGCCAACACAAAGCCTGGAGCAAAGTTCCGCCAACCTCTGCACCTGCAAATGTTGCCAACTTTATAAGAACTTAACCTATGCAGTTGTGCAAGGAGCTGAGAGCTTAGCTTAGCTTAATGTTCTCCTGTTATTGTTTGAAATTCTTAATTTTCTTAACAGGGGGACCCACATTTTCATTTTGTACTGGATACTCAAATTATGCAGCTGCCAAGCAAGAAAAATAAATGCTTGATGTTATAAGCAACTGAGTTTTGGATGGAGATGTGTGTGTGTGTGTGTGTGTGTGTGTGTATCCACCCAACACACATACTACATATATATATTTGCAAAATTGCCTGTTCACTTATTTATTTACCACTGTCACCCCCAAATAGTACATAAATTCTCTAATAGCAAAAACCTTGTCTATCTGGTGCATCTTTTTAGACCCAGGGCCTGGAACTTCATGGGCTTTCAATAAATACTGATCAAGTGAACCAATGAACAGCCTTTATAACTTCTAAAATCAGGCAAAGTGTGAACTTCATGAACAAGAAGCACTGGTTCTGCACAAAGAAAGAAGGTTTCCAGAAGAAACTCTTAATTTTGTTCATCTTCCCCTCTCACCCTTTTCTGTCTTTTATCTATTTAGAGCAACTCCGTGAAATTAAGAACCCTTAAGTAGAGGAGAAGACAAGAAAGGCCCATTTGGGGGCCACTCCAAGAACAAGTTCATTTGCTCAAAGAGTGAGCAGAGGTGTTCACTGTCCTTCGAGTTTTACTCCTTCTATTTATTTTAATAACATAATGCCCAGCATTTTATCTGGGCCCCAACGACTTGGTTTGAGCCTCCCTGGACTCATTCCAGCCAATAGGAGATGAGCAGAAATAAGTTGTACAATAACCTTTACTGACAGAGTTGCTGTAAGAGTGCAACAAACTAAGATTGCACATAAAGGATTTCGAAGAGTGTCTGTGTCATAATAAGCACTCCATAAATGTCAGTCTCAGTCACCATTACTATTCGAATCTCCAAGATAATGCCTGTTGCAAAAGGATTAATTAAATTGCAAAAGGATTAATTAATTAATTAATTAATTAAAGGAAGAGTTCCTCTACTGTTCTCATAGCCATGTGGCATCATTAAAATAAATAAGTAACCCGGGGACGGGGGGCATGCCAACTCAGATCTGATGGGAGTACTTTGGGATCACCATGAAAGTTTACTCAATGCTGGCATTTCCAAGGATGTTTAGAGACTCAGTGAAGTAACCAGAAGCAAGTGCTATTTTTGAGTAATAACTAACTCCCTATTTATGAAACTTCTTAGATACAGAGCCACCTTCTACAAAACTGGGGCCAATTATGTGAGAAGGAGCTAGAATAACCTAAAAGTGTTGTACATTCACCATCCTTTCTGGCATCTTTCTGGCATGGCTGTGTTACAGAGTTCATAGTTACAAGCACATGACCTTCGAGATTTAAATCCTAGGCCTACCCCTTCCAGCTGGGTGACTAAAGGTAAGGAAGCCTCAAGTGTCTAAGTGTGGAATACTGATGCCCACTTCTAACAATTGTGATTTATTTAAGGAGAAGCAATATGATGAATGAAAAATACTTATGATAGTAGCTGGAATACCTTGGGCTGCCATGGTGGCGCTATGTGGTATCATCCAAAACTAAGTGGGCCCAAGTCACGTCTACCATGGAACCTTCAACAGAGCCTCCCACTGACAGAACCATTTCTATGGGTCACCCACAGTCAACAGACCCAGGGGACAAGTGATTTCCAGTCACCCAGAGAGATTTCAGTTTCCTACTATCCTGGCCAATTTAAGACCTCATTATGGCCTCCTGTCCTTAGTGTTCAATGTTTTTAAACAGAGCTCCCTAAATAGAACAGATCCAGCCTCCTTTTAGCACTGCTCCTTCTCCCCAGGACATTCCCATGCATGCTGCTGCATTTTCCAATCTGCAGTCTGGTTCATGGCCTTGGGAATCAAGTCATCCATCAGTTTCTCACCACAGGTGGCTCTCTGGGAAGAGGCCTCACCAAGGGGCCTGAGCAGAGATGTGGGCCCAACATATTTTAAGAAGGGCAGGAAGTTCCCTTTGAGCTGCTCAGGCAATGGGAAAGGTTCATGAGAAAGTGCTTCAATCTGGGCAGATTCAAGAGACTCCCCAACTCAGAAGAGGCAGGAACAGAACTCATGAGAAAATAGGACAGGAATTCAGCCCCACCTCTGGCCCCACAGCACTTTCTGATATTAACATCCTTTCCTTCGTTTTCTCCCAGATAGCAGTTAAAAAGTAGCATGAACCACAAGTCTCATGGAGACTGGGCTGGACAAAAACAAACTCTCTCATGGCCCTCTGACAGAGCTCACGTCATGGCCAGCCTGAAAATATCTGGAACACAACACAATTCAGGAAGAAGTCATCTTCCCCTGGCCTCTGTTATTGAATCAATAAAAGCTCTCCATTTAAAAAATAGATATGCTACTCTCCTGAAAATAATGCTCAGAGTGTTTTCAAAAAATAAGTTAAGAATATTCCTCAATTGCACATAACCCACCATCCAAAGAAAATGAAAGGAATCAGGCTATCGCTTGGACAGAATGTAGTTGTGAGTATGTGGGTCTCAGTGGATCTCTCGCTGTTCTCCTTGTGCAATAATGAAGGCATTAAATTATGAGGTCAGAAGCCCCAATTCACAAAGAAATAATATCAGTTTATTATTTCTAATCTTATTAAGTTAGAAAATAGTCTTGAGATGCAATGTCATCCCAGAATGGCTGAAGTATTGATTATATGAAGTTTCACTCATGGATAATTCAGGGCCTGATTTCATTTAATTTCAGTAATTTTTAAAGCATTCCAGCAAATTTTCTATAAAGCAAATAATCCTAAATTATTCCCATAAATAATGTAGCTATATTGGTCAGATTTACTTAGTATTTACTAGTTACATACTTGGCATTATGAGTTAGAAACAAATGATTATTTTTAATCCTGTTTTCCAATCCCCAGTGTCTTCCTTAAGGCAAATTAGCCTTTAAACATATATATTGCAATTCCAAAAAATTAAATGTGGACATTGTAATAATCCACTGATGGGATCATTTTCTTGTAATTGTATTATGTCCCAAACTGAAACCTCAGTACTCTGTGATTTGAGATTACACAAGAAAATCCTGTGGCCAGGAACAACAGTGTCAACCTGCTGCACCTGGGCCCATAGACAGAGTTAACAAATCTGCATTTTCTCTGCCTGGAGGAGGTACCAAAAAGGAGCCACAAACCAGTTTCCCCTCACATTTGGGGGCAGTGTCCCCTGCCTCTGTTTAGTGGGAAGCCCAGCTATTAGTGCCCATAACCAAATTCAGCAGTTACAGATACCTGCCAGATGCCAAGAGCCACGCCAGGTCCTCAGGTATACAAGATCAACCAAATCATATTTCTTTCCTTGGAGAAGTTTCCAAAGTGATATATGTCTGAATAATGAGCAGTTCAGGAAAGTGATGTCCAAGGTGGCTAAGAGCCTCTTCTCCCTGAGGAGAGATTGCCAGGTTTAAAAACAACCCTCTACTACTAGCACTACCACATTTAAGGCATTGGTTTCAGTATACTTCTTCCCTTTTACCAAAGCATTTATGCCTTATTCATCAAGAAAATGTCCCAGGTGCTGCTGTAGGCATTAGGAATATAGCAAATGATGAGATTCGGATTGAGCCCTTGAGGTCTAGTAGACAATAGAGACAAGTCAATACAAATGGTACTGGGTGATACATTAGGGAATACTTGGTCCTACAAGACCAAGAAAGGCTTTTGGGTAGAGATGACATCTAAGTTGAGTCTCCAAAAGCAATAACACATTTTAAAAAAGGAGATGGAATTCTAGACAGAGAGGAAGAGCATTTGTTAAGGCCCAGAGGTAAGAGAAAGAGAGAGACAGGAAGTGATAGAAAACTTCCCTGTGATATTCTGAGAGTACACAATAGGAGAGAAACCCCAAGTCCAGCTCCCAAAAGACTATGCATAAGGCACTATGGAATTGGCATCATGGTTTACTAGCCTGGGGTCAACCTCAGCTCTCTCGGCTCCACTAGTGGGCCCACCTTGGCCTGTGTCTCATAGATCAAAGAATCCAGCAGTGTCTCCCCAGTCCTCACTCACTTCCCCCTCAAGGCTGCTCATTAGACTTTTTCTCATCTCTATTCCCAAGATGATGTGAGCAATAGGCAAAGTGCTTCACACAATTAATGAGCCTGGAGTTACCGATCCAAACCTGAGACTCACGCCCTCAAGAATGTTTCCTCTCAGGATATTTATTAGCTCAGAAGACATGTGTGGGCAGAGCATGTTATTTAGTGACCTGTAATGCCTGAATAATGATCACAATAAATCAGACCTCATTATTATGTGCGGGAGAGCTGGACGGCCCAACTGGCTAGGTAATGAGGCCTAATTTAATGCCCTTGTATTATTCTGCACATGTTTTCTGGGAAGTGAGGAGTGGGGTGGGGGGTAGATCTTGTGGATCCAGATGCCCTGGGATGTTCAGCAGTTACACAGGGAGGCTAGTGGCCCAAACATATGGTAGGAGTCAGGGAAAGAGTGTGGTCAGCAATGCTCAGTTCCTCTCAGTGGGTTACAAGGAGGCCTGGTCCTTCACACAGGCTTAAACAGGAAAAGCTGATAGTCAAAGCTAATTATAACAAACAGCAGCACCTGGGGAGCTATTTCTTGGAAGTAAAAGGCAAGTCACACAGGCAGGCAACACCAGCCCAGAGAACTCAGAATCTTCATGCAAAGACATCTAACTGTCCCAGGGCTGACTTCTCAGACAAATCTATAATTGAGTCTGCCCAGAGTGTCAGAGCCAAGGGAGATGGCTCTTGGTCCACCCTTCTTTGAATGTGATCAGACCTCCATTTTTTTCTTGCTAGGAGGAGCCTTTTGCCACAGCAATCCATTATTGTGGTTTTTAATTCTTCATGCACAGCCCTTTCATATTGATTACCTAACATCATTAGTTTGGCCCCGTCCCATATAAAAGTCAATAGAGAAATCAATTTTAACCATATGATGTACAAAAATTTGTTCTTAAAGCATCCAGAAACTGAAACCATTTATCTTTTGCACACCAAATCGTAAATCTTTTCCTGCTAGTGGTTTTTTGCTGAGTAGTGGATGTCAAGAAGGAGCCAGCCAGGGGACCTTTGTGCAGGTGCCCTCTGTGATCACTGCAGAGTGATCATCCATGAAACCTCTAACATTCAATGGCAATTGCAAAGTGTAATATCTGTGTGTGACATCAGGGGCCAGACAGGCTGCAATGTTCCACACTCTAGGGGCTGGATTTCTCTCACTCCCCTCTTCATTGGTTTTTAATCTTTCATTTCTATCCATGGTGTGTGGTTAAACCTAGCAAAGCAAACTGCACTTCCACCTATCAAGGAATCATGGAGGGTGGGTTGGCTCCCACATAAGAAACAGTGTTGAGTGCAAATCCTGCCTTCTACCTTAGCAAAATAACAGGGTTCTCATGCATCTTCCCTGGGCAATAGTATGAACATTTATTTCTACAGGAAAGGGCTTTTTCTCTGTTATCTTTGGATTTAAATAAGCCTCCTACATCAGTCTCTCTCCTGAGACCTCTGATAGTCAAACAAGAAGCCTTTCAATAATGCCAAAGGATGATGCAGGATACTTATCCCAAGTACAAGAGAAGACTGTTGGGGGAACACTGTGTTTTAAAGCTCTGAAAAGTGAGGAAAAAACACTTGAACTCTTCAAAAAATCCTGTGTTGTAGATCATGCCACTGGAGTTTTATCAGAATAGGGGAGTAGGTGAATCTTGATTAAATGGCAAAGTAAGCAGAGTGGGATAGGGTTGGGTGTGTGCTGGGCATGGGTTTTCCCAATTAGAAGCCAGAATAGTGGGAGTGGCCTGAACTCAGGCAGGATAGTGCAGCAGGATCTGTCTGGGATTCAAAGTGATCACAATAAGGTGAAAACCAATTATGGTCAAAGTCATCCTTGAAAATCATGAGGGATTGTGCCCAGTGAAGATGAACACAAAGTCAGCCATCTGGATTTCCTCTAGCATTGAACACAGGATCTGACTTCACCTGAGCTTGTGTTTAGGGACTAGTTGTCATTTAAAATGTGTCTATCAACACTATAATGGCACCTAGAGAACAAAAGGCTGATGCTATGAAGGGACAGAAAGAAGCCAAATACAAGAACAGCAAAGCTATGCTTCCAACTGCAGAGACCCTTTGGCCCTCCACAAAACCACCAGAGGCTGGTTACAGGACAGACTGGAGGACCCACCCCTAGGTTCCTGACTCAGTAGGTCTGGGTGGGCCTGAGAATTTACATTCCTGCTGCTGCTGCTGGTCCAGTAGCCATCTCTGAAAACTAGCTTAGAGCATTTTGTAGCCAGATACGGAAAGAACTTTCTATCCCTACCATTTCCCTGAGTGGCCATGCAGTGTTACTAGTTTAATAGCAACCACACTTCCATTTCCTCCAGCCTCCAAGTAATCAGCTGTTTCTGACCATGGTCTCTACCAACTTTGCTTCATTCTGTTAGTGGTCTGTTTTTCCAGGTTGCAGAAAAATGAATGACACCTTTCACAATGGTAAAAAAAAAAAAAAAAAATAACAAAATAAAACTACCAATCTTTAATTCCCTGCTTAAATTTATGCATTGGAAAGAGAAAATGACTGAACAAAATTATGTAACCTATGGTGTCCTCAGACTATATATATATGGATATATATATATATGGATATATATATGTATGTTTGCTCCACATATATCCAAAATATGATTAAATTTATCCAAGAGATAGTGTTTTTAAAATAAAGGATAGTTTTCCCAGCCATATTTGAAATTGGATGTTTTTCCCTTTGTCTCTTCTAATTTTCAGTATCTATGGCTAAAAGTACTAAACAGTACATGTATTCCCAAATAAATGCCACCAATCCATGGTGATTATTGTTATAAATGCTATCTCCCAGGAGCACAGCAGCCTCTGGAAAGGTGTGCTTACAAATGCGGTCCTATCTCAGGGTTGCAAAGTGATCTAGCTATAAGGGGATCCAATTGTTCAAGAAAGTCTTGAGGAATGCAATGATAATGTTCTGCAATAATAATGTCAAGGTTATTCTAGTCTCTTCTACTTTTCTACCTGCATAGTCTCTTCCCTTTAGGTGAGGAACCTGTTGAGAGTTTTGTGGAAGCATATCTTCCTCTGACATTTCCAAGATTATAGCCAATAGAACCCAACATCTTAATTGTATGTTTTCCTTTATCCTACTTTTTAATTAAAATATCCATTAAAATACTTTCTGTTGTTTCCAGCCATGTATGGATAAAGGCTGCAATTCTGGGATAGAACTACTTACAGACCCCAGACACCACTCTCTGCCAATTACAAACTTTTCCAAGACTTTTACAATCTGGATCTCTGACATTTCTGAAGTGAGCATCCATGGTATTGTTGGAGCCTGATCGCCTGGAGAGATGTCAATCTCTCCAAGAAACAAGCATGTCATGTTTGATGAGTGTATGGCGGGCCCAACTGATCCACACTAGATTCTATTCTTCGGCTCTCGATGGTAGTCTACTTGGAAGATTGTGGAGGACAAGTGCGTCTTTTTCTTTCTCCACCCTTCCATAAACTTCAACTCCTTCAAATTACTCCTAGGCCTTATTACCTCAATAGAGACTAGAAAATGCAGTCAGCCATGTAAACGGGGATGAAGGAAAAGCAGGTTTCAGTAACTCCCCAGCAGCCTCTGCCCTCATGGCTTTTCAGCCCTTTTGGACATTCTATCGCTGATGGAAGATGGAGATAGGATGGAAAACCAGCTGACAGTTTTTCCCCTTCCTGACTTCTAGGTAAGGGGACTCCTGGGGCTGCCCACGGGGAGCATATTCTAGGAGAAGAAAGGAAAAAATATGACAAAACGAATTACCAAGAAATCATAGCTCCTTTGTTACTATTGAACATGTGAGTGGATATTTAAAACAATAAAGCAACATGACAGGAAGTTAGGTGTGCACTGTGAAAGGGTCAGAGACATAAATGATAGGTGGCCCACAAAAACTTAGCACTTCTTTAGTCCACAGCTGGGGCTGGCACTTTGATACAGACCCGCCATGTCACCTGCTCTTTTTACTTTCTTTCCCTGGTCCCTAGTGTCAGAAGGAATTTCATCTAAGGAGCTCGATTTTGCAATTTTATGGTGTCATCTCATTTGTTATCCACTGTGGGATGTCAGCACCCATCATGGTGTGGACTCAGGTGGTTTGCGTGTGACCAGATGCACAGAGAGCACAGACAACAAAACGTAGATCTGTGAGAAAGACTCTAACGGAGTAATGACGGTATGACACAAGGAACCCAGGGAGTTAACAGTCACCGAGGTCCTGGGAGTAATTTGATTTTTATGGTAAACCCTAGGAGACCTCTTTTCCTATTGCTCCTATTTTGAGTGTAACTTTATCTTGTTTGCTTTTATGGATCCTAAGGGCTGGAAACCAACATCGAGAGAGTTCTCAGAATTGATTTGGTCATCATTCAGCCAGTTTTGCCAATCCAAACCAAGTTTGGGGACCCCCCTGGAGGGAGGGATCTGAAAGCCAGATCTAGGCCACAGATGCAAAATCACCTCCTTTTCTCAGACCACATCACAAAGGCCAAAGCATGGAGATGGGTTGAGGAAAGCTCTCTGTTTCTCCCTTTAGATTCTACTTTCCTGAGAAGGGCCACCATATGTGTGCCCACTCCTTATTCCTAAACTAGAAAAAACTGGACTCTGGAAGAGATTGGAGACCTGATAAACTCCCTCTCTCGTGGATCTGGGGCCCATGCCTTCAGCCAACCACAGAAACATTTCACTGTTTAGGCGAGAGATTAACTAGGGGCCTATGCTCACATGTGGACAAACCATCTAGGCCATTGTGTGTAGTGCTTAGATTGGAATGCCTCATTCCAAAATCATTGGAAAGATTTTCTGTGACATTATTTCAGTGTCCTGTGCAATTCAATTGCTCAAGATGCATTTGAGGATTTGCTGAATTTCTGGGTTTGTTTCTTTCTTTTTCTCCTTGCCTTCCAATCTCATGTTGCTTTCACCAACCATTATCTTCACAGCCAATGGGCAGGAAGAGGAAATAAAAGCAGTATCCCTCCTTGAGGGAATGAAGAGAGGACTCCTCCCAATCTTCCTTGATCTTCCCTCCTGAGAAACGTTTTATTCCAAGACAATCATGAAGGGCTGAGTTCACAGTCAACACACAAGTAAGTTCCTATAAAGCAACATTAAGAAGGAGAGTTTGGCTGGGTGTGGTAGCACACACCTGTAATCCCAGAGGCTCAGGAGGCTAAGACAGGAATATTGTGAGTTCAAGGCCAGTCTCAACAATTTAGCAAGGCCCTAAACAACTTAATGAGACCCTGTCTCCAAATAAAAGAAAAAAGGCTGGGGATGTGGCTCAAGGGGTAAGCACCCTTGAGTCCAATACCCAGTACCAAAAAAAAAAAAAAAAAAAGGCTAGTTTGGTCATCAGTGATGAATAGGAGAGCAAGTGGGAAATTCCAAGTAGTTCTAAAATAGAGTGGAGGTCACACTCAAAGGCTGGAAGAAGTCAGCAAGGGAAGGACTCTTGCCCATGGGAAGGGGCTGCTGCTCCCCCACTTTGTTCATGACTGCCAATCCAAACGGGGCCCACTGTTGCCAGATGTACTGATTTTCAGAAAAACCTAGGGGAAATATTTCTATATGAATTATTCCAATTCTGTGATGATGAAAACCAATTCACATTTTTAAAAATACTTTACTGGCCTAACCAAACACATCTGATGGTGGATGCCCATGGAGCCTCTGGTTTGCAGATTCTGCAAGCAACCCTCCTTCTGCACGAACAATTGAGAGTCAGCTATCACTAACATACTCCTCATGCCCACTTGTACATTTGCAGATCATAGAAATTCCATATGCAATGGTAAAAATAAAACAATCCACATTAAGAACTTCTCACTAGGAATACAAATGAGCACAATCAATCTACTATGAAAATCTACCTCACTTCCTCATAGAAGTATGGTCTTTTCCTAGCATTTTAAATTACCCAGCATTAGTAGATATAATCTTCATTAATAATAGAAGACCTTAACAAGCTAAGATCTAAGAATTTGGTCTTTAGGAAGTCGGGCCACAAACATTACTAATCAGCAGCATTGGGAAGAGATGGAGGATTCCTTTCAATTAGACCTCAGGAAAGATCTGTTGATTGATTGGGGAAAAAAAAAAAGAAGAAGAATTGCTTAAATACTGCCTGGTGGGGGAGGGATTGGGGAAGGAAGAGAGGAGGAATAAAGGTGCTGAAAATGGACACAAAACACAAGACCTGGTAAATAGAGTAGAGAACCGAAGATACAACCCTGCTTGGTTTAGAAAGGAATATGATCCATTCAGGACAGGTTCCCTTAAAGAAGAGAGGAGGTTTTCAATGGGGGAAATTAGTAGGCATGCAAGTAGCTGGGTGCCCCTTTGGCTAAAGCCCTAGTCCCAAATAGGGGGCTGATTATCTCAAACACAGATGCCAAGCTACTGGATAGATCTCCTTTATTGGAAATGGATTTTTACCACCCAACTGCCTCGCCACCCCTGGACTGAAATCAATAATATAATTAATTGGCCTGAATTCATAGTCACTGGGCAAGCTTATTTGACATCAGCTGATTTCATTATCATGCACACACAAAACAACTCAATTCTTCCTGCCCTCATGAAACCTGTCTCTAAGTATTCATTTTCATTTATTTCTTAATAGAAAAAAATTTCTCTGGTAAGGCTTGTTGGTGGTTTCCTTGAATTGCTGCAGAATTTGAGAGTCCGGGGAAGTCTGGCTTCCAGGTGATACTAGCTGATGTCCCACCAGCTCCTGTCGCCACAAGACTCAGTAGCCTGTGAAGATCAAGGATACTTTACTCCTATTATTCTCTGTTCAGAAGTCCAGAGTGTATCTCTCTTAGGTAAAAACCTTGGTGTGGGATTTTAAATTATGTAATAATAAGTAGTACTTGTAACAGTTATATTTTTAGAAGTTTACAACAGGGTAGGAAATACAGAATCATCACACCAATAAGATTCCCCCCCACACACACACACACACAAAATGCACAGACAAAATACATGGAATATGCTAAAATATTTACAGCAATTTCCCCTGGTCATGGGAGAGTTTGCAATCTTCTTTCTTCAACAAATCAAAATAAAATGGTATTTAACTTCACGCAGAGCCTCCCCCCCACCACATTATTATGAAAACAAAGAATGGAAATTAATTAAGAACAGTTAGAATTTATGAGGTTCCACTTTTCCGTGATGGGTTATCAATTCCTTTATAATTAAAAATGCATTGCATAATTTACATATTTAAAATATGAAGTCGAGTGTCCTTGTTATCCATAAAGGAAGAGGGGAAATGGGATTTTATGAACTGACTGGGTCCAGTCCTCTTGCTCAGGGTAGGGGTACTGAGGCATGGATACTGGGTCACAGTACCAGCACTGAAACGCACTGCCTCTGAAGGTAATGATAATGGAATATTCTTTATTTCCCTCTGCCATTTTTAAAAGCCAAGTCCTTGATTTTCGTGGGGAACATGGTGGGGAGGGAGTTTACCCCACCACATTTTCACATTTTCATCTATCTTAATTTAGATCTTTACATCTCTGGAGTTGGTGATTGATAGCCTCCAAACACATAAACACTCTCCACCTGTACACAATGCACCAGGGACTTCACTCTTGTAAAGGGGATCATGGTAGGAGAGAATAAAATTCTAAAATCCACTCCTTAGCAGGAGTAAGTCCCAGGATGCGCTATGGCCATGAAAGGTGACAGTTTCTGGATGCTGTTAGTTTGCAGCAAATTGAAGTTTTGTAGTTTTATCTATTACCAGAGAGCTCCCCCCACCAGCCAAAAAAAAAAAAAAAATGTAGCTGGTCGGGGAGAAGGCAGGAGCCCCACCGTCTCATTTTTAACAAGGACCAGCTGAAAAATGAAGGCGCACACCACACAAACCATCTTATGTCTGCCAATTCATTTCCTGGCCCCAAAAGGGGGGAAAAAAACCCTCGTGTTTCCTCTTATGCAGGCCAAACATGGCAAAGCACCAAGGGAATTCTGAATGGAATCAATTGCACTTGTTACTAACTGAGTTTTCTTTTATTCTTATATTACCAAGGGCTGGATACTCAGCTGCAAGCAATTATAATGAAGAGTTACTGAGTAATGGTTTCCAGATTGCTCCATGATGGGGCATTAATTGAAAGGGACAATTTAAGAGCTTAGGCCATGTAAATGCATTTCTTATTCTGTCAGATTGAGAAATTTCTGGATGCAGAGGACTGAAATGCTCAGAACTGATAAAGACTTAATAATGCCCATTTAAACCAGCATTTTCCAAACGAGTTTCACGTTTTTAAGAAAACAAAGATAAAAATGGTAAACCTGTGGACTTGTTCATTCAATCAGGAAAATATTCTAAATAGTACATTTCCACACTGCAGCTCATAGGCATATACATTATATAAAATGTGACTTGATTCATCTGTTGCATTGCAAAACCAGTTAAGCTTTCAAGTAAACTTATTTTTCAGGTTGCATGCTATTATAATGCATATTAAATGCTCTCACTCTCTGGCTTTTTTTTATACATATGCTTTAAAATTTTAAATAGCATTTAAAAACACATAAGTGAGTTTTATGTGTGTGTGTGCATGATTTAAAGTTTAAAACAGCATCTTAAACAGATTCACATGCATTGGAAAATGGACCTCCACAGAAATTATGAAGTCCACATCATCAAAAAGTTTTGTCTTTTTAAATTTAACTTTGATTTCTCTGAGTCCCATTAAACAACATTCCCAGAGATTCTCTGATACGTCACAGTAAGGACAATTATCATAAGCAAGAGAAAGTGCTACAGCCAAGCAAGGAAGCAAATCTCCATCCCTCTTTAAAAGAAAGAAAAAAAAAGAATAGTACTAGTTTTTAAGGTCTAATTTTAGACTTCTTCTTTAGCACCAATTTTGTTAAAAAAAAAAAAAGAAGAGGAGGAGGAGGAGGAGAGAAGTAATGGTAATCAAGAGAGGGATGGATGGATGGGTGGATGGATGAAGATAAGAGATGCAGATAATTTTTAAGAGGTTAAAGTCAAACTAGAGAGATGGCCACTACCACTCTTTCTCATTCTGTTCTCTAAATCTGAATTGCCGTCTGTCTGAGAATTGAACTTTTACCCTTCCTTCTGCCCTAAACCTCTCTCGTTCCACGGTCTGGATTTCTGCAGAGGAGCTGAGATGCTGATGATGGACTTCACATAGGACCTTGACATAAACCATGCCATGGACGGCAAAATGGGCAGAAGAGAGACGTTGTCAACCTGAGTAAACTGAGAACATCCACTCCTCAAAGAGAACGAACGAGAGGAAAGGCCTCCTCCTTGTTGTTATTCTTACATTGCCCGTTTTCACTCGTTCCTTCAGCAAGCCCTGACATGTCTCTCCCTTCATCCATCATTTCAAATGCTGGCTAAGCACAAACTAGGATAAAGACATCTTAACTCTTCATGGGCAGATTTTCATTTATTGGGTAACTCTTAGGCTCTTTCTTGGATCAAAATCTTTTTTTATTGGATTAGTCATTCATAGGATAAAAGCCCTGAATTAATATCTGACTTCACTTTGGACTGTTCCTGAGTTGGTAACCGTGAAAGTTCATCAACATTCTAAGTCTGGGGGGCTTTCCAGTTCCCTCTAAGGTTTAGGTCAAGCCCTATAAGAATGTCCCAGATAGCAGTTCTTAAACTCAGATGCCTGGCATCCCAAACAAAAGCGATAAAGAAATGATTTGGGTCATAATTGGGTCCCTTCATAAGTAATAAAGTAATCTAAATTACTTACTCAAATGGAACTGTTAAGACTCCAAGATGAGAGGAAAAACATTCTTTGCTAAAAATAATAAGGGTGTCTTAACATGTTTGCATGGCTGTTGTTTATAAATAGCATTGTCTCAAATGGTCCCTTCTTACCCCCAAAAGTCTGGACTATGTTCTTGCTACCTTTTCTTCTCTTATCCAATCTTGCTGAAATCTGAAATTTTAATTGTTAAGTTACAAAATCCCATTATTTATTTCCAAGATTTGGAATTAATCTTGAATTTAAAAAATAAATACTCTTGAATTTAAAAAATAAATACTCTGAACAGAAAGCCTTAGTCTCTCTTTCAATTAATGTGATTTTTCATTTTGTGGATGGTACTGATAAATTATTTTAAGTTGCATCATAATTTTGCCTCAGAATTGTCTGCATCATAGGGTATATGTAAAATATAATAGAGGCAATCTTTCATCCCACTCTTTCCTGGGCTGCTGTTATTCAAACACCTGAACAAGTCCAGTGAATTCCAGGCCACATTGTTCTGATAACAGCAGATCCTAGGCAGGATTGATTTGATCAAGTAACTCGTTTAAAATGCAGTTCAGTTAAGTGTTGTTCTTCTCAGTCCTTCACTGGGCTTGGAAAAAGAGTGAGGACACATTCTCTTTTGATAACATAGTTTATGCTGAAAAAAATATTTGGACACATACCTACATGCATAATTGAGTAATATATGAGTATGACTATTACCCAAAGGGGTATCATTATAACCTTGGATCCTGAACATAGACTTCATTTCAACAGCTCATAGGAAAGAATGAATGTTGAATTCCTAGGTATTCGGTGAAAGGGTTAGAAGTTGATTTAGAGGGTTGATGTTCAGTTTTTTTCTTTTCAAGTTTCAAAGTTGTTAAAATGTAGATAATATACAGAAGACATCTGATTGTTCTACAGGACCAAAAATCCAGAGCTGGCAACTTTGTGATCACATTAAGCAGTTTTGCTTGAATTAGTACCTTGAAAAACTATGATAATTCCTGTGTTTACAGGCTCCATTCAAGCGAGGCAGGAGTAACATTTGAGAGGGATTAGCAATCAAAAATTGAAAAGCTACCATCACCACACGAGCTTGCCTTTTCATTTTGTACAGATCATAAAACACATAACATGAACCAGACCCATGTCCAGCCAACATTCACATCCTAATTTTTAAAAATAGCTTTTATACACGATGGCTCGCCTCTCAATAAAACAAAGATTTGTTTATAGCTACAATTTAATTAAGAACCTTTCGAAGAGGAAGATCTGGAAGCCAGGGATTTTCTTTTTTTCTTTCTTTCTTTTTTTTTTTTCCCCCTACGAGGGTTGTTTGTTTATTGGTTTAATTTTCCCTGAAGTAAAAATACACTTTGAAATGTAACATGTCATTATGTAATTTGCAGTAACAAAGTGCAGGCCCTTGCACACGACAGCAAACAGGACCGTTCCAGCTCACAGACTGTCCCCATACCCACTGCCCCCTCCCAGATCTGATTAACAGCCTGTATAAACACGCGGCCAACCAGAACACTGGCCAGTGTACAGTTTGGTCAGCCATAAAACTGCCAGCCCAACACAGACATAAGGGTTTTATGCAGAAATCTTAATTTGGAGGAAATTATCAAAACTAAGACAACATGGCTCCAATAGAGATAGGTAAGGGCAGACCTTCATTGACATTAATCTTACCTCTGCCCCAAATCAGGAGCAAGGACTTCACCACTGAAGGCAAAAATGCGTAATAAAACGTCCTAGAAATGCAAAGTTTTCCGAGGGGTCATGGTCAGCTGTGCAACACCGTAAAGGAAAATCTAGGAGAAAAAATAGACTTTTATATTAGCAGAAATTTTAAGTTACCTGAATTGTTTTTAAAAGGTCCCATTTTTGACGCATCTAGGATGGAGTCTCTTCATCTGAATGATTTCCATGGGTACAAGGAGAATTAATGCATATTCTGATGGTGCAGAAATAAGTGGAATTTATACAAAGGGGTGTTTTGTTGACTTTTTTTTTCCTTATTGCTGTTGGCAAAAATATTTCAGACCCTTCGCATAACGGAAAATTCAAAATGTTCAACATAAATCAACTAATTAGTAAGAAACTGTTTGCTTTCAATTTTTTTTAAAGGAATACTCTCATAAGATGGCAAACTTGCTTTTTCTGGCTTAGGATTCCATGGGTCACAATTCCTAAATTAACACACCATAACTGTATGTTGTCATGGCGAATAGTGTGAAGTTTCAATGATCGTGGCTCATTTCTGAGTCTATATCACACTGAAATTTAACAGAATTGAGTCTTTTAAAATTCCCTTTATAAAAAATGCACTGGTGGTAATGACAGTGATGAAACTAGCTGTAACCAAGACATCTCCTTAGTCTGGTTCCTTCTTCAGAGTTCTTTGGTACCTTGTTACTACAGGAACTGGGCTTCACCACAGTTGCTTGTAACTTTCACCTTGATTCTAGACACTCCTTGATTTAAAATCTCTCATTTGTTTGAAAAACAAACATGGTCCATCATTTTACCATGCATGGTCTCAAAGATCACCCCATCTTCTTTAAAACATCTGATTGCGCTTCTTCAACAAATGGTGTTGGGAAAACTGGAAATCCATATGCAACAAAATGAAACTGAATCCCCTCCTCTCACCATGCACAAAAGTTAACTCAAAATGGATCAAGGACCTTGATATCAAATCAGAGACTCTGCGTCTGATAGAAGAAAAAGTTGGCTCCGATCTACAGATTGTGGGGTCGGGCTCCAAATTCCTTAACAGGACACCCATAGCACAAGAGTTAATAACAAGAATCAACGAATGGGACTTACTTAAACTAAAAAGTTTTTTCTCAGCAAGAGAAACAATAAGAGAGGTAAATAGGGAACCTACATCATTGGAACAAATTTTTACTCCTCACACTTCAGATAGAGCCCTAATATCCAGAGTATACAAAGAACTCAAAAAATTAGACAATAAGATAACAAATAACCCAATCAACAAATGGGCCAAGGACCTGAACAGACACTTCTCAGAGGAGGATATGCAATCAATCAACAAGTACATGAAAAAATGTTCACCATCTCTAGCAGTCAGAGAAATGCAAATCAAAACCACCCTAAGATACCATCTCACTGCAGTAAGATTGGCAGCCACTATGAAGTCAAACAACAACAAGTGCTGGCGAGGATGTGGAGAAAAGGGTACACTTGTACATTGCTGGTGGGACTGCAAATTGGTGCGGCCAATTTGGAAAGCAGTATGGAGATTCCTGGGAAAGCTGGGAATGGAACCATCATTTGACCCAGCTATTGCCCTTCTCGGACTATTCCCTGAAGACCTTAAAAGAGCATGCTACAGGGATACTGCCACATCGATGTTCATAGCAGCACAATTCACAATAGCTAGACTGTGGAACCAACCCAGATGCCCTTCAATAGATGAATGGATAAAAAAAATGTGGCATTTATACACCATGGAGTATTACGCAGCATTAAAAAATGACAAAATCATGGAATTTGCAGGGAAATGGATGGCACTAGAGCAGATTATGCTTAGTGAAGCTAGCCAATCCCTAAAAAACAAATACCAAATGTCTTCTTTGATATAATGAGAGCAACTATGAGAGCAGGGAGGAAGAGCAGGAAGAAAAGATTAACATTAAACAGAGTCATGAGATGGGAGGGAAAGGGAGAGAAAAGGGAAATTGCATGGAAATGAAGGGAGACCCTCATTGCTATACAAAATTATATATAAGAGGTTGTGAGGGGAATGGGAAAATAAACAAGGAGAGAAATGAATTACAGTAGATGGGGTAGAGAGAGAAGATGTGAGGGAAGGGGAGGGGGGATAGTAGGGGATAGGAAAGGTAGCAGAATACAACAGTTACTAATAGGGCATTATGTAAAATTGTGGATGTGTAACCGACGTGATTCTGCAATCTGCATTTGGGGTAAAAATTGGGAGTTCATAACCCACTTCAATCTAATGTATGAAATATGATATGTCAAGAGCTTTGTAATGTTGTGAACAACCAATAAAAATAAATAAATAAATAAATAACAAAATTGCAAAGCACATTGAAATTGTTCAGGTTTTTGACCTAGTGTTGCTATTGTAGAGGCGCCAAATGGAAAAAAAAATCTCATGCAAGAATACCAATAATTAACTTCCTTTTAATGGTGAAAAACTTAATGTTTGAAAACTGAGTTCAGTAGTTAACAGAATATCAATTTGTGAACTATAAGCCATCCAATAAAAAATTTATAAAAAATGGAAATATATTAAAAAATTTATAATATGTCAAGAAAAACACATTAAAATATACATTTATAAACACACACACACACACAAAACATCTGATTGCGCTGACAAGTGTTAAAATTTTTGCCTCTCGTAAGAACCTTCAAGTTTCACTGTGGGTAGTTTTGTGCTAAAGAAATTAATAACTAGACGTAATAAAATCTCCAAAAAGAATGAGAAAATGCATGAACATATCGAGCATTTGTTTTTGTTTTTATTTTCTAGGCACCAGGCAGCCTAATTCAAGAACTTCTCCCCTCCTGATTATGACATATTGCCTTTGTCAGGAGGCAGGCTTGTCTCGCCCTTCACCCCTTTGGCCATTGCACAGGCAAATGGGAGCCCCCCCACGCGGATTCCACTTAGGTGGTAAGAGAGCTGGCCAGGGACCTGAAGGGGCATTCATCCATTTCAGCGTTGGAAAGCTGTAGGCTCCTTCATGAGCTGAGCCACTGATGAGTTAGTCGGAGAAACTTGGAAGTGTTTACTCACATCTCTAAGCTTCTGTTTCCTCATTGGTGAAAAGGAAGGCATTTTGCAAGATTTAACTGAAAAATCATTTCTTTTTATGTTTTATTATTTTTCTTAGTTGTAGATGGACACAATGTCTTTCTTCGTTTTTTATGTGATATTGAGGATCTAACCCAGTGACTCCCACGTTTAAGGCAAATGCTCTACCACTGAGCTACAGCCCCAGCCCACGAAAGATCATTTCTAATGCTTAACTTATAGAAGGTTTTCACTTTTCTCTCTCTTGTACTTATCAATTTCCATGATTTTGTGATAGACTGTTATCATTATAGCTTTATTAAAATCATATGATTTTTCTTACCAGGGTAAAGTTTAATGAAAAGGTTTTCTCAAATTAGAAAATGAAAGAAAGAATAAGTTAAAACCATATCTATTTGTTAAACACATTGGGCCACTCTGAATTGGATGAACTCTAATCCTAAAAAAAAAAAAAAAAAATAGGTCTTCTGAGAACAGCTAAAATAGACACCCCTGCCTTCACTTCAAAAGTCAGCAAGATCATTTCTTGCATTTGGTTTTTCAAGAATGGCCATTTCAAAAGTGAAATGGTCACTACCCTTGGACAACTATTGTCAACAGGTTAAAGAGCAGAGATGTCAAAGAAGCATCCTCTCTGATGGTCTGATGGGACATTTGTTGGACCTTCTGCACCACAGCCTTCCTTGGACCAATTCTCTTGTAGGAATAAGGAAAAACGAGAAGAATACTTCAGTGGTTACCCCGCCTCAGAGCACTTACCTAGACTAGGGCCTTCCATGTTTTTGATGATAAATTAGTTGTCAATACAGAGACAAGTTACTTGTTCCAAAGCTTCTTGGAGGAAAAGCATATTCTACTTCCCCTGAAAGGCTCTAGAACTGCACATCGGCATGCACCAAAGTACATATTTATTCACAAATTCAAGCTCTATCAATCTGTTGAAAGGGGGATGAGGTTCTCAAATGAAGTTTCAAGTAATCCTTGCCTTTGAGATCATCCGTGCACACAGCCCAGTATTTATACAAGATGAAATGATTTACAGAATCAAGCCTGGAAACACTGGAGGACAACTCCAAAAGGCAAGAGCATGTTGCCGAGTCTATCGTTCATCCTGCCAGAGAAACTTTTGTAGTTTCCAAACTATTATGAGACACCTGCTGTCTACCCAGAGCAGAGAAATCATTGCAAAGGCGGGAGATACGGGGGCCACACAGCCAGTGTGGAGAGCTGGAGTTTTTGGCAGGGCACTTCCACCCCAAAAGCAGACAGAGTCCTGAAAGGATGCTCACATAAACAAAGCAGGCAGACAGCTTCAACACTGCAATGAGGCTCATCCTTTCCCAGATCAAAGCCTACGCCCGAGAGACAGCCCTGTGGAACAGAGTGTCCTTTCTGGAACATCCAACTCCAGAGGAGACTTGAATTGCAGCCACAACCTTGCCACCTGCAGTCAATGGCTTTTATGCAAAGACTCGCACATGGTGGGGATCCTACAGCTGCTTAAAAAACAGAAGACCAATGTAAAGATAAAATTCAGGAAAGAGAATTTCTACCTAATATTGAAAAGTTGGATCAACTAGTTTGAGGTGAAACTCACGTCCTGCCAACCCTACCGTCTATACGGTACAGAAAAGGGGTGGATAGTGGCAAGAACACAAGCTCTGAAGCCAGGTCTCTGGGCTGTGGCTCTCTGCTCCGCTGGGTACTAGCTGTGTGACCAATGCCTTATTTCCTCATCTGCAAAATGGACCTACTCTAGAGGGTTTAGTGAGCGACTATCTCATAAGAAAGCTCTCAGAATGTTGCAATTATTATCTGAAGTCACACAGTCCTGGATTTGAACCTGGTTCTGTTACTTAGTAGTTTCGTGAACTGGGGGAAATGACTATCTTTGGATAAAGTCCCCATTTATAAAGTGGATCCTAATCTGGCCATTGTAGCATTGCCATAGTGACTTGCTTTTACATGGCACCCAGTAGGAATTCAGTGAATAGTCCCTCTGATCATTATCATTTTTCCCCAGGTTTCCAATAGAGAAAGCCCACAGACCTGATTAGACTGGAAGAAAAGATGCACAGCCAGTAAAATTTAGTAGCCCCTTAAGACCCAAAGCTTTATCCATATGCAAAAGAGATATATCCCTGGGGATGATTGGGTCCTGGGTGTTTAAAATACACAACTTATTTTATTTTAAGAGTGAAAAGGGAACCTGGAAGTGTTCCCAAACTGAACATCTGCAGGCAGATAGGATGACAAAATGTATTAGTCCTGAGGAATAACTTTCTCCTGTCCTGTTGGAAAACATCTGGGGTATTACCCTCCCCTACACTCATTCCCCCATTTCCCACCCCAAAGCTGACTCTTGGCTGACAGTTTATCAGAGATAAATGGAAACACCTGGGAGCCAGATAAGGCCAATGGAGTGTGATCAGGTGAGGACCCCCTTGGGGACACATGCCACTCAATATTTCTTTTTCCACTCCATGCAGGGTGGGAGTCTGATCCAGACTGGGACAGATAGCAAGTCTCACCTTCCCATTCATTCATTCACTTATTCAAGCAAACTCAGCAGGTCAACTGGCCCAGATCCCTGCCTGAAGTAGGTCAAGGCCTGAATCACCAGGTAGGCCAGATGATGGGTGATCCTGCCCTTTGGCATTTCCGTGAAAAGAAATACCAGGAACTCACACTGTATTTGTTCAGATCCTCAATCACCTTCTCTTTTGCCAAGCCAAACTCTCTTCCACTACAATTTCTCATCTCTCCAGAGACATGAGAACAAATACAATCTTTTATACTCTGTGACCAATCAAAAATATTTTTATTGTCTATGTACTATAATACCATCCTCAAAGGTGAAAACTTTAAGTCTCCTTTTCTTCCCATGTCCCTGAACCACATTAGAATAAACAGTCTCCATCCCCTCTAACCTTCCTTCCAAGGCCTCACTTACTGTTCCTCTAATTAGCTGCTGCTTCTCTCAACTCATTCCAGCTTCTACACCGAATTTAGAGACCAAAACTTTATAGGGAACTCTAGTGCTTGACCAGAGATCCAGCTGCTATGGAAGTAAAAACTGTCTAGTGTGTTTCCACACAACCATTACCTGAGCCCCTGTCAAGTTCCTTAACATTTTTAGATCTCAGTTTCCTCAACTCTAAAGAAGTTTGCACCATAATGAATAAGGACTGTGAACATGGCATTAAAGAGACCTGCCAGCAGCCATTGGACACTTCTTCAAAGAAGCAATTTCAGAAAGACACAAAGGAATTAACTAGGTAAAAGAGAAGATGAGACTAATCCTACCAGAAGCATATGCATGTACAAAGGTCCTGAGACCCAAACTGATGAGGACCAGTATGACCAGATCTCAAAGAACAAAGGAAAATAGATTGTGACATGAGGCTGGTGACAGAGGAAGGGGACAGATAACAAAGGGCCTTGTAAGCCATGTTAAGGATTTTGTTCTTCATCCTAGAGGTCCCATGATGATGGCATAGTTATAAACATTTGCATGCTTTTTCAAAGAATACTGCCTATAGAACAAGTTGGACACAGAGCAGATGTATGGCAAGTTGGAGGCTCTTGAGATACTCCTGGAGGAGGACTGCAAGAGTTTGAACTACAGTGGCATCTGCAAAGACAAAGAGACGTGGATGGATTTGGAAATGATGCTCAGCAGCACTTACTGCTTCAATAGATATGGCAGTGAGGGAGAGGGAGGTGTTAAGGACGGCTGCCAAGGGCCTGGCTTGCTCATCTCTGGATGGCGGTGCTGTTCACTGAGAGAAGGAATGCTGGGGGAGTAATGGACTTGGGGGAGAAGGTATGAGTTCAATTTTTGGACAGGCAGAGTTTGAAGTGCTGTGAGATGGCCAAGTCGAGATGTTGAATAGGCAATTAGATTTATGATTGGGAGCTCAGAGGAGAGTCTGGGCTAAAGATATAAATTTAAGAGTCATTGGTATATAGATAATAATTAAAACCATAAGTATGGACGAGATCACAGTGGGAGGGTGTAGAATTTGAAGGAGACGAAGGCAATGGATAAAGTCTTGAAATTATCCAATATTTAACAGTCAGGAAGAAGAGAATGAGCCAGGAAAAAGACTGCAGAGAGTCCCAGGAGGTGGGGAAAAAAAACCTGACTTACTGAACTAGGAGAGAGTCGGGAATCCAAAGGAAGTTGGTGTTTTAAGAAGGAAATGCCAATGGCAGGGCTGTCCCATTTGCTTATCCTTAATGACCTAAGTCAGGTTACATTCCTATCAGACTTCCAGATTCATATGCAGCCCCAGGTTTCCCCAACCTGGAAGTTACCCTGTGTGCAACTATGGCTTATTGGTGCAAGTCATAACTTTCTATTCACTATAATTAGTGTAGTAAAGATTGTGTTCAAACTTTGCTACACAAAGTCGAACATACAATGGGTTCAATGTACCAAGACTAGATTACATCTCATTTTTCCAAAAGCTTCTGCTATTCAGAATGCCATCAGAATTGAGAAAAAGTCAAAAAATAAAAAAATAAAAATAAAATTGAAGCATTCAGTGATCATTGCTCAAGTATGGTTACTAATACTTGCATTTACTAATAGTCCACAGAGCCATTCCAAACTTTGTTTTGTAAATTCTGAAAAAGTTGATATTTGGTTTCAAAATCCACATAAAAATGGAAAGAATCTTGTGGGCAGAGTGAGGGTAGAGGAGAAAGACTGGGAAGGAAGATCACAGAGGCAAAGAGTTTCAGGACAATCAGTGATCACCAGGAAGTAGATTAAAATCCACAAAAATCAGGTAACAGAACAAAAAACATTACAACATCCTGAGTCCATTTAGTGGGGAAAAAATGCATCCTGTTCCTCAGCAGTCCTGTTAAAAAGAGTAATCAAGTAAATATTAAATAAATGTTTGCTACATTAAGATGGGGGAGGGGAGCTTATGTGGTTTTTCATTTCTTCTGTCCCTTCTATGTTCTACAAACTGGCAATTACAGTTGAAGACTCAATTGGATTCAGGTTAAATTTTCTGGTAGGAATTCATTATAGGAAGTGATGTGAGCATCAGATTGTTCTGAGATGTTAGGACTGATTGATGGCTCAGGTATCATCAGCCTTATCATCCCTTATAAAGCTTCCTTTCAGCCTTTGACCTGAATGGTTTTGTAGCCATTGATTATCATGGCCTAGATGTATGATTTCACTAGAATTTGAAAACTTTATGGTGTGGTAAAGTCTACAGCACAAATGACCTAGTTTTCTCAACAAATAAATTGGAAAAAAAGTGGAGGAGGGACAGGAAAGACTTATAGATTCAAAGAGATTTAAGAGACAAAACAACCAAATGCAGTCAGTGTGTAGGTTTGTCTTATGACATTTATGGATCAACTAGAGAAATTAAAACACAGACTATTAAGAAATGGTTATTTTTAAGATGTGATAACAGCATTATAATTATATATTTTCATGAATATATTTTATCAAAATACATACTGAGGTATTTGTGGATCTAAAGGCATGGTATCTGGTATTTACTTCTAAACCACCCAGTGGATGGGGTTGGTGGACCCCTGGAGGTACAGGGATGTGGACTTGGGGATGGAGGGAGCTAAGCCCGACTCCACCATTGATGCTGATTGATAGGGACATGTTCTCTACTGTCAATACTGCTTGAGATGTTCCTAACAAAAGGCTTAAAATTTTTTAAGGCAATTTATTTTTCATTGTGTGTGTGTGTTGTTGTTGTTGTTGTAATTGTTATTTAGTTGTAGGTGAACACAATATCTTTATTTTTATGTGGTGCTGAGGATCAAATCCAGTGCCTCACACATGCAAGGCACGTGCTCTACCACTGAACTACAGCCCCAGACCCTTCATTGTGTTATTTTGGAGGAAAACATTTCCTAGATATCTTCTTTAGCAGAATGGACTAAACAACATTAAAGTTATCTGAAAAGTCTGATCAAGATAAGTGAAGAAGAGGCACACCTCAGATAATGGAAGTGTGACTGCATTGTTCTCTTACTTACTAAACAACCCAGTTAAAGCAAACATTAGGGAAGTAGTCACTCCACCCCACAGGGTCTAGAGAACTGTAGGGCCTCAGTTAGAGCTGATTGCTGATTGCAACACTCATGAACTTCTGTTCAGATAGAAAAGCCCTGGGACCCCTGGGACCTGAATTCTGTCATCCAGCAGCAGTTCTGTGCCCCTGTTCTAAAAGAGAGGACTCTATGTTTGTTTTCGTTGCATCCAAATTCTCTGCCCCCTCCCTCCTTTGTTCCATGTTCCTCTGCTCCAGGGAAGACATCACTAACATGTAGGGGACCCTTCATTTCCAAGCCATTAACTCTTTTCTTTTACCTGAGCATGAGCTATCCAGTTTTGCTGTGCCCATCCAGTTCCCTGGCTGGCTGTGTGGACAATGGGAAGGCCAGCACACCATCCTCCAAAGCTCCTTGCAAGAGGAGAGGACAGCTGCCCAGGCAGGGAATGAAAGTAGAGGGCCTGTCACTCATTTGGGTCCACAGAAATTTGACAGCAAGGACTGAGTTACACATGCTTGAAAATTTCTGGGGTATTGGGTTGCATCAGGTGGCCAGAGATGGTAAGTACCAAGAATACCCAGTGTATAAGGTATATGGACCCTCCCTGTCTGCATTTTTCACTTTTACCATTCCCCAAGTTTAAGAAGCCAATCTCCCCACTGAAATCCTGCTCATTTTAAGACCTTATCTTCAGGGTTCTCCATCACAGGTCTTCTCACAATCTGTTCATCAGAGCTAATGGACCTTCCTCTGATTCTCACAATTCTTTGCTTGCAGAGCTTGGTAATGTTTGAGTATTTGGTGCCTTAGCTAGGGAGCTGAATGGCATCTGGTTCAACTGCATGTCCTTCCCTAGGTTTTGCCCCTTGAACACACCATGCCACCCACCTTCATGTGAAGAATGTAGATGAGCTTGGTCCATTGCCTTCCAAGCCTCTTCTACTACTTGTCTCCTCCCCACCCCCACCCCACCATGTCTCTTTCCTGCTAGTTCTCCTTTTCCATCCTGTCCTTTCCCACGCTTTCTTTTTCTTTTTCCAAGTGGAGAAGTGAGAGCATCAGAGAGAAAAGGGATCAATTTCACACCCGGGACTCAGGCTATTTCCTGTGCCAGGCAATTTGGCTGGCAACTGCTGAGCTAGATGAGAAGTCTTGGCCCTTCCCAGGCATCCTCCAGCTCCTACTGCCTCAGATGCCCATCACAACTTTCTGGATCAACACACCCCTCTTCAGTCAATAGGAGCTTTGTGAACTCAACAGATGCCACTGGGCCTAGAAGGCATATAAATATGGTTATTCAACCAATGTTATATCGCACTGTGCATAATTCAGGAAATTCAATTACAGTTTCCCCAGCAACAGGAACACAACTTCAGAGCTGGTCCACAGGCCTTGTTTTCTGATGAGAAAGGGGACCCTCAGGCCTCCATGTGGCCAGAGACAATGGAGACAATGCAATATGGCAGACTTCAATTGCCACTGGAAACCTAACTGGATTCTAAATCGTAGGCTTGTAAATTTTTCCATCATTTGGCATAAAGACTCAGGTGGGGATGGGGGTAGGAGTTCTAACATAATCACACACATACATAGGTATAAAGAGTAAAAATCATAGGCACAAAGCCAGAAGCTGGATACATCTGAGTCGCAGAAGGACTTAGAAGTGTCAGGATCATACCTGCTTATTGCTCTACTGCCTTGTGCAAGAGCGATTAACTTGGGGTCCATGATGTTCCTAAAGAAAGACTATGGGCAGGGAGTTTGGGAGTGAGGATCCTGGTGCCAGACTTTGCAAGTTCAGATCCTACCCAGCTGTCCCCTCTATGTGGGACTATGGGCAAGTTTCTTCCTTCTCTGGGCCTCAGTTTCTTTTAAGATAGGGATAAATGATATTAGAAAATGTAGGATCATTTGGTTAGTTTTGCTTTGGAGCCCAGAGCCTTACTGGACCTCCAGGCCAGATTTCCCCATGACAGCACTTAGCTATTTTTCATGACCCCACTTGTAATTCTGTGCCTGAGCCAAGATCTGAATTGGGACATGTTACATATGTACTACCTTGAGTTTGTTGGTTTTTATTTTCTTAGCAAACCATATTTCTTTTTCCACTCCTCACTCTGTGAACTTTAATTAAGCTTTCTCCCATCTAGAGAGCCAGGCAAGGGTGAGGCTTTGTTTTTGAGCAGACTCAAGCTTGCTCGGCAGCAGGTCCCCCCCGACCCCCGCCGCCCCCAGTTTGACAGTTCCAGTTTAGTTCGGTGCTGCTGATTTATAAGACACTGAGCTCATTGGCTTTATCCTCTGTTCCCCTAGTCATTTCTCAATCGAGTCACACTGGCTGGAAACATCTGAGAAAGAAATTTACTGGGAGATGCACAGACAGCCTATTCACATTTCATAACTTTTCAAGAGCCTTCCCCTGGAGGAGCCAGTGGTAGCCAGTTAACGCATGCACAATCCCTCACTGGTGTCCCTGCCCCCATCAGCCCATTCGCCTCTACAGATGAGCCCGAGTCCCCGCCACACTCAGCTTCTTTAACTCTCATGCTAAGTGATGGAACACAGCCCGCACTGTTCTCAGCCTTGCCTGTGACAGCAGGATTAGACAGGGAAATATGGACGGAAGGCACCCAATGGATTTAGTGACTTAATTGTCTGAGTGCTTAAAAATGCAGGATTAATTCCACTTTGAGTGCAGGTTGCTTCTTTCTCATTAACAGGAATCTGTTTAAAATAATTCATTTGAATAAAGACCTAACGGAGGCTCATAAGAAAGCCTTGCCTAACTCTCCTACCTCCTCTCTTGCCCTCAACAGTTCTTCTCCCCGCCTGTGCCGCCCCCTGTCCCACCCCCACTACCACCACCAATTTGATCTTAAAATCTGATCTGAAACTGGTGTTTTCCAATAAACCCTGCGTTTGTGCTTGGAGTCATTTGCAATGACCACTTTCCGTGCCTTGGTCTAAGACATGTCTTGGTCAATTAGTACAATGTCACAGCCGTGTATAGTTATTGTAACTCCAGCTGTGAGCTGTTAATAATCAGCTTGCCCACAGGACAATCCTGCCATATGTTGGATGGTCAATCAAGACTAAAATATGCATTAGGGAAAAAAAAATGCTCCTGTCAACAGTGAGAGAGTGTAAGTCACTGGTTAGGATGCTGGCATGTGACGACCAAATTTGGGTTAATGCTATATCGTTGGTATCCTCGACTTGCTCCTAGTCTAAGATGTTTGTCCTGAGGCACAAAGGCACGATAACTAAAGCAACACAGCTGGAATCAGAAGACAAGTAGACAAAACATGGCAAAATGTATAATATGGGTTGGGGAATAGGGATTTGTTGAAAAGAAACATAGCTCAGATTCTTTGGTAGGCAAAGCAGACAGATCTGCATTTTAGTCATGGGAAATGTGTGTGTGCTATGAGAGAAATTTTACTTAATGGGAGTTTTGAATCAAATAAACACAAGCTGATTTGTAGCAAATAAATGAAGGACAAGCAGTAAGTAGCTCACTTGGGTAATTTCAATTAACTTCTTCCACAGGATCACAGGGCTTGATTACTTCAGTTTGGGTTTGATCTTTGGCATCTGGGGGGCTTGTAGAGAGGGAAGGCTCTTGGTAAAAAGCTGAACCATGGCTTTTGTTCCTAGAGCTCTGCTCCACTATGGCAAGTGGTAATGCCAATGATTTATTTGTTTCAGTGGCAAAACTAATCCTTATACATCTCTAAGTCAGTTTCATCTGAAATTACAAATAACCAGTGCAAATTGGTAAAAAGTCATGCCAATTGTTTCAGTCCCTACTTTTTTGTGTTGTAAACACAATATCTCTCACAGCTTTTTTTTTTTTTTTGCCTTATTTCAGGTCTCAGTTCATTTTCTAGCTGAAAACCTAGTTTAAAATAGTACATGCAAATTTTCCTTTGAATTCTAACAGTTCATGGCCTCTCAAGAAAGACTTTTTTTTTTTTTCTTTTCATCTTTTTTTCCCCCCTCCCAAGAAGTGAAACGATTCAATTCCTACTGAGGTCCTTTTTCCATAGAAGGGAGGAAGTAGTTTCCCCCCACTAAACACAGGAGACCCTTTAATTGCCATGTGAAGGGTAATCACACAGTGCCAGCCTTATTAAAAGCCTGGAGTCCTGTTTACTTGCTGCAGAGCCTGACTTGATTACTTGATAATTAGAAACACCCTGCTAATGATCAGATTGCAGTCTTCCCTGAGGGAGAGCTCCCTTTAGGGAAAGCATTATTTGTGATTACACATTTGTCATTGAGAAGGCAAATTACTCACTTCTCCTTCCTCCCATTTTCTTTCTAGATTTGCTTTAACATTGTGGGAACGCAGAGAAGACTGCCCTGTCCGGGTATAGGTGCATGAATTCGTCCTAGTGATTTGATTATTGAGGGATCCCTGAATTTCCTGTCGTTTTGAGGCTGTTTCACTAACTTGGTGCATGACAATGTCTAGAGAGTTTTGGGGTATCACAACTAGAGCAGATTATGCTAAGTGAAGCTAGCCAATCCCTAAAAAACAAATGCCAAATGTCATCTTTGATATAAGGAGAGCAACTAAGAACAGAAGGAAGAGCATGAGAAGAAGATCACCATTAAACAGGGTCGAGAGGGGGGAGGGAAAGAGAGAGAGAAGGGAAATTGCATGGTAAAGGAAGGAGACCCTCATTGTTATACAAAATTACATATAAGAGGAAGTGAGGGGAAAGGGGAAAAAAACAAGAGAGAGAAATGAATTACAGTAGATGGGGTAGAGAGAGAAGATGGGAGGAGAGGGGAGGGGAGGGGAGGGGGGATAGTACAGGATAGGAAGGGCAGCAGAATACAACAGACACTAGTATGGCAGTATGTAAAAAAGTGGATGTGGAACCGATGTGAATCTGCAATCTGTATACGGGGTAATAATGGGAGTTCATAATCTGCTTGAATCAAATGTATGAAATATTAAAAAATAAAATGTTAATGCAAAAAAAAAAAAAAGAAAGAGGTGCTACCTGTATCTAGTGCTCAGAGGCCGAGATGCTGTTAAACAACCTACAGTGCTCAGGATACTCCCCAACCAACAGAGAATTACCTGACTCAAAATGTCCATAGTGCAAAGGTTGAAAAATACTGCACCAGTGATCAATTTAATTTGAGATGATATGGTGGATCCATGAATTTAGGTTCTGGATGAAAGCAATGAGATAAAGGAATACCAAGTTCTTTTTCCATCGTCTCCACTTCACCCCACAAAAGAGCTGCGTCTGATTCACCCCAACTCTGCCTTAGCCAGATTTCTCTATGATATAAACGGGGGATCAGCAACCTACAGCTTAATTCAGCTGCTGCCTGTTTCTGGATAGCACATAAACTATGACTGGTTGTTACATTTTTAAATGGTTGGGGAACAAACTAAAAGAATAATATTTTGTGAGTCATGAAAATTATATGAAATTTAAATTTTAATGTCCATAAATAGTTGTTTATAGGTACCCAGCCACACCCATTTGTTTATATATTGGTCACGGTAGATTTTGTGCTATGGTGGCAGAGTAGTTGTGATAAAGACTATATGGCTCCCAAAGCCTGAAGGATTTCCTATCTGGCTCTTGACAGAAAAGGTTTGCTGCCCTGGACCATAAAATCCAAGGGCAATTATGCAGCCTGCACGACAGCCAGACTCCCAGATTCCTGGAGGTCCCCTTTCCCACTGTGATGAGGAAATGTGAGAAAATAACACGGCATTGCCTTTACATCTTGTACTGAAATGTCACCAGGTTGGTAGGGGATCACCGACATACTAGTTACTCGTTTTCTCATCAGACCACTCTGTAACTTTCTTGATGCCAATAACATTTTCATCATTCTGAATCCAAAGCTGGCCATTCCTTCCAGTCTCCTTACCTAATTTTAGTCTGAATTGGGAATAAGAAGTCAGCTGGAGAATTGGAAGGGTTTGGATTATCTTCCACTTGGATCCTTAGCCATGAATAAATAAAAAGAAAACACTAGCCACAGAGTCGCAGACACCCGCATCCTGAGACTGTCATCCTCTTACTCTCTTAGAAATAGTTTGGGTATCAAAAGAGTATCCCTCTGTAGCCCCAGCAAAAAAGAGGGGTTTAGGGATGTTTGCATGCACCCCCACAGACACAAAGAGGTTAGCCAGGGTAGGGTTCCACAGCTCAGGGCTTATTGCTGCTTAACCTCACAAATATAAAATTAAAGGAATACCATTCAAAAAGCCAACCCCAGCCCTGGATTGCATCCCTTTACTCATGCAATCTACCGTGACCGTGACCAATATATAAAGACAAGGACACACATGCCAAGGACACAAATGAGAATACAGAAGGGGGAGAGATCATATCTGGATTTAGAGATGAGGAAAAGGAGGGCATCATCATTAATTGGGGTGTCAGGAAGCATTCTGAGCACTTTACATAGATTCTCACAGCAACCTGAAACATTGATAGTATTCAACCCATTTCACAGATGGAAGAACTGAACTCCAAGAAGTGAAGTATCTTGCATGAGGGCACAGAGCTAGTGGGGTAGAGGAGCTGATTCAAACCACATCTTTCTGCCTACTCTTTACTGCATGTTGGGCAGGTGGGTAAGGGGGGAACTTCAGAGCAAAGGCAGGATGTGAATGGGCCTGGGTAAGTAAGATTCATATTGTCAAACTAGCAGGGGGAAAAATATAAACAGAATAAAGATATTCAAATAAAAGGACAGACTTCCTGAGCATATTTTATTAGGTGTGGTTCAGGGATGGAATAAAGGAGTTTCTTAGAGGCATAGAGTTTGCACAGAGAAGATACCTCTGGAAAAGTATGATGAGGTCCAAACATTGCCAAATGCAACTACTTTTGGGAACAGATCTTGCAAAGCCTTAACATTTGATGTTAAGTCTATGTGGAAGGAATGTGGTTATAATAAAAAAGCTTACTGTTTTAGCAGCTCTATTTATAACTGCCAACACTTGAAAGCAACCAAGATGCCCTTTAATACATAAATGGATCAAATGCTGGTACATCCATAGGATGGAATATTATTCAGTGATGAAATGAGCTATCAAGCCACTAACAGACATGAAGGGAACTTCAATGCATATTGCCAAGTGAAAGAAGTTGATTTGAAAAACCTGTTTGATTCCAACTATATTGTAGAAAAGGCAAAACTGTGTACATGATAAAAATATCCATGGTTATCAGGGATTGGGGATAGGAAGGGATGATTAGGCAGAGCATTTTTAGAGCAGTGAAACTTTTCTTGGGCAATACTACAATGGTGGATACGTGTTTTCAAAACCTATACAATGCACAACCCAAAGAGCAGACCCTAATGTAAACCATGAACTTTGGTTAATAAAATGTCAATTAATTATCTTATTAATTGCTCCAAATGGAGCACACTAAAGCAAGATGGTAAAAACTGGGACTTTCTGAAGGGAGTAGGGGGTGAAAGAGGGAGCATATGGAAACTCCAGGTACTTTGCACTCAATATTTTATTTAAACCTAAAGCTGTCCCCACCTCCACCCAAAAAAGTGATTGAAACAGAACAAAAGATTACTGAACTAAAATGCAATGCTACAACTGGCATATAGCTCTGTGACCTTAAGCAAATCACAGCCTCTCTGGGTGTTAGGGACCAAGAGATTAGTTCATCCCACACCATAGGAGATTCTATGGCTCTGAGTTAACGGACATTTACCTGATTTTTTCCCTTCTTTGTAGAGTGAAAGGGAGATCCAGGGCAATGTTGGCCCTGAGAGTGTTCAGAAATTTTCAGCAAAGGACCCACAGTAACAACTCCCTCTTGCGCATGACAGGTTGCATTCAGGGGCCCTAATGACCAACATGTTTGTGGCTGTGGTTGCTGACTGTTTAGAATAATTACTACCTCCCAACTTCTTCAAACATTAAAAAAACAAAAAAGGTATTTCTCAGTGCCGGTTATTTTGCAGCCTGGTAGAAACTTGCACCACCAAATGTGTTGACTTTGAAGGAGTTGGTGTGAGAATTCGCATGCCTTCCTTTCCATATCCTGCACCGGAGCTGACGTGCTGAACTGCCTGACAGAAAATTGGCTTCAGCAGGCCCGTCGCCTCCACCATGGAAATGACAGCATGACTGGCAGCTCTCAGCGGTGCATCCGGCATGTACTAATATTTACCAGCAGAGGTGGCCTCTGGTGTTGCTGAGTCCCCACTCACCTTGTTTAACCACTGCTTCCCTGGCCACTGCACAGAGCTAGCCCACAGGAGGGTGAGGTCTGAGCTTAAGACAGAAGTCTGCTTTTATCTAATCCCTTAAAAATCACAATTATATTTAGCAGATGTCAGCGGGCACTGTATAAATAATAAAACCATCCTTTAAAAAATATTGCTCAGGAAGAAAGTGAATGCAGATGACAACTAAGGTGGTTGATTTAATTCTACATAAACGTTTGTATGAGAATATATATTGCTTTTAGATTGTGCCTAATTTTTCTACACAAACATACCCATTTTTTAAAACAGTTTGGGCAGAGAAAATAACTTTGCCAACTTTTACTTGTGTGTGAACTTTGTCTATATCTATACAAAAGTTAAACAGATGTGCATGTTTATGATTCTTAAGATGCACATATGTAAAACATTCAATAGTATATTTATCCACATAGTTGATTTCATGGAAAGACCCTGTATTTACATTTTTAATTGTGTTATGTAGGACAGTGCTACATACATTGTTTATGTATGTTGACATTTATGATTGAAAACCAAGCAGCTCTGTGGAGGTTAGTTCTTGATGGGTTATGAAACTATTCCAGACCTAAAACTTATGTGCCACTACAGAAAGGGTAAGGAGGAGGAGAGGATATGAATGTTGACTGCTTCCAAAATACTTAATGTGGGTAAGCAATTTTAAAAAATTAAAATTTAAAAAAATTGTTAAACTTTACTTTTCAAAATCAAAGTTTATTTTTCTCATGGAGGGAAATAAAGAAGTTTTTGCTTTTGTCGTGTGATATTTGAAAGAAGAAGAGGTGTGAGGTCTGTGTAGGGTGTGGGAATGTTGGGAGGAAGGCAGCCCTTTGTGGAGGCCCCTCCAACACTTCTCAACGAGGATTCCAGAAGGCCCAGCTTGTAAATGCTCATGTTGTCTTCTGCTGTGCAGCCACGGGCAGCTGAACATTTTGCTTGGTACATCCACAAAACTTTTCTCCTTGCATCCAAGATTTGGGGTTTTAATCCACGCTGTGTTTGGAAAAACTCTAAAATCAGAAAGGATGTGGTTCGAAGTGCTGAAGTGTTTAGCCACATATGGAATACACAGCTCAGAGAAATGAAGTGGCATATTTATCAATGCAAGATTCTCAAGTTTGGAGTCCAATATAGATTTATTGCAGCTCTGGCCAGAGGTTACTGGATGTCTGTATCCTTTTGATGTGCTGACATTTTTTTTTTATCACCCTCCACAACTGTGTAGGTGCTTCTCCCTTTTGGCACATATTATTAATGTCACTGACAATTCTGCTTATTTCCCTCTCTCTTTATCAGTAATTCAGCCTTATGAATCTAATAAATATCAGCCTGGACTTAAATTATACATTGGTGAATTCTGAGTCTTTCCTTTTGCTAGTTTTCCATAGCTTTGGGGCAAATTATCATACCAAGTGAGACATACTTATGAGTGGAAGAGTGTCTCTGGGGAAGCACTGGCAGCATTTATGAGGTCCTATTATGTTGTTCTAGAAATACAGGCGGGAACACTAATCTTCAAACACAGAAACCAGAGGCTCTTTCAGAACTCACAAATGCTGTCTGGTTTAAATTCCAGTAGATGCGGAACCAACAAGGCTGAGCAATTTTACGTTCCACTTGGCAGAGCCGCAGGGAGTGTCCAGGTGGATGTGATAGCAGAGGGACAGGGATGAACATTGTTCTCTCTCTGCCCCTAACTCTCACCACAAATGAATTGACTTCCATAAAATCAGGTTAAAATAATCATCACGCTTTAAGGAGGTTTAAGTTGCGCGGGGAGTGTTTGTATGCACAGGAGTCTCAGCGAGCAGTGTGAGCTGGCAGATTCCTTCCTGTGCCTCAGACCCAGCCCAGAAGTCCCACTTCCAACCTGCACCCTGACTGAGGCTGCTTCGGGGGACCCAGGACCACAAAGCCATGCCTGTGTGCTATCAGCATTTAGAAAAGCCAGTAAGCAAGCTCTGGCCAGTCTGGTAAGAACAAAGTGTACTATAATAACCCCCAGGATGGGAGAAAGAAGGGGTATCCAGAAGACCACCAAACAGACAGACTTCAGAAATAGTGAACGATAGAGTCAGAAGTAGGAGAGTGTGTGATGAAGGGTAGAGGTGTGTGTTGCCCGAGAGAAACGTTATTCTTTCTAGCCCTTTCTTTGCCTTCCCTCTCTATTCCTCTACCCTGGCAAATAATGGGAGCTCAAAGCCGTAGACCTGCTCCCATGACTGCAGGTGATGTAGACAATCCCATGTAGGGAAAGAGAACTTGGGAAGGCCAGGCCCACCCTCCACCACACCAAGCACCACCACCACCACTATCAATTACAAAGTGAAGTTTTTTTCCTACATCTTTTAGGGGAAGGGGAACTTTCAATTAAAAAAAAGATGTTTTTGTTGAGGAAGGATGTGTCCAGTGTTCACCCAGGCTTCATCTGTCTTCTTGTGGTTGGTCTGCAGGAGGCAGGTTTGAGCAGGTGGCAGGAGAGGATCAGACCCACTCTCTGGGAAAAGGATCAGTCATGGTTCTGCCCAAACCCATTAATTTGAGAGCTTCTGCATTAATCCTCCTGCATTTGCCCTCTTGTCATGGATGACAGAGAACTTCTACACCGGGGCCTGGAGATTTCCTCCTTTTTCATCTTGAGCATCCTCATCTTCTGCTCTCTTTGCTGCCCCACCAAATTCCTCTGTCACCAAAATCTGCATTCACACTCACTATAAGAGTTGGCAACTGCAGAGTCCCTTGCCCTGCCCTGCCCTGAGAAGCCCAAGGGACAAGCTCCACAGAACCTGAGAGATAGGCCCTGGGAACAGAGGCATGCCACACATGTTTTCTGCTCTTGAATTTCCACAGGGCTCATAAGTCCACATTCAAGATCTTACAACTTCTCACTGTTGAGAACTGCTAAATGCTCTAGAAATTGATGTAGTAAAAACTTAGTTTATCATTGACACACGTCTTTTGAATCATAACTTCACCATTTTGCAGATCTACTGTTCTGAGGAACACATCTCAAGAACGGTCACTGAACCACAGAGTGAGTCTACCTGGGAATGGAATGCTTGTGACACATCAAGCCTTGGCAAAATTCCTCTCCATCCCTCTTCCCTCCCCTTCTACTGACATGTAGACAATCTTTTTAAGGCCCAAGATGCAAATCTAGGGTAATAGCCTGGGATTCTGGCCCAAATCAGTGCACTAGCATTACTCCCCCAAAAACTCTAAAAGTTTCCTTCTGTCTGCTTTAATGTGACAAAGACTAATGGTTGTCCTGAAAAACCTTTTGTCCTCATTTTGTGAAAGAATCTATGATTTGGGACTAGAGACATGGTCACTCTGTGTAAAATTCTCTTTCAGGTAGGTATACAGCTGTAGAAAGCGCTTAAATACAACATCTAGGAGCTATGCTTAAAAGGGAGAGGCATGCTCTTCTCTGCCTTTTTCTCCTCACTACTCCTAGAATAAGGATGCAATTGCAGGAGCTGGAGCAGCCATGTTAGACCATCAAGTGAATCCACATACTGAGCAAGGTAGAAGGGGCTGGGTCCCTGACATTATGGCATAAAATAATGCTTCAGATAAATACATTTGGTTTCCTTTTATGGCAAAGAATATACATTTTTATTATTTAATCCACCATTATGTTAAGATTTCTGCCACTTTGGCAAAACCTAATCCTGATGGTTTTCACTCCTCTCTTCAACTAACCCCTTAGACCTCTCAAGAACAAACTAAAAGCCTGATTATTTCCTAGAGCAACCTCTCAGAAACTCCTCTTCACTGGGAACAAGTTAGCACCAGAATGACACTACTGGAATTCTCTCTGGATGGCCATCTGTTCCTTCTATCAAGACCTTCTCTCACTCAATAGCTCTCACAAGGAGATCAGAGACAGGGCTGGCCAGGCAAGCCTCCACTCCACAGCAATGCACACACCAGCAGACACAGCGGTGGTCTAGACCGAGGGGCCATGTTTACCCACCCTTTAACCCAAATAGTCATCTCTTGAATTTTCCAGACTTTGGGTCTTCACATGCTCACTTGACTATGTTCCCATGCACTGTTCATGCCCTTCCTACAAAGAAGGAAAATAATTCCTACAAGAATCACCCAATTCATTCATTAGTATCTATGCACCATCCCTTCTGAAGGGTTTCATTGTGACTTAGTTTCCACTCCACCTCATACTACATCTAAGTTAACAAAGATGCTCCAATCCACAGCCATGACCCTGCTAGCCTACCCCCATGTTCAATTCCATGGTACCAAAGTTAGTCAAACAAAGGCAAGACTCAAGCTAGATCACCCACAGACACCTCTCAGATGGACAAGCCCAGGCCAATGACCTGTGGCTAGAATTTGGTTCATTTCAAGAAACGAAAGCGTGACAATGGAGCACACCAAATTCATGCTTCAAACTCTGAAGACGCCTTCAAGAATCTGTTTATGAGACACATGAACAATAGAGGTTGATTATTTATGTATCATGAGGATAAAACTAGTCAACTCTGTTTATATACAAATGTTGGTTATAAATCTTTGTGTTTATTCTTTCATTATAGCAGTTAACCAATGCCTGGAATTGAAGTTCAAGGCTTGTCCTCTGTAAAATGCTCATAGCACCTTTGCATCCCCTGTACCTAGCGAGATGCAACAGTTAAGAGAGAGCAAGTACCTCAAACCCAGGCGACCTTGGCCTTGAATCCTGAATAGCTAATGTAATTTTGAACAAATTACTTAATCTTGCCAAGTCTTAATTTATTCATCAAAAACAGACATAATAATACATACCTCTTAGGTTGGACTGAAGAGTAAGTTAGATAGTACACGAAGCTGCTGGCACTTTGGGAGTGGAGATTAAGTCACAGTGACACAGGTATTAAATGCTCAGATTAGATTAGATATTAGATTATATCTAATTGAATGGAGTTCTCCAGAAGCAAAACAGCCTCCACCGCTCATCTTCTATGAATTCTTCTATACATCTCCAGGTCCCCTCTTTGAGACATCCAGTCACTTGTTATCTATTCAGCCAAGAGTATGAAGCATATGCTACCTATCAAGTGCTGGAAAAGAAGCAAAGGGTGCTGAGATGTATTTACAAGTCCCTGAGCCTCACAGTGCCTAGGATCTAGTGGAGGGGGAGAAAGGTAAACCACTAAGGGTGATAAAAGTTGCAAATGCTGTGGTAAACGTGTGAATTCAGTGGGTACTGAAAGAAGAAGGCTGTCAACTCTACTTGGATAGGATGTGAAGATGGCAAGGTCCTGAAATGCTTTAAGGAAGTAGCAATTCCCAAACTGAGACTTGAAGAAACGAAGTTGGTAGTGGCCAGGAAGCTCATTTTCAACACAGGTGCACTGTGAACAAAGAAAACAGGCTGACTTGGGGGGAAACAGCAAGTAACCCTTAAGGCTAGGTGGGGGTCATCAGAGGACAAGAGGCCTGGGAGAGAGTTTGGAATGGAAATGGGGAACCGGTCAACTAGAAAGCTCAGTCCTGGTCCTGGGAACAACAGGAAAGTCATTCAACAAATGTTAGTCACCACCCAAAAGAGACATACCCAGAGAAGGGTGTAGGTGACACCCCAATGACCAAGTTTTCTCATATGCAGAGATAATGAAGCTGTTGTGTCCTCCTGCTTGGATCATATGGTCCTTGTCTTGTGCATCCTCTCAAATCTCCAGCCACATCCCATGTTCTGTCTCACCCTCATTTCCCATCAAATGTTATCCACCCGGTGGTTCTGTTTCCTCCGAGGCGGGTTCCTGCCAAATGATGGGAGTTTACTATTTAAATCCCAGACAGCATACCAGTGCACATCAGCTTATGTTATTTATTCCAAGTACTATATTTGTGGGATAATACTTTAAACCAAATGGATTTTAAACCCTACTGGTAGAACTCCAAGCACCCTGGCACCTCTGTACGGGAGAATCTTGTACAGGAAGTGGTGCATCACCTAGGTGTAGTCCTAGGTGTGACATCAGCTTAGTGTTTGCTATCAACAAGGTTTTCAGGGGGGAAAAATGCCTTTACAAAGACTGAGGAAGCAGACAGTCATATTCAAACGCAATTGTAGATTCTTTCAACTCCATCCCAGTAATTGGGATGTGATCACCGCTCAATACATGATAAAAGGGAAGAAGGAAAAGAGGGAGGGAGGGAAGAAGAGGGAATGAGATCTAATCCATAATCTTTTTTTTTTTTATTTTAACATAGCATGAAAGTTGGTGGTTAAAAACAGATTTTTTTTATTATTCCTTAGGGGGCCGGGCAAGGGACATAGATATCCAATTTATTGCCACTAACCCTTTTATCCTAAAATTTGAAATATTTGAGCATACAGAAAACATCATTTTGTATGCTCTTTATTGGCTGCATAGATCTATGTTTATGGAAAGCTTTAATGGTTGCAAAGTCAAATTGCAAAAATGATTCATTTTTTTAGAGATTTTGATATATCATGCTGCGTTCTAATAAAATTTTCAATACTGGCTGTAATATAGATGATGATACTAATGTTTCCCATGGGACCCAGTGATCAGAACTCCTTTGGTAAATGTCCCAGAATTAAGGTTAGTGCACCAACGTGCTGTAACTCACTGATATTTAATACCGGCTGCTGCAATATGAGAAACTCAGCAGCAAACACAGGCTGTAGAGAAACTTCTTTCAGTTCTGGGGTCCAGGCCAATCTGTTTTCTAACCCTACTCTGAGATCATTGCCATGTGACCCACCCTCCCCGCAGATACCCAACAATTTAGGGAAGACAACAACAAAGTCATGGAAATAGCAGATGAATGGGACCTTCAGGAAGCAATACTATAACAAGAGATGAAACTTGAACTCTTTGAACTGAGTCTTTTTTTTCCCAAGAAACCACTTTCAAACTCTTGAGAGAGAAACATCAAAGTTTGAAGGGCAGGTATGAAATAGGTTCCCCCCTTACACCAAAGTGACACAAACTCAACCTGACATACACTTAGAGTGAGTTTTGTGTGCCAACCAAGATGAAAGGGGGGAAAAAGACACACACTTGTCCTCAAGGAACTTACTGCAATTATCTTCCAGCTGATTGAGAACTCTGTTTTCTGAATTATTGTTCCCTTATGTCTCCTGTTTCCTTCAAAAGGGATTGAGGTAAGACATGATTTTTTAAAGATACTCTTTAAAAATGCCCAACGTCTTTTAGAATAATAGGAAACACAGATTATTTCTTCAAGGAGAAAACATTTTTCACCAATTTGGCAAAGCCAAGGAAATTTAACAATAGAAAGTCTTGGTAAGAGTTGGGGGCACAGATTCCCTCTTACAGTTCTGGTGGGAGCTGAGAGAAGTATGGCCTTCCCGGAAAACCATGTGACACCATTTAACTACAGTTTAAATGGATATGTAAATTGACATTATAACTCCATTTCTAGACATCTATTGCCTTTTAGAAGTATTTCCCTCGTATGTGAAACGAGTCCCTTCCTCATGTAAGGTATGTTTATGTCACCACTGTCGCAATAGCAAGAGACTAAAAGCAACCTAACTGTCCATCAAAATGTACTATTAATAGCTATACCCATAAATAAGTATGATGAAGCTATAATGACCAGGAAATGCGATATGAAGTCATATGGAATCAGAGTCAGATGTATTTCTAAGCAAAACAGACCTAAGATAATCCACTTACAAAGAGAAAAGGTTTGTTTTGGCTCACAGTTTGGGAGGTTTCAGTCCATGACTGGTTGGTCTTGTGGCTTCGGGGCTTGTGACAAGGTGGAATGTCATGGTGGGAGCACATGGCAAAGCAAAAATGCTCACCTCATGGCCAGGAAGTGGAAGACAGGGAAGAGAGGAGACAAGGGACCTACAGTCCCCTCCAAGGGCATGGCCCCCAGTTCCCTGAAGACCTCTCCCCAGGCCCTGCCTCTCACAGGTTCCACCACCTCCCAATAGCCCCATACTGGAGACAAAGCCTTTAACACATGGGTCTTCAGGGCACATTCACGATCCAAACTTTAGCAGACTGTATAGTCTGTTCCCATTCATGTTTACACAGGTGATGTGTATGTATGAAAATAGAGAAAGTGATTTGGGCTGTCCAGGGAACATCTCTGAAAGAGAATACAAGAAATTGGAAATAATGCTGTCCTCTGGAGAGGGTAGGAGGGTGGCTGGATGACCAGGGTAGGAAGGAGATGGTGTTCATTATATAGTTTAAAATATTGTATCTTTTATACCACGTACATATATTATTATTAAATTATTTAAAACTTGAAAGATCTTTAAAAGGACACACTTCCAAACCAAAGGAAGGCACACTCTCAGATTAATCATTTCTATTAGACTCTGCCACATTTGAAGCCCATTCATACAGAAGGAGTTTATTCTGGAACATGTATGCTAAAACTAGATTGCCACAGAGAGGATTTGGAGTGGCTCTCTCCAGGGGTCTTTGGAACCACCTCCATTTCCATGTGTTGGGATGCCCGTGCCTTTTACCATCGTGTCTGTTGCATCTTGAGAACTAGGCTCTTTTCCCGGGATCTCTGCATCTATCAGCACCCCTCACTGTCTCTGTGCTCCCAGGTATCAGAGGGCCCTCTTCTTCTCCTCAGCCAGATCTTCTCCCATCTCCACAACTTCACATTCCACCCATCCACCCACAAGGATCTTCTCCCTGTTCCCACTGTCTGCCTCCTGACACAGCTGCTGGGAACACATCTCCGTTATAGGTCACCTCAGTTAAAGTATTTTTCTTAAAAATGCAATTACAGGTTTATTATCCCTTTTCTAAAATGTTTTCAGATTTTGGAGTTCTTTAGATTTGGGAATATTTGCATAGACTTTACCAATTGAGCATTTTTAATATGAAAATCCAAAATCTAAATCTTGTTCAGTGTTCTGTCCATGCTTAAAAAAGGTTTTGAACACAGTGGAATGTTACTCAGCATTAAAAGAAAACAAAAGGCATTTGCAGGTAAATGGATGGAGCTGAAGAAAATCATGCTAAGTGAAGTAGCCAATCCCCCCAAACCAAAGGCCGAATGTTTTCTCTGATAAGTGGATGCTGATCCATAATGGGGGGGGTGGGCATAGGAAAATGAAGGAACTTTGATGGGACAAAGGGGAGGGGGACTGGGGGTAGGAAAGATGGTGGAATGAGTTGGACATCATTACCCTAGGACTGCACATATGGTGCAACACTCCATCATGTAAAGTTGTGCTGCAATTGTGTGCATTCTGCTGTCATATATACCTAATTAAAATTTTAAAAAAAGGTTTGATATCAGACTTCAGATTTTTGAGTGAGGGATATTTAACCTGTATTGACATTGGTCTCTCCATCTTGAATTTGAGCTCTGTGGAGAAGGATCTATTCCTCTTTGTTTTCCCACCACAGCATTCAGTAAAGATGCATAATGACCATTGGTTGAAGAGCCCTTCAGAGTGGCCTCCTAATCTCCAGAGTCCAAACCATAAGCCTCTCCTGAAAGGCAGAGACCAGGGGATGCCAGTTCTGCTGGTCAGTCCCCTGGGGACTGTGTTGACTTGTGAAAAGGAGAGGCCTCCTTCTTACCATAAGATGCTTCCTGCTTCAAACTTCCAGAATTCATTCTCAGAATCAGAATTAAGAATCTCTGCGTTCTGATGGAAAGCAGGGAAATGTTTTCTGTGGATGCAATCTTCAAATACCATGTTACACCCAATGCCAGGACACTGACCAGGCCTACAGCTGAGGGCACTTCCACCCAGTTTGCCTCTCTGGTGCTCTAGCCTCTTTCTCCTGCCTGAGAAGTTCCAACCTGTGGCAAGCACCTGGCAGCACTGTCTCTTACCCTCTCCTGAATGTCCCTGGACTCTGCAGTACCAGCCTTGCTCTCGGAGCCAGTCCTCTCAGAACAAAAGCTCTGCTGGGATCCCAGGAGGACCCAGTCCATCCTGGTGTTTGTGAAAATGAAGTCTCCATGGACGATACCTGCAACTTTCTGCTGAGAGCCCCCAACGTCTTCTAAGGAATCACTGCAGGGTCTCCAGCAACCAGGTCCACCATCTGCCACCTGGACAGGAACAAGGTGTGGCAGTAACAAGCCCTGTGAGGACTGGTGTGGTAGCAGGAGGACTCAGGTTCAACTTTAACTGGGATCCAGAGTCTGGCTATATCTGAAAAACTTCTGCATCGATGGACTCGGGTGTTTGTACAGCCTAGAAAAAGGAAGGTTCGTGCCTTTCCGCCCAGTGCAGAGGCTTCAAAGAAGCCCAAGGGGAGATGGTGGGCTGTGGAGTGGCTCAAACACAGTGAGCAACAAAGAGGGCCTGGGCCTTTGGCACCTCTCCAACAATCAGTGTCCAGGACAGTCTGAGGGCAGAGGGCAAAATGTCCCCAGGAATTAGCATTTCCAAGTGGCTATGTGGAAAATGGACACAAAGAAACCTGAGAAAAGAATCTATGAGAACTATGTCTAAGCCCTTGTGAAAAATGCCCCTAAATAAAATCAGAAGACTTGGACAGAAGGGGGAGAGGCTGTGCTGTCCACAGAGTCCTTATCCTACTCTAACAGAACACCAGAAATGGAGTCATCTAGGAAGAATGGACAAGATTGAGGGAGGGGCAACTGGCAACAGCTTTCCTGCTGTTCATCCCTCGGAGGAAGGTGGAAGGGCAAGGGCACACAAACACACGTGAGACAGAGAGGAGGCGAAAGGGGATTGGGGCAAGAGGCATCCTTTTATCAGGAGCCCACTTCCACAATAACAGCTTTAATCCATTCAAAGCACAGAGTCCTCATGACCTAATCACCTCTGAAAGACCCTCTCCCAATACTGTTGCACTGGGGATTGGGTGTCCAATACCTAAACCTTGGGAACACATTCAAGCCATAGCAAGCCTGAAGCAATGAGGCAGCCAGATCTGACAATTCATGACAAGGTGGCCTCCTTCAGACACCAGACAGGAGAAGCCTGAGGGATTCTGGGTGACAGCAGCAAGGAGACTGTTTTGACCATGCAGGAATCAAGGGTATTGAAAACCGGAGTGACAGTCTCTCGACCTTTAGGATGGCAGCCTGTTCTGCTATCATGGGCTCCTGGCCCACCAAGTCCAGACCTGCTCTTCCCAGAGAAGAGGCTTGCAGCTCCAGTGAAACCAGCCTGGTGTCAGCTTCTCCTAGAAACGACATCATGTCTTGGCTACAGATGCCTCTCAGGATGTACCCAGAGCCTCTGTCTATTACCGAAGAGAATATAATGTTTGACAAGAGGAAATAAATCCCATTACCCAAAGCAGAAGCCAAAACTAGAAGGGTGGTGGTGAGTTCCCAGTGGTGAATAAATCCCAGGCTGTCTTTTTATTTTGGGGGTGGGGGGTGGGTAGTTTGAGAGGGTATACCAGATATTTAAGAGAAATTCAGAAGCCACTCAAGACCACATTGCTAGTCTTCACATTGGCCTCATGTTCTCTCTGTCCCAGGAAATTCTCCCCTCTGTCGTGAGGTTAATTGCCCCAAAGTTTACTTTGTATATTAACTCAGCAAAAAGGTTCCCCAGGCATCACACACAGCCCAAAATTCTTAGCTTGATTGTTGGAAGTGTCTGGATCTAACCAATATTTCCAGGACTATCTCCAGCTAAACTCAAGGCAAGTAGAGTGACTCACTTGTTCTTAAAAAAAAAAAAAAAAAGCATTTTTCCATCTTTGTTCTTGTCACCTGGCGCCCACCGCATGCCCATCATCATTTACTGACACCTTGCCATCTTCCAAAATCCTGCTCAGTACCATCTCTTCTGAGAAGACCCTCCTGATGCTTGCAGCTGGAAGCTGTAGGCCCTCATCACCCTTACTCCCTTCTCAATTATTCTTACATCACTTTGTGTACGGTTGCATGCCAACCAGGTTGTGTTCCTGGGGAGTGAGGTGTAATTTTGGATTTTCTGCACCACAAATGTTCTGATATCTAACAGTACTTAGCACCACACCTCACAGATACAGATTTGCAGCATTTGAACTAGAAGGAAAATTCCCTGGACTAAATTGTGTTCCCACCAAATTCATAACCCCCGTCAGTGGTGATGGTATCTGGGAAAGGAATCAATGGGAGATGATTAGATTTAGAAGGGGTTTGGGAAAGGGACCCTCTGAAGGAGAATTAGTGTCCTTATAAGAAAAGACAGCAGAACCGTCTCTCTTCCTGTCATGTGAGTGTACCTGAGAAGATGGCTGGCCTCACCAGAGCCCAACCATGCTGGCATTCTGATCTCAGCCTTCCTGGCCTCCAGAACTGTGAGAAAATAAACTTCTGTTGTTTAATCATTCAGTCTATGGTATTTTGTTATGGCAGCCTGAACTGACTAAAACAGGACATTTAACGGTCCTCTAGCCGGCCCTATTTTATACCATGGTGAAGTATCAGATCCAAAGGGACACAGAGCAGAGCAAGGATCAAAACCCAGTCAGTCTCCTAAGCCCCAGACCACCACTCCAGCAAGCATAACACACTTGCCAAATAACACAGAATGAAAGAAAAGGCTCACAGCAATAAGTATATTTTTCTTAAACATGTCTGTACCTTAAACTCCCTTTATCCTAGTCTTGAAATAACAAACTGAAGGTCTAAGGGGACTTCCATCGAGGTCTGAAATTGAGAATTTGGCTTAAGAGGCTGCCAGGGATGAGGAGAGAGAGGGAGAGGCCTATTTGGTTCTGACAATATCATCTTACAGAGTTATGCATTATGCAAAGGAAAACAGACCAGGAATCATGACCTCTTGAGCTTTCTTGTATCTGTACCCAAAACTGTGCGAACAAGCACTTCAGAGGCTTAGTTTAAAAGCTTCTGTTACCACCACTGCTCTGTACCTCTAAAGGGTTTCCACAAGTATTGTCTCGTGGAATCTGAGCAGCCCCAGGCACAGGTATCGCCATCTTCATGGAGCCAGTTACTCTGGGCAGCCAGAGCTCCCTTGGAGAATGCAAGCAAAATCACACAGTTGCTGAGGTCAGAGCTGGAGATTTAAAGTACAGTGTGTGTACACGTGTGTACACGTGAGAGAGAGAGAGACAAACACACACACACACAGCGTGGGTTGGGGTGGGGTTCATCCCATGTTCTCTGTACTGCAGGACTGCATTCAAAAAAAGACCCACAAAAGTTCTCCACCAACAGAAGCCTGGGTTTGGGCTCCAGCTCAGCCACCTGTTCACTGTTGACTAGAACAGATCATTCAGTCTCTCTAATTCTGGTTCCTTAACTTTGAGAGGAGTATATCGAATCATTAGTGGCTCTCAACAATTAGTTTTTCGATTCACTTTAAATTCAGACAATCTGTGATTTTCAGAATTAAATGGTATTACATAAAAGATCAGGCCAAGTCATTTTCAAAAGCTTCTAATCCCTGGATCAGGTCTCCTGGAAGCATCTATCATCCACACGCCTCCTCCCCAAACTCTTCAAGGGGGCAGGGGGCGGAGGGGAGGTAGAGACAGGACTATGCACCTGAAGGAAGGAAGAGTTTCAGCCTGCCTATTGCTCTAGTAGAAAAACAGTTACACATTCTTACTAATGTGGTCAATGTGGCTTTGGAGGTAAGTCAACCCCAAGTGTGCAGAAGACCAAAAGGCCACACTCCTCTGAGACCAAAAGGAAACACATTTCTCAGACACTCCTCCCACTGAATTTAAAATCCTGTGTGGTCCTCCCTAATTTAGAGCCCACACACTCAAATTTCAGACTAGCAACAGCCTGGATCAATAAGTCATAGTACCCAGAAATCATAGCATGTCTGAAATGTTTACATCACTGAAGATCCCTTAATTCGGCAGCATCTATATTTATTAAGCATGTTAATCACCAATGTAATAGAGATTGATATGTCATTCCTAAGTTTTTTTTATTTTTAACACAGACTATTTCCAATCAAATTCAAAAATTGTCTTCAGTGATTCCATGTCTAAAGAGTTAACTAAAAATATTCATCAAGAGAAAAACATTAAAGCCAGTTTGCATCAAGTAAGAAATAAAAGTCATTGTCTGGAAAAGACCAGATTTTTAAAAATAATTATAAAGATGTATTTCAAAATATAGTTTCAAAAGTGATAGCCTCCCCAAGGTTACTTATAATATGGGATCTAAAACTATATGAATTAATATACACTGTCACATTAAAAGCCATCATCCTCTTTATACTTTGAATAAATCTTTGGCCCATGCATGATTTTGTAACATCAAGCACCAGTCATTGGGGAAATTTTGGTTTACTATGTTACATGTGTTATATAATCTTCCAAATTATAACTGTTATATGTTATATACTCTTCCAAATGTTGTACATTCTATTTGACAATATCACAGAATTGCATATGCTAACATCACCTCTGATTCCATCAGAAAAGTCTTAAAGCATTCTGAAGCTATCAAGTTCATGGTGGTGAATAGAAGTTGTCAAAAATTCTAGATTGCCAAACTAAAAAGTTTCTTCTCAGCAAAAGAAACAATCTGTGAGGTGAACAGAGAGCCTACATCCTAGGAGCTAATTTTGACCCCTCACACATCAGATAGACCACTAATCTCTAGGGTGTATAAAGAACTCAAAAAGCTAAGCACCGAAAAAACAAATAACCCAATAAACAAATGGGCCAAGGACCTGAACAGACACTTCTCAAAAGAGGATATACAATCAATCAATAAACATATGAAAAAATGCTCATCATCTCTAGCAATCAGAGAAATGCAAATCAAAACTACTCTACGATATCATCTCACTCCAGTTAGAATGGCAGCTATTATGAAGACAGATAATAATAAGTGTTGGCGAGGATGTGGGGAAAAGGTATACTCATACATTGCTGGTGGGAATGCAAATTGGTATAGCCAATTTGGAAAGCAGTATGGAGATTCCTTGGAAACCTGGGAGTGGAACCACAATTTGACCCAGCTATCCCTGTCCTTGGACTATACCCAAAGGACTTAAAAACAGCATACTACAGGGACACAGCCACATCAGTGTTTATAGGTGTGGAGCCAACCTAGATGCCCTTCAGTGGATGAATGGATAAAAAATTGTGGCATATATACACAATGGAATTTTGCTCAGCAATAAAAGAGAATAAAATCATGGTATTTGCAGGTAAATGGATGGCATTGGAGAAGATAATGTTAAATGAAATTCCCAAAAAAACAAATGCCAAATGTTTTCTCTGATTTAAGGAGGCTAACTCATAGTGGGGTAGGGAGGGGGAACATGGGAGCCATAGATTCTAGGTAGGGGAGAGGGGTGGGAAAGGGAGGAGGCAGGAGATAAGCAAGGATAGTGATATGTGATGGATATCATTATCCAAAGTACATGTATGAAGACACAAATTGGTGTCAACATACTTTATATACAAACAGAGATATGAAAATTGTGGTATATACGTGTAATAAGAATTGTAATGCCAAAAAAACCCCAAAGTACATGTATAAACACATGAATTGGCATGAACATACTTTATATACAAAGATATAAAAAATTATGCTCTATATGTGTAATAAGAATTGTAATGCATTACATTGTCATGTATTTTAAAAAAATAAATCAATTAAATTTTTAAAAAAGAATGGAAAAAAATTCTAGATTGCATTGAAAACTCAAATATTCTTATTAACCATAAATACTATCATTAAATTCCCAGACACAGTAAGATCATTCTGTTTACTCTTGTAAAAAGATCTGCTAAATCTACCAAGTTTGAATATTCATTATTTGCCTACTATTTTTTCAAGTAACAATGGAGCTCCACAAAAGGTGTGACTATTCAGTTCATCGATGCAGTCAATAAATGTTTATTGACTAAGAGCCAAATGTAAGAAGAGGTCATTGCAGATACATCTTTATGTTTAAGGAACATACCAGAAATGCTTCAGTCCCTAAGCATAAGTGAAGAATATGAAGATTTTTTTAAAAAATCAAGTAGAATATTTTAATGCTAAAACTTAATTATTCCAAAAAGGATTCTAGATACCCTAGCATCATACCTTCAATTCTACAAAGAAAATTAAAGCAGGTGGCATACCAGGCATAAAATAATAAAAATTATCTCAAGCAATTATTTGGCATCTCTAAGAAAGATGTGTGGTTTTTAAATGTTTCTTCTTCTTTTTTTAATAGGATGATATTTTCTCCCAAGGAAAAAAAAATAATGAAACAGAGGGAATCCCCATTTGCTACTCATATTATTTCTTAATGTGGGCCAGAGTCATGGCCTTCACCACAAGGGACAGCAGAAACTTTTATGAAAACAGCACAACCTTTCCACTCAAAAGTTGTATGGACTGCTGTATTTCAAGGAATAAAATAGCTGGGAAGTTACTACATTTGTCGTATTTCAAGCTGAGTGTGTAAATAATAAAGGTCAAACTGAGAAAACAAGGCAGATAATTCCGTGGTGACCAGCCAAACTCTAGTTCCCATCATTTATTCATATGTTGATAGACTTCCCCAGGAAGCCTGGGAAAATAACAGAAGTAACTCAACTTTCCCCAAGAGAAAAGGCCTCATTTTTCCTTGGCAGATTCATTCCTAATCACATAGCAGGGAGCCATTATTAACATCTGGATATTCAAAAAGAGCCACTGAATTATTATAAAAACGTTTCAAATCATCAGCCTAAAACTCAAATGATCTACAATGTGTACGATGCTTTTTTCCCCCTTTAGTCAAGAAGATAAATGGAGAAATTCTTTATATTTCAACTTCCATTACACATTTGTTTTTAATCTGGGAAAATTCATGTCTGCCTACTGTACCTCCATATCAAAGACTGGGATGTCAGCAATGGCTCCTGATCCTCCCACCATGAGTTTCCTCTGAGAGCACATTTTTTTTTTTTAGGAATGAGATTACTATAAAAATTAATTGATTCACAACCAGAAGAATAAGAAGTTATATTCCATTTATGTATGATGTGTCAAAATGCATTCTACTGTCATGCGTGTCTAATTAGAACAAATTAAAATTTTTTAAATTAATTGATTCAAAATAGCCATAAGTCACAGACCAATATCGAATTAGATTCTCTTTTAGCATAGTTATATGCTGTTCAGTTAAATAAGAATTTAGATCAAATGTCTTCCATTCTTTAACCAGCCCTTTTTTCCTTTGAACACTTTCTAAGAATTGCCATGACTTGCTACAAATAAACTCAGACATTGTAAAGCTCTTTGCCAAACCTCATCCAAGTCCTCAACATTAGGAGCTGATGGCACTTGTTAAATATAAGTCAATCCTCTGATTAAAACTTTCTAGTATCTTCCCATTGCTTTAGGACATTATATGAATTCCCACCATGGACCATGGTGTTCTGCTTGCATCCTCTTCAAGAGATCAGGTTCAGGTGGAAAAAAAATGTTCTAGGACCACCTCCACCACTCCTCATCCTGACCCCAGCAAGCATGAACAGGCTAAAACCTTTGCAAGCACTTATTTAGTCAAAGCTTATTCCAAACTTCCTGCCCTACAATGAGTATCAGCTTCCCACAACCAGCATCACCTGCTTCAGCATGATCAGCCCCTCCCCACCTCCATCATCTACTCTAGCCTCCTTTCCCACCACACTGCCCATCTCCAGCCACTCAGGACTAAGGCTGTGCTCCAAATGTTCTTCAGGCCTGTTTCTCCTAGCTCATTCCCCCTCAAGCACATGTCTTAGAAAAAGAATCTCTTCTTTGAGGACACCTCACCCATTGAGTACTCAGACTGTAGGCCTCCTCTATCACAGAGCACATAACAGATAACTAACTAATGAGAGGGTCCATTCTTCAATGTCTGTATCCCCAATATTCCTATGTCCCTAAATGCAAAGCCTAGGTATGTTTTGCTAGTATAACCTTTCCAAAGTCTAAACAAGAACCTCCACATATAGGCCTTCAAAAAACATTTCTTTTACTGTTCTAGAGAGCTTTTAACAAGGCAAAGCCCATCCCGACTAAGCTTTGCATTTGGGTGAAATTCAGTGAAGTCAACATCAAGAAATGTTTCAGAGAAGAAAGAATCTTCACAGTTTAAAGTTCAATGCATATAGGGAAGAGAAAAGGAAGAGGCTTCATTTTACAAGCACAAGCATCCACACTGTTACAAAACACATAGTATATAGTTATCCACTAATAAGCAATGGTTGCCGCCATTTTGAAACACTACTAACATTTATAGAGTGCTCAGAACCTACTTTAATTGAACTATGAAACCACTGTGTGTACATATGGAAGTTCCCATCTATAAAGAAATTCTTGCTTTCATTTTATCATCCTGCTTTTTTCATATCTGTATACCCCCACAAAAAAAAGTCATGCTGTGTTCCTTCTTTGCATATATTCCAACTCTATATTCATCCTTGGAATCCCCCAAAGAGTGATTCTAAGTGAGAGACTTCAGATCCCAGCCAACTCTTAAAAAAAAAAAACATATATATATATACAGTCTGAGAATCAAACCCAGTGCCTCCTCCCACATGCAAGGCAAGTGCACTACCACTGAACTATTGCCCCAGCTCCCCCCACCCCCCAGCCAACTCTTAACAAGTGCCCGGCCTTGTGATTACAATGAGACTTTGCAGATTATCATAAGACAAGGACCCCAGCAAGTGAAAAAGGACATTTCCAGTGTCACATGAGTATACGCTGCTTTATAAAAGGATATGATATGGAAGACTGAGCTCCTGTTGGCTCCTACCTACCTTTCATCTTACGTTTTATGCACAGAGATTGTGTCTTTAATTCCTGGCAGCAATTTTAACAACTGTCTTTAATTTTAGCCTTTCCCAACCCCTCTGTCAAGTAATTGCTCTAGTCTTCATTCAAATGTCCTATAAGAAGCTGTAATACTTGATTTATAATTAAATATAAAAGGATCCATAAATCCCTTTGAAATACATTCCACTGTTGTGACATGAATAAAGTCACCGCACTGTACTGATTTTGTATAATTCCAATCTTCCTATATTGTGTTCAACCACAGCTTGGAGACGGTTTTACCCAAAAAAAGAGACGGCTTCTTTTTGCTTACCTGGTACTGTGTCTACTTACTAAAAGTGAACTTGGAAGAATCAAGACATTCCAATTGTTTGATGACAGTATTGGTTGAGGCATGAGGAATTATTTTGAGTGTCATTTTACCTGTGCTGATGTGAACTCTAAATTTTTCTAAAGTGGCCTCTCAGATTGAAACTTGCCACATGGCCAGTAATAGAAGGAAAAAGAATAAAAATTCCAAGGTGAAATGTATTAAACACAGACTTATTTTTCAACTTCTCTTTTGGCTCCGCCTCCATTAGAACTAATGCCTAATGATTCCAGGAAGTGAAAAGCAATTAAATTTCACTTGGTGTAAAGTTGAAGAAATTGTCCCATGTGAAAAGAATGTTTCTTTGCCACATTCCATAAGTGGCAATAAACAGGCAAATTCGCTGGTTTTGATATAGTAGTATGAGCCTTTGCAGGGCTCAGGTTGATTTCATTTTAAAAAGTTGAATTTATGGGACAGAGGATTGAAAGGTTTGTACTGACATGTTTAAAACCCTCTTTTAAGAAGTGGCATATTGCATCGTTCCATTTAAGTGTTCACACCGCAGACTGAAACATAATCTGTTTACTGAAAAAACAACTTTTTATTGCCCTGTGAATAATTTCCCATTGAAAAAGAAAACAATGTACAGTATTTTAGTGCTTTGTGAAACATCTGGAAATTTTTTCTCGGTTGCTAAAGCTATGAAGAATTTGCATCCACATTCAAACTACTGATTTTTTAACTTCAATACAGAACAACTTCAAACGTACTACTGGCCCAACCTAAATTTGCTCCAAAAAAGCAACAGTTTCCAAAGGCCCACCAAGGGCACTCTGAAACAGAGCAATCAACCCACTGCAAGGTGAGTCTGATTTCACAGAGAACCCATTAGGGATGTTTTGCCTCTTTGTCCTCACTGTTCTGAGCAGAGTGTAAAGTGGATTGTATTAGAGTTATACCAGATGCTATAACAAATAAACCCCCAAGCTCCATGACTTAGCATAGTGGAATATTTTTTTATTGCTCACCTAACCAAACAACCTGAGTGTGCCAAGTGAGCCTGCAGCATCCACATGGCGATAGGACATTGCTGATTGCCACCAACTTTGTTTCTGCCATCTTTAACCTAAGCCTGGCAGCAAGGGAAATGAGTGTAGAGACTAGGAGGAGTGCCCACTGGCATGCTCACATCTTATTGGCTAGAACTCGTTCTTGTGACCAAATAAACTGCAAGAGAGGCAAGAACTAAGCTAGTGGTCCCCAGAGGAAAAAGAAAGGGGTCTGGCAAACAATTAACCAGTCTTTAGATTCTAGGCAGCACTTTACAAGATTTTTCCCCCAAATTCCACCATGTACCGAGCTCAGTATTGACTTATCCAGCCCCTCTGGGGGACTTGATGTAAAGGTATTAGGGTATTTCTGAGGTGAGTAATGGGTCTAGCAAAGCCATTTGACTTAAATGCTCTTTTCTGATTGCAGTTTCTAAGCCTGTAGTTTTATTTATGAAAGTCATGAAGTGGCAATAATTATGGAGACTGTGAAGTAACTCATTCGAGTCCTAGAAAAAGAGTGCAAGTTTTGGAGTCAAAAATCCTTTTTGCATTTTATTCTATTTTATTGTTTTCCCAAGACCTTTATTTCTACACAGGGAACTTCATGCAAATTTAAGGCCCAGGTGCTATTTATAAAAACCTTTTTTGCACAGTTGTTTAAGTGCTGCTGTACAGACAGGGCTCGGACTTCGAGGAAAGCAGTGGTATAAGTCAATTGCACTCAAGAATGGGTCGACCTAGAAAGAATAACTTGAAATACAAATGACTGAGGGTCATGCGTGTCACCTGCTCCCATGCCACACCTCCCTCTTCCATCCCAGCTTATGAGAGTGGCTCTTCCCTGTGTTACAACCGGATAGTGTCCTACTCTATCACCTGATGGCAATTGACTGTTTACTTGTCACCTTTCTATATTAGGCTGTGAATTCCATGAGGAAAGGGGCCCTAGATCTTTTGTTTATCACCAGCCCATGCCACAGTCTCTGGCTCCTAGTAGGTGCTGACTAAATGTTTGTGGAATGGGATTGTACTAAATGCAAGTTAGAAAAGGATAAGTTCCATAAGACAGCAAAAGAATCAAAAGAGCGACCAGTGCTTACAAGAGAGACTCACACATCTGGTTCAAAGTGGGTGAGGAGGGAGGAGAGATTTCCTGACACATTTGAATGGAATCTAAAGCAAGGGTGATGTTTCACCTCCCAGAATCTATGGGATGGCAGGCAGAGGGGCAGCCTGTGTAGATGCCCGGAGGTGGAAAACCAAGCTGTGTTTGGGGAATGGTTAGCATTCTATCTCAAGGTGTGAAGGGAGGGATAGGAACCAGGGATGAAAAGGGAAGTTGTGGCCATTCTAGCAAGGGTTTTGACTCTTGGGTTGGCCAGTTTCCATTTAATTTTGTTGGCCATGGGAGCTGGCAGAGGTCTTGATACCTAGACAATCCATCTGCCCAGTGGGTAGGGGATGGAATTTGTTGGTGAGAGGCAGAGAGGGGAGAGACCTCTTAGAAGGCATGATAACCATCCAGGTGAATGGCAGGGCCTTAAGTAAGGAAAATGATACAGGAGTTCCAGGCCCAGGGCAAAAGGAAAGCCCACAGCTCTCAACAACTGGTCAGATTTTAGGGAACCAGGAGGGAGGAATTCAAGGTCAATAACAATACCCTGTTGTCACCATTCAAAGGAAAAGGGGCCTGGGCATGAAGCATTGGCTTGGTGATTAAGGGCTGAGACCCTGAGTTTGGGGCAGGGCTTGGCAGGGAGCTGTCAGGCAGGGGCAGGAGGGGTGGTGAGGAGGACCACTGACCTAGGCCTTGTAATTATGAGGTTGCTCACACTGAGACTTTTGATGTTTTCTCCAAATAAGTACTAAGGTCTGAATGTCCCTCTGAATTCATGTGCTAAAATGTAATCCTACTGAGTGGTATTAGTAGTGGTGTCTTTGGGCAAGTAATTAAGTCTTGAGGACTATCCTCTCACTGGATTAGTGCTTTAAAAAAAAAGGCTAAAGGAGACTAGTATAGGCCCTTCTACCTTTCTGCTCATTACCATGTGAGGATACAGCATTTGTCCCCTCCAGAGAGTATAATAACACAACACAGCCCTTGGTGAAACAGAGACCAGGTCTTCACCAGACACCATACCTGCTAGTGCATTGATCTCAGACTTTCCAGCCTCCAAATCCAGATAATTTCCATTCTTTATAAATTACCCAGTCTCTGGCATTTTGTTACAGTAGCATGAAAGGACTCAGACACTGAGTTTATATATACAGCCCTTGAATTCATATTGGCACTGACAATTTGATAAATATAAACTTTGGAAATTTTACACACACTTTCAACCCCATTAGAATATTTATTCACTGTTCTAATATATGTGTAAACTTTTAAAAATTAGAACATCTCCGAGCAGCCCCTTCATAGCCTGCATTTACCTCTAATTATAGCAATCTCTCCACTGAATTATAATTGCCACTTCCCTACCCATCTTCCTGCCTACCTGAAGGACAAAATGATGTTCTGTTTCATTGCAACTCCAGTAGCTGGTCTGACCTCTAACAGAGAGAAGGCAACTCAAAAATAATTAGTTTTGAGGAGATTGAGACAAAGAAGAAACTCATCTCTATGGAAGTAATAACTATAGACATCAAAGTAGACTTCATAGAAGAAAAAAGAGTATTTTCATTTCAAAAAGGGCAACAAATAAATCTTGCAGCATTTGTAATCATACCTAACATATGGCAGGTCCCAAATGCAAACCAGGCGCCATCTTTTGCGTGAAGCTTCCTGACATCCTTATGGAAGATCTGCCCAGCTCCAGGATGGAGTATGGAACGAGAAGAAGGCAACTATCAAGGGGCACACTACCCCTGTTATTTTGAACACCTCTGATTCCACTTTTCAGCACATAAGGAATTTAGAGAAGCTCTCTGACCATCTTTTCAACTCTCCACCCCACTGGGCACCTGAGTGAACGTGCACAGAGAGAGACGAAGCCAAGATGTGGGAGATTTAAACAGATTTGAAGATGAGGGAAAAACGATCCTGACTTTTTTCTCTCCCCCATTAAACCCTGGGCAGATTGCTTCAAGAAGAAAGAACAACACATTGCCCAATTATTATAAGAATATACTCTTGATACACCTGTTTTAGTTCTCAAAGCCAACTTTGATGACCCTAATTTTACCTACGATAGGGCATAAATTTTCACTGAGATCTTTATCTCATTCTGACACCAATTAGCACCTGAGTTTCAGCAGAGGAATCAATGGCAATTTAATCCATACCTTTGAAGAAAAGGAAATGCTAATCGAAATGAAGACTGTCCCAAAATCCAATTGAACAGGTGTGCATTTCCATAATGCCTGCACAAGGCAGCAACGAAGTGGTGTTTGCCGCTTTTGCTTGTGAACTGAATTAGTAATCTTCACATGCCCTGTCCCAGTGATTGAAATAAATTACTTTGTTAAATTGCGAAGCAGGTTGACCCATCTGTTGGCCCATGAATGTTCAGATTCTCAGAGGGTTTATTATTCCAAATAATGACTGCCATATGCAGCAGTAAACAGTTCCTTTAAAACTGACTGAAGGATTTGGTGCTACTTTTGAAGGCAATTTATAAAGCTATTCGTGTTCCCTTAAAAGGATCTGCCCTTCAACTAAACTTCCAGAAAAGTTGTCTTGATTGGTTAATCCTGGCTGAGACACCCTGTTCTCTTTGGACAGGAAAGAGCAAGAGAAGAACAGAAACACATGTCCAGGAGCACCCACTATGTGACAGGCAGCAGCACCTCTGCTAGCACTGCTCCAAGGAGCCTCACAACAACCGTGCCAGGTGGGTACTGTTATCCCAGAGAAGTGGAGGTCAGGGAGGTTACGTGGTCATCTAAAGATAACTGAGACCCAAACCCAGTCCACCAGTCTCTAGGACAACTTGTGTTGTTGGAGCATCTGATGGACAAGTTTCCCCTGGGTGACATGGAGGGAATTCTGTGCACTCACAACTTAGACCCATGGGAGAATCAAAGTCAAAAGTGTTTATGCCCCTGTTCTGCTTCTGTGTGTCCCCTCTTCTCTAAAGACCAAACCCCACTCTTCCTTTCCTGATCTCCTTTAAGGACAGGACAGGGCTTTGAACTCTCATTGTCAAGAATCTGATAGGAATGTCTTAAAGATAAAAACCTGTGGGTCTCCTTTCATATGTACCTTTCCTGGCTTTATATCATGTTCATTGTCAAATCCCTGGGGAGAACTCGTGCTCGGCTCACACAGGGTCCAGAAACTGCTCAGGCTATGGCCCAGCTGCGATTTGTTCATGGTGTTCATGTGACTCACTATGGCTAGGTTACAGATGTTAAATTGCTGATGGATGGCCCAAAGCCAGCACATGGTCAGCTCTTCTGGTATTCAACTGCAGTATTAATCATGTGTGGAAAGATATTTTTCCCCTCTATGAAAAATGAAATGGCTAATATAGAGTATGGAATGAGAGCCCTGGAACAATTCCTTTTTTAACAGGAAAAGAATAAAGCTATTAAAAGAATAAACTCCTGTGTGTGACATGATGACAGTGGGATTTCTCTGATGAGCTAAATGAATAAGCTCCCTTGCCTTTGATTTATGCTAGCTCAGAGAGCCTCTAGAAGCTTCAAAAGGCAGAGGGCACATTTGGAGACGCCAATGATGTCCACTCCCTTTGTTCAAAGGGAGTGAGAGGCTAAGACTGGGCAAAGGCAAGTGTTTGACAGGCAGAGACCTGAAGAGCTTGGCCCCTAAGTGCTCACTCACAGGGGAGAAGGGGCAGCTTGGGGGCTTGCCAGAACCCTTGGTGGGGGATTGCCCTCCTTTCCACAACCTCCTGAGGCACCTCTATGCAGGTCAAAGCCAGGCTCTGCCTCTGTGGTTGGTTTCCTCTCAAGACAGGAGGAAATCAGACCTGTTCTTTGCTGTCAGCTTGAATGCTGAGGAAAGATCTGGAAATGAGGATGGTTCTTCACCTCCACCAACAATGTAGCCAGAAAGAAACAAAGTCCACATTAAGAAACTTAGAAAAGTCTTAATGTATAAAAATAAGTTTCTAACAAAGTATATTGAACATCAGAAAGGATCAATCAGGTAATGTTCATGGAGAGAAAAAAAATTGAAAGTGAATTATGGATTCTGTTTATTTAAGTCAAGAACAGCATATACTTGTATCAAGATGTCACACCATTGCCCCATAAATACGTACACTTTTTATGTCTCAATTCAAATAAAAAGGCATAAAACATCAGACAAAACCCCCCAAAAAGATAAATTCAGAAATATTTTACAAAAGAGCCAGCTAGTACTCTTCACAAAAGTCAGGACAAAGACTAAGGAGCTGTCACAGATCGGACAAGAGTAAGGAACGGTCACCACATGCAATGTGAGATCATAGATTGGACCTTCAATATTAGGAGACAAAAAAAAAAGAAATTTGCAGATTAACTAATAGTTAACTGTTGATCTATACATTGGTTAGCAATGTTTTCTCTGTGTTAGCTTCCTAGTTTGTAGACCATCTTCCTATGGCTATGTGAGATGCTAACATTTGCAGTCATCTTTATAACACTTTTTCAATAAGTCTGAAATTATTTCAGAATGAAGTATTCCTTGAAAAGGGGCTGGTGCAGACAGCTCACAGTGAAAAGCAGCAGTTCAAGGTCACTTTCCTCCATCTCAGTCCTGTTCCCCAGAAGCAACCACTCTTAACTCTCTTAGATATTTCTTCAAGTAATTACCCACATATGACTAAATGTTATGCTGAAAATATTGTTTTCATTTTCTTCATTTTAGACAATAACTACTGACTTCCTTGCCATTATGTATAAGAATTTAGTTCACTGTCATCAGCCTCTTCTCCTCTCCCTTATTGCTTTTGTTTTTAAACTTCCTACTTTGAAATAATTTTGGACTTTGGAAAATATTACAAAGACCTTCCAGTTCTCAATTACCCTTCACCCAACTATACCTAATGTTAATATCCTGCCTAACCATAGATGAATTATCAAAACCTGCCAAATTATATTGCTATATTATGTGTATGTACTATATGTAATAACAAATTCCACCATTATGTTCAACTACAATGCACCAATAAAAATGTGGAGAAAAAAAAGAATTATCAAACTACAAAATTAGCATTAGTACAATACCATTAATTAAAGTACAGATTTTATTGAGATTTCTCCAACCTCCTCCAGATGCCACGTTGCATTTAGTTTTCATCTCCACTTAGTCTCCTCTGGTCAGTGATATTCTCTGCCGTCTTTCCTTGTGTTTGAAAACTTCTGGTCAAAAATTTTTCAGATGTCCACCTATGTGGATATGTCTGATGGTTTCTCTGTATCACACTGAAGTATAGATTTTAGGAAGGACCCCCAGAGAGACAGGTGTCCTTTGCAACATTTCAGGGCTCTAATACCAACATGTCTTATTACTGGTGAAGCGAACCTTGATCACTTGATTAAGGTAATGTCTGTTTCTTCAAGGAAAAGTTGCTAATTTCCCCTTTTTCATTAGACACGCATCACTAAATCCAGCCTACGCTCAAGAGGAGATGAATTAAACTTCAATTCTTGGAAGAGGAATAGCACAAGAATTGGTAGACACATGTTAAAATCACTGGAGTAATAAATAGACACTTTGGGGAAGATACTTCAAGGGGAGGCAGCTCTCCAATTTCTCTTTGAAGTTTTATCCACTATTTTTGGCAGCATTCATTACCATGAGGTTCTAACGTTGATTTTCTATTTCCCTATTCTTTCTGTATTTATTAATTGGAATTCTTCTATAAGGAAGAATTGTTCCCTCCCACCAACCCACCCACCCACACACACACGTATTCATTTATTCAATCAGTATTTGTACTATGCAATCATAGATTCTTATTTTATTCTTTGGGTTATAATCTAGTCTATTATTACTTATTTTGCTTCTCAAATTTTCCATCATTGACCTATGCAAACTTTCTGTGGCCTTTCGATTTGTCCCAATCCTACCTTTATTTTTCCTTCTCAACACCTTTTTAACATTTTTGCACCATGAGATGCTCCAAACCCATCTTCTAGTTTGCCAGTCCTCATGGTAGAATTAGTCATTTTCCCAAGAACACCTGTTATTATTGGAGAGTAGTGTTTAGAAAACACTCTGGATCTAGGTATGTCACCGCTCACTGCTTCTTGGCCCTATTAGTGGGCAGAAGCAGGTGTGTGTGTGTGTGTGTGTGTGTGTGTGTGTGTGTACACTACCCTGTGTATATTTACTGCTATTTCTGTTTAGCTGTACACATGTTAAAATAAACATGACTTCATAATGATATTCATTGACTCCAGTCCAGCACTGAAGAGTCTAAGCATCAGTACCTGACTTATTTGTAAGTTTTCTCTTCCATGGCAAGAAACCATGGAAGAGAAAACTTACAATTTCATTTTCTACAATTGCTCATTGCTGGTAAATGGAAATAATATAATTGACTTTTTATGTTGCTCTTATATCCTGCAACTTTGCTAAATTTATTCTTCTTCTAGGAGTGCTATTATAGTTTGTTTGTTTGTTTTGGGGGGGAAATTCTACACAGAAAATTATGTTGTCTTCAAATAGAGACAGCTTTCTTTCCTCTTTTCCAAGATATATGGCTTTCTTTCTTTTGCATCTCAATTTCACTGAATGGGAATGAGAGAGGAGATTCTTGACTTGTTCCCCATATTTGGGGAACATTCTCTCACCATTAAGTATAATGTCAGTTATAGATTTTTCATAGATGCCCTTTGTCAGGTTGAAAAAATTCCCTTCTCATCTTAATCTGCTTAGAGTTTTTATCCTGAATGAAGACTGAATTTTTCAGTTTTTCCTGCATCTATCAAGATGCTCATAGGGAGCTGGGGATATAGCTCAGTTGGTAGAGTGATTGTCTTGTATATACAAGGCCCTGGGTTCAATCCCCAGTAACATACACACACACACACACACACACACACACACACACACACAAAATGATGCTCATCACACACACAAAATGATGCTCATCACACACACACACACACAAAATGATGCTCATAGGGCCTTTGCTCTAACCTGTAAATATGGTGATCCACACCCATTCATTGATGAATGAACTTCACTTCTTCAACCAGCCAGCATTCCTGGAATGAACCCCACCTGGTCCTGATGTATTCATCTTTTTATATTATCAGATTCAATGTGCTAATATTTTGCTAAGGGATTTGTGCACCTATATTTTTAAGCAATAATAGTCTGTGGTTTTCTTGTGATGTCTCTGGCTTGGGACAAGTATAGAGGTAGAAGAGAAGCTCATAGGAAAATACCACTAAAGACTTTAATCTTCCATTTCAGAGGTTGAATAAGATGAAACTCAAGCACCAGATGAACAAAGTGAAGCTGAACATAAATCGAATGATATGATTTAAAAAAAAAAAAACAAACATGAATTTTTAAAACACACCCCCACATACACAATTAGTATTCAAACAAGATTCTGTTCTTTCCTGAAGAAGAAATGAAGCTGGGACAACTGACTCTAGCAAAACCTATGGTCCTCTTGACACTGCTCTTATAATTAGAACAAATGTGGCCAGAGATCTTTTGGATTTCCTACTGGGTAATGTTGGCAATAATGTCAACTGCACTCTACTGAGACTCACTGATTAAATTTCACACTTTATTTTTAAAAAAGGAATGCACCCCTTCCTTATTAATATATTGACTTGTTTGGAAGTTGAGTGAATTTTAGCCACACTTTCAAAATAACCTAGGGATGAGTATACAAGATATACAATAAGATTGAGGTCTAGGCTCAATGGACTAGCAAACCAGAAATTTTGGCCTGAACACAGGTGGGTGTTGATAAATATTTGTTGGATAAATCTGTATATTAAAGTTGGAATGATTGTCAAGCCTCGTGCTCTGTTGAGCCAAATAAAAATGTCAATTTTTCTAAAGGAGTCTCCTCTCCTTTGACTTTCTACCCATTCATGTCCTAGAGGAAAACTCACCTTATGAGTTTTTTGTTTGATCATACCAAGAGTGGTGTTTGTTGAATGTCCAAAGTGATATTTAATTCACATTTGTCTCAAGAGAGAGCACAACTACCATTAGTCAAGAGCAAATGAGGTTACAGCCCATGCTCTCTGTTCTCAGTTTCAAGTTGAAAATAGCTTAGAGTGTGGCTCTTTCCCAAAACCATCCAGCAATGAAAAACCAGCCCACGAATCTGATGCCCTGAGCCTCAAATTATCTGTATACGAATAACAACTATTATTTTTTTTTATAATTCGTGCCAGTGGTAAGTCCTTTATACATATCCTTTCACTAAATCCTTATAAACCAGCCTATGTGATAGCTGTCAAGAACAATCACCCTGTATTTTTAGTGAGAAGACTGCATCTCAGGCCAGGAGGTGAACAGTACCTGAGATAAGAATTTCAAAAATGATACCTTGAACTGGGTACAGTGGTGCATACTTATAATTCCAGCAACTTGGGAGACTGAGACAGGAGGACCGCAAGTTCCAAGCCAGAAGGCAGACTCAGCAACTGAGTGAAACCATGTCTCAAAAAAAAAAAAAAAAACAGGTTTGGGTTGTAGCTCAGTGGTAAAGTGCCCTTGGGTTCCATTCCTGGTACAAACAAATAAACAAATGATACCTCAAGTCTTTCTCCTGAACAAAATTTTTATCATTGAGATTAACCATGTGCCCCACTTATAAATGAATTTTTGCTAGTAATGGAGAAAAAAACATCAGTTTTGAGTTACAGTAACACAGAAGGTAAGTAGGAAAGAAGGGGACTAGAAAATGACATTGCATTCCAATAGCAATCGCTGGTCTGGAACTTTAAAATATCTTATTTAATTTACAAAAAAAAAAAAAAAGGCCAGCTATTACTCCCATTTTACAGTGGAGAAAGCTGAGTCTTAAGGCAAAGAGGTAGAGGCAGCTTCAGGCTTTGGTCATCCTGACTCCAAAACAGAATCTCTTTCATTATATCCAGTATATTTCCTCAGAACTTTTTCAGAAATAGAGCCGGTCTAGTTTCCTATGTTATCAACTCTTGTGTGTGTGTGTGTGTGTGTGTGTGTGTGTGTGTGTGTGGTGCTGGGGATTGAACTTGTGCCTGCAAGGCAAGCCCTCTACCAACTGAGATATATTCCCAGCCCTGTTATCAACTCTTGAATGCTGAAAATTGGGTTTTCCAAATTGTTCTTTGTTAGAGCAGGCACACACAATGCACATTTATTGGGAAAATAAATGTTCTCAGGAACAATAACTTAGCATTTAACTCACAAGTACCATCTGAGATGCATAAAAAGCAGTTTCTCCCCTGTGTCTACTGTAAGGTCACAGCCTAAAGAGAAACAGTTCCTCAATCCTTAGGGCTAGATAACAGCAAAAGAAGAGACCACTGGCAATAGGTTTGCAGCATAATGTCTGGAACATACTAGATGCTCAGTAAATATTAATTGAACTAAGTATTGTGGAAGAAGAGCTACATTTATTTAATGTTCACTCTGCCAGAAATTCTACTTATTTATGTCATAAATGCAGATACTATACTATGTTCAGTTTAAAGAGAAGCAAAGTAACCTGCCCAAATTCATACAGTTAGTATGCAGTAAAGCCAGTATCCAACCAGAACCACTTGATTTCAGAGCCCTCAGCCTGAGTTACCCCCCAGTGCTTGGTGAACTTTGCCATCCCTTTCCTTCTTCAAGGCCTTCCTTCTTCCCTCCCTGGATCTTAGTATGCCCAGTCCTTGTTACGGTTTACATATGGTGTCCCCCCAAAAGCTTACATGTAAGACAATGCAAGAAGGTTCAGAAGAGAAATGATTGGGTTGGGAGAGTCTGAACACAATGAATTAATCCTCTGATAGGACTGAGTGGGAACTGAAATGGTGGGGTGTGGCTGGAGGAGGTGGGAATTGGGGTGTGGCTTTGGGGTTTATATTTTGTATCTGGAGAGTGGAGTCTGTCTGTCTGTCTGTCTCTCTCTCTCTCTCTCTCTCTCTCTCTCTCTCTCTCTCTCTCTCTGCTTTCTGATCATCATGTGAGCTGCTACTCTCTACCATACTCTTCAGCCATGATGTCCCACCTCACTTCAAACCCCTAGGAATTCGACCTGCTGTCTATGGATTGAGACCTCTGAAATTGCGAACACCTAAATATACTTTTCCTCCTCTACACTTGTTCTGGTTGGGTCTTGTAGTCACGGAAGCAAAAAAAGCGGACTAAAATAGTCCTTATCATTGAAATTTCTGCCTGTGGTCACTTCTTCAGAGAGACCTTCCTTGACTCCTCCTCTCTGGCCAGTCTCTACCCCAGGATCCTGTTGAGCACCTTCAGAGCAAGAACCATCACAACATTCTGTTTATGATTTGATTGTTGTCAGGTCCCCCAACCAGAACGGATCTTTGTGAGAGCAGAAACCTTGTCTGTCTTATTGGCCACTGTGATCCACAGTCTAGTGGTGAGGCTAGCATGGTAAGTTATTTCCAAAATCCATGCCAAGTCACTGAGTGACTACTATAGCTCGGGTAGCCCTTGATGTTTTAAGAGGACAGAACTCCTCAGACCAACCTTGAGTACAGCATTTGATGCGTGACCAGAATGAAGGCCCCAAACCTAGTCAGCTAAGCTCCTGCATCAGGCTTCTCTGCCATTTCAGGTGAGAAAACTGATATACATGTGAGACAACTGAGAAACTTTTTCCATACAAAGAGGAAGGTTCAATGACTTCATATTTGTAGCATGCTTTTATTATTTTTCCAACAAAGATATTTTGCCAAATAAATATAATTTTCATCTCTCTCACATTGGAACCTTATCCACTTAGCTTCTGCAAGAACAAAATGTCAGTTGTTCCTGGTTTAAAGAATGCTTTTCTTTTGACAGCCTTCAACTTTATGTATCACACAGGACAAAATGCAAGGAAAAAATTTATTATAGAAAACCCTCTGGCCTGGGTCCAACCTTTGATGGAGAATAATAACAATGGTGCTTGGGCTTGAGTCTCCGTAGTCTCACTCCATAATGTGTCTGAATGAGCTTGATGTATGTGACATGCATCTTTCTTTGGACCCTTACAAGTGAGCTTGTTGCCAGCATAATTGTTTTATGGATCCCCAGCCAGATTGAGACCTCCCACCTCACCTCCATGTTTGTTTCCTCTGAGAGTTGGGCAGTTCTGATGACATCACCTTTCTCTCCATTCTTTCCAGCTTTGTGCTTTGGGTCTAGTGCCTTGAAACTGCTCTGAGCTCACTCACTTTGAAGTGCTGGTCTTTGTTTAGAATCCTTCTCTCACTGCCTGTGTCCAATTTATATCTTTCTCTTTTTTTTACTGAGGATTAAATCCAGGAGCGCTTTATCACTGAGTTATACCCCCGCCCCCATCATTATTATTTTTTATTTTGAGACAGGGTCTCGCTAAGTTGCTGAGGCTGGCCTCGAACTGTGATCCTCCTGTATCAGCTTCCTCAGTCTTTGGATTTTTAGGTATGTGCCACTATAGCCAGAGAGTGGCAAGTTCAAAGCAACAGTGTGCTACAGAGACAAAAGGAAGACCCCACAGGGAAGACCCCACAGAGAGGAGAGTTAGGTAATGGCCTATGCAGGACCTGGTGGCTCCTTTGCTAGGTCTTTTCTCTCTCCCTCCCCTCTCCTTCTTTCCTCCCTTCTTCTCTTCATTCCCCATACCCCTTCCTTTCTTCCATTCTTCGTTGTCTACCCAGTGACAGAACCCCTTTCTTAAGTTTGAAGAATTTCTTCTGATTCTTTATGGGAGTCAGGATCACACCTTGCTATGACATGAAACACTGAAGACTCTTTCTCTCAGCCACCCTTGCAGCCAGGTGCAGCTGCATGATCTGCAGATGCACTGGCCTGTCTTTAAACTAAGAGCCAGAGGAAGAAGTGTGAGTCCTAGAGAACCCACTCAAGTTCATATGATGCCAGAATCATCTCAGAATAGCCTTTCGAAGGGCAATGAAGGGCCCCATTTCAGAGTAGGGTCCAGTGTCTCTAGGGAGGGTGGGTGTCATACACATGATGATCTAGAATGTTTCATGGCAGGAACAAAAAAACGGCTATAGCCCTGACAACTGCCTGTCCTTCCCTGTGCCTGACTGCTTTCTAAGCCTACTTCTACAGCCTCCTTATTTCTATACACCCCCCCCCAACCCTAAGTCCTTTTAATGACTTTTCTCTGCTGCCTAAATAGTCCAGAGGTCACTTCTTTTACTTTTAACTAAGAACTTATTCTGACACAATATGGTCAAACTTTTTCCTAAGTACAGTAGGAGGCCACAGGGGATTCAACAGTATAACATTGCTGATGAAAAGGGGTGCTTGGGAGGAATTCCCTTGTGATCTTAGAACTGTTGTAATTCTCCTAAACAATAGGCTTGCTGTGGGTTCTTGGGCATCCCTATTTGGGGAATGGACCAGGTTTCTTTTTATATGTGTTCTCTGCTAGAAAACAAAACTTGTGGTCAGTCCACAGTGGAGATGGGTTACTCTGGTGTGTTCTTTTAGCCTTAGTCTTGGCCCCACATCATCTTAACTCTTGCGTTCTGTATTTTTTTTAATCTCTATTTTAAATTTATACTGTTTTGATCTAGTTTGCTTCATATTCTTCCTGGAAAAAAAAACTTGAGTATGTATATTATGCAACCCAATACTGTGACCACCAGCTGCATCTAGCTATCGTAATTTCAATTTGGATTAATTAAAATTAAGTTAAACTAAAAATTGCATTTCTCAGTCACACTAATCACATTTCAAGTGTTGGATGACCACCTGGAACTAGGATCCACCTCTTGAACAGCACAGATATAAAATATTTTCACCATCACAGAAAGTTCACTGAGTGCCCCTGACATACACTATAGCACAGTAGAATGTAATATTCTGTAATATAATGAATGTATTTCTTACCTCCTGCTTCTCAGCATTCATCAGTTGAAGGCTGAGATCCACTTAGGGACCAGTAGTGGCAAGTGTTATAGAAGGACATTTTTAGCAAAAATGATACACAGGAGCTGAAAGAGGTTTATATCTTGGGTGTTATAAAAAAAACTTTCCCACACCCTCAGGATAAAGTATACTTGCATGATTATGTACACTAAAAAAATAAAAATAAAAATTCTGAGAATAACCCTAAGATCCTGGAGACCTTGTCCAGGGCATTCCTGGGTATTATATGGACATTCAAAAAAATAAAGAGCAAGGCCAGATACTGCCCCTTGGGTGTGCACTAAACAATGCCTTTTATGAAGGTAAAACAAAGCAAAAATCTCAGTAACCTCTAATATGAATACGAGGTTTATCATCTCTCTCTTTTTTTTTAGTTATTTTTTTTTTTAGAGAGAGAGGAGAGGGGGGGGAGAGAGAGAGAGAATTTATTTATTTATTTATTTTAGTTTTTCGGCGGACACAACATCTTTGTTTGTATGTGGTGCTGAGGATCGAACCCAGGCTGCACGCATGCCAGGCGAGCGCGCTACCGCTTGAGCCACATCCCCACCCCTTTTTTTAGTTATTGATGGACCTTTATGATATTTTATTTATACGTGGTGCTGAGAATCAGACCCAGTGCCACACACATGCAAGGCAAGCGCTCTACCACCAAGCTATAGCCCCAGCCCCTTATCATTTCTTTAATAAAATATGAATTGTAAGTTATAATGTGATAACTTATTGGCAGAAACTGGTCATCACTTTTCGATGTCACCTCTTAGGAGAGAAAGCTGTGGCCTGGATACTAAAATGGAGAAGCTAGTTCATTCTTTCCCAGTGTTTGACAATAAATGTTTTCTTTATTAAGCAAAACACACACTCAAGTGTTGTTTTCTTCATTACTTCAAGGTCAGCACAAGTAGAAGCCGATTATCACCAGCAAGCAGCCGCTCTCAGACACAGGAGTTTGGATCCAACAGGAACAACCATTTTTCAGAAAGGCAGATTTTTCTTCCACCAGCAATCTCAGGGGAAGAGAAGGAAGCTCTGGGACAACCGTGGACACAGTAGCAGCCTGGTGTGCTTGCTTGTCCTCCCCTGGGGACCTATTTTCTTTACAAAACTACTGTAATTTTAATGGGCTGCCATTTGCTCATTAAAGTCATCTGGGAATTGAGTCAGCATACAGACCACAAAATAGGACCCTGTATAATGTTTCAGAGTTTGTCTTTTAATAAAACATTTTATAAGCTCAGTGCGTACCTATTAACTAATAACTGCCTTTCTCAGGGCCCAGCCGCCTGCCCTGAGGTCCTCAGTGCTCTGACTACTGCAGGTGAGTTATAGAGAGATCTTTTCCAGAGTTTCCATTTGTCTTTATTATGACATCGAAGAGCAGATGATGAACCATCAGTCACTGTGGAATCCATCCCTGGGAATTGAACCAGACTTGGCTTCTTATCATTCAACATTTTCTTAAGGGCTTCCTCCTTCAAAAGGGAGGCCCTGAGCTTCTGATCCATGGAGGAATTTATTGTCTGCAGGGGGAGAAGTGAGTATGTGTGTAGGGAGGGGGTTCTCACTGACAGGGAGGCCCCCAAGCCCCAGTCCATGCCCTGGCTGCCTCCGAACTCAAACCAGACCCACCAAATTATCCTCAAGGACAAGACGCCACATGAGATTGACAACTGCAGCCCTCAATTTTTTTCTGAACCACAGCCAAATTGAGGAGGCACTTGGAAAATAGAATAATCACCACAGACAGCACACACTGTGTCCTCCCAGTGGAACAGTGAGCTTTCAACAAGAAAAACAAAAGCCAACACAATCTCTGGTGCAGAGTCACACAAGGCATCTCTCAGCCTAGGCCCATCCTACAAGTGATGATCCCAAAGGTAAAAATGCAGAAGACACAGTCTTTCACCATGCTCAGAAAACTTAAGAAAGGCACCACTGTGTTCTTGAAATTCATTTGTAATTTTGAGCACTGTTGACTCATTTGACCTTCAGTTCCTACCACTGTGGGAGACCGGGTTTTCAGAGGCCCAGGCTCCAAATCAGGCAAGAGTGAACCTCAAGAGAGAATGAGGCCCACACTAGGAGGCGGGGGACAGCAGTGTTCCAGTGGTGGAGGGGAGGACGAGCTGGGGTGAGGGCAGCCAGGACTTGCCTGGGTAGGCAAGGAAAGCAGCTTCCCCAGGGACAGCCCTGGTGGGATTCCAGCCACTCCTCTTGCCTTTCTCTAATAGCTTTTTATCATAAAGACAACCAATCTCAAGCCAGCATATTATCATATTAACTTAATATAGGTTCAGAAGACCCCACTTTTTTTTAATTACATATGACAGCGGAATGCATTACAATTCTTATTACACATATAGAGCACAATTTTTCATATCTCTGGTTGTATACAAAGTATATTCAGACCAATTTGTGTCTTCATACATGTGCTTTGGATAATAATGATCATCATGTTCTACCATCATTTATAACCCTACGCCCCCTCCCTTCCCTTCCCATCCCTCTGCCCTATCTAGAGTTCGTCTATTCCTCCCACACTCCCCCTCCCTACCCCACTATGAATCAGCCCCTTATATCAGAGAAAACATTTGGCATCTGTTTATTTGCAGAAGGCCCCACTTTTTGAAGATTATGCTTTGAGGGACCAACTCCAGTTTTATTTCTGATTGTGAGGTGAAAATTGGGAGGGGCCACATGGTCCCCCCCAATGGAGACCTGAAGCAAAGAGAGTCCTCTCCCACTGACCAAAGGAATTGGGGGTGGGGTGGGGGGAAGGAGTGGTGGGATTGTTGCTGAAGAAAATGTACTGGCGGTGTCCAAAGCTCAGAAACTGGTGACAAATCATGAAACATCCAGCCTGTTCCTACTTGTCCTGTTCTACTATCAACTGACGCTCACTCAGGGGCCACTCTGGTTACATACCATGCTCCATTTTTTTTTTTTTGCAAGCATTTTGACTTCTGTTCCTCCCAAATGCCATATTAGCTCAGTGTGATTATTATTTCCCCATTTTAAAAATGAGGCAACTGAAGCTTAGAGGGAGTTAAACAATTTGCCAAAGTTATGATCCAATTTTTTTTGGGGGGGGGGCACTGAAGATTGAACTCAGGGATACTTTACTATGGAACCACATACCTAGCCCTTTTCATTTTTTATCTTGAGATAAGTTCTCACTAAGTTGCTTAGGGTCTCGATAAGTTGCTGAGGCTGGCCTTGAATTTGTGATCCTCCTGCCTCAGTCTCCAAGTCACTGGGATTTCAGATATGTGCCACTGCACCCAGCCTGGCTTAAATAGTTTAATCAATGTATGCTTCTAGATTAAAACAGCATCACCTGGGGCATGGTAGGCTGCCAGCAGTTCTTTCCCAGTAAGAGAACAGCCAAGAAAGGAAAAAAGAATGTTACCTGAAGCAAAGAGAGTCTTCTCCCACTGACCAAAGACCCTCTGGTAGAAACCAAGTTAGATTAGATGGATGGATGGATGGATGGATGGATAAATAAATAAATAAATAAATAAAGCAAGACTCATTTAGAACCCAAGACTTGAGAGCTACTATAGCCCAAAAGACTTGTAGACTCGAGTTTTGCAGTCCTTGGGTGACTAGCTCCATCTCCTTGCTTTCCTCCTGCTCCTCAACAAAAACAAAACTGTAATAAATATGAAGAAATTAAAGCCTCTTTACTCTCCCTGAAGTGATAACCAAATCTCCTTCCAGAACTTGTCTTCTCTGAAAGCTCAACCCTCCCAGGGAGCATCTAAGATTCTGGACAACTTCACAATGGGCCATTGATGCTTGGGGACCCAGCCAGCCCCCTGCATTCCTTGGGCGGCTTTTCTCAGGAGTCCTCCCACACTTGAGCTTTCTCTCAATTTCTCCCTCCTGGATCCTGAGCCTCAGAGATCATCAACATTCAACAGGAGGCAAATTCGAGTCCTTTGGAGACTCTCAGAAGCTAACTATGACCCAGCAGCACATCAAAGCATCTGACATTTGCCCTGCCCAGACCCTTCCTGCCCTTTGCAAAGAGCATCCACCCACTTTCTGTGGTGGTTAGTATTGATACTTAGTGAGCAATGACAATACGCCAGAACAATGAGAAACACAAAGGCTTCTTTACCTTCCACCCAGTGCCCAGGGTCCTGCAGATAGGAACAATAGCTGCCACTCACTGTGCCCTTACCAGGGTCCAGATCCCATGCTAACCAACTGACAGTTAATCTTCACAAGATCTGTAGTCAGTGGGAAGACACAGCTACCCCATTTTACAGATGGTAAAACTGACAGAATTTTTCCAAGCTAGTAAGTAACAGTGAGATCAGCAGGTTTCAAAGAGCAAGCTCTGAGCTAGTGCCCCACACTGTCTCCTACTGCTTAGTGACTCCTCCTGACTGCAGAGAAAGGAATGGGCTTTGAGTGACATTGCAGGTTATCTCCCATCCTGCTTTGGTTGCACTAATAAATATTTTAAAAGGAGAGTCAACAAAATGGAAAAACACATTGTGTTTACCTGTGATCATTTCACCTTTAGGTGGACTTTGCTAACATTCTACAAAGCAAGGTTGACAAGACAGGGAAAGCCAGGAAATATTAAGGAAAATGGAGGTTTCTTCTTTCAAGATATTAATTATTTCAGTAAAGTATAAATGAGGTTGGCAGCTTTTATTTTCTCCTCAATATCTATTGTCCACAAATGCTTTTAAACATTTTTTCAGGTCTAGTCAAAAATTAGAAAAAGAAAACTTTTCAATAATTATAGTTTCTATAAAGTTAAATTAGTTCACTTTAAATGCTCATTTTTTTTCTTGTGCCGGGATTTCCTTTGTTTTTGAATTGTGATGCAATTTCTTCTTAAAAAGTGATGAGCCTAGAAAAGATTCATTCTAATTCTCTTTTTAATGGCCCTCACTTGATCAAGAGTTGTCCAACTCATTTTTCAATTTTACTCATTTAAGAAGCTGTTGGGATATTTCTGATTTTTCTAATATTTTCAATCATGAATATCTTTGAAAAACTAAAAATATGTTATTTTGAATGAAATAAACCTAATTTTTAGGGGAACCATATATGCATGCCTGTCCTTCTTACTATAACTTTAAAAAAAAAAAAAAAAAACTTTCTCCAATCTAGCCACTTCTGATTCTTTGTAGTATCTTCCATTACTAACAGGAAAGTATGGCAAAACAACACCAAGAAAGTGTTTTGGCAATGTTGAAAGATTTTAGTGGCAAGGGAACAATTAGATAATGTATCGGTAAATTGAGGGAAAGCTAACAAAAGAATATTTTAAAATTATATTTTATAAAGCCAAATTGATATAATAAGAAACCATATCCCTGTTGAGCAACCAAAGATATATATTTCTGTGTTGCAGAAGAGAAACTTAAATGTGTGTGTATACATATATATGTGTATATATATACATATGTGTGTGTGTGTGTGTATATATATATATATGCCTACCAAAGTTTAGACTGTATCATATAATGCTAAAAATCTGATAGTTAAAAAAAAAACAATACGGCTAATCATCTGACTTAAGGAAGTAGCCTGACAGTCAAGGAACAAAACCTCTATTGTGAGAAGACTCTATCTCAAGAGCAGACTGCAGAAGGATCGGGGAAAATGAAGTTTAGGCTTGGACTAATTTCACATGCTAATGAGAATCTCCAGATAAAAGCTGCTTTATAAGGATGCTAACCAGTTGGCAGATTAACATGATTCAGACCAAATAGCAGGAATTAGTCATGTTTGTCATAATACCATATGGCTAGAAAGAGACTGGCCGAGTTGGGTTTACCCTATCTTAGGGATGTTTCGCGGGACAATATAGTCAGGCATCCCAGACAAATCAGAATATCACAGTTTAACAGCTTTTGCACAAGAAGATTGTGCAAGGTTCATGGGTAACCGCTTTCAATCCCTTTGATGGTGCTGCCATAGAGATGAAGATCCCCCTATGTGAACTTGGGTTTCACTTAATTTCCTCATGTGCAAAATTAGAAAACTAATGATATCTGTTTCCCAGGAATATTTGGAGAACCCAAAATATTCAAGTTTTCTTTGAAAGTTATAAACCAAATAAATGGTGGCTATTTGGATGAGGATAATGATGGTGATGCTGCTGATGATAAGGGTGATAATTAACGCCCTCCATGTAGGAAGCTTTGGTCTCATCAGAAACCATAAGCAGCTTCATACTTTGTTCAGAGTATGAGCAACCCAAATTGTGAGTCTTTTCCTCCAACTTTTAGCTCATTATTTCTTCTTGGAAAATTCCTCCTGCTCTCAATGACTGGGGACAAAGAGCTAGACAATATAACAGGAAAGGGAATCCTACTTGAACATGAATTATGTGTGGCTATAAGCTTTAAAAAATTACATCAGACAGAATTTATATTATCCACCTAATTTTCTCTTTCCCAAATTAATGTCCCCAGCCCCAGCAGTCTGTGGAAGTGTGAGGGTTGGGCTGAGCAGGGCAGGGGGAAGGAGGGAAGGGAATGGGATTAAAGCTGTTGTCATTATTACAAAAGTCTTCCAGAAAGTGCATGTTTTCCAGAATCCAGCTAACTTTGGCCAATTGGCATATAAGAAATTGGTTCTTTCTGAAATTATATTAATTCAGCCTAAAAATATTATTGGAGGGCCCATAAGCAATTTCCATTTTTTTGTAGGTCAAAAATAATCAAACACTGGTAATTTCATGATTCGATCTAATACTTGTCTCAATTTGACCTGTAGCACGGGGACCAAGGGCTCAGGTTTTAGTCAACAAATAGACCTGGGTTTGAATCTTACTCTGCCACTCAATAACTGCATGTCTTTGGTACATTAATAAAATAATGAGGATGAGGGTAGAAAAATGAATATAATTTGCAGACCAAATCTACACCTCTGAAAAAAGAAAATAAGAAAGTGTCTGTGGAAAGCAAAAAGTTTGAAGACTACTGATCTATTCCTCAAAACAGCACTTTCAACATACCATCAACTGCAGACAACTTCAGTTTTCTGGAAGGTAGAGAAGACAGGAAAGCAAAGGAGATTTCCTCTAAAAACAAAGACTTATCAAAGAAGCCCATGTCATACATTCTGAAGCATGAGAAAAGCAACGTGGGTTTGGCCAGGACAAGTGTGTTTGAAAAGCTACACTAACAGCAGAAAGAAGCAACCTAACTACTACTAAGGCCTGATACAAAGGTTAAGGATATATAGTAGCACTGCCAAGAGATTCATGTGACAGTATCACCATATTACAGTAAAGCTTCATATTTCTCCTTGAGAAAGCAGAAACATGTATTATACCACTGGATTATTTCTATTTTTAAAAGAAATCATTGAACTAAAGCTATGATGCAGATAAAAAGCAGCATATACCCATCACTGATAAGGGAGGCCAGGAAGAGAGGTTGCCATTTGCCAGTCATAGCCACGCATGAGACCTGGAAGGGCCTGCACCCTCCAGGACACACAGCCAATGCCAGAAGAGGAAGCCCAAACCAAGTTGTTTGGGCAAGAAATAGAACAGCAGCTAAAACATGGGATCCACACAAACAGGAGTTGAAGAACTGAGATATCAAAAAAAAAAAAAAAAAAAAAAGAACTGAGATATCTAAGAGCAAACGGTAGCATAGCGGACAATAAAAAAAGTGGGCCAGATGAGTTCTGAAAATAAAATCCCCTACCTGAAGTGGACTTCACACAATATGAGCATGGATGTGCATGGACAAGCAGGTTTAAGGAGACATGAAAGGGGTGAACTTCTTTGTACTGAAAACTCATCCATGAAGGATGCTTTGTTTCTAACCAACAATAAATTCCAATTTGTTACTGGAAATGAAGATCACACAGTCTTGAGTTTAAACAATAGCCAATATTCTTTCAGACCAGTTGTTAATATGACAGTAGGAGACAAAGAAAAAGGGCACAGAAGTTGGATTCAGACAAACCTGAGTTTGGCTCAACTGTCTATTAGCTTAGATTCAAAGCACCTGCCTGAATCAGTGAACGTCGGAGTCTTTTTTTTTTTTTAAAGAGAGAGTGAGAGAGGAGAGAGAGAGAGAGAGAGAGAGAGAATTTTTAATATTTACTCTTTAGTTCTCGGCAACATCGGAGTCTTTATCTTTAAAACAGAATCATTAGAACCACCTCCCCAGGGTTGTGGTGAAGACTGGATGAGTCCATAGCAGGAAAGTGCCTGATGGATATTCAATAAGCTTTGAATGGCTTCTCTTCTCTATATTGAGCATTCATTTATTTAGCAACTGGGATAGTTTCTAGACTTATTTTCTCTGTTGTCCTTTGGCTTCATCAGTCATTCCCTTCTATACTTGGTGGACATGGGTCCCTTCCTAATGGGGCTGCCCTGTTTATTCTTCCATCACAATGTAAATCACAAGCCCCACTTTTGGACTTACTGAGAATGAGTATCTAAACCTGATTTATGGTCTTATGCCAAGAGGATCCTTCAGGTGAATGTAAACACTAGAAGGTTTTCATTGTCAGAGCGGATGGCAGTAGCTTTGAAAAAAAAAAAATCCTCAAAAAGCAAGAGTAACCTCCCCCACACCTGCCAGAGAAGAAAAAAGACACAAAGCTGGCAGCCCTCAGCCTCCCAGTGGGAGCAGCTGCTCTGGGCCCAAGCCCCTGGCCCTCCCAGAAGGCTGCTGCATCCTTCACCCTGCAAAGGAGCCCATGATGGGTCTCGGGTCCCTGGTCTCTGGACTTATCAGGAGCAGACATCTGTGGCCATGTCTGTGGGGACCACCCAGAGGGCAGCTGTAGAACCCTGGGGCTCCCTGAAGAATGTGCAGAAAGGTCAAGGGTCATGTGCTCCAACCAGTTCACTAAAAGCATCTCAGGGAGACCCGGTGGAAAGGTCATCTGAAGATAGTGACAGGGCACAGCTTGAGGGGGGAAAGAGAGGAGGGGACAGAAGAACTTCTCTTTTTTTTTCAAGTAGCGAAAAGTACATCTGTTTCTGGCTCAGCTTCGACTTTCAAGTCTGATTTTTATTTCGATGGCATTTCCTTGGCTTTTCCAATTCATGTCTAAATCACAAAACGCCGGCCATTGTGCGCTTCTGGGCTTGCCTAGGAGTGCCACGGAGCACGGTGCTGCAAATGCGTTTTCTCACTTCATTAAACATTGTTTTAAAATGGCATCCAAATGTCCGCTCTCCCCATCCCATCTGAGGAGGGGAGATTGTGTTCCTTCCCCCCACCCACCCCAGTGGGAACAGAAGGAACGGCAAAGTCACAAGCTGTGATGTTGAATATTTTTCAATTTCGCATGTCCGACTTTGAGAGCTGATTGCAGGGACAGCCTGGTCAGCCATGCCACTGCAGGGAAAGGCTCAGTCACCCTGGGGAGGGTCCCATGTAGCCCTGCAGATCTCTGATCACTAGAGCAGCCCAAACTGGCCTAAGCTCCAGGGAGCCCTTTTCACTGCACTGGTGAGGCGCTGACTCCACCTCCCACAGGCAGGTCGGGACGCGTTCTGCTGACTTAAGAGGATGCCACGTAAATTAGACCTCATGTAACCATATGGTTCAAACCTGTGGGTCATATTTTATACACAAATGACTATGACAGGCAGTATTTTTGTGCTGACAAGTTGTATTTCATCCATGTTTACTTAGAATTCCATGCTATCATTAAAAGCCGAGCAATAGAACTTTATTCTCTTTTCATGCAAAAATTTCATTGAGCTTCCTTCTTATTAAAAGAAGAAAAATCCACCAATGTGGCTCACTTCCTCCTTAAGTCCTGTTACCCAAGTGTTTGGTGCTTGTGTGGTTTCAGATGTTCCAACGTCAAGAGTTTGAAAGGAGTTCTTGAGCCCTGGCTTCCAGATGAGTTAAGTCACTAAATTCCTTTTTTTATTTGGGTCCCCCAAAGTAGAAAGTGTATTGGTTTGCCAAACAACCCACACTGTGTGACCTCTGGATATTTGAAAGCAGAAATAAGTGACTCGACCTTCTGAGACTTTACCTCCTGTAAAGTGGTAAATAGAATCTCTTCTTCAATGGCCTCTAACTTCCAAGGACCCTGGATTAATAAGCAAGACAGCAAACAAAGTGCTACTTGGGTCATTCTATAGCCTCTAGTCCTTCAAAGACCAACATCAGGACAACACTTTTCAAGTTTACCAGAATTCTCGTTAAATCTACAGTCTAACAAGTCTTAGAGACTCTGTGACTAAATTGAGATTGCAGGAATCAAGACATTTCAGCACAAATCTTGAACACAAACTGGAAAATACATACATAAACACACAAGGAACCGATAGAGTCTATTCTGACAAAAATATCAAAATTACAGTGACATGGGCTGGGGTTGTGGCTCAGAGAGAACTCTCACCTAGCATGTGTGAGGCTCTGGGTTCTATCCTCAGCACCACATAAAGTGAAATAAAGACATTGTGTCCACCTATAACTAAAAAGTAAACATTAAAAAAATTATAGTGACATAGTTAACACTTGACCCTTATCGAGGTCATTTCTTTTAAATTGGGACTGCCTTGACCATTCTCGGCATGTGGTTACTCATCTTAAACCCTACTCAGAACCTTGGGAGGTCTGGGGAAAGATCTCTGAAAGCTCAGGAAAAGCAGATCAGCAGCTCGTCCAGCCAAGAGTCCTGGGTTTGAATCCTGCCCATATATTTTCCTTTCTGGAAACAATTTCTTAATGCCTCCTAGCTCATCCCCTCTCTGCCAAAACGCTGGGAAATGCACAGTGCCTACTGCACTTATTCAGTGCTGTCACATTGCCAAAGGGCAGCTGTCCAGGAGGGGAAAGGTGTGATGGGCCCACCTCTGATTGTGCCTCCCTCTCCTGTTCCTCCCTCTTGGCACGGTCTCAGTCTCTTCCCCAGGTATTTATCTTTCAAGTCTTCGTGATAATGGCTTAGGGACTGATTCATCCAAGGTGTATTTTAATGAGAGACTGCAGAAGTTTAGAGCCTTTAAAGATTGAAGGGATAATTTTCTTTTAATGGATATGTGTCACTCTATTATTAAAGTAATATACAGTTACTATGAAAAATGAAAAATGCAGAAAAGTAAAGAGCTAGAAAATTTCCCATCCTCCTCCTCCCCAAACACAAGTCCCATTAACAGTTTGACATCTTTTCTGTATGTCTTTTCCCACATCTTTGTGGGGAGCTAAAGGGAATGATTATGTTGTTGTTTTAAATTTCGATTTAGGGCAGAATGCATCATGACTTTGTATCCCTGTCATTTAGTATTTTACCCATGAAGCATTTTCCACCTTATCATCAATTTCTCATAAATAATCATTTTTAATGGCTGCAAAATAAAGGATTCTATTTTTTTAAAGCATCACTTCTTTTTCTATTTTAAAAATTATTATTATAAGGGGAAAATTGCTAACTGTAATAGGTGTTGGAGAAGATCAATGCAGAAAACCAAGACTAAATATAGGTTCTCCAAAGGCAGGGATTTTGTTCCTTTTTATTCTTTGCAATAACTCTGATACTTAAACTAGTGCCCAGCCCATAGTGGGAGCCCTTTAATAAATGAGATGAAGGCTAGATGAATATGTGACTCTTGACCTGCTATAACTAACCACCCCTGAGCCCTGGTGGGCTATGAGCTCATTCTACAGAAAGACTGGCCCATAACCTGCTCTCTCTGTGTTTTTGCTTCTTCCTTTATCTGTTGCTAAGACACAGTCTGAATAAATACATGAATCATAAAAATAGCAACAGATTTTTTTAAAAGCACCTGTTATCCACTTAGCACCCTCCCACGCATGTTTTGAAAACTACAAGGAAATCTGAGGCTGCTTCAAAGTAGTTTCAAGAGCTCTTTGGAAATATTTTCAAGTGAGAGTTATAAAGTCATGTCTATGAGCCTCTGTTGCCCAAATATTTAAGTCTTTTGGAAATTATGTAAATGGATAAGAAAGAGATGTTGTTTAATACAACATTAAATTATAGGTGATCTATTACTTTGTTTAGACAACACCTTGTATTCCCAAGAAAATGCATCAAGACTTTTGCAGTGCCCTTAAATTATGTGTGCAAAGTTCTGGCAAATGTGCTATCTATTTAGGTTCTAGGGTCTCATCACCAAGAATGAGGTTAACGTCAGCAAATCATATCAAAGACCAGAAAAACGAATTTACAGAAACCTTCAAATAGCAATTAGGAAGAGATGAAAGATTTTCTGTAATGTCCATACTTAGTAAAAACCTTATGAACAAAAATATATTTTTGTCTAATCTCAGAGTCACCACTGAATTTGCTTTTGTATTTATACTGAGTTCAGTCAGTCTACCAGATCCATCTGCAGATTCAATCAACAATGAATTGAAAATATTCGGGGAAAAAATGCATCTGTAATGAACATGTACAGACATTTTTCTGGCCGTTGTTTCCTAATCATTACAGCGTAACAACTACTTACATAGCACTTACATTTAAGTATTATAAGTAGTCAAGAGATGATTTAAAGTATATGGAAGAATGTGTACAGGTTATATGCAAATAATGTGTCACTTTATATAAGAAACTTGAGCATCTGCAGGTTTTGGTATCCTGAGGATCCGGAACTAATCCCCCTATGGATACTGAAAAATGACTGTAATTCATAGTATATTATGTTCATGTACAGTCATGCTTCTTTTTTCTCTTCCAAAATCTAAAAGTATAATATATACTCCTGTAAATGCCCACAGACCTATTATCTGAGGAAATTTGACTTTGAAAATAATTGAAATGTAAGCAAGAAAAATATTAAAATTTCAAAACCTTCTCAGCACCACATAGCATCTGGTCCAGGCATCCCAGTTAAGGACAGGCATGTATGGCCATGTTGTCTCTGCTCCCCCAAGGCATGGCATAGACTGGAGACCAGGGAGGAGGAGCTTCCTGAGGCTACAGCAAAGGTGAATAAGAGGTTGTGAGATGGAACCCAGACAGAAGGCAAAGGAAGTGGGAAGATTCCATGTGACAAAGAAGAGGAGCTCGAGAATGTTGGGGATTCTAAAAATTAATCTTTAATTATGTGAAAGGATGTTTATGCAAGAGGATGGTCTCTTTTTTTTTTCCATCTCTACTGGGGCAGGTCAAAAGAAAATGGACTTAAGCTGAAGCAGAATGGGTTTAGGTAGGACAGAAGAAGGAATTTCCTGAATGCGGAGGTTGTTAAAAACTGGAATGAGTTACTAAGGGAGTCTGTGGACACTCTTCCTCTAGGGAACCTTTAAAAATAAGATAAATTTTCATCTGTCAGGGAGGGTTTAGAGGTAATCCAACCAGAAGGTCTCTCAAAGCATTTTCCAGCCCTATAACCTGAAGGCCAAATTCCCTCCAATTTTATTTCCACAGTTAACTGGATGTGAGATGGAGGCCGGAAGCAAAATACAGGATTTCAGATACAGTGACCAGGGGCTATTGCTTTTTGTTCTCTAGCAAGATGGCACTTTTGCATAAAAGATGGAAGTTAATCCTTCCAAGAAACTACATCAAGGAAAGAACTGGCAACTCAAAACTTAGCAAATTAACTATTGCTCAGACACCTTCACTCTCCAACTCACAAATACAAAATGCCATCCCCTGCCCTCTGCTTGTGTGTTCCCTTAAGTCTACTGAGTGCGACTTTCTGGTTTAAAATTTTATCTTTCACAGTCATCCCAAATAGTCCATTTGTACAGCTATTCAGTTCCTCTAGTATTTCAAAACCTAACCGAAATTATTTGGCTAAATTTCAGCCTTAGCTATTATAAGCTTGCATCTTGAAGAACTGTTTCAGGCACATTCCTTTCTTTTCATTTTCTCCTGAGTTTTGATGAGTCCAATCAGTGGATTTCATTACACCCCCAAGAATGGAATATCCTCGCTCTCTCTGTAAGTGCTGATAAGCCACTCTCCCCTAAAATCTACCAGCTTTGTTTGAGTCCCATCTTTTCCCTTTAGTTTAAATGCTTCAGGCCTCCTTTGTTTCAGGTCAAATTAGGAATTTTAAAAGGAACCCATCATCAAGCCCTCCTCCACGATCACTGGGGCCTCCTCCTCCTCATTCTTAGCCCAAATCTTTTTATTTTTCCTTTGGCTTCTCCCTCCTCCTTTTCACCCCCTCACCCCAAGGCATTTGTCAAAAATTCCCTCTGAGTTCTCCATCCCTTTTGTCTGATGGAAACTCTCTGAATTCAAACCGTAAAGAAAAGGAATTTGGTTTAAGTTAAAAAAATTAAAAAGGGAGGGGGGCTGACAGGAGAGAAAGGAAGGAAAAGAGGTCCAGCCACACTGAACGCTGAGCTACGTACTAACACTTCTCCCTGACTCAAAGGAAGAAAAGTCCTTGAAAAACTCAATTTGGCTCACGTCATGGCAGGGTTTGGGCAAAAAGTGATATCTAGCCTCCTAGAGAGACAACCTAAACTTAGCCATCAGATGTAAATCATAATAATTAAACTATTCATGAGAACATCAAGTGTCTATAATTTTGCTTCCAATTGTAAACTAAGGTGGACAGATTATTGTCATCAGAATAAAAGAAAATCATTATTCTTACTTCCGTAGAAGCTTCTTAGGGAACTTCAAGTCTTGGTGGGATGGGGTAAAGAGGGGGATCAGCTTAGTCTTTATACCCCATGAGGAAAGGGAAAGAGTTGGGTTCTCTTTTTGCCCAACTTGGGAGAGCCAGGACCATAGTGACGATGTAATTTATCCAGGGTGGGCAAAGTCATCGCAAGGTTCTGCATCCATATTGTAACATCCTGCTCTCCAGGAAGCCTTACGAGGATGTGACTTGTTTGTATAGTTTAATAGGTAGTAAGCTTAAATTTTTAAATTAAAAAATTAACCATATGTGTATTTATATCCAAAAGATTAATTTGAGCTGATGAATAATCCTGCAAATAGTAAAATACATCATTAACTATATAACACATAGAGAAGAGCAGATCGATACGGGTCAGCCTCCTGGGCAGCAGTTGGTCCCCTCAGCCTCTCCTGTTCTGAAACCCAAGGCTCTATCCAGGTCTCCCTGGAGAGGAAATCACAGTCCCAGTTTTCTTCAGGCCACCAGAGTTCAACTTTTCTTTCTCAAAAAGAGATAAATCACAGAAGATCCTTCTCATTCCCATCAGGACACCCCAAAGAGACTGCACTGGGGCACTGCTTGTAGGCTGGTTGACCCTGCTCTGGGAACTGTGGATCAATGTGTGGTCTAATTCTATCTTTGTTCCCTGAAGCATTAAGAGATTAACATGAGTATAACCTCCACTCCCCCCGCCAACACACACACACACACACCAGTTCCTTACCTTCATTCATCCACCACTCTCAATAGCATGTGAGAATATTTTCACAGGTGATCCAAGCCTTGAACTTGAACCATTTGCCTTAAGACAACCAGCTAGTTCTGCCTCAGTCCTTCTCCTTTCCTTGTTTCTAGTACAGATCAACTGTAGAAACACCCCTGGAGAGGAAGAATCAGCATTCACACCCCACAGAAGCATACCTGCACCTTCAGGGTGAGCCTGCCAAAGCATCAGAGTGGTGTAGAGTGCCATGTCTTCCACAGAAGCTTCTGGAAATACAGCTGGCTCTACTACAGCAGAACAAATCACACTCTGTGAATAAAAAGCTCCAAAACTTAGAAGATGAAACCTGCAGATCTCTTTGTAAATTATGTATTATCCATGCCTAGAATGCCCAGAGGGGTCATGAATTTAGAGATCTCAAAAACAACAACAACAAAAAGCCAATATCTGACACCTTATGTTCCTAAAACTCATTACAGCTCCGGGAATGAAAGCATAGGAAGGAAAAAAAACACAGTGAATAAATTATTTAGGAGAGGAAACACTTTCATTATTTTTATGTGTTTTCTTGAGCTTTTCCCAATAGTTTTAAAACTGTAGAGAGAGGAGGAGTCCTATCTCCTAAATTATTTTTCAAATTCAAATGATCTTTGATCTGGGATTGAAAGGATCCTTCATGGCTTTATGAACTGGACTGAAAAAATAGAGAATCCTCCAATCTTAACCCTTTCTTCTCTTTCTAAAATGTCGTTAAGAAAGGCAATAAGGAGATTTAAATTATATATCACCAGAGAAAGACTATTTTTTGTTCTATTTTTTTAAAATCAGACTTTCAAATTAATGCACACACTACTGGGAAAATGTATTATTGAAAGGTGCTGCCCTGATCTGCTGTCTAAAATCCTCCTACATGCACATCCTCACATTTTTATTCAGAGCAGGTTCCCATGGTGCTTTGCTCCCTGTTCAGGAGCACATCACCATGTTGCTGGGTGGCACAGGGCTGGTGCCTGGCACTTTTTACAGGGGCAATGGACATGGTTCTAACTCGTCAGCTGAGACATCCGTGGCATGTCTTGCTCATCTCAGTCTTCACAGTGCTTCTCGATAAGGACTCAATAAAGCCTGACCAGCTAAATGAACAAAGGAATGAGCCATGAGGCCTAAAGCACCAGGGGACAGGCTTGCCCCCTCACTCCCCTCCCTGCCCTCCCTATGGATCTTCCCTGAGATTCACTCCTTGTCCATTTTCCTCCCCTAAGACATTTTAGTAATCAAAGGAATGCACTGTTCCAAGAGTCCTACACATTCTGTTTCTTATTTCATCTGAGAAAGAATTTACTGAAGAGCCCTCCCCATCGCATGTGGATTGAATTTCCATTCTCTTCTCCCCATTTCCACCTTTCCTTTATTTCTGTCTCCATCAGAGCAGAGCACTCAATATGCTGCAGAAATAATTTTCTGCTGAATGAGGTTCGGCCATAAGTCAAGGGCAGATTTATTAAGGCCCCTGCACAGCCTGTTCCCTGGCTTACTGTCGACATGACAGTTTAAATCTTTGATCACCCTTACATGTAACCCCTTCACTGCTGAGCAATCTGGATCTAGACAAACAGCCCCACCTGACACTTGAGATGAGCTAAAAATGGTCCTCAGCTCATACAGACGGGTCATCTTCACCAAGCCCCAGGGGTGCCCAGTGCATCCAGAGATATTTGAGGTATTTCAACCCCCAGCCACTACCACCCACTACCCTTTTCTTGATTCTACCAGAAAGCCACTTCAGTGTCACCACTGCCACAATGGGTAGACTCTACTGCAGTTTAATACCAGAATAGCTGTTTTATGGAGTGAGTCAGTCAGGTGTTCTATAAGAGATTGTTGTTGCTGTTGCTGTTCTGTTTGGTTTTTCTTGTTTGTTTCTGTTTTTAATTATTTTACCTTTGACAGTTTACCAAATATCTGGCACATAACTCAGTCTTTAAAAATCCTGTATCAGTCCAGCAATGAGTTAGATGGATGCTATGACCATTACTTTTACATGGACTTTAATGTTGTTGTATATTGCATTTGGGGTATTCTAGTCACTAGCGTGTGTGTGTGTGTGTGTGTGTGTGTGTGTGTGTGTGTGTATTAAGAATATTAAAATGTCTTCATACATGTACTTGGATAATGATGTCCATCTCATTCCACCATCATTTCTAACCCCATGCCCCTTCCCTTCCCCTCCCACCTCTCTGCCCTATCTAGAGTTCGTCTATTCCTCCCATGCTCCCCCTCCCTACCCCACTATGAATCAGACTCCTTATATCAGAGAAACATTCAGCTTTTGGTGTGAATATACTTTGTATACAACCAGAGACATGAAAAATTGTGCTCTGTATGTGTAATATGAATTGTAATGCATTCTGCTATTGTGTATAACAAATTAGAATTTTTAAAAATTTTTTAAAAGAATATTAAAATGTTCATGGACATTTGAAGGCTCCAAGGGAAGAATTCATCCATTCATATTAATAAAATTAAAACACCATGTGTCAGGTCACCAGCACATACCCTTGTTTCTGATCCCTTGGCCTATGTTTGCTCCATGGATTCCCTAAACAGATGATGGCCACTGCTATTCCTCCCATGTGAGCAGCACTTTGCACGTATCCAGGTTTTCTCATGTACATTAATTATCTCATTAGATTCTCAGCACAGTTCCTACAAGTAGATGTCAGTCTCACTTTACGTGAAGATCTGTCTTTAACCTAGTGAGTTGCTCAAAGTGACTCACTAACATAGGAAGAACACTAAGTTCTGCTGAGTTCCTCTTTGGAGGCACAATCTCCCTACAAGGAACCCCTTAAGAAATCATGACAATCTGAACAACTTGTAGAGAGCACTGTTATTAAAATGCCTCTTTTTTTAAGTATAAGTACAAATTCACATGACAGGAAAAATTATTCAAATCCTTAAATGATAACTATGCTACCTTTTTAATGCATATCCTTCCACTTTTTTTTTTTCAATGAGAAGGTATTAATCCATTTCATTCACAAATATATTCACAGAATTTCCCTTGGAGGAAGAAGAATTAGGACCTGATAAAATTTGAATGGTACTGCTAATGAGAACAACTCAGCCATTAAATTTCTTTATTAAATAGTAGTTTAATGATTTTTGCCTGGAATTAACCTTAAAGATGTCTCTATTTTAAATATTAATACAGAGGGCAGAGCCTAGCAACCTCTTTTTGAGTGATGCAGGGAAATTTAGAGCCAAAAGATAAACTGTGGATCAGAGGACATGTAGATTAACTCTGCAAGATGTATGTAGTGGATGGGAGAAAGATTCAGAGAATTGCCCCTCACAGTTAGCACAGGGAGGAATCTATCTTCCAAATCTCCAGTCAAGGAGCCCTCATTTCCCTTTGGGAATGAAAAGCAGCCTGAATTGAGAGGGAGGAGACAGGCATGGATAAAAGGGAGGACCTGGAGGAAATTGTGAAGGAAATTGAGAAAGGTTTTCCCTTTTCACAAAGAAAAGTAGAAAATCACACCCAAACAGAATGAGCATCACTACAAACTCATAGACTGCCATGTCAGCTAAGGGGTATATTCCTCTACAGTTTCAATTATTACTAGAAAAATAGAAGAATCCTGGCATCCAGCCAGAGAAGAGCATCCTCAGAGAAGAGCTAGCCACAGAAGTGCTCAGAGGACTCATACATCTTCGGTTTTTGTTTAGGTAAACACAAGTTCCTGCCCACACCCACTGGTGGCCAGAGACACTTGAAGAGAAATAAGAATACATTTTTCTTTCAGCAGAAGATTAATTGGGCATCCACTGACTTGAGTGTTGGCGTGGTCCTCGGGGCCTCACAAACTCTGCCTGGAAGAAGCAAAGCAAAACCACACAGAAAGCACACAAAGAGCTGAGGAGAGGGAAATCTCCCAGAACTGGCTGGATGCTGTCAGGAGACGTTACACAGTGTTAGTCAAATTCCCAGAAAGTTGGGTGTTTGCAAAAGACCTTAAATGCCTCCCACTGGGGGTGACCCATATAAGTGTACCGTGCTGCTTGTAGGGTCCCCTAGGAGTCCCGAAGAAACTGCCTAAGGCCCTGCACACCATCCTCATACTAAAACAGGTTTATCAAAGGGGAGGAACATCTGCTGGCTGCCTTTTCTCCTGGCAAGTCTTCTATTATCGCTAACTCCTGGCAGCTGCACAAGGTCACCCACCGGCTCACTTGTGGAATATTTTCATTATCTGCTAAATAAGCTGGGGGAGCTCTTACTTGCACAGAAATATATGTGCTCCCTCCCTAATCACATCCATTCATCTCCTTCTTGGAGCATTCTATTTGGGCCCTAGCAATGACTTTAGGCAGGCATTTATCTTGGGGCATATTTGGCCAATATCTGCTAATAATGTAAACATTTTTTTTCAATCTATATGTTTACTATCTAGTTGTAATAACTAGATATTCTCTCCCTTAGATGTTCCCATTTTTAAACATTTCAAATTAAACTTTGCAACTGAATTTGGTCACATAAATTCTTATTTATGAAAACAGGTTGCCTATAAATATGTTCAAAAAGCCACTTTCTCAACATTTCTCCCCAAATACCTTCAGCCAAGACTCTGACGGCCACATTGGAACAATGAGGATAACTGACAGGTTTTGTGCTCATGGATTTTTTTTTTCCTCCTGTGTCCTAAAGTTTCTGAGCCTTTAAGAGCCGCCAGGGACAATGACTCTGGTTTAATAACTGTGAAATGCTATTGAACTAGCAATAAAAAATATTCTCCACCACCAAACAATATGATACTTACACCAGCCAGCATTGCTGCCAATCACAGGGCATTCAGGAAAAAGTGACAAGTTCCTTTAGCAACAGGAATGCCCCCTTGTAAAATGTGTATATACAATCAAGAGGGTTTGGCACACCCCAGAAGTGCTCTGCAGCCACATACCACAGTTTGGATTGCACCAAACTGCTGTATTTATGTTTTGCCTAGAAGAAAAACACTGCCCTTGTTTGCAGAAGATAAATTAAAACATTAGGGTTGTATGCTAGTGACCAAGACCCTGACCACATGCATTTTTGCTGGGTAAGTCCATCATACATTAGAACACTTATTCTATAGGCCCACTAAAATGGTCCCAGAGTTCCTTATTTTGATGGACAGATTTGGCAAAACAGCAAGTTATTCCACATGAAGTTAATTTTTTTTAAATGAAAGAAGTGAGCAGGGCAAAAAGAAACTTCACCTAAAATAAACAAGAAAGGAAGAAAATGTTGTTTATGTAAAGCTGAGAAGTGTTCCTTTCTGGGGAAAAGTCAATAAGCCCCAGGGACCCTGGGCAGGAAAGCTGATCAATGCTCACGCCTGGAAAGTTAATAACTGCCTTCTCTCGATGGGTAGTTCTTTCTCTACATGAGATCGGGAGCCAGCCTGATTTAGGCAAATTGGCTCTGTTTCTAAGAACACATTATGTGGAGGAGAACCAGTGGGCAAACACCCTGAAACTGAGAATAAATCATTGCACCAGACCACAGCACCACGTCTAGAAATCTAAATCAAGAAACATGGACAGAGGGAGCGTGAAAGGTCATCTGAGATGCACTTTAGTTGGGAGAACCTGATTATGCACAGGCTAAAGTCACAGAAAATTTTTTGTTGTTCTTCTGCTAAGTGTCATTATGATTCCTTACCCTCTGCTTGGCATGGATTGGGGATGTGATATAACATGGATAAGATTTCTAAGTTGTGTCTCTTCCAGACAAAAGAGGCAAAGGAGAAAATTCTCATGCAGATGGGGTGAATCAGCACAGAAATCTAACAAAAAGGCACATTATGTGCAGGATTTTCCTTGACCCTTGACATTTTGGGGGGCATTGTGACAGTCCCAAAGGGTTCAAAGAAGAAAGAGGTTGCAAACAGAGGGGTTCTAGAAAGTATAGTGACAGAATTCTTTAGATTTTATATTACTGACATTCTTCTCAGATTATACAAGTGGCATTTCATTGACAAAGATGAAATCTTTTAAAAGCATTTATTAATTAATTATGGAATAAGGACCACACTACAGCAATATCTCATTAGGAAATCAAGTCCCTCACTAGGCTCTGGAGTGCCTGAGAAGAGGAACCTTGTGTTCGCCATCTTTAGCTCCTCCATGGCACTCAGAATAAGGGAGAAAAGAGGTGAAAGGGGAAGAACTATGAAATGAAATTGACCAAATTATGGTATATGTATGTATGAATATATCACAAGGAAGTCCACTTTGATGTATAACTATAATGTACCAATTTAAAAATAATAAATAAACGGAAGTCCAATAGAAGAGAAGAAGGGGATTAGGGAGAAGAAGGAAGGGAAGGAAAGGGAAATACTAGGGGTGGAAATAAAATAAATTATGTAATAGACTTATATGAAGATGTCAAAATGAACCCCACTATTATGTATGACTATAGTGCACTAACAAAATCATTATAAATAAACACATGTCAACTGACAACCAGGCTTATTTTCTCAGTAATTAAAAATTTAACCATACAAAATGGCTTTTTGTTGTTGTTGTTCAAAAAATGGTCAAATAGTATCAATTGCATATGTTAAACCCATTACTTGCTAACTTTACCCATACTCTTACCTTTCTCTTCCATTCCACCAACATGGCCTAAGAGGTATATGCTCACCACTGCAGCTGGACTTAACTCCACTTACAAGTGAGGAAAGAGATGTGTACATAATTTAAGAGAATGATAACGCCAATGAGTTACTTGAATAGCTACATCCATAAACCTTGCATGTTAGGCACCTTTCCATTATAAGTGAAAGAAACCAAATATGGACAACCATAAGCAGAAAAGTAGATTTGGTAGCTCATGAACTAGGAAGCTAAGGAATAGAATATTTTCAGGAACAGGGATTTAAATAATAGAAATATATATTCTCTCTCTCATCTCTTTGTTCTATTTATATCTCTTCTTTTGTATGTTGGCTTCCTTCTTTCTTGTCATAGTTTCCTCCATATATAACTTGCCATCCGTAGCATCTCAAATCTGTCCTAGGGCCCACACACTAGTTCCTTCATACACCACTATCCTGAGAACTCTATAGCGATTTATTTATGACCCATGAACTACATCCTCATTACAAAGTTAGTATTTATGAGACTGAAAGACCAAATCACCACTTACTCCAATTTGAATGATTCCACCCTCCCGGATCCTCAGCAACTGAATTTATGTGTTTCTTGCTTTCTGTCAGGGCCAAGGGGCTACAAGGGTTAGTACATTCTTTTGCTCTGAACAGTAGATTTGGTCTCCATATAAGCCAGATAGTTCTGATCTATATCATGTCAGTAGACAATACTGACTGAACATGGTGGCACACATCTGTAGTCATAGCTACTTGGGATGCTGAGGCAGGAGGATTACTTGAATCCAGGAGTCCACAGCCAGCCTGGACAACGCAGTGAGACCCTATCACTTAAAAATCACTATCACTTAAAAAAACAAACAAACAAAAAAAAAAAAAAAACAATTCTGCAGCCAGATCAGACCTGGTCAGGGTTTTAGAATAAGGTGCCCTTATTTCACCAAAAACAAAAGATAAATGTGGATGTCAATGCAAATCCACCATACTACGCAAACCTGCAAGAGACAAGAGCCCGGCAGGAAGCTATGCTGCATTTCTAGAATGAACCACCATCACTGGCATTTTAGAATTAACTTAGGGAGGGGAAAGGGCTCAGAAAACAAAACGAAAACAGTCTGTAGGTTTTCTTATATTATTATAATATTTACCTGGGGATCTATGAATAGGAAAAACATGATTCAAATTATAGATAGGTATTTAGTAAAGATGTATGAATTAAACTGAATTAAGTTAAGGTTGTCTGATCTCTCAATTCAAAGGCAAGCATGGCATGATGGGTGGATGAATCTGTCTTCCTGAAGGGCAAGTTCTAAAACTGGTAGCAACTGGGAAGCAGCGGGTTCAGTTTGGCTATGATTGAAATCCGAAAGGTGTGACAGCATTCGCTGCATGAAAACACACTAAGGTGGGGAAAGGGCAGGAGTCTTGGTTTTCAAGAAGACCCCAACTGAGCAGGTAAGCTCCACCTCGTGCCCTGTCGAGGTCTCCTCTAGCCTTAAGACTATTTTCTTAACAGAGGGCGCCAATTTAATATCCTGCCCTGGCACCTAATGGTGAAGATCAAGAACAGCCTGAGCAAGACCCAAGACAAGTTCAATAAGACTGGGGTCAAACATCTTGAAAGAATCTGGCCCTCAAGAGCCCAACCCAGCACTTCAGAGACTGCCCAGCAAGAAGAACATATAGGAGTCCAGAGAAAGGGGCCTTCCTGAGCCCCTCAGAAGTCTTCAGCCACCTCTGTAGATGTCTCAACCACACTGAGATTAATTTAGCCTTGTCCCAGGGAAAACCCTTCCCCACAGAGTTGACTACAACTGCTCACAAGTGAGCTTTCCCTGGAATACTACATTCACTCACCAGAAATTCACCTTTGCTACCCACGAGCCATTTTGTATACCAAGAGAATGACAAGTTGGAGGTTGGTTAATAAAGAATGCTATTCCTAATTGATCGAAGCCACCTCTCACATTATTAATGCAGGCTGTATACACTGGGGCAATAAACAGCGATAATAGTAATAACACATATGGCATTAACCATGTTTCAGGAACCATTCTAAAGGCTGTCCATACATTCACTGTTCCTTTCATTCCTGCTCATGAAGGCCGTACCATTATCATGTCATTTTACAAATGAGGACCACTCATGTTAAGTATGCCAGTATCAAACAGCATTACCAAAGTCCATACTTCAAATCACTAAAAACACTGTCCCCAACAGGGAGTTGTCTTTTAAATAAGATTACGCATATAATATGCACAAGGAATGCACTTGCACATGCTGTTATTATACCAAATAATATATAATCAACATACTATAATTAGTAATTACTAGGATTGTTATTATTACAAATAATTAGTAGTAAAAATGATTTTATTTTACTAAAATCACATAGGCTCTGACCCTATTTCCATCCTGAGTTATTGAGTTAGAAATGACTTCTTCAGCTTTTTTGGTAATCTAGTTCTGAAAACTTCAGCTGAAACTCTAAAAGTATGTTATTACCTGTCCAATTGACACTAAGTTTCTGAATATTAAAATAGTATAACTTTTTTAAAAAAGAAGTCTGAAACCTAAATCAGTCCCCAAGATAGAAATAATTTAAATATTATCAACCAGATTTGAAACATAGTTTCCAGTTGTTCCCATGTGCACAGAAAAGAAATTGTGTTGATTCTTCACCCATTCAATAATGGGCGATTCTATTACTACTGATCCAATAACAACAGAATGGCAGCCATCACAGTGAAAATCTAGCTGGACAGGTGTTCTGCAGACATTACTTAATCATGAAAGCATAGAAACCCAGGATGGCCAGTGTTATGTCCACCCACCAGCAAGCTGCGGGTCCCACTGCATTTGGTTCTGAGTAGCAGGATGTTTTGGTATAGTGAGGGCACAATCAAACCAACTCTGATAGTGCTGGCCTGTGAGGCAGGAGCTCATCTTATCCAAGCCTTCTGCCTGCTTCTCCCCACCCTGTCCACAGGAAAGAACCAGAATAGACAAAAAAGCTATTTGCACCTAACAATGCTTATGTCGACTGAACTTCAGGGCTGACAAAGTTAAAGAGCAGATATTGGCCTTTTTTGGTTCTCTGGTTTGCATGCATTTGCTTTTTAACCATAACAATTTTCTGAGTGTCACCTGGGGAGAATCTGGAAACTGGGGACTTTGTCTGAAGTCTCCTCCCCAGCACTAAAGTATACATTGCCATTTTAAGAATTTTGATCAGCTATGAGCTTTTGCTTGCAAGTGTTTGTGTGGCTATTAATGTTAAAAACAGAAGCCATGGCATTCATTTTAAGTTTCAGGCATTAAAAATATATGCATATATTTCCCTTGTGAAAAGGCTCCTGTGTTCCCCAGCAGAAGGGAGATAGTCAGGCAGAAAGTGAACCAAGAAATGGCTTTGTTTTTTCAAGTGTGGCAGATCATTAATAACCAGTGAAGGATGGACCTAGGAAGCCTACAGCACATATTTCTAGAACTGAAATTCATTCATTAGTATTCCAGAAAAATATCATCCACAGGAAATTTTCTATGGGCCTAAATTCTAACCCTCAGTCCCTTGTAAATACCTTAAGGAGTTGTATACTCTAAGACAGCTCCAAGAATTTTTATTACCTTTTGAAGAAACAGAAGGTTCTCCACCCCAACATAGAAATAAGCTGTTGCGCTTTGTTTTGTCATTTAGCAGTTCAGGCTTAGCCCATTCTGATTCTCTAATCTCATATGTTGCAGCAAAAGCTGAAGATCCATTTCTTTGCAAATAGTTTAGCTTTGGTAATGTAGTATATGCCATATTTATTTTAACAATTTTTAGACCTGCTTCAGCCTATGCCAGAGGCCTTTCAAATTGCAGTTTAGTCTGTATAAAACAGGCTTATCCCTGGGGACCCATAGGCATGGACAGAAGAAAACATAAAGTCTACATTTTGGCCAGAGACAGGTGGAAGGAGAGAAGGGGAGTTTTTCATTGCCTAATGGACCAGCGTCCATACACTAAGTAACATGAGTGGTCCCAGGTGCTGCAGGAAGATGCACTCCCAAAACCTAGGCCTGGGCATAGGATGAAAAGAGAAAAAGATGGGGAATAAGGTTTTGCTAACTGGGCTTACTTTGGGAATAGTGTATTGGGAGCTAGAAGGTAGGCATGTCAAAGAAAAGAAAACTATCAGAGGTGGGGGCATTGCTTTTCCTTTATACAAAATCTCCTGAGGAGAGGGAAGAAAACAAGCAAGTAATAAATAACAGACCCAAGTTTATCCCAAGCTCAAACAACCCTCTGGGTTGAGGGACTGCAGACCCTCCTTCCCGGCCAGACCCTCGGCAGTGAGCAGACCATTTGTCCTGGGAGGTGAGTGACTTTCCTGTCTGAACGCCAGGCCTTCACTTCTGGGTTTAAAACACCCATATTGGTATTTTGTGGGTTTTTTCTAACACCCTGATAAGAACAAGCCCTGTTTGTTTGAATATCAACTTCTCTACTTACTTTACCCTATTTCTACTCTACCCCCATCCTTCTTGGAGTTTTTTTTTTAAAGCTTTTAAAGGAAATGTCACCAAAACATAAGGAATTGGCCATTAGTATGTCTAACAGTGGACTTTTTTTATGGAAAGCTCTGAATCTATAGTGAACAAAAGCAACTGTTCAGTACTCTTTAAAAAAAAAAATTGCCCAGCAATTTTAAGTAAATGGGCAAGATTAATGGATTGTCATATAATGGGAAAGGAAAGTATTAGAAGAAAATGAAATGGCTCTATAGAATTGGTTTGGAATTGGAGTCTACCTGAAGGCCCCTGCACCAGAGCATTACTGTCTGCAGTATTTTCAGCTAAGCGGCGTATTAATTTGAAAGCCATGCCTTGTATGAACACCCAGCACTTAGTGGCTGGTTTTATGTTAAAAATGCTTAGTATGAGACCTGTACTGAAAGTTTGCCCAAACATCTCATAGTTGATTGCAAACCCGAGTGCCTGGGGGCTCTGAGTCCATACCTCAAGAATGTTGGTGATTGGGGACTTTTTGGCTCCACACCTGGATTTGTCAAAGCCTCTTAGCTGCTGCTGGGAATGTGCCCCGCCTGGGGCCCACAGCTCTCCCCCGTCACCCCTCTGACAGATGAAAACACAACAGGGTCTGTTGCCCGACTGACACATTCCTCTCCTGTCTGCCTCTGAAAGGACTTTATTTAACAGTCCTGGAGTCGGGCTTTTGACTGACAGATTGTGAAGGGTAAAAGTCATTCAGTTCCATTAAGCTCTGTAACTGCTCTGGAACAAAACACCTTTAAAAAAAAGTGTGGGGGGGAGGGGAAAATAGAGCTGTGGAGAGTGGGGGCATGAGCTTTAGGGAGAAAAAAAGGGGATTCTTTTCAGGTTCAAAAACAATCCTTCTCTTTGCCTTCTGTCTATCAATTAGGGCGGCATTCCCAGAGGGAATACAGGCCCGGCCTCATTGGTGTCATTCAGCTGCCAATCTCCTGACAGGGACACCAAAGGGCCTCATGTCGCGCTGCGGAAACTGTCTGTCAGGCCATCAGCAGCTGCTCTGACGACATCGCCTGTTTTTCTAGAACTATTATGGGATGGGGGGGGAGTTCACCCCAACAGAGTCTAAGAGTGGTGGCTCCAAACCTCTGATCATATTTTCCTTTCACAGCCCCCGCCGTGTGTCCTCCCTCTCAGTATGAATTTCTTCACAAAAACAACCCGAGACTTCCTTGCCTGGCCATGCTACAGGGTACGAACTCCCCAGCCAAGGACACACTCTTGGGTGTTAGAAGGGGCCTCTGCTCCTGGGAAAAATCAAGTTTTGACTGACTGAAAACATTCAATGACGCTGCTTCAGAGGAGTCCAGAGAAACAGGATTTGCCGCGGAAGGTGGCTCAGTCAGCCGAGAGGCCCACACAGGCCCAAAGCTGTGTGAAGGCCTCAAGTGGCCTCCTGCCAAGCCCCAGCCTTGTTTGGGTTGCTGTGGGTTTCATTCCCCACTGAGTTTTGCTTGGAGCCTGAAGAGTCCACTGGAGCCCCAAACTCTAGGCCAAACTCAGCACCAAGCAACCACTTCCCACCTCTCTGTTTTTCTGACTCTACTCCCTACCTTCCCCAAGGGCTGGGTTTGTCCCAAGTATTCTTCCACCTCCCTGATCACACTGAAGACCCAAGACTAGGAAGAAGGGTGACATTTACCTGGGCTTTCTGGCTTGGCTACCCCTACCTCCTGCCCTACCCCTACTCCCTCCTGTCCTCCACTGCCCCTACACACTCTGGATTCTGTTTGAGACTCACAAGTGATAACAACCTGCAAAGATACAAGTTTGTCTTTCTGTATTATTGCTGGCTATTTGAGATTCCTGGTGCTTCCTTGGAAGATTTTTCACATTATAGGAAGCCACTTCCAAATGATAATGATGGCACTTTGTACCAAACTGAGAGTTGGAACACGCAGCTGCCAAACCCTGTGGTGCCACCATTGTGTTGCAATGTTTCTGCCTCTGCTACAGTTCTTCACATGGTCCACATGAACCATACAAAACGTTTAGCCAAACCCTAGAAGAACATGTGCATAAAGCTTTCTCCATGATGCCAGGGCTGTGAAGTCTATTATTTTCTTCCTTAATTCTGAAAGTTCTGCTGTGGTCATACACTTCCTGAGCATAAATCTGTCCACAAAGCAATACACTAGTTTCAGGCACCCAGATGCTGGGCCCTGGATATGTACCATCTAAATCCGAACTGTGCCGGGGGGAAATTCAAAATTAACCAGATTTTTGGCACTGGAAGTTTATGAACAGAAGGGCAAGTGGACCAGATGATGATGGCAAGAGAAAGGGAGAGGGAAAGAGAAAGGAAAAAAAAGAGAATAAGCAAGTCATCTTCCTGCCATCCAACCTCAGGAAGACACGCTCAGGACCTAGCCCTTTGCCATCTGCACCAACAGAATCTATAGCAATTATGAGAAGCACGGATAGTTCGCTAATGAATGAACATTTCCAAATTGCCTTGCAGGTCTTGGGTGGTTACTGCTGCACATGTTCATTACTGAAGCCAGAGAGGAAGCCAACCTAAGGGAGAGGGCAGGCAGTCAGAGATACACACAGAGCTCTGTGGCATCACCAAAAAGAGACTGCAGTGGCCGGATCAAAAAATGTTGGGAACATTTTGCTTAGGATGGGTTGCCTTCAAAACATCACATGGAGTTGCGCCAAAGGAGCAGATGCCTTGGACTTCCTGGATGCTGAATGGTGGTGTGGATTCCCATCCTGGCACTCCACACCACAGTCCTGTGTCCTATAACCCCATGCCTTCCTATAGCATTATTCACAAGGACTTCAGATCTTTTGTCACATGATGCTCACATTTCTGGCCTTACCACAGACAATGGTTTTCAAAAGGCTGTCTGTCAATAGAAAGCCCAGTAGTACAAGATCAGAATATCAAGTTGTCTGTGCTGGGAAGAGAACCATCTCTGTTTGCTGCCTTCTCAAACAAAGTCTGGCTGTTTGTGCTCACCTTGGCTTCTACCTAGTTCTCTCTGGGCTTGTGTTCCAACATCTATTATATTAGGCACTGCATCTTCATGATTTTTCTTTCAGTTGTGCTAATAAAAGTTAAGTGGTCCTTTGGGCCCTCAGGGACAATAATGCTTCATTCCTTGTGTGTCATATTCATTGTGTACTACCTTAGGTGATTTTTTTTCTTATTGTAGTTCCCCTTGACTGGCTACATTGTGGGTAACCTTAAGTATACCAATTACAGTTCAATTTCGACTGAATCAATAGTTGCTACTACTTAGTATTTGTATATAAGTTTAGATAATCTACTCATTCCCTGCACTGCAAATTAATTTATTCCTCTCAGGTTCTTATACACATAAAAGAACAATAAAACCCATAAAGGTCACTTTTCCATTCTTTTACTTTCATTCCCATGCAAACCATAAGGCTGGCCTGGAAAGAGGCACTTGACGTAAAAAATACCTAACTTCTCCACCCTCCAACACAGAAAAATTCTGAGCCAGAATATAAACACTTAACATGTCACTTTGTGCCGGTATAACATCTTTTAGTCTGTCTCCAGAAGGAAACAGGAAGTAGGGACTTAAATGACCATCATAGTCCCTGCTGAGACAAATCCTGGGAGCACAGTTGTAATGTGTTCCTCAGAATGTTGTAAATTTATAAAATATTACATATTCCCATATTCAAAAGCACATAAGATATCATTATTGTTAACATTGTCAACATTTCTACTAGCTACACACTTGTAGATTTCGTGATAAAGTAGAAGTAAGTTTGAAAGCTCTGGTATACAGAAAGCATCAGAACAACTAAACAGAATTAACTAAAAAAAAATCCAATATGTCATTCTCAAATAACAAAACTACATATGAGACACATATTCCTGGCACTTCATGGAAGTACTTTGGAAGAGCTCATTTGAAAAGATGAGTGGAATTGATCTATTAAAAGTACAGAGGCAGCTGTCAGAATTCAAAACAGTAAAGAGGCTAAATTTTTCCAAGTTAAGACTTTGATCCTCAGCAATGATCTTACACTGGGGATTAAAGATACATAGACACATTAATCTTGGTTTTACTTTCCTAGACCCATGGATTGTAAATGCATGACTTTATTAGAACAATCATTGTATAGGAAAAGACTAGCTTCTCTAAAAGAAACTTAGCTAAGAAAAAAAATGAAGCTAATGGTAAAATTAACCCTTGTTGAGAATATTGAGAATGGAGTAGACTATAAATCCAAGTATTTAGGGTTTACCTATTTTTTTGTATATGACTCACAGTTTTAAAAAATGCTATGTCCTTTACATTTCAGACACTTATTTTATTCTTAAATATGAAAGGAGAAGGAATGGGAGAAAGAAATGGAGTGAACAAAAGAAGAAATGAGAATTTAAGATGTGTAAGCTGTCACTAAAGTTAATTATGATCATCTCTAAAATGTTATTCAATATCTGGATTAAGAAAGCCACAGAACCCAAAAGCTGAACCAGAGCACCCCAAAAGTGAGCCAACATGAGGTTTGTCAAGATGACAACATTCAACTAAAGCTTAAATTGAGCAATGGGGAGAAATTCATTCATCTCCTAACAAATTAATATCATGGCACATCCACAGCATGAAGGAACTAATTGTCAAACTCTGCCCATAATTTTTTTTTCTGTTTTCTAACTTCAATTGCCTTCTATGCATTTAGAAACTGAGCAGTTTACACTAAAATGCTGGCAAGCTCTGTGTTAGAAAAAGCAAATTCTCACAGAGCACAGTGACTTCTACTGCCCTGGGAAAGCCTGCCTTTAGCACGAACTGAAAGCCTAATACTGCTTGTGTGTTGAAACTTAATGTATTTCATTGAATGTCATGGTATTTTTTATTGTAGTTTTAAAGGGAGTGGATGTTAGACTCTTTGGCAGAAGTTTACTCCAAGGTCTTACCCTCAGTTCTCCTGCCCTTCAAACATTTGTTGCTCTATCTAGCAGTGTTGACAAGTTCACAGTGTTCCACTGCCAATTCTTACTCCTTTCTGGAACCTCCTCATTGTTCCTTGGAAATGGGAAACTTTTTGAAACCTCCAAGTTTTTTCTGAGACTCGGGAGGTCACAAATCAGGAAGAATCTAGCTCATCCTGGTTTTTCACTTGTTCCATACACTTGATAGAATATTTTAAATGCCCAATTTTCCAAAGGAATTGATCAATTCCTGACCATTTCCTAGTCATCTGAAACAGGAATATAGGAAGGTAGAACACAGACAAAAGATTGACAAATGAGAACAGCGTCAACTACAAACTCCTAATGCTCAAAAGAGTTTCTTTCTGTGGCTAAGTCGCTGTCATGGTCTCCTTTCAAGCTGTAAAAACTAACATGCTTCACCTCAGTCTTGTTATGATAGAATATAAGGGTGTCACTTCTCTGGGTTCCTGGTAAAAATTTTCCATGAAGGTCTGTGATTTTTTCTCCCTGTTTCTTCCCTGCTGCAGGCCATGGGCAAATCAAAATCCAAGCAGGAGACCAACCAAGAACCTAAAACCAGTTTCTCCAGCTGTTTGTCAACATGAAGCAGATTAAAATTTTTCTTCAGTTCTTTTAGATATACATTTCATCAAAGCTGAGGTTTTTCTCCTTCAAATACTTGAAACATTTGTCTCATTGATTGTTTTTCCAGACTGTTCACTATTCACATGCTACTTTTAAATAGTTGTCATAAGACACTGTTCTCTCAGCCAGGTGCAATGGTGTAAACCTATAATCCCAACAGTTTGGGAGGCTGAGGCAGGAGGATCACAATTTCATAAGCTAGCCTCAGCAATTTAGTGAGGCCCTAAGAACTTTGTGAGACTGTGTCTCAAAAGAAAAAATAAAAAAGGGATGGAGATGTTGCTCAGTGGTTAAGTGCCCCTAGGGAGTTCAATCCCTGGTACCAAAAAAAAAAAAAAAAAAAAAAAAAAAAAAAAGACATCATGTTATCAATGTAAGTTTGTGGGTTTGCCACAACTTGGGAGGTTCATGTGCAGAAGTGTTTTTCATTGATTTTTCTAGGTGATTTGCTTTCTGATACCTGAAAGCAGTAATGTGATTACACAACTACAGTCTGATCATCAGTTCCTTGAAAGGGAGCAGAATCCTCCTCCCAGAAGGTCAAAACAAGCCCCAATCCACCCACCCTGAATATCAACATCCACCCCCAGAAAAGACCAGAAGCAACATTGGTTTAGGTTGGGACTTATGTCATCACCAGAATTTTTTGTGAGTGTGTGTGGTAGATTCCTCTTTATTATTGGTTTTCTATAACTGGTTGAATATAACTTTAGATCTTAAAAATAACAAAAGAAAAACTCATTTTAAGCAAACACAAAGCAATGGCAAAGTGTCATATTGAAATCAATATGACACCAAAGCACAAAAAATGTCCATATACTAATGAACCTGACCTTCAGGTTTATAATATACCTCGAGGCAAATCTGAAATGTTTTATTTATCATTATGGCATTTCCCTCTTGTAAAGAAGAGTCTATTGTCTATTAGAGCTTTTTTTTTCATCTCCATTGGTTAATAAAACCAAGAAGGTATCCCTTAGGCAAAATATTTCAAGAAATGGAGTCAACTGCTGAAAAACCCACTACATCCAGTAGCACTTATAACAAAACAATGGCAAGAATATGGTCTCTAGTCTCGTTTCCAGAGGCCCCGTGTGAAGTGGAGACATATTGCTCAATTATGTGGCTCTTTTAAATTTGGTTGCTTGGCTTCAATGATTAGGATAATGATCCCAATTATTCTTTGCACTTTGTATGTGCAGACTCAAACAGATATAAAGTATTTAGTGGGAAGACTGGAAATCTGGATTCTGTGGAAATGGGTCCATGATTAAGCCTGTAATTTTGGACAAGACACATTCCCAGTGCATCTCAGTTTTCCATGATACAAACAAGGGAAGGAACAGAATTCCCATTTTATCAGAGAAAATCAAGATGATTGGACTTAAAAACCTTTTCAGAAGCTTTTAGAGAAAATGTCACTGAAAAAAATCAAATAATGCTGTGTCAGCTCCAGTCTCCTAGAAAACAGAGCTGAAGCAGAAATTCAGTTCTAACATTTTCTTTGGAAGATGCAATCCCAGGGCAATGAAAGTGAAACAGAGAGAAAGTGAGTCAGGGAAGGATGAAAAGCAACATAAAGGAATGTATTAAGATGTTGGCCACTGCCTCACAGTGGGCCTCAAAGAGAAACTGGAGTCCATACAGGGATGAAAGAATTTATCTACCCACCTCCTTCGAATCTCCTGTCTGCCATTGGTCAAAGCATGTAGCATAGAGAATTAATTTCCCCACATTTCAAGATGGCACCATCTGGCTGCCTGTGATGAAGAGTGGCCTACAGAGGGGCATTTCATCTGCGCCCGGCAAGATAGGAGCACCCAGAAGCTCAGGTGCTTTGACTGCATGACATCAGGCTGCAGAAGAGTGTAGGTCTTCCTAGGGGTGAAAACCACAGCAAGACCTGAGTAGAGTGGGACAAAGCTGAGGGAATCCTAGGGAGCTCATGAGATGTGTAAGGCAAACACATTAGGCCAAGTGGGATTACAGGTTTGTCCTATCACTAAGTAACTAAGCATTGCAAAATACCGATCAATTCACTCAAGTGCCATGACCAAAATCAGTGATATGGAAATGTCTGACTCTAACAGCAAGGCTAGAATACTTTCTCTAAACAAAGGATTCAAATGGAAGGGTCAAAATGCTAAAAGCATGGATGATGTATACCTTTCCAGAAGCCACCATGTACCCAATGGAAGAGCATGGAGAAGAGAGCATTGTACCAAGAATCAGGCCCTGCTCTTGCAATACCAAGCAATGCACCTCAATCATCATGGGGAGCCTCTATTTTGCCAGTCCTGGTACCAGAAAGTAGGGCAGGCGCACTGTTTTTCCACTGAAGAGTTCAAGCTCCAGTCAGGGAGTGCAGTGGAAATCCACCACCTGCCTCCATGCTGGGCATCATTCTTCCTCCTTGTAATAATGGTGTCCCAAATATCATTTGAGGACACATTCTTCTGCAATTCTAATCCCTGCAATGTAGGGCTGACCCCACACTGAACTCCAGAGGCCTGAACCCCAGGCCCAGCCAAGCAGAGTTGCACGGTTGTTCAGGAGTGGCTCAGAGCCCATCTAAACCAAGGCGTGCTGCCCCTCTGCCTTTGGAACCACAGAAATCTATTTGTCCTCACCAGGTAAAGTGTGCCTGAATAATGGAGCCAGCACAAGGGCAAGACAGAGGAGGAGAGAGGTTGGATCCCAGAAGCATTGTTAGAACCTCTAGATCCAGACCAACATTTAGATTACTGAACTAATAAAGTCCTTTTTGGTTTAAAGTAATTTGGGTTAAGTTTTCTGTCACTTGTAGCTTTAAAACCTCTAAACTGATACAGGGAGATAGATAGGTATGCAGGTAATCACAATTCAACGTGATCAGTCTTCAAGCAAAGAGAAAAACTGCTTTGGGGATTCTGGACGTATAGTGTTGCTTCTTTGGGTCTTTTTTGGTAAAATGACTGGGTCTGCATAGATGACCTTTTAAAGTAAGGTCCCCTCCCTGACCTTATCCCCTCATTCTATGGCTCAGGGAAGTGTTGGATCATAAGGGCTCTCTCCTGGAGTCCTGGACAGCTACACAGGGAATAAGCTTGCTCACAGCCATCTGTTTACTCGTGAAGCAGTGCAGCTTTTTCTGCCTCCTTGAAGATTCTGTCAGATTATTAACATGGAAGGTCACCAGTTGGAAAAGCAAACCCACAGCCAATTAATGGAAGAGGAGGTGAGCCTGCCAATAGAGAATCGCCACCTGCAGCACTTGGAAAAATTACCTCATGACATTCCTGGATCCTTAAGTAAAATCTTTAGACTTCATCATTAAGAAAATGAATCACATATGTGTCTTCCTCTCCAATGTTATGAGCATTGGTTTGGGTGAAGCATCATAGCTGTTCTTTACAAATACGAAAAGCATTTGAATATATGAGATGGTGGGTATCATAGAAGGGGTAATAAAAGTCAAAGCTGCTGGAGTTGCCATCATTCCAGCACTGGCCCACAGTCCAGGGTTCCCTCCCTGTAGCTCTTGTAGTTAGGTTGCTATAAAAGGCACAGAATTAATCCATAAAATGGCTTGGTTTCCTTCCCTTAACATGCACAGCCTTTGGCCAAAATGGTGAATTCCCCACACTCCAGGTGTTACCTAGACCAGGGGGCTTCTTCCCCTCTCTCCAGGCTCCCCACACTTTTCAGATGCAATTGCTGCTGCTCCCCTCATCAGAGACAACTAGCTTCTGATCATCCACATATACCATCATTTCAGGGTGCTCATCCTTCTGGTCATCAGATCATGACATTGTTACCATGGTAGCTATAATCAGAACTGAGAGAGTATGTACTTCATAATGCATTCCCAATACAGACCCAACCAATGTGATTAGCCACTTGGGGAAAAAAAAAAAGATCAGATACAGTCCGTCCCTGAATTACAATGCTTTAAGTTGAATTCTTCAAAATTATGATGATGCAAAAGCCATATGCATTCAGTAAAAACTACTTTACATTTTTATTTTTATTTTTTTCCGAGACAGTGAGATGCAGTATGATCCTCTCTTGAGGTGCTGGATAGAAGCAAAGCCCTCAGCTCCCAGTCAGCCCCACAATACTGCAGGGAAACAACCAACACTTCACAGAGCACCGTGCTGCTGAGCTGTGAGGTTCAGTAGATTCTGTGTGGGAAATGCAATCTTGACTTAGTGTATTTTCAACCGACAATGGGTTTATCAGGACACAGCCCCACAGTAAGTTCTAGGAACATCTGTTCTGATTTGCACCTTGGCTTTACAGTAGGAGGGAGCACCTACTTTCAGCCCCAACTGGAAGCCAGGTACTATATTAGTTTTTCTGTATGCATCTTGTTTTGTTCTCATTATACATCTACAACATAAATACTTTGATATCACTTTTTTTTTTTTTTAGAAAAGAAATGTAAGATCAGAGACCTTAGTTAACTTGCCCAGGATTACACAGCTAACAAGCATTAGACTTCCAACCCAGGAACTACATTCTCACCCATCATGCTCCACAGCTTCCTTAGTTTTGAAGCTTTTTCCCAGGGAAGATGCGCTTTAGTCCTACAGCTCACCCCGTTTATTAGATTTTCTTCCATAGCCCATTATTGACTCTTTTCCCTCCCTAACCTGGAAAGAGGAAAGTCATCAGATAAGACAAGTTGTAACTAAGTTAACAGAGTTATTTCCAGCTCATTTCTCGAAATACACAAAAATCCTAAAGGAATAGCACTAACAGCATGGACTCATGCTCTAAGTGTGTGCATGTGTGTGGTATGTGTTTAGGCAAATCCAGTACATAGAATCCTCTCCCAAAAGACCTTGAGAGAAACCTGACCCCTCAGACAAAGGTTTATTGCACATCTTCTATGTGACACTGAAAGAACACTGGGTGCTCAGGGTCATCCTCACCTCATGGACACATGAGCAGGAACTCCTACTGGGGGGAAGAATAAACAGAATCTATAAAAGTTCTTTCAGCCAAGTCCTTTGACAGCACAGTAGAAGAACTAGAGGTATAGGAAATAATTTTGAAGGAAGCAGCATTTGAATTAACCCTTGAGGACTGAGAAGAAATTTAACAAGTGTAGAAGGTGAAGAAAAAGTTCCAGGGAGAACTGAGGGTAAAGAAAATAAGGTGTTAAAGGGAAGGAAATAGTCCAACGTGTTTCAGAGGTAAAAGCCAATGGTGTTAGGAAGAGCTGGACAAACTGAATGAGTGGAAGTGTAGAGGACCTTCTAGAGGTGATGTTTTTTCTGTCCACCACCCATTCTGTCTTTAGAAAGCTGCTCCTTCACCACTGTGTGTGGCCCAGTAAAGCTGTCATCTCTGTGTCCAGGCACCCACCACAGTGGGGAGACGTCCTGCCTTAGGAGGAAATCATCAGAGCTGTCCAGAGAAGGACACAAGACCCAAACAGGGTTGATCAGGGATTTCTTGGATTAATGTAAGGATATCAGAAGACAGAAATGGCCCTTTTCTCTGAGAGTGGAAGGATATAAATTGGGGATGTTGGCAACTAGCTTTCCCAATATCTGGAGAAAGGCTGTTTGTAAAAATGAAATCATGACAACGAAGAGCTTAGGAATGACTAGAGGACAGAGCCCTGAGACCACTGTTCAATCCTCTAGACCCACCTATGCCTGGAGCTCCAGATCCACCCCTGGTCTTCTGAGTTACATGAGTCATTAAGTTTCTTTTCTGCTTGAGTTAGTTTGACCTAAAAGTGTCCTGGCTAATACAACTATGTGTGTCATGCTAAGGAGTTTGGGTTTATTGATGTAGGGCTATGGAACAGTTGAAAGTACCCTACTCTTAAATAACTAGAGAACACAGATTTACACAGCAGACAGAAAAACTATGGAGAGATTAAAGTTTCAGTGACCAGGGATAATAATCCACAAAACCTTCATCTGGATTATATGAATGAAAGTAGTGTCAGGGACTAGAAGGAAATTCTCCTTCAAAGATTAGCCTGACAGCCCCCTGGGAGACATCCTGCCCGGGAGGCATCCTGCAGCTACCTATCTCCCTGGAACATCCTGCGGTTATCAGGATCATCAGACATCTTGCAGCTGGCAGTTTACCCACCCACATCCAGCAATTGCTGATTAGAGAGCTTCCCCATCCCCAGCATATAAATACCCCTGTGTGAACAATAAAAGTTTGCAGCTTGATCAGAACTTTTGTCTTGCTGTCACCTTTCGTGTCTCTTGTCCCTTCATTCCTCCCCATCTAGGTTCGCTGCCCACGTTGATGTGTCCTGCCGGACGGGACAAAGTAGTTACACCAATCTTAAAACTAGAATAAAATTATATACTCTGCTACCCAAAACAAGAGTCACATGAAGCAATGACATGAGTTTGAGCTGCAAATTATTCCTAACATTGTTAGCAAAATGTGGATACTAAATGTCTGACCCAACAGGGTGACAATATCTCAAGAGAAGCAGGTGACTTGTAAGGTCAAGGAACAGGGCCTGAAACAGCATCTCTGTAGCAAATGTGAAGGATCTGGTTACCTCCCTGTCTGAAACCCAAGACGTCTGAAGGAAAAGAGGTGCTGAAATATCTGCAGTTGGTAGTGACACCTGAGAACACGGGTGCTCCCACCCCCTACGTAAAAGGGCAGGGATCATGCATTTTGCTGCAAATAGCTATGGAACTTTTGGGCACTTCCAAAAGGGAGGCCAGCCCTAACTTTGATCTTGGAGAAAAAGAAAACCATTTTGCTTTTAGGTCCAAGCCCGTACATCAGATTACTTGTCACATTGAACATAATACAAGACTAAATCTAATTTTACCCAGAGAATCCCAACTTAAAATAATCCCTTGATAGACAAAGCATGGAGACTGCCCAGGCTCCATCTTAAATCACATGATGAACTCTTTCCATCTTTCCAAACAGAAGCTACTCAAGCCTTGGGGAAACATCAAGTGGGCACCTGATTTCTTAGCACCTCTGGATAAAAGAACATATAAGCCGGGTGACGTGCCTCCTTAGAGCTGGAAGGGTCTCCTTCTGAGGCAACCTGTTACCGTGCTGATTTAGCAGAGGAGCCGGGAGACTGAGGTTGGCACTGCCATGTCAAAGCAAAAAGAGCGACACACTGTGTTTATAAGTGATGGTGTTTTAGGTTTAACAAAATAGTGTACATCCGAATCTCCTGCTCACGATGTTAAACTAAAACCCTCTGACCATTGCCAATAAACATTTTTTATAATTGAAAGTGTCCATGTGGCAGTGGGTACAAGAGTTACAAAAACCAGAGGAAATCCCAGTGCAGCGATAGAGATAAGTGTCAATACCATTCAAGTGGCGATGTACACTGAGAAATGGTATATTGCTGGTTCCTATAAAGGGTCACCAGCTCCAGATGCCCAAGTTGAGGGCAGATGGTACCAGAGGTGGTAGAGTGACCAGGATGGTGATTGCTCAATGGTAATGATAAGACCTAATATTCAAATAGAACTTAAGGGTTTCAGATTTTTCTAAGCATTAAGCTGGGTTCTCAAACCCAGCTGGTATCGCCATCCCAAGCAATTGGGTGACCTATACAAGACTACACAGTTAATGGATGGTGGAGAATGGACTAGACTCCTGAGAAATAGGATTCCTTACAACCCTTCCACTATTTCACAAAGAATGAGGGAATGATTTAAACCTAGCTATTCCTTTTTTTTCAATCTTTTCAAGCTCAAAAAGTAGAACAATGTTCATGGTATGTCTACTTTTTAGTAGTGTTCCAGAAAATAGAATTAGCAAAAAAAGGGCAAATGCATCTTTAAACGTCTGTGTTCAAACTGCTATCTATGATAACTCAAATTTTAGTATGCTATTTTGTGCCTTGGAAGCACACTTTTCTAATTATTAAAGTGATACTAAATTTGAAGACAACAAGAGGCTCAAAATGTTGGAAGTATTTACATAATCTATTACCCCATAGTTATTAAATGCCTACATCAAGAAACAGACACACCAATAAAGGTCCTGAAGAGGCTGTGACAGAATTCTTCTCCAGTGGGAACAATTTGAAGAACAAGATAAACATCAAAATGCATTAATGCAAGATTGTAAGCACATAGGTCCCATAAAGAAGAAAAGCTGTGGATTGGGACTGTCAAGGCAGGCTTCCTGGAGAATGAAGGGTCTGATGTGCCTTAAAGGATGATTAGGATTCAAGTCAGCTGAGCAGAAGCTGGGTGGTATTCCTATGTCCAGCACACTGGGGAGGAAATAAGTAGACCTCCTCTGGAGCTTGGCATGTAGCAGGTGCCCATCAAGGGTCATGGTGGAGAAGAGGAAAGGGACTGCACTTTCTAGGAGTGGGTCACCGAGGGGCTAAACCAGAGTCGTCAAAGATGTCTCATGAAGGATCTTGAAAACGAGTCTCACCATGTAAGTAAAAATGCCCATTGAACTATAGCCTCCTACACAGAAGAGGTAGGTCCAAACTACACAGAGATAGACAGGGATAGATAGATGTGTAGGTTTTAGTTTTCCACATAGAGTAATAAATTTCAACAAGTTTTATGTGTCTGGATAAATAGATGGATGGTGGATACACACATAGAAAGAAAGAGTAGAAAAATAGATAATAGAAGCCCAATGTACTGGCATTTAATTCTGCTCTTTTCTATTCTTCTCCCCTTTGTCCCTCCTTCCTTTCCCACAGTCTCGCACTTTATCTCAGTTCATTCCAACACTGAATTTTTCAAAAAGGACTATTGCTCTGATATGGACCACATCCACCCCCATGGACACCATAATCTGTGGATGCTCAAGTTCTTTCATAAAATTCCATAGCATTTGCATATAACCTATGCACATCCTCCTGAATGCTATAAATCATCTCTACTTATAACACCTAATACAATGTAAATGCTATGTAAATCGTTGCTATATTGTATTGTTTGGGGAATAATGATAAGGGGAAGAGTCTAAACACGTTCTGTATCTATGCAATTCTTTTTCTTCTAATTGTTTCCATCTGAGGTTAGTTAATCTGTCAATTCGAACTCCCAGGCACAGAAGGCCAACTGTATATATGTAATTCCAGTAACCAAAAGATCCCAATATTGCCTTGCCTCTGATACGCAAGAGTATCGAAGATAGAAATGCCTGCTGAAACTGGTATTTATTCATTCATTTAACAAATATTCATGGGGGTCTTCCCTTACGCTAAGCACTGTGCCTGTGCTAGAGACACAGCAGAAAACAGGACATTCTTCACTTGTTTATTTTATAAATGTTTGTAGAATCCATATATATATATATATATATATATATATATATATATATATATATATATATATATATATCTGTGCAAAGAGCTGTGTAAATCATGGTTCTTGACTTCAAAGGATCACAGCCTAGGAAGAAGGAAAATAAACCCCTACTGGCAATATCAATATACATGAAGTCATCACCTTATAGGGAGTACATTCACAATTCCAATCTCAAATAGAGTGCTGTGTTCCACACACCCGGGAGCAACCAAGGTCTAGGGAGGAAATGAAACCTTTATAACTGTCCTGAGCATGTGGGATTAACAAGTGCTCTTGTAAAACTAAATGCCAATTACAGAGCCGCCTATTGGCCAGTTGCCTCCTCCAAGGCATTTATGTTTATTTATTTATTTGTTTATTTATTTGCTAGATTTATCACATTTTCAGGCTGTGCCATTTGGCCTCAGGGTCAAAATAAATCACTTTTAAAACTTTAACATCATTCTTAAGCATTCTGTGCCCCTGTGTGCCCCTGACAGGCTTTCTTAAGGCTTTATAAGAATAGAATTAAATCCATTTTACAAATAAATACACTGAAAACAACAGAGCTTAAATGTACTACTAAAGGAAAAAGAAATACATTCCACGAAAACCTGGAGATGGGACTGAAATGTTCTACTATGCTTTTTAGCATTGGAAAATTGCCTCCCCCAAAAATAGGGTAGGTGGGATTCCACTTCTCTTCTTGGCACATGTCCCTATTTCAAAGAGATATGTTCCAGGAATATTTGTCATTAGGTTCAGGAGGACAGCCAAGCATCATTACAATGTGCTTCATGGGATGGAACAGAAATGCATCTTTAAGAGAGCTGGTCATGTCATCTGGAAATTCAACTGAGACAGAGTCTCCCATCTCCAAGGCCTGGGTCTGCGACTGGGGAATAGCTATGGGTGCAGAAAGGAGAGTGACTCTCTGGGCCCAGATTTGGGATATTGTTCTACTTGCATACTCAATATTATGATAAATTATTATTTAATATCTCATCAAATATTAATTGAACACTATGTACTAAAAATAGATTATGTGCCAAGGAATATAATTCTGTGCCTGATTTTAAGGAAAATTCAGGCAAATTTCAAACTACCCTATATATAGTTAATAACAACATATTGTATAGTTGAAAATTACTAACAGTAGATTTCAAGTGTTTACATCATAATTAAATGTTAAATTTGTGAGATGATACATAAGTTCATCAGCTTGATTTAGCCATTCCATGACATATGTGTATTTCAAAATATTGTGTTATACATCTAAGTATGTAAAATTTTGATTCATCAATTTTAAAAATAATATTTTTAATTGCCATAAAATGATTTCTACAAAAAGATGCCCTGAGAGCCTGAGGAGGGGGGCTTGCTATTAGCAGATGACTATTTCATGTCATATATCTCAACCTAATATTCTCTCATTTTTCTTCTGTGTTCTCTGGAATCATAAGACATACTTATTCCACTACAAAGCAGCTTGCTTTTTGTACTCTTTCAAAGGAGGCTATTTATTTTGACTAAATTGATTTTCTATGGAACAACATTTTGATATTTGATCTGTAAGACATGTACATGTTTTCATTCTGGTTGCAACCTTAAATTATCATTTTGGATTAACTACAGACTCCAAATCTCAAATGTGTTGGACAAGAAGACTTAAGCCCTGTAATTTCTCATGCTATACCAAGATACCAAAGACAAAACATGTCTTAAAAATCTGTTGCCCTACCCCCAGAACCCAGAAATAATAAGTAGGAATTTGAAAAAATATTTAGTAATTTAGACAAGTACCATATTTCACCACATAACCATTGCAGATTTTATGCTAATTTTTTTCATTTTGCAAAAAATGTGGGACACAACTATTATGTGAAGCTTCTTTGTTTTAATGATGCCCATATTACTTTAAAATCATTTATTACTAAATTGTCTTTGGTGCAAGATTAGAATGCACAGGACACTCCTGAATATACATTAAAATTGAATACTAAATCGGCACGAATATCATTTCCTTGCCACAGTTTTGCAAACATTTTTCCAGTCTAGAAAAAAAAAAGTCAACACATTAGTTGTTATTGATCTGGGCATTACAGTGGAACTATTACACTTGAGAAAATTTACCAATTTTTGCGAAGTCTGGACTTGTAAAATTTAATCTTCTTTGTTGTGCGCCATCCTTGGTTTCATTCTCTGACACGCCATCCTCATGCCACTCATATAGAATGTGTTTCCCACTGGTGCTGCGGGGCTCTAAAAACACTCGAGTTGGCTTTGAAGTCTACTGACAATGCGCCTGCTCTGAGAAGTCTAGGCGATGTGGTGTGAGGAGGCTTATGGTGCTTGTCCAGATGTCCCTGGTGAGTGGATTGCTGCTCTGTTTGCCTTTTAAGAGGCATGAGGAACAGAGTTATACCATGAGGTTATAAACCAATTTTTGGCCTGAAAAACTGGGTGCGACAATTGTGTGGTGGCAGTGATTGATGCAGTGAAATACAGTAGTTTCTAGATCTTGTCATAATCACCATCCCCTCTAAGAGTGCTAGTCCAAATGTTGTATGATTTCCATTCATTTGACATTGGGAAGGTAATTCTGACTCCATCCATCATCCCAATCGTACCGATAGACAAAGAAAAAGTTTAAACTAGGGTGCATACTGTTGGGCAAGCCAGATCACCTCCAGTTTCCTCACCTGCACTGACTTCCCAGGATGGTGGTGAGGCTTTGAAGCAAGCTGGGTACCCCGACCCAAAAGACCCTTACCATAATTAAGCTTCTCTTCTTGTCACCAAGATTTTTACAAAAAAATGTCAACAGGATTTCACAGGAGTTCTGCAGAGAACTCAGTGTGGTTTTGAAGTTTCCTTTTTCTTGTAAATACCAGGTTGGCATACAAAAGGTGTGACAGAATCTGTCTCAAACAGAGGTTTTCTCTGTTCTAAAGGTACTATCTCTGTTTTCTTGGTTAAAAAAAAAAAAATTAAAACCTGTCTAGCTTAAGAATATGGGAAAGAATAACTTTCTTCCCACCCATTGTTCCCAATGTTCCCACCCTTTCCCACTGTCATGTAACCATCCTACTGAGTATAAATCTAAAAAAGTTTTCAGACTCAGGGTCCAGAGATTTTTAGGCATTAGCCCTTCTGGATGGCTGTAGCCATTGGTCATCAGGCCTCATCTGTCTGTCTTACATCAGCTTTCAATTAGCTAAAGCATCCAAAGGTACCTTATATATTATCAAGGATGCAAGAGACAGCAATCTATCAAGGTAGGTATGTGTTTTAAATAGAATAGAAATTGAAGCTTTCTATTCAGTGTTACAATTTTTCTAATTTTTTAAAACGAAAATGATCATAATTTTAATTTTTTAATAAATGTTAGCAACCATTCAGCTACATTTTATGCTAAATCCAAGACTTTCCTAGGGATCTAACAACAAATTGTACTATGATTTCTGCAGAACTCTGTGCACTTGGTGGTCCAGTTAATTAACTTACACTGAATCTGGAGGTGTAGCTCAAGAGTGGAGTACCTGGCTAGTACACACAAGACCCTGCATTTGATTCCCAATACCAAAAATAAATAAATAAATAAATAAATAAAAGAAAAAGAAAGAAAGAATTTTTAGCATGTGATTCATTTACAAGTAAAAGCCTTCACAGCATATAGGATTCAGAAGATAATGAGTGGGGGGAAAAAAAGAAAACTTAAAAGAATATTCCAATGCCAAAAAGACAAATTTTGCCAAAGTCAAAAACTACCTACACTACAGAAAAAAAAATTATAACAGTGATTGTAATGAGTTAGCTGTTATTTAGTAATAACAAACCTCACACGGAATCGTATTAACAGAATAGCAAATTCCCTATAGAGAGTGAGGAGGATCACCCACGTGGTGGCCAACTAAAGATCCAATGTCAACCCCAAGATATGACCATCTAGCTATGGATGGGTCTTCTCCAGAAGTGCTTGAAACTTGCCCTTCCAAAAAAAATCAGATGAGAGTTATTGATTTCTGTAAAGCTCAAAAAAGTCCTTATGTAAAAGAATCTTATGTAAAAGAATCTTCTCGTCTATCCCTCCCATGGTGGACTTCAATCCTCACATCTTACCAGTCCACCATAAATCCCTAGCTTCGCTCCCTGGTAAGTGCCCTCCATTCCCTGGACACACCTGTTCCTGCAACCTGTCATGCTGATCATTTCCCTACCTCTTAGTGTCCCTTTTATCTCTCAAGATCCAGGTCTTTCTCCTCTGCAAAGCCTTCCCCACATCTCCCAGAAACAGTTGCTTCTGCCTTTGGTTGTTCAGGGCACTGATGACTTGGCTGACCATTCTCTACTGACTCTAAGATCCAGGAGGAAAGATCTGGCCTTCTCAACCTTTTATGTCTAGCTCTGTGCATATGTGGCTCGTGGCAGACCCTCAGGAATAACAGCAAACACAGAATGCCCCAGGCACTCTACTAAACCATTTAACATTTATGAACAAAATTAATATTCTAACAGTCCCAAGAGAGAGCTACATTTATTATTCCTACTTTGTGAATTAAAGAACTGAGGCCCAAAATGTTCATTAACTTGCTTAAGGTTATCTACAGAGGGTAGAGTTGGAATTTGAACACAAGAAGCAGACTCCAAGGCTATGTTCTTTTTACTATGCCCTTCTCATTCCCAATAAAGACACACTGAAAACAGGAGCCACTGTAGGAGAGAAGGAGTCCACTCCGCCAGCCTTGACCAAGAGGGTGCTTCATGATTTGGACCACATGTAGTGAAGGCCCCATGACAAAAAAAAAAAAAAAAAATGGGTGGCTCCTAGGAGTTAATGGCCTCAATCCTTAACCACGGTAACTGAATTCTGCCAACAACCCTACAAGCCTGGGAGAGAACCTGTCTTTGTCAGATGAGACTGCAACCCCAGGCACCACCATAAATTGAGCCTGTGAGAACTGCAGCAGAGCATGCGGTTAAGCCAGCCCAGACCTCTGATCCATTCGAACCATGTGACAATAAGCAAGGGTTGTTTCAACTTATTGCACAGTGTTAGAAAAGGAATACAATCAGTATTGTTCATTCATCAAATGCATGCATGTATTTCAATTGGTCTTACCTACTGACTGATAATAGACTTTCCAGTGTAATAAAACATGGGTTTCCCCAGTTGTTTCCTAATTCCCCCATAGGACAATTCCATTTTCCCATTCCACTGGTTATAGGCATAGCTGGAAGATTAACTGTGGCTCCCAAAATGTGCATACAGGGGACATCTGCCATTTCAGAGCAAAAGCTTGAAGAGCCCTTGAATGATTCCACTGCTTTCTTTCCCTTGCCTCCAGATCAATAACTTCTTAACCTAAACCTAAACTGCTCCTTCTATCTGGTTTCCAGAATAAACTGTGACGTGGAACAGAGTTACCACCTCACCATAATGTAATGAGACAGAGTGAACAAGAAGGAAATCTGTATTCTAAACTGAGATTTGGGCATTATTTATAATTATAGAATAATTTAGATTAAAGTAACAGCTATACCTGACTTCGACATGTAAATATGAGTCAATGGCAAATAAGTTGTTATTTCCCAGCTTTATCAATCTATTTTGCTGGCATCTACAATTTCTTTGAGATGTCAGATAGAGAAAACTTTTCTGTATTCTGTTCCTCCATTCACTCCAAACTCTGCTGTGCATTTCAAGCAAAATTTCTTTTATCCTTATTTCTTATTCTCTTCCAGTTACTTTCCAGTACTCACTGATTGATATCCTTTAAGCCTGGAAAAAAAAATGAAAGCATTGGGGAAAAAGTTTAAAAGCCAGCTAAGAAAAACAAAAGCCTTTGTTGGCTCTCTGTTACAAGAGAACTAAGAATAAGAATGAATCAGAACAATAGCTATTATTTATTGACTACTCTGTGCCCAGTGCTGAGTTAAATGTGTGATTCTCCCAACAAACCCATGAGGTAATGCCCACTTTTATCTCCATTTTACAGAGGAGTTAAGGTTCAATAGCTGAACCAACATTTAACAATCCTGTTTCTTCAGGAGGAACATTATGTTAAAAGACAGCCTTGGTATTTCCACAGATGTGGGTTATCTTCAGAACTCTTTCAACAGAAGGGGTAGAAAAATTCTCATTTGATGGCTAATGGAATTAGTTCCTCTCTCTACAGCATAATGAAATTCAAAGCCATTTTATTAGTCCTCTTGGGACTTTTCTTTTTAATCTTCTACTGTATTAGATTAGCCTCATCAAGATGGCCCTGTAATTAAATAAGGTCAGGCACTTTCAGGGTATTTCTTTGTTGCTCCTACCTATACCAGGGCACATGACCTTTGTCCATTCTTCTGGATTTTCTTTCAAATGGTCCGGGAAGAGATCAGATAATCCCCTAAACATCAGAATCAAACTGACCCTCCATTCACCAAATGCTCTCAGTGGCTTCTGAGGACAGCACTGCTATTGCTACTTTACACGCCCTGGGTAACAGAGGTGTTTTTAAAGGAAATTACCTCTGTGATGTCCCAGTGCCACCACACACATACTCATATACTTTTAGAAACTTGACCATGTATTACTAGGTTTTGGAGGGATAACATGATACAGTAAGTAGACTAAATGTTTGTGTCTCCTCAGAATTCACATTGAAAAGTTAACCCCCCAGGTGATGGCAGAAGGAGGTGGGACCTTTGGAAGGTGTTTAGGTCATGAGGATAGAGCCACCATGAATGAGATTGGAGCCCTTATAAAAGAGACCCCAGAAAGGGTTCTCACTCTCCATCTGCCACATGAGGAAGATAGAAATCTTCAACCTGGAAAAGGGTCCTTCCCAGAACCTGACTGTGGGCATCCTGATCTTGAACTTCCATTCTCCAGAACTGTGAGAAATAAATTTCTGTTGTTTATAAGCCACTGCATCTACGGCACTTTGCCATAGCAGCCCAAACTGAATAGGGTACGTTCCGTCTCATTTACTCAACAGGCAACTTAAAACAGGAAGTAAAAGGTCCCTTCCCTTCCATGAGTGGTCTCCTGGCCTCAGGCTGGAGAAAACAACAGAGAAAAGCCATTCGTGATCGCAAATAGGCTTTCCAAACTAACCTTCCTAGTGAGAGCTAGCGATGTGGCGAGCTCGCTGGGCATGCCTGGCACAGTGCTGAGCACTTTACATTAGGGTATTGAACATTGAAGGCTGAGTCCCAGCTAAATGTAGTGGTGAAAACATGGGCTCTAGTGCCATATTGCTTGGGTGGCATCCTAGCCCAACCAGCACTAGCTGTGTGACATGGAACTTATCTATCTCCCACAGTTCTGAGCACTATAAAAAGGGATCAATAAAGTTATCTAACCCATAAGATCCTATGAAAGTTACATGGATATATCTAGCTAAACCTCTGAAATCAATGCTTGGCACTTGTTAAGCCCTATGGAAAGGCTTACAGCTTATCTTTCTTCCCAGTGTCTATCTCTCCTCCCCTCCCCCATGTGCCCGGGTTAAGAATGATTCCAACCTTAGCCATTCTTTCAGCTCAAGCTAAATTTCTCTCAACTTTTTTTTTCATGAAAGTTCATACAAATTGTTTTCTAATAAATACAAGTACATATAAAATTGAATAGTTTCACAAAATAATATTTGCCTTTATTGTGGGCAATATGCTCTGATATTGTCCATTCCCTACTGTTCTCTCTTGTTTCCTTTCTTTTGGTTTTCAAGCTGTTCGAAACCAACTATATTTATTTCATGATTTGCCAATACAGTGGCTGTGGATGGTCTGGTCTGGGGGGGAATAAAAATGCTGATGTAAGCTGACCACCACCATGAATTAAATTCTAACCACATCTGTAGGAGGTAGGTACTGTCACGAAATCAATTTGACAGATAAGAAAAGTTAGGCAAAGAAAGGTTAAGTAACTACACACAGTCACACAGCTTGCCAGAAATTGGTCCAGGAACTTATGGAGATTGTTTCTGGTTCAGCAGCAGTCAGATGACTTCCGTGGCTCCACTGAACAGGGTGAGGACAAAGAGAGTGATCCCCTGTGTGTAGCCCTGTTGACATCCATTCTATGCTACAAGCTATAAGTACCTCTGGGAAGAGCTGACATTGTAAATGGCAGAATGAAGAGCCTGACAGAATCTGCTCCTTGACATTATGGTCCACTCCTGAAGCTACTCCACTTTCAATTTCCTCTTCACAGGCTAGAAAATTCACTAACTGGCCAGTTTGTATTAGGTCTTCTGTTGCTTGCAAACAAAAATGTCCAAACTATTATGTCAGTTCCTTTATACCCCAATAGAAATTAGAGCAAGGAGGTAATATCATCCCCATCTTCTAGAAATTGAATCTCAAAGAATGACCTGAGAAATCCAACTAGTAAAGAATGGAACCAGGACTCAAATCAAGGTTCCTCTGCTTCAAGACGCTACACTAAAGAGCTCACAGTGGATGATGTGTAAAATAAAAAGGACAAAATTTGGGAGCAAAGATTTGCTGTTTACTTTCAAGAGACACATCCTCTCCTGCACCTTCCTCTATCACCCAAGCACCCTGATGCTTTTCCTTAAATGTCCTCTGCCCCTCTCTTGATCTGATAGTTATCAATGTCCCCTTTAGGTGTTCTGCAAACACTGGGCTCTTGAGAAGACAGAGGCCATGTTGACTTGGCTCTAACACTCTGTGCTACATGCATCAAAGACTCGTGGAAATGTACATTACATTGATTGTCCTGCAGTCACTTTTTGTCCCCTTTGAAAATGAAGGGAGGAGACAGAATGCTGTAACATTTGATGGCACATTTTAGACAAATTGCAGCCAGCCTGGCTCTGGGCCAGCTGTGCTCTATGTGCCAGCGCCCCTTCCTGTTCCTATAAGCATCTGTCAGGCAGGTAACAGGCAAGGTGACGGAAGGGAGGAGGGTGGGATCTCTGTAAGGAGAGATAAAATATTGGCACTGCTATTGAGCAGGGACCAGACCAGCTAAGTCTGACCCCTGTGAGTTTTCAGATCTGATCTAATCCTCATCCTTAAAGCCAAACTCTCATCTACTTTGGACTGTGGCCGGGCTCTGAGTTCATTTTAAATCCCAGGACCAATGGCTTTGCCAATGTTTTATGTGTTCCCTGGGTAACCCTTGAAGGGCTGCATTCAAGACACAGATAGCTCTGACCACAGAATCCACCACTCACGACCCTTTAGAGGCTGCCTTGCCCACCAGATTCACTATAAATGCTTGGACTACATCCAGGGTGCTCACGATGCTACCTACATTTTCCATCTTAGCTCATCAGTTTCTCCCTCCCTCGCAGCCAGCCAGCCATCTCAGTTGTCCAACATGCCCCACACTGGGACCACGTTCATGGTGGGCTTCTGCAGGCATGTCTTTGAGATCCCACTGCCTCTTTGTGGTCACATCCATTCTGGAAGGCTAGCTCCACGACCCCCTCTCATGGGAAGTCTTAGCTCCTGAGAGAAGTGCTCTCTCCCTGTTTTGAACCTTCAGGACATTTTGCTCATACAGCAGCTATCACAGTTATTTGGGGACTGGCTTCTATCAACTGATTGAGTACTCATTATTATTGATAAGACTTACTGAGATCTAACGTCATGTATTATGCTAAGAACTTCACATATATTATTCAATTTTCACAATATCCTAGAAAGGAAGTAAAAAGAGAAAATAATAGAATCCCCCCACCTTATTGGATTATTGGAATTGGATAAGGGATTAAATGGAAAAAGGACTAATTAGAAGTTCCTCAAACCAGGACTTGCTTCGAGCCTGGTGTGTTGTATGCCCAATACCAATACATATTTGTTACCATTATCACGTCATTAGCACCATCAACATATCACTGTATGGTTCAGATCTGGACTGTCCCCTAAAGGTTCATGCCTTAAAGACTTTGTCTCCAGCCTTGTGTTATTGGGAGATGATGGAATCTTTAAGAAGTAGGGCCTAGTAGGTCACTAGGTCATTGGGGTGTGTCCTTGAAGGGGATTGTGGGACTCTGGCCCCTTCCTCTTTTTGCTTCCCAGCCATGAGGTGAATGGTTTTGCTCCACCATGTGTTCCCACCATCATTTATTGCCTTGCCACAGTTCCAAATCAACAGGGCCATGGACTGAAACCTCAAAACCTGTGAGCCAAAACAAACCTTTCTTCTTTATAAGTTGATTAATCTCAGGCATTGTTTTACAGTGATAAAAGCTGACTAACTCAATCATCATCATCTCCATTGTGCAGATGAGAAATTTAAGTCTTAGAGTAATTCACATGTAATTTCACCACTAGAACAAAGTGAACCTGTGTTCATCATTGCCCTCTACAACTTTTTAACCTAGGCCTCTTTAGGGAAGATGTTGGATGAACACATCTTTTTACCTCTCCAGGGTTGAGCACCAAGCCTGACCCAGAGGCAGCCTATAAGTATAGGATGAAATAAATAGGTGAATGAGTAATTTCAAGTTCTTGCTAGGTGTGCTTTTCACCATTCTAATAGTTTATTTTCCTGGATGAGGTAAGAATTTGTACAACAAGCATAAGCTTTTCTGAATGTAAGTTGAATATAGGTTTTCTATTCCTCAATTCTTTCCAAAGAAACTCCTTCCTTAAGCTACTAAAAATGTCTTCCTCCAAGGCAAAAGACAAACAAATCCAACTATTGTTATGATTTTAATGTGAGCAAAGGTCATGCTGATGATCCCAACTCCAAAGTCATCCTGCCTGGACCCAGGCAGCCTGGGGTGGACAGGGGCTAACTGCATTATCCACACCCACGCTTCTCTCCTGTCCCCCCATCTTTGTAGTTTCAGTCCAGGGTGCTCAGGTTTTGTTTATGTTGCCATAAACTAAAAGGCACACTTTTAACATATCCTGAATACATTTCACTCAGGATGACAGCACTGGAAAAGTGGTTTCCCGTAACCCTCTCAAATGGCCTGGTATGAAATCGCATAGAGGAGCAAGCTTCACAGCCAGGCACTCTGATACCTGAACGGGAGCGTGACCACCTGAAAGCAATGTGCCATCCCCAGCACGCTGCCCACAAGACCAGAGGTGGCAGGGGATCACTTTCACCCACGCATGAGCTCCAGCCTATATCCTGGCGACAGTGCGCCTGTCCACCAACCATGGAAATCGGTTACATATGCCTCCTGGACTCAGACACAGCTGCAATTTGACCACAATATTTCAATTTGTTTCACCAACATTTTCTAAGTGACCCATGACTTCATTGAAAGTCCCAGACAGTTGCCCTGTGCAGAGCCCCCACACAGAGACCTGAATCCTGAATTTCCAGGGTCCCACCCATCCAGGCTAAGCCCCTACTATGCTGAAACTAGGTCAGATCCAGGGCTCTGGGCTACACTAGGCAAACTGCTGAGACTGAGCCTGCTTACAGAGCTATGTTCTGTATACCATGGCGATTATAGAGGTAACAGGCAGATGAGATGCACACATCCATCCCACCTATAAAGTGAAAATATCGTGCTTCTCTATACCTCATTACACTCACCCTTCACCCTCACGAAAGTCCAATGGTGCTGGTATTATTATCTCTACAGAGAACACTGAAGCTCAGAAAGTCATGTAGACAACTAAAAGAAAGGTCACCACTCAAATGATAGTGAAGTGATTTGAACCAGGGTCTGTTTCATGTGTAAGGGGAAGAATGTGTGTCTGGAAGTAGTACTCAACCCTAGTCACATGAAAATCACCAGGAGATCTTCTAAAATTAGTACTTGTTCCTCTGCCCACCCCAGGTCAATTGCATCAGAATCACTGGGGAAAGAGCTCAGATGTAGGTATTGTATTAATCAGAGTTCTTCACTGAAATCTAACCAATTGGATGTGTATCAATAGAATTATTTTTAAGGACTTTGTTCACATGATTATGGTGGATGGCAAGTCTAAAATCTGCAGGGTGGCCCAGCTCGCCAGAGACTCAGAGAAGAACCATGCCACAGCTCAAGTCTGAAAATCTGTCTACTGCAGAACATCCTCCTTAGAAGAGGTCAGTCTTTTCCTATACACAGGAAATCAACTGATTGGATAAGATCCAACTATATTAAGGAGGACACCTGCTTTACTCAAAGTCCATTGATTTAAATGTTAAATATAACTTTAAAAACTCAGTGAATATCATTAAACTAAATATCTGGGCACTGTGGCCCAGTCAAGTTGACATGTAAAATTAGCCATTGTAGGTATTTTTCAAGATATTAGACACTTCTGCTCTGCAGCCAATGTAGAGAATCACTAATCTGTGTTTCACATCCTCCTATCTGCCAGCTCTTTAGAACCAAAGACTGCTTAACCATTAACAAATTGCCCAGCACCTAGATCGGGTGCTTCATTTTTTATGGAGAGTAACAGCAGTTTAGATGTAGGTGCAGCACGAGGTACAATTACCATTCACTAGAAGGCAGATCACGAGCAATCACGTGGTGCCCAAACCAGTATTGCAAGTCCCCCGTAGTTTTTGGAGAATGGCCAATGTGTATTCTCTTTATTCTCTTCCCTGAGCTCTCTCAAAGCAGCATTCCTGAGATTAGAAGGAAGGTTTAATTTTTTAAAACTTGGAAAAAGCCAGAGTGGAATGATTCATTTGCATCTGGCCTCTGGCTTGACAAGAGATAATGGAAATTTGTGTCGAGAGACAGAAAATCCAAATCTCTCCAAAATGGCAGGAAAATTTGTAGCCAGAGCAAAGCATTCCCTATAGCAGTGAATTAAAAAACAATCTGATAGGAACTGGCTAATAGTATGCTTGCAAAATTTAAGAGCCCCCCCCCTTCTCTTTGTTGGCTGAGAAAGTCTGAAAATCCAAAGCATCATACCACTGCGGCATCAAGAGGCAGTGGGCTTGTATTATTTGGTTTAGTTTTAAGTATAAAAACTTTGGTACTTTTTGTGGTCTTCTGTTTTGAAAACACTTAGTTGCTCTTTAATGTGTTTAACTCACAGTTGAGTAGTTACCTATGTAGAAGTTCAGACTAACAAAATCATTTGCAGAGGATGGGTGTGTGGGGTCAGGACCCTTGGAAAGTGTGTGTTGGTGGGGGGGGGGGGATAACACAGGCAGGACCATGTAAAGATGGAGTGGGTGACATGACCACAAGCCAAAAAATGCCAAGGCTTCCAGAAGCTAGGAGGAAGGCAGGGGACAGGTTCTTTCCTAGCAGCTTCAGAGGGAAAAGGGCCCTGTGAACACTTTGACTTCAGATTCCTATCCTTTAGAACTGTGGGACAACGAATGAGTTGCTCTAAGCTACCAGTTTATGTATTTCATTATAGCATCCCTAGGAAACTAACATAGTACCCTTTTCACGTTTTAGTCCAAAGTTTCTCATATCAATTATCTGTTGTCCTAATAAAGTGGTATCACAAATGACAACAAAATCTCAGTGGCATATACAATAAATGTTGGGTGAACTCATCACAGGATCTGACTAATCCAGCCTGAGCTCAGATGATCTTGGCTGGGCCTCTCCCCAAGCTACTCAGCTGCAGGTAGAACCATCAACTGTCTCTGCCAATATCGGAGGTTTGCTTGCTTGCATGTCTGCCAGCTGATCTAGGTCAGCCCTGATCAGATGACTGGGATGACTTTCCTTTCTTCAGTTATCTCTTTTTCCAGTAAACTCTTTCAAACGTGTTCTCCTCAAGGCACCGGCAGAAAGCAAGACCACAAATAGAAGTGAGCAAGTGCCTTTTCAAGCTTCTACTACCATAATGTCCACTAACATCCAGCCATTCCATACAAATCAATATGCCTGGTCCCCTTGGAGGACACTATAAGACTATAGGACAATTGCTTAGGGAGGGACATAGAATGGGGGCCTTCAAGGCAATCAATCTACCATGGTTCTGATTATAGTTCAGAACTCTCAGAAACTGGGGCAACAAAGGATCTTGGAAAACTCCTACCATTTTTTTCTGGTCTGCTCAATAGTCTACTTTGTTTAGCATAACATGTCCCTCGATCACTTTGAAACTTTGTGAGGATCAACCCTAGGCTAATGCCCTAAGGGATACGGAAATGAGGACAAGTTGAGTCCTAATATCAGAAAGCTTAGGATACTATAGACATGAACCCAAAAAGTGTCAGCCTAATTGGGAGCTTGAGAAGGGCTAGAGAAGTACCAAGAAATGGTCACAGGTTTGATGTTGACACTGCAGTCAGCAGAAAGGTCAATATCAAGTGAATTTTTCAGAAATGTAAAGAGAATGAAGAAAGAAAAAAACACATAGATAGGTTTGTTTGTTTTTCAGATTCTTTGTTTTATTTTAAAAACTATTGTTTGTCCTGGAATCATGCCTTTCTTATCTTTGAGATTAACATATTAATCATCATAAAATTAAAAAGTAGAAAATGGTTCTGTGGGTGCCTTTTTAAATATCACTACTTATTCAATTAAAAGTTGTCAATTCAAAATCTATCCTTCTCAAGTACCGGTGTTGTTTCTTTTTTGTTTTCTTTTACCCCAGTGGTCTGGGCACCACAGCTCGAGTCAGGAGAGAGCACTTCAATGGACTCTTTCCATGGAGAAGAATCATTTAAGATGGACCTTGAAGAGTGAACTAGATTCTCAAAGACAAAAACCACAGTGAAGTGGATGAAGCCTGGAGAGGACATAAGGTCGGGAGGAAGACAAGGGCATGGTACCCACAGCCAGGAGGAAGGTTTATCTGACACCCTCCAACAGCTGCAGGTGTGGACGACAGGGCTCCTGAGGAGCAACATGCAGGAACTTGAAGTTCATCTTCCCTTCCTTCAGTTGCCCTGACTTCGGCCCAGCTGCCATTGGCTCCTGGAGAGTCTTGTTCCCAACCACACATCGAAGATTTTTCACCACTGCCTCAGGTGACATGGCATTTTCCTCTGTTCTTCTTTCACCTGCCAATAGTAGGCCTCCCTTTTCCACCTTCCACAGCAGAGTCAAGTTCTCCTTCTATAGGAGAGTCCAGTTGATAGAATAAGGCCAAAGCTAATTCCTGTCCTAATAGATCCTTAGATGTTGTCTATTATGACCCAACTCAGTAGACATTGAGGCATAGACAACATTATTAATTCAAATGAGCTAAAATAATAATAAAATTACTATCTTTATTATTTCTTCATTCAAAGGCACAGGTGACGAATGGAGCTCTCTATACCCAGCACAGCTAACCCAAAAGTTGGCATGCTCCTCTGTCACCCATCCCTCCATAGGCACATTCTATAAGAACCTCTGTGACATTCTCATCACAGTGAATGCTATTGAAAAAGTAGGCCATATGTCTTAGCTGACACCTAGCCTTAATCACCCAGGTTGAAACAGGAATCAGATGGTTGGTTGTTTTCTTCTGACCTGGAAATTCAAGCTGGGTTTAGTTTGCCAGTCACCTCTATCTGTCTGAGCTTTTAATGCTTTACAGTTGCCGCAGTTTGGCTGGGCACAATTCAGGAGCCACTTGTCAAAAGAAACTAACTTTATTTTTAGAACCACACACACCAAACAAAACAGCTCCTCAGGAAAAACCCTCAGAGCCCAACTGCCACCACCGGCTTCCCTAAAGCCTCTCCCCCACAAGCCTCTCCACCTCCCCCAATCCTCCTGCTCTTGAGGCCCATTGGCTGGGTCACGTGGGTGGAGCCAAAGAAGTCCCCCAATGAGCAGCTCGTGGTCTGAAAGGGCAGGGAAACAGTCCAATGAGCATCACCGCAGAGGAGCCAATCAGCTAGATGTTGCTGGGGCCTGCTGTGAGCCAATCATCAGCCGGCAGCTGGAAGTTTGCTGGCAGCTGGAAGTTTGCTGGGGCCCCTTTGGCTGTGGCTCTCAACATACAGTTATTCAGACTCTAGAGTACTATGGCTCAGAGTTACCACCAAGGGGCCACTTGCAAAGTCCTGTGGCAGTTAGTGGAGCCCAGAGAATTCCATTGTCTCCATTCCACATATGCTGTCTCAGGGACTAAATTTCAGGACTGCACAGAGAGTAGAATGATGACATCTGCCAAAAATAACACCTCAGAACCTCTGCACAGACAAAATCAAAGGCTAATGCATTGTGAGATTTTTTTTAACACAATCCAGGTTAAGGTTAACATAATATTCTTTTTTTTTTTTAAGTTACCAAAGAAAACCACTTTCACTGCAAAGACTTCCACTTGTATAGCCCCTTCCACTTCTCAGCACATTCTCACCTCATCTGATACAAACTAAGCCATGACTAATTAGGATAGCAAACTAATATTATCCCTTCTTTACAGATGAGAAAGCCAGGAGTTAGAGGAAGCTAACTCATGTATGCAAATTATATAGCCTGTCAATAATGAATATGAGATTAGAATTCAGGACTCATTTTTTGTGGCAAAGTCTACTTGGATAAACAAAATTAACTAGTTTTATTGGCTTCTTTTTGTCTTGTTGGAGAATCTTGATTAACCAACTAAAAATTATCTGGAACTCAAGGTGATTTCTACATGGAACAGTTGCCTACAGCAATCCCAGGCTGGATAGGTGAGGTCAATCCATTGACTTGCCCAGTAAAGAGACCTGAGCTATGCAAACAGAAAACATGCTTGTTCTAATATTTGGATATTCTTTCAAGACTGTAGACTCTCATTACCACAAGTGTCCTGACCCAAATCAGAAGGGCCCAATGCTAAGGAAGAAGCTTTCTGCCAAGGTCACAATCAGGGCTCTTTGGCAATGGCAAAAACTTCAGAATTCTACACAGGAGGCACTTCACCAGGGTGGAAATCCATTGGAAGGTGTATGTGTGGTGAGCAGTTATTTTTCTTGGATTATATGTTACAGATAAAAAAAAATCTAGATTAGCTTTCAATTGTTTTGCATTCAGTTGAGAAAATTTAAGTGTATCTTAAATTTATAAGAGCATACTACAAACCCTAGCAGTGACGCCAGTAGTAATTCTAGTAGTAATACAGAAATAGGGTCATCAACGCTTCTCAGTATGCCCAGGATTCTTACTTTTAAGATAGAAGTCCCATTTGCTATGGTGTCCCAGCACCTGTCCAAGGTAAATTGGGAAAAATTGGACAGGTTGGTCACTCCAAGAGGTAGAATCAACATCATCATCATCAACAACAACATCATCATTGCAAATCTGATGGGATTCTGGAGTTCTTAAACCTTAAAGTCACCCCCTTGTGTTACCACTGACTGCCTGAAGTGCCAAGGTAATGCAGTAAAGCTTGTCCTCAATGCTATCGTCATCACAATAGCCACGTGCCTTATCCCTATGTGTATGGGGAGGATTTTGTTTTATTTTGTTTGGTTTGATGCTGAGGAAGGAACCAGGGCCTCACCCATGCTAGACAAACACTCTACCACTGAGCTACACCCTCATCCTTCTCTTGTCATTTTCTGAACTCCTGGCATCGTGCTCCTCAGATGACCAATAGACATTACCCCCACTACACAGCTTTGTTGGGTCTTGCCCCCTCTGCATGTCGGTAACTTTGGGGGCTACCCCCAGCAGGAATTTCTACTCTGTAGTCTTAGTTTTTCCCCAAGCCCCCTCCAGAAGGTCAAGGTCCCCTGCTCTCAGATACCCCTAAGTACCCCATCTGAAATTTCTGTTTTGTCCCCATAGAAGCAAGAGGAAAAATACCCTCTACTTGTATCAGGAAGAAGAAACCACTATGGACAGGGAAACCTGAAGGAGGGGGGCTGCAGGAATATTCTGAAGATTTGGATGGGGATAGCAAAAAGAAGGGCATTTCAAGGGAAGGACGACACAGGAACAAAGAGTAAAAGTACATGGGAGAAAGTATGGAGCTTGAGACACTAGATTCTGTCGTGCCTCAAGGAGAAGGTAAGGAAGAGAGACTAAACCTTCGGTACTGGAAAAAGAAAGACCTACATGCTATTTAGTAAGCCAATGTTTCTTGTCCAGGGCTGGCTTTGCCTGCCCCGTTCCCTGCATGAAACATTTGGTGACATCCAGAAATATTTTTGATTGATTGTCACAGCTGAGAGTGAAAGTATGCTATGGTGTGAACGTTTATGTCCCTCTCAAATTCACATTGAAGTCTTCACCTCTAAGATCATGGTATTAGGAAGTAAGGCTCTGAGTGGTGATTAGGTCATAAGGGTGGAACCCTAAAGAAAGGATTAGTGTCTTAATAAAAGAGACCTCTGACCCTTCACTATCTGTGAGAAGTGTGAGAAGATATCTGTGAGGAAGTAGATGCTCACCAGATACCAAATTCGCTGATGTCCTGAGGTTGAACTCCCCAGAACTGTGAGAAAGTAAATTGGAGCTGCTTGTATGTCAGCCAGTCTATGGTATTTTATTATAGCAGCCACAATGGACTAAGGCAGCATGCTGAGTAGAGGCCAAGGAGGCTGCTAAACATCTCACAATGCCCTGTAGCAGGAAATGAAGGTCAGGACACCAAGATCTGGAAGCAACACTTTATTAGTGGTGCCACCACCCAGAGGAAAATTACCAAAGTCTGAGCCCTGAGTGCAGCAGGGCTTTTACTTTTGTACATAAGAATATTTTATACATAAGATACATCAAAGCAAGGAGTTGGTGCAATTCTTTTGGAGGGTGCATTCTACATTCCTTATATGGTTGCAAGCTGGTCAACAGCCTAGGGACATTAACCTTATGCTGCACTAAGCCTGCAGGTACCTTTTAGCCACTGCAAGCCTCTATGGTTAAATGTCAGTAAACAGAGCTGCTGTGTGTCAGCGTGCAAAACCACAGTCTATCAGCTCTTAAATGGCTAAATTTACCATTCTGTTCCACCACATCCCCAGGCAGGCCCCTTACCACAGAGCTACCCAGACCTAAGGGCACTATTGCTGAGGTTGAGAACCCTGGCCATAGGTGGTAGGAAGCCAATGGAAGTTTTTTGAGGAGAGAAATATCAAAAGAATGTTGGTCCTGATACCCTCAGAAACCTCAGAGGAAATTGGGTGGAATAAGAATATCTCACTTTATGCAATGAAAAGATTCCCCAAAAAATGTTGTGCAATGTTTTAGAGATCCAATCCTTCTTTAAATGTCATTAGACCTACTAGACACACCCAGGACTGAATGTTATAAAGTCAAGAACTTTTCCCCAATGCCCACACCATTTCTAGCCCAGCATCAACTCTGATGTACTCTAACAGTTGTGCTTTAGAATCTCTTAAAGTTGGATACACATGATTTCTCTGCTCCAGACATAGCAGGACAGTGCAGGCTTCCCTGCAGGAAGGGAAAGCTTAAAAGCCAGATTCCCTGGCCCCAACCACTGTGTCGTCCCGAGTAGCTCTGTATTAGATCATTGATTAGTTCCAGGATCATGGTTTCTTTTTCTCCATGATTCATCGACTCTAAATACAACTATTTCCTCACCCTGTCATTGTGTTTCCCTTAATTCAAAATTTTATTGAAATCAAAAGATGTTTTCTTTGCTCTTACATTGGGACAGGAATACGCGTCCTTTGAATGCTTTGAAAGTTCATTTCTGTTTCTCAGTGACCACTCTCAAGTTTTCAAACAGTAAAATAAAGAATTTTCTTTTCCTCCAACCTTAGTTTTCTTTTCTTTAAAAAAAAAAAACCCTCAACACATCACCAAATGTGAGTATAATTTATGAACTTTGGCTTTTTGCTTTTGCCAAAACTAAAAAAGTATGTCTCTGTGTGGCCTGAACAATCCCAACTGTGACAAAACAAAAACAGAAAAATGAATAGCTACTTCATATATAAAGGGGGATAGGGGCGGGGTAATGTTGCATGCCTGTAATCCCAGCAGCTCAGGAGGCTGAAGCAGGAGGATCAAGAGTTCGAAGCCAGCCTCAGTAAAAGCGAGGCACTAAACAACTCAATGAGACCCTTTCTCTAAATAAAATACAAAATAAGGCTGGGAATGTGGCTCAGTCATTAAGTGCCCCTGAGTTCAATCCTCAATACTCCCCCCCCAAAAAAAGAGGGTGGTGTGGGAAGAAAGATCAAAATTATTTCAAAATCCAGAAGTTTCTCTTTCAACATATTCAGATTGGCACATGCACACACACACACACACACACACACACACACAAAATAATAATAATAATAATAAATAAGTAAACCTTATTATGTATTAAAAAATAAGTAAACCTAATCCTTCCTGAGAAGTTCTGGGGTAAACATTTAATGAGAATATCAGGAAGGGCTGGGCTGGGCCTGTGCAAGATGAGGGACTGTGAATTGCCCAACTTATAGCTGCCCAGATAGGCCTCAGGCGCTCCCACTGTGCCCTGTGCCCCAAGCCCTGCTCAGCTGCCGGCCCTGAGCTCAACCATGCAGCGAGGGAACTCGGTAAATCTCTAATGAGTTCCTGATCCAACTCTGATCCCACCCTTCCTTGCACATATTTCTTTGGAAAATCAAAACCCAACATCTGGAATATGGCTTTTCACTGTCACAGGATGTCTCAAATGCTGGCTGTTCTTTCTAGAGTTACATAATTCTCCTATGGAGACTTTTTCTTGCTTCAAAAGAGAGGGAGGGAGGGAGGGAGGGAGAGAGAGAGAGAGGAGGAGGAGGAAGTACCTATGATATTGAACAGGCGTAGGCACTCATCTGTGATAATGAAAAAGCAATGACACTAAACACAGGTTCTGATAGTTCACCATGAATACTAGAGGGAATGGGGTCTGGTAGAAGGGACCATAAAAGAGCAGAAAGAAGAGTGGAGAAAAGACATAATGCTTCTTGATGTGCAAATATCATGGCGATGATTTAAAGTTCTCAGGAAAGAATTAAAGAACTGGTGGTTTGAGGGGTACCTGGTTAGCTCAGACCGTCTAACCCAGATAATCTCACCAACCTGCAGCCAAGGTTGGCTTGAGGTCATTACACTTGACAAAAGACTCCCCTTCACCCTTCGGAGGGGCTCCTTGGAAGCACGAATGAATCCAAGGCCACTGCAGAGGCCTGTCCTCAGTAGCCAGACCCCTGGCAAGCCCACAGACACTCACTAGTCGGACTCTGGCTCCTCACCCGAGATTCCACTGGCCCTGCTGAGTGGAGGAAGCTTTGCAAGTCCCTGCCTGGCCTCCAGAGAGGCAGTGACCCAACGCCTGATTTTATTGAAATGGTCCTTTGAACTGGATTTCCATTTTCCCTATTAAAGGAGAATCGGAATAAATGCCGTCCAAGAATCATTTTAAGCAAGAGTTTCACTCTCTTCTTCCCCCACCCTACCCCACCCCACCCCTGGCTGCCAAAATTATTACCTTTAGCTCTTAAGCAGCCAGTGCAGAAAATTCCAGGAAAAAAAAAATAGATACACTTTTAAGTTTTCAAAGATTTTAATCTCAAAAGTTATGTAGATCCTTTGCCTCACCCAGAAACAAGAGCTGAGAGCAGGTAGGTGCAGGCGTCTGTAGGTGTGGGTGCTGGTACATGTGGTGGTGGCCAGCTATGGTGGCATTCTTCCCACTGTAGTGGATGACCCCTAAATGTTTCACACTCTTCAAGGAGACCAGAACTGGAAAGCAAATTAGATTGAGCTTCTCTGAATTATGAAGGTCTCTCTCTACTCAAGAGTGCTTCAAAACAAGAAAAGTGTCTAATGTTGTCATAAGGTTTTCAAATTTAAATATTATGTGCCAGGTGCATGGAATCCATTCTAATTAACAGATATACTCCCTACCCTCAGGAAGCCTGGGATCTAATAGGAGATCCACGTGATGAAAGACAATTCACATACAGGGCAATTACTGGGTTTTTTTTTTTTTTTTTTTTTTTTTTTAGTGTCATGATGTGAAGTTCCAGACTCTCTGAAAGCATACATGCCAGTCACCAAAATCAGCCTTCAGAGGTCAAGCAAGGCATCAATGGGAGAAATGACATCTAAGCTGAAGTCAGAATAAGGTAGGAGTGCACAAAGAGAAGAGACAGAATATCAAGGCAAAAGTGACTTCATTTACAAAGTCCCTAATGAAAGTATATGACATTTGGATGAAATGTGAGAGATAAGAAATAAACAAATCAGAGTCCATAAATCAGGAAAAGCAAACTTTTCTGTACAAGCAGATAAATTTATGGACTATACAGTCTTTGTAGCCTCAATTCAATTCTGACACTGTAGTAATAAAAGTGCCTGTAGACACATGTAAATGGATGTTTTCCAATAAAACTTTATTTGCAAAAACAGGTGGCAAGCTGATGTGACCCACAGCCTGACATTGCTAGTGCCTGAACACTCCCCATTCTAAGTGTTATCCCCAGACCAGCAGCATCAAAATTACCTGATCACTTACAGGAAATGCAGAAAATCAGAACCTTAGTAAGTTCTAGAATCTAGAATCTGCCTTTTATGTTTCAGAACTTCCCAGCTAGACATAGATCTTTTGAATGCATTTAGACTTATCTTTTGGTCCTTGTGTTTGCATGCTTGAAAGATCCTTCTGGCTGTTCTCAATGACATCCCCCCCAGAAGTGGTCTAGCTTGTTTCCCCCTAGTTCCAGTCCTGGTAAGGAAAACAGACAATCTTGGGCAAGAGTACAAGTCGGTTTCTCTTTTCTCCCAGACACCACCCTTACCCACCTCCCATTGCAAGAATGTACCTCTCTTCTCTAGAATTTATTTATGCTTTATAAAATCCAATTAAAGCAGAGCTTAACACTCTTCTCATTTTTTAACCATATAACACATACAACGGAGTTGTGGGCCATGAATTTACACACACACACACACACACACACACAAATACACACACTCATGCATGTTCACAGAATAGACACATATACATACTGTATCTTCCTCCTGGACTTGGAGGACTTAGGGATCTAGGCTACACCTGCGGACATTATAACCAAAAGTATGGTGAGAAGTTAGTCAGAAGATGCTGCTCGGCTGCTTTTGTCAGTTCTTGCCTTTATCTCTGATAATTGTATCTCATTCACATGTCCTTCCTGCTCAGTTTGGGTTGGCCTTTGGGGATGATTCTCTCAGATTATGCTGATATGAGCTAATCCTGTGAATAATCTGGCCTTGCTATCTTGCTGGTGTCAGGTTAGACAGCTATTTTATAATCCAACTTTCACTTTCCTAGCTGCACCTAGATAATGTATGGCCCCAGGAAAGACACCCTGTAGAAATTACTATAATCATTTGGTTGGGACAAAACAGAGCCTGGGCATTTCCTGGTGTGGTGCACCCTGGGCCACATGTGTCTATGCCCCTTGCCAGATCACCTGTTCTGCTGCTCTGGTGAAGGTGGTGAAACCCAACCCACTTGCACACTTGTACCTGGGCACCCAAGAATACCTTCCCACACCTAGACTCCAATGAATGCTTTATCAGTCCTCCCAGTGTGCCTGACCCATGACAGTGCTCAACATTTTTTAAATGGGATATACTCAAGGGCATAGTGGTTGGGAACTTGTACTCTTGGTCTGTCAATTTCAGAATGAATCCCAGTTCTGTTTACTTACTGTATGACCTTGAGCAGGTTGCATATCTACCTCTATGACTCTGTTTCCACAAATTCTTTAAAACAAAGTAATGATAACACCTGTCTCACAGGTTTATGGTGAGGATTCCATGAGAGAGAGCATGCTGGGGGATTAGCAGAGAGATTGGACATGTAGCCCTTGTCTTATTTTCGTTTTCCTGTTTTCTTTTTTTTTTTTTTTTTTTTTTATTGATTATTTATCGCATTACATAGTTCATGATATATCATCTTTCATACATTAGACTCAAATTGTGCTTTGAACTCCCATTTTCACCCCAAATACAGATTGCAGAATCACATCTGTTACATATTCGCATTTTTACATAATGCCATATTAGTGACTGTTGTATTCTGCTACCTTTCCTATCCCCTACTATCCCCCCTCCCCTCCCCTCCCCTCCCATCTTCCCTCTCTACCTCCCCTGCTGTTGTTCAATTCTCTCCCTTTTTTTTTTTTTCCCTCCCCCTTGCCCCTCATAACCTCTTATAATTTTATGTATCCTTGAAGGTCTCCTACCATTTCCATATGCTTTCCCTTCTCTCTCCGTTTCTCTCCCCCGATTCGTCTTTGTTTACTGTAGTCTTTTCCTCATGCTCTTTCTTCATGTTCTGTTCTTAGTTTTTCTCTTTATATCAAAGCAGACATTTGGCATTTGTTTTTTAGGGCTTGGCTAGCTTCACTAAGCATAATCTGCTCTAGTGCCATCCATTTCCCTGCAAATTCTATGATTTTGTCATTTCTTAGTGCTGCATAATACTCCATTGTGTATAGATGCCACATTTTTTTTATCCATTCATCAATTGAAGGGCATCTAGGTTGGTTCCACAGTCTAGCTATTGTGAATTGTGCCGCTATAATCATTGATGTGGCCGTATCCCTATAGTGCGCTCTTTTAAGGTCCTCAGGGAATAGTCCGAGAAGTGCGATAGCTGGGTCAAATGGTGGTTCCATTCCCAGCTTTCCCAGGAATCTCCATACTGCTTTCCAAATTGGCCTCACCATTTTGCAGTCCCACCAGCAGTGTACAAGTGTACCCTTTTCCCCACATCCCCGCCAACACTTGTTGTTGTTTGACTTCATAGTGGCTGCCAATCTTACTGGAGTGAGATGGTATCTTAGGGTGGTTTTGATTTGCATTTCTCTGATTGCTAGAGATGGTGAGCATTTTTTCATGTACTTGTTGATTGATTGTATGTCCTCCTCTGAGAAGTGTCTGTTGAGGTCCTTGGCCCATTTGTTAATTGGGTTATTTGTTATCTTATTGTTTAATTTTTTGAGTTCTTTGTACATTCTGGATATTAGGGCTCTATCGGAGGTGTGGGGGGTAAAGATTTGTTCCCAGGATGTAGGCTCTCTATTTACCTCTTTTATTGTTTCTCTTGCTGAGAAAAAACTTTTTAGTTTAATTAAGTCCCATTTGTTTATTCTTGTTGTTAACTCTTGGGCTATGGGTGTCCTATTGAGTGCCGCAGTCTTGGCTGGGCACAGAATCACGAGCCAATCAAGCAGGAACAAAACTTTATTTTGAAAAAGCCGCTAACACTCTCAGCGCCAGCAAGTCAAAAACCGGTCCTCCCACGAGGGTGTCCGACCGGAACCGCGCGCCGACCGGAACCCCGGGGTCCCCCGGACCTCCCCCGGAATTTCCTCCTACTATCCTTCCCCAACCAATGGGAACTCTCCAAGAGTCTGGTAACATGAGTCCGTAACATGAGTCCGGTAGCAGGCCAAGGTGAACAGCGGGAGTCCAATTTGCATATGAATGTAAATCTTAACATAATCATCTCAGTGGCTAGCTGGCGTCACTTTACAACCAAAGGTGCCATACATTGTATATTTGCTTGTGGCTCCTAGCATCTGCCCCCTTCTGTTTAATTAAGCAACAAGCAATGTGGCTAGGGACCGTGCCTGGTAGGTTGTCCAATTTAACATATGGTTCTTACCCGTCATGGGAGAACTGACCTTTAGGCGTCAGCTTCCTGTCTTAGGTTGAATCCACTGTAATCAGAGCAACCCGTCGCTGACTACCGGTCCAGCATTCAGCCATGCTTGTGGATAGGCCTATGCACCAGTGGGGGGGTGAGGTTCTTGCCTCACCTCTGTTGGCCCCCAAATTTAGCCTTGGTGCCAGTGGGGGGGTGAGGTTCTTTGCCTCACCTCTGTTGGCCCCCAAATTTAGACCATCACTAGTAGAAGGGAGGAGGATACAGAAATGCCACGACACCAAGCCAATTGACGGCTCCTTTGGAAAAATTGCGTCACTGGTGACACCATCAGCAAAGATATGCCAGTATTACCACAATAAACATGGGGTGAGCTGGCAAGGAAATTGCATCACTGGTGACACCATCAGCAAAAATATGCCAGCAGTACCACAATTCGGTGCACCAGATGATATTTCACAATGTATGCAACTGATATATAGTCCAGGCAAGTTCTGCAAGCAGTTCAAATTGGAGGAGTCTATCAATATGTCCATATCCTCCCAAAGTAAATCAAGTCCTTGATAGCATTACTTGTTGAGTTATATTCATTGATGCATCAGTTTATACAGTTTACTGTGATAGCTATCATAGAAGCTGTAGTTTGGTTTTATCTCAGTCTTCACTGGAATTGGGATGGAGATGGAAATTCTGGCAATGATGGTAAAGAGACATTATCCTGAACAGAATTATTAAATATAATAAAAAGAAAAGGTGAAAGTAAACAAACAGATCTGTTAAACTCCTTTAAAAACAATCCTTAACAGCCGTTTACCAAATTTAAATTAGTAAACAAACAGATCTGTTAACCATCTTTAACAACAATCATAAACAGCTGTTCACCTAATTTAAATTAAACCATATAAATCACGTGAATAAAGAAAAAATTCGGATCCATTTTTTCATGAGCGCTCCTCATATAAGAAATATGGACATACACACATACAGACATACAACACAAAACAGAAGTGTGCACACAACATACAACACATAAGACAATAGTAAATAAAGGCCTTGTAACTATACTTAGGTGAAATCTCCATTGCAATGTTTAAAAACTCCACAGTCAAAAAAAAAAAAAAATAAATAAATAAATAAATAAATAAAAAATAAAACACAGTCAAAAAATAAAACTGATCAGAAAAACATTAACCTAGGTTTGTATGAGCTCAAAAATAAAATAGAACTTTATGATGTGGAAAAATGCAATAATAAAATAGATACTGAAAAAAAAAAAAAACCTTGGTTAATCACTGTCGCAGATGTAAGAATAGCCAAGCTGGAGCTCTGGATGTCAGCTGTTATGGATTTGAGTCAAATCATCTTCTTTTTCTGTAGAAATTGTTTTAGTTAATCTCTCTGGAATCCAAATCGGTTGCTGTTCATCCTGTGGGAAAACACAGACAGCGCCCCGATTCCAGACTATCACTGGATCCGGGCCTTTCCATTGTCCTGTTAGAATATCTTTCCAAAGTACCTTAGGCTTATGTACATTTTTGGGGTACAAATGTCTTTCCGCAGCACTAAGTCCCGATGAATCTAAATTTAAAAAGTTTAGAGTAAAAAGGGTTATTTTAAGTTTATCTTTGGGGGATATATACCCCTTTCCAATTCCCTCCTTTTGTTTTAATAAGTACATTTTAATAGTTTGATGAGCTCTTTCAACTATGCCTTGTCCTTGTGGATTGTATGGAATTCCTGTTATGTGAGTAATACCAAATGATGAGCAAAATTGTTTAAAAGAGGAGGAAGTATAACCAGGACCGTTGTCCGTTTTTAACTGTTTTGGAACGCCCACAGTGGCAAAATTTTGTAAGCAATGAGCTATAACATCTTTAGTTTTTTCTCCGGCATGAAGGGAGCCCATCAAAAATCCGGAAGAGGTATCAACTGTAACATGTAAATATTTTAATTTTCCAAATTCTGGCAAGTGTGTGACGTCCATCTGCCAAATATGGTTAGGTATTAGTCCTCTAGGATTGACTCCAAGATTAACTTGTGGTAAAAATGTCACACAATTTTGACATTGTTTTATTATATGTCTGGCCTGTTCTTTAGTTATTTTAAAACGCTTTTGTAAAGTATTAGCATTGACATGGAACCTTTTATGAAAATTTATAGCTTCTTCTATTGTGGAGAAAATATGTATGTCATGTGTAGATTTATCTGCTAGTTCATTGCCCATACTAAGGGCTCCAGGCAATCCTGTATGTGCCCTGATATGACCTATGAAGAATGGATCTTTTCGGTCCCAGATTAGACTTTGTATAGCGGAAAACAAAGAGAAAACAGTAGAGGAAGGGGAAATCCTACCAGCATCTTCAAGGGAATTAATAGCATTAACTACATACTGACTATCAGAAAATAAATTAAATACAGAATCTTTAAACATCATAAAAGCTTGTAATACTGCATTAAGCTCTACCTTTTGAGCTGATTGTTTGGGTACTAAAAATGTAAAAGTTTGATCAGGAGTAACTACTGCTGCTGTACCATTGTTTGACCCATCAGTGAATATATTTGGAGCATTTATGATAGGGGTTTTTCTTGTCATTTTTGGAAAAACTACAGGATGCTTAGACCAAAAAGACAACAAAGGATTAGATGGTAAGTGATTATCAAATGAAACACTAGTTTTACACAGGATTATTGCCCAAGTATTTAACTCATTAGCTAACTCATCAATTTGATCCATAGTATATGGAGTAATAATTTTATTGGGAGAAATCCCAAACACTCCCTTAGCTGCTTTTATTCCTTTGAGTATTAATTGTCCTACAGCCTCAGGATATCTAGTAAGAATAGTGTTAGGGGAATAAGATAAATGTATCCACAATAATGGACCTTCTTGCCAAAATACTCCTGTAGGAATATTTTTTGTTGGTAGTACAATAAATAATAAAGGCAAACTTATATCAATTCTATCCAAATGCATATTTTCCATATATGTTTCAATGATTTTTAATACTTTTCTTGCTTCAGGCGTTAACATGCGGGGTGAATTTGGATCTGATGGACCTTTTAGAATATCAAATAAAGGTCCTAACTCTCCTGTTGGTATGCCTAGATAAGGCCTTATCCAATTTATGTCTCCCAATAACTTTTGAAAGTCATTAAGTGATTTGAGTTGATCTACTCGTATTTGAATTTTTGGTGGACGGACCATGGTTGAGGATAATAGAACTCCTAAATAATTAATTGGAAGATTTAATTGTACTTTATCTATTGCTATCTCTAGATTATAATTTTTCAATAAATTTGTAAGTGTGGCATAACATTCTAGTAATGTGTTTTTATCTTTATGTGCCAGTAACACATCATCCATATAGTGAAATATTTGTAGTTCAGGATTTTGGTTTCTAAGTGGCTGGATTGCTTTATTAACATAAATTTGACACATAGTTGGGCTGTTAGCCATCCCTTGAGGGAGTACTTTCCATTCATATCTCTGATCAGGACCTTCATGATTCAGTGCAGGGATAGTAAATGCAAAATGTGGACTATCCTCGGGATGAATTGGAATTGAAAAGAAACAATCTTTAATATCTATAACTAAAACATGCCAGGTTTTTGGTAAAGCAGACAATTGAGGAATCCCTGATTGAGCAGGTCCCATAATAACCATCTCATTATTAATGGCTCTTAAATCTTGTAATAATCTCCATTTACCAGATTTCTTTTTAATGACAAAAATGGGAGTATTATAGGGGGATACGGAAGGTTGTATATGTCCTTCCGCTAACTGTTGTCTGACCAAGTCATGGGCTACTTGTATCTTTTCTTTAGTCAAGGGCCACTGAGGAACCCACACTGGTCTTTCTGATTTCCAAGTAATTTTGATTGTCTCAGTGGCCCTTTCTGAAAACCCAATTCATGTCTATTTATTTCTTGATCTATTTGAATAGGTGCTGTCATACCTTGTTCTTGTTCTCTTAATCTTTTTTCTTTCCTAAAGCCTTGTTTAGCCCTAGTAGTGGGCGCGTTAGGATTGATGTTATTTGTTAATGTCAATCCTAATTGATCTAGGACATCTCGTCCCCATAAATTTACAGGAAGATGATCCAATACATAGGGCTGTATAGTTCCTTCACATCCTTCAGGATCCCTCCAATCTAATACCATAGCACTTCTATGGGGATTAGTCGCCACTCCTAGGCCTCGAAGCGTTTGAGTGGCTTGTTGTAATGGCCAATGTTTTGGCCATTCTTGACGAGAGATGACACTAAGGTCAGCTCCTGTGTCCAGCAGCCCATTAAAGTTATGTCCTTGTATATTTAATTTTAGCATTGGGCGAGAATCTAAATTCAAAGACAGCATAGCCCAATCTACACCTGTGGAGCCTAATCCCTTGGAACCTCTTTCTACATTACGACTGGAAAATTTATCATGCAGGCTGGGTATTATTAGTAACTGTGCTATTCTATCTCCTGGTGAAATTACTGATATACCTCTTGGAGAACTAGCTATAATTTTTATTTCACCTTCATAATCGGGATCAATTACCCCAGGACTTATCATAAGTCCTTTTAGTGTAGAAGAACTGCGTCCCAATAATAAGCCTACTGTTCCCTGGGGAAGAGGTCCTTTTACTCCTGTGGGAATGATTTGAATTCCCATCTCTGGGGTTAGTACTGCTCTGGCAGAGGCGCAGATGTCCAGCCCTGCGCTCCCTCTAGTTTGTCTGATGAGGGATTTAATGGATAATGCGTCCTGGGCACTACCTTGATGGGGCTGTTGGGTTCCTCCATTGCCCCATATATTTGTGGTTTGGGGCCCCGGGGCATTGGGCCCTCTAGTCCGTTTTTTGGCAATGGAGCTTGATACCTTTCTCCACGATATCGTGGGTAAACACTTGGTCCTTGTTCGTTTTTTGATAACGGAATACCCTCTATGGTGGTTTGAGAACGGCATTCATTAGCCCAATGTCTCCCTCTACGGCATCGTGGGCAAATACCTGGTATTCTATTCCTTTGATATCCAGCTTTGTTAAACCCTCCTCTTATGGGGCAACTCCTTTTAAAATGTCCTGTTTGATTACAATTATAGCATGTTCTTGGCCTGGCATCTAAAGCCTGTTGTACTGCTGCTAAGACTTGCCCCTGTTCATTAATGTCTCTACATAATTTAATATATGTGTTTAAATCCTCATGTCTCCATGGTCTAATGACCTCTCTGCAGCAACGATTTGCTTGGTCATAAGCCAGTTGTTTTATAAATGGCATTACCTGTTCTGTATTTCCAAATATCCTAGAGGCTGATTGAATAAGTCTATCTACAAATTCAGCATAAGGTTCATTAGTTCCTTGTATTACCTTAGATAATTGACCTTGTAAGTCTCCATGCCCCTGTAAAGTTTTCCATGCCCTAACTGCATCTACAGCAATTTGTGCGTACACACCAGGGTCATATTCAATTTGTTGTCTTTGACCCTCATAAGGTCCCTTCCCCAAAAGCATGTCCATATTTCTTTGAGGGTACCCAGCTTCTGCATTTCGCCTAGCTGTCTCCATGCAAAATTCCTCATTGGCAACCTTCCATAACAAATATTGTCCTCCGTTTAGCACAGATCGACACATGTTAGCCCAATCTGCTGGTGTCATGTCCAAGTTGGTAACAGATTCAACCATGCTTATTGTGAAGGGAGCTTGCGGCCCATAGGTCGTTACAGCCTCCTTTAATTGCTTTATTGTTTTGAAATCTAAAGCACGGTGAATTCGTTGCCCTCCTGCCTGCTCAAGTACAGGGCATGCTAATCTTTGGGGTCCTGCCTCAGAATTCCGTCCATCAACTACGGTAGTTGAGGGCCGCTCAGCGGTAGATGGAGCTGTTGGCTGAGTTACGCCCTCTGGTGATAGAACGGAGTTGGTAGCAACCTCCTGTTGTAATTCTCCACCTGATGGCTGCTTGTCCTCTAAGCTTGCTTTCTTTAAATTCTCCTCTGTCTGACTAGCTTGAGAGACCTTCTCTTTTGCTTGACCTAGCGTTTTTTCTACCATAGTCTGGACCTCTAACAATTTACTTAACAGTTTTTCGGTTTGTTTTTTATTGGATTCTAATCTACTATAACCTAACCCAATAAGGTAGGATAAAACAAAGCCGAAGCAGAATGAAACAAAAACGGAGCAGACAATGGTTGTATCAATTTTCTCTTTCTCAGGGCCGAATAACTTCAAACCTTGAGCCAACCATTTTTCCCAGTTCGCCTGAGAAAATTCTAGGGCTAGGGAGCTCGAAATAAAAACAAAATAAATCAAAACAAGAACACATTGTTTTCTGAGAAGGTCATCCATCCTGTCGCCTTCCCTCAGGGGCGAGCAATTTACTCACCTCTAAGCTTCAGGCGTTCCCCGCACGGGCCGCCAAATGCCGCAGTCTTGGCTGGGCACAGAATCACGAGCCAATCAAGCAGGAACAAAACTTTATTTTGAAAAAGCCGCTAACACTCTCAGCGCCAGCAAGTCAAAAACCGGTCCTCCCACGAGGGTGTCCGACCGGAACCGCGCGCCGACCGGAACCCCGGGGTCCCCCGGACCTCCCCCGGAATTTCCTCCTACTATCCTTCCCCAACCAATGGGAACTCTCCAAGAGTCTGGTAACATGAGTCCGTAACATGAGTCCGGTAGCAGGCCAAGGTGAACAGCGGGAGTCCAATTTGCATATGAATGTAAATCTTAACATAATCATCTCAGTGGCTAGCTGGCGTCACTTTACAACCAAAGGTGCCATACATTGTATATTTGCTTGTGGCTCCTAGCAATTGAGGAATTTGGAGCCTGACCCCACAATTTGTAGATCGTAGCCAACTTTTTCTTCTATCAGACGCAGTGTCTCTGATTTGATACCTAGCTCCCTGATCCATTTTGAGTTAATTTTTGTGGATGGCGAGAGAAAGGGATTCAATTTCATTTTGTTGCATATGGATTTCCAATTTTCCCAGCACCATTTGTTGAAAATGCTATCCTTCCTCCATTGCATGCTTTTAGCCCCTTTATCAAATATAAGATAGTTGTAACTTTGTGGATTAGTCTCTGTGTCTTCTATTCTGTACCATTGGTCTACCCACATGTTTTGGTACCAGTACCATGCTGTTTTTGTTACTATTGCTTTGTAGTACAGTTTGAGCTCTGGTATCGCTATGCCTCCAGATTCACACTTCCTGCTTAGAATTGCTTTTGCTATTCTGGGTCTTTTGTTTTTCCATATGAATTTCATGATTGCTTTGTCTATTTCTACAAGAAATGCCATTGGGATTTTGATTGGCATCGCATTAAACCTGTAGAGAAGTTTGGGTAATATCGCCATTTTGACGATGTTAGTTCTGCCTATCCATGAACAGGGTACATTTTTCCATCTTCTGAGATCTTCTTCTATCTCTCTCTTTATGGTTCTGTAGTTTTCATTGTATAAATCTTTCACCTCTTTTGTTAGGTTGATTCCCAAGTATCTTATTTTCTTTGAGGATATTGTGAATGGAGTGGTTTTCCTTATTTCCATTTCCGAGGTTTTGTTGCTGATATACAGGAATGCCTTTGATTTATGCGTGTTGATTTTATACCCTGCCACTTTGCTGAATTCATTTATTAACTCTAGCAGCTTCTTTGTAGACTCTTTTGGGTCTGTTAAGTATATTATCATGTCATCCGCAAATAGCGATAGTTTAATTTCTTCTTTTCCTATTTTTATGCCTTTAATTTCTTTTGTCTGTCTAATTGCTCTGGCTAGTACTTCGAGAACTAAATTGAATAGAAGTGGTGATAGAGGGCATCCCTGTCTTGTTCCAGATTTTAGAGGAAATGCCTTCAGTTTTTCTCCGTTTAGGATGATGCTAGCCTGAGGTTTAGCATATACAGCTTTTACAATGTTGAGGTAAGTTCCTGTTATCCCTAGTTTTTCTAGTGTTTTGAACATAAAGGGATGCTGTACTTTGTCAAATGCTTTTTCTGCATCCATCGAGATGATCATGTGGTTCTTGTCTTTAAGTCTATTGATGTGGTGAATAGCATTTATTGATTTCCGTATATTGAACCATCCTTGCATCCCAGGAATGAATCCTACTTGATCATGGTGCACAAGTTTTCTGATATGTTTTTGTATTCGATTCGCCAGAATTTTATTGAGAATTTTTGCATCCAAGTTCATTAGAGATATTGGTCTGTAGTTTTCTTTCTTTGAAGTATCTTTGTCTGGTTTTGGGATCAAAGTGATGTTGGCCTCATAGAATGAATTTGGAAGAGCTCCTTCTTTTTCTATTTCTTGAAATAGCTTGAAAAGTATTGGTATTAATTCTTCTTTGAAGGTTTTGTAGAACTCCGCTGTATAGCCATCTGGTCCAGGGCTTTTCTTAGTTGGTAGTCTTTTGATGGCTTCTTCTATTTCTTCTTTTGTTATTGGTCTGTTTAAATTGTGTGTGTCTTCCTGTCTCAATCTGGGCAAATCATATGCCTTAAGAAATTTATCGATATCTTCATTATCTTCTATTTTATTGGAATATAGGGTTTCAAAATACTTTCTAATTATCTTCTGTATTTCTGTAGTGTCTGTTGTGATATTGCCTTTTTCATCCCGTATGTTAGTAATTTGAGTTCTCTCTCTTCTTCTTTTCGTTAGCATGGCTAAGGGCTTGTCTATCTTATTTATTTTTTCAAAGAACCAACTTTTAGTTTTATCTATCTTTTCAATGGTTTCTTTTGTTTCAATTTCGTTGATTTCTGCTCTAATTTTAATTATTTCTTGTCTTCTACTATATTTGCTGTTGTTTTGCTCTTCCTTTTCTAGGTTTTTGAGGTGTTGTGTGAGTTCATTTATCTGTTGGTTTTTTCTTTTTTTGAGGTAAGAACTCCAAGAAATGAATTTCCCTCTTAAAACTGCTTTCATTGTGTCCCATAGATTCTGGTATGTTGTGTCTGTGTTGTCATTTGACTCTAAGAATTTTTTCATCTCCTCCTTTATGTCTTCTACAACCCATTGATCATTCAATAATATATTGTTCATTTTCCATGTGATGTATGATTTTTCCTTCCTTCTTTTATCATTGATTTCCAATTTCATTCCATTATGGTCAGATATGGTGCATGGTATTATCTCCACACCCTTATAATTACTAAGAGTTGCCTTATGGCATAATATATGGTCTATCTTTGAGTAGGATCCATGTGCTGCTGAGAAGAACGTGTATCCACTTGATGATGGTTGATATATTCTATATATGTCGGTTAAGTCTAGGTTATTGATTGTGCTGTTGAGTTCTATAGTTTCTTTATTCAGCTTTTGTCTAGAGGATCTGTCTAATGGCGAGAGCGGTGTGTTGAAGTCCCCCATAATTATTGTGTTGTTGTCTATTTGACTCTTGAACTTGAGGAGAGTTTGTTTTATGAACGTTGCAGCTCCATTGTGTGGTGCATACAAATTGATGATTGTTATGTCTTGTTGGTGGATGGTTCCTTTTAACAGTATATAGTGACCTTCTTTATCCTTCTTGATTAACTTAGGTTTGAAGTTGATTTTATTCGATATGAGTATGGCCACTCCTGCTTGCTTCCGAGGGCCATATGAGTGGTATGATTTTTCCCAACCTTTTACCTTCAGCCTGTGTATATCTTTTCCTATCATATGAGTCTCCTGAAGGCAGCATATTGTTGGATTTGTTTTTTTGATCCAGGTTACTAGCCTATGTCTCTTGATTGGTGAATTTAGGCCATTAACATTTAAGGTTACAATTGAGATATGATTTGTATTTCCAGTCATGCTTCTTTATTTATTTATTTTAGTTTGGCTAGTTTTGCTTTTTGGTTGTTTTCCTCCCCCTTTACTGAGATACTTCCTGCTGTTAGTTTTGGGCACTATTTATCAAATCCTCTTCTTGTAGTGTTTTGTTCAAAATGCTTTGCAGAGCTGGTTTTCTTGCTGCAAATTCTTTTAGCTTTTGTTTATCATGAAAGATTTTAATTTCATTGTCAAATTTGAAGCTCAATTTTGCTGGATATAGTATTCTTGATTGGAATCCATTATTTTTCAGCGTTTGAAATACATTATTCCAGGATCTTCTCGCTTTCAAAGTTTGTGATGAGAAATCGGTCGTTAACCTAATTGGTTTACCCCTGAAAGTAATCTGCCTCTTTTCTCTCGTAGCTTTTAATATTCTCTCCTTGTTCTGTATGTTGGCTATCTTCATAATTATATGTCTTGGGGTTGGTCTATTATGGTTTTGAATGTTTGGGGTCCTGTAGGCTTCCAGGATTTGGCACTCCATTCCATCTTTCATCTCTGGGAAGTTTTCTAGAATTATTTCATTTAATATGTTGTCCATTCCTTTGGTTTGAAACTCTGTGCCTTCTTCTATCCCTATGACTCTCAGATTTGGTTTTTTTATGACATCCCATAACTCTTGAATAGATTGTTCGTGGGATTTAAGCATCTTTTCTGTGTTGACTATATTCTTTTCAAGTTGATAAACCTTGTCTTCATTATCTGATGTTCTGACTTCTACTTGATCAAGTCTATTTGTAATATTCTTGTTTGAGTTTTTAATTTGGCTTATAGTTTCCTGCAATTCTAGGATTATTGTTTGATTTTTTTTTAAGATCTCTATCTCCTGGTAGATCTCGTTCTTTGCCATTTGAATTTGTTTGTTTAATTCATTTTCAAAATATACTTTTATTTCTTGGATTTGCTGTCTCATGTCTTCTCTAATATTCCTTTCCATTCGAGTTAGGTATCCCCTGAGTTCTTTCCATATCCCTGTTTCTGAAGTTTCTATGTCCTCTTGTAGAATTGAGTTGTCTTGCATTGTTTGAAATCCTTTTTTCCCTTGTTTTCTCATGTTGTCCACGTTACTTTCCAGTTCTTTTTGATTGTCGTGTTTCTGCTCTCTTCTATAGATTTGTTTTGTTTCTGTATTACTCTGATGTCTCTCCTTTGTGTTGTTGAACTATGCCTGCTAACGTGGGTTCTGCTGGGAAGGAATTCCGACGTCCGAGCTCCAGTGACGACACTACTCTGTTATGCCGTGCCCCAGTCTCCTTGCCGGGGTGCCCTAATGGGGGAGTGTGAGTGGACTGTCTCTGTTTGGTTTCAGCACCCGGTCGTGGCAGGCAGGCAGACTCCCGCCGCCCAGTATCTCAGGCCGTGGGCAGGTGATCCATCGCCAGCGGGAGGGCGTTCTCCTACCGCCCAGTTACCCTGGCAGTGGATGAACTGTCGCCGGCGGGCCTGCAGTTTACAGCTGCCCAGTCACGAGAGCCTTGCCTCTAGTCTCCTGTTCTCTCCTGCTAGGCTTGGGTTCTCCTGCTAGACCAGATTTCCCCTCAGTGATGGTTCTCGGCAGTTCAAGCTATACTCTGGGCCTGTTTTGTTGCAATCTGTTTTGTTGCTGCAATCTGTCGGAGAGTGGCGGTGGGTACTTCAGCCCTCTAAGATGGTGGCTGCTGTTTGCCTTAGCGGAGTGTCCCTTGTGGGGGGCGGGGCCTTACCGGCTTCCTTCCCCGACTGCAATCCCGAACTCAGCCCGGGGGTCAGTGCGGGCTTGGGCTTGGCTGGTGGGATACCACCGTGTCGCAGCCACTTAATTCCCTGCTGACTGGTTAACCCCTTCTCTGCGGCGCCACGCCTTCTGTAGCCTCGGGGCAGGCCGCGCGTATCAGACAGCCTGGATCTCCGGGGTCACACCGTTGGCTTTTGGGATCCCCGGCACTCTATGGTTTTGATTTTTTCTGCTTGCCCCTCCCCCAGCTCGTTTTCCTGTTTTCTATTTGCATGTTTTATCTTCCCAAACAGAATTACAAATTGCTTAAGGCAGAGGATCTCATCCTCTTGTTTTGCTGGACATAGATCTTTTGAATGCATTTAGACATATCTTTTGACCTTCCCAACCCCTAAGATACTTAACATAATGCTTCATACAGAGTTAACTCCTTAGACTTTGATGGATTGACTTTATTTAAGAATATTGAATATATTGTGTATTACAAGGAGCATGAACTTGGTTTAGTTACCATCTGTGCTGCTGTGACATAGGCTGAATGTAAACTCTCTTCTGTGACTACAGTACTCAGAAAGCCAGCTCTCTAGCCACACTCTCCAGGTTTGAATCTGAGCTCTTCTAATTACTTGCTGTTTTAATTGGTAAAAGTGTCTTTCCTCGACTTGGTTTACTCACCTGTAAAATGGGAATAAATGTGTAATTTTGGCAAAGATTAAATCAGATTAAGGCCTGTGAGGTACTTAGAATAGCGCTCAGGAATATTGTCATTTATTATTGCTTGTAAATAAGTTGTTTGATATGGAATTAATAGGGTAAACACAATTTGTAGAAAAGAAATATTTGCCTTAATTAGAGGAATAAACTGTTCCATAAAAGCATAATATATTTTCTGTCATGACCAATAATCATCTGCCAAATAAGTAAATGATACAATTATTTCCCTGTGAACAGCATCCTTTATGTGGTATCAACTCTCTGCTTTTCCTTTGGAGAACCAACCCTTTACCTCCACATGGTCTGGTCCTAGAGGAGCCATCTTAGCAACCACCCCAGCCCCATGCTCTTTTCTCACCTCAGCTGGGAACACATGATCAAAATGAGCCAATCACAGTCTTCCTTGATACAGACTATATGGATCCTGGGAAAAAGAGGGTTCTCTTACCCTGGGTTTGAGAACTACAAGGACCACACAAACTGAGATGCATTTGGTCACTTTGAATTCCTTTGAAAAATGGAAGAAACTACAGATCGATGCCAAAGCACAGAGCTGAGAGATGGAGAAATGGCAAGAGAAAGACAAAAATCTAATAATGTTTTATGAGCCCCTGGATCATAGCTTGATGGCAGACCATTCAACCTGTAGACTTCCCATGTCTGCGAACCAATAAAACTCCTCTTTTAAGTTACTTTGTGTTATTTCCCTTTCATTTGCAAGTGTAGCCATGACTGAGATACTTTAATTGTATGAGTCATGTGTCCAACCATTTCATTAGTTAGTATTACATTAGTTAGTTTATTTCATTAGTTATTATTACATGAAACTAGCAAATTTTATTTTATTCTTTTAAGTCTATAATTAAGATTCTCAATGTGAATTAAGGAAGTTTAATAAAAGAAATTGTTCTATTATGTTTCAGATTTTTATTTTAAGTAGTCATATGTTGAAGCTAAAGTAGAAAAGCAAGATTGTTTTATAAGTCAATACAATAGAAAACATACAAAATAAAAGCAAATTCAATTTTTATGCATTTATCTACAAAAAGTAAAATAATATGCATAATTATATAGTCATACTGATATTTTATATGCATGTATATACACATACATACATACTGAGAGCATGTGAAATTATTGAGTTCCTATTATATGCCAAATATTATTCCAATGGATTATGTGTGTAATTTCATTTAGTTCTTACAACAATTTCCCTTCAAGGTCAGCATTTTTATCCCTGCATCACACAAGTGAAAACAGACACACAAAGAGGTTGTATTTTGCCTAAGGTCACATTGCTGCTAGATTGACAAAGCCTGGATTTAAACCCAAGCTCTTTAGAGCCAACAACTGTGAGTTTTTTCCATTATACCACACTGGCTCTCTCAGAAACAATGGGCATTATATCCCCTTTCTTCCAGTGTCAGGAGTGAATTCAAGTGCTATTACATAAGCCCTCCCCACATGCATTTGCCCAGATTCACAAAGTGAAAACACAAAGCCCCCTGTTAGCTAATCACAGGACTCAGCTGCTTAGAAGGCCAAGGTCTGGTGGGGAGGCCACAAGGGGAGAGATCCCAGATGGGAGACCATCAGCCTCACCCACAGGCACTTTCCTGCCCCTTGGGGATTTGCAGACCTGCTCTAAAATAGACTGGAATAGAGAGAGCTACTGTGGTATTGGCTTTGAGAACAAATGACTCAAATGTAAGCATATGTTTAAAAATATTGGGGTGTTTTTTTTGTTTAAGATACTATCAGGGAAATTAGAACTCTGGACATTTTGAAGATATTAAGGAGATAATGGAATGTGGTTATTCTAAGACTATAGTCTTTACCTTTTAGAGAGTCACACTTAATTTTTTATTAAATTATTTTCAGAAGTGATTCAGTAACTTGATTTGCTATGAAATAGTCTGAGAGTACAGGAAGGTAAGTAAACAAATCTGGCCATGATAATAGTTGAAACTGGTGGCAGAACACAAGGCTTTCCATGCTATCCTCTCAATCTATATGTGTTCAATACCATCATAATAGAAGAATGAAGAATAAAATGGACTTCAAAATCATGGCTTTTAAAAACTGAAAGAGTATGACTTTTGGTGAGGGGAGATCAAGTCTCAAGGACGGGAGAAGACTGCAGTTTTCACTGTAATACTATAGTATCATCAGCTTTTCCCATTAGGTAAACATGTTCTTTGGAAAAAAAAAATTAAACATTAAAAGAAATGAGGAAAAGAAAGAGTACGTGGGTCAACCAGTCCCAACCAGCTCCATGGCAGACATCAAGCTAGTCATGGGCAGGGCAACCTGATTTCCAGCCGAGCCCAGAGGAGCCTCTGGAATGATCCTCAATGCAACCTGCCAGAGATGAGGCCCATCCTGGGATGATTTGATTTCTTACACAGTGTGCACTTACCTCATGCTTTGCCTGGACCATGTCTCCAGTGTAGACAGGCTCATATCTGCCCAGAATGCCTGTCCTTCATTACCAGAGATGCTGGGGCTCCCAGAGCCTCCCCATGGACCCTCACAGCGACGTTATCTTTCCCAACTTGCCCTGTCAGCCTGAGTGGAAGCCTCCATTCCTTCAGGAGTCCCTGCTGAGCTGAACTGACCAGCCCTCCTGCAGTCACCAGCAATAACATTTTCCTATGATGGGCTTTCCTGCGAATCTCAGAAAGCTACGAGTGCTAACAGATCCCAGTCCCCTGTAAAAGGAAAACATTGGAATTATATTTGAGTTGACTTCTGATTTCACGAGGACTTTTCCCCATTTGGATAGATGTGAAATGTCAGTCGTGTCTTCTCTGGATATGCTGGTTTACAATTCTCTGGGGATGTTTAAATGCCCCTGTGTAACCTCAGGATATTGGGCAGGGTCTGATATAGCTAAGAACTGGTCCCCATTTCTTTTGTGAGAAAACTGTGATGTTGTCCCCCAGGCCTTGGACCAGTGGACCTCAACCCTCCCTATTCCCAGCCTTATCCCATTGTGAGGCTCCTCAGCCAACACAACCAGCACCCAACACAACCAGGACATTGTGCACTTGAGAGACTGGGAAACAAAGAGGGCAGGAATTAATACATGTTGATTATCTCTACAGCACAGGCCCAGTGCTAGGAGCTTCCTCTTCATTTCATTCTAACCATAAACCCTATGCATCCAGTTTTACAGATAAAAACACTAAATTCGCCATGCATGGTGGGGCACACCTGTAATCCCAGCTATTTGGGAGGCTGAGGCAGGAGGACTGTGAGTTTAAAGCCAGCCTCAGCAGCTTAACAAAGCCCTGAGCAACTCAGCAAGATCCTGTCTGTAAATAAAGTTCAAAATAGGGGCGGAGATATGGTTCAGTGGCCAAATGCCTCTGAGTTCAATCCCCTGTACCTTTAAAAAAAAGAAAAGAAAAATAAGAAAAACCACTAAGGTTCAAAGAGGTGGTGATTTTGCCTATGTTCTATGTGGCTAAAAGGGCCAGAGTAGAATTTAATTTTAGGGTTTTTTGAATTCATAAACCATTGCTCTTTCTCAACCTGATATTCCAAGAAGTTTCTGCTCACTTGTTAGCCAGTGCTAAGCCAACAGCCAGGGACAATTACAGCACATAGACTCATCTAGGAAGTGGTCACCATATAGAAATGGGTTGTGGGATGTTTGAGCCCATACCTGTTATAGGTAGCACTGGCCTTGACACATCTTTCTCAATAACTGATAAAATATGCAAATAAAGATCAGAAAAAATCTAGATGACTAGAACAACATGTCTAATCAACATGGTCTAATTTTCATATTTAAAATGTCCTACCTAACATCTGGAAAATGCACACATAATCTTTCCAAGTACATACCAGACATTTACCAAAATAAACCACAAACTAGTCTATAAAGTAAGTCTCAACAGATTTTATATTGAAATCACAATATCTTCTTTAATCGTTGAATAAGAAATCAATACCAGAAAGATAAATAGGAAGTCATCAGTGTTTAGAGATTAAACTATTCATATTTAAATAACCCACAGGTCTTCAAAGAAATCAAAATTGAAATTAGAAAATGTTCTGAACAAGGGAAAATGCAACACATCAAAACTTGTAAATGCAGCTAGGGCTGAGCTTAAAGGGACGCATACAAAACTAAATGTAGATATTCAAATAAAATTAATACATTAAATAAATACAGTTTTAAAGAAAAATGATTAAAGATTAATGATACGTTTCCATCTAAGAAGCTTGGGAGAGGGGGCAGCAAGTTAAAACCAAGAAAAATCAAAGGATAACAATAATAATGATAAGCACAGGAAGCACAAAAGCTATGAAATATAAAATAAACATGCAGTGGAAAAAAATCAACAAATCCAAACATTGATAGTTTGAAAAGATTAATAAAATTAATGAATCACAAGTAACCAATTCCCAGGATGAAAAACAAGACACCACTTCACATTCTATAGCCATTAAAAAAAAAGATAATAAGAGAGTGGAAAGAGCTGAGAGAAAATTCACCACATAGGATAAATCATAGATAAAAAAAAAAAAAGATAATAAGACAATAGTATGAAGAAGAAACAGAAAAATTTGAATACTCTTAGATTTATCGAAATACCAAATTTGCTAGCATCTTGATCTTGGACTGCTGGCCTCCAGAACTGTAAGAAAATAAATTTCTGTTTCTGTTATGGCAGCTTAAGCAGACTAAGACAGACACTAACAAAGGTAAAATTAAGATAAAATCACAGTCAACACTAAGTATTGAGGAGGATAGGAAGCAACTGGAACTCTCATGCATTTGGGATGGGATTGTAAATATATACAACCACATGGAAAAAATTGTTTACTAGTATCTGCTAGAGCTAAACATATGCCTACCCTATGATCTAAAAATTTCCCTCCTGGGCATATTAATAAAGAGAAAAGAACCTGTGTGTTCAAAGATACCTACAAGAATATTCTTAGTACCTTAATGTGTAATAGACCCAAACTGGAAATAACCCGAATTTCTGTCAGAAACAAAATGGTTAAATAACTTGTGAACACTTAACAATGTGCATGATCCTCAAAGACATATCATAGAGAGAGAGGAACCAACCAGGAAAGAGACACAGCTTATGGTATGATTTATAGAGATTTAAAAACAGGCAAATGGTCTATGGTGACAGTTTGGAATAATGGCTGTCTTAGGTGGGGATGCACACTTAGGGCTTGAGTGAACCCTGGAATGCCAGACATATTGTAATCTTGATGTGAGCCATGGTTCCATGAGTGTCTTGTCTCCGCATAACAAAATTCGTTAAGTAAGTTGCACACAAGATTTGTGAACTTTATATGAACTACGAAAAGTCAAAAGTATATCTTGATGACTAGAAATCAAAATGATTAAAATTTTCTTTTAGGAATTTGTCTCCATTTTGGCTTGGACAACATTGAGAAGAATCCAGTAGATACTGGAAATGCTGTCTATCAAAACTGTTATGGACCACCTCCTGCAAAAATGAATATATCCAATGGACTCCTTCTTCCTTGAAATTTATAGCTTGTTTGTGAACACTGACTATACATTTCTAGTTCTCCACTTGACTCTATGCTGTGAAGACTGTCAGAGCTTCTGTTTCACTTTATCCAAGAAGATCAGAGAGGTGGTTTTATGAATCCAAAATGCAAGACATTTCCTTACAGCAAAGAACATACTTTTACATGGCTGCTGGATTCCTGTAGTTGCTTAAGTCTCTGTGGAAATTTTGTTCTTTCCATTATTTGTTCATTTTGACCACTGTGAAAAGCAGCCGTATCTCAAAATAGCAACCTTGGCTGCAGACAGAGAGGGGCAGACCTGATTATATACATGTGTCCTATGAATGTGGGGACACAAATCTGTAGAGTTCTGAATAGAATTATATATTCCTTCCTAAAAAGATACTGAAAGGTATCTTTACTTCCCTTAGGGAAAAAAATGAATGTAATAGGAATAGAACTACATCAATTTTGGTAAAAAGAAACAGATTTTCTATGAAAATATGGATTTTATATACAACTTGACATTTGAAGACAGATACTTTTATCAAAGAGGTGGTTTAAAAAAAATAGTGCTGTATGATGTGGCTGTCAAATTCTCAACTAAAAATAGCTAAAGCAAAATAAAAGGGGCAATCAGGAAGGTAGTGGGGTGGCTCACAGAAACAGAGCTGATGTGGCCATCACAAAAAGGAGCTGAACACTTGGATACTTAATGTCCCCTTGTGAGAACATTTTTTTTCCTTTGTGGGCCATCTACACCACAGGGAGCATGGCCAAAGACATCCCTAGCTTGCAACTTTCTGACCATCCCCATCCCCACCAGAATCCCCTTCTGATGCTCTTAGGAAAATCATTGATTCTCTTGGCTGGTGCAACCATCCTGCCCATGACTGTAGCTCATGGATCTGGGATCAGGGCAGACAAAAGCAATCTATGATCTATGCACAGCAGACGAGTTCTCCTCAAAAAGAAGGCTGCACAGTCTAATTAACTTCAACAGCGCATTACTCACTACTCCAGACGTCCTAAACCATACGGTCCTCCTCAGTTTCTAGAAGGTGTGCTGGCTTTCCACCTTCCATCCTCTGCCTCTGAGACAGCCGTTCCCATTGGCTGTCATCACTCTCAGCCAGGCCTGGGCTGATCACAGCACAAACACGGGAAGGCTTAGAACAACTGAAAAGAGTGGCAGGAGACAAGACCATGCAAAACATTTTGAAATTTTAAAACAAGTAGTTTACAGACACTTCTGATTTCTTATGTTTTGATACACTTCAACATCCTTAAATACAATACATACTTAGACCCACAGATCTCCATACAACACATACTTAGACCCCCATGCTCGCCTTTCCCACAAGGCAGAGCAATCACCACTGTCGGTCTTATGCAACTTGGAGAATGAAGATCCACATGGAACAACTAAGGGAATCTGTCCTGGTGAGAAACCATGACACCCAGAGCCAAGAGCAAAGGGTTCTTGTCTCAAGTAACTGAATGATTTTGAATGATTTGCTTTATTCCTCTGGGTACATTTGTTTTACTTGAAAAAAAAAACAAAAAACAGAGGAAATTGGACTATATCAGGGAATGGCAAACTAAATTTCATCCAGCCTTTTGTTTTGGGGCTTTTGGTTTTGTTTTACTTTCTGGTACCAAGGATTGAACCCAGGGAGTCTCTAACACTGAGCTACATCCCAGCCCTTTTTATATTTTATTTTGAGACAGGGTCTCACTAAGTTCCCAGGTGGCCTCAAACTTGCAAACCTCTTGCCTTCCATCCCTGAGTCTCTGGGATTACAGGCATACACTGTATCACACCTGGTCCAGCATCTTGTTTTATAAAGTTTCATTGGGATAGAGCCACACCCACCCCTTTAAATATCTTTTATGGCTAATTTTCTGCGATAACAGGAGAACTAAGTGGTTGCAACAAAGACTGTATGGAGTGCAAAGTCTTAAGTATTTACTCTCTGGCCCTTTGTGGAAAGTTTGCCAAGCTCCCATCTAAATAAGCCACCACGAGCCATTTTTCCCTTGAACATATTTCAAGGATAAGTTGTGTTTTATCCGAATTATCCAGATAATTGCCACATCTCTGGTTTTCTTCACCTATGCTTGCTGTTTAACCCAAGCCACATGGACCTGTGTCTGCACAGACAGAGACCAGAAGGAAACAAACCAGTAATTGTGCCTACCATATTACTCACATTATCCCCTGAGCAATTGTGTTACTCATAGGAATATTCCAAACACTTGTCTCACATTTCCCTGTCCATTTCTCTCTGATCATAGAAACAGACAAGGCTGATTTAAGAAGTGATGTCTATTTAGCCCGAAGAGACATGGATGCATGACCATCACTGAATTCTACATGATGACATTATCTAGAATTTGAATTTTCTTTTCTTTTTCTTATTGAAATAACTAAATTATTGTTAAAATGCCTCATAATTTATAGTGTGTGTAATATAGTAGGAAAAGGTCAAAATTGTACTAATAAAACACTACATTCATGTTTTTGTTTTTGTTTTTGTTTTTGAGTTTTCCTCTGTTAGTGCATAAAAATCTGTCCTCTGCACCTCTGAAAAATGTTCTGTGTAACATCATAATAGCATACTGGGAAGAACCAGAAAGGGTAAGCAGTAGACCTCACACACACACACACACACACACACACCCCACACACAGATACACACATGTGTGCACACATGCGCATTCCTGACGGAAAGAAATCCAAAAGCAGTAACCAACCCCAAAATGCCAGGAAGTAGGGTTATAAATTTAACACAAACAGCTCCAAATCTTCAAATTCCCAGTCCGTTTATCAAATTTTAAAAACGAAATGACAAGTTAAGATTATTAGTCAAAATATATAAATAAATCACCTTGCATGTTATTCCCAAGGTCTGTGAATGATTTCACAGTGGTTAGTTGTAATAAGTGACTATTCAGGAACCTGGGCTCAGCAGTGAGCCTGCTCCAGGTGAGGTTGGAAGCTGGCCAGTCCTCAGACTGCACACAAGCTACAGGCCTGCACACGGGGCCTGTGAGGAGTGCTCGGTGAGCTTCCTTTCACCAGGCAGAACTTACGTCTTAGCCATTGCTTGGTCTTCGATCCCCTCCACTCAATTCCATTGTTTATAGAAAGAACTTTTTTTTTTTTAGACATTCCAAAAAGCAAAGATTAAGTCAACTCACCATAAATTCCTCCTGCTAGAAACCATCTCATGGAAAAACGTTTTTTTGAAAATACAGTTTGTCAAATGCTTTGAGTTTAATGAAATGCCAAGATCTGAGAGTCATAAATTATCTGCTGGAACAGGAGGACTTATGGAGAGTGAGGAACGTCGGAGCTCTGTGTTCAAGACGGATTGCTGGAAAATTCTCCATCTTAAAAAAATTGGTCCTGTTTTAACCTGTTTAGATTTGTGCAACAGGCTTTGTTAACAACCCTTATGTGACTGCTGCATGCCAAATGTCAACAGGAAAACAAGAAGAAAAAGTGCTTTGAGCCTATTCCCCTCAGTTGGCACAGAGCCAGGTCTGTTCCACAGGCCCCCTGCCCTGTGGCATTATTCTGTCACTGCCTCTCATAGCATTGGTGGTGTTGGAACAAAGCCAGCTGTCTTCCTTTTCAAACCAATTTGTCCAATTGCATGGATTATTATGTTAGGTAATCTGTCACTTCTTGAAAAGACCAATTTTCAATGTCCTTTCCTTCACATGACACTTTCTAAGCATTTGAAGGCATTTTGGCGATGCCATCCCATGCCTGACTCACCTCAGAATGAGCCATCCTTTCTTGTACCTTCTCGGCTAAACAACAAAAGTGTTTTCAAATGTAGAGCTGTTGAAACCTAATTTTTTTAGATAATTCATGCAATACCTATAAACATGGAAACTGAGCTATGCCAACAGAGGAAAGTAATCTTGATTCATGTCTAAAACTCCCCTGTGGCTCAATTATGTGAAAGTTCCTGTGGGATTTCCCCTGTTTTCCAAACAGTTTATGAACATAGTTAGACCTAGGAATGAGAATATTCTTTTTTAAGGAATAATTTGGGTGTGCCCTCAGAAGAAAATGCAGGCTATTTTCAAGAAAGACAACTACTATGTTGAGAACTGAGTCCTAGTCTCAGACAGTTTCTCTAATTTAAGACACACACCATGGTACTCCCCAAGACTATGTTGAAAAACAGCAAGATTTCCTAATATATGATGTATGGATCTGTTTGCAATTGCATTTCTATGCATGTAACCAAAACCTGACTAGCAGTTAAATCAAACAGGATTTATTTCTCAAACACAGCAAGGTGTCCTGAGGTGTCTGGTCCAGGCAGGTACAGCAGTTCCACAGCAGGAGCCAGGTCCTTACCTCCTCCCTTTGCGACATCATCCTCAGGCTTCTTACCTCATGGTCATAAGATGGCGCACCCCACCCCCACCCCACTCCATCCAGACTGTCCTCTATCCAAACTGAAAGAAAGGGGGAAAGGAAGAAGTTGACACCAGATTATATCAGAAAAGCAAAGTCTTCCCCAAAAAAATCTTCAGCAAATTTCAACTGTTGTTTCATTGGAGAAGCTGGGATATGCGGTGCTATGGATGGGTGTATTGCCATCCCAATGGGAGTGGGATTCTCTCAGCAAGAATACAAGGGTTACTGGGAAGGTTTCTGGCAGGAACCACCATAGTGCATAAGAAGTCACAAATCTTTACCTAGAGAGAATCACACCAGGCTACAGTGAAAGAGGCTGTCTTCTCCAAGACTCTGGTAAGGACCAGAGGCATTTGCTCCCAAAGAGGGACAATTTTGAACTGAATTCCTAGGGGGTGAAGTCTTGAGTTAACTATCATGCTTTATGTAACATGGGCAATTATGGGATCAAGAAGTGGTTGCTACGAATGCTAGAAGCAAGTGGCTTCAGGATTTTCTCTTACCAGATTGACTATAAAATCTAAACCACACACATAGCTATTAAAAAAAAAAAAAAACTCCTCAAAACACTCTTCATCACTTTCCCATTAAAATTATCAGCTTGCAAAATTTTATGGAAAAAGACAACTTCCTGGTTCAATGTATTGCAAAAAGTATTCCCTGCAGAAGCAAAAGGAAAATGAGGGAGGGTATGAGGGGGTAGAAAATGTTTATAAAACGGAAGATTAACAGGGTGATTATTCACTTTAACAAATATGTTTCCCTTAAGATGATGATTTTGAAAAGCAAGATTCCCCAATAAATGTACAAGAGCTCAATTTATATGCCTTTCTACTGGAACAAGTCTAAGTGCAACAAAATGTAACCTGATGCTTACATTTCAGAAAGGCTTCCCTCAAAGTTGGCAAAATGTTGGTAAATTGTTAAATCAGGATAAGAGATACAGGGGGGTTCATTATAGTCTGTTTTCTTCTTTTGTTTTGGGCTTGAAATTTTATATAATAAAATATTTTAAATATTTTCCACCAGAAAACTAGAAGAAGAGTTTTAGTTTTCTCTGGAAAATCATATGAAAAGGAAAGATTAGTATCCCATCTTCTGATATACAGGGCAGAAAGAACACTTCATAAAGAACATATCCAGATAAACAGGAAAATTAGAATGGGGACTCATTAATTCATAAAACCAGTTTTCAAATTCAGCAAAGGGTTTCTGCTGTGGGGAATGAACATTTTTTCCAAGAATATTTAAAAATATAAGAATGGGTGTCTGTGGTTGGAGATGTTATTATTTGACATGGGGAAAGAATCTCATGGAAAATCTTGTCACCAGAGGGTTCCTCTCCACTCTTTCAGCTAGACCATAGCACAAGAGGCTAAAAGTCCCTGGCAAATGCTGTGCTCCTCTCTACATTGTCTCTTTGGGATAATAAAAGGTAGCAGGGATTCCCCCTCTCATTCTTCTAGAACTAACTCTCCAGAGGCATGCCTTGGCTTATACCCACAGACTTTTGCAAATAAACCATACTTTGTATCTATTACTGTGCTCGAGAACATTTCTTATCTCTGCTTTATCAATGGATCCAGCATTGGATTTTAAAACATTTATGTACCTTCCAATTACTTCTCTCCACACTACCACACTTTAGTTACGTATATATTATTGTGTGAATTCCTGAGATGAAATTATCTCCACAGTCTGCCCTGAGAGTTCCCTTTGTTTTAAAGGATTCTTTTACTTACCTTTTGTCCTCCCAAAATTTCAATATGACTGTTTCCTCAAGTTCAATTATTACTTGCAAGACACAACAAATGCTTTTATATTTATTAACTTACTTGTGTGTAATGCAAATCAACTTATTTTCATTTTCCAGGTTACACCCAGAAACTAGGTGTCCCTCCAAAACATGCCATACCCTACACTTACACCATTTCTAATTTCAATTTTCAAATAATAAGTGTATGACAAACAACCAAAGAGAATGTTTTTGCAAAGTAAAACAAGTCAGTAACATTTCTAAGTGAATTACTCTCTTTGAATAGAGGGACCAAGATGATTTTTAATCGTAGCAATTTTTCTCTTGAAAGTTCTATTTGGAGCACTATAAAAACACTTCAGTTTTATAAGTATTGTTATGAGGCCAAAATCACATTGACAAATGAAAATAAAGTGTTGGCTTAAAAATAGAGCCGTGTCCATCAAGATAGTCTACAAAGCCAAACAGACCCACAGGCAGCAGCAATTTTTGTATATATTACCAAACTTGTGATGGAAAAAATGTTATATTGCTTAGTTTGGGGTAACTATTCTTGTCCCTATATGTATGAAATGTAAATAAAATACATATGTTTAGGGCCAATTCTTCCCTGTTGAAGATAAAAGCGCCAAAAATGAAAACGTTGGCAGTTCTCTGTACACCACCACAGTGGTTTAATTTGTACCATATTTTGCCACGTCAGAGGGAATGGAGACACCTGGGGCTTTTGGAACCTGTGATGAAGGTGATATTGGGGGAAGGAGGATGAGCAAAATCTCACCAAAATACAGACGCTTTAAGCTGCCAGGCTGGTACGGTATTGTAAATCCATAAAAACTTGTTTCAAAAACAAATTTTCACAACTATAAAGCACAATAGCTCTTAAAGCCACAGGCTTCCTGGCTTATAGTCCTGCAGTTTGAGTAAATTCTCCAGGGTCTCCAGTAAGTAGTAGCCCTGTTTAAAGGAAGTCTCCAGTGTTAACAACCTATATTTACATTTTAAAAAAAAATTACTAGATGGCCACCAAAGAGGATTTTATAGAAAATACTCTTTGTTTTAGGAATGTCCTTCTTTATTAAAAGTTTTATGAGAAAGAAAAGGAAAGATCTACAACAAGGCACGTGTAATAGGAATGAGCTGCAGAAATACCCAAGAGAAAGACTCATGCCATCTGGCGTTCATGGAAGGAGGGCTTGTCTTCACTAGGGTGAGGTTAGTACCTCAATTTCCTACCATCAGGACACTCTTGCTGAAGAATAAGGGTTAGCTCTTGCCTTAGGCCCCAGTGAGAGCTCCGTGGAGTCAAGTTTACAAACCAGACACACTTGGGCCCTGCAGAGCAGTGCTGAATCCATGCCAACATGGCATCGACGCCTCTTTGACGTACAGTGACTCTGGGTACAACCTGAGCACCTTGGATTAATGTGCTTGAAAACAGGCCAAACGCATTCCCAAGAATTTCTTGAGGAAACTCTGAAGAAGGTGGGTATGGCAAGGTGAAGCTAGAATGATCTTAGGGAAACATTTCAGGGAAGCCATACCCTGACAGTGCTTATAGGCAATAGGTCAGGTCATTGGTCCAATAACACAAGTCCCCCAAAATTCACTAGATGTCAGAATCACAAGACTGGAAGGCGCCAAAGGAAGTCACACAGCCCATCTCCAGCCTCCTCTAGCAGGATGTGAGAAGAGTTGTTACCATTTTTTTTTAACATCACCTGTCACTCATGTGGGGACTGTAGGTAAGTTAGTTACTTCATTTTGTGTACATGAGTTTTTTTGTTTTGCTTCGTTTCCTTCTCATTTTTCTCCAGCCCTCTTTGCATGAGTTTTGTGAGAGGCTAGGCACCATCGGTATCGGTCTACAAAGCCAACACAGGAAGGAGCCCTTAGGAGATTTCAGAACTCAGTCCAGTTAGCTGCTTCCCCATAAAATTAATGGGCATGTGAAAGCTCACGTAAAAATGAGAGTTCAGGAGAAAGGCTATGAAACTTGGGAGTGAGGATGAAGTTCAAATCCTGCATTTGCTCATTCATAAAGTTTCAGCCACTAAATTCTCTTGTGCAATCCTGTCTTACTTCTTCTTTATCATATCGCATCTTCAGGTCTCTGGCTGCTACTGAAAGCATCATTGTGCTTAGAAATAGATTTCTTTGTAACTTGTAGACCGACCTACAACAGGAAGTATTGGCTGGGTCAACCTCGTTGTCTCCTGGCATGTGAACTGGCTCTAAGTCAGTAACAGAACACGGTTCAGCAGATACTGATTTACTGAAAATTAACTGCTCCATGATCCACTTACCTAAATGCCCAATTCACTTTACAAACTTACTGACTGATGAAAATCTAGTTTCTTCCAACTATTTATTGAGTTCATACAAGTTTGTGTTGGGAAGAATAGTTTTTATCCATTCTAGAAATAGGATTTCTTCAAGATTATTCCATAGTTAATTTTCCTTACAACCTAAGAAATATTCTATTAGTCAAAAGGAAAGACACAAGGCAATTTTGTCCACTCATGAATGTACTTAATATCAAGAAAATGTATTGTATTGTTAATAACAAAAATTTCATTATTTTACAAGGCAATACTTTAGTTTATACTGATTTCTCTTGTACAACCCATATAATTTCACATTCTTTTATTAATATTCTGTCTTGTTCCAAGTTCAACTCAAGACTCTGCAACTTGGTCTCTGGGCAGCCCTGGCCAAGTTGCCTCATGTCTCTGTGCTTTATTTTCCTCAACTGGAAAAACCTACTTCATAAAGCTTCTGAAAGGACTAATGTCATTTATTAATATGTGTAAAGAGCTTAAAACAGCAACTGGTATATAGTAGGGACCAAATGAATATAAACTAGTATCATAGCTTTTTTAAAAATGTTACACAAGTTGAGTTTCCTGCTATTCAAAATTCTTGGGATGACAAATGTCTCAGACTTTGAATTTGGGGGAATTTCAGAATATTTGCATATATATAATCAGATATCTTGGGAATGGGACCCAAATCTAGACACAAAAATCACTTATTTCTTTTGTATATTATACACATAGCCTGAAGGTGATTGTATATGATTTTCTTAATGGCTACTACATTTAACTGCAACCCATCCCATGAGGTCAGATGTGAAAGTATTTCAAATTTTGGATTTTTCAGATTAGGGGTGCTCATCCTGTATAAAAGCACTTGGGCTACCTTTAGTATATTTTGAAAACCTTTCTTTGATTCACTCTGCATCTCCCACCTCTAAAAAAAAAAAAAAAAAAAAAATCTCCTCCTCTACCACTTGTGCTGTCAGAGCACCTTGAATGTCTCTTCTGTGTACATTTCTACATTCACCTCTCTAGACTGGCACAGAGGCCACCAACTCTTCATCTCTCTATGCCACCAGGTCTGGTACTTGGTGAGTTTTTGGCAAGCTTCTGCCAGGAAAACAAACGTACGGCACATGATTAGTGTCTGGGCTCTAGTTTGGGTTTTTACTACCTTCTATTTTGATAGCCTTTTGGTGAACTCTTGCCCTCGTTCTAGAATATGCTCTTTTCTAAGCAAGCAGTTCCCATCTTCACTTTGCATCCACACCCTTCCCTTGGAGCCAGGGAGCAATATTACACTAATAAGCCTTCCCATTCTCAGAGGTGCCTTCCTAGGATGAGGTGTAAATTAATGCCAGCCTGACCACTTCAGGTCATTAAAGTCCAGATGGTGAATTTTGCAAGAAGAGCAACTGAACCCTACTGGCCTGGCCCTGGTCCAACCCGGATAATTGCCTCCTGCCTACACAATACCCACTTCTCATTTCAGATGCAGAAATGGTTTTCACCTCATCGTCTGACAGCGTGCAAGGCAGGCTGTACTGGCTTTTCACCCACTGCCGTTGCATGGATGCCGAAGAGAGGCACCATTCCTCTGGGGGTCTGCAAAGTGCTCTGGAGCAAGAGGGGCAATATAAATCTAAGGGTTTCAATCATATATTTGGAAAAAAAAAAGACTTGGTCACTTAAGTGAAAACACTTCATCTGCCACTGCGATTTTTTTTTTCTTTAAGCTACAGGAGTGTTCAAGAAGTTCATTGTACCTAAAAGGGGATTTGATTTGGACATGAATTGTTTTTGTTAGAATCATAGAAATACGGTTATCCCCTATCTAGGTAGTCCCTGGATTGGGTCCACTTTTGACATGAAAGCTCCATAAAGCAGTCGTGGATGAGTTTTTGCTGGAGCAAATCCCATTTGTTATTATTGTGGAGGGAGACTGGAGAAGGCAGCAAGAGCTTCTAATGCCTGCCCAGCAAGCAACTGCCTGCAGCAGGGAGGAACTGATTGGCAGCATGGAGGGAAGAGATTCCTCTGATTGTGAAATGTCCAGGGCCAAATGCCAAGGTCAGGAGTGTCAAGGGTTGATCTGATTGGCACAAAGGTAAACAGATGGATCTTGAGGCGCAAGCAAGGGAGGGCTGATTAGGAACAGCATTCCCAGCAGACCTGCAGGGAATGACCCTTCTGCACAAGATTATCCAGAGCATGCTGGACTCACTGCAAGGGGGACAGAGTTCCTAAAGTGGTTTGAGATTATGTATTGGCTTGCCGAATGCGGAAAAACCTGTGGCTCAGAATTCTCTCCACCTCCCTTTGTGTCTTGGCCAGAGATAGAGTTTGTATGGAATGGGCTGAAGCGTACTTTCTCCACCCAGAGAAACATCATGGGGCCTCAGAAGACCATGCACAGCTTAACTGCAGGACCACTGGGGGCCCCAAGTTGCCCACAAACACATTTTCTTCACCCATGGCCTTGGTTCAAACTGGACTTGGAGAAGCTTTGACTTACTCAAGCTAATACTTTGTAATAAAGCTTCCTGGGAAAGTAAGACTGCCAAAGTTTAAGTGGTGGGTTTTTATGACCAGGATTAGGGTCCATTAAGGGACGAAGATGAAAACAGCAGCTTGTTTCATTTTGATCTCTTCTCTAGGCTGAACCACCATCCTATTTCCAATTAAATTTCCACAAGAAAAATGCTGACATTTCTCCTCCAGATACAACCTTCCTGGCTCTTTTCCCAAAAACCCACCATGGTCTGGAGACACACGTTCCCAGCATTGAGATTCTGTGGCTTGGTTTTCTCCAAGAGAATCAATGACCTATAGTAAAGTGAGCTTTCAATTTAAAAAAAAATAATTTTTTTTTTAGACGTTCAATCTGAATTGGAAAATAGAATATGAGAGTTCTGACCAGAGATCATCTTACTTTCCTTTGCATGGTGGACAATGTTGACATCAGCTACAACAGTGAAGCCACTATGACCATAAAAAGCAATCCAGCTCATGGAATGAGAATGAGCAGCCTGGGTCCTCCATTCTCACACTAGCAAATTCCAACAATGCGAGCCACTATGAATGGCAAAGAAGAGCGACCTCCCTTCTACACATGGTTTAGTCATTTTTGAGATCAAGATGTGTAAACATCTTAAGGGCTTTCTAGACAGATTCTAATAGATAAGAACACTGGCAGGAAGAAAATTAAACCCCTATTAAATTAAACAACTATTTAATGGGCTTGGATCTGTCCTATCCTTCAAGGGATGTCAATGTGATAAGCTCTCTTTTGTATCTTCCCAATAATAAGTCACAAAGTAGATTTGTAGCTTATGCCACAATAAATTTAAATCTAACCAAAGAGATCTCTTCTCTATATAAGGAATACCTCAAAGGCTACTCACAATGAAGTTCTAAAAAAAAAAAAACTAATGATAAAGTATTTTTATAAAAGATATTGAAGAACCTGATCAAGAAAGAAATCTGAGCTGGGCTCAGTGGCACACACCTGTAATCCCAGCGGCTTGGTACACTGAGATAGGAGGCTGACAAGTTCAAAGCCAGCCTCGGCAAAAGCGAGATGCTAAGCAACTCAGTGAGACCCTGTCTCTAAATAAAATACAAAATAGGGCTGGAGATGTGACTCAGTGACCCTGAGTTAAATCCTTGGTACCAAAAGAAAGAAATCTGGGGCCCAGGATGTAGCCCAGTGGTAGAGTATTTGCTGAGCATGCATAAGGACATGGCTTCAATTCCCAGCAGAAAATAAAGACATCTGTTGGGTTGTAAAAAATAATAAATTCATTTTCAAGCAAAATGAAAGGCCCAACTTTTCCCAAGAAAGTGAATGAATATTTTCAGTGAGCCATGAGATTTCAAATAAATTCAAAGTGAAGCCAAACAAAATGGAAGTTCTACCATCACTAGCTTATATGGGTCCAGTTCAGTCAATGCCTATTGGATAACACTCACCTCTTTATAAAGCCACAGAAGAAAAAGATCCTTCATGGACAACCAGACCTAATGTTTTTTACTGAAAAATTGAGGACAAATACAAACCCTGCAACAACTAAAATAGTAATCAAACTGTTTTCCTCCTCTCCCCGTCTTCCCAGGGCCCACTGCAGACTATATTTTCCCTAGATGATCACTTGGCTGTCTCTGTGCAGGAAGGAGCATGAGGCATGGTATTTCCATGGGGAAGATTTTGGGATTTAATTTTTAACCCAAGCTTTAAGGACTTGAGGATGGGGATAATGTAAGCAATGGGGTGTGCAATTCCTCCTGAGAACTTCCTTTTTCAGACAGTGTGAAGATGGGACAGAGCCAGTGCCCTAAGGTATACCACACCTGGGGGTGGATGCTACCAATATGTGAACTTGGAATTCATATTTACAGAATTACATATAAACAGATAAACTGAAAATGGCAAAGGAAAAAGAAATCACCTGTCAAGCTACCATACCCCTAAGGATAACTAAAAACTCCTGTTATTTCAGGGCAAATCCCTGAAATATTATTAGGAGGTCTCAGTCTGCTCAGGCTACTATAACAATATGCCACAGACAGAGTGGCTTAAACAACAAAAAATTATCTTCTCACAGTTCTGGAGCCTAGGAAGTCCAAGATCAAGGTGCCAGCTAGGTGGGTGTCTGGTGGGGGCTTTCTGTTTGGGTTGCAGAGATCCACTTTCTCACTGTGCCCTCACATAGTGGGGATGGGAGAACATAGCTTTAGTGTCTCTTCTATTAAGGACACTAATTCTGTAAGAACAGGGCCCCATTCTCATGGCCTCATCTCCCCTGAATTACTTCTTTAAATGCTTTATCTCCAAATTCAGTCATATAGTACATGTGAATATGAAGGGATGCAGTTCAGTCCATGAGACAGAGGTCATATTCAAAATATTTAACCACTGGACACTGCTGTTTAATTTCTACCTTAAGATGCTAGAAAAAGAAATATAAACCCAAAGGAAAAAAAATAATAGAGATCAGAGTGGAAATTAATGAAATAGGATGGAAACAAACAATAGCGAAAAATCAATAAAACCAAAGTTTTTTTATTCGAGAAGATTGAAAAAACTAATAAACCCTTCACCAAACTAATAACAAAATAGAGAAATGACACATTTTAACAATACAATGAATAAAGACATCAACATCACTTTAGATTCTATACATATGAAAAGGACAATAAGGGCTGGGGTTGTGGCTCCATGGGAGAGTGCTTGCCTGGCATGTGTGAGACACTGCGCCACACATAAATGAATAAATAAAATACAGATCCAATGACAACTAAGAAAAATTAAATAAATAAACAAATGGACAATAAAGGAATTTTACAAATAACCCTAATAAGTTCAATAATTTATATTAAATGAAGAGATTCTTGAAAGACACAAAGCCCAAAAAATTAGTCAAGAAGAAAGAAATAATAGTAGCATTAAATCTACCAAAGAAATTGAATTTATAGTTTAAATTATTCCTAGAAAGAAAACTCCAGTCTCAAATGGTTGAAATGGTTATTTAGTGATAAATTCTACTAAATATTTAAGGAATAAATAATTCCAATTCTACACAAATTTGGCCAAAAACCTGAAGAGAATTCTTCCAATTCTATAAGAGGGCTTTATTATCTTCATAATAAAACCAAAGATACTACAAGAAAAGAAAACTGCAGAAAAATATCCCTTAGGAACAGAGATACAAAAATGATAAATAAAACTTTGACATATGAAATATAACAATGTATGTATAGATTTATGATTTATATAAAATGTAAATTATATAACTACAGCGTGACCAAGTTAGGTCTATCTCAGGAATGAAAATAAAGTTGTCTTAACATTTGAATATCAAACAGTAAAGTTTACCATATTAAAAAGTCAAGAAAAAAAAATATTGTCATCTCAATAGACACAGAAAAAGCATTTGATAAAATCCAACATCCATTTTGGATTTATTTATTTATTTTTTAAAGAGAGAGTGAGAGAGAGGGGGACAGAGAGAGAGAATTTTAATATTTATTTATTTTTTTTTAGTTCTCGGCGGACACAACATCTTTGTTGGTATGTGGTGCTGAGGATCGAACCCGGGCCGCACGCATGCCAGGCGAGCGCGCTACCGCTTGAGCCACATCTCCGGCCTTGGATTTAATTTTTTTTTAAAAAAAAAATAGCTCTGAAATTGCCAGGCAAAGTGGCACATGCCTGTAATCCCAGAGGCTCAGGAGGCAGAGGCAGGAGAAGGGTGAGTTCAAAGCCAGCCTCAGCAATTTAGGGAGGCGCTAAACTACTCAGTGAGACCCTGTCTCTAATAAAATACAAAATAGGGCTGGGGATGTGGCTTAGTGGTTGAGTGTCCCTGAGTTCAATCCCTGTACCCACCCACCCCCTAAAAAAAGCTCTAAAATCTAGGAATAGAAGGGAGTTTCCATTTCCTCAACTGAATACATGACAAGGTCGTCTTTGGAAAGCCTCAAATTAACATTGTACTTAGTGAAGAAAGAGTGAATGTTTCCCTTCAATGATCAGGAACAAGATGAGGACATCTCCCACCATTTCTATTCAGTATTGTCCTAGAGCTTCTAAACAATATAGGGCAAGAAAATTAAACTGGAAGACATGCAGATTAGAAAGGAAGAAGTAAATCTTCTGTTCATAGCATGAAAGTTTATTTAAAAATCAATGAAATCTTCTGGGCAAGGTGGCATACACCTGTAATCCCGGGGCTTGGGAGGCTGAGGCAGGAGGATTGTGAGTTCAAACCCAGCCTCAACAACTTAACAACTCAGTGAGACTCTGTCTCTAAATAAAATACAAGAAAGGACTGGAGGATGTTGCTCGGTGGTTAAGCACCCGGGGATTCAATCCTCCATATGGTGGGGTGGGAGCAAAATCAATGAAATCTACAAAAAAAAATTACTAAAAGTAATTAATGAGCATAGCAAGATTACAGGATAAAAGATCAACGTAGAGAGGGGGTAGAGAGAGAAAAGGGGAGGGGAGGGGAGGGGAGGGGAAGGGGATAGTAGAGAATAGGATAGACAGCAGAATACATCAGACACTAGAATGGCAATATATAAATCAATGGAAGTGTAACTGATGTGATACATCAATCTGTATACGGGGTAAAAATGGGAGTTCATAACCCACTTGAATCAAACTGTGAAATATGATATATTAAGAACTATGTAATGTTTTGAACGACCAACAATAAAAAAAAGAAAAAAAAAAAGATCAACATAGAAAAATCTTTATACTAGCTTTATAATAGAATGTCTTTATACTAGTTGGAAGTTGAAATTTCAAAAACAGTACCATTCAGTGTCAAAAAATTAGAAATAGGAATAAATATGACAGAAGAATATACAATGAAAACTACAAAAATTACTAAAATTTTCAAGACATAAATAACTAGAGGGACATACCTTGTTCATGGGCATACCTCATTTATGGGTCCAATGACCCCATGTTACTAAGATATTAATTCTCCCGAGATTGATCTTTGGATTTAACACAAGCCTTGTTAAGATCTCAGCAGAGTTTTGTTGTTGTTGTTGTTTTGTTTTGTCTGTAGAAGTTGTTTGGCAAATTGGTACTAAGATTAAGTTGAAAATGAAGAGGTTCTAGAATAGTTAAAGCAATTTTGCAAAAGAATGAAATTAAAAGGTAAATGCTATCTGATTTCAATATTGATGATGAAGTTACAATCATGGGGACAGTGTGATAATGGTGTCATGTTATACAAAGAGATCAATGGGAAAGAATAGAGAGTTCAGAAATGGATCCACACACATATAGACTACTATTGTAATAGAGGTGTAAAGGCATTCAATGGGAAATCATTAGCCTTTCCAACAAATGATGCTGGAACAACTGGATAGACATGGGTGAAATAGTAATAATAATAATTAACTTTAATTCATAATTCATACCATAGATATAATTAACTCAAAGTACATTATAGCCCTGAATTAAATCTAAAACTATAAAATTTCTAGAGAAAATACAGATAACAATTATTGGAATCTCAGATTAGGCAATTTTTTTTTTTTTTTTTTTTTTTTTTTTTTTTTTTTTTTTTGTAGCAGGGATTGAACTCAGGGGCATCAACCATTGAGCCACATCCCCAGTCTCACTGAGTTGTTTAGTGCCTTGCTTTGGCTGAGGCTGGCTTTGAACTCACCATCCTCCTGTCTCAGCCTCCTTAGCCACTGGGATTACATGTATGTGACACCGGGCTGAGCCAAAGATTTCTTACACATGACAACAGAAGAATGATTCACAAAAGAAAACAATTAATCAATTGATAAATTGGATTTTATCAAAATTAAAATATTTTGTCCTTTGAAAGGCACAGCAGAATGAAAAGATGAACCACAGTCACGTAGAAAATATTTGCAAATCATATATGTGATAAAGGATTTGCCTTCAGAATATAGAAATTTCAACATTCAATACATAAAAATGACCCCAAAAAGAAATAGATTGGATACTTCATTCAAAAATAAATGTACAGTTGTCAGATAAGCAAATGAAAAGATGTTCAATACTATTAAGCATTGGGGAAATAAAAATTAAACCATATGAGCTATCACTATAAACCTATTTAAAGTGACTAAAATTAAAGACTGGCCATACAGCTTGGATATGGAATAAGTGAAAACGTTACACAGCGAGTGGGAAGTAAAATGGTATAAACACTTTGGAAAACTGGACTTTCTTTAAAAGTTAAACACAAAGCAACTGTAGCATCTCCTAGTTGTTTTTTGTTGTTGTTATTTGGTCTGGTTTGGTTTGGTACCTGGTATTAAACTCAGGAGCACTTAACCACTGAGCCACATTCCCAGCCCTGTTTTGTATTTTCTTTGGAGATAGGATCTCACGGAGTTGCTTAGAGCCTCACTTTGCTGAGGCTGAGTTTGAACAGGTGATCCTCCTACCTCAGCCTCCCAAAACCATTGAGATTACAGGCATGCGCCACCCAGCCCCCAGTCCTTTTTTTATATTTTATTTAGAGACAGGGTCTCACTGAGTTATTGAGGGCCTCACTAAGTTGCAGAGGCTGGCTTTGAACTCACGATCCTCCTGCTAAACCAAGACAAACCAAATGGGTACATATTGTGATTCCGTTTGGGATTGAATGCTTTTGTCCCCCTGCCAAATTCATATTTTGAAGCCTTAACCTCCAACATGGGGGTATTTGAAGATGGGGCCTTTGAGAGGTAATTAGGTTTAGATGAGATCATGAGAGTGGGGACCCTCTTGGAGGTATTAGTGCTTTCATAATAAGAGACACCAGGGGGCTTGCTCACTCTCCTCATGCATTAACAAAAAAAGTCACATGAGCTTCCAAGCACACAGAGAGACACAGGTCTGCTGCAAGCCAAAAGCCAAGAGCCCTCCCAGTGAAACCGGAATACCTGATCTTGGACTTCCAGCCTCTGAAACTGTTAGCCATCATATGTTGTCTGTGCCACCCAATGTATAGCATTTTGTCTGCCCAAGCTAAGATAATACCATTTATACAAAACTATATAAAAGATAAACAAATCTATCTTGCCAGAAAGCAGATCAGTGATTGCCTGAGGAGGAGAGGGCAACAGGAGGGGTACAGGAGAGAGATAACAAAAGGGTACAGGAAACTTCGGGGGTTCTGGATGATAAGAATAGTTTCACATATATACATCAAAACATATCAGGTTGAAAATAGGTGCAGTTTACTATAGAAATTATGCCTCAACAACACTGTTAAAATTTCCACAATGAAGGAGTTAATTTAGCCGTTACTGGCAACACAGTCTACCATAGATGAAGACACCACTGTACAAGAAATAAAAACTGCTCCTTAATGCATAAAGAGTGCTTAATTAATATATTTGAGATTAAGAATGCCTTGTGATGGAGAGAACAAAATGTTCTAAGACCATTAAGTTCTCTGTCATTCAAGGTTGTGTCCCCATAATTTGTCTCTTAGGGATACTGGACCACTTAAAACAAGATGATGATAACAAAATACCTGTTTATAGTTTACATACCATTTTACAAAGCTTTTGATTTAGACCTAACATTTATCTTGGAGGTAAATAGTGTTGTCTGTGTTTCACAGAGAGGAACAGATGTTCAAGGCAGGTAGGTCTGCCTGAGTCCACATAGCTCCTGTAGCAGATGTGAGGCTGCTTCCCAGTTCACCTGATTCACAGTCTGCCCGTACCTCCCTGCTCTTTATTCACCCCAGGGCCACTCAGAGTCAGACATCAGCAAAACCTTGGGTGAGACTCTGTGAAATCCCCTACTCTTACCTCCCCACACAAGATAAGCTGCCTACCCCAAGTAGTTACAGAACCAGCCTAATATCGAGATTTCAAGACCACAATAACAAACAAACTTGGTGTCCTCCCTTTGAAAGGGCTGCCCCATTGCAAGAGAACATTTCAGGATTTCATATGGGCTAAAAGGACCCAACCCATATCTTTTAAAAGTAGAGAGAGTTAAGTATCTAGTTAGGATGATGAAATCCAACGAACATTAAACAGAAGTGTTTATTGAGAACCCAAAATGGGTTGGCTCTTAAACAAAATACAAAATCAGACCTAGATGTCTATAGAAAATGCAGCTGCTCACTGACTAGTTTATGAAATAAATATAAAAACAGACTTGCACATTGTTCCAAGTAAAAATAACAGATGCAGGCCCTTTTTAGACTGAAATTCATATGCCCTATTATTAAGGGCATTAATAGAAATGTTCCCTGAAAAAAGGCCTGGAAGAAAAAAAAAAAAAGAAATGTTCCCTGAATGTTTACAAGGTGTTTACTCAGTTTCTATACTGAAAATCAGGACATCTTGGTACTGAAAATATTTCATGCCCAACAGTTATACAAAACCACTATTTCTTCAGTTTATAGCCTTTCTTAATCTCTTTGTGGAAATCTCCAGACCTCAACCACATTCCTTGAAATTTTACAGGGCACAAGAGGAACAGAAATCAGCTCAAAATGAATATGTGTATTCAAAAATGCATTGAGATTTTTCCAACTTTTCATGTACCTCATACAAATTAATCTTCTTAAGGGCCCTGGTGGTCTCTGAATCACTGCTCCACTTCCCCAATTCTCAGCACCCCCATTGTATTCTCTTGATAGGAATAACTGCCAGATCATTAGGGAAGAAAAAGTTTATTGAATCCAAATCTGGGAGGGCCCCTGCAAGGTCAGGAACAGGTACCACCAGTTTTACATAATTTTCGCATCTGCACCAATTTGATTTAAAGCTGTAAGTAGAATTTATTGGTGAGCATTGCATTATAAAAAGTGGTTTATACCATATTGTCTCATATTTATTACAATTCAGTCAAAAGTGAATTGTACACATGTCATCTACAATGAGCTGATACAACGAGGGTAAGAATCCTGGTTCTTGAAAAACATATTTGCTCTCTTTTCCATTGTCTTTAACGATTTATTTAGGTGGAAGAAATATTGCCTTAAAGTTAAAACTATACCTTTTCCTGTGGCATTGATCACCAAATAGAAAATACTAGAACAACAACCAAAAAAAAAGAAGAAGAAGAAAAAGAAGGAAGTTGAACTTGATGTGTTAGAACTGTTTGCACAAATTTGTAAAATAAAGACACTATTTAGGATCTCCAAGAAAAAAATAAATGTGTAGAAAAGCAGGATAAACCATTATGGAGTTTCAAGCTTCTAACAAAAACAAAAGCCAAAAAGAAAAAAAAAAAAAAGTTCTTCACTCAACATTCCTTATTTGATTTTATCTCTATCAGGAGCTAGCAACCTTTGAAAAGTTGTCCCTGTGGCCTGCCCCTCAGGATGCATCTAGTATCCTTGAAGGAAATCGATACTTACTACACTCTCTCAAGCGGGATGACAACTGAAAGTAACTTAAAGGTCACTGAAAACTTTCCCAGGTTCCTTTTTAGAAGGTAAATTGGACATTATTTTTTTTTCTCTACCAATCCTGTCATTATTTCTCATAAATTTAAAACTCGATGTTGGCGTATCTCAATAGTCCATCCTAACATTCCAAGATCAACACACTGAACACTGGTGGGAGCTTCAGAACCCCTTTGAGACTAGAACCAGCTTCCCAGATTCTAGTTTATTCCTTGGTGCTATATGTGCTCTTGGTCACACTTACAATATTACTAGAATGCAGTGGAACACTAAAAACAAAATAACAAAAAATTACTTCTTTATCAACTAATGTCATGAGAGAATTTAAGATTCCTGATAGAGATCCCCTAGGAACTGCCTTGGTCAGGATCAGAGATTGAGAATAATTTGGCCATTTCTTCACTCAGTCTTTATGGAGACTCATAGCTCATGGGCATACTCAATTCTTTTGCTTTGGTTTGGATTGGATTCTCTCCTTCTTACTATTCCCCATGTGATTCAATATCCAAATGGCCTTTTTTAATATGTATGAATAAAATAATATCATATCTAGAATTTGCTTCAAAATATTCCATGGATTAGGGGAAATTAGGTAACTATAAACAAAAAAAGACTGGCCATGAGCCAGTAATTTTTTAATCTGGTGGGAAAAAAAGACTCACTATATTTTTCTATTTTCATATGTGTTTAAAATTTCCCCTAATAAAATTTGTTTCAATATTGTCATTAAGCAGTATTACTGTGCCGGGGAAATTTGAATTTTATTTTTTTTGTTGTTGTTGTTTTGTCTTTTGCTTTGGAGAATTTACATATTGCTTTCTCTAGGACAGCCAGACAAATGGTCTAGGTGGCTGTAGCAGGGCACTCCTTTTCAGAGTTGGGGTACAGACACTTCTTTAGACTCTAGATGGAGACTGCTGTTGATCCATGAGTCAGAGCCTATGCTAAGCCCTATAAAACCCATTCTGTAAATTCTCTCAGGCAGAATTCCCCCCTTTGCTCATGAAAGGCTGCTTGGAGACAATCTTGACCTTGAATCTCCTAACCTGAACTTGTAAGAGAAGGGGGAGGGGCAGGAGGAAAAGTGGCATGAGGATATCTGGCTTCCTAAGGGAACCCAGTTGAAAAGTGGGAAGCCAATCCATCAGCCTGGCAAACTATGAGTTAACTGGGGATGTTTTAATTTGAAGCACTAAAAAACGGACACCCAAGAAAATAAGAGTATCTGGCAAATACATCTTGAATTAAAATGAATCTCATTTTACTTCTTTTCTCTTTCCCAGAACACTTCCAGGGAAAAAAAGAAAATAAAACAAAAGACCTCTTTAGTTGGAGGGTCTCCAAGGTCTTCTTGATTTTCAAAATTAATCTCTCTCTGGATCTCTTATTAGAATGTGTAGAATGCAATTATTCCAGAATAATCTGCTCTCCAGGTCTCTGAAGCCTGGGATGTCCCTTTGTTCTCACGGCAGCTCAGCCCTCTGTAGACCAGCCTCAGAAAATATGCTGGTTATTAGAAAGAAACTGGGTGCCCTGTTCAGGCTTTCTGCCTCTATATCTCAAGTGTTTTCTCTGTAGTGTTGATACTAAAATCTACTTCATTTGCATAAACCTAGAGCCATCAGCAAGCCAGGCTCTAATAAATATGCATGCCTACAGTGTTTGATGAAAAGAATTCTCATCACCACATGGAGAGCTCTCCAAATTTTTCTAAATCATCCATTCCATCAGTGAAAAAAAATATGAAACACATGTCCATATTTATTTACTTAAAACTATAAGCAAAACATAAATAAATATGCTTATTTGACACAATTTTCTTATTATTCTAAGTAATAATTGTGTCAAATGAGTATATTTACTTATAATAATAGGAAAATTGTGTCAAACAAGTATATAATTGTGTGCCACGTTCTCTTCCAACAACTTTGCATTTATTAATGCTCATTGATCTTCACAGGAACTCAGTTAGGTGGGCAATATTATTGTTTTCATTTTGCCAGTGAAGAACCTAAAGCACACAGAGAGTAATTCACTTACCCAAAGGAACACAATTAGGAAGCTGCAGAACTGGAATTCAAACTCTGGCCATCTGATTCCAACTAGCTAGTACATGAGTACATGACAGAACAAACGGAGAAAGAGGAGGAGAGAGAAAGGGAAAAGCAAGGTGGGGGAGGATCACCAAAGGATGAGATTTTTTTTTTTTGGTACATTAGGATGTCCACCACCTTCTTCCAGCCCCCATAATGTATCTTTTTGCACACTTCAGGGGTGCCTATCCAGCTCTATAGCAGCTTAGACACCACTAGCCTAAATGTTGCTCTTTTGGAAGCTGGTAGAAATCCATCTGGGAGGAGCTGTAGAGTCAGCAGCTTATCCCTGGTACTCAAGTGTAACCAGAGTGACCCAGAACCTTGGATGGTAAAATAAGTTTATGTTTCATAATTGGTTGTCTTGATATGAATGTTCTTACTGTCTTCTGGCTGCGTCTTTGGGCACCATTATACATTGCTCCTGTTCATATTACCATTTATTCACTGAAGAGCTCTGTCCTGCATTGTCAAGAAAACAAATAAAGGTGTTGAGTAGTCACTGCAACTCTACCTCAATGACCACCCTTAATCACTTGGTGTTGGTTTTGCTGTAGCTCCTGCTGCATCTCTATCACACAAAGCACGCAATTTCCTTAGGGCCTTTGCATGAGCTGTTCCCTCAGCCCAGAATATGCATTCCAGAAATTCACCAGTTTACAGTCATGCTGGGTACTGTCTCCGGGAACAAGCCTCCCCTGGCCACTTAGTCTATAATGGCACCTTCCTCCACATTTCTTAATTCTTATTGTCTTCAGGAGCTTTACCTCTACCCAATATCATAATATGCAAAGATATTTTGATAGATTATTTGATAGATTGATTTATCTTCCATAAGAAAAGGAAACTCCATAAAGATAAAAATATTCTCTAGTTTGTCCTACAGCTTGGAATACACTCCAAACAAAACAAAAGAATTATAAAACTCCTGCTCTATTCTGCCTACTTGGAAACTGTCCATATGACTTATTCTCAGGACCTACTACTTGCAAAAGTGAGCCTGCCCACTCCCCCTGGTCCCTCAATATACATATTACCACTGATATCTGGAAAGGAGACTACCACCGCAGGGTGAAGCTAAATGACATTAGCTGATCCACTGTCATTTGGCTCTGATACCTTTCACAGTTTGTGAAAGCCAAGATTTCCCTCTGAGTGGCACCGGTTCCTCTCTGCCCTGGCTCCATTACAGATGTTCTTCTCTGAATCCATCTCAAAGAACACTGGATTAGCAAACACCCAAGGAAAGGCCAAGAACATTTCAGACATGGTAGAGGCAGATGCAGCCGTGTCAGCATGGAATGCCAGAGACAAGGCCAGGAAAAATGAAAAACAGCACAGTTTCAATAACCCAGAAAATTCCAGAAATCAGGTCATGCCAAAGGTGGCTTTTTAGTGAACACTAAATCAAATCATTTATTAACTGCTATAAGACCTTTGAAGGACAAAAGTATACCCACTGTCTCCTATCTGAGGATTTGTACACATATCACTTACGTTTTCATTTAGAAGCATGAAATGAGATTTTTAAAAAATAATAACATTGACCCTAAAAGTGACTCAAGTTGCAGCTTAGAAATTTGTCTTCATGATTTTGGAGAATTTATCAACCTTAAAGAGCAAGTTTAAAAAGTTAGGAGTGATAATGTTCTGTTCTGAAGAACTCTCTTTTGAGTAAAGGATTCCATTTGAAATTTGAGAAGCAGATCAAGCTCCACTTTGGGCCAAGAGGCTCTGTGCCCTATGGGCTCTTCCAAGCACAGCACAGGATACTTCAAAGAGCACTTTTCATGGGCCCAAACAAATGGGTTCATACGATGACTGCTTCTGCAGTTATCTGGCGGCCAATGAAAGAAGAAACCATAGCACTCTGTGGCCTTAATTTCCATCAAAATCAGTTTTTTCTTTTTCTTTCTTTCTTTCTTTTTTTTGGGCCGGGGGGGGGGGGGGGTGAGTACTGGGGATTGAACTCAGGGACACTCGGTGGACCACTGAGCCACATCCCCAGCTCTTTTTAGTATTATATTTAGAGACAGGGTCTCACTGAGTTGCTGGTTTTGAACTCAGGATCCTCCTGCCTCAGCCTCCAGACAGAATCTTTTTTTTTTCTTGCACACCCAATTATTTTTGAGATTCTAGCCAATGGTGAGAACAAAGAAGAAATAGGGAAACTTTTCAGAGTGGGAATCTGAGGCTACAAATGGGACCAGGAAACATTTTTATCAAATTTTTATCACATTTTATGACAGATGGAGCTCCTGCCAAGTATACATCATCTTGGATGTTAAAAACTAAATTAGTTTAAGGAGACTGGATAGCCTATGTTGTGAATGAAGATGAAATGTCTAGATGCATGGCTAAACAAAATGTGGTATATCCCATACTATGGAATATTATATAATATAAAAATGAATGGAGTACTGTTATATGTTGCAAGGTAGATGAACTGAACCTTGAAAACATTATGCTAAACAGAAAAAGCCAGTCACAAAATCTACATGTTATATGACTCCATTCACATGGAATGTCTAGAATAGGCAGATCTATATACATAGAAAATAGATTGGTGGTCACCTGGGGCTAGAGTGGATGAAAGGGTGGAGAGGGGGTTGATAACTAAATAATAAGAGTTTGTTTGGGGAGTAATGAAAGTGTTTAAAATTGACTGTGGAGATGGTGGCACATATCTGTAAATTTGCCAAAAAGCCTCAAATTTAGACACTTTAAATGAATGAATTCTATAGTATGTAAACTATATTTCAATAAAGCTATTTTTAAAAAAGCAAAGCAAAAGAAGATAAAATACTTAGTCTGCGCATGCCATCGTCAGTCCTTCAACATATCCTAGAATATTGATTCCAAACTGTGCATTGGGCAAGAAATTAACTCAGTGCACTGTAGAGAGAACTTAAAAAAAAAAACTAAACTAAATAGAATAGAACATAAAATATCAGAGTACATTGCAAAGAGTAAAGGTGTATATCATTTCATGAAGCTTTAATTTTCATTTGGAATGTGGATATTGTATTGCAGGGTGCTAAAAACCTACAACTGGTGTTTTATGAAGAGTTCCCAATCAAGAAAACTACTCTCTTCACATGTCTCACCAACCAGTGGGAGTCTATAGCACAACCCTAGACAGCTGAAGTGTTGCCAATTTACTCATCAGTATTAACAGAGTCAAAGCTGTCATCTGATTTTTCTTGAATCACCTCCAGTACCAGCACACTGGGCATAGGACACAGCAGTCCAGACTCTGCCATCAGTATTAATGATAGACAGAAATGTCTTAAACTGCCAATCATTCTGCCAGTTCCTCTTCTAGCATGTTGGACCATCCTCCTTCCCCTGCACAAAACTCAGGCTTGCTGATAACATGGGGCCCATGCCATCAAACTGAGGAAATAGCCTCTCAGAACTCAATTGCTCCTGGGAAGCCCCTGGTTATTATTCATATTATCCATTTTATGGACTTGATAAATATCTTTTGGCTCTCCATTCTGTGCCTGAAGCTTGGGCACATATTGATGAGCAAAGACAGGCCTGGCCATTGTCCTTCCAAAGCCCACGACCTTATCACATGTCAGAATCCAGTTGTCAAAAAAGAGGCACAGGGTCAATTTCTCCACAGAACTCCCACACACTTGCCAGCACACCTTTGGCAAGCTATCCCACCCTGTCTCAATGAGATTTCTTTGCTTAGGAACTGGGGTTCCTGGACCCCTGAGAATCATAATCTTAGACTTGCAAGATTACTATCTATTGATGAGGAAATCCAGGACTCAAGAGGTGATATCTTCTGCTCAGGAAAACAACCATCTAGGGGTATGCCTCCCCAGCACTCCATCCTACCTCCGGCACTGCCTCACAGCGAAACTGCATCTGGTCTATTCTTTATGAGGAACTTAGAGACATCCCCCCACCCTCACAGGAAGGGCCTACACCCTGAACTTTTCAGAGAGATAGTAATGCAAAATATGCAAGCTGCAACTGATATGAAAAGAACCAAAGCCATATTTGGATCTTCCCAAGGGTTTCTGACAACAAAAGACACAGGAATGAGAACAGCAGGAGTCCTGGTTACCAGGAACATTCCCCTAAAGCCTTATGTGGCTCTCTCAATAAATCTCCTTTTCCCTTTTTGAAGTTTAAGTACTCCCTTATTGCATGGCTTTCTGATAGCCAGGACCCCCTTTGGAAACAATAGCTGAGTCTCCAGCGCCTGGGCTGGTTGTTTGGTTGTTTGGCTGGCAGGCTGGTGGATGGGTGTTTTCGTCCCCCCTCCCCATCCTCTTAAAAATCCAGCCAGCATTCTGGGGGCTTTGGGTTTAGCTTCCTCAAATCCCCAGCAGTTTTCCTAAAAGTCTGTCCCATTAAACATAAAATCCACAGAACACACACCAAGCTACTTTTTCTCTTCCCCTAATAAATCAGGTAAATGACCTCCTTTGTTTTTAAGACCATTTCAAGTTCACCTTTAACATTTTTCGTTAAGGTATTATTTATGTTGTGATGTAATCGAGATTTAATCTGCTTTTCAACACACCATTGTATCGCAATCGCCTTGAATTTTTCGTCCATATTATTAAACCTGAGCAGAAAGGTAACGCTTTCCTCAGACATGACACTGATCATTTCCAGATTGTGTGTCTCCCTGGCATTTTTTACCCACCTGAGTTTTTAAGGCCTACTAAAATAAATAACAGTTTGGTCTGCAAAGGACTGAGCTCTGTTCATAAATGTATAGAGAGAGCTGTGTTTATCTCCACTTTCTAGAAACATTAGAGTCTTCTACAAATATGTGTATACACAGCAGAAACCATGTGAATTCCTGGTAAATATTTGCCTTCACGCTCCTGTGGTAAGTTGTACACACCAGATGGTTTGGTCAAAACAAAATCATACACTCATACACACACACACACACACACACATTTGAGCACCATGCCTCCCTAGGGTTGGGGGTTTTTTTCTTCCTTTCTTTCTTTTGACATTTTTTTCCCCTTTCATGCATGAGAAAGAATGTAGAAATACTTAGAATAATGACCAGTATGTTCTGTGTTTACTGCTGCTTTCCCTCACTAGAGATTAACTCATAAAACTTTACTCCAAATTAAACAAACTCAGGCTCTCCTTGCAGCCAGTCAAAGCTGCCACTTACACTGAAGGAAATCTTGGCTTCCATCTCTAAGAGGCTGGGTGATCACACACACACACACCCCCATGGAGAGATAACAGGGTCTCTCCTTTCCTCTCTCTTTCCCAGCCCTTGAAGGCTGGACTCTGGCCCCTGTGGCACTCCATTTGGAAGTAGGATGGAAACTATCAGGATCCCAGATAGAACCTCATTTTTAAAAGTTAACATTTCTCCTGATTACTCCGATTATAGTTATTTAGATAACTCCACAGTTAAGGATTTTACAGAAGAAGATGGGCAAAGAAAACACCCTTGACCATGGCAAAGAACTCCCAAAACAACTGTGTCTAGAATCGATCTAGGAACTCTCTCACCATCCTGTCTTTTCAACTAGGGCTTCCCTAGGGATAATCAGATGCTGACTTTAAAATATTCAAATGAAAGAAGGTGTGTAAAACCACCCAGTTCTGAGCTTACCGGGTAGAAAGTTCTCAATGGATATTAATTCAATTGCAATCCCAGTCTCAAAACGGTAGGTAATCCAAGGACGCAAGAAAATAGTAAGTGTCAAGGTCATAACCTCACTAGATTTTTTTGTCTTCCTCCCTGCATGGCTTGAGTTTCACAGCCTTCAGCCCTCTGAGACAACATTTTTACCTGGAGGAAGCTTAGAAAGGACTAGAATTTTAGAGGGGTATTTAGAAAGATCATTTGATGCAAAAGTCTGCAGCTTCCTACTCTGAAAGGTCTGCTTATTTTCAAACATGCCCGCCTGGAGCCATGGGTATGTTTTTGTGTGGTCCCGGTCGTTTTTATGGATTGTTCCTGTGCCCTGGAATCCCTGGGATACTTCAGTTACAGAAATTACCATGTGCTGGGTCCTTTTTGGTTGACAAGACTGCTTTCCTTTCTCTCTGAGCTGAGCTGTGTTTGTTTACATAGGAAATGTAGTCTCTCCTAACATTCAGCCTGCTTCAATGTCCACTTGGTGCCATAAAAAATAAGAGGTTAAAAAAATTAAGAAGGAAGGCCACAGAAGGAAAAAGAAAATATACCTTTAGGTTCTAACCAAGAATTCGGTTCAGAACCAACTTAGGAGATCAGAGGCTGTCTTTCTTTTCGCTGATGAGACAATGCTGGGCTTGTTCTCACTGCCAGAAGGACTACCCCAGTTTGGATCAGTGGGTCACCGTGTGCAAAGTGTTTTTACTGTTTCAACTCTGTGCTTTCTTAAATGTTATCTTTTCCAGGGAAAATTAGATAACCCTGTGTCCCCAGACTATATCCTATTTGTTTGAATAGGAAATGCTAATATTTTTCTACATGTTCTATATCGGTGTCGGTGAAAACTCAGTTTGGTGATTAAGACTCACCCCTTGAGGCTCTGGCAATCTCCCTGGCTATCCCCCCCCCCCCAGGAGTCAGAGGCTCGTGGTGATTCTTGAATAATCATCTCCATAGCTATGTGAATTACAAGTATTATTTAGCAAGAGGGGAAATTGGACTTACCTTTTCTGCATTTAATTAATTTATCTTAAACAGATCATTTCGTGAGGGGTTTTCTTCTTTCTTTCTCTTGTTTTTACCTCCATCTTCTATGCTACTTCTGCCTTGCATCCTTCTCACTACCAAATCAACTCCCCAGACTTTCACTCCCTCTACTTAAAGATGGTGTTTAATCTTTAAGCCCATCCCAAGGATCTCTGACCCGCTCATGTGTTTCTACGTTCCCATTGATCAAAGCCAATGCCTGTTACATCATATATCACCCCTGCCCATGACTAGGGGTTTCCCCTTCCCTGAGTCCCCAATTCTGTTCAGGTCCCTAGATCTAACATCCTGGGAAGCAGGGACCATGGGAGAAACACATTATAATAACACTGCATATTCTCCATGTGAACAAGCTTTCCATTGACACCACCAACCAAGTCCTCCATGAGCAGCACTGTCCCATCCAAAACTGTTAAGAGGAAAGTCTCATTTCTCTAACTTTTCTTCAAACACATATTTAGGTCTCCAATGCCATCTTGATTCCTCTTATGAAAACCTAATCTTAGAAAACCTCTCATCAGGAGTTTATTCCTTACACATATGGGACAAATAGAGAATAAACAAATTAGGTCAAGACCTGATGCTAGGTTTTCTGGTTCATGGACTAGCAGGCTAGCTCCTGGACTCCAATCCTGTGATTCAGAGTCCCCAAATACTTCCATAAAATTCCTAATTACCCCATGCCATGGACCTTTGAAATTGCCTGAGAAGAGTTGAAATTTTGCATAATAAATCTGCAAATGGCAATGGTCTCATTTAGTTTAAAATTGGAAGTGAGCAGAATGCTCTACATTACATGATATCATTCAATTAAACCACTTAAATGATGTCTATGAAAACAATGTAGAAACATGGGAAGTGTTTTAACACAATAGTAAATACAAAGAACTAGATACAAACTGTCCTGAAGTTATATGTACAAATATGTAAAGAAAAATAGCCAAATAGTTATTCCAAAGGAAAAGACTATAAAGAATTATGCAAAATACCATAGTAGCTGCTTTAGGGTGTTGGATTATGCGTAATTCTTTTCTGCTCTATATTTTATAAGAGTATCTTCATAATTAATTACATTCATAAATTTTTTAAATTAATATATAATAATTAAAAAATTGAAACCTAGTTGGGATAGAACCCATCTGCTTGCTTTATCATTTTTAACCATACAGACCCTCTCTGCTAATTTAAAACCATAATTTCCCAGAAAATGAAAACGACTATAGTTTTCTGATTTATTTGTATCTTACTAATATTGCACTAGAGTTTTGCATAAATCTATTTAAACTACCTTATGAGACCAGTATAATCCTAACATCACTAAATAAAAATTTGTCAAAACCTCCTGGGTGAGACCCCTTTCCTTTGGTTTAGATCTAAGCTAAGCACAGAGGCAAAAATGAGGTTACTACCATTTTAGGCCATAATAGCCCTGCAAAATGTCTCTAGACTCAGCTACCCAGCTTGGAATGAGCAGACCTTAGTTATTCTCCAGAGAAAATGTAAGCCTAAAACTTTTACTAACGAGTATGTATTTACATCCACAGCAAGGAAGGCATTGCAAGGGAAGACAAGAATAAAATCAGACAATTCAGTGCTTTTCTGTGGTTCTCCCTTGGACAATCTCTTTAAAAACAGGAATTCTTTTGACTTTTGACTTCTGCAAGCCCCTATTTTGGCTCAGTCTTCTCTCATCTCATATCCATCATCACACAATAAGCCCAAATGAGTGAAAACATGGATCTCACTCCAAGAAAGTGTTTTTGAAAATTGAAATGAAAAGACTGAGGTCCGTGTGGACTCCAACTGCCCTCCTCCCCAACCCCAAATACCATCATAGATTTCCCACATCACTGCAGTCAGCTTAGCATAAACATTTAGTAAAACTGTGTCAGTCTCCATTAATAAACATGGTTCCAACTTACAAATTCAATCACATTATGAAATCTAATACATCAAATGGCAAAACCATAACACAGAAAGTTCATGTAATTAGAATATTAAACAGCTGTCACTCAATTGTTCAGTCCCACCACAGTAAGCAGCCTCGTTGAAATGGAAAGTGCCAGGATTCTGCTGCTGGTTCTATGACTTGTCCACTTAAGCCTCTCACATCATCCAACCCCCAACACACCAAGGTAGTTCTAGCAGGGAAAGTTGGCCCCAAGGAATCCGGAAAAAAACTCAACCACTCAAATTTCAAACCAGAACTTTAACCATTTGCCCATTCCCCATTTTACTCTCCAGATGCTGTACCTCCTCCCATCTGAAGGTCAGACTTGAATACTGCAGAGTTGGATGGGGGGCCTTCCAAACCCGGAGTGGCTCATACACCCATGTTCATAGCAGCATCATTCACGGAAGCCAAAAGGTGTTCATTGACAGATGAATGGATCAACAAAACATGATATAAACAGATAACGGAATATTATTCAGTCACAAAAAGAATGACGTTCTGAGTTATTTGGATCTTACTAATATGGCACTGGAATTTTGCATAAATCTATTTAACTCTAATTTAAACCACCTTTTGAGAAAAAGACAAGACTAATCTTACTAAATTATAACTTGCTGAACCTTTCTGGTTGAGACTCAGTTTATTTCAGATCTAAGTACAGTACACAGGCACAAATTATGTGGCCACCCTTTTAGGTGTGGGAGCATGGCTGAACCTTGAGACATTATGCTAAGAGAAACAAGACATAAAAGGACAAATATTGTGTGATACTCTTTATATGAGATACCTAGAATAGACAAATTCACAGAGAAAGAAAATAGAATAGGAGCTGGGGAGGATTGACTTTTGATTGATGTGTACAGAATTTGGGATGAAAACTCAGTTCTGGAACTGAGAGTGTTGATTGTATGACGTTGTGAATGTACTACATACTACCTCATTGTACACTTTAAAATGGTTTAAAATGGCTAATTTTATGTATTTGTTATATTTATTATATGTATTTGACAATTAAAAAATTAGAACAAGAAGGCTTGAAAGATCACACCTTTGAGATTAAAAAAAAAAAATCAGCACAACTTAATCCCTACCAGATGGCTCATTTTTGCCCTTCAGCAACACTTCTCTCATTTTTAGAGTCTTCATCAGTAGAATGTCTTCCATACTCCACGTGGAATCTCTTGTTTTTCAGGTGAGAATCCTGAAGAGTACAAGACTAAAGACTAATAAGACTAATAACAAATTGCCCAAGGTATGCGCTCGAATGAGGGGCCCTTGTCTCCACCCGTCTTTTTAGCCCAATGACCTATATCACATAACTTCAAGGTTCTGAGTCACTTACCTTGTTTTATAAAGAGAGAATATGTGTTCCTAATTTTTTTTGTTTTTATGTTTTCCACATAGCCAAAGCCCACAAAATGAAGGTATCCTGCCATGCATATACCACACGCTCAGTAAGCAAGTTTTCATCATCATTAAAAACAACATATTATTCACATATTTGATTCCAACAAAGACAATAATTACACAGAAAGAGACATAAAAACAACCAGATGGAGAATGTTGATTTTGTAACTGGAAGAAATGCACAATGAATGATAATTCCATAGCAACAGAGGAAAATTTGAAAAAAAAAAAAAAAAAAGAAGAAGAAGGTTGGAGTCCGGGATGATTCCTAAGGAGATTGCTGATGATCCACAGGATCAGAAAGCCTGTGAATTTAAGGATTATTTTCCAAATCTGATTTTCACAGCTCTTTAGGGATGACAAAGTGTTAGCTAATAAAAGGGCGCTGGACTCACTGATATGGGAAGGTTTAAAGGTCTGGTTCTCACTTGCTGAAACATGAGTGTCAGAATTGAGTAAGCTCATGTACCCAGATTTTCAAAGGAATGTCTTTTCTGAGGTCAGCTCTTACACCTCAAGTTGGACCAGAGCAGCATTTCCCAAAGTGGTCTCCAGGGAACACGGGTCCTAAAAGAATATACCTCAAGAAAGTGTTCTGTGGTCTATTAATCTGAGAAATTCTACTAAATAAAATCTCCCACTTGAAGATTTACTTTGCACTTGAGTATTTCAGCATTTCCCTTTCCTGAAAAAGTCCTAGCCTCCCCTCGCCTTTGTTATGCTTTCATGCAGGAGGGGTATACATTCCCATTGGGAAGGATGGCCAGGTGATTTGCCCTAGCCAAGGGTCTGTGAACAAATACAAATACACCACATCCAAGCAGAAAGCTTCAAATGTGCTTGAAGAGTTTGTGCCAACTTCTGTTCCAACCCTCTACCATGAAAAGAGTGTCCCAAAAGAGGCTGTTTCTTCAGCATAGGTCCCGGGATGACAAGAAATGTGGAGCCCAGCAGAGCCCCAATCAAGCCAAAGCAGACCTACAGATCTAAAAGCAAGGGGTAATGTAAGAGAGGCTCTCAGCTTGAAGAATAACAAATCACCTGCCATTCTTCTGGAAGCTACTAGAGGCTGAAACTCATACAACTAAGGGGAAAGTTTGACCAAAGAACGGATGGTGAGAACTTCATATATATCATTGTGAAGCTACAATTAAAACAAGCCTGGGAACATAGATAAGTGTGTAAATGTTATAGTTCTGATACAGTAAGTGAGTTAATGTTGTTGGGGGCCAAGGTTCTAACCATTAAAAAAAAAGAAATACAAAAATGGAATGGGAAAACAAAAGATTATGGGGTTAAATTGGAATTGGAAGTGCACCAACCTAAACACATTGATGTCATTAAATTTTTTCTGATTTTTTTTTTCTGAGGCTGGTCTCTGACTTGCAATCATCCACTTCAACGTCAAGAATAGCTGGGATTACAGGCATGCAGGATCACACCTAGCCTAATTTTTTTTTAATTCGAAGAGCAATTACACTCTAGCTAAGCACACTCAGCACCCCAGTTTTGGTTTCTAAGTACCATTCCCAACTAAAGGAGCCAGCACTCCTTGGAGATATGGCTGACTCCAAGGCTAGGGCTGGGAAAGTAAAGATGAGAGTGGACCAGTATATTGTGTAACAAAGTTCTCACAAAAATTACAATGATATGTCTGAAAGCATAAGAACTAACGTCAAAGGGTTCCCACTGGCAAAATTTGGGGCTATTTGAACATCAGAATAAATATATTAAAATCCATTGAATAAAATAGAAATTTATAAGTAATGGATAAAAGAAAGAGAGAGAAAAGGATGAAAAGAGAAGCCCCTTTCCTCAAAGTAGAATACAGACTGATTTACATGAAAGAAGTGGATGCACTCTGGATTAAGCCTCCAGTCATCCCCTTTGTCCAGGTCACAATCCAATGTGCACTGGCCCTGGACAGCAGAAAGAAGCACCCTTATGCACTAGAAGCATCCAAAAATTATGGACTTCTCAAGAGAACTTTCCACAGTAAGAGGAGCCAAGAGAAATGAATAAATATAGAAAGAAATAAAAGTAGAGCAATGAAGTAACCAGAGGTAACAAAATAAGATAAGACCCAGTGGCTGGAACATTGAGTCTCAGAGGCACTGACAGCAGAGAAGGGAACTGAAAACAAAGAGGCAGACGGCCACCCTGCAGTTCTGTAGCCCTCAGAGCATCCAGAAAGGGCATCAATTACACAGAATGAGCAGCCTCTGCTTTCCCTTCTGAAGTATCACAAACTTATTGCTCTTGGAGCTCTTTTATAATTTTTTTCATATATGCCACATTTACATTAATGCATTCTTTGTTAACTTTTTTATTTGTTCTTTTCAGTTATACATGAAAAAGAAAGTATTTTGACATTCATACATGAGTATAACTTCCCATTCTTGTGGTTGCACGTGATGTGGAGTTACACTGGTCGTGTATTCATATATGAACATGGGAAAGTTATGTCTGATTCATTCTACTGTCATTCCTGTTCCCATCCCACATCCCTTCCCTTCATTCCCCTGTCTCTATCCAATGAACTTCTATTCTCCCCTGACCCTATTGTGTGTTAGCATCCATGTATCAGAGAGAAAATTTGGCTTTTGGTTTTTGGGGATTGGCTTACTTCACCTAGCAATGATAGTCTCCAGTTCCATCCATTTACCTGCAAATGCCATAATTTCATTCTTCTTTATGACTGAGTGATATTCCACTGTGTATGTATAGACATATATAGATATATCACATTTTCTTTATCCACTCATCTATTGAAGGGCACCTACATTGGTTGGAGCTCTTTTCTATCACTCCTGAATGTGTGCTCAGAATATTTCTCAACATAAAAACCTACTGGTTTTTCCATCCAAGGCAAAGAACATCTTCATGTATGTAAAAGTTTGAAGTTGAGAATAGAACGTGGTAGGAAACAAGGAAGGTGACCTCTAGTGCCAGGTTTCGATTCAGCACCCATGTCGAGGACAGACCTAAATTAGGGCCATTTATAGCAAAAGAGTATAGAACATTTTAGAGTTGTCATCCAAACAGCTATGAAAATTTTGATCATTATAGTAATCTGATATTTTAAAGGTTAATTCCTTCCCACCTTAAAGAATTCTGTATCTAAGCAGTCCAGAAAACTTGAACTTAACTATGGAATACCAGAACAAGCATGCTTGGCTGTGGCACTGGGGATTTTTATAGTCCAATCTAAATCAAATACCAATCAAAAGCTTATGTTCAATCAAATGCCAATCAAAAACTTATGTCCAATTTTATACTTCCATTTAAAACACAGCAGTTTAGACTATGTGAGTTCCAACAGAAATAAAACTTCACCAGTTTTCCCATGATCCCTAAAGTCACAAGAGTCTGGAACTGTTAGCTGTGAACCCTCATATCTTGGGAAATAAAATGAGAATGAAGCAGAAGGGTGTTGAAGTTTTCATAATAATTCAAAGTTATACCACCATTTCTCTTAAGCCCAGCATTCTAGGCTTCAAAGCCCACACTAACTTGCAAGACTTCTTTAAGATTACGAAATCTCCCACTAAAAGCTCAATTTGGTCCCTTAATATGACAGTTGTAATTGGTCCTCAGACATTATTCTAGAGCAGCAATCAGCAAACTTTTTCCATCAAGATAGAAAATAGAAAATATGGATATCTTCTGCCTAACGGATAGAAGATATCTTCAACTTTGTAAGCAATGCAGTCTCTATCAAAACGGCTCAACTCCATGTAGAGAGAAAGCAGTCATCAATAGTACATAATGAATGAAGAAAATTGGAATGGCTGAATATCAGTGAAATTTATTTAAACAGCAGGTATGGAGTTGGATTTGGGCCCTGGTCACAGTTTGCTGAGCCCTGGTCACAGTTTGCTGAGCCCTGGTCACAGTTTGCTGAGCCCTGGTCACAGTTTGCTGAACAGAGTGCAGATGACTTGTGAAGTGGCTTTTCAGACGCAGCTGCCAACTTTCACCTCACCCCATTTCGGTTTCAAGACCTTTCCTCCTGTTGGTTCCTAACACAACTTTGTTTTAAAATCTAAGGGCATGTCCGTGTGCTTACAAAGCCTCACTGCCTCCTGATTTCTTATTTACAAAGTGTTCTGGGGACTGTGGGGATTTAGCTTACCAGCAACCTCTCAGCACAAGCAGAGCCTGGAGGCTTCACTGAAAAGTCTCCTAATGCACAATTAAAATGTCATCACTGGACATGCTCTTATGCACCCTTTACTTGAGTTTGCTGGAAAAGTCCATGTGTGCCTTTTCATTCCTCACCCTGCGTTATGATGGCTTCAGGCCTTTAGCATGGGCCATATTTAAATTGTCAAGAGATGTCAACAAGTTATGAAGGACAGCCTCACACTGGCAGCAATTACTCGAGGGCAATGATCAATGGGAGTCTTTTGTTAGCATTGCAGGATCACCATTGACTCAGGAAGTAAGTAGCCCAGTAGTTTATAGGAAAGCTGAAATGGACAAGCAGTTTCACCCTAGCTGCTCGAAAGCCACAAACTTACATTCGACCCATTAATTATTCCTGCCCCAAAGACAAAGGTTGTTACCATCTCTCGTCTGCAGTCTGCCAAGTAGAGGGGTCTTTTTACGGCGCCAGGAAATGCAGCCTTCTGACATTCCAGGAAAGCGTGATTGCCTGATTCCACTGGGACGCCTTCTGTAAACAGGTACAGACCACGTGACAGCCATTTGGAGATGGAGGGCTTTGAAACCTTGGTCATGTTTTCCAACTCCAGAGACTGTATTCATCTGACACAATAACCTGATGAGTACTCCAGTGTAGAAGAGAATACAGCCCCGGCCCCCTCCATCCTCAGGCCCTTGTGGACTGGCTCTTCTGCTTTGCATTTTTAACTTTTATACTTTCTCGCTGTGAGATTACCGCAGGCCTTATGTAAAAGAATCTAGATTTGGAAGTTGAAAGTAAAGTCTGCTCTGATCATCCTCTAATTTCCACTTAAAAATTATATGCACCTACAGATATTCTTTCAAGGAAAATGAATCAAAATCCTACACCACTAATATTACCTTTTCTGGATTTGCCTACACTGTGTGCCTAGTGAATTAATGTCACCTCCCCTAAGGAGCCCTGCCCTATGTGAAAGCTAGTAGCAATCTCTCTCCTGTCCCCTGACCTTCCATAGAAACTGTCCTGCCCTCCCCAGCTCTCTACATTCAGGCATGCCCCAGCCCCTCCACCTCATCCCACTGTGAAAGTGGGATTCAGATCCCATCCATCCGAAGTCTCCACAGTGCACATGACTGTGCAGCAAATGATGTAGGGACTCATGAATGAAGAAAAATGCTGATACTAGTGCTTGAGGCGTCCCCTCCAGTTAAGAACCCAAAAGCTCTTCATTCTTTTATAACAAGAATGATTCAAACAAAAATCAGTGTCAGGGGGTCTGGGGTTATGGCTCAGTGTTAGAGCTCTTGCCTTGCATGCATGAGCCACTGGATTCAATCCTCAGCACCACATAAAAATAAATAAATAAAATAAAGGTTAAAAAATAAAAAAGAATGCTTTAAAAAAAATCAATGTCATACTCTTCTATGAGGTTCATGAAGACCAGTAGAGAAAAGGAGGATTTGATGAACTAAATTCCAGAGAGAAACTCTTAACACAAATAGAAAAACAGAGAGCCATCTGGACAAAGATCTTGAATCCTCCTCTTGTTGGTACACAATTGCCTCATACATGGAGAAGAGCACTGGGCTCTCGAGTCAGCTAGAAGATACAAGAGGAGCCAAAGTGACTTGACTAAAACAAGGATTCCTCTGTCTCCTTCTTGGCAGCTCCAGCAGAGGCCTCTGGCACACCGGGTCAGTTTCTCAACCCCTAGAACATTCTTCTCAGAGAATTCCTGTCAATTCCATAGGATGGAAAGCTGGCATGCAGCTCCAGATGAGAATAGATAATGATGCATGAGTCCAAACTCCAGCAAGACTCGCCTTGAGGAAGTTTGCTTCTGAGCACTGACACTTTCCCTGAGGTCAGTGAGTAGCACTGTTCCCCAGGGACCCCCAAGAAATGGACAGAACAACCAACCAGGGGAATGTTTCCCATTTAACACTTGGCTTTGTGGTGAGGTAATTATGTCCTAAGGTAAGAAAGGAGGGCCATTTCCAGACATAAAATGATACCATTTAACTTCCTCCAGCATTTAGTTTAATTTTTAGATGAAGGGTCTGTCTACTTGGACCATGTGTAGTTTGATATTCTGTAGCTTTCGCAGTTATTGGTTTTTGTTTCTATGTGAAAAATTGTGTAGATCATCAGAAGGGTGCCGTTTTAACCATGTAGCCATATCTACAGGGTCTGAAGGTTTATGAAAGGAGAGTTTGTGACAAATAGATTCCTGAGGCTGCTGGACTGCAAGAAGCTCCTTTGTGATGTTGTACTTGTTCACTGGGTTTGGTATAACCTGAATGGAGAGAAACTACTTCTGACTTAGTATGGCCTATAAAAAAATTACCCTCCTCCAGCTCAGTCTGCAAACCAATCAAATGGAAATAGCAACATTTACTGATGGTCACATGAAAAGCTGCAGTTTACAGTTGAAATTTTAATCTTATAATTATGAAATGAAACTAAAAGATAAAAAGGCATGATAATAATAATAATAATATCCAAATCACCAAAGAATTCAAGATGTAGGAAAACAGGTTCTGTTTATGTACAGAAGAGATGACTATGAGTTATAGGCTTTGTTCAGGGAAAAAAAAAAAGAGAAAGAAAAAAAAACTTTTTTAACTAATAGAAGGTGGAAGAAAAACAGCAGTGACATAAAACCTTGGCAGGGTCTTCCTGCTTCCTGGGGACTCTAAGAATTCCCCCAGACTGGTCAGCCTCACAAATCACATGTATTCATCTTCCTTTTCTGACAGAGTGAGTTTGACTGTAAAAAATTTATTCCCCAACAGGTCTATCAAAGACAGTGCTTCTTATCTTGTTTGGTTCAAAGTTTTTTGCACAATCTGGTTTTTAAAAATTAACTTATGGTTCCTACATTCACTTAAAATCCACATAAGCGCATCATAATAACAACAATGATTATAATAATAATAACATCAAATATTGACAGAGAACTTCAGGACAAACATTGTGTTAATTGCTTTATATGTATTTTTCTCATTTAATCCTTATATTATCCCAATATGGCAGGTATTATTTTGCCTATTTACAAATGACTAAAAAAGTTTGGAGAGGTTGAGTAACATAGCCACCCATATAAAATTTCACCTACAATTATATAGGTGAAATATAGAGGTTCCTGGACCTAGTTGAGACCACCCAAGGACCACTATGCATGCATTCCTGTCCTTTGCAAATAGGATAGTGCATACAAAAATCTTCAAGATGTTCTAAGTTCAGAGTCATTCTAAAATATCAAAAAGCAATACACATATGTATGCATCTATGCACACACATGTACATGTGTTTGTGTGATGTATGTATGCTCACCATGTCCAGGGAGCAGTCGTTTTGGTTTTGGGTGTAGCTTTCTGAAGTTGCTAAAGACTGATAAACTGCATCATCTCTGCCCAGCTCTCCTACCTGATGAGATACTAACATGTGTTTACACCCCCACACACTCTCATCAAATGAAACCTACATGCCAGTAGCCATGAGCTTCTGCATTGACCTTGGGGAGGTGTCATACCAACCAACAGACATTGTTCCTCAACTGACATTGGTAATGAATAACATATTACCATGGGCCTTGAAACCCCTCAGACCCATTACTGATGACCTTCCCTGTCACTGAGCTGATCTCCAGCTGGTGTTTAATCATAGGCCCAGAGTGACATCAGAGGTCTGGCACTGGGCTTTGCAGAAGGGCCTGGGGGAGGGGTGGCTGATGTTGAATGGCACTGAAGAATCTGGAAAGCAGCAGCCCAGAGTCCCCACAGCCTTTTCGCAGCCTGCATCCAGGTGAGGTGGCACTGATCCAGGCAGCAACCCATGCTGCAGAGACTCCTCCACTGGCCCTAAGCCATCCAGATCACACAGGTTTACTGAAGAGACCATCAGCATCTCATCAGTCTTCCAAAGGGCAGTCAACCCGAAGAAGTCAGTGTCCCTTCAGGCTTCCAGGGAGTCTGCTGAATGGCACATCAGCTTTAGAAAAAGGGGCAATAAGAGGCTGGGGATGAAACTCAGTGGTAGAGCACTTGCTTGGCACGCTCAAAGCCCTAGGTTCAATCCCCAAAATGAAGAAAGAGGAGAAGGAGAGAAATAGGATGCTGACTGTCACACTGTGTCGCTGCCTTTTCTCTCTCAACAATGGACTTTGAAGTTCAGGTGGCAAACCAAGACCCCCTCCTCCCATTTTAAGAAATGACCCAGAAGTTACCCAGTCTCTGATTGTAGGAAACTGGTAGCTGAAGCCCTGAAATGATGGCTTTTCCAGAGAACCCAGAGCCTCATTCTGTGTCATACCCACGTGCTGATTCTCTACCCAAATGTAGTGACCTGATACTTGGCCAAGGGGAAAAAGTAGAAGTAAATTCAAATTAAAAATATCAGAGAGCAGCCACATCTCAGAGTTTCTGTAAACCCCAGTGAATGAAAGGGATTCACAGTAACCCACCATTTCATCTAGTACAAAAATAAAATATTTATGTAGAGATAAAAGGCTTTTTTGCAAACTACTATCCTGGAGTTATTTACCATTATCCAACTTTCCAAACTCATCGGTTGTTGATTTGTTTATTTGTTACAGAACCAGACGCATATGACTGATGAGAGCAATCCGAGGGTAGTGGGGTAAAAAGGGAATTCAAAAATAAATCGAGCTAAAGAGCAAAACATGCCTCAAAAAAAAGCCCAGGGTTCAGGCACACCTTCAAACCATGTTATTCTATGCTATTCATGCCACTTGCCTTATTTATATAAAACAATTTTTGTTTTCTTTTCCAGAAAGAATGCTGCCAATCGCCAGAGGCAGACATGTTTATCAAGATGTGTATCTTGAAGTCTGACATAAAATCTGTGGCCTTTGGTACAGCTGAAAAACACTCTGTCAACACCATGGAGAGAGCAAGCCCATGGTGCTGGCCTCCACCCAAGGAGTGCAGGGGAATGGACAAAAATTTGACTCGAGGCCAAAAATTACAAGATGAGGGAAAGTCAAACTCGAGGCGAACCAACCTTTTCCATCGAGTCTGTTTAATATCTCATGTAAGCATCCAAACCACAAATCGGTCAGTGCTTAGGTGAAAAGACAAGTTTTTCTCCCTCTTGGAAAGCTACGTTGCTTAAGCTCCTATGAATACATCAATTATATCAGACCTGAGAGTGTCTGTCAGTGCAATGTTAAAAGGTCTACTATGTTACAGACTGCCACGTCAGAAACAAAATACCCTTCAAACTCCCTGCCCTGATTTGCTTGGGCCAAAGAGAGATGGAGAGAAAAAAAAAGTGTAAATGCTACAGGATTGGGAAAGAGAAGAGCCACCCGTTTGAAGGAAGCTTGTATTCACAGTGACCAACCCAATAAAAATCCCTCCAACACTTGTGTGCCTTCAAATTCTTCAATAACAGTGAGGAAAATAACGGCTCTTTTGTGACAGAAAGGGTCAGGCCACAAAGAAGGTTGTCAAAGAGCCCCTTCTCCCACCAGGCTGATGAAGCAGGGGGTTTGGGAGGCCAACTTGGGTAAGAGAAGAAGCCTGAACACCCTCTCTCTCTTTCCTTCTGGATTCCTGGGTAAGAAATGTACGTGGTCCAGACATAGTGGTGAATCGGGACTCCATAAAGAGGGGAAATCACAGGCCTTGGTGCGGGGCGGGGGGGGGGGACAATTCCATTCAAGTTGTACAGCGTCCAGTGGGCTCCATTGCTACCCAGAGATCATGAGTCAATTGCAGTTACCCTCTGCCTTCACCCTGTCATCTTCATTCATCACCTGCTCTTTCCAGAGTCCCTTTGCCCCTGACTCTTCTATAGTATCTGTCCCCAGTCTCTGCCACCCTCAGTTGCTTACATTGGCCAATCAGCCTGAAATGGGAGAGTCTGAATCCTTCATGCTATGTGCATAGCCAACATTCCACAAGATTTATGTCACTGAAGCCTGTGAAAATGACAAATGGTGGGAATGAGGGCCAAAAGGGGAAGCAAAAATAAATCCAACTATGATTTAACCAAGGGTAGCCCAGTACCTGTATCTAGAGTGTGCTGTGACATCTTAGGTTCCATGGATTTAACAAGACAAATAAAATGCTACATGAGATCCTTTGCAACGTTCTTTTTTTATTTTTCAATTCAAAAATCTCTTTAGAAAATTTTACTTTAATTCATAAGTCACAATCTAAAAGTGTCAACGTGGTAACTAAACATCTGCTTTGATTGGGTGGGAGACTGCTTGGGAGATTTCTCTTCTCAGACACCTTCTCTAAAAAGCAAGCATAGGTGTAGAAGGGGTTCTGTTTGCCAGGGAGACAACAGGAACAGAAGGACAACCCCAATGTGAGGGATAAGGTTGGCCACACTGTAAGGTGACTTTTCCATAAGGTATCGTTTGGTTTTGTGTACCATTTATTGAAGTTGTGGTCACTCCTACCCTAACAAACTCACCAAACTTCTGCAAACTCTTGCTGATCCCTGTATGGAATACCATCCAGATATTAAAAATTATTCTTAGGAATAATTAGCCACATAGATGTTTGTGATATAATATTGAGTGAATAAAGTAAGCTATACAAGGGCATTTGCAGTATAATCACAACTATGAAAAGTGACCTGCACATAGAACAGCAACACCCAACACTTTGGTAATTATCTGTAGGTGATGGGATTAGAGGTAATTTTATTATTTTCTAAGCTTTATCTTAAGTTTTCTATAACAAGTACAGATTTTTTTCTATCATTGTAAACACATACTATTCAAATCCAAAAGCCATCAGTACCCACTTCTTTTAAACACCAGATTTTCCTTTGCCCCTGGCATGTGGCCCAGGACTGTCCTTTTCAGAGTTAAAATGGTACTGCTAAAAATATGTTTGTTTTATAATATGTTTTCCTCAGTCTGTCCTCTAATACCTAAAATTTCTGTTGACCTTAGTGGAAATGTATGGGGTAATCTGTAATCAGCTTTGTACATATACCCAGACTATTTAGACTGGTAGTATCTAGAACTCTGTTACCCAGTATGGCAGCAAGTGACCACTGTGGCTGCTGAGCATTTGCAGTGTGGCTAGTCCAAACTGTGGTATTCTGGGAATATAAAATATACACCAGATATTAGAGACAAGGAAGAAAAGAGATTGTAAAATATCTCATTAATAATTTTGTTGGTTACACATGAAAGTGATATTTTAGAACTACTGCATTAAATTTTAAAATGTTAAAATAACTTCATCTATTTCTTTTTACTTTTTCAAAAATGTGGCCTATAGAAAATATAAAATAACCTATGTAGCAGGTACTATATTTCTATTGAACTGACATGCTCTAGGAAAAATAAAATCTCAGAATGTTGATTTAATTATTCTTCTTCCATCTTTGATTAAAAAAAAAAAATAGAATATCCAAATACACAGAGACTTCTTGCCCAGGCCATATCTATGGGCCCCTAATCAAATGCATTCTCCTATCCCCGTTCCATGTTATATTTTCAGTGGTCAGATAATTGCAGTTCTTTCCAAACATGGATGCGCCCAGGCCAATTCAAGGCCTGCACTAAAGGTCATCTTGCCTTTCTTCAGACTGACAGGCCCCACATATCTCAGAATTCTCTAACTCCCCAACATCTGCCTCTGTTCTCATGGATTTTCTCTCACATCTGTGTAACATCTCATTCAAAGGACACAGTCCCCATCTGGGACAGCTCAAATAGTCTCAGCTCCCAAAAGGCCACACCAAAGGGGCTTCCTCTATGTGTCTATAGGCTGCCTCTCAAAGTGCCCCCGGTGCAAGGAGCATTACTGCTCTTGAGAAGGGCAGAGAGAATGCAAAAGGAGGCATTGATTATACCTGCCAGAAATGCCAAACTAAACTCTGAGAGGCAGATGCTCCAAAAAATGACTCAGGTCCGCACCATGTTTTTCAGGGACAAAGTTTTCATAGGAGGTAGAAAGACACATATTTGGCTCTCTGGCCAAAGTCTACTCCATTTTTGGTGGCCAGGCCACCCCACAGCAAACCTGTGCAGGGCTTCCGTTTTCTCCCTGCTCAGAGCTACCTTCTCTCTCTGCAGTAGCCATCAGAATAAATAAAATTCTTATAACCAACACGAGGGCTATGGACATATTTTTGCAATGCAGTGGGGGTTGAGGGTGGTTTTTAAAAAGACCAGAGAAGCCACTGACTCTGCAACTACTATAACAAGTTTCATGAGGCTAACCGGAGTTTATAATTCCTAATTATTCCCTCAAAGATGAGCAATACATAGACCTGTTCTAACAGTTTTCATCCTTTAATAATCTTCCACACAGTTCTCTTTGCTCAACCTCAGCAGAGTTAATCAAAATGTCCTCATAAAAATTAAGTCTGTTTCATCACAGAGGAGAAACTTAATTCAAGTTTTTCTTTAGGGATGAGAATCCAAAATCCTGACTCTGTGTATCATTCTACTGAGCTGTCCGCATTTTTCTCTCTAAAAATCTTTTGGGCATGGTTTACAAATTAAAACATTAAAGGAAATGAAATCATAACCATAAAAAAAGTAAATATCATCATGTGTTTGATTATTTTGAATCTTTAGTATAAAGGTAGAATTTACAAAGCAAAACCTACACTTTAGTACTTTAAACTATACCCCACCCAAATCACTGCTACTTTAAAGGGTGTTATAAAGAGTGATGTCAAACTATTTAATTGACATGATTTGGAGGGAGGCTGGTCGCACACAAGGAAGAATCAAATTCGAAGGAGAATTTGGTTAATTTTAAAATGTTACCTGGGTAATTACAGTCTTTTTACATCCCTGCCTGAGGCAAAGAAGTAAAAATACCAAGCTCTCTTACAAATTTTCCAGTACTGTATAGATACTGTTAGGACATGCACACGTGCACACAAACACATACAGTGAAACCAGATTTTGGAGCTCAGCTATTGCTTGCCAAGGTTCACCCCAGAGCAAATATTTATTGCGGAGTTACAAAGTTTTCCTAAAGGAGGACCGAAATGGAAGCGTTTACATACTCTGCGAGTACTTTATGTATGCAGGGGCCACAAGAAAGATATAGTTTAATAAAAACATTTATGGATTTTGAAAGCAAACACAATCCAAGAGTCTTGCACATGTGGGAAAAGATGATATTTCAGCCTAACACATTTTCTCTTGAAGATCCTTTGGCTGTTTGCAGTGAACAAGGCCCCATTTCCTCTAGGGCCCTGCTAATCCGTACTGTAAAACATACACAGGAAACAAATGAAAGACCAATCTGATGCTGCCCTCAGAGACAGGGGCAGGGATGAGGCTCTTCTCTTTTATACACATGCAGAAACTTCCCAGAGTGAATCAGGTTTGCTGCTCAATGACTGAGAAACTTGGTTTTCTAACCTTCTCCACCTCCTCCCCTACCATGCTACTCTCTAAGGATCTCTTTTCCTCCTCTCTCTCTCTCTCTCTCTCTCTCTCTCTCTCTCTCTCTCTCTCCCTCCCTTCCTCCCTCTCCCTCCTCTTCCTCCCTCCCTCCTTTCCCCTCTCCTCCCCCCTCTGCATTCTCTATTCCAAAGTGAACCCATAAATTACAAAACTAGGATACACTAGTGTGCCTTCCACTATTTCAATACATTTTGGCTTTTGCATCTTCTGCTTTCTCCCACCGCCTGGAAGCTCATTAAGTGTGCATAGCCTCAGAGGCAAAGTTTTGCAATTTGAAGTTAACATTTTGTACATTTGCTCCAGTTCACCACCACTGGGTCTTGGGCATGTGTCACCTTGCTCTTCATTAGTGCTTTTGTGCTTTTTTTCTTCCCCATGTATGCCGGACTGCATCCATCTACCTCAACGCTGAGATAAAATGGGACTCGTGAAAGGAATCACTCTGCGCCATTTATGAATCACACATAAACTAGAAAAAGGAATCAACGCCTAGTTTGAAAAAGTTTGGAAAGGCCTTGTGGAGCCTTGCTACTCTCTCCTTGGCCTGTATCGCCCCCTGGTGGCTTCTCCAAAACCAACACCTCCGGAGGTCAGCTCCTCAAGGGTTTAGGCGTCCTGGCCTGGGGGACTGCTCTCTGCAAAGCTCTGGAGTTTATTGGGGGGGTGGGGACAGAGAAGATTGAAAGAACATGGATAAAACGTAGAAGGAAAGGGAATTTCGAGAAACTCTTCCAAGCAAAACGGGTTCAGGCTTCTCCAAACAAAAGAACATGATAGTTGGGCAAATAATGCAAGTCCCTCTTTTTACATACTAAGGCCCGGAGAGATGGTGTGACCTGCCCAGGAAATCTGGTTACTTATGACTAATCTCGCACCCTTTCCTGGGATGATAGAGTTTTGGGGGGTCAACGCTGCTGGAAAAGATTGAAGCGTTGGCCTTCTGCTGTTGGAAGAGGCAATGAAGTGATCAAAAAAGGGAGCGAATGCCACGGCCTCAACCCCGCGCGGTCTCCTGGCCACCTCGGCCTGTCGTGGGAACGCACCGCGCCCCCCGGGACCCCACAGCAGCCCGACCCGACTTCCCAGGCCCCGGACAGGCGGGCGAGACACAAAGCAGGCCCCGCGGGCGGCGCTCTGTGCTTCAGGAGGGCGGCGGTGGGCTTGATTGATGGATTCACGGTGTTTAACCCCCTTCGCCTCGCCGGGGGCGGCTGATCCAGCTGCAGCACCCGGCCGGGCCCGCGCCCCCACCCGGCTCCGGAGAGGGCAGGCTGATTTACAGCCGCGCCGGCCGGACTCTTGCGAAATCACTTGGGCAGGGGAAACCCACTCCCAGGGCTCAGGCCGGAAGAGGCCCGGCCAGGGGAGAGCAGCGGGGGCGTCGAGCCTCCACATCCCGCGCCCACTGGGCCTCAGGGCCAGGCCACGCTCGCCCGCAGGACCGCCACGGAGCTTGCCGCCTTCTACTGCTCCTTCACCGCGGGCTGAGGTCTCCAGAGAGCTGGAGGCTGCCGCGTCCCTCCCCGGGGAGAGCTGTCCTGCACGCCCGCTGCCCAGCTCCCCAGCGCCCCGATCCACCGCATTAGGGGCGCGGAATCCACATCTTAGGGGACCTTCGTCCGGAAGATGCAAAAGAAATTCAGACACAAAGATTAGGGAAGGCAGCTGCTAGCTTCTGGAGTAAACCTGAAGAGACAGCCCCCCAGGCCCCATCTCCATCTGTTTAAACACGTTTTGCTCCCTTTTCTGCAGCGCAGAAAGCAAACATTAAAAGAGAGCGATTGTGCTTAGATACTTTTACGTTTTCTTAAAAAAAAAAAAAAATTCCCTGAGTTCCCGGCCTTTCTTCATCACCCTTTGTCCTACCTAAAGGAAATAAACTCCCTAAATTCTTGCTCTACTTTTAGCTTCTATGTGGATGTTCTCTGAGCATATTTTGCTTCGGGAGGCAAAAAGAAAACGTGCAGATAGTGAAACAAAATAAGAAACACATAGCTTCAACTTGAATTAAGAACTCCGATTTGAAAATTCTAAACTAAAAAATAATGTTATTTTATTTGCTTGGTAAATGAGAAGGCAGGTTGAGTATTCCCACAGCTTGTGAAGTTGATCACTAGAAACGGGAAGCTGGTGAATATGTGCACATTCTTGCTCTACAAACTCTAGAGATACCATGCCAGTCTAAAAAAGCCAATCACGGTTAGGACATCAGGGAGAAGCATGAGTTGGTCGGCACCCTAATTATTAGTTTCTGGCTAAACAAAAGTCAACAGAGCACAAAGCAACGAACCCAGTGAATCATCTTTCCTTTTTGTAAGATGAGGGCTTAAATGTTATATTCTTGAAAGACTTTTAGAAGCAATAAATATACCCACTTAAGATCCATTTTTAAAAGCTGGGCTTATGAAATTCATAATTATAAGGTAAAGTGATCAAAAGTGAGTGTACAATTATTTTGCTTGTATAAATGAATAAAGAAACCTGAATTCCAAGTAAGACAGCCGCCAACCTGTAAAAAGTATATGTAAAACTTTTCACTTCAATTGAATACTTTTTTATTTCTTCACCCCTCTGCAAATATAATTACCCCTTAGTCTAGCCTCGAAGAAGGGGCAACAAGAACCCCTCTCTTCTTCATACAGAAAAACGAATATACTCATAAAAAGAAAGGGAGATAAGATCAATAGTATCCCAAAGTTTGGTCCCTAAGTCCCCCATTGGAGTTAATTAAAAAAAAAAAAAAGGCACTACTAAAGTGACTTGTGCCTAGAAGTCTTGCCTCTCTGTAATCGGGATCCCAAATGAACCTCTAAAACAAAGCATGCTACTGCAACAACTTCATCCGAAGAAAACAGCTACGCAACTTGGCCAGGCTGGATCCCCAGGAAGAACGCTGTATGGGAAATTAAGCTTCCCCTTCAATTTCATTTAAACTCCTAAGTAGCCTACAGGCCCTGCAAATGACTGCCTCAGAAACTCAGCCTCATTTTACCTTACGTTTGCTTTAAGGAAATTTTTTTCCAAACACTTTCACTGGATGAGTATTTTACTCACAAACTTTCCTGGGCAAAATCTCAAGAGGAAATTTCACATTAAAGCAACAACCAACAAAGTTATTTTTGTAATATGTAGCTTCTTAATAGTACAAGTATGTTTTTACTTCACTTAGTTATAAAATATAAAAGTGTTTGATTTTCAATTTTTCTAAATTACTTGCAGGGTAAAGAGTGGGAGGTGGGAAGTGAAGAGGTAGAGATCCTTATGCCATCTGGCGGTGCCATGTGGAACTTCGCTGAAGAAGCTAAATTTACTAACCATCTGTGTGCCTAGAGTGATTTTCTCTCGGGAAAACCTCTGTAAATCTAGTCCTTTTGAAACCAAGGAGGAAAATAGCCTTCATTAGCGAAGATTCATTTGAAGACAGATTCCCTGTGTTGGCGGGAAATAGGAAGTCCTATGTCCTGGAAGTACACAGAATTTTGATGAACCATCATTCATGTGCACAGCATAACTTTGGGGTTTTTTATTGTAATTTATGTTTCGGTGACAAAGAAATTTAAGAAAGGCTAATGCGAGTTATAGAGCTGAACTTTTTTACAATTTATTCAAACTTTTCAGACGTCTCTGCAATGTCCACCACTGAGCACGTGGGGGCGTACGCAAGTCTATCCGGCTTCTGGTAATATGACTCCTTCCATTATTTGCATGAATTGTTTTGATTGGATATTAGGTCTTTAAAACGTCAATTTTACGTCAAATGGCTGTTAACCAATCAGCAACCTACTGTAGCATGATTGGTTTCTACTAGAAATGTCAATCATCCTAAATTTGCATACTAGTCCGTCTACAGCCAGGAGCCTATCAGTCGGCTGTGGCAGCTGGAAGAGAAAGAATCGGACGGAGAAGAATTAAAAATCACTTTTTTCTAGCAAAGCGAAAGAAAATTATTATTTTGCTCATAGTATTAAAATCAATTTAAGTGTATTTTTACCAAATAAAACACATTCAATTAAACAAATACAAGAAACCATCAGCCTTGCTTACTAATTTTATGTATTCTGCTTAAAATATTGATAAGTAGTCAAAAGAATAATAGAATGCAAACAGAATAAAAGTGCTAATAAATTCACAACACAAATGATCACTGGGAAACCAAAAGTGAACATGTGGCTTCTAAATAAATTATGTGATGGTATAGAAATGTTTTTAATATTTAGGCAAGCCTAAAGTTCTGCTTTATAAGAAAAAAAAAACAAGAGCGGAATTGAAAAGAACATTATTTTGCCTTTAACAATCGAATACTTCCATCACTCTGCTCTTTTTATTTATTTACCGCCACTCCCAAAAATACTTGTTTATACATTTCTCATCTTACACACTCACATAAAATGAAAAAGAAGAAAGTATCAGGGCCTGTGAAGAAGTAATTGCCAATTTTAAATTTCAGAATTCGTAAGACCGAAGCTTTGATTTATCCGCTACAAAATTCTTCTAGGGTTACTGCAATTTAAAATATCTGGAGAGCTGTAAAATGTTTATTATCTTTCTAAAATACGTGCAAGTACAATTCCCTCCACTCTTCCTGCTTGTCTCCAAATCGCCCCCGAAACCAGAATTTGGATGCAACAGGGTAATGAAACAACGTTGCAACTCTCCACTTAGCCAGCCCTCGGCTCTGAAGAATTTTGTACTAGGCGTTAACAAGCATTGACATAAACTGGAGTTGCTTCTACGGTATTAACCGGATTAGGAAACTATCCTCTAACTTTTCACGCAATAGCAAAAAGATTTTTCCCTCGGAATTTTATTTATCTTTGCATATATATTTTTAACTTTTTTTCTTTTTCTTTCTCTTTTTTTTTTTTTTTTTTTTTTTTGCTTTTTCCCAATTTTCTTCTTTTTCCTTTTTTTGTCTTCCCCCCACCACCCCTTCCAGTTAGGATTATTACAATATTCCGGGTGTTTTCGTCCCTGGTCTGCGTTTTTGCAAGTCACTAAGATAGATGTGTACCTGAGACTACTACTACGGGGAATCGCACAGGACTAGGGTGGTGCTCAGAGGAGGTGGAAGAGAAGTGTGTGTTGCATAGCAAAACAGGGTTGTGATACCAAAGCGGATTTAGTTTGTGCTTTACAAAGACTTCATAAACAACACAGCACTAAAATTAAATCCTTTCCTCAGGGTATAAAGTACAGACTCCCTATTCAGAAACAGTAACGCACGCCTTCTACTTCTCTTTACTCCCTTCCCAATTAGCCTACTGCTGGAGACCCTCTCAGTAGCGGGTAAGAGAGCGGTCTGCACCACCAGCCTTCTGACTCAGCAGGAAAATGTTGCATAAAGGACTGCACCTCACTCATCTGGCAGAAGCAACCTCAATGCGAGCTCTCACCGCCATCACCCCACCACCACCACATAAAATACATTCTCTTTCACCCGTTCTCACTAGCTCGCGCCACATCTCCCCTTGTCAATCACAAAAGCACAACATATGGCGCATGCGCGCTGGTGATCACCAGCCCCCACCGACCCCACGCCTTTTCCGTACGTCACCCCGTTCGACGGACCAATAAGAGGGAAGATTCGGGGGCGGGCCACTGGGAAGCAGCCAATGAGAGAGCAGTTGGAAGCCCAGGATGAGGAGAGTAAATCCTTCCGTGGTCCGCATTCAGACGCCCCCGCGATGATTTATGCATCCCTTTTATTATTTGTAACACTTTGGGAAGTTATTAAAAGGAAGATCTACTGCTTCCTCTTTTTTGGGGGGCGGGGGGTGTAACTGGATGGCAATATTTGTCACTGGCCCATATAAGGGAAGAGCAGTGCGAGGTGGAAGGCAGTTGGATGCTGGATTTGTTTGTATGGGTACTGGTTTTTATTACAAGACAGATTATCCTTTTCATTACAAGCTGTAGACAGGGCCAACTTCGAAGGTCCTCGTGGCCGAATGATCTTCGATCACTCAGGGAGCTTGAAACATGATGCCTTCTGACTTTCATGTCTGTATTCTTGGCTCTAGGAATAGCAGCCGGAGAAGATGTTGCAACCTAGGGTTGCTAGAGAAAGAAATACGCAGACTCCCATCACTCTCCACCCCCACCCCCCACCCCGCCTTAACATGGAGTAAACCTCGGCTTTTTTCCGCTTGGATACTCATTAAGAGTTAGTTGACTTTGTAGCGGATGCAATAAAACTTGGATGATTTCAGGCCCCCAAACAATCCGGGTTTCTGTTTTTCTCTTGGCCCCAACCACACCCCCAAGGAAATTGCCTTTTCAGCAGGCGCCTGCGGGAAAGAACCGCAGGAGACAGATGCCCCTGGGAGGACTGCAGTTTGGGGAGGGGGAGCCGTCTGGGGTATGGAAATAAGGGAATCAAGGTAAGAATGTAGGAGTGGCCCAGGAGGACTGTCGTGTTTGGATTTAAATTTTCTTTTCGGACTAACTAGAAGGAAAACTAACAAACCCTCAGTACCTGGAGGATACACTGAAAGGTTAGCGTTCATTCACAGAGCTGCTGCCCACCTCAATCCTGCTCTGCTGGAGAGGGCCAATCTCGCAGGGCGGAACAAGTGGGATATTGGACTGAAAGTAGGAAAGCGCCAAAGGAAAGTACGAATACAAATTTGCTACCCCACTTCATCTCCAAACCTAAATTACACTTTCAAACATAAAACACGATTACAAGCAAACAAGGATGTTAGGAATAAGTTGCCTCTGTTCTTAGGTCACAGTCAAGAGCTCATTTGAGCTGCGCGCAGTGGTGCATGCCTGTAATCCCAGCAATTCAAGAGGCTTGATGCAGGGGAATCACAAGTTCGAGGCCAGCCTAAGCAATTTAGGAGACCCTGTCTCAAAATGTTTTTTTAAAAACTGGGGATATGCCTCAATGGTAAGGCACCTCTTGGTTCAATCCCCAGATTAAAAAAAAAAACCCTAAGTCACTGGTATCCACATATTTTTTATTTGGAATTAAGAAAAGTTATGCAAGATAACTGCGGCATCGGCATCGGGACTGGGTGGGGAGATACTGAAGAGGAGGAGTCAGGTAGAAGAAATCAAGAACCGTTTGATCACGGACTGAGTTGAAGGAAAACAAAACCGTGAACTTCAAAGCTTGGTCCTAATTCCCCTCAGGTTAATTTCTGCTTCCTAAAAAGTTGATAATGGTCATTAATCACTCGTCCCGCCTCCGCCCGTTGTGCTGAGTTCCAGAGGGTTTTCTCCACACCGCCTGCCCTAGGGACGCGGGGTGATTCTTGTATGGAAGGGAAGGCCCCCCCGGTCGGTGGGCCCATGGATGCACGAGAATCTGCGGACAGCAAGAAGTTGGAATCTGGGAAAGATGCTGCAAAAAGTGCAGGCCTGCACGTGGAAGAAACCGGGGGCATATGCTGTTTCCATTCCGCCTGACCCTAAAATAAAAAGAAAAGAAAGGAAGGCCTTCAAGTGTGTCTGGTGTGCTGTTTGAAGAAGGTTACAGTGTGTTTAGAGATTTGCAAAGCTCTACCGAGCAGTAAAGATTTAAAAGGCCTGCCTAAATTTTGTCAAATGACTTCCGGTTGCAGAATCCCCCCCTTTAAACCAAGGCGGCCCCTGCGGCCTCTGATCTTGGCTTGGTCAGGGCCTGGCACTCAGCACTGGACTGCAAGGAAGAGACTGGGCTAGTCCAGGAGCTCCGAGAGGAGGGTAGAGGCGGGCCCGGGACCCGAAAAAGGTCCGCCTCCAGTCCCGAGAGAACCCCCTTTAGGGCTGTAGCGGTGTGGTGGTAAAAGTGAAGTCGTGGCCTTTCTACTGGCTTTTCTGCGCGGAAACCCCCGGGCGTGGACCAAGTGCATTGAAATTGACTGATAGATTGCGGGAAAGGTCCCCTGAATCCAGATTGACCCTCCCTAGATGAAAGCCGTTTTATTTTGGAGGAGACCAGGGAGTGAATTGGCTGGGGATTCAGGCAGGAGGGTCTTCATCGTAAGTGCCCACGTTCCCACTAGCAATAATAAATAAACAATAAAACTTTGAAATAAAACAAAAATTGTCAAAACTCTGGAACAGTGATTATTGCTATCAGGGACGATTAGATGACTGCACCTAAAAGTATACTTAGGTTTCCCAGATTCTTTTTTTCCAGAGGGCCATAGACTTGAGATTTCCAGTAATGACTGTCTGAACCTCAGCACTCCCCAGAGCTGAGCGACAGATTGCTCCCTGGGCGCGACTCAGAACCCACTACTCCCCGCTTTGGTTTACAAGGAATTTGTAGCGTGGGCCCACCAGGTTGAAATAAATAACTGAGGGAGACTGTTGACGAAGAAATATAAAAGAAGGGGGCAAAGAAGAAATGTAAAGAAGGACTTCTGTTGTTGGACCTCAGGTCCCTCTAGGCACGACACCTGCACTACACTGGAAGATTGGGGAGAGGATGTTGTTAATTTCCCTGGGTATTAGACACAAAGAAGTATATATGAAAAAGATAAAGCCTGGTAGAATTCCTTACACTAGATGAATAATTACTTAGATTAACACATGCAAATGTTCTTTTGCCCACGGAAAAGATATAGACTTAATCTGTCTATAATATACACAAGGACCATACTTCCACTTTGAAAAACAAAATCTTTCTGATTTGATCAATGATCAAGTAATTTTAACCCTTTAAATATTTTATGATCAACGAGTTATAACAGGGTTAAATTCCAAGGTATGATAAATTGGGAATTAAATTATTGTCCCCTAGAAGGGAAAAGTAATCCCCTTCTCAAAATAAAATTATGCCATTGATATAGAGAACACAGAAGACCCCAAGAGAGAAATTAAGTAGAAAAAAAGAAAAGAAAAAGTACAGGAAGACTAGTGTTGCACAAAGGCATAAGATCAGGCACAAATAAAATGAAATTTAAGGATACATTGAAAGAAGACAATTAGGATTGATCCGAGGGACCTCCTTCATCATCAGTAAAGTAATCATATCTGCCCCAGATATCAGACCCCCCTGCAGTTGGCTCCACGGATTTTAACTTCATTTCTTAACTAAATCAGTTCCGGGAAGAGCGCCTGCAGCCCTGCGGTGCAAGGCTGGTTTAGCCTATTCGGTTACGCTCTGAAGAGAAGCTAGGAGAACCGAACCCAAAATTTAGCGACCCTATGTCCCAACCCACAGGGAGATGGTAACAGGAGCATAGTTTCCTCTCTTATCAATCCCAGCCAGCCCTACGTGTCCAAGTGAAAGCAAATATTCTCCACAGCTTCTAAATTAAAATGACTTGCTAATAACCACTGCTTACTCTTTCCGGGGCCCTGGCCAGTCTAAACCCGTGGTATTTACATTCCTAGAGGCCCCGCTGAGATACACGAGGACTACTGAGATACACGAGGCTACTCTGTAGCCCACAGTGCGGCGAGCCCTGCACCCGTCTCCGTAGGCCCTGGGCGGGGTGGGGGAGTAACTTTCAAGACCTTATTTCCTATCCCCTTTGTGGAAACTTGGGGACATTCATCGAGTCTGCAATGCGTTTAATCTATGCTGTACTACAGAGATTTCTAAGCGAATAAGAACCTATTACTTACATCGGTTCCTTGCGCAGATATTTATTATCTGTAGGAATATTTAAGGCTCCATACTGGGCCGGCCACCTTTGACAGGCGCCGTCACCTCACACTCCCGGGTAATGGACCACACTGTGGCTGCATTTAATTTATTGGGGGTGAGAAGCTTACTGTGGGAGGTTTCCAAAGCGGGCCTTTGCCACGAAGAAAGGCCCTGGCCCAACCTGGTAGGTGCTTAGATTTTATTTTAGCTTCGGAATAGCAGAACCAAACACAACTTGAAATATGGAAAAAAAAAAAAAAAACATTTCCTTAAGGTGTGAGTTCTTAATTTAGATCCACTGAGGCTTAGGAGCCTGAGGGACTGGCTTTGATGGTTGAGAACTCCCTAAAATGGAATGTTAAATTTGAGGTACCAGTTGTGTTGATTAAAAAAAAAATTAAATTCTGGAAACAATGGCCACCATCTGCAGATGAAGAGAAAAATCATTAAAAAGTCATAGCTAAAAATTACAAAAGACTAGGAAGTTTGCATGGAGCCTGAATAGAGGAAATCTGAGAAGCCATATAATTTTCAGCGAACTACTCATGATTTTTCGCTTGCATTAAAGCAATAGATCAAAACAAGCAATACTGAAATCCTTTAATAGCCATGTTATTGTGATAAATTCAACAGAGCTCAGGGACCCTGCAACCGGCTACCTGGTGTTAATATTAATGAGTTTTAAAGCCAGAATATTTCAATGACTCCATTTTTCTCTCTAAACTTCAAGGCAATCCAAGCTCTCAATATTGTCATTACCACCGCCGACAGAGGGAACCCGATCCGACGAGGTTCTGAAACAAAATGGGATATTAACCGTGTTTGTTTTCACTTTGATCCATAGGAAATAGGTCCTGCGCCCTGTGACCCATTAAACTAATAAGATTATACACATCAGCAGAGCGGAGGTTCTAATTGTTTCCACCTGTCCCCTATCTTTGCATTTTAAAAATTGATGAAAACAAAACTCGAGTTATAAAAGAAAATATATTGAGAGTGAAATAGTTACAAAGCTGAACTTCTCTGACCGCACGTGTCAATTACTAAGGAAAAATAGGTGTACATGGTATGGCTCTTTTGGAGGAAGAAAAAAAGCAGGAAACATAATCATTTAATTGATCCGGGGGTGCTCCTCTATTTCCTAAAGTTAACACTTGCTTGAGAAAACCACCCAATCAGAAGCGTTTCCGGCAGACACCCTACACTTCCCCCGCCTCTTCATAAATATTTAAAGAGTTAGATTTCTTGATCTGTCATTTAAATATCCGAGAAAAAGTGCCACACAAGCTCATCTTTCATTGGGTTGCTCACACCGAGGTGGAGCAAAAGGGAGGAGGTGCGTTTGCCCAGCGCTCTCATTTGCTTACATTGCCCTCTATGCGTCATCGCACTGCTAAGCCAATCCCTGAAGCTCACTTTGACACACTCTCCGCCCTCTTGGGGGGCGCAGCTAGCCTTAGCCAATAGTTTGGCTATATGCAAATAAAAGAACGCGGCCGTCCCTCGCTCCTCCCAGTTCCCGCCTCCTCCAGGGGCGTGAATAACCAAACCAAGTGCGAGAGGCCGACTGCGGGCGGGGTGGAGGGAGGGAACGAGGAAGAGGCGGAGACAGTCCTAACTCGTGGGTGGGTTTCCTACGCTATTCCCCACCCCCCCCCCGCCTCCTTACTCCACCTCCCGCGGAGAGGGATGCCGTTTGGTCATTGGCTGAATTGATAAAGACGGGGCGTGTTCTTGTTTTGCATAAAAGTAGGCAGGCATTCAGAGTCCGCGCTGAAACTCGAGAAAGAGTGTCCAGCCCCTCTTCCAGGAGGGTATGGGTGGGTCTTGGGTGGGTCTCGGGTGGATCCAGAAGGATCGCCCGACTTTTCGCCGAGATCTTGAGGGAAACAAACGCTTTCCTGAAAAGATTGGTTTTAGTTCACCTTCTAGAGGGAATTATATATTCCTAAATGTATCTTTTCGTTTATTTCTACTGGTCGTTCAGGGTTTTATCATGAGATACGTAGAGATTCCCGATATATTCTCCCAAAATTAATTTCCTTCTAATCTGTAAAGTCCACTTTACACAAAGCCCAATACTCCGACTGGTCCTTTGTGAAGGAATACTTTTTTTGTAATCAATTTCTCCTTTACTGGAATTTTTTTCTTTACTGTGAATTGCCTGTTTCCCTAATTTTCCACTAGTTGAGCTGTGTGTAAAAACCGGGAAAAGAATGGAAAATTCTTTCGGGCTAAGCGTTCTTGAATTGCTTGTGAATGATGCAAGTGTTAAAATTGTTTCCAACGGTAAAAAGCCCCAGGGATAATCAGTCGACGTTTTTTAAATACTCGAATTATTCTTGTGATTTATTTGGTTCTTTTTTCTTACAAAAATTTTCCTTCTGTTTCATGTCAAACTGAACATAGATTTACAATTTCGGATATTATGGAATAAGCTGTCAGGTGGCAAATAATTGGAAAATAAAAAGATGCACACGGAACCCAGAAACCTGAGTTTTAAAATACCAATTTTGTGTACATAGTAAGATTTCTACAGCTTTCAGAAAAGTAATTATGATTGCATGTTTGTTCCAAACTAAAATGTGGGAGTGTTTGTTCCTCAATTTATATTACCTTTTAAAATCTGAGTAGTCAACAAGTTCCTTTGATTTAAAAAAAAAAAAAAAAAGGCGGAGGAGTGGTGTAAAAAAAAGGGTTGATTTCTTTCGGCAGGCTTGCTACACTCTATTTAAATGGTATTTAAAATTAAAATTCATAATGAAACTAATATAGAACAACACATACACACATACACCAAAAGGTCTTTATCTCCCGCTTGGAAACTAAAAATAAAAATAAAAATAACGCCTTTCTGGCTGCAATTCCTGACCCTCTGGTGCCAAAATGAATGGGTTTCCAAATGATTTCTGCATTACTAAAAACCCGAGTGTACTCTGGAAGGAGAATAAAAAGAGTTCAAGGAAAGTTAAGACCAAAGGGACAAGAAAATATTTCTTGTCAAGTCAATATGGTCTTTTTTTTTTCCTTCAAAACATTTTCTTATACTTAACAAAAGTAGGAAAAATTGCTTGCTATCTTTTTGTATTTATAACAGTGTGCTGATTATATTTAACTCATTTAATTTTGTAGTTTTTAAAATGGCTTAGCCCATTACCTTATACCTGCCTCGTGAAATTCTATCCAGAAATATTACTACATTGCTAACAAGTGACTAAATGTTTAAAATATCAGTTAAAAAATTGTGGATGTGTAACCGACGTGATTCTGCAATCTGCATTTGGGGTAAAATTGTGGGTTCATAACCCACTTCAATCTAATGTATGAAATATGACATGTCAAGAGCTTTGTAATGTTGTGAACAACCAATAAAAAAAATAAAATTTAAGAAAAAAAATCAGTTAATCCTCTGATATTCCAAGTAATTAAAATAATGTACATCTATCTTTAATCCAAGAAATATTATGTCAGTTAATAATTGGTGAAAGTTGTTATTTGAAATTGAACTCTCAGTATAATAGAATAATAAAACATTAGCACTTTATACACCTGATTCTTAGTAATTATAGTTAATTTTACAACCTCGTGACAAAAAAAAATTATTTTCATGTTAATCAATTTTAGGAGTTAGCTCTTGTAGGAGTGTTTATGCCGTTTTAATAAGCTTTGGGATAGTGAGTAAAATACTATTTTTAGAAACCTAAATGGAAATTAATTTAATCCAAACCATCACATTGTTGTTTTTATTTTTTCATTTTTCTTTAATGAATAAAGCTTTTCTAGTTATGAAGTAATATATGTTCCTGAAAAAGACCTGAGAAATATCAAAAGGTGTAAGAAGAGGAAAACCCAAAAGATATATTTTCACAATTAAGAATTAAATCTAATATTCTCTAGTATTTCATTCCTACCTTATCTATGTGTTAGTAGTGGAGTTATTCTTTTATTTTGTTTTGTCACAAAATCCAGAGTGGGTTTTATATTAAGAATTCACTTTTTTTCAAAGTTCAGATTTATTTTTACTCTTATTTTCTGCTTGAAATGTAATTTGATTTTGTAAAAATTCAATTTTATTAAAATTACATTTTAACTTTATTTTATCATAAAGAAATACATGTTCATAAAATAACCATGTGAAATCACCAAAAAAGTAGAAATCAAATATAATAATATTCTGCCCATAAAGAATTCTGAATGTTTCTTGGGATATTTTTAAATATATATTTTTTTAATTTTTTAAACATATTTTTTAAATGCTATATTTTTAATGCCAGTATAATTAATGAGACCTTCTTTAGGTTAAAAATACTCAAAATTAATTTAGCATTATCCATATTTTAGATTGATTAGACAAAATTTGTACTTTAATATTCTAATCTAGCAGAGATTGATTTGAGAGTTTGTTTCATGTGTAGCTTATCTTCTATAACATATGCCAGCAATTCCAATATTGTTCACATAAACATCTTCTCCAAACTTGACAACATCCTCTTTTCCTATACTTCTTATTCCTCTTAAGATGAATTTGTTGATTGTTCTTTTTTCAAATCCTTCAAGAATGCATAATCACCGCAAACCAGCACATTAAAGACATTAGTCTGTTTTCAAATTGCAAGAATTTTCCTTTAGCCCAATTATGTTTTACTAATGGCATCTGCTTCTAATCTATTTGCACTTTTAGGAATACTGATTTTTATTAATAGCACCTGAAAATACCAGCAAGCCACAAAGAACACGTAATTAAGAATATCATCAAGCAAGTATTTAACAAAATGCATGATTAGCTATATTTGTGGCCTCTAAATTGAGCAAAAGTATATATCTCATCATTTTGTTTTACAATCTCTAATGCTATTTACTTTTTCCCCATCTTGACATTATGGTTTTAGTAACAAAGCAAATAAATCCTGTTTATCATTAAATAATACGCTCTTTATAATATATCTCACATCTTGTAAATTTCTGAGCCAAATTATTTCATTGTGGTGGTAGAAGGTTGGTGGCTTCCTTTAACTTACGATAATAACTAAGTCTAACATTTTTAAACAGGGATTCAAATGATAGAATTGAATTTTATTCTAAATATTCTAAATATATAAACTAAATATCCAACTGTGAGAGTCTAAATCTCTATTCCATATTATTCTGTGAAGTGGGTAATTTTATTAATTTTCCCTTATGGTTTTATAAGAAAAATTCATGAAAATTTGATATGATTCATAAAAGAGTAGCAATTTGAGTCACTATTTTTATCCATGCAAGTATCCAAGAATTAAATAAGAATATACATTGGCAACTCTCTGAATAAGAATGGATGGACCAATTATATGCTCACAGCGGGAAGGTGCTTGATCATATACATTTTAAAGACTGCATTTGCCTTTGTAGACAAATATCATCTACATGAGAGGAAATTAAGAACACCATGGGGGTGTTTGTTTTGTTTATTTCAGGTTTCTTTCATCATGAGTATTTAAAAAAATTAAACAGCATGAGTTCACTATATATATATAAAATATAGTTATATAAATTGTTTCCTTGCCTCCCCATGGAAACAAGAAGAATTTTGTGCCCACAGTGCCATAATTAATGAAAACAAACTTGAAAAAATGAATGGCTTTACTAAGTTGCCACATTTAACGATCCTGTATTCTGTAGCTGTTTCTAAAAGGTGGCATATAGTCACAGACTCCTTTAACTTTCATGAGTATAAGAAAATGTAATATATAAAATAAAAACGAAATAGTGCCAGAATATCAGCTTTCCATGCAAAGGTAAAAATTTGCCTGAAGAGAGAAAAAAGTAGATAGTTTGGCTCTGTAATATGAACAAGTTTATTTTTTTCTTTAAGCTTAGATTATATCGAAAAATCTCAATTTTCTCTTTACAAGAGAAAAGGGGGTTCAAGTAATATTTCACAGCCATATTCCACTCCCTAAACTAAACAATTTTATTAATTTAAATTTGTAAAATGGATTTTTGTGCTGAAAAATATATTTATTAAATATTTGCCTCATAAATTCAGGGCTCCAAAGTGCCTAATCGACCAGCATCCGAGTCATAGTGTAATTTTCACATTTGCATAATGACAAACAACAGTAGGCCAGAAAAAAATCATGTTTCTTTTTTAAATTGTGGATTTAAAATAGAAAACTTTAAGAAATGAAATGGTACATATTTCTGAGGGGGAAAAATCACTCCTGGAAAAAACACATATTTAATCACTGTAGTATTTTCTGTGACATTTTAGTTTGTCTTCTGCAGCATATGAAAAATGTCAGCATTATTCATTAGAATATTCAAAGGACTATTAGAGGTAAATGAATGATTTTTTTTAGATATAGATGGACACAATACCTTTATTTTTATTTATTTATTTTTATGTGGTTTTGAGGATCAAATTTGGTGTGTCACGTGTGCTAGGCAAGCGCTCTACTACTGAGCTACAAACCCAGCCCAAATAAATGATATCTTGATGACCAAATTCAAGTGTGAAGTTGGCAGATAACTCCATACACATAGGATCATCCTGGTCTGATCTTGAAGAGTCATTAGTGAAAACTGCCACATATTGCCTAGTACATTTTAAAACACTGTGTATTTTTTGAAACCAAATGATGTATTTGTAATTGTAATACATTAAAAAAAAATATAAAGAATAGAGGGAAGAAAACTTTACCTTCAAACATAGAAAACTATTGCTCCATTTTGACATACATTTTTGAAATCTTTTGTTGTGTGTATACATTTGCAGTGCAAGGAATTAAATATTGCACATTCTGTTTTGTAAACAATTAAGTTTTTAACTTAGCCTCGGTAGATGTTGGAAATCTTCTTCTGCAGCATTATCTGAATTGGCTGCAGGGTCTACTCTCAACAATCATAAACTGCATTTAACTTTTAGGTGCTATTAAACAGTGCTGCAGAACACATGGACTTAATGCCTCCATCTGCAGCTGTAACTATCTCTGCAGGGTAAATTCCTATGGAAGGCATTGCATATATTTAAGGCTTTTTGTTCTTTTCTTTCTGCTTTCTCATCTTTTCTTTCTTTTTTTAAAGCACGTGTGTGCTGTTTTGTTTTTGTCTTCACATTGCTTGTTTTTCAACCAAAAAAGTGGCCCATAAATAATCTCTACCTGCTTTTAAAAATCGAAACATTCAGTAATAAAAAAGACTAAAGTTTATTTAGACCAGCTTCTTTTGCTTCAGTTTAGTGTATAGCTTTTGAATCCTTTCTCTGTGTACCTACAGATAACATATGTTTGTATATGAAATGAGTCATGCTGTGCTATAGACCTACATATAAGGTTACAGTAGTTCAAACTGTGCTCATTTTCAGTGATGACCATACAATTGAGCTGAAGAGAGGGAGAAAAGAATGAAGGAAGCTGGGAAGGGGAGTCAAAGAGAAATTAAAGGCACAGTTATTATAGACAATGACATCATGAGCTAAGCTAAGGAGCCAATCTCTTTTTCTTATTTCTTGCTTGGAGTTTATTTGAAAAACCATCACCCAACCTATGTGATCCTACTGCAAAATCAGCCCACAGTGCAATCAGCAAGTGGAGGTGACAGAGCCTCTGGGACTGCCAAGCAGAATCATTCCTGCTTCTGGAACTGATATGAAATAGTTCTGTGCAGTTTTGCATGTTGTACAGCCTACCATTGCAGATCACCTTAGGAAATGTCCACAAGATTTGTTGAAAATGAATATCAACCTGGGACTTTGTCTGTTTTAATAAGCAATTTTAGAGCAAAGTTGAATAGAATTCCCTCAGTAAGGACTACAGGGCTAGAAAGTAGAAGTGACAACAGAGTTTGGAGTTTTTAGCTCTTCTTGTGCTAGCTTCATGGGGCTTGGGAAGCATGAAAGTGCTCCAGCAAGAGGCTTAGCATGGTGGGTGCTCCTTGGAGGTATAACATGATCCATTGAGCTCCCCCTCCACCACCCACCCACATAATCCCCATACCAAGCATGGGGGATTCTGCAGCATCAACATGGTGTACCTCATTCTCCTTCCTCCTGACCTTTAACAGGAATGAGCCCCCAAGTCCTTTCATTATCTATCTTGCCATTGGTGTGACTCTTTCCATAAAGGAAAAAAAAGTACCATGGGGCAGGCACATCAGTGGCGATGGAGAATTGAGTAGAAGATGGACCATAGCATTAAAAAAAAATTAATCTGTAACTCCACTCATTTTTATTCTCTAGATTTTCTCCAGTAGGAAACATATTGGAATTTAGAAATTGACCGTTTGTTCCATTCTCATTTCTGAGTGTCCAACTGACCCTTGAATGCCATGGAAACAAACTTCCTGTCAGTAAAGGAACAGGCTTCGGGCTTATGGAGAATACTTTAGAGGCATACTAGACATCAAATAACTGCTTCAAAACATTCTGATACATCAAGCCTGGAAGTATCAGAAACAGATGGGCTCACTTCCTCTCTGTATTTCACACAAACTACAAAAATAAAGGAAGAGTTGAGGGGGGAAAAAAAGAAAGAAAGCATTTCCATTTGCTCATCCCATGTTTGAAAAATTTGACCAACACCCAACCCATTCTAATTATAAGGTTTTAATTGCACGGGGGAAATTAATTATTATTGCTCCATTAGAGGTGCTGACAAACATTTGATCTTTCAACACATCGCCTCTTCTTTATGTGGTTTCTTTTACAAACGCATCAAGTCTTTTGAAAAAAAAATAAATCCCACAGAAGAACTTCTGGGCTCTGGCATCCAAACTGATGCCCTGCTGTCTGGACGCACGTGCAGACCAAACCTTTGCACATGCATCCTTCTCAAGTTCCATTTTCACAGTAGAAAGGAAGGGAGACGGCTGATATCTTTCTAGTTGGCATGAGCAATACCGTTCCAAATCAGAGGAATCCCTCCTCTCAAAAAAGCCACTCAGGGTTTTCTAATTTTTTTCCCCCAATCCTGTGTATTACCTAAATGTTTCCCAATCTTCACTTCTTCCTGAGCCATAGAGAAATCTAAGAAGCTATATAATTCTGTCTATATCTGTATCCCTATTTGAATGTTTATTCATGTGTCAAAGTTCATGGATTACAGACATGAAAATGTTTGGAGTATGAAGTCGTCCTCCTTCCATGTGCAAATATGGTGAAAGTCTAGACCTAGTGGCTGCATTTCTGAGAAATATTTATTCTTAAAGATCTCACCCAATCATTGTCATTGCCCTCTTTAATTGGACATTCTGTTCTTTTGTCTGTTAAAATACATCAAGGGTTAGCATCAAAGATGAAGACCCAAAACTTAAACTTGCTCCTTCTCTCCATCTTCTGTTTATTAACTCAAGAGCTAAGACCAGGTGAATTCAATTAATCCTTTCAAGAACACATCTTTGTTTTGAAAGGAAGATCCTTAAATCAGCATAAGTCTAGCATCTGTTCATCTGAACAGCTCAGGATTGTGCCCAGATTGTGCCAACTTCCCATTTTAAATACAGCCTGGAGTGAGGATCTGGGAGCCAGGCTGCCTAATGTACAGGCTTGGCCACCTGTGCAAACTTAGACAAGTTTCATAGTCTTTCTGTATCTCAATTCCCCTCATCAGTGCAATGAGAATAATTATAGTATATACCACCTCATGGGATTGGGGTGAAAATTACATTAATATTCATAAAGTTCTTAGTGCCTGACACATAAAATGCAATCAAAAGGTGATTTTTCTTTTTTTATGGTTTTTATTTTGCTGTTTTGGTTCCTATTTGACTAAATAGAAATTCCCCTTGTCTAGAAAAACAGAGTCAGTCCTTTACTGACTCTCCTTCAAAATTCTCACACAGTCAGTGTGGTCTATGTATTGTTGCTAAATTGGCATCTCCATGGGGAAATGAGAGCTTGGGGATTCCTGTTCTGCCATCTTGCTGACACCACCTACCATATTTCATTTTCTTAAAATGCTTGCTTGCTTGCTTTTTTTTCCTGATATAGGATTAGTGCTGTGCCCTTAACAGCACCCAATAAATAATTTTAGAAAGAATAAATGAAGAAAGAGTGAACTGTGGGCTGGGAATGTGGCTCAAGTGGTAGCGCGCTCGCCTGGCATGCGTGTGGCCCGGGTTGGATCCTCAGCACCACATACAAATAAAGATGTTGTGTCCGCCGAAAACTAAAAAAAAAAAAAATATTAAAATTCTCTCTCTCCTCTCTCTCCTCTCTCTCTCTCTCTCTCTCTCTCTCTCTCTCTCTCTCTCTCTCTCTCTCTTAAAAAAAAAGAGTGAACTGTGGTTTTATTTTTAAATAATGGGGATAGAATGGGGCAGGAGAGGATATCTTGGGTCCAGGATCTCTGTCAGCTCCCTGCTGGGAATTTTGATGATTCTCAAGTGCAGAAACTGATAATTCTGAGTCTAGTAACGCAGAAAAGAGATTGGAATGATTGAGAGAAGCAGAGACAGCTATCCTCAAACAGAAACAACAGGCAAGCTGCTCATAAGCTTTAGCTCATCCATAAATTGTGTGAGGTCTTCAAGGTTTAGAATCCCAATATTTTGGATCCTTTAAATGCTTGCTTGGTTTTTGTTTTTTAAGCACCTTGAACCTTAGATTTGCTTCTAGAAAGAGAATGCGCAGCAGCAGATTCTGGAAAGCAAGTGAAAACATCCCATAAGAAAGTTCAAGGCATGGTCAGAGAATATACTTTATTACACCCAAGGGAGATGTTCATTAGAAAGTCTGATCTGAAAGGTGTCAGATCAGACCAGGTTTTTAAAAGAGATTGTGGAATCTCTAGCTGGGGAGAATTTAAAAGAAAGACAAGGGCAAGTTCAGCCTAGGCAACCTAGTGAGACCCTGTCTCAATATAAAAAATAAAAGGGTTTGGAGATGTAGCTCCATGGTTGAGTGCCCCCTTAGTTCAATCCCTATTACTGCAAAAAAGAAAAAGAAAAATGAAAAAAAAAAAATGAACATTTCTTGGGAGGAGGAATGAGTAAAGGAAAAAGCCATTGGAGGTCCTTTTTAGTCTCATATTCTATAATTATGTGACCTCTAAGAACATGCACCATGGTGCCTGAGAGTGATGGTGACTGAAAGGGGTCATCTCTGCTAAGGTATCACAAATGCGTGCCAGGATGGGAGTAAGGAACAGGCTTTGGGCTTATATTTGGAAGAAATGGAAAAACTGAAATTAGGGCTGGCTTACTGATGGGTAATCTCTTTATGAGATAACTGAATACCAGGTGCCATCTCATTTTTAAACACTACAGCTAGGTTTTGTAGGGTCCGACACTTATAATATTTGGAGGCCCTTCTTTGAAAAAAAATTAATAAAATTACAAAAAGTCAAACAATGCACAAGGACTTGCAAGGGGCCCAGTGAGAGGCACTGGAGTTGGAAGTTCTATGCACTTCCTGGCTTGCCTTGTCTACCACTGTAGTATTATCACTGCCTGACAGATTAAGAAACTGAGGCTTGGAGAGGTGAAAGGACTGTTCTAAGTCATGCAGTCGATGTCTGGGGTTAGAAAGCCTAAAGGTTTACAGGCCTAGGATGCCAACAGATTTCAGTACGGGAGCCACAGGAGGGCATCTGATGACCTGATCATCTGAGTGTTAAAAGGAACAATGTTTGTAAGGATGATGAAGGCGGTAAACATCAGTGTTTAGAGCTTACAGCAGGAATATGGTTCACAAAAAGTGACTCCATTATATTTAAAGAATATTAAAGATGCCAGGGACTCACTCCAACATCATCTTTCTCCAACTAAAGATGGAAATTAAGGGACTGGGGATGTGGCTCAAGTGGTAGTGTGCTCGCCTAGCATGCGTGAGGCACTGGGTTCAATTCTCAGCACTACATAAAAATAAAATATAGATATTATGTCCACCTAAAACTAAAAAAATAAATATTTTTTTAAAAAAAGATGGAAATTGTGGCACAGAGAAATGGAATCACTTTCTCTGGGTCATCCAGCTTCTAGAAACATGGTCAGAACTAAGAATGTGCTCCTGGAATTCTGAAGTCTTGTTACTGAGGCCTTAATTCCACAAAACACTCTTTATTTACTTCCTAAACACAAACAGTAATGCCACTTTCAAGAGATGAACACTTAAACATTCATTTTGATTTTTACCTTTTTTTCAATGATAAAACAGTCTCCATGTTTTTTTTCAATGTTTTTTCAATGTACAAAATACTTGAAAAAGAATCTTCAATCACGATCCTTACAAAAAGGGAATTTTGTGCCACTATTACAGTTAGCTGATTAATTTTATTTCCTGGTGCTTTCTTTTGTTGACCAAAGCACTAGCCTAATCAGAGGATTAATGAAAAGAAAGTAACCACATCCACCCTCCTTCCTTGGTGTCAGTGGAGGATGTATTTTTGTGCTTTTTATTTTATTAAGATCATCCAACTCTTAGAAGGCTGAGGCAAGAGGATTCCAAGTTTGAGGCCAGCCTAAGCAATTTAGCAAGACCCTGTCTCAAAACAAAATAAAAAAGGCTGGGGATGTAGCTCAGTGGTAGATTCAATACCCAGCAAAACAACAACAACAAAACTGCACTAAATTTGCTACATTATTCTCATAATTCCAGATCAATAGATAAAATGTAATGGTGATAGAGTCCACGATGTCTCCTTTTTCTATTCTCCTTTTTCTACCCTGGTTGCCTTCTGAGTTACTGAGAAACTACTCAGAACAGCTCTTTAAAGCTGCTCTCCAGTAGAATGTTTTGTGATGATGGAAATGATCTAGATCAGCAATGTCTACTATGGTAGCCATTAGCTACAAGTTGCTGTTGAGTCCTTGAAATGTCATTATTATGACTCTAAAAATTTTCTCTTGGTGTCTCTACTTTTTATTTTTTATTTATTTCTCAGTACTGGGATTAAACCCCGTGGTTCTCTACCTCAGGGCTATATTCCCAACCATTTTTACTTTTTATTTTGAGACAGTGACTCACTAATTGTTAGGCTGGCCTCAAACTTATAATCCTATCTCAGCCTCCTGGGTTGCTGGAATTGTAAGTGTGCACCAGTGTACTCAAAAAAAATTTCACTTAATTTTAACTTTATTTAAATTTAAGTAGTAATATGCACTTAGTGGCTACCATATTGGACCATGCAAGCAGAATATAGCCATCATTGGACAGCATTGAGGTAAAGGATCTACCCCTAAGCAAGAGCCTGGAGGCTTTACTGCATGTCTGATCCTGAGTTGAGCTTCATTATTTGGGCTGAGATAAAAGAGAGGTTTCTAAGATGCATTGGTGAGTGACCCCTGGAAGGTCAGAATAAAATGAGTTGGAACAGGGTGAAGGCACCATATTGGTCCCATACAATAAAGCTTTAGATTAAATAATGGAAAAGGAACTTTGAGAAACTTAGTCACTGCCCCTCTTTAGAGATAGAGAAACTGAGACATAGCCCATTAGTGACTTTAGCAAAAGTTAATAATCTAGCAAGTTTTCTAATTTCCAAGCCATCTTCTTCCCAGTTTGGGTACAGAGCAGTTCCTGAATCCAGAACACATTCATGTTATATGTTTCCTCTGTGCCAGGATTCTTGTGTGCAAGACAGACAAGGTGAAAGACATGAGTTGTCTCTTGGTAGGGATGGGGTGTTCATCAGATCATCTCAAAGGATTATACAGAGGATCAGATAGGGTAAGCAATCACTGCCTGGGACTGACTTCATTGTAGCTCTGAATGTCTCACATTCCAAGAAACCCCTCAGTCCAAGAAAAATTAGGATAATTGTTCACACTAAGACCAATAGTAACATCACCTATTGGTCTTCCATAATCCAGATAAAGTAAAGAACCAAGGCAAAAAATACAATTCAATGGGTGGTTTATGCCTCTGTTTCATCAATTTAGGGAAAAAGAAGTTTCCTAAAGTAATATCCTGGCATTTTTCCCTTCATCTGCATTTAATTGTTCTTCTCAACCAGTAATCTGCAAGCAGCCCTGCTTTTAAATGGACCATGCCTCCTTGCAGAACATTACATCTTAAAACATACCTTTAAAAGACCATAACATGATTTTAAAACCAAGATATGGAGTGATTAATCCACAATGTAGGACTCTGTTCTGGATTTTGAGGCCAACCGTTACAAGGTGTAGGCATTTATACGGTCCTCGTTCATCTGCACCAAAACCTGCTTAAGTGGAGGTCTGGGGATTTCTAATGGCTTATTTAAGAATGTGTTGTTTCCACTTGAATCATTCCTAGATAGAAACCTTATTCAGGTACCCTTCGAACACCTGGCTACAGCAGCAATTGACCAAAGCCCCAGGATGTAGAAGATAGCAGAGCGTATCCACAAGTCAGAGGTTAGGAGTCAAGAATCTGGACTCTAGTTTTAATTCTGCCAATTAGCAAGGCTGTGTTAACTTGGGAAAAGTACTTGAACTTTCTGATCCTCAGTTTCCTCATCTGCAAAAGGGAGATAACAATTGTCCAGTCCAAGTGCTCTCCCACAGAGACTGTGGGGAGTCAGTGAAGTAACAAACGTGAAAGTGCTTTTAAAAATATAAAGTATTGGGCTGGGGATGTGGCTCAAGCGGTAGCACGCTCACCTGGCATGCGTGCGGCCCGGGTTCAATCCTCAGCACCACATACCAACAAAGATGTTGTGTCCGCCGAGAACTAAAAAATAAATATTAAAAAAAAATTCTCTCTCCTCCCCCTCTCTCTCTCTCTCTCTCTCTCTCTCTCTCTCTCTCTCTCTCTCTCTCTCTCTCCTCTCACTCTCTCTTTAAAAAAAATTAAAAAAAAATATAAAGTATTAAGCAAGGAAAAGATACATATATAGTGCAGGGTCTCTGGTAGATGAAGCTGAGCTTTGGAAAATGTAACCATGAGAAGAAATAAAGCACATTTACTGGGTCCTGAGATGAAACTTCCCTTGAATCATCCACTCTGTGAAGGATGAGAAAGAAGACACATGAAGGCAAGAAAAGAAACAGCTCAAAAGACACTAGTCTAGAGAGAATATATCAAAGTTCTAGAAGAAGCAAAAAAAAAAAAAAAGCCATTATCTTATTCCAGCATTTTCTTCTATAACAAAGACAGAACCTCAAACTAGGTCATTAAAAAAAATTAAAACAATGGTAAGACCCCAAAGACCCCAGAAAGAGAAATAAGTACAAGACATATAGACTATTAATATATTTTTATTCTGGATTCTCTGGTAGTCTCTGAACGTATTTCAAAAATATTTTTCTTCTTATTTCTGCATAAAACACATGGAAGATCTCACAATTAGATCACCTCCATCTGAAACCCAATGTCTTTTTCTAGAACTTTATTTATTTATTTATTTATTTATTTATTTATTTATTTAGGACAGTCTGTATATAGGTTCGCTACTGCTACAATACTGCATAACAAAGAAGTATTTACTTTTCCTTGTGAATCTAAGGGCCACTGTGGTGGGCTCCATTGGATTCCATTAGGCACCTGTTACCAATCATGGGTTGGCAAAATCTGCTGATGTTGGCTGGGCTCTGCCACAAGTTCAGGGTTTGGCTGACTAATATAAAGTATGGTCATCTGGGATCTCTTCTATGAATCGAGTTGACAGATAAAGTGTTGGACAGTTAAATAAGAATTTCAGATAAATATCAATTTTTTAGTGTAAGTATGTCCCAAATACATCTGCCACCCCTTCATCCCTCCAGCCAGACATATTCCTATGGCACCAAAGCAAAATACAATGGGAGATGCCTGACTGATGCCACACGGTTCCAGGCTCAGCACTGATGCCACACTGTTTTCTATTGGCCAACAAAAGCCACAAGGCCCCGCCCAGATTCAAGGATTATAAAGTTGCTTTGAGAAGGACAGGAATACAGGAAGGTCAACAAGAGGCACCATTTTGACAACCTATCCACCATAGTCCCCCACAGCAAAATCACCACCAAAAGATGTCAGCAAAATCCTTTAAGAATATATAATCAAATGTCACTTGCCCTTTCTATTAAAATATAGGAGTGTCTTGATGAGGTGTTGGGGGTGAAGACCCAGGTTCTGATCTGACTTTGTAAATCATTTTCTTTGTTTCCTTGGTCAGAGTGTATCTTCTCTGGGGCTCAGTTTCTTCATCTATAAAATGGTAAGTTTGCACTCTTGGGGTCTTGCAGCTCAAAGAGTCAATAATCTTGAATATTTTAACTCGAGCAACTGGCCTCTTTCCATCATTTCTCTCCAGAAAACTCTTCTAGCCTAATCGACTTTATGACTATATTAGCAATGCTATAACTTAAAACAGCCCATTATGGTCCTCATTGACTGCTCCTGTATTCAAAGCAAATTCAATCACCAATACATATCCAATAAAAAAATGGAAATCTTCAGGCCAAAGGGACATTGGCTCCTGGCAAGAAACAAGCCTCTTGAATAAATAAATCTGCTTTGCCCAATATTTTCCCCTCTTGATTTGAAGAGAGACAGTAACCCTTTTTCTGTCATTGAATTAATTTGCTAGAAGTGGCTGTAATTTCTATATAAATCCTGAGATTGTTTCTAATTTACATGTTATATATGAATGTTTATGCATGTGGTGCCTGCCTAATGTTCTCCAGGGATGCTCTTGGAAACTGTATGAATCATGTAAACAAAATTAGACTGAAATAAAAAGAATGTATGATATTTTCTTCACTAGTACTAATTTTTTTTTAAGTTTGGTTTTCTCCATAATGGTCTTCCTGCTGACTTTAATTATATTTATGGCACAATTATCCTGTGCTGGGCACAGCCTCATATGCCCGCTGCTCATTTGGCGTCTGTCTGGTTTGGGGATAGCTTGCAGACAGAGAGGCTGTGTGGCTCAGCCGTTGTTTGTTCTCTTTGGGGCTAGCAAGGAGGGAAAGGGGATAGAAGATGTTATGGTGGCCTCTATGTGGCTCTTTCTTTCTTCCCATCCCATCTCCCTTCTTTTATATGAGGATGAATTCAGATCGTAGGCAAAGCTGAAACCACGTCTGGGGAACTTCTTTCTGTGGCCTCTCCAGAGTGCCATTGGAAGACCATTACTGCTGTTAATTAATGATTTACCAGCTGTCTACACTGATTTGATAGCATTTATGTATGCACATGCATCGTACTTTGAGCTGCTTTTGGTAAAACTAACATAACAAACGTTCAACATGAGCTGAAGTCTGGTCTGTTTTGGGCATGCAGTCTGCCTCTTTGGGGTGGCTCCATCTTGTGTAATCACAAAGCTGGCTGTGCCATACCAGAGGCCGACAGGGGGTAGCCTTCTGAAGCTTTGCTTCCCAGAAGGCCTCTCCAGGACTTTGGTCAAGAAAGGAAGGTTGTTGGGTGTGGTGGCACATGCCTAAAATCCCAGTGACTTGGAAGGCTGAGGCAAGAGGATCACAAGTTCAAAGCCAGCCACAACAACTTAGTGAGGCAACTAAGATCCTATCTCTAAATAAAATACAAAAAAGGGGTTGGGGATGTGGCTTAGTGGTTAAGTACCCTTGGGTTCAGTCCCTGGTACCAAAAAAAAAAAAAAAAAGAAGAAGAGGAGGAGGAGAGAAGGGGACTATTGCTCTTATTCTGGATAATTACCAACCCCATGGTCCTAATGGGAACATCACAGCTCTTTCCAGAAGATTAAACTCTTCCAGGGTCTCCTCATTTTGCCAGAAAGAGGCACCAACATCTCCTTGGGCTTCTTTCCTGCTCTGCTCTCATTTCTGTTTTCTATATTTGTGATTGCTTTGGTCTGGCTGCTGGAGGGCATCCCTGTCATAGTTCATCCCAGAGACTGAGGGTAGGCAAGAATGAGAGATACTTGGATTAGCTCATCTCCAAAGCCCCTTTAACCCTGACATTCAGAGTTTGGAGTGTTTTTCCAGGAGCAGCTCCCATCACTTCCCTTTCACGCATTGCTGCTCTGGACGAGTCCACATCAGACTAGGTCATCCCCACCCAAGCATTAGACCATTCCTGTCTTGAGAAACCAAGCAAATGTGCAACCTGTCATTATAAAGTGGGACACAGTATAGTGGCTCAGCCTTTGCTTAAGCTTTTGACATTAACAACAATGCACAAAAATATTTTGCTCCATAGATAGAAAAGAAGATACCACAGAAACATGAAATAGCCCCTTGGAAGAAAAGAGGCTGGGAATATTTATGAAGAACAGGCTATGGCCCAGGCCTTGTGCTCTGTCTTGTTTCATCTTCACAACCACTCCTGCATGTTATCATTTTATAAGGAACGAATCTGAGACTCAAAGAAGTGAAGTTATCACTAGGAGAGAAAAAAAAAAAACACAATTGAAGAGAGCACATCGTTGTTAAATACCAAACCAGGAGTCTTCTGCCAGAAATGCACCAGAGGTAAAAAAAAAGATGAGCCAAAGATGGAGAGAGGAAGCATCCAGAAGACTCTGCTAACAACTGGAGAACTTGAGAGGCAGGAGAGAACGCTCTATAAAAGAACCCAGTGGAGGAAGGCAAGAATAAGCACATGTCACAGGGGACGGTGAGAGGTTGGGCCTTGTGAAAGACCCAGGCCGGGTAGAAGAAAGCTGGAAAGCTCTGAAGTCTGCAATCCAGGCTGCACATGCATTTTAAGTTGGAAGTTGGCACAATCTGGGCAGATGTCTGAACTACTCGAAAAGATCAGAGAAGGAAGTGTGGCAACCCACATGGACATACAATGGTATAGTCCTTCTGCTTCTTAGGTAGGAATCTTATTCTACGCAGAGGACCCTTCTCAGCTTACTGGGGCAATTCAGTTCATATATATGTGATAACTGAATATATATATATATACATATATACATATATACATATATACATATATACATACATACATACACACACACACATGCTATGTATAACATGACTATATACAACTATATCTAACATGATTTCCCACCATGTGGCATGTTACTATTCTGAATGCTGGAGAGGAAGTTTATTGATGATAACATCAAATGCACCAACTTTTGGAGGATTTCTCAGTTCTAGGTTTCTTTAGGACATTGCCATTAATCAGGAAATTTCTTTAGGACATTGCTTATGCTCTATTTTCAACACCCTGCACATAAAATTCCTATGCATTCATCTGTCTTTATGCACATGAAGGTTTTGGTACAGGCAGGAAAGAAGCAAAGTGAATTTGGAGGAAATAGAAGGCAGAAATGCTTTTTTAAAAGTTTTCCTTTTCAATATTGAATCCATTCGAGAAGAATTCAATCTACAAGGTCAAAAGTAGGTCACATAGCCTGACTTCCTTGCACCCACAGCTTAATAATCTAAAAATAAAAATCAATTCTCGTCTGAGAGTTGTGAAGAGCTCATAATTGCTTCAGAGTGGAGCTCAGAATGACTGTGCCGTCTCCTGCCTTCCATTTCTTAGAGATGAGAATATCATTTTTCAAATCCAAGGCACTGTCAGTATTAGATTGCATGGTAACCAAGTAGAAAGATGTCTGTTTAAGATGAAATAATTTTCATCATTACCGTCTTCATGCACAAATGAGGCCCTTCTCTAATGCTGCCTTTAAAGATGGCAAAGAAGTAATATCAACCAATTGTTACCAATATTTCCCCTTTAAAAAAAAAAGCATTCGTTTACAATCTCTTTTCTTCCTGCTGTCATGCTAGTATTTTGAATCAAGAATTTGCTTTGATTTTTATAGAAAACCAGGTTGCCCCTTCCCAGCTACTGGATTTTCTCTCTCTTTCACCTCAAGATCCAGCTGTGTTGGACCTTCATTATAACACACATGTTCACCGTGAGCCTGACTGGATTGAGTTTGGGGTTCATTTACTTTATTAGATTCTGTACCATTAAATAGAGCCTTGAACTTCTAAAATGCAAATGAATTTCCCACCATGACTACAAACACTTTTGCATACATGGATATTGGTAAGAAGGACAACTTACTTTCCATTTTATTAGCATCCTCTTATAGAAGTATTTAGCCTTTCAACCATTTGCAGTTGTTAAAAATCAATTCCCAGAGTTTTCATGAAAGTTTAAAGTACCTATCAAGAGTCTTTTAACTGTAAGGATCAGCTGTAAGATGGAAATGAAAGAGTTCATTAAAATATCATTACAGGAGGGAAATTCTTGGCCATTTTTTCTTAATTCTACCCAACAGAAATGGAACTACCCTCCCTCCCTCGGTTATATCTTGTTATGGCTCCCTATTAAAACCCAAGGGCTGGCACAGGAGACACAGACGGGCTGTCTCGGTTCTCCAGCTCAATCACAGGTACACACATGCTGTGTGTGCTGCTCCTGGTTGTTGTCACACCAACCTCATTTCATCTGTTCTCCTTACACCACCATCATAACAAAACAGGCTCCCCTGTTCCTTGGAGAAGCACTGTTCTCATCTGAAGCCTCCCAAATCGTATTTTTAATCAACATTCAGACATTTCCACAACCTAATTTCTTTTAGACCAAGCCAACTTTCTTTTAAGCCCCAAGTCTGTTCTGTGAGGCCAGTTAATTAGCCTCCCTGTACCAGAAGTACTCACTTTTTATTACCTTTAGAAAACAAAGCCAGGTTTGAGGAAGTGTTGGATGTGAGCTGTCTCCGAAACCTCAGGAAGGGACCCACCTTCCAAACCCCTCCTCCTCCCCAGGAAGATTTGTGGTCTGGTTAGAAGGACCATTTAGATGATGAAAGGAACCAGTGGACAGCCCCTGATTTATAACCAGTGTGATTTTTTTTAATATCCACCAAATTAATATTTTTATGTCTGTTCCCCCATCAAGTTGCTTGGGTTTGAATTTCAACGAGGGGAGCCTGCCAAGATCATGTAGTAAAATACAAACTGGATCATAAATCCCAGCAGGGGTGGGAGAACGAAAGACAGATTGCTAACACCTTGAAAAAAAAAATTTAAACAACAACAACAACAACAAAAAAAAAAAGGCAGGAATTTGCTTTAAAGTATACCAGGCCCAGCCAGGGCCTGGGAGACACAAACCTGCTGAACGCAGGAGCCTGTGGGCCTGCCTGGTATCACCTTTCCAAGGATCCCAACCTGCAGAAAACCATTTTGGCAGGTAACTCAGGCCCCCATGAGCTTTTCATCAAAAGCCAGTGATGTCTCTTGGAGATGTGTGTTAGAGATAAGGCAGAAACACTCTGGAAAGAGCACCTTCCAAAAAGTTGAGTCTTTCTGCCTCCTCTCTGGAGTGACCATACATACACAGCTCATCAAAGTCTCCTTTCATTAGTACCATGCCAAGGGAAATAAATGCAGCTGGCAAGATGGAGTCTGAAGCTGTAAGAAGAAAGCCATGTGTTTCCTTCCTAAGACTAAAATCATTTCCCCACCAGGAATAAAGAGCTTTTACAAACCTTCTGGATGGTTATGCCTTGGAGGGGAGACAAGTTCATTACTCTCCTACCCTCACCGTGCACCAGCAAGAGAAACAGAAGTCCTCATTTGCTTGGTTTTATAACAGGTTTACTGTAGTTGAGCATACATAGCCAAGTCAATGCCCTTACAACCTAGCTTATTATTACACCGATTTGGATAAATCACAGGTCAAATCATGTCGGCCGAAACCTATTGCTACCCAGGAGAAGTCTGATGGAACTCAGGCGATAGCCTATAAAACAGACGCTAGTCTTGTCTGTCAACACCAGCATTATAAAGGTGTTCCACTAATCCTCCTTGTGGACAACACCAACTCTCCAGCAATGCTGTCTTTTCATTCCACGACTTTCCCTGTACTCGGCTCCTAGGACCCGCCACGTGCTCACAGCAGCCAGAGGACTATGCTGGCAGCTCTAATGAGTGGCACCCCGCGTCACAGCCTCACCAGGCTCTGCTTCCACCGAAACACATTTTCAGACCAAATTACCAGGTCTCACTACACTTTGTCAAAGCACCGTTTGGACCATGGTTTTACTCACCCTAGGTTCAGAGTCAAAGCCACGGCCACGACTTTTGAAACCCTGTGAAAATAGGCAAATGGAACCACACAGCTCTTGACCAAGTGGCTGTTGAAGTCGCTGAATTGAACTTCAGGAGGCCCCCAGAACCGGGAGTTATTTTGTATTTCAAGGATAAGAAGGTTTTGAATTAGCCAGTTAGGAACATTTAAATATAAGTATAGAAGGAGAATCATCAAGGTAAAAATAGATTTGATATTTTTAAAGGTAAAGTTTAGTTTTCAGATTAATAGCCTAAACCTTCAGTAAAGTCAACCCTTTCACACAAGTCCCCACAAATGAGAAAAGCCTCAATCTGAAAAGAAAACCCTTTTTTTTTTCCTTTTTTGCTAGAAAAGACAGTAATAGAACAACAACTGAAATTTGAATACGGTCTGGACGTTAGATAATACCATAGCAATGCTGATTTCCTGGATAACCGCACTGTAGTTATGTTAGTGAACTTTGGAAGTACATACCAAAGTATTTAGGATAAGCAGCAGCATGTCTATGACTTATTCCCAAACCATTCAGAAAAGAAATATACACACATACTTACACTCATGCACGTGTGTGCACACATCAAACGACAAAGCACACATGGCAAAGAATTCACACTTGGGGAACCTGATGAAGGGCATATTTCATCAGGAATGAAGGAATTCTTGGTACTATGAAAATTTTATGTAGATATGAAACTATTCCCAAATTAAAGTTTGTTTTTTAAAGGCTTCTTATTAAGGCCTCTGGTGTTACAGTTGCTTATATAAACAAACAAACAAAAATAAATACTTAATGGGGTGTAGTGTATTTGTTAGTTCTTTTGTTTGCTTCCCCACATCAATCTAAAGAGAATTTGATGTAGGACCTATTTAAGATATCACTGAGAGTCCTAATCTGGAAGAAAAACAGAACAGGGAAGCCAGAGACAAGACTCACAAAACACAAGTTGCTACTATTTAAGCAAAGAGAAGGAGGACTCTGGAAGCAAAGGACCTGTATTCTCTGGACCCAGGGATACTGAGTGGGATTTTGACCCCTGTGGGCCTCTTCATCTTTAACAGGAGAAGTAGGAAGCAGGGCTGCATAAGGACTGGGATAGCTGGTGCTGTCACCTGTCAGTATTCAATCAGGGCTCTTGGCTTAGCTCCGCCCACTCTCCTAGCCTCAAGTCTGTCTTCATGTCTTGAGCAATGGGCTGGTGGAGGAGCCAAAGTCAGCCCCATGCTTTTGGAATGTTTATGAAAGCCTTTTGGGAAAGCCTCTACTTAGGCCTCTAGAGGAACTGTCTTCTACCCCTGAAGACAAGCCCTTCCCTTAAAAATCAGTCTTTGGTAATGGAAACATTCCAACCACACACCTTCCTGCTAATCAATTGCATTTGGGCTGAAAGCCTGCTGACATTCATCAGCCTAAACCTGATTTTCAGAGATTTCTACTCACTTTGAGCTGAACATGTGGGCCCCATCCCTGAGCTGAAATAAAGATTGCACTTTCTTCTTTCTCTTTTGACCAGAAACATCATTCTGCTGCCATTGTAAATTGATGCCCCTAAGTACAAAGTGTCTGTTCCTTGCATCCCTCAAACAAAACACAGCCCAGGTTCAGCATGAGCATGCACACACACGCATGCATCCTCAGTCCATAAAAGTCAACCACAGCATTGAAGAGCTAAAACCCACCGCTCAGCAAACACCATCTCCTTCCTGGAACTTTTAGGGATGTGGACAACGTCCTGTCATTGAACATGTGTGTAGCTGGGACTGACGATAAATTGAAGCGCTAATCCTGATGCATGACAGCACCTGCAGTAACAGAGAACATCTCAGCAGACGACACACATATAAATCATGTTTATTTTCATAGCACATTTAAATAACGTTTTGGCCCTGGGGATTTTCTGCCAAGTAATGAAGCATCGCCCAATGAGAGTGTGCAACGTTGCACCAATCTGCAGAGCCCCCTCACAGCCAAAGAATAAAACCTGTGATTTATATGGATGTCGTCTGGGTGGCATAGGGGGCTTCCTTTCCTTTGCACAAGACATTGCTGTGCATCCGGATTAGCGATGAGATTTATCTGCAAAATAAACAAAGAGCAGCTCCCCCCTTTCCTCTCTTAATCACACTAGACAAGACATCAAGCACTCACACGCGTGCACCTGCTCAGCAGCTCCACACACCCCTCTACACACACACACACACACACACACACACACACACACACACACACCATCCAGACAGGTTTATTATGAGATAGGAGAGAGAATGATCCTGATAAAAGATGATCATTTGTACTTTGATGAAGTTTTGCTTTATTGGCAGCTCCTTGCAGGAAGCACCCAGCTTCTGGGCCTCAGCTGTCCATCTGCTGTAGTGCTCAGACCACATCAGTGTGGATGCCAGCATGGCGCCAGCCTCGGGGACCTAAGTCCTGACATGCACGTAGTGGAAAGAAATCAGATCCACACACTGCAAGGTGGTAGTGCAATTCCAATTCACCTGCCACTTTCCATCTTGTTGTTTTGAGGGAAAATATGACCTCATTCTAACAGGGTTTTCCTTGGATGGTAGTATGGGTGGTTGCCCCCCAGCTCACTTAGGATGAATGGGATGAATTGTAAATTGTTCTGTTGAAACCATCAGGAGTTCTCAGGCTGTATTTCTTCTTCTTCTTTTCCTTTCCTTTCCTCCTTCTTCTTCTGCCCTCCTTGCTTCCTCCTCTATCCTTTTTCTGTTCCTTCTTTTCTTTCTTCCTTGGAAATCATTTATTCTCTAGAGCTCCCCAAGCCTCTATATATGTCTTGACCTAGGCCACCATACACCTTGCTAACTGCAGTCATTTCTTTTTTTTTTTTTTTTTAGAAAGAGTGGGAGAGAGTGGGGGAGAGAGAGAGAATTTTAATATTTATTTTTTAGTATTTGGCGGACACAACATCTTAGTTTGTATGTGGTGCTGAGGATCGAACCTGGGCCGCACGCATGCTAGGCGAGCGCGCTACCGCTTGAGCCACATCCCCAGCCCCCTGCAGTCATTTCTGACTTCAGAGAAGTATGTAAACTACATCTATGGGGCATTGCCCTGTTAAAACATGATTTATCAGAGGCAAATTTAGATGCTACAGTTCAATTTGTGACTTCCAATTTATTTGAACTCCATCCAGCAAACACTGAAATGAGAATAATATCTCACTTTGTTATGGTTTTAAAGGTAGCAAAATATGTCCATACCCAGCACGTGATCACACAAACCCAGGGATGGTGGGGACATAGTGTGGCATAATCTTAGAAGTAGTCTTTGTGCTTAGAGAAATCACTGCTGCTTTGAGGACCAAACGTATTTCAATTCCCCCCCGCCCCTTCACATGTTTCAAGGATCAAGGAAGAAACCAAAAGCAGCAAGTCTCACATCTTAATATGAAAGCCATTCCTTGGCTGGCCAGGAGTGATGACGCATAATGGGTGGCAGGTGGCAGTCTTGAAGGCAGGTTCACTGAACAGCCAGGTTCACTTGAATCAACCTCAAGTCAAGGTCAGGATCTCTGCACACTAACGATATATTTGTAAACAAGGTTATTTCCTAGAAAAAAATATATTTACAGATGTACATTCTATTTTGATGCCAAAGGGTAGACTTTTCATTTGCTCCAAACTGAATTTTGTGAAATAGAGGGAGACTCTAATGTCACTTTTTCAAAGTTTCCTGTGCCTTAAGAGAAAATAAGTTTTTCTTATTAATTTTCATATTTTGGTCTAGGTCACAAGTTTGGCATAAAGAAATGCCAGCCAAGTATCTCCTTAACGCTTTCTAGTTATCACGTCAAAGGAAGTCCCAAGCAATCGCCTCTGTCTAGATGTAAATATACCTTTTGCTCCTCACCACAGTCATCCATATCATAAGGAGTTTTTAATTTACAGAAATGATTGCCCCAAATTAACACTTAAAAAAAAGAAATCAGGAAAAGCAGCATTGCCTAGCAGGACTAACCCATGACTGCAGGAAAGGGTCAGCTTGCCCCTAAAAATAGGATGACCACCTGTCGCTATTTGCCTGCAGCCTTTTTGGCTTATGCTATTGTCCCGGCTTAATTATTAATAGCCTGACTCTCCCTCATACCATTGTCCCAGTTTGAATGCTGAATTATATAGTCACCCTACCTATGGGCTATAGAAAAATCCAGTTGAAATAGGTCTTATTCTTTAAAGACATTTTAAGGGCTTTGAAACTAACCTGAAAATGAAACTGGAGGAGAGAGAGAGAAGAAATTGTGCAGTCAGTTCAATTGCTCAGCCAGAGAAGGCTTAGAGAGATGGTATCTGGGTTTTTTTTTTTTTTTCATGTAATTCTAATTATGAACCAATAATGTGGAATAGAACTAATTTTATTATAACCAAGAGTCTACAATAAAGCAAATGCACAAAATAATTCGTTGCATCGGGAGACCCAGATACAGATTAACTCCAGTGTTCACGTGGGTAGTGAGAGGATGGCCTGTCACTCCCCCTCATATCTCCAGCCATGTGGGTGGCAGTGAGTCGGAGGGAGGTGCACGGGGCTGAGCCGGTTGGTGAATGCCAAGTAGATGGGAATGCTGTCCCAAACAGGTCCCCCTTGGTGTGAAGGCCAGGGCCTTGGGGATGAGTGAGCCATCAGTACCACCCCTTCCCATGCACAAGGATCACAGATGTCCAGGGCGCATCCATGGCCCTGGCTTTCCTGAAAGGAAAGCTGGTGGTTTTCAGTTGCTGGGGACAGGTCTTCCATGGCTGTACCCTTTACTACTAGTACATCCACTGCTCTGTTTAAAGCATAGGGTTGTTTTTTTGGTTTTTTTTTTTTTGTTTGTTTGTTTTTTAACCTGTCTCAGGGGCAGAGGCAGATCCCTATCCCCATCGCAAAGTCAGAGAATCTAGGGGGTGTCATCCCTGACTGCTGCCTCCACCGTGTCCCCCAAGCCTTGGCTCAGCCCTAAACACTGCAGCAAACCTTCTACTGCAACAGTTCCCTTCTCTCTCCACTCCCTCCGCCCCGGGGCTCTCCTCTGGAGAAGCACACACGAGTTTCCTCCCATCCTGTTGGACCCATCTCTGCCATGGCCCTCACCACCCTAAGTGGCAACTGCTTACCCCCCACCTCCCCTTCTAGGGCTGTTACTCTTGAGGTCTGCAGTGATGTTCTTCTCTGGACATCCCTAGCCTAACCCAGGGCCATGCTTGCCACACTTGCTCCTTGCTCATGGAATGAATGAATGAGAAGGATGTGAGCCCACCTGAAAACAAAGTAAGAGACATAATGATAGGTACGGTATGCTTATTAAGCACTTAGTACACACCTATGCATATACATTTTGCAATTTAGTTTCTTAGATTAGGATAAAAATACATGGTATAAATTTATCATTCTTAAGTGTACAGTTGACTAATATTAAATATATCCCTATTGTAGTGCAACTGATCTCTAGAACATCTTCATCTCACAAAACTGAATGGCATGGTATGTTCTACTGCGAGGCCTTACCTCGTTTAAGTCTCATATTGCTGGAGGTAGGGACGATTATCATTTCCATCTTGAGAAGTTAAGCAACCAGCTCAGGGTCACACAGCAAATGACTGGTAGAGCTAGATTTGAAACTCATCCATCTTAGTAGTTTTATGCTAAGAAAAATTTCCATGAAATTGTGTATTTCTAGAAATTACAGATTTTCATTTCACCTTTTGCCAGATTTTTCTCTCTTAGGATTTTTTTCAACTGGAAAATAATGTGGAGAAAAAATTCATGTCTCTATGGAAGTTCATTGCCTGAATCTTAAAAGAGAGAGAGAGAGAGAGAGAGAGAGAGAGAGAGAGAGAGAGAGAGAGAGATTGATTTACTACAGCAGCTGTAGATGATAAAATTTTAGCAAAAAAAAAATCCGAAGTTGTCACAGAGCCCAGTCCCATTATTTTGCATATACAGAAGCAAGTTGAGAAGAAGTTTAGGAGAGCATGGTGCTCAGATTCACTCCCTGGTGCTAGTTGGGAGACTCTGGCTTGAATGTTTATGACTATTTTCTTTTGGATTAATATATATGCTAGCAGCATTTTAAATAAATGTGCTGTGGCCTGTTTTCTCTCAGGGTCTCTGTGCCCAGTGCCAGTCAGAGGCCCTGCTCTACCCCAACTTCCCAGCCTGCTGCTCCCTGATCTCCATCTCCCCCCACCATCAACAATCTTTCACCCTTTCTTGTACTGAATATTCATCACATCATCTTCGGCCCAGAAATGAATTCAGGGATAATCTACATAAACACATCATGTCAACAAGTCAGTATAATGTCCTATCTGAAATATAAAGAGAAAATGAAGTTTTTGATAAAATATGTATGTATTTCATCAAGTCAACGTTCCAGGTGGAATACCAGGAGACACGGTGCCATGGTCAGCGCCTGCTGCTCGTCCTGCTCCCCCACAGTGCCACCAGCTCAGCATGGCTCCAGGGCACACAGGCAGCCTTTTTCCGGCCAGGAGAAAAGCACTTTGTAATTTCTGACTGCAATAAAGGGCAACCTTCTCTCGATTTGAGTGGTGGAAAATTCAGAGTGCCAAAAGCTGAAAATAAAAATTATTAAACCTTTCTATTTAATTATAAAACAGCCCCAGTAACTAGGCTGAGATGATTATAAACAGGTTTCTCACTAGAGACTGGAGGGACATTTGACAGGTGTGCAGAAAGCAGGGTGGTGTGTTTTGCTGTGCATGTTGTCTTAGGCACCATGGACCTCCCACAACATTGGTCACTATCCTTTGAATATTTGCACTGTAATCACTAAAGGTATCAGCCCAAATATCCAGCATATGCTAAAGGGTCGATACCTATGCGCCTCTGAGAATTTTGCCCCAGGCCTGGGTTCCTTCCAATTGTGGACTCCATGCTACACATGGCCTGCCCAGTGAGCCCTCGACCTGTGTTTGATGTCTGGAGGAAAGAAGAAACCATCAGGGAGACACTGTACAAAGAACTAAACTGTACCAGAACATGGCATGTATTCTTCAGTGTTCCATCACTATAACAAAATTCCTGAGGCAGCTTTTAAAGAAAAGAGGTAACTTATTTTGCCTCATGCTTTTGGATATTTGAGTCCATGATCAAGCTCCATTCTTCAGGCCATTGGTGAAGCAGCACATGGCAGAAGTGCATGGGTGGAGTAAAACGGCTCACCTCCTGAGCCAGGAAGCCAAAAAAAAAAAAAAAAAAAAAACAGAGGACAACACCAGGACCCCACATTCCCCTCCAAAGGCACACCCCCAATGACTTAAGAACCTCCTACAAGGTCCCATTTCCCAAAGACTTCCCTACCTCCCACCCTGGGGAACCAAGCCTTTAATACCTGGAACCTTGGGCAATGATAGTTTATTCAAACTCTAGCACTCCGGGAGACCAGGATTTTAGTCCTGGCAGCCAACACTACCTGAGAATGTAGTTGAACTCATCAGTCTCTATTTCCACGCATATTTCTATATTTATAAAGAGAAATGCACTTATCTCTTTCATTCATGGAAATACAGAGTACATATACTTTTTTTTTTTTCAAACAATGGCTATGGGAAACTTGCTTGTGACATATAGGCAATATTAACTAATTACAGCTATCCACAATTTCTGTCTACACACTGAGACATTTTCATTTGAATTTAATGATGCAAAGGGAGTTCGTGGGTTTGAGTTTCTTTGTACTGTTTTTTATAGCTGAATGCAGGATAATTTGTCTTTACTGCAGAGAATAAATATGGGAACTGCTATTTGTCTTGCCTGCCTTACAGAACAGTCAATCAAAAGCCAAAAGATTTTTTTAATCTGTAAATCCAATACTCAATAATAACACCTAAATATAGATATGGAATGTGTGAGTTGTAAATGGATTGTTTAATCCTAAAAAAAAAAAAATCTGCAAATAAACTGTCTTATCCTTCTTCCAAAGATGGATGTGTGGAGGCATGGGTGGGAGAGAAGGGGAACCACAGGCCAGGCCTTCAGACTCCTGAGTCAGTTTTCTCAACCACAGCTCTGACCTCCCAGGTGATGAAAATGAGGACACTAATGTCCCTAATTCAACTGTACTTTCCAAAACAGTCACCAACCCAGAATTACAGGGTCATAAGACATGGCACCTCACACAGAGGGTTCCTTCACCATCTCTGCCTTCTCTCATCAGCGAAGCAAGATGTTGGCAGAGCTATGCCCCAGCCCTCTCCTTCCTCCTTCATTTGACAGCTATTCTCTGGCACCCAAAGAACAAGTGGGCCATGTGACAAGGTCAGCACAGCTCCTGTCCTCAGGGGGCTTCCCGCTAGAGGAAGAGGCATTATTTGCCATAATAATGTCAATTATTTGATCATATTAAAAATATATGTAACCAGACACTGGGGGATGCTTTGGTGACTCAATGAGATCCCAGGCAGGGACCTGGCTTGATCTGCAATTTTCTCTGTTTGTCTGTTTTCATATTGGAGATGGAACCTAGAGGCACTTAACCACTGAACCACATCCCTGGCCCTTTTTATAGTTTTTACTCAGAGGCAGGGTCTCCCTAAATTGCTTAAGACCTCACTAAGATGCTGAGGCTGGTTTTGAACTTGAGATCCTCCCGCCTCAGCTTTAAACTGCTGGGATTATAGGTGTGCTGGTCTGGAGTTTGGATAATGTGAATAATTTTCACTTTGATAAAAGCTAGCTACCATCCACAGGGCACCGGCAGGGTCAGTCCCTCTGTCAATCACACCCTATAAGCCTTCTCCAATCTGTAAGAGTAGGTATTGCCATGCCCAATTTATCCATGAAAAACAGAGGCTGAGAAAGGCAGGAAACCTGCCCAAGATTGATAGTGACTGAGAGGGGCTTTGAATGAGGACCTGAAAAGCTCCTGTCTTGTCTGTATCCTGTGCTTCTTCCTCATAATACCAAGGTCTCCATCTGCAGGGGTGCTTAGTGCAGCACTCTGGGGACCCTCTGTAGTTTATGGCTCCTCCCTCCATGCCCCCTTCCTAGGAAGAAGTGCTATGGAGCCCCTTGGCCTGTGAAGGTTCCTGTCTCTACAACTCCCTTGCCTGTTCTTTTCCCACTTAGCTAATTCCTATCTTCCAAGCTCACAGGAAAGCTTCCCAGACTCCTCTGGCCTTCCCTTCCCAACTCTTGTCTCTCTAACCAAACCCCAAATTCATCTCTTGAGCTGGAAATGGCTGGCCTTGCCTGTGTGTCTACCTCCCAGCTCTGGAGCTCCTGAAAGTCGAGGACTTGACCTATGCCAGGGGCTAGCAGGATGCCTGGCATATTAAGTTCCTGCAGTTAAATTGATTTCCACCACCATAGAAGGGGGCAGAAGAAGAAAAAGACCCTTCTTTTTTTCATAACATTCTACAATTCTGGTTGTAGCGTTTTTGAGGCCAGCCAGATTCATCAATAAAGATGAGTAATCTAAACTTTTTAATTATTACCTTAAACCACTTCTACTTGCTAAATGTGTATAATTTAACTAGTTTCCCTTTCCTAAGAACAGGAATATACTTATTAGAATAAATTTCAAGATTTTTTTTAAGGAGAAAATACTGCCTTTTGTAATATTGTAATTTTATCTACATTCTCCATTCTCATTTTATAGACTGGCTCTATATGTCTTTTATTGAAATGAGTAGTAGATCTCGAGGAAAAAAATTAAGAATGGCTCGATTATTACATGTGATAATTAATCTCTAAAATTAAAAACTGTCCTCTGTCTGATTTACAAAGAATGTTTTAATGAGTAAAAAAAAAAAAAAAAAAAAAAAAAAAAAACCTGCTTAATATCTGCCACTTGAAAAAAAAATTTAAAGCCAATAATTTTTTGGAGGTGAAAGGGCTTCTTTTCAAGATAGTACATGGTTTCTATTTTTAAATCACACACTAGCAGTAATAGACAAATTATTTTGGCATTGTGATGTTAACCCATTTGAAAAAGGCCCAGAAAGAAAGGAGTCCAGCTTCCTGCCTTGCCCACCCCTCCTCCATATAACAAGTCCCAGGCTCATAAATAAATCAAGATTATGCTAATAACTAGGGCTGGACACAATTACAGGCTTTGACAATTCCACAAAAGTGCCACCAGGGGGCACTACAGGACCACGTTTTGTGATTTCAGGCGCCATTTTACCCTTGGATTTGGAGAATAATTTCTTGAAAAAACTGTTAACCTTCTAAGCCCCAGACGTCATTTTATTTATTGCTTTCAATATCTTATCGTCACTAAGCTTAACTAGCCAGGCTTGGAAGGTTATGTTAAAGGACACTGCGCTAAAAAGAGAGACAAAGGCTTCTTCATTTTACTTTTCTTTCAGTGTGTGTGGGGGAGGGGAGAACGTGTTGTGTGGTGGTTGATCAACATTTACAATTAAAGGCACCATTTAGGGCTATTACCTGTGCAACAGTCTTCCTGCACCTATTAACCCAGTCGGTAAGTATCTGTTGAAGTCCCTCAAGTGCCCCCAGGGACCCCAGGCCCGGGCAGGGCACAGTACCTGAGCCACATCCTCCCCCAGGGCCCTGACCATGGGAGAAGACACTTCTCCCCACCCCTAGGGCACCCAAACCTATAAGTGAAACTGATACTCCTTTTTAGATTGTTTCTCTTTTCACTGCTTTCCCAAAATATATATTTTTTTCAAAGGAAAATATTAAAACCACTGCTTTCCGGATAGGCTGTGTTCTCTGAATTAAATAAAATGGATGATTGTGAGTTGGGGGAATGTCCCCCCCCCCACCACCACCACCTTTCAAAGCCCTGTATCGGTCTGATTGAATCACCTTGAAATTTAGCAAGAGAATGAAGAAAGATGCCACTTCTCTTGGCATCTTATAGAGCATGTTGTCTGGAGCCACCTGGGCCCTGCTGGGCAGTGCTGCCACAATGGGACATGGGAAGTCTGTCCCCGACCCCCATCTAGTCAAAATGGTCTGTACCAACAACTAGGAGGACATAAAATAGATATTTTATATCCATTATCTCATTTAATAATCAATCACAAGATGCCCCTATTTCCTAATCAAGCAAACCGAGTCTCAAAGAGGTCAATTCTTTGCTCAAGGTTACACAACAGTATCTTAACCCAAGTTTGGCCACCTGCAGTGACCGCATGCCCTCTGCTCTTCAATGTCAGCATCTCAAACAAAGAACCTAAAGACTGAAATGAACAGCTGTCAACAGACACCTCAGTTGGCTTGAAAGACAGGTGTGGCAGAGCCTGCCGTGTGCTTTCTTAGCCCACAGCTGGGCTGTATTTCCCAGTCTCCTTCACTGTGAGAGTTGGACTCAAGGGTGGCTTCCAGCTGGTGGAATGAAAACAGGAGTGAGGCACCCCACTTCCAGACCCACCCATACCTGCACAGGCCTTCACGCTCCCGCCCTACCTGTCTCAGACAGATGTGGAGATGCAGCAGCAAACCTCGAGGGCTCTGGGGTCAGGGGAGCCAAGCATGAAAGAGGCTTGTGTCCTAAAACTGCTCAATGGGAGGGGCCCACGAAACGCTGACATTCAACGGCTCCATGAGTAAGACACAGCTTCTGTGTGTCAGGTCACTGCGGGCTGAGATTGTCGAACAACTAACCTTCAACCATGATAACAGGAGGAAAGATGATGGCAGTCCTGAGGGCTTCCCTTTGCCCATCCAGGAGGGGCCCAAGAACTTCACCTGTTTCTGGGACAGTGAATGTGGCACATATCTTCCTGGGCAGCAGGAAAAGAAGGGATAGACCAAAAGCTCTTCAAGGTGTCTCCCTGATTTGGAAAATCCTATAATCCTACGGGATCCTCTCCCCCCATCTTGGGAAGAGGCCTGAGCTCTTAACCACCCAAGAGTTTTCTTTTTTCACCTAATCCATTTTTTCCACTTTGCTGTGCAGCTCTAGGCAGACACACCCTGCTCAATTGGTAACAGTATGTGACGTGTAAATATCGGACAGGTGGCTTTGGAGGCTCTGCCCTGGCTTGTCATAACCTCCCCTGCTCCATTCCTGCCCCATCAGTGGTGTGTGGGAACATAATAAGCACTCCCACCAGGAATAGGACTGAGTGAGGCTGAGACTTCCAGGCCCGGGGACTATCAGAACAAATAGGAGAAGTCAGGCTCTTAGAAAGCACTGACTCTTCAAATGATGTCATTTTGATATTTATAAAACATTTTGCTTGAGGTATTTGGAATATCTCTTCAGTGGTTCATATGATATCATTTCCTGTCACTGAATATGATATGTCCAAAATGAAAATATGTTAATATAAGATCAGAACTGAGGATTTCAACAATAGACTCCCGGACACGTCTGGATAGGAGATGTTTGCTGAATTTGTGATTCCAGCTGCCTGCTCTGCTGAGGTTGGTCTCGCCCTCTTCTGGCCTGCCATGGTACTTCCAGAGAAGGGAGAGCATGCTGCAAGGGTTCACACTGGCTCCTGACACTGCCTGTTGGGCTTTGCCTCAACCTAACTCCCTGGCAGCAGGATGGTGGTCTTCCATGACTATGGATGTGGGATATCTAAAGAAACCAGTGAGGGCAGAAGACCCGAATTATGGAGAAACGTGACAAGTTGAAGATGCAGATGTAAAACCCAGGACTCAGTTGCAGATGGAGGCAAATTTGGCTGTTTGGATGTGTTCAGAGAGAGAGAAAGAGAGAAGGAGGCATTATCAAGAAAGTGTACATGCTCATACATGCTGTTAAAGTGCCTCTGATTAACCATTACAATAGAGGCTGTTTGGTGATGGCCACTATTTCTCCTCCTCCTGGCCCCCCTCTTCAGTCACAGATTCCTTCCTCTCTGATCTCAGGACAAGGTGGGGTGGGTCGGTGAGTACCTGACCCAGGCCTTGCCTTTCAGAATCTCCCCTCCATGTCAGTATCATTGGTCAATTAAAATCCATCCCTGGGATTTTCCTGCTGCACCTTGTCCCCTCTCTGGTTGTATTTCCATCCCCTGTAAACTGAAGACTCCTAACCAAGAAAGCTCTGGGCAGGGCCCGCAGTCTGTTTGTTCTGATGCGCTGGCACCTGGCTCAACTCGAATTATAAATTACCATAACTTCCAAGGCCAGAATCCAAGGTTAATAATGAAAGAAATTAATGCTTAGTTAAAAAACATAAAAGTGTTCTAATGCCAGGACAAGATGAAATAAGGTTAATTAAAGTAATTTTCAAACTATTAACAGGACCATGGTTGAAGCAAGTGTGGGAACATTGTCAGCATGTTTGCATCGTTCAAGGACTTAAACCATTTATCGAGCCACAGAGAGAGCTCTTGTATTTGTGAAGGTCAAAATAAAGGGTAACGTATTTAGCTTCATTTTTGTAAGCTTATTTTTGTTTTCTACACACAGCAGTATTATTATATGTAAGAATTTAAAGCGCTTTGAGTATTATTTGTAGATTTCTGTTTATGAAAGAGGTTATCTTGCTTATAGGAAAAATAATTGACAAAGTTGAACCATTCACAAATGGACACTTATTTGTAGCTACTTAAACATGAAGATCTATCGGAGTACAGTAATTTGTCATTTTTAATGCTTATTTGGCTGCCTATAAGAGCACAATTGAGTACAAGATGGGCCTGTTTCTGTGGCGCGGCTGCTACTTTGATTGATAATGAGAAGATATGGCTACCATTTTTAATTTTTTAAATGTAAGATTATTCTGGAGTAAATTAACCTAATCGCACAGCACAAGTAAATTAATTTCAGCTCATTACCTAATTGCAAAAATAATATTAACCCAAGGAATCTAAATCCACTTCTGACACATATTCAATTTTTATAATGTTCCGTTGACAGTTTTTCTGGATTATATGTGGCGGTTTCCAGCGTGGGCTTTTCTGCTAATTGGAAATGTTGGGTGGAGGTGAGAACACAAATATTCCAACGGTGGAGCAGACAGTTGCTCTTAGAATTGATCAAACTCCACTACAATGCTGAGGCCCCTAAAGTACCGTTGGGTATTTTGCATGACAAACCTGCTGTCAACTCAACCAGTGAGAATTTCTCCAGGCTTCCTCTCCCTGGCATAAGTGGATTTTTTTTCCAAAGCAGCCCAGCAGCTCTCATTTGAAGAACTCAAGTTTTCCAGCCCACATTTTCCCAGCCTGCCCCAGGAGAGTGGAACAGTGCCTGCACTGTCTTGGGCATACCTCGGGGGACGGAGCCCAGGTTCTCCTGGGAGAGAGTGGACGCAGTTCACGCAGACTGGAGGAGAGGCCCTGAGCTCACAGAATGTCTCCTTGGCCTTAAGGCTGTCCAAGTCGGGAAATTTATGATGCAACCTTGAGAAAGGGAAAGTAAACACACTATTTGTTTTCCTGTTGATGACTTCTCCAAATTCAGGCTGGAAGCCCTCCAAAGGGCTGAAGTCTCCTCAAAAAGCAGAGTGTTAACCCTGAATCTGTGAGTTGCTTTTGCTACCAGTTCTGCTTAACCTTCCCTCTCACCTAGAAAGTTCCAAAATTTGGCTTGCTAGCATTTAGCTCTGATGACACTGATGACTCTGTCCTTCTTTATCATGGAGAACAAGTCAGCCCAAAGACAGAAGAGGAAGAAATCAGATGCCTAGGAGGCAAGGAGAACTTTTAAGAGCTTCCTGAAGCAAGACTTTCTAAGTGCCCAGCTTTTGCACATTTAGTGAAACTCAACTGTGGAAGTGGGTCAACTATTCAGAGCTAAACTTTTCTAGTTTTAGATATTTGTCACATACTCTATTGCAATTGTGCTTTTCATCTTTACATCACAAATCATAATATTCTCCTTTTAAGAATGGTACCACATTTACTTATTTATTAGGTTTTCCTGAACATAAGCTGTACAGTTTATAGAGCAGTCTAGGTAAAAAGGACCACCTGAAATCCCTAATCACTCTTCATTTTTGGTGTTCACACTTACTGGCTACTTTTACATTTTTAAAAATCTAAATAGAATCTTTTTACTAAGTCTAAAATTATTAAATCCTCTATAGAAAATGTGGAAATGGGTATATGATTTTTTAAAAATTTATTTGTAATCTCATCACACACAGCTAAGCATTATTAATGTTTCGGTCATTTCTCCTTTGCTAATTATTCTCTCTGGATGTTGGTTATTTTTATTTACCTTATATCTTAAATATTTTCTCGATATTGACTTATCAATAAATAGTCCTCAAAGCAGATTTTTAGTGACCTTGATAATATTCCATCTTTGCACTCTACTATAATGTTCTTAAGTAATCTCCTATTGTTGGGTGTCATAAATAGCATTCCAGTAAACATGTTTCTACGTAAACCTTTGGCCACATATCTCATTAATTACTCAGAATAGATTCCTAGAAGTGAAATTACTGGGTCAAAGTGTAGGAACAGAATGAAGTTCTTAATACATTTTGCCAAATTGCTTTTCCCAAAGGGTGCTTCTCAATTTGCACTCTTGTCACAGTGAGTGAGGTGTCCTGGCTTGCTGCATCCCTGTGCTGTTTTTATCTCAGCCTACACACAGAGAGTTCTGTTGAAATGGGTGGCGTCACTTTAGACGGAGTCCGGAGACCTGGGCTTGAATTTGATCTCTTACTCTGTAGTTCTGTGACTTTGTGGAAAACCCACAGCAGCAAGAACAAATACTGGGAGCAGTATTGACTGCCCAAATGGGAAAAAGAATGTGAAAATGCTTTGTAAATATAAAATAGGAGGCTTTCTTTTTGTTGAGGGATGTCCCTAAGTTTTTAAGAAACCTTAGGAACTGGATACGTTCCTAACAAACATTTTTTGTTGCTAATGAACAAAAAGGTGAACTTTCATGGAAATATTGAAGTTTCCTTTTAAAAAACAAGGAAAAGATAATTTTCTCATTAGTGTATCTTCTCACATCTCTGAGTTCACCAGGATAAACTATCCCATATCCATTTGCTATGAGGCAGGTGAGCCTGCCTAACTTTAATGTGTGACATATAATTGGATATTATTTTGGATAACACAGATCAAACCATGGGTTAGCACTTCTGTGGATTTAGGTGTTACTGGCATTTAGAGGAGGGAAGCATAAACTCAAGACACTTTTCAATTTTAACTGTCACAACCCAATACAAAGACTTCCCTCCATTCCTCCATAATCTTGCCTGCTTTTTCAGTCTGTCTGTAGCTGTATTTCCTCCAAGGTTTGCCCAGGATCTGCTTTCTCCTGAAGTCTTTCTCAAGTGTCCACAGTGAAATCTCCACCTTCAAAGGATTCTTCTCTGGAACCCTCACAGGCTGCTCTGGGTAACCCCAGCCTTGTGTGGGCCTTTCATTTCCAGGGTACAGATGCTTCTTGCCCATCCAAATGTAAGGCCTTTGAGATTCCGCCTTTGCCTTGGAAGCTGTGTGCAAACTCTTGGCTATAAACTAACTTGCCCCTGAGGTTGATAAAGAAAGTTTTAGCAAGAGCCAAAGAGTCGCTTTCCCAGTAACTCTCACTGGGGAAACTTTCTCTAGACTTTGTCCCTCTTGGAGAGGGGGATGGAGGGTAGGTCAGTGCCTCCAACCACATTTCTTCTGGGGACTATTTTTCCCTCATTAATTGTACTGTCAGGATTAAGAATAGCTCATAACCCAGCAGCAAAGGCTAACGTGGACAGTTTTGTTCTTTCCTCCTTTTTTAAAATTCTGACACTACTTTTCGGTCGCCCTCCAGCCTTCCTACTAAATACAACATCTTTCTGATTAGGTGTCAATGTTCTTCAAAAAAGAATTAAATAAGAGGCTGCTCTTAGGTGTGATCATTATGATTCTCAAAGAAATATTAAATCGTGAGGGCAACAATGTCATGCTCACATTTTGCAGAGGCGAAACTCAAGTGGCAATCTGAGGTGCATTACAATGTCCAGAGGTTTAATAGGGCATGTAGAATTGCAAGAAACAGAAACCTACCCAAATTGTGCAAGTCAAAGTATAGAATAAAGATGAAGGGGTTCTACTAGCCTTTCCAAAGCAGTCAGCATGACAGCCTTTGTAATTTATGGTTTGTTTGTTTGTTTGTTTGTTTGTTTTGGGGGGGTGCTGGGGATTGCAAGCACTCCACCAACTGAGCTATATCCCCAGCCTGAGTACCCCAGTTTTAAAGAAAGACTGTAACAGACTAAGAAATTGCTAAAATTGAAAGGTAAAATTCTTTTTTTCTCATCAGGCAACTGCTAGACATCCAGTCTCTGAGACCTGAGAGACAAGGCAGAAGGCAATTTCAACTCTAGTGGAATACAAAGATCATAACGCGTATGTCTAAAATTGGGGCATCAGGCCCTGGGTGGTGACCCAAAACAAATTTCTTCAGACTTTACAACACAGTTACAAAAAGAGCATTTGGCAACTGTCCTAAGAGGAGGTTCTGAGAAACAGCTCAGCAACCCAGCCAAATATAATCTCCTTTCAGAATTAGGTCAAAGTTGTCGGATGTCGCTGAAGACTTAAGGTTAAAGCCAGAACACTGGCCAATCAGTTTGTAAACAGTTCCATTGGTGGCCTTTTTCAGAAACCAATCATGGGATTTATCTTCCTGGTTGGCAGTTATGTCTTAAGAATGTATATGAGGGGAAAACTTGAAATCTAATCTTGCCCCTATCAAAGGAAATCATTCCACACTCCAGAACTTTCAATGACTCTTCTTTCCATGTGCTTTCATATTTCAGTTTCCTTCCAATTTTAGAATCATCTACTAAAAAAAAGGCTAGTACCTAAGTAAGGCTGTGAATAGTTCCCAACACCAGGATCTCTGTAGTTTGGGGAATGGTGAAGCGCTATCCTGGCTCCCAAACTCTGTCACACAAGCCCCCTCCCACCCAAATACTTCCATTCTCTAGTCTTCTCAGCCTCCACAAACACAGATGAGATGAAACTGAATCCATCACTGACATCACTATTAGTGAGCAAAAGATGAGGGTACTCTACCAAGATTTAGTTCCAATGACAGAATAAATATTACTTATAACTTTAATCCTTTGCTATAGCCCAGTTTCGGGAATTGGGCCAATGGACTCTTCCCTCCTTCAGTGGTAGACTTTGTCTTATGAGTACCAGAGCGGTTGAACCTGAGAAGATGGAAGAGAAGAACTGAAGTTCTCTTTACTATCAGAAAGTCTCTTTTTACTACAATCAGATGGGATGAACCATGCAAAAGAACTTTAAAAATAATAAAGTGCTAAGAAAATGCAAGACCATGAAAGAAATATTATCATGGATAACTTGTCACCTATTCCAGACCAAAACAAAATGAATAAAAACTATCATTAGACCTTAAATTCAAAGTCCAAAAGAGAGAATTGAAATCAAGCTAAGTCTGCAGAAGAGGCAACAGAGCTGTCCAAAGGGACCATGTGTGTGCCGACATTTTCAGCCCCTGTTGATTAGGCTGGTGCTGTGCATACCTCTGGCCACAAGACTTTGAGCAGATGGACTATGTTAACACTTTCATCCAAACTGCTTAGGAAGAAAGATGTCACCTCTCTTCAGTGATCCTGTAAATCACATCTTAAGATGGAAGGAACCTGGATCCCTGAGTCACCAGATGGAAGAGTCTCCTCTCACTGGAATGCAAGGCTTAGTATTAAGGCTGAGCCTCAGAGATTTCAGTTTGTTTAATGCTATAGCATAGCAAAACCCTCTCTTTTAAAATGCGCTCACTGTATTAAATTTCTTCAGAAACAGTGCTCTTCGGAGTTACTTGTGATGAAACAAACTGATTTTTTAAAAAATAATATAGTTGTCTTAGTCTGATATTAACACAATACCACAGACTGGGTAAATTATATAGAAAAGAGGTTTATTTTGGCTCATGGTCTAGTCCAAGGTTGATGGCCTTCTTGTGGTAGACTCACAAGACGGTGCAGGATATCACATGACAAGAGAGTATGAGAGACTTCGCTAAAGTGGCCATTGTAGCAGACTTACTCTCGTAATAACCATTAACCTACTATCACACTAATGAATCCATTCACAAGGGCAGAGCCCTAATCACCTGTTCAAGGTCCTGCCTGTTTCTGCCTCTTAATATCTCCTAATAGGGATTAAACATGAGTTTTCTTTCACAGGGAACAAACCATATTCAAACCATAGCTGTAATTCATGTGCCACATCTATACCACATATGATCTAGGTATTAAAGAAAAAAAAAAGTCAATCCTACATCAGATAACATTTTTACAGTGAATAAATTTCTAACCTAATGGTTCAGTAGATTAAAACGGCTGACTTTGGCATCAAAGCTCTCATTCTGATCTAGCCATTTATTCTAAGACCTAAGTAATTCAATCTCTTCTCTCTGCTTTGGTTTTAAGATGTAGAGGAGGACCTGCCTCTGAGGGTTTTGGTGAGCAATAAAAATAACTGTGAAGCACTTTTCCGGCACAAAGTGCTGCATAAATGCTTAATGATTTCCTTTAATGATATCATGGATGGGGGCATTGTACTTTTAAGTGAAATATTTTCATTTGAGTTATAGCATGTAATATTCTAGATGTCAAGGCTTGATGGATGGCTGAAATAAGGATTCTTTGTTTTTTTCTGGAATTCAGATAATTTAATCATTTCTCCTTCATTTCAAAAATTACATCTAATTAACACAGGCAGGACTTGGATCTCACAAAGAAGGCTAATGATGGCCATATAAAGAGAGCAGATTTTGTCAAATGCTATGGATGATGCAAAGCAATCATAAGGCCATCCATTTCATTCATGAATTCTGCTTTGGAAGAAAAATACTCAGTTGGACTTTTTTAAATTTACAAAATCATAGCTTTCAATTATACTGAGCTCAAACCAGTCTCAAGGGGAAGATATTTACCTTCTAACAGAGGTGGGCATTTTGATCTAGAGCAGAAAATAAAACATTTGGTCAAATATATCCATCTACAATCAAGAGGACCCAATTCTCTAAAATTAGATAAAGAGTAAAAAGGGAAAAGGGCTGGACGGCATCTTTTTGTTTGTTTGTTTTAATTGATTTTTTAGTTGTAAATGAACACAATCTTTATTTATTTTTATGTGGTGCTGAGGATGGAACCCAGTGCCTCGCATGGGTGAGGCAAGTGCTCTACCACTGAGCTATAGCCCCAGCCCCTGGATGATGCTTTGAAGACAATTGTCTTCAGGGTTTTTTTTTTTCCTCTTATAAAAATGAAGTTATGGAAGTTTTTGTTATTTTTAATGTGTGTCCTAGAATAAGTGAGTTTGAGAAGCTCTCCCCTACTGGCCAGTCTGCAAACCTCTATAGTTCACTCACATAGATGTAATACCTCTGATTTATTCCAACTCTTCAATGCCAGATGTGGCCTCTCCCTTACCCATTCATCCTCTCTTAGCAGCTACAGAATGTCTACCTTGTTCCAGATTGTACAATGCAATTAATATCATCTCATTCCTCAAATGAGGAAATGATGCTCAGTGAAGTTAAGAAATTGACCCAGGGTCACAAGTTTGATTTGGAGCAGCTCCTGAATGCAACTGGGCCCAGCTATTCCAAGTGTGGGCTGTGAACCCCAACACTTCCACGCCTCTTACATGACTTCCTTCTCACATGGTAGAAGAAGTGAATGAGGAAATGGAGGAAGGAAGGGAATAAAGGTCACTAACACCTCCTTTTCTTCAAAAAAAAAAAAAAAAGAAGAAGAAGGTTCATAGTTGGAAACAACTCTACAGATGTCCCAGCCACTTTCACTCCTTTTAGAAAATAAAACAGATTGCTCAGACAAGTGAATGACTTTCTCAAGGTCATGTAGTACATACAGCAGAGTACGTTAGAGCTGGAATCCGCATCCAGGATTTTTTACTCCCAGGTGTAATCTTTCCACTATCGCACCCCACCCCCATCTTGACAATAACATACATTAGTCAGTTTATCTCATGGTAATAAAATTGTGTAAATAATTTCAGTTGTCTCAAGGACCTAGAAAAACAGTGTGTATGGATGGTAAGACCAACTCTGAAATGTGTTCATTGTGCACTTAATCAACATTTTAGAGCACCTGCCACGTGCTGTGCTGTGTGACAGTATTCAGCATATAGAGCTGATCTGGTCTGATGGGTCTCTGCCAACATTGAGGCGTTTCCAGCCTAATGAATCTGAGAATTTAATGGATTTTATTCTCCTATCACACACCATAGATCAAGAGGAAAAAGAAGTGATTTTTTAAATCAAACATTGATTCTTTTAATATTCTCCACCCTGTACTCAAATCTTTCCTAGTTTCTACAATGCCTGGAACATTTTAAATGTAGTGAAGGAAGGCACCTCATTCACTCATCATATACTTGTTACACATTGACTATGTGCAAGGAAATTTCTAGGGATGCATCACTAAACCAAACAGATAAGAACATCTCCCCTCATGGAGATTACCCTCTAACTGGAAAAAAACAGGCAGTAACTATAAGGAATAAGTAAATTATATATTAGTTTGGGTGATGTGGGTGAGAGAAATATGAAAATAAAATAGAAAAAGGCAAGGGGGATTTGGCATTCAAAAGGGAAGAGGGGCAGATGATCATTTCAAATAGGATGGCCAGAGCGGGCCTCACTGAGAATATTTGTGCATACTTCCAGGTGAGGCAGGTAGCCTGTGGATGTCTAGGTAAAGAACATTCCAGCAGAGTGGACAGCCAGGACAAAGCCCTAAGCAAGGAGCAGTAAGGGAGCCATTTCCCCTGAAGCAGAGAGAGCAGGAGAGAAAATAGGAGTCAGAGGGAGCAGAGGAGAGAGAGGGTTTGCATACCATGTCGGGCCTTGATGTGGAACTTTTAGTTGCTAGTAAGGACTGGCTTTGCTCTAAGTGAAGTGGAAAGCCCCTAGACAGTTGTATGCAGAGGAGGGATATGATGGGATTCAGGCGTTAAAAGAATCGTTCTGGCTGCTACAGTGAGAACATATTTCAAGGGTGGAAGGAAGAGGCCAAGAGACCAATTAAGAGATACTGAAGTAGGGGAGCCCAGACCTGGGGAATAGCAGAGGAGGCTAGAGAGATGGCTGGAATCTGGATACTACAGCTTTTCCTGGCAGATTGGATCCAGGATGGGTGGGGGGATGATGAGCCAAAGAGAACATCCTGGGGTGATAGATGCCAAGGCTTTTAGCCTGAGCTGCTGCAAGCAGAAGTGCTGCTTCCTGAGATGGGGGAATGCAGCGAATCCAGAGGTACAAGGTGGCTAAGTAGCCATCCTGGTGTATGTGTGTGGGGGGGGATGTGATTAAGCATTAGAGATGGGCCTGAGGGTGAAGGTCTACGCTGAAGATATGAATTTGGGAGAGTTCTCCCTCATGGTTCAAGCCCTCGTTGGGCTTTGCTAGCTGGCACAAGCTGGTGAGAATAACCCTCCTATCCAGAGAATCTCATTTCCCCAGAGATGTGAATAGGAAAAGAAATAACCAATAGCAAATGGATTGTTTGACTATTATATATTTGTTAAAAGGCCTCAGAAACTTTTTTTTTCAAAAACTTAGGGAAGGATTTTCTATTTTTAAATTTTATTTTTCTCAATTATGGTAACAGCTTTTGGCCAGGAGCCACAGGCCTCTATAAATGAAAACTCACAAATGTTCGGGTGGACAAGCATTGAATTTCTTGTGTGCGAGAAAATACACACACAGGCAAAACCAGAAAGGGTCACGGAGTCCACAAGACCAGGCTCAGTAGTACTGTCTCTGGAAGACTAGGCTTCATGTCTAGGGGGCTGGCCCAACAAGAGCCCCGGATGCAAAGAGAGAGCAGGCACCAGTCTCCTTGATGAGGGGGACCCCTGCCCCCGACTAATCCCCACATAACCTCAATTGCACTAGCAGATATTTATGTTAAAATATCTACCCTCTTGGGATCTACCATTCTTTACCACTATGCTAATCTCAAAACGGTAAAAATGTCTGGGTTGTAGGGTGCTCGTGCCAGCCTATCCTGGTTACATTCTTCCACTAAGTAGCTATGGCCACCCACTGCAGCTCCATCGGCTCCCAGGGGAGAAGGGAGCCTGCCCTGTAGGAGGCAGCAGCAACTGTTTCCAGGAGGTTCTGCAGACAGTCTCATTAGAGGAACTGCCTTCTCCCTTGCCTCCTGCCACCCCATACTAACTGCCACAATCACCTGAATGTTTTTGGCCAGGAATCCAGCAGTATTCAGCGTTCCCTCTTAAAGGAACCCTGGTCTTCGGCTCTTGCTCAGTTGCTGCAAGGGGGTTGGCAGCCACCATATGCATTTGCTTCGTCCTCTGGGGCTGCAAGCGCGGCAAGGTCAGAGAGTCTGCCTCTCACTGCACCATGTGGTTAGATCCTGTTGACTTCAGCTTTGAGCCCTACACCAACGGGCATTTTGTTGTTTTCTTCCCTTCACAAGACTCCAATTGCTGCACATCAGAATGAGAGCTTTCTCTCTCCCTCTGCCTCAATCACACAAGTCCAGGTGTATGAGTGTCCAATAATGCAGGTGTTGTGTGATGGTGAATCAGTCTCTTAGAGTCCTCTGCAAGCTTACATGGGAGTGTACTTCCACAAGCCAGCCCTGTTCTTTCAAAGCAGTCCTCCCAGGAAATTCTTATTCTGCTGGCATCAGTGTGGCTGCTATAATTGCTCATAAAGCCATCCATGGGACTTTGTGGCAGGCGCTTTTACTAAGCTCTGTAATTAATTCTTGGAAAGCCATAGAAGGGGCTTGTTCAGAGCACTGTTAAATCAAAACCAGGCTTCCTGTTGGCCTGCTCAGATGGAGCCCTGATAGTTTAAAAGAGATAATGAACCAGGCTGAAGAAACCTCCTAACAATCATTCATTCCTCCAACAGTGAAATCTAGGTACCACTCAAGATATAAATGGCATGCATGAGCCACCCAGATGCAGAGACCCCTACTCCTTGGATACACAGAGAGACCTTGGAACCTGATCTTTAACTGTTGGCCAAGTCCTGGTTGACTTCACACGATTTTCTTTAACATTGTGTTGGTTTGCTTGTTTGTTTCCTCATGGACACTAAGGTCGTGCTGATAACATTCCAGAAAGATGTGTGGATGTGACTGATGCATATCATGTAGTCAGGGGCAGACCGGTTCAGTTGGTTGATGGGCCCTCCTCTTATCCTGCATAAGTTTAGGCTGGATAATATAATAGTAAAAGCTACAAGTTATTGAGTGGCAGCTGTGTCAACAGCCTTGACCTTTTTGCACATATTCTCCCAAGAACTCTAAAATGACAGAGTCATTATTTCTACTGTACAGATTGGAGCCCTGTTATTGTTTAAATATGGAGTGTCTCCTAAAATCTCATGTGTAAGACAATGTAAGAAAGCTTAGAGGTGAAATGTTTGGGCTATGAGAGCTTTAACATAATCAGTACATTAATCCACCGATATGGATTAACCAGGTGGTAGGGAGGAAGATACAGAGTAACTGGAGGAGGTGTGTCACTAGGGGCATGACTTGGGGTTTATATTTTTGCCCCTGGTAAGTGCAGTTCTCTCTGCTTCCTGATTGCCCTGTTCTAAGCTGCTTTCCTCCTCCGTATCTTTTTGCCATGGTATTCTGCCTCACCTTGGGCCCAGAGGAATGAAGTCAGCCCTCTATGTGACAAGACCGCTGAAACTGGGAGCCCCAAATAAACATTTCCTTCTCTAAAGTTGTGCCTTGTTAGGTCTTTTGATTCATAGTGACAAAAATGCTGACTAAAACAAGCCGGCTCTTATAATATCCTCATATATCACAGATGGCTTCATGATAAGACAGTGGACTATGGCTATCTTTCTCTAAAATAAATCTGTTCTAAATAAATCTGCTTTTATAAAAGCTTAGTGCCTTGAATACATTAATGACTACATAAATATGCTTATTGACTCAGTGAAACTAATATTTAGTCACTTTTCAAAGAGAACTTGTCATTTCTCTATAGTAGCAATTCTCCACTGGAAGTGATTTTGTCCCCCCGCAGACATTTGGAAGTCTCTCAAGATGTTTAATTATTGCAACTTGGGGAGGAGGTGTTGATATCTAATGGTCCTATCAGGCAGAAGTCAAGGATCCTTCTAAACCATCTACTACACACAGGACAGTATCCCCAACCTACCCCAAGAAAAAGTTACCCAGATCACAATGTCAATAGGATGAGGTTGAGAAATCCTGATCTATGTATACCCAAGGTCAACTGATAGGTCATCCTTTATTTATTGATATCTAACTTATAGAACATCAAACTTAAAAAAGAAGATGATTAAATCCCATAAAACGTGATAGTAAATTGCATACTAGAACCAACCAAAGAGGCATCCTTTACATTCCAAAATCCAGGAAAATGCCAAACTCAGTCTTAGGTATGACAGTTAATTTTAAGCTATAATGTGACATGAAAATCCAACCATGCCAGTATAAAAATTGGTTGCCCCCTAAGGCCAAGACAAAGACATATCTGCAATTCTCATAATAAGCTGCCACAGCACAGAGCATACGTGGGGGTCCTATGGGAGCTAATGCCCATGCAAGATGAGAGCACCTTTTTTAAAACATATGAGGTCCTGAACAACTTAGCAAGACCCTATCTCAAAATAAAAGATAAAAAGAGCTGATGATATGGCTCAGTTGTTGAGAGTCCCTGGATTGAAACCCTGGTAAAAACAAACAAAACAAAACAAACAACCATATGAAGTAATCACTTGCCAAGAAAGATACTCTACAGTCTAGAGAGTCAAATTCAAACCTGAGCAACTAAAACTAAAAGAGCAATGTTTCAACTTTTAAAAACTTAAACAAGCATTTAAATATGTTTGCAGAAATAAATATCTTATAAATAATAACACAGCATTATGAAATCAGAACAGACAGATTTGAAAAACAAGGGCCCTAATATTTTAAAATAGCTATTGAGCCAGGCACTGTGGCACATACCTGTAATCCCAGAGGTTTATGAGGCTGAGGCAGGAGGATCTCAAGTTCAAAGCTAGTCTCAGCAAAAGCAAGGCACTAAGCAACTCAGTAAGACCCTGTCTCTCAATAAAATACAAAGTAGGGCTAAGGATATGGCTCAGTGGTTGAGTGAGTTCAATCCCCAGTTGAACTGAGTTCAATCCCCAGTTCCTCCACCCCCCAAAAAATAGCCATTGAAATAAGAAACTCAATAGATAAGTTAAACAGGACGCTAGATAGGAATGAAGATAAACTTGGCAACTTGGAAGAAAAACCTAGAATTTCTAGGCAGATGGGAACCAACAGAAAGCATGGCACTATTCATATTAGTAAAAATATTAATTCAAGGTAAAAATCAACTGAATGGAAAGGTACATTATCAAAAGGAGCCCATCAAAAAAATTTCTACTAACCATAAACTTTCATATACCTAACAAATGTAGTTGAAATACATAAAATGAAAATAGAGTTATCAGGAGAATTGATAGATCTCTAAGTCACTTCTCTTAAAACTGAGAGATCAAGCAGGCAGAAACAGTGTAAAGAACTAGATGATCTGGATAACAATACTGACAGGCTTTGTTGAAGGAATACACATGCAAATATGCATACACATGCATAAAAAATTTGTGAGTACATACATACTACGTACACATACATGCACATTCATCAATGTGTGCATACACAAAGATATGATGCTCCATAGATGTTTAACATAAATACATATGTGTATATTATAACATTATATGGATATTTACATAGAATCAGATACCACACAAATAGAAACCACCCATTCCTCTCACAAGGAAAAGTTGAACCTGTACCAAGAAGGAAATTTCAATAAATTCCAAGAAACTGATATCATACAGACCATGTTCTCTGTCCACAATAACATAAAAATTATGATCCAACACAACAAAAATGAGAGCAATTGGAAATGAAAAAATACATATTGAAATAATTCATGGATTAAGGAATAACTCATATTACTTCATCATTTGCTTTTGCCACTTACTAATCTATCATCATATTTCTCCCATTTTGAAAGACTGTTCTAAAATGTGACTTGGAGGGTAGTATCACATTATAACATATGAATGGCATATAATTTACTTAGCCAGTCCCTTATTTGGCACATTTATATTATTCTTGATTTTTTGCTGTTATAATAATACTGTAATGAATATGAAATTATTAATATTAATTAACATTAATATTTCACTTCATTGTTCACAAATAATATTTTGGAACATTTATGTTCCTCCTTAATCAGAATATTCCAATTGGAAACCAGCTGTACATTTCATCTGAGGGAAGAATAGCCATATTGCTCCAGGAAAAAGTAAACCAGGTGATGAAGATTTGTGTCACCATTTCAAAAATTGAGAAAGGGGTACAGTAGAACAGATACTGCACTATCACTACCAGCATCACATACAGATCTCATATGTCAATATATAAGTGACAGACTTCTAAATTGAAGTGAAAATTATATTACTAAAGTTAGGAAAGCTAGAACAATAGGGTGATAAATCAAACAATGATATGAGTTTCATTTAACACAGAAAACAAGTATTTCCAGATAACTACACATTATGCAAGATAAACAATTCTGGAAATGGGAAACGATAGAATGAGGCAAAACTAAAATGAAGAAAATTAGATGAAATTCATCAGGACTCAAATATATTGGCAGTCAGAGATAGATCAGTCAGCTGAGCAATAAGGTGAGATGTGTGTGAATATTGGTGCAAGTTGACACTTCTGACTCATGGAAGAGCCCAGGCTGGCAGCAAACTGCCTTCACTGCATCTCATGGTAGAGCTGGGTGGCTTTGGCCAAATTCTTCAAACCTCAGTTTCCTTGCCCCTAAAATTGATGTAATAACAGCTTCTACCTCATGGGGATGCTATAAGAATTAAACGCAAAAACCAACATAAATAAAGGGTTTAGCACAGTGCCTAGCACATTTATGCGCTCATAAGGTCATTATTGCATGAATTTCAAAAGATTAAGGAAAGCCAGATGGTCCCCAGAGAGATGGGAAAAGGAGCTAGATATTATCACTAAGCCTTGGTGATAAACTTTGTAGCTCATGTTAATGCTAGGGCATAAATTGGGTTCTATGAACCATTTTTAAAATATTTTAAATTCTAAGTGTAAAGTGATATGAAATCTCTGTGCAAGTCTCCAGTGTAAGGTCTAATTGTTAAAATAGATATTTAACCCAGGTGAAGTGGCACACGCCTGTAATCCCAGCAGCTCCGGAGGTGGAGGCAAGAGCATAGCGAGTTCAAAGTCAGCCTCAGCAAAAGCAAGGCACTAAGCAACTCAGTGAGACCCTGTCTCTAAATACAATACAAAATAGGGCTGGGGATGTGGCTTAGTGGTTGAGTGCCTCTGAGTACCCCCACCCCCACCCCCAAAATAGATATTTAATGTAGCATGACAAGACTTTATTGCCAAATTGGGACTGGTGAGCATGGGTAAAGGTTCACCTGAGACTTTATTAACCTGAGATCAAGTCACCTGGGCCACCCTAGCTACACTGATTGGAGATTGACTGCGTTATTGCAAGTGGTGAAGATACAGATCTACCTTCTGTGATTTGGCAAAATAATAATAATAATAGCAACAACAACAACAAAATTGGATTTATATTTTTCAGATGCATTCCTTTGACAGTTACCAGATGCTAGAATATTGTTTTCTGGGTTTTTCTTTTAAATAGGGATTTGAGTTTGGAATATAGAAATTCCCATGATGAGAGTCCTCTCAGAAAAAACTAATGACCCTTCCTGAATAATGATCCACCCCTGAAAGTTCCTCTCCACCATGTCCATAAAACCCTTCCAACTGGAGATGGCTTCCACTGCCATTTAGTCAAAATCTAGGCTGTTTCTAATGGACCTTTGTGTAGGTTGTATTTTAGGTCTTATTCATTTATGAATTGAACCAACAGGTAATCTTGTCTGTTCTAAAAGCAAATCTAATCTCTTTGTCCTCAAATTCCAAATATAGTACACTAGTTTATGAAATTATATATGGTCAAGATTTGCATTTTCAGAGTTGTTTTTTTTTTTTTTTTTTTTAAGCAAGGAGAAATGTCTGATTCCACATACAAATACAGGGAGCCAATGTCCCTGGGTCAGGAAACTCTTTCCATGGGGGACTTGAAGTGATTGGTCTGGGGCTCTCGGTTTGGCCCCTTCATGCAATTAGGTCTGTTTTTACGCCTCTGGTTAGAGTTTGGATGTTTTTCCTTGACAGAGAAAGAGAAATGTACCATCTATTTTAATGCTGACCTGTGATGTTTCATTCACATTTTAAATCTTTTATCGCCTGTGGCTCCCATGATATTTTCCCTTTTGTTAGCATTTTTACTGATTGGTATTGATTCTCTATTTTGCCAAAGGGTTAGGAAAACTCCTGCCCTGTTGGCATGATTGCAAAAAAATCTGACTGCTGTTTTTCTCCCCGCAAAAGAAGTATCTATAGCCATTTAATTATGTAGTTTATTTTTAAAGCAAGAATGAAAGAACCGGGGATCATCTTTCACTTAAATTCAGCTTAGCATGTTCTCAGAATGTTAAACATTCTCAATTCCTACAGTTATTGAAATGGGAGTCCTTGTCTAAAGAAAATGAGTGCATTTATTTGGTCTATGTCTATGATTTTATTGTATACTGCTGTATTTTGTGAGATAGAAATAGAGTCCATAACCTTAAACACTGTCAAAAAGAAATAAATATGCTCTGTGGGAAAAATAATAATTCACACAGATTTCAGTCACTGAATACATTCCCTATCTTCCACTGGACACAGACTGCATATAATGGTGCCTCCAAAACTGTATTAAATGCCCTAATGGAATATTTTCCTGCATTTATATCCAGAAGATACCAAGGTGTTCTCCAGCAATTGATTTTAAGTACAGTAAAAAGTGTTACTAATAAAATCCTAAAACGATAAGCAGGGTTATCTTCCACTGGACACAGACTGCATATAATGGTGCCTCCAAAACTGTATTAAATGCCCTAATGGAATATTTTCCTGCATTTATATCCAGAAGATACCAAGGTGTTCTCCGGCAATTGATTTTAAGTACAGTAAAAAGTGTTACTAATAAAATCCTAAAACGATAAGCAGGGTTCTATCTAATAATTCATGTAATCAAAGGCCAAAGTAAATGTCTGTATCCAGAGAGAGTTGACCATCTAGATTAGAGAGACATTTCTTTAAGATGGAAGACCCATTCTGGGTCATCCAGAGTTCCAAGGCTCATGATGCCCTCTGCCCCACAACTACCTTCTATCCGCACACACATACCATCTGGGAACCTGGTTTTCTAGAAATCTAAAGCTCTGAAGCTCTAGTTTACTTCATGGCACTTCAGCTGATTCCAAGGCTTCTTTTATGTGGAAGGAATTGCGGGGGGAAGCCTGATGACAGGAAGCCAAAACCTGCTTGAGTGATGATCCCTTTCCACACATGGAAAGGAAACTGTCCATCTGGTCTTTCATTGTTTAATTCCACCCCAAGGAACAGACTCAGATTTCAGTCTCTCTGGGAATAGCTGAAGTTTAACATGGCCAATCCTCCCAGATGCCCCAAACACACACCCACACACTCCCATGCTTCATATCTATACAACCACAGCAGGGACATGGAGAGTTGATGCCTATGTTGGCTATGGGACAGGGCACTGACTCAGATGCCCACTGCACCTCCCCAGCACTGCCTGGGTGGCAGCAAACACCAGGGTACTTCCACTTGGGATGACTCCAACTACTCTGCCAACTGAAGGGATCTCTGGCTCTTCCATAAAGGGAAAAGGAATGAGCATCTGAATTTATAGATCTGGACAGAGCTAGGAAACAAGAAAGAATGTCTCCACCTAGATCTACCAACGGATGGGACTCTCGGTGTGTACACCAAAGCCACAAAAGTGCCAGGATAGAGGCATTATATGTGATGTTTTTCTGCTGTTTTGCAAATTTTGTGTAATGATAGTAATTTAATTGCAGGTTAACATTAACGCTGAGCCTAGCAACCCCATTAGCCTCATGTACCCCTCTAAAGGACCTTGTATCTTCCCCATCTCCGTGGTTACTTCTGGAAATTCCCAATGACTGCCACATCTACTAGACACCAACTGACCTGCTTTCTCCAGAGTGTGGCCTCCTGGAGGAAGCCCATGAGCCAAAAAACAGAGGAGCCACACCCTGGCCTGGGCTGCTATAACCCTGAGAGAAAACACTTTCTTTGACTCACTGTTGGGCATGGCAGATACCACCATGGCTCCTCAGTCCACCAGACATCGACCCTGTTTTCCTGGCAGAAAATGAGAAATGCCCATGTGCCTTAATTAGGACTTAACTCTCATGAGGTTCCACGGGAGAAACTGCCCCATTCACTTCTACCTGCACCCACTATCTCCATAGGAGTCTTGGATGCTCTTGGTCTTCGGGGAGGATGGGAATTGCCTGGGAGCTTGTTAGAAGTGTAGATTACTAGAGATCTGGATTCAGAAGCATTGATGAGGGCCCAAGGAATTTGCTTGGAAACAAGCTTCTCAGATGATTCTGAAGCCAGTGGTCTGAATGATCCTGAAAAACATGGGAAGAGCCCACATGGTGATGAGTAACACTGGATTTTATATAAGGAAGAGGCAGAAGAGTATTTGGGGAAACTCTATAATAAAGAATGTAACGAGTAAAAATGGTTATTCCATATAGGGCTAAGAGAATAGGAAAGAAATATGAGGCATTAAAATAGCAACCATGGCAAGGAATGACAAGGGAAGGATTGCCCAGGAAATTAACACTGCACTACCCTCCTAGCTTCTTTCCACCCAAATGCAGGGGCTCCAGGAAATAATCCGCCAACCCCCTTCCCATTTACAAAGTCCTTCTATGCTCTTTTTTCAAACCAGCCAAACACAGCAAGCCGAAAGGCCGTATCTGCTGGAATAATCCACCATATAATAATCCATTTTATGAAGGCATAAAATAACCAGTCTTATGCAAAGCAGTTCAGACACGGCTTTTCTGATCTGTTTTTCGTTTTGTGTTGGAAACTTAGCTGTTTCTCTAGCTAACTCTCTGCTGCATACCCTCACCCCCCTCACCTCTTCCCATCATTCTTCAACCCAACTTTTCTGATCCATGACCCGGGTAAGGAATGGCCTCAAGGAAATGAGAAAATAGGTCTGAAACAAGGAAAAGAAGAGTGGATTGGGGAGGGTTTGCATTCTTTCAAATCCCAGAGTATTTTAAATTTTCTGAAGTCATTTTTTAAAAATCTCTGCTGATCCTAAGTAAGGATTAAGATGCCCAATTCTTCACTCTTCTTCCTTTGTGATGAATGTGATAATTGACTCCCCCAAATCCACTCGCCTCAGATGACTGGTTCCAGCCAATCAGCACAGGGCATTCCTGGACAGTGGCTGTTCAAATTGCGTCCAAAGCCAGGCCCATTGGACTAAAGCAATGCTGTTCAGTAGAAATATATTGCAAGCTTTATATGTAACTCAAAATTTTTGGTAGCCACATTTTAAAAAGTAAAAAGAAACAAACGAAATTGGCTTTTTAAATATATTCATGTAGCCTACTATATCTAAAATATCATGATCCAAACACAGTTGATACAAATTTAGGAGATATTTTAACATTCCTTTTTTCCAAATCTTAAAAATTTAGTGTGTTTTTTTTTTTACATTTAGAGCACACCTCACTTGGAAGGAATATTCACATTTCAAATGATTGATAACCACGTATGGCTAGCGGTTACCATAACAGACAATGTAGGACTTTAATTCTGTTTTAGGGTGGAATAGAGAGAACAATGAGCTCCTTATCCTTCTCTGTCTCCTTCTCTTCTTCCTTCAGGATATGCACATTGCCCCTGTGGCTGCTGGCAGCCATCTTATGACCATGAGGAGATTCAGAACTAGATCCCCGTGTCCTTGATCACATAACTAAGCTTTGCTGATCCAGTGTCTGCCTGCCTCTGAACTCCCAGTGATAGGAGATAATACAGTTAATATTTAAGTCCTTTAGAGTCTGGCTTTCTGTTATAGGCATCTGAAGGCATGATAATCTATAAACCTTCTAATCCATATTGTAGCCACGAAGAACTATTTCTGATCCTTCTTGTGATGGATTTGTTTGTTGTATCAAGGAAGTAGGCACAAGCCAAACATATTTCTCTTCTAAGCTACAAATTGGGAGAGCCAATAAAACTCTAAGCCACCATGAGTCAGCTTTTTGCTGTTAAGGTCTATTTTGGCTCATGATTTCAGAGATTTCAGTATAGGGTCACTTGTTGCCTTTGGGTGTGAGGTGAGGGAGAATATGATGGTGGGGGGGGGGGTGCCTGGCCCACCCTCCTGGTGGCCAGGAAGCAAAGAGAGAGAAAGAGAGAAAGAGAAAGGATCCAGGCTCCCAATGTCTCCTTCAAAGGCATCACCCCCATGGCCTGACTTCCTTCCACCAGGCCCATCTACTAAAGGTTCCACCACTACCAACGGCATCACAGGCTGTGACCAAGTCTTTAGTTTCTGGGATGTTGAGGACATACTAGATCTCAACACAGCAGCCACTTATTTCCCTGAAGAGTCACTACTGTGTTTTCTTTTGTTCAAATCATACTGTAGTCTTTCTTAATGAGATTAAGGTAACATTTTATATTAAATATTGTAGAAGCAAAAAAGTAGACGGATTTCCTCTAAGCACTGTGTTTCAAAACAAATAAGCTTACTCTTGGATATAGACATGATCACAATACATCAAAATTAGTTGGTCCAACATAAAATCAGGTAGTGCAAACTTTGATGGCATTCAATGAACAGGAAGGGCCCCTGCAAAGTCTCAGACCCAGAAGGTGCCTGGAACTCTGAGAATGTGATGCCCAGTGAGGTACCTCACCTGGGCTGCGGTACTGCTGGCTGCTCCCTGGTTCTTCCTGCAGAGTCTCCAGGATAGACACAGATAGTCAGCTCTACCTAAAAATGCTCAAAGCATGTACCTTTAAAAAGAAGAAAGATCTTAAATCAGCAACCTAAATTTATACCTTAAGGCAGAGAAGGAAGAATGACTAGCTCCAAAGCTAGCCGAAGGAGGGAAAATAATTAAAATTATAGCAAGCAAACAGAACAGAATAGAAAATCAATTTTAAAAATCAATGAGACTAAAATTGATTCTTCAAATATCAAAAAAATCAACAATCTTTAGATTGACTAAGGGAAAAAAAGACTCCAATAACTAAGTGAAAGAGGGGATATTACAATTGATTTTAGAGAAATTAAAAAAAGATTATGAGAGCACTATAAACAACAAATTGGATGACCTTTGAAGTGGGTCAGTTCCTAGAAATATACCACCTATCAAGATTGACTCATGATGAAACAGATACTTTCAACAGAACTGTAACTACTAAGGAGATTGAATCAGAATTTTTAAAACTTCCGACAAATAAAAGCCCAGGACCATATGGCTTTCACTGTTGAATTCTACCAAAAATTTAAAAATAATTAACAGCAATCCTCCTAAACTCTTTCAAAAAATTAAAGAGGGAAAAATACTCCCAAACTCATTCTGAGACCGGCATTCCCTTGCTACCAAAGCCAGACACTAGAAAAACATAAGTATAGAACAATACTCTTGATGAATGTTGGTGCAAGAATCCTCAGCAAAGTATTAGCAAACAAAATGCAAAAGATTATACTAACACAACTAAGTGGGAATTATTCCTGCAATGAAATAATAATTAAATCAATTAATATATTACATAAACAGAATGAAGGAAAGAAAAGCCTCATGCTTATCTCAATTGACATAGAAAAAGCATTTAACAAAATTCAATGCTATTTCATGATAAAAATAGTCAATAAAACTACCACAACATAATAAAGACAACGCATGAAAAGCTCACAGGTAAAATCATACTCAGTGGTAGAAGACTGAAGCTTTTCCTCTAAGATGGAGAAGACAAGGATGGCTGTCATTGCCACTTCTATTCAACATAGTATTAGAAGTCTTTGCCAGAGAAATTAGGGGGAAAAAAATAAACAAATGGCATCTAAATTGGAAAGGAAGGGGTGAAGTTATCTCTGTTCACAAATGACACGGTCTGATCTGATATATAGAAAACACTACAGAATCCACCAAAAATAAAACTCTCTTAGAACTGACAAATAAATTCAGCAAAGTTTGGGATGCAAAAGCAACATATAAAGATCAGTTTCATTTCTGTACACTAACAATGAACAATTTTGGAAAAGTAAATTTTAAAATAATTCATTCCATTTACAATAGCATCATAAGAATAAATAGGTAAACTTAGCTGAAGAGGCAAAAGACTTGTATACCAGAAACTACAGGATATTGCTAAAGAAATTAAAAACACCAATAATAAGTGAAGACATTTCATGTTCATGAATTGGAAGAATTAATATTGTTAAGAAGTCAATGCTATTCAAAATAATTACATATTCAATGTACTCCCTATTAAAATTCCAGTGGCTTCTTTTCAGAAATTAAAAATAAAATACTAAAATTCATATGGAATCTCAAGAGATCCTGGACAGCCAAAATTAACTTGAAAAAGAAGAACAAAGTTGGAGGTCTCACACTTCCTGATTTCAAAATGTATTCCAAAGTTACAGTAATCAAAACAGTGTGACACTGACATAAAGGAAAACGTAGAGATTACTGCAATAGAGAGCCCAGAAGTACACCCTCACATATGTGCTCAAACATGATCAACAAGGGTGCCAAGAGCTCAACGGGGAAAGGACAGCCTTTCCAATAAATGGAAAATCTGGATATTCACATGAAAAGAATAAAGGTGGGCTCTTACCTTGTACCATATAAAAAATTAACTCAAAATGAATCAAAGACCTAAACAAAAGCTAAAATTTTTAGAACAGGGGTAAAGTATCATGCCATTAGATTCAATAAGTATTTCTTGGATATGATACCAAAAGCTCTAGCAAAAGAAGAAAAATAAATACATTGGGTTATATCAAAATTTGAAACTTTTGTGTATGGAAGAAAACAATTGATGGGGTGAAAGGCACCACGGGGAATGGGAGAAAATATTTCCAAATTATATATCTGAAAAGAGGTTAATTCCAAATATATAAAGAATTCCTACAAGTCAGCAATCAAACCCCAAATAACCAATTAAAAAAAAAATAGGCAAAGAACTTGAACAGAGACTTCTCCAAAGAAAATTCAGAATTGGCCAATAAATGCATGAAAGATTTTTATCACCAATTGCTGTGTCTAAATGCCAGTGCCGTCCCCCCAAAAAATCACATGTTGGAATCCTAATCCTAAAGCCATGGTATTAGGAGATAGGACCCTTTAGGAGATAATTAAGTCATGAAAGCAGAGCTCTCAAAAATAGGATTAGTATCCTTATAAAATAGGCCAAGGGAGTTCTTTTCATCCCTTTCACCATATGACGATACATCAAGAAGCTACCATCCTTGACAAAGTGGGCCTTTGCTAGGCACCAAACATGCCTACAATATGACCTCAGACTTCCTAGCCTCCAAAACTATGAGAAAGTAGATTTCTGATGCTATGAGCTACCTAGTTTATGGCATTTTATTATAGTAGCGAATGGACTAAGACACTAATCATTTGGGAAATGCAAATCAAAACCATAATAATATATTCCCTCTTGCCCATTGGGATGACTACCATTAGAAAAAAAAACATAATAACAAGTGTTGGAAAGGATAGGAGAAATTGGAACCCTTGTGCACTGTTTGTGGAAATGTAAAATGTTGCAGCCACTATGGAAAACACTATGAGCTTCCTCAAAAAGTTAAAAATAGAATTACCAGGTCCTTCACAATTCCATTTCTGAGTATATATTCAAAAGAATTGAAAGTGAATATCAAAGAGATATTTGTATACCTATGTTCATAGCAACATTATTTACAATAGCCAACAGGGAGAAGCAACTTGTGTCTATCAACAGATAATAGACAAACAAAATGTGGCATATACAAACAATGCAATAGTATTCAGTCTTAATAGGAATGGAAATTCTGCTGGATACAGTGCGCATGCCTATAATCCCAGCAAATGGGGAGACTGAGACAGGAGGATTGCAAGTTCAAGGCCAGTTTCAGCAATTTAATGAGACCCTGTCTCAAAATAAAATAAAAAGGGCTGGTTATGTGCTTCAGTGGTAGAGACCCTCTGGGTTCAATCCCCAGTACTGTGGGAAAAAGAGTGGGTGGGAGGGAGAGGGGGGAGGAGGGAGGGAGGGACAGAGAGGCAGAGAAAGAGAAAGAGAAAGAGAAAGAGAAAGAGAAAGAAAGAAAATGGAAGAAAATTCTCACTCATGCCACAACTGCATGACGGGGATGAATCTTGACATTATATTATGTGAAATAAGCTGAGGGGCTTAAAGTCAGATTCATGAAGACAGAAAGTAGAATGGTTGATCACCAGACCAAAGTCATTGGGAGTTATTGTACACTTTAAAATGGTGACAAATGCTGAATTTTATATTATATGTAATTTATCACAATTCTTTCAAAAGTTCGTCTTAGTTCCCATAAGACTCTCTCAGCATAATTCAAGACGTCTTTTTCAAATATAAAACTTTGCTTTGTATTTTAACAGTTACCCGAGTGGAGCACCCCTTTAAAACATGAAAGAGCCCAGATGAGATGGTTTTACCAACTCCAGAGGGAAGCAATGTCGTTCTCAAACATACATTATTCCCTCTGGGAAAACTGAGACCTTTGACCCATCAATATTTCCTTCATATCCATGTACTTTGTTGAAGACGGATTACAAGGTGGGCACCAAGAATACAAGGAAGTCCTAGAGTTGAATCTAACAGACAGTCTTATGTTAAGAACCTACAGGAGTTAGACATTGAAGTCTGAGTGGAATTTGACAAGAGGCAAAGACGGGAAATGACATTCTCTGAAGTAGTAAGACCCTGTGCCAAGCCATATGCCTGTGAGAGGATGGGGCCCATCCTAGGAACTGGGAGACATCTCAATGGGGGCTGAAGTACTGGATACCTGGTATGGCATACTGGAGGCATGAAGCCAGGGAAACAGGTTTCCAGCTCCTTCTCTTCCTTATTCTCACTTAAACAAGCTGGCTTTCTGATTATAAAGTTACCTCAGGGCACCTTACATGAAGTTCAGCAGTAAGAGAATCTCGAATTTGAAAGTCTCTTTGTTCTTAGATAAAAACTCAAGGGCAAGCACCTTAGGCCAAGCAAGGAAAAGGCCTGCACACCCACCACCACTATCTTCTCCCAACTTCATAGCAGACATGACTAATCAATGACTGTACATTTTTGGGGGGAGGGGGTACTGGGGATTGAACTCAAGGGCACTGGACCACTGAGCCACATCCTCACCCCTATTTTGCCTTTTTTAAATTGATTTAAAAAAATAAATAAATGACAGCAGAATGCATTACAATTCTTATTACACATATACAGCATAATTTTTCATATCTGTGGTTGTAAATAAAGTATGTTCACACCAATTCGTATCTTCATATATGTACTTTGGATAATGATGTCCACCACATTCCACCAACTTTGCTAATCCCCTGCCTCCTCCCTTCCCCTCCCATCCCTCTGCCCTATCTAGAGTTTGTCTATTCCTCCCATGTTCCCCCTCCCTACCCCACTATGCATCAGCCTCCTTATATCCAAGAAATCAACCTAGAGGCCCTTCAGTAAATGAATGGATTAAAAAAAGTGGAATTTATTCTCAGCAATAAAAGAGAATAAAATCATGACATTCGCAGGTAAATGGATGGCACTGGAGAAGATAATGCTAAGTTAGCCAATCCAAAAAAAAACAAATCCCACCCCTATTTTGTATGTTATTTAGAGACAGAGTCTCACTGAGTTGCTTAGCACCTCACTTTTGCTGAGGCTTGCTTTGAACTCATGATCCTCCTGTCTCAGCCTCTGGAACTGCTGGGATTACAGGCATGGGCTACCATGCCCAGCTCAGTGAATGCACTTTTAACTCAGATCCACAAACTCACAGCTTACAAACACAGCTCACAGACAGTTGACCAGAGAATCAAGATAACATAGGAGATAAACCTGTTTAACATTTCTATCTTATGGAGTTGCATTCAGCATGTTTTGATAGAACAATGTTGGAAATGCAGTAAATAAAAAGTTTACCACTTATCAACTCTAAGGGGTTTACAACTAAGAGCTAGAACACATGTTTAGGTCAAGGATGAATCTTTTTGTGTTGAAGCTTACATTTAGCTTTTTAAAATTGGCATTTTTAAGTGCTTTCTATGTGCCAAGAATCCATATACACTATACACATTTTGCTATACGTTCTGCTCAAAAATATCTAGCATCTTTATTCTTAAGACTATGACACAAATATCTGAGTGAACTACCCAAGATGATGAGGTTAGAAAGAAGGATTTGAACACCTCTGATCTTCCTATTACATAACATTGCCACCACATTAAGCTAATTAATTACATAATAGGTATCACCTATATTGTTTCATTTTGCATTTAGATTAGATACAATCAAGAATTCAAGAACCTGCTCGAAAAAATCAAGAACATTCATGAAGTCAAAATACAGAGATCAAAGGGATATGAAAACTTAAGGATATTTTATGCATAAAACTCAAGCAAGTTCGGCTGGTCCTTAGGTCTCAAAGCAGGTAATTGTCCATCTCGAAAGTTTTTGAAGGGTTCAGAGAAGTGATTGGAATTCCATTCTGTTCTTAAAATCAGGTGACCACGTTACCAACATTTACTTGCTATGTCCCCAGACAAGTAGAAAAGGACACTCTTTCCAGCTTCAGACATTCAAAAGCAGCTCAGTTCATCCAGGGAATCCCTCCTGGTCTAAAAAGGGAGGACCCAGAAGGCTTTTGCTACCTGTGGGCAACTGCTATTACCTGTTTGAATCAAATTGATCTGGGCTAAGTGCATGTCCCATAGTCAGGAGAGGGTTCCCCTCTGGGTGGAGAATGTGGCCTCACTCTAGGCAAAGTTGACCTTCCCAAAGTCTCTATTCTAACTTGTCTGTTTGTTAGACAATAACCATGTTTATTTTCTTTAAATTTTTTTCTTTTAAATATTAAATATTTCTTTTAAACACATCTTATTATAGCAGAATTGTTTTATAATTCTTGCATTTGATTTTCAATTCCTAAAATATTTGCTGTGTACTACCAAGGAGGGCATGATGAATATAATTTCCCTAAAAATTAGATTATTATCCAAGTCATTTTAAAATTTCTATTCTATATAGAAATCCACTACCACCAATAAAGATACCTTTCAATATTTTTCTGCTGATTATGAATAAGTGGGTGTATATTTGGCAGGAAGGCAACACAACTCTTATTATTTCCCTCTTAGGACTTCAAAAGTAAACATTTTCCAATATCAAGGTCTATAGTCACAAAAGTCACTAAATCTTCATTTCAGAGCTGGTTAAAACATACCGAAGAAGGAGGAAGAAAGATTGATCTTCTTGCAGAGATGGTGAATATTATATGAAATTCATGGAGTCAAAACGATAAATCAAGGGTCCTTGGTTCACTCTAAAACAATTGCAGTCTGAGTGGATGCTCTGGGTCACAGGATGTGCCAGGAGCAGGGAGAACAGGGCTTGCTTTCTAGTCCCAGCTCCACCTCTTCTGATCCAAGTGGCTTTGGACCCTGATCAATAAAACAGACATGAAAACATTACCTTACCTCCTGCCTCATAGGATTGTTATGAAGACCAAATGAGATAATGCATAGAGTGTGCTCCGAAAGCTATAAACAGCTCTGTTATGGATCCTTGCAAAGGCTGTTAGCATTTACATTGCATTAAGGAATGCTAAAAATGTATATATCCAATTAATCCTTTTATAGCTTGCAATCAAGCCCCCACCTCTGTACACCCTGACACATTCTAAAGAATGTCTCTGCTTAGAAGCTGAGAGAATTTAGAGGTAAAGTCACAAATGACCTAAAACATAAACTGCTACATTTCATGTTTGTACCTTCTAATTTCCCTGACTAACCTCACATATACAACAGATGCCCTTGCCCACATATACACACACAGAAAAAAAATTGCCTAAATAAGGGATGTTTTTAAAAATTAAATCATATTCTAAATGTACAGTGTTAGTTCGCCTTGAAAAGGCATACAGTGGTCAGTCCTTTGGAAAGTGAACCATCATCCTTAATCTGTCTCTTGTGTAAACACAGATTTTTATATCCTGGGTCAGCTTGGACATACACATACTAGAACTTAAGAGGCCCCGGCATCCCCCATTCCTTCAGCTAACACAGGGCTGCTGTGACAAGAAAGGCAGGTGGCCAGGTCTACAGGGCCACGTGTAGGGATGACTCACTCAGGGCTCTAACACACAGTACTGAGGCACTCAGGAGGAGGTTGTCCCCTTTTAAATGACAAGAGTCTTAGTCATAACCACCTCGTATATTATGTTAATTCTAAATAACACAGTTTTCTTAACTACGGGTTCCGAAGGGCAGATATTTTATTTCTTATTAAGCAGATAATTTACCTGTGTAAAAGTACCGCATGCAGTTTACAAGTGCTACATAAACACGAATTAATAGAAAAATATTCAGAGAAAAGAAATAGTAAGCACCTAGAGGATTACATACTTATTCCAAGGATTAAATAACATTCCTTTATTAATAACTAATTATGCATCCAATCTCAAGTTCTGAGTCATCACTTTGGTAAATCAAATGCCATGAATATGAACGAACATCATTTTATTCAGTCCCCACCCTCTTGCATGGTTTCCTCTTTAAAATATTTTTATCAGCATTCTCGCTGTAGAATTGTAGGCTGCTCTTTCAGCCAGGGAAATCAAGGTACATGCTGTCTTAAAAGTACCTGGGGTTTGTTTTAATCAGGTGCAATAACACACACAGATACAGAAATGACTGTCATAATGGAAGAAGTTTGTTTTAAGCTTGCCAATCCCTTCAAGCAGAAAGGAGGCATATAGGGCCACATAAGAAGCATCAGGACAGGTCAGGAGACAGAAAGAATGAAGGAAAAACATGGGCAAGAGCCTCTATTGTGGTTTCCACATGAAGAAATGGGCAAGGCAGGGTAAGCAGGCATAGGATTGGACAGTTTGAGTAACTGTGCTGAGCTCTAGAGTGTAGGGGCTGTCCCTAGCTGTCTGGTATTTGGCCCTGGGGAGATTAGGGCAGGAAAGTAGTGTCTCAGTACAAGAGCTGAAGGGGGGGGGGGGGGGGCTGTACTCAGTTTGCATATGAAAGGTGAACTCAATAGTGGTGGTTTAATAGCTCTAGGAGGACGGTCCCTCCAGCTCAGCAACGCCCCAGGTATCAATACATCAAAAATACAGAATGAGAAGTTATGTTTAATAGACACACCAACTGCAATTCTCTGAAATTACACAGGAAGTCAGGGTTTACATCCAAACATGCACTTCACCACACCCCTCATTCACCTGACGGAGAGTCTTCTCAGAAAGATTCTTTCTGAGAATTTGGTGGCAGCTGGAGTTAGGGAAACCAAACCTTACTAAGACTGTTCAATGAACAAACATAAAACCATTCATTTGAACTGATATTGGGAAGTCCTCAAATTAGACTTAACCCCATAAGTGATGTCTTTTATTAGAGTTAGTGGTTCAGCTACACATGTCTGAAAAATCAAAAAAATAGCCTACCCATATAAATCTATATCTTTCTCATGTAGGCAGTCCACAGCCAATATGACACTTTGCTCTACTAAGTCCTCAGGGATCCAGGCTCTTTTGAACTCAGGCTGAGCTAACCTGGGATCCTGTTTTGGTCCTTGTGATCCAAGATGGAGGAGCTATTTTCCTAAATGCTTGTCTGACCATGTCTCTTCCTGCCTAGAGCCTTCAGGGGTCCTCATGGCCTTCAACATAAAGTCTAAATAGAGGGCAGATGAGGCCCTCCATGATGTGGGGTTCCTGGTTGTTTCTCTAACCTCACACCCCCATCCCCACTCTTACACATAAAAGGTGTATGAGGGTAGGTGAGTCAGCTGGTGATACCAGCCATACAAGATCCACACTCCTGTACAGTTCAATGACTCCATGCATTTGCAAATGCTCTTATCTGGAATGTCCCTTTCCTTCTCAGGGCTCCTGTCATCCTGCATGACCCTGGTCTAGAGTATCCCATCTCTGGGAATATTCCATGACCTTCCTCTCCTGGCACCACAGGGGCACTGCTTCCTTGGTGTGGACCCCAGCCTTGTGCATTCCATTTCCTACTCCCATGGTACACTGACTTGTTCACATATTTATTCATTACATCAGGGTCTGAGTCTCTGTGGAACAAGAACCACATCTTACTCATCTTTGTAGAACCAGTACTAATAGCATCTGGCAAGTAAAAGGTCCTCAGTAATGTTCAATAAATAAGCAAATCCTTCACAGGTGGGGAGAGGCCCTCTAAGCTTGGAGCCCCTGCAGCACATCAGCATGCCTCCACTTGCCATCTCTTTGCTCTTGAGTAGCAGTGGGTGGGTAGAGCTGGCCAGAATCTCAAGTGGGAACTGGACTACACACACTACTTGGCCAGGGATCTGGCCCCAGAGATAGCTGTTTGAAGGCACATCCATTTACTTATAAGTGCTTGTTTGTAAAACAAGGAGATCAGAAGCCACCATCTCTCACCAAATATTTCAAAGTCATTATGACCCTTGTGGATGAAATAACTAGCCTTAATTTTTGTATTTTGATGGTGACCTTACACTAAAATGTAACATTGTGAAGACAACTGTCATATTAATGTTTGGGTTATCTGCAGTTAAGGCTCAGACTCTATGTGAGTTCTGCATCCAATCCTTAAAGCAACTTTGGTATTTTTTAACTCCATACAATGACAGTGACACTATAATTTATTTATTTTTATTTTTTGGTACTGGGTATGGAACTCAGGGCCTTGTGCATGTTAAGCACACGCTCTATCACTGAACTACACCCCCAGATCCCAGATATTTTAGGGTAAGGTAGTTTGAAGTTACTTGCATGGTATGTTAGGATGCTGTGGCAGATTCTGACAGAGGGTAGATGATGTCAGCGATGGAGTGAAAGGTGGCAGAGGAGACCTTAACAGTAAGACTTCTTACAGTAAGACCACGAGGTCTGGCCATTCCCATGGGACAGGCTTGCAAACTGAGATTTACAAAATGGTCCCTGAGGGTTCTGGATTGGAACCCTGACTATATCCTGGCTTTGCTATTGCCAGCTTTGCACCAGTGGGAAGATTATTTAGCTGATTTATGCCTCCATTTCCTCATAAAGCAAGAATAATACACCAGAGTTACTTAGCTGTGTAAATTAGATAATCCAGGTGAAGCGTCTAGCATGAAGCCTGATCCAAATCATGTGTTCTGTAAATGTTCATTCTTAATTCTATTGTGATACAAATGGCCTATTATGGAGGCAGGCTACCTGGGATTGAATCCTCCCAGGAATGGCTCCACCATTTCACAGCTGTGTGTCCATAAACAAGTTATTTAACTTCTCTGTGCCTCAGTTTCCTCATCTGTGAGAACAGAGAGAGAGAGAATATTTATTGTGAGCAATAAATGAGGTAAGTTATATAAAGTGCTTAAAACAGTACTTGGCATATTTAAAAAGATAGCCTCTAGATCGGTGCTCTTTTCAGTGGAAACTTCGAGTAAGATAAACAAGATTTGGGTAGCAATATTGATGACAGTGATTAGGGCTAGAGCTAATATTGGTAATATTAGTAAGCAGTAGTATTACTTTTAATTAATTAATAGCAGCTTATATATAGTTCCTGCTTACTCTGTACTGGTTCACAAGCAAGGGTAGAAGCTTTTCCCTACCTATTTTCCCCCTGGCCCTGAAAAGCTCACCTGATCCTCTCCAAGAAATGAACTCTGGACATACACAAAGGCTAGGCACAATGTCTGGCACATTTTGCTTAATAAATATTTGCCACAGGCATGAAATATGACATATTGTACAATGTAAGGGGTAGTATATGATGCGTACACTGTCCCTAGAGTATGGTTCTCCCAAATTTGAATTGAATTCATGCAAGTAACCTATGAAGAGGCTCCAAGCCATCTATGCTAATGCCCAGGTATGAATGGATTGCAGGATTATTGCTACAGAGTTGCTCATCAAAATAGGACTGAATCTTCATAATGTTATCAAAACTTCCTAGTGTCTAGAGTTGACAATCTAAAATAATCATAATATTTAATTACTCATGTTGTTAATTTAATTAATTACTTAAAACCAGTGACTATTTTTAAATTAAATTTATTTTTTAAACTGATACATAAAACCATAAAAAATGCAGATAGTAATGGACTACAATGTGGTATTTCAATACATGTATACATTTTGTATAATATTTTAAATCAGAAAAAAATAAATGAATAAATAAATAAATCAGATTAAACATATCTACCCCTGCAAACATTTATTATTTCTTTATGATTAAGACATTCTAATCTTTTCTTCTAGCTTTTTTGAAATACATGGTTTATTATTGGTATCTATAGTCTCCCTACTGTGCAATAGTACAACAGAACTGTTGCTCCTGTTTATCTGTCACCTTGATCAGCCTTCCACACGACTCTTCCCAGTCTCTCCAGGGTGAGTACCCTTCTACTTTCAACTTTGAGATTGACATTTTTGATTCTACCTATGCGTGCTATCATGAGGTTCTTGTCTTCTTGCTAATTCCACTTGATGTAATGATCTCCGGTTCCATCCATGTTGTCATCAATGACAGGATTTCATTCGTTCTGTGACCAACTAGTGTTCCATTGTGAACATGCACCTTATTTTCTTCATTGAGTCCTCAGCTGATGGGCACTTAGGTTGCTTCCATTTCTTGACTATGATGACCAGAGCTGCAGTGAACCTAGCAGTGCACATGTCTCTATGACATATTCATTTCATTTCCTTTGGATATGCACCCGGGAATGGGATTGCCAGATCACACTGAAAACTAGAGATTCCTGAGTCAGTATTTTATAAGTGATCTTCATACTTTTCCTATCCCTCCAGGAAAAGCTTCAGTATGATTCTGCCAAATATCACTTACATTCAGGCAATATTGCCACATATTTATGGTGCTGCTCCACCCACCACCTCCCTTCTCAGAAAAATATAACTTGCAGTCTGGCCTTCAGATGTTGTTTACATAGCTGGCCCCCTATCCCCACAAGAACTTTGAGGAAACTATGTGCCCCTCACACATACTTAAGTAGATGCTTAACATTTTTCATAAGTTTAAATAGTTGCAAAAGATGTGATTTGTGGTCATTGAAAACACTGAAGTTTTTGAATAAAAGTGACATTCTTTTATATGTATCCAGTGAAACTTAAATGTTACAGTAATTTGATACCAACATTTACCTATTTAAAAATGTGTGATCAAGCTCTTACCTAATAATTAGAACTTTTATAATGTCTCCTTTTTTCTTGAAACTGTAATTCATTCCGCCTTTCTACAATTTTTAATCATGATTTTTTAAACTTAAAGACTTTTGTTGATAACCATACTTCTCTACAATGAAAATACATATATAAAGTGTGACTTAAATTTGTTTTAATTTTCCATTATTGCTCCATGTGTTAACTAGTTTTTCCAGACTGAATCATTACAATTATTACTAGTATACAATTGAGCAAAATAACCTAAATATAGGTTTTTATATATAATAATTAAATCATATAAAGGAGAATTTTCTGGAATGCATTTCTTTGTGAGACTCATGGGAAAATTATAGGGCCTTGATTAAACTATAGGGCTTGATTAAAACATGCATAACACTTTTTTTTTCTTCTTGGCAGTAAAGCAAGAGTGCTAGAATGGAAAACCCATGAGCACAGAGATGTTTCACTGTTGTGTTTGTTGTGGTAGTTCATCATCTAGAATTGGCATACAGTAGGTATTCAATAAATGTGTGTGGTTGAGTGAAATTGTCCCTTTCATATCACCAACTTTTGGGGGGGTTGGGAGAGACTACCAGGGATTAAACTCAAGGGCACTCAATCACTGTGCTACATCCCCAGCCCTATTTTGTATTTTATTTAGAGACAGGATCTCACTGAATTGCTTAGTGCCTCGCTTTTGCTGAGGCTGTCTTTGAACTCACGATCCTCTTGCCTCAGCCTCCCAAGCTGCTGAGATTACAGGCAGGCACCACTGCACTTGGCTCACAAAGGTTTTTATACCCCAGGCAATGCATTTTAGTAAGATATGGAATTGGGGAGGGCAGGGCCTTCTTTTGTAGAGTAAGAAAAGGATGATGGGCAAAGGAAAGGGAGGAGAAGATTTAAAAAAAAAAAAAATTCCTGAGCCCAGAGTGTTCTGATGATGTATCACATCTGCCTTAGAAACTTGTTGAGGGGAAAGTTGAGGATACACAATTGAATGCTTTGGTGACCAAGTACCTCTTACAAAGTATCCATCTGCTTCCCAGGGTAGATATGCTCATTCGGAAGATGTTGCCCTTTAAAACATTAATTGGAGATACAGTTTTAGTAGAGAGAAGGTGTGTTGGTATCAGGAAGAGCCAGGAGAAACACCTTTTTTGATTGTAATCACTCCAGCCTGGAAGTTTCCCAAACCAGAATCAACCTAAAAAAAAAAAAAAATGTTGGAAGAAAAATGCGTTCTTTAACTCAACTCCACAGAAGAAAAACTTGGAAGGCAGCTGTATGAGAGGGTGTGGTTAACTCAACTTCAAATCAAGGGATCAACATCAGTGAAATAAATTGAAATTATATTAACTCTCAAAGTCAAGGTACTCACACACAGGCACACACAGAGAGGTTAGGACACAAACTCATCTGCATGTTGAAATATTGACAGACCAGCCACTATGTGCCTGGAATAGCACTGTGTGTTGAGCTGTGGAAACAAATAGGTAAATGTACGCTTGGGAGCTTAGAATTGAAACCAAGTGTGGCAAATGTTCTAGGCACTGTGCTATGATATGTCTTCAATAAATTCTATTTCATCCAGGAGCAGTGATGCACACCTGTAAACCCAGCCCCTCGGGAGGCTCAGGCAGAAGTATTGGAAGTTCAAAGCCAGCCTCAGCAAAAGTGAGGCACTAAGCAACTCGATGAGACCCTGTCTCTAAATAAAATACAAAATTGGGCTGGGGATGTGGCTCAGTGGTTGAGTGCCCCTGAGTTCAATCCCTGGTAAGGTGTCCCCACCCAAAAAAGTCCTATTTCAGAAACAAAAGGAAACCTTGTGATTTGAATTGGAGGGAAAGAAATGATACAAGAGCGTAAAAGTCTCATAGTATTTTCTGGTTTTATAATCAAATACAATTTTTTTTTCAATGTAAATTATCCACAATCCATTAATTGTGAAGTGTCTCAGATGATATTAGAGTAACCTTGTGGAAGCTAGAAAAACAAACTGAATTCATTTTTCAGTTTTCATGAAGTTCAGAGGAATCCTGATCACCTGTTGGTTTTCGATGGCCGAACAGCCCACTTTGGTCCTGCATGCCCATCTTCCTTTAATCCCCAGTCAGGTCATCCCAGCACCCTAACAAACCAGTTCTCAGTGACCCTTCAAAAGCTGCACTAGTGTCTTTCCTCTTCCCTAACACACACACACACACACACACACACACACACACACACACACACATCTTTCTCTATCTCTCTCTCTCTCAGCTTAGAAAGACTGAAAAGCTTAAGGTGCATTTTTCATAGCACATCAGCTCAACAACAGCCAACTGGAATTGTAACTTAAGAAATGAAGCATGTATAGAACCAGAGGTATGAAAAATTGGGTCCTATATGTGTAATAAGAATGTAATGCAATCCCCTGTCATATAAAAATTAAAAATATACATTTTTTTAAAAATGCTGTATGACCAATGTGATTCTGCAACCTGTACAATCAGAAAAATGAGAAATTATACCCCATTTGATTCAAATGTATGAATTGTCAAGATCATTGTACTGTCATGTGTAACTAATTAAAGAAAAAAGACTGAACAATGAAAAAAATAAAATAAAAAAATAAATAAAAATTTTTAAAAATGAAGCACAAAGCAAGATCTTATCAGCACAGTTCCTTATCAGCGCCACTGCAGGGGGCTCACAGTCCCCTTCCCGGATTAAGCACATCTTTTTGACTGTAAGACGCTGTCCAAAAAAAAAAAAAAAAATCAGGAAAAGGATTCTAAAGAAACTCTAATTAAGATGCCATTTATACCACTGAAGACCAACCTAGGTCCAGCTCAGAAGTGCCTGGCAGATACAAGTCCCCCCAATTGCAGAACCAAAGACAGTGTTGCCCCCTCTTTTCCTGAACCACCCCTGGGATGTGACCGTGTCCTTTCCTGTAGGCCTCCCAACCCCAAGCAAGGGATATGTGCACACACTGAACCTTCAAGCAGAGACACAGGATGATTTTTAACTTTGATTAGAAGCTTCTCAAGATAATCGCCTCTTCCTGTTGCATCCTCTGGCAAGAGCTCTCCTTCCTTAATTTGGCCAAAAGTGGTTTCCTTTAAAGGCAGCTATTCAGCTTTTAGAAAATCCACAAGAAGAAAACGGGAAAATTCACAAAGCACAGAAAATTGGGTAAATGATTGTCCTCTAATCTCCAGTCCCTCCACCATCAAAAAGAAAGTTAATCAGAAATCTGAAGTTGTATAGTTCTTTTGAACCAGTCAGCTCTTGTTCATAGAGGGAGGAGCAGGGCAGGAGGCAGGGGCCTCCAGAGGGAGGGTTAATTATTCAACTCCCCCATCCCAAATGTCATTTATAAACATCAAGGAATATAAGCCTTGGAACCAGTCCTGGCTTATTCCCTCCCCTGACTCTTCTCATGAGACAGGGAAGTTTTATTTCACTTGTCATCCCTATTTCAACTTGTCATTCCTTATTTAGCAAAACAGTGGTGCTGGATTTAGTAAATGCTAAATCAATATTGGGAAAGATTTCTGTCTTAGCCCATTTAGTGTTGCTATAACAAAATACCTGAAACTGGATAAGTTGTAAATAAAAGAGGTTTATTTTGGCTCAGTTCTGGAAGTGGGAAAGTCCAAGAACACAGTGCCAGTATCTGCTCAGCTTCTGGTGAGGGGCCTTGTTGCTGCCTACAACATGGCAGAGAAGTGAAAAGGAAGTGGGTTTGTACAAGAGGAGCACGTGTGCAAAAGAGAAAGAGGAAGGGCCCACCTACTTTATAACAATCCATCCTGCATATACTTATCCAGTTTTGAGAGGCTTATTCCAGTTTCAAGAGACATAACCCAGATTCTTGAGAAAGGCATTAATTCATTCATGAGGGTCTCACCATTAATTCATTCATAAGGGTCTCACCACCTATCAATGACATTACATTGGGACCAAATTTCCATCACATAAACTTTTCCGGGACAAATCATTTCCAAATCATAGTTCCTCATAATATGCCAGTTAAGTTTATTGATTTACCATGAGCAAGGCACTAAGCAAGAATTTTAATCTATTCAACAATTCTGTGTATTATATATTATCATTATCCCTGTTTTGATAATCAGAAAGCTACAAAACAAAGAAGTTAAATATTTTGTCCAAAGACACCTAATTATCAAAAATCTAAGCCTATGCTTGAACTCAAGCTGTTAGGCTTGGAACCTGCCGACCAGCTGGTCTTTCTACAATGGTGGGAATGTTCTATAATCCACACTGTATGACATGGCAGCCACTAGTTCTGTGTGACTGTTGAGCACCTGAATGTGCCTAGTGCAACTGAGGAACTGAATTTTTTCTTTCTTTCTTTTTTAGTACTTCTTCTTCTCCCACCCAGCCCCACTAGGAATTGAACCCGGGGGAACTTAACTACTGGGCTCCCTCCCCAGCCCATTTTTATTTTTTGAGACAGGGTCTTGCTGAATTACTTAGGGCCTTGCTAAACTGCTAAGGATGGTCTCTAACTTGTGACCCTCCTGCCTCTGCCTCCTGAGCCACTGGGATTACAAGCATGTGCCACCATGCCTGGCTTGAATTTTAAATTTTATTTTAATAAACTTAAAATAGCCACATGTGGTTAGACGCTGCTGTTTCAGACAGCCCAGCTGAAGAGGCTGCTCTGTTAACTACCAGAGAGTAGGTGCACCCAGTGTAGGCAAGTGATTCAAAAAAGGCAGTAATAAATTTGGGGTTGATGTTTTTATATATGTAGCTATAATGTGGGGGAGGATTATGATCTCATTAATAGTAATATGTTATTTTCTATTTGCCTTCTACCCATGAGACAAACTAATTTTTTTAATTACAAAGTAATAAACAATTTGTTAAAAAGTCAAGCAATCAAAAGTGCATACTTCCACCCCCCTGCCCAGTACCAGGGATTGAATCGAGGGCCTCATTCATAGTGGGCAAGTGTTCTACCACTGAGCTACATTCCAGCCCCCAAAATGTATAACCTTTTAAGTGAAAATTCCTATCTCAACCACGCTACCCTTATTAATCCCCTTCATAGCACACAGATTTTATTTCTATTTTGAGTTTATATGTACAGAGTTATCAAAATGGGATTAAATCCCATTTATTATTCTCCAACACTATCTTTATTGAAAACTTAAGTCTCATTCACCTTGCATGTTGGTTGCACATATATCTATCTCATTCTTTTCTATTACCTATCTCATCATATGGCTGTATCATAATTCATTTAACTAGTCTTCTATTGATGGACTTCCGGATTAATTCTAAATTTTTGCCTTTAAAGGCAATACTGCAATGAGTGTACAATTGCCACAGAGATGCAGTTTTCTAAGACTGCGCCCTCAAAGTGGGTCAGCAGATGTTTTCTTGCCTACCCAAGGGACAGTCCCCCACGTCTTCTTTGCAAATAGATTTGACTTGGTTCAGGGTCCACCCTAACTCCTCGGGACTCAGACTTCAGTCCTGATTGATCTAGGCCATTCCCCCTGCTAGTGACTGGTTAACACCCGGGCATCCAACTCAATTTGACCCAGTGGGAAAAAGTGCCGGGAAGTCTTGAGAAAACAAGAGACAGAGGGACATTCTGTGAGGGCATCATGCTGGGAGTTGATTCAGCCTCCACACTCATGAGAAAACCTAGTCTGAGAATGAGGCAGAGAAGCCGAGAATAACTGGAAGAGATCTGGAAACCGTTGGTCCTTAATGCACTGTTAAGCTGCTAAATTAATCAGCCCTGGAGTTTCCCAACCTCTGAGCTTCTTGTAAAGTAAGTTCTTTTTCCTTTCAGTCAGTGCCAAGACTGTACTAAGCAGTACAAATGGAACTGTAGTGCAGAAGGTAGGTACAGATTTTTCCTGTGTTGGGTACTCAAAGGTTTGTGCTTCTCTTCTCCTAGCATGATGCAGAAGGGCCCTCAAGAGCTTGGGATGCCAGCTTTACTATTACATTAGGTGAAGCATATTTGAACAGTTCTCTCATCAGTACCTCCTGCCTACAGATGTACACGAATAATATTGAATTAAATATAAATCTAGAAATCTGGCCAGACTAAAGATGGAGATCCGCCAGAGCTATGCTTCCTAGTCTTTTTCAGATCACATTACACGCAGAAAATGATAATATTTTAAGGCACATTGGGGTAAACGGATAATAGCACTCAAAGCCAATATTTTTCAGCCTACGGATTCCAGTTGCCTTAGGTCCTGCTTGGCTTCCCTGAGGACAGAAAAGAACAAGTTTTTGGCCCATCTGAAACCCATTCACAGAATACTGGCTGTGAGATCTGCTGTAAAAGGATTCATATTTCATTCATTCTAAGCAACATATTTTCCCAACATTTTAACATCTCTGAAATTAGGATGCATCTCACAACCAGTAATGCCTTGTAAGTGCTGTCAGCCAGGTGGCACCATGTCACTGACATGTTCTACCTTTGCAGAAATCCAGTCTGATAATCTTTTGTTGGCCTCTTCTGATGAGTTCAAAATAACTCAGGCATCCCTGGGGAATTACCATTGAAAGGGTACAAAGTTTCAGTTTGAGGAGCTGAACAAATTCTGCAAATGGATGCTGGTGATGGGCATACAGCTAATAATGTAAAATTGTACTAATGTCACTGAAATGTACATACAAAAATGCTTAAAATGGTAAATTTTGTGTTGCATATATTTCACCATGATTAAAAAAGAGGGAGAGGGTTTAAAAGACCCAGCATCAAACTTTGCAGGAGTGAGTGTCAGTGGCTTGGGTGCAGAGACCCTAGTGGAACATCTCCCACAGAATGCTGCATCTGGACTTGTGTCCTTGATGGCACAGAAGATAACGGTATGAGAAAAAAAAAATACTCTGAAGATGAAGGCGTTCTAGGAATTCTTCAACCAATTCATTTACCTTACAGTTTTTCTTTTGTGTATGCACAGAAAGGATAAGATGCCAAAAAATAAATCTGTGCTGTCAATTCCCTATTTGACTTCCCAGATCCACTCTCCACCCTGATTTCCTGATTGTGGCCTCCAGTTGGGTTCAGCCAATGAGAAGCAGTGGCAGGAGACAGAAGGGCAAGAGGAGAGAGAGTACAGGGCTTTTACTCCCTGCTACCCGCCCCCACCCCCCTGCAGAGTATAGGTTGCTTTCCTCCTCCACCAAAGGCCCAGACACCTCCTGTAGCCTCAGCTCCCCAGGACTGTTCTCTCCTCTCAGACCTGAAGGGCTAGGAGTGGAAGAGCTCCCCATTCTTGCCAGCACCAGAGTTCTTCACTCTTCCTTTTGGGGTTCACTCTCCATCCTAACCATGCCCACTGCCAACATTTCTTGCATCAAACCCTCTTCAGTGGCCCCTGCCTCCCACTCCATATACGTTTTGACTGTGCGCTAGCAATGGTCGACTCTCAAGATTTGATGAATGATGGTAAAATTTCCAATATACCATAAAGGGTTAAAGAGCTATTTCCAATATTACACTTCCAGAATTAACTTGGGATTATAGCCAAGCAAAATTTTAATATTGGGAAATAATGTACACAAAGTAGTTGAGTGCCAATTTCATCCCCTGGGTTAGTACTACCAGCAAAATATATGTAAGGGGCTCTAGACAGACTGCTTGAATGTCCTTACATCTTGCTCCTGGGCAATGGGCCTCCCTACTGCCATCCTAAGGCCACCCACACCCATCTCGTGCACACCACCACCTCTCCTTGTGTCCCCTGCTGCGTTTCTCTAACAGCTTCAAAACTGGCTATTTGCCTGCAAACAACTCACCCTTTCTACTGCCAGAAGACGTTTTCTACAAAAACGGAGCTGATCAGGCCATTTCCCTAATTAAGATCTTTCATTGCTTCCCAAAACATTCCGGATGGATCACACAATTTTAAATTGTAACACGCAAAGCCCTCAGGGCTCAGCCAAGCCTATCTCTTCAGCCTTACCTCCTACTGCTCACCTACATGTGCCCTTTACACCTGGCACAAGTAGACTTCCTAGTTCTAAGTACAACATAAGGTTGCATATTTCCATGAGCCTGTACTTGTTGTTCCCTTGACTACAATGCCTTTCCCTCTTTATTTAGGTACTCCCCATACATCCTTCCATATTCAGCTCTCAGAGCCTCTGGGAAGCCTTTCTGGATATTCAGGTGGGTGTCACAGCACCCTGAGTGTACCACATTGCAAAGGCTTGCTTACAGCCAGGGACTGACATGTGGTAGGAATCAGAAGCTTGTCAATGAATGTATTAACACAATTTAATTATTTTCCATTTCTATTACTTTTCTCACATCTAGAGCATGGTTTAAAAAACTATCCTTTTTTCTCAGCATTCAATTTTGTCTGGCAGCAAGAAAGATCAGTAAACTGAAAATAATGAGAATAATCCCGAAAGTAGTGCAACTGCCACCCTGGAAACAAACCTCATATACTACAGACAGACTGAAGATTTGCAATGAGCTATGCCCTAATATGCTCAGGGCTTTTAACCTTGAACCTAGACTCCCAAGCTTTATCCTACACCATGATCAATTAGGCATGATACCCAGTATAGTCTGCTGCACAGACTCTGACCCACACAGCTTGGCTTGTATCTTGCTTCAACCACTGACCAGCTGTGTGTTGTGAGTTATTTAACCTCTTTATGCCTCAGTTTCCTCATCTGTTAGATGGGACTAATATTAACAATACTGGTCTCCTAGAATAAATGATTGAGTATGTGAATGCTTATAACAGGGCTTGGTGCAACTTAGTAGTTTTGTTTGTTTGTTTGTTTTTAATTTTTCCTATTAACTGGCAAAAAAAAAGAGAGCTATATCTAAGAAGCAAAGCAGAGAAGTCATTTCAGGAGTGGCTTTTTCCTATGTGAAACCACTGCTAGCTCTCCTACTGACCATTTAATGAATTTACAGGTCAGAATCATGAGACTTGTATCTTAGTATTGCCAGGAATACTAAGATATCCTCTCCCCTCCTCTGGCTCCTCCAAAGCTACCACAGGTTTTATTCCTGATATGTCACTGAGAGCAGTGTGAACAATGAATTCTGCCTTTTTCCTTTTGTGCCCACAGCTGTCGTATTTCTAAGGTTTTCCTGTGTCTGTAGTGATTATCCAATGAAAGCTCTCCATGGGTGGCCCACGTAAATAAAAAATATTTTAAATCAAATAATGAGAAAAGCATAGCCAAAAAAAAAAAAAGTACTTCCTGAATATCATATGTGAACTTAATGGCAGCACACCTGTGGCTCCTGGAGATCCTAAGAAATATATTGTCCACCCCACTCCCAACTATTTAATTAATATTTGAAGGCACTCTTGAGTTTTTAGAGCAAACACTTTTTGAAATGCATGGTTAGCTAGAATCCTAGAATTCTGCTGTTGGAAGATATGGTTGGATACTATGCATGTGAAGATTCAGTGGCCCAGTGACGTGGTTCCCCCAGCTCCTGCTTCTTTACCAAAGATCTTTCTAGCACCACCTCCACCATTTCCCACCCTTTACATTTGAAAACAAAAATGTTCTTAAAAAAAGGGAGGGGGGAGGACTACCAGTGTTTACATATAGTTTCAAGTGCACCTGTCATTCAGTTCATTCACTTCAAAAAAAAATATTATTTTTTGAACCAGGGTTCAAATTTGCAACCTTCAAATTTGCAACCCTCCTGCCTCAGCCTCCTGAGCCACTGGGATTGTAGGCATGTGCCACCACACCCAGCAGGTGAGCTTGAGCCACTCAAAGTAGGCTATTGGTAATGATTTTCTTGGACCTAGCAATCTGGGTGAAAATAACACCCCTCCCTGGCATGCTTACTATCTTTCTGACTAGCTTACACTTAATTGTCTCTCTCCACAAAAATGACCTCCAAGAAGGCTGAAATTTGGGCCTATTGTGTTCACTGCCCGCATCCCTCCTCATGCTCAGGAGATGACAAAGCCAGGTTTGCAGTAAGCACCTCCAGACTGCTGAATTTCCTAGTTCCAATTCCTGGCATCCTTAGCACCAGGATAAACCACAGCCTTCCAGACTAGTTAGTTTTTTCACTCATTCGAGATCTCAGAAAGGAAACAAAGCAAAGATTTCTAAGCAAATCGTATTAGCATAAAGTCAAACCAGATGGAACCCTGTTGGAGACTCCAAACCTTACCCTTCCTTGGAGATGATGTCCTGATCCAAACCTTTGCACGGATGACCACTTCCTTAGCTAAGGAATCCACCCTATCCCCTCAAAGAGTCACATGCATTCTCTTACAAAGTTGGCTTAAGTTTTGTAGGTGTTTGGTATTTTCAGAATATCTTGTGGACACACTTGTACACAAAAATCAGGAAAGGGAATCTTCTTTACAACTAAGCATAATTTCCATCTCAAATGAACACAAGAGGTACCTGAGTTTGAATCATTTTATTTAACTCAACAAATAAAATTCAGCCACCTTTTAGGTAAAGATTGAGAAAATTAAGCAAAACAGTCACTGATGAAAAGGCAGAAAATATGGATAATAGCCACATCAAAACACACAGGCTACCTGAGGACCAAGACATAGCACTCCTGGGAAAATCAACTGGCAAATCTGTCCATTAGGCTCTAACCAAATTACTGAATACTTTCCCCCATTTACCCTTCCTCCATTTTCACTGCTCTTCAATGATAAATCAGCTGGAACATAATTAAATAGATGATTTCTTTCTTTCTTTCTTTTTTATTTAAATCAAGGACCTCTCAGTCACACAAACAGGCAACCCCAAGACTTCTGGAGCTCCCCACAGATTATGCCAGGAAGTCCTCCCCTGGTTTGGCTGTCAGCAGCATGGCACCCACACCATTTCCTTTCTGTTCATCACCCTGTGCCCTGACCCTGGCTCCCAGCAGGCACTACAACATAATGTTGGATAAGTGCCTTTGTTAATAAGGAGTTTTTTGTAATTCCTTGGATCGATCAGCTGTCCAGCCAAGAGCTCATAAAACCCAAACAGGGCAATGCCTATGGTACAGATCTACAATTCAGTGCCAGTGACTGCCCACTGCACAGATCAGGCTATTGATAGGAACTCACGAACCACAACCCACATTCCATTAGGGAGGAGAAGAGCAGCTTTTCCATGTAAAGTATCTCACAGCCCAAAAGTATAAATGCCACCTCCCTAAATGTCTGTCAAAATGCTTTCTTGGAAAAAGTGCTTCCTTTCCATTAATGAATCCTGCTTTAAAAAATAAGAATAAACTGGACCTAAATCAGAAACAGAATTGAGACTAGATCTCCAAATTCAACCCTTGCAGGCTCTCATTTATCCATCAGGACACTTGAGAAAAGGGAGCATTATCTGTGGCTTGGGAACAAAATCATTTCCTTCTTTAAGGGTGCAGAGTTTAGATTCCTGTAAGGCATTGCACACCAACACACCCATTAATAAACTTGCGGCTCTCCTGGCTCAATAAGTGAAGCCAGTCTTTTGAGTATTTTTAAAATAACCTTGAAAAACACAAAGCTTCCCCCTTCCCTTAAATCAAAACATACACACAAAATAAAACAAAAACTGTCTTCTGAAGTGAGGTGTTCACGAGGTAAGATTAACAGATTTGGGGGATTTCTCCCCTTTACATGGTTTAACCCCCTGGCTTCAAAGGAGTTGATCAAGTTCCTCGTGTGGCACTTGAACCCGCTCTAGCCTCGCCCCTCCCCCAAAGGAAAGGCTCAGCGACGTGGCCAGCAGGGCCACCCAGCCCGGCGTCCGGAGCTCTCGCGGCGACCACAGCCTCTAGAGACAAAGTTCTGTAGTGCACTGACTTCTATCATACTCAGAGTCGGAGTGTCTCAGAACTTTGCCTCAAAAGACCAAACGGGCTGTCTTCCTCTAGAAGTTTCCTCCTGCAGGTGTGCTCCCCCACCCCCAGCGAAGACAAAGAAGAATAACTCGTTAGAAGCAATTTAGCTCAGGATGCGACCGATAATGGAACGGGTCATTAATTATGGAAAGTTACTGCCGCAGTCAGCAGGAGCAAAAGCCCAACAGAAATGGTGTTCTAACAACCGGGTATGACAAATTCTGATCGCAATGTCACAACAAATGGACTGCTGGCCTCACACGCCCTCCCCCTCCTTCCTACCCACCCCCATTAGAACTCATTCCCGGTGGAACCCTCACGTCCTCTGTTCTGTGATTTAGACTTTTGTAAGAAACTAATTCATTCACTCCTAACTTGTGGCAACTTTTTAGTTTCCCATCTGGAAAGCTGATGGGGAAGGGGGGCTACATAAGGACGAATGCCCGGAGCTGGGAGATGGGGAGTGGGCAAACACAGGCCGGAGAAATGCCCCGCAGATGGGACAGCCTGAAAAGCGAGGCTTTGCGGGGCCTCCAGTTCACCCAGCCATTCCCACTGTTCTATTCCCGATCTTGCAGCAGCCGGCGCCTAGCCAAGGGAACTAGTGTCTATGCAGTTCGGTCCCCTCTGCTCCACCCACCCACTCTTCGGGATTCTCCTATTAAGCAGAGCTTCCCGCGTACCCCGTCTACACACAACCTTTCTTCTGGCATACAGCCACCCAACACCGGCCCTCGGCTCTTCGCTCTGGTCCTGCACCCCCAGTCCCTTAAGTACCTCCGACCACCCTCCCTCCGGACCCCGGCAGGCCCCTCCCCCCACATACCGCGCTGGAACAGCTGTTGCGCCCATGCAACAGGTCTGGAAAGTGCCTTCCCCATCTTTTTCCCCACCGCCCCGCACCGTCCCGTCCCCTACGACCCCCATGAGCCCGGGCCGGACGTGCAGTGGGCTGCGATCTCGGGCCAGGGTGCACAGGCGGCTGGAGAAGTGCGGGGCGTCCAGAGTCTCCCGGGGCTACGGGCGGTGGTCGCACTCCGGCCTGGCCCCTTCGGGACACCCTCGCGTATGGTCCCCTGTGCATCCGCCACAGGGTCCCCAGCCTGTCCCTTCAGCGCCGGTCGCCAGGCACTCCCGGGCCGGCTCCCCCCCTGCGCTCCGCTCCGCTCCCTTCCATCTTGACTTTTGCCGACGTGGAAATTTTGGGTTTGGAGACGACCTGCGCTCTTATTGGCTGCCGGCGGGCGGGGTCGGAGGTCACGGCTGCTCTCGCTATTCCGCGCCAAGGGGAGCCGCAAAGCGGCTCGTGTCAAGTCAGCAGGTTCCCTCCGCCTTCCCCGGGGTCACGTGCGCCCCGGGCGGGTCCCAGAGACACCTCCTTATGCAAATAGAGCGGCAGTGTTGGGTTGGGGGCGGTCACTGGGGCGGGCGCGGGGGCGCGGCTCGCCAGCTCGGTCGGGGGCGGGGCTGGGAGGGCGAGGCACTCCAGGTGGCCACCTGGCTAGACGTCCTGTTCCGCCCTCCCGCCCACCCTGCTGCCACTCCGCGGGTTTGGCCTGCAGTGACAGTCTGCTGAACGCTGGCCCAAGCCAGCCCCATTGGCCCAAAGGACCCGGGTTTTGCAAGGTGCCACAGAATGCCCACTACCCTCGGCACCCCTTCCAGGATCCCAGGCCGGAGCCTACGTTGGGCCTGGGTCTCTTCTGGGCTGGGAAAGAAGAAGCAGCGATGCTGCCGTCTGGGAAGAGTACCAGCAGGTACTCTGGCAACCGGGGAGGACAGTTTCCTACCCTTGACTGGGAGTTGAAAAAACTAATAGCGAGATTTCTGGTAAGAAAATTCTAGGAAAAAGCAAAATCAAGAATTCACGAAAGTTAAAAGTCGTCCTTTTTAATTAACTGCCCACCACCCATCCACAATTTAAAAGAGGCCAGAAAGCTAACTGAAAGTAGTAAATGCCAGTTCTGGATTTTTTTTTTTTTTAACGTTTTTCTAAAAATTTTACATGCCACTGGGTTTCCACTCTGACCTCTACTGGGTACTGGGCACCCAAGAGTACAACCTGGAGTCGTGCTCTCCTCCCCACATCTGGAAGGAGGTGTGACTCAGGGAAGCTCCCAATTCCCTAAGAAGTCATGGAGTAGGTAAAAGGAATCAATTCTGAATGTCATCCCCAAGCATGCCAGAGAAGCTGCTTTTGTAGAATAAAGGGAATCAATGAGTGACCACATGACCAGGATGTTTTCCTTCTCTTCCCCTCCCCAAGGAAAAGAAAGTAAATGGCATTGCAAAGATAGACCCCACGTTATAAATGCTGACTCTTTGGTGGCTATCATAAGGTCTCCCAGCCTCCAGTCACCAAAGAAAAAAGGGGCTGAGATATATAAAAAAAAAAGATTTCCCCCAGAACTGGCCTAGTTATTTCCTCTTCGTTTAATAAAGTATCTGTGTCATCTTTATAATTTTTTCATCTTAAGTCTGGCCGAATGATACAGAAAAACAAAAGAAGTATTTTCATGGGAAGATTCTTACCTGGAAAATTCTTCCCATTCTCTCTTCTTAATATACTCTTTCCTTCTCCCTATTTCCCCCTATGGAAAGACAAATCTCTGCTCCTTCCAACTGTTTTATCCTCAAGGATTTTTCTCTCCACTCTCCTTTCTCTTCCCTCTCCACACTGACTTGTTTATCTGACCCTTCCCGGGTTTGCTGGGGCCTCTCCCCAGGCATTGTCTCCTCCAGTCCCCCACCCCCTGCTTGGCCGAGGCCTGCGGCAGTGCTTGCTGGGCCTCGGAGTTGGTCCCGGCTCTGCCGCCTGTTCTGTTGTGTGCACTGGAATATTGATTTTTCAGTGTGTGTGCGCCGGCTCTGTAAAAATCAATATTTCAGTAGCTCGAGCACAGCGCAGGGCAGTGTAATGGAGCCGGCCTGCTGATGTAACGTGCGGGGTCCACCCTCAGCGATTGAGGTCAGTCAGAAAATGGCAGTGTGCTTTCCTATTTCATTGTTTGCTTCAGAGGGAAGAAAGAGTTTGCATGCTGTTGTGTACATCAGATGCCAGGACAAGTTACCTTGGTGTTACTGGGGAACGCGCGAACCAAGTTAGGATAAAAGGCAAAAGGGGATGATGAAAAATGTCCCATTATCCCTTCTAAGAACTCTTATTAAAATATGGGAGGGTGGGTATTGTCTGCCATCAATCCTACCAAATTTCACAGGAGAAAATAAAAAATAGGATTGCTCCAGGAAAGAGCTAGAGTTTGTTTCAGCACCAGTATGTGGAAGCCTCTTGTCCTACAGCCCTATAGTACCCTTCTGATTAAAAGGACAAGAGATTTCTCGCATGATTTGAAGGGGGAAAAAAATCAATAATGGTACCAACCTGGGGGATATAATCATGACATTTGCAGCAGATGAGGAAAGACAGCTGGACTTGGAGTCAGGCTTGTGGGTTTGTTTTCTCCAGGCAGCCTGATGAGTGTTCACCTCTCTCAGCCTGGGAAGTTTTAACTTAAATGACTTCTAAATTCCCTTTTGCTTTAACTTAAATGAGAAAGATTCTACAGAAGAAATCATGGTATAGCTAAAAACAAAAACAATTATGTCAAGTGCGTATCACCAATAGGAAAAACACAATAATAACGGAAAAACTGCAGAAACAGAAGGCAGATATATTCCTACTCCAGTTGTATGATTTGTTTTAAATTATATTATAGTGCAATCTTTTTGGTGGTAATTTGGCCTTTTTCTAAAATGTACTTCTTTTGATATTCTAAAAGTTTTTCCCAAAGAAATAATTAATATCATTAAAGAGATGTTTTTCACTGTCAGTTTTATGATATCAAAACATTGGAGACAACCTAAATGTCCATTATCAGGGATGTTCAATGAAAAAAAAATTTTATGTACTAATGCTAGATAACTATTAAAATAATATGGAAGATTTGCATGTATTGAACTGTTTGTACTAATTAAATCTATATACCCAGATGTGTATGTGTATGTGTGTGTATATGTATATATATATACATATATATGAGATATATATAGTACATGTGATATGTGTGTATATACATATATACATACATATATACAGATATATATCTGTAAATATAGTGGTAAAGGAGATGGTCTCTGAAGTCAGATGGCTTGGGTTCAAATGCTGCCTGTCACTTGCTAGCCATGTGGCCTTGACCAGCTCTAAACTAGGTGTATTCATTTGCTGTTGCTGTTGTAACAAACCACCACAAACCTCCTGGCTTAAAACAATACAAATTTATTCTCTTACAGTTAATCAGAAGTCCAAAATGGGTTCCTCTGTACCAAATCAGGGTGTCAGACCACACTCCGTCCAGATGCTCAACAGTATATGTGGAGGCTTCTCCTATAGCTTATCCCACATCAGTTTCTTAGCCTTTCTACCGTCCTTGGCCCTGGCTCCTTCTTCAACCTTGAAAGAGCAGTGCTCCAGCCTCTGCACTAGTCATCATATCTTCTCCCTAACTCTCATCCTCCTGCCTCCTTCACATCAAGATCCTGGTGATGACATTGGGCCCACCTAGATAATCCATGATAATCTCTCCATTGCATGATTCTAACATCAAGGTTAGCCATAACTGGGCTAACATCAAGAGATTCACAGGGCTGTAATCCCTTCTGAAAGCTCCAGGGGAAAATCTGTTTTCGCACCCTTTCAGTGCTTAAAGGCTGCCCTCATCCCTTGGCCCATGGCCCCTTCCTCTGTCTTCAAAGCCAGTGATGGCTGGTTGAAATTTTTTCACATTGCATCACTCTGACAGTGATGCTTCTACTGCCCTCTTCCACATTTAAGATCACTTTGATTACATTGGGTCCATCTGGAGAATCCAGGATAATTGCCCCATTTTAACCTTCATTTGCTTGCTACCTTAATTTTCCTTTGCCATGTAACATGACGTCATCACATGTTCCTGAGATTAAAATATGGAAACTTGGGGCTGGGGATGTGGCTCAAGCGGTAGCGCGCTCGCCTGGCATGCGTGCGGCCCGGGTTCGATCCTCAGCACCACATACCAACAAAGATGTTGTGTCCGCCGAGAACTAAGAAATAAATATTAAAAAATTCTCTCTCTCTCTCTCTCTCTCTCTCTCTCTCTCTCTCTCTCTCTCTCCTCTCTCACTCTCTCTTTAAAAAAAAATAATAATAATAAAATATGGAAACTTTGGGAAGCTATTATTCTGCCTTGTCACTTGCTAGCCATTCTGGCCAACGGTGATTATCTACATCACCGTTACCCAGAATCCTAGGTAAGATTAAAAGAAATGTGTATTGTGTTTAGAAAATGCCTGACACATAATAAGCACACTGTAATAATTAATACATTGCAAGCACTCCATATTAACAATCTGCTATAGTTCTTATATGGAGAGCAAATAGAGAATATAAACTGTAGTTGTTTATATCAAAACTGACTTTTATTTTCTTCATCGTGTGGATTTTATTTTCTTTTTTCTATCATGAACATGCATCACTTGGGTTCTTTTTAATTTTTTAAATGAAAATGAGACAAACCAATAAAAGAGGTTATCACAGTATCATAGGAACATGATTTAATTTAGAGTAAAAAGTCCAAGTGCTAACCTCAGCATTGCTAAAAACAAATTGTGGTATTAAGCAAGTTGCTTTTCCCTTCTACACTTTAGTTTTCTTCCTGGGTAACATGAAAGAAATGAACAACATATTTTGTAATAAAAATTGTATAGATGAACAAATTGATAGATGATAAGGAATACTGGGCTGAGACTGGGGCTCAGTGGCAGAGCACTTGCCTAGCATATGTGAGACACTGGGTACGATCCTTAGCACTGCATAAGAAAATAAACAAATAAAATAAAGGCATGCTGTCCAGCTACAACTACAAATTTGCTTTTCTGAAAATGGTAAAGAACACTGCTTTAGTATATATAAAAAATCTTACAAAATCAGTAAGAAAAAAGACAGCCTTATAAGGGAAAAAAACAGTGAAAGGTATAAGAAGGAACTGCACAGAAAAAGAAATAGCCAATGAGCATAGGTAACCATGTTAAATCTCATAGTAACAAGGAAATACAATTTTAGACTTCTATGAAAGATTTTATACCCACTAGGTTGGCAAAATTCACAAGTATGACAATGTAAGCAGGTTCAGATAATGAAAATCAGTGGTAGTTGGGGTCCATTCACACCATGGATTATTATATAGCAGTGAAAATGAATCAATTACAGCTCCTCAAAAAGTTATGAATGAAGCTTAGAAACAATGTTGAACAAAGAAAAGCAAGTACCCAGAGACTACCGTAATATGATACCATTTTTACAAAGCTCAAACACAAGCCAAACTAAACAGTGTATTTTTCAAATCGTTTATTCTAATTTGTTATATATGACAGCAGAATGCATTACAGTTCATAATACACATGTAGAGCACAATTTTTCATATCTCTGGTTGTATACAAAGTATATTCACAATATTCGTTCCTTCATACATGTACTCAGGGTAATGACGTCCCTCTCATTCCACCCTCTTTTCTATTCCCATGTGCCCTCCTTTCCCCTCCCACCCCTCTGCCCTATCTAGAGTTTGACTTTTCCTCCTGTGCTCCCCCTCCCAACCCCACTATGAATCAGCCTCCTTATATCAGAGAAAATATTCGGTATTTGGTTTGGGGGGATTGGCTAACTTCACTTAGCATTATATTCTCCAATGCCATCCATTTACCTGCAAATGCCATGATTTTATTCTCTTTTACTAAGCAATGTATTTTTAAGGAATTCATCAAGTGATTAAAAGCAGGGAAATTAATAAAGAGAAAATTTAGGATAATGGTTACTGGTGGGAGATGGAGGGAAGGACCATGGGAATGGAGCCTGTGAGGATACAATTAGTAACATTATAATTCTTTATTTTATTTTATTTTATTTTTAATGGTACTAATCGCCCATCATCACTTTCAATAATTAGTAACTCATGATCACTCTTGTTTCGTTTGTATCTTCCCCCATCCACTTCCAGGATTATTTTGAAGCAAATCCTCCTCATCATGGTATGTTGGTGTGGAGAACTATCAATAACAATATGATAATATTAAAACATTATCACAAGCTGTTATCAATTAAATGAATGAGAAGGCACAAGGTCTTTAACTTCCTAGTAGAGGGCTTAATTGAAAAAGTTTAACATACAGGAAATTACTGCAGTTGGGAGGGGGGAGCATGAGAGCAATTTAACTTTTGTAGTTTACATTTCCCCAATCTTAGCACCAACAGAATATTGAAAGAGTCCAAAAAATAGCATCAGTTCTCTTGCAACAGTCCTAACTGATCTCTGCAATCCATCCTATGCAAATTGCTAGTGTTGGCTTCCTAAAGCCCACTTTGTCATTGTTTTAATAAACATGAGTGTTGTGTGCAGAGCATTGCACTAAGCACTGGAGAAGAGGCGAAGGTGAATCAGATATGGCTTCTGTTTATAATAAAGAAATGGTCTGGTCTGTGTCCTGGGTTCCTGGGGGTAGGAGCACTTTGTTGTTCATGGTGGGCCCCTTGACCATAACTGAATTTAGGATAATGAGATGGCTTAGGATGAAGACCGTTCATGATAGCAGGACTAACCATGTGGTTAGAGGATTGAGGCCTTGAGTCAAGTGATATGTCACCCCCATCTCCAGAGAAGGGACAGGGGCTGGAGATTGGGTTTGATCAGGTGCCCAATGACTCACACAATCATGCCTACATTAATGGAACCCCAATAAAAATTCTGAACACTGTAACTTGAATGAGCTTCCCATTTTGTGAACATAACAATGTGTCCAGAGGACAGATATTCTGAGTCCACAATAAGATAATGACACAAACTGTGTTTGAGATCCTTTACTTTGTGTCTCTTCATTTGGTTCATCCTGATTTGTGTGTTTTAAATAATAAAACCATAATTGGAAGTACGGCAATTTCCTGAATTCTGTGTAGCAAGTCATCAAGACTGATGGGGTCATGGGACCCTCTGAGTTGGTAGATCAGAAGTGTAGGTGGTCGGGGGGGGTCTTCCTGAGAGAGCTGGTGTCTGAATCTGAAATAAAGGCAGTTTTGTGGAAAACTGTATGGTTAACCTGAAGGGTCTGCAGAGTCAGCTCTGGGTAATCGGTGACAGAAACCCATTGCATTATTGTGTTCCTACCTTCAAACGTATACAGATTAATGGAGGAGATAAGATACAAAGGCTTAAAAACAATAAGTGCATATAACAGTTAACAGGTATACCAAGGGAAACCAGAGAAAGGAAGGTGAACTTGCACCTAGGAACTCGGGAGGAAGGCTTGGGGAGAAGGTGATCCTCATCTGGAGCCTTCAAAGATGAGGGAGATTTAGAGATGCAACTGTTGTGATAATATAAACAACACTTACCAAGGGCTGACATATAATCAATGATTTAACATGTACAGTTGTCAGCTTTCCATCACTGTAACAAAATACCTGAGATAATTAACTTGTAGCTCATTTGGGCTCATGGTTTTAAAGATTTTAAGCAGACCCATTGCTTTTAGGCCTCTGGTGTGGGTGCTGGATAGCAATGGCAGGAAGCACATGATGTGGCAAACTGCTCACCTCATGGCCAGGAAGCAAAAACCTAAAAGGAAAGGTATAGGATCCCACAATCCCCTTTGAGTACATATTCCCAATAACCTAAGGTCCTCCCACTAGGCCCTGCTCCTTAATGGTCCACCATCTCCCAATAACACCACACTGGGAACCCAGCCTGTACAGATGGGGGTTTGGGGGACATTCAAGATCTGAACATTCACAGTCCTATGAGGCTGCACTAATATTGTCCCTCTTTTATAGGTAAGTAAATTGAAGCACTCAATGATCAAACAGCTTTCCAGGGGTTACACCATAGAATTTGAACCCAGACTCTAGTCCGTGCCCATACTCAATCACTACATCTACTGCCTTTGAAGTGGGAATAATAAAAAAAAATATTCCAGGAAGAAGAATTAGCAAAAATGGAAAAGCAGTGATTTTAAACATAGGGGAAAGGAATAAAATAAGATAGTACTTTTAAGGCCACACTAAAGACTCTGACCTTAGTTCATGTGACTTTGAGGAACCAAAAGTCTTTGAGGGTAAGATTTTGTAATGAGACTCTATGGACCTCAAGGCACTCTAATGGTATAAGGAACACATTTTAAATCATGGTCTCCTCCTTTAAACCAGAGAGCTGCTTTTGTCTTCTAAAGGGAAAATTACTCTCTCTGTGGTGGTCAAGTTGTGGTAGATAGACTAGAGATTCCAAGGAGGAACTATGTCATTCTCATTTTTTAATCTTCCATTGCAATTGGCCTAATACATAATGAGGCACTCAAGGCTTTGCAGAATGAGTAAATATTATACTATATTAAACCATATCAAATCGTTAATATTTGGCCATTTTGAACTACAAAAATGGCAATTTATTATGGTTTCAATCTGTTTTAGGAATTGTATTACAGTCATACTACAGACAGTCTACTGTTGAAGTTCAAGTTCATTACTGTCAAAGGCAGTAACATAGGTATCAGACACTGAATAAGGAACTGCTGTTTGGTTACAAACTTAATATTGTACAGATTTAAACTAGAATGAGTCATATTTATACTCACATATATGAAGAAAGAGACATAAAGGCCTAAGTTACTTCTATAAGAACTGTTAGCCATGCATTCTGAACCTGACATTAAATCAGAAGCTCAAATTCTATTTAAGTCATGTTTATAAACTTGGGGTAAAATTTCGTACTCTAGATCACATATAAAGAAGGGGAAAAAAAGCAAGAATATTAGATAAACTTTATCCAATAGTAGACATCAGAATAGTGTTTCATACAGGGTTCTTTCTCAGCTTGTGAGCTCATTTTTAGACTTCTTCAACCAAAAAAAAAATTAGGAAAATTTAAAAGTTGGGTGTCACATTAGAGATGAAACCATCAATCAGAGAAAGAAGCTGTGGTTGGAAAGCTAATGACATTTGAAGCAAAAGGACCTGCCCACATTCTCTGTAGGCTCCCTTGAGCCCTCTCACTGAGCTCACAGATGGTTCCTCATAGAGTCAAGAATCAAAACTAAATCCCCAAGGGTGGCTATCACCTATGCAGCTTAACAAAAGGAAGGGAACTAATGACCCAGATAGCACAAGTCAAGGATGAAGCACGCAGATCAGATTAGTCAGCCACCCCCAAATTCTAACAAAGAGTCCACAGACACCCAAGACTTATGATCCAAGGAGAATGGGGACTTAGAACAGACTGAACCCAACTCAATCCTGCCTAGAAAAATCCGTCCTCTTCCCTGAATTTAGTTTAATTGAACAGAAGATGGTAAAAGACATTTCATTCCTGAAAACAGCTCGGACCTGCTTGTTTGCTGAATCATACCTACTCCTGGGAAAGATCTTTCCTAAAGGTTTGTTCAAAATAGAGTGCTCTAAATGAAATGTTCAATATAGATCATTGTCTCCAGCGAGAGGAAGTGGAGGAGCAGGACTGGAGCGTGGCTATCTATCTGTGCACCCTGGGTCTGAAGGTAAGATCAAAAGAAAAGGCAAAATTTTCCACATTAATGAAAAAGTATTGATCAATTAGCATCAGATCATAGACCTGACACTTACAAATCCCTGGAAAATTCTGTTGCAAATCTCAAGCTATTTAGACATGTGGTCAGGAAGATCCCAACTTCTCACCTTCGTCATCAGTACTCGTTTTACCCCTTAGGTACTGATCTTGTAAAATGAACTCTCTAGTGTGTCTTACTAATGCCCTGTTTAAAATGTACAAGCCCCTTCCTGGGACCTTCAGAAGATGTATCTCCCTCTGCCACCCACCTCCAAAGAGCCATCCATGCAAGCATCCTCACCCTGTCTAAATCCTTCAGCTGGGAGCCACATAAATACCAATTCATTTCTGCTAGAATCGTTCTTCTTTACTCCAGGTTCTATTCTGACCTCAGGCATTTTCTGTACAAGAAAAGAGAAATTCTGCTCTCTGTAGTGGGATGTCCACCAGCCCAGTTGCTGGCGGTCCTACAAAATGTGGTAGCTGCTGCTCAGATCTGCAATCCCTGATTGGTCTCATTCCCTTCTGTCCCTCCTGCTCTAAGAGAATGGGACAGACTCTTTCCCCTGCAACCTTCCTTGCCAGGAGACATCAGAAATCCCATGAACCCTGAGGAAAGCCATGCAGCACAGACCTTTACAAGGAAAGGCCAGGTACTAAATTTGTGCAGCCTCAACCTGGTTTTCAGCCTACCTGGTATCTGATTTCCTTTCCCAGTCTCCCTTGGGTCTGAGAGGTCTGCTTATGTCCTTAGCTGTTATAGCTTCCTGCACATGCACATGCTTGTTTCGTTTCTTTAGCAATAGTTTTTTTTTTTCCTTCTTCTTTAGCAAATAATGAAATAATGATACAGCCACCACTTAAGGAACCACATCTGGAACTATATGAAATAACATACCCACCCCAGTGATCAAAGAGCCCCCTTACCTCACTTCCCACCATCTCACATGGGATATGTTCGCTCCTTGTTTGTTTTTACCCAGTGTCCCCAAGACTGTAAGCTCCCTGAGGGAAGGGCTTTATCTTCCACAGCTAGATCCCAAAGCAGCAGCACACACACATCGCAGCCATTCTGTTAGCATTTGTTGAATGGATCACTGTGCTAAAATTGGAAGATAAAAACAGAGTGAAGAACAGACTTACACGAAGCAACTTTCCTAGTACTTTTTTCATGCATCAGAGTAAGTATCCTGTAAAGAGTTAAAGAATCACCCAAAGGTGTTAAAATTGTCAAGGACATTCTGACCCTGTCCTTTGGTGCGGAAAGAAAAAAAATATATATATATATACTTTTGCTTTCAGATATATGATGTAGCCTGACATTCTTTGTAGGAATTTTTAAATTTCGTTTTTATTTTTAAAGAGATCATCTAAGCCAGGCATAGTGACATCTACCTGTAATCCCAGCAACTCAGGAGGCAGGAAGAGGACAAGTTTGAGGCCAGCCTGGAAAACAAGTAAGAACCTGTGTCAAAATAAAAATGAATAAATGAAAAGGACTGGGGATGTAGTTCAGTGTAAAGCACGCTTGGGTTCAATCCAGTCTCCCAGTGACTCGTGAGGCTGAAGCAGGAGGATTACAAGTTTGAGGCCAGCCTCAGAAATTTTGTGAGGCCCTGTCTCAAAAAATAAAAAGGGTCGGGGATGTGGCTAAAAAGTAAAATGCCCCTAGGTTCAATCACCAGTACAGGAACAAAACAAAAACAAAAATCTGATAGACCAGTATGAGATAGCTTATTTAAAGCATAGAAAAAACTAACTTATAGCATCAAATTCAATGTTTTTCTTTCTTTTCATGCTTCACCCAACAACTTGATTTGATTATCTTTTTGGAGAAGTCACCTTCACCAAAGATCTACATGAACCGCTTTCCTATGTTCATATATGTGTACCTCACCAATAAAACTCCACATCATGTACACCCACAAGAATGGGATCTAATTAGAGTAAGTTATACTCCATGTAGGTACAATATGTCAAAATACACTCTGTTGTCATATATATCTAAAACGAACAAAAAAAATGAATGGCACAAATGTCTTTTTAAGCATTATCCCTTTAAATATTACCTACAGAATCATATGGTATTTTCTAAAAGTTTCTGAACTTTTAGAGTTGAAAATTTTGTTTCTCTAAAATAATGCAAGAAGAGTAAAAGGGAGGATAATGGATTATAACTTCATTTAATCTTCCAGAATGATTCACTTGTTATAACTTTATTTTTCATAGATTGTGAATGTCACAGTAAAGTGTTTGATTTACTCAAGATCAGGCAATCTCTTGTTAAATAGAAAAGCTGATAGACACATTTTAAGTGTAGCTCAATTCAGATCTGCCAACTTATATAGAAGGGATAACTCTGCTCTGGAGTCAGTTTGGCTTACTCATTTGAGTCACACTATTAAGTTGTGCTGATGGGGTTTTGATTGCGAGATTCAATGACTTCAACACACCAACAGTGGCAAAAGGAAAAAAAAAACTTTTGCATGATACAGAATATCAGATGCTTTGTTTCCTCTGCCTGGAATTCCAACTTTCTAGTTTTCCAGACACCTTTCACTTCTTTTCTCTTTCAGTGACACTTTCAACAAAACTTCCTCTACTGGAATTTTGCCATCAATAATTCCCCCTCAGGATCACTGCTAGCCAATATGGCACTTTTATGAAAAGACACGCTTTTCTATTGGTAAATTAGAGAAAGATGGAATAACACTATTTATTTTTTACACAAAAAAATTGGGATAGGGGAGACACTTATCTTCTACTCCTTGTGGGCCAGAATTCACTGCAAACGAGGGATCTGGTACCCACAAAAATCTCTCTTGCTTTGTTGGAAGCAAGAAGTATCTTGTTAAAGATTCTGACCATTTTCCTCCAAGACCAAAATCTTTTCCAGAATAGATGGCACCAGGTCAATGTTGTGTGAGGAATATTTTTTAGATACAAAGCACTTGATCTTCAAATGACTTTGTGGGTGGTCAGTCCTTCAGAGATCACTTCCATTTGTAGAGATTCTTTATATTCTGGATTTTCAAGGAGAACAAGAGGAAAAATGCAACTGGTGATTTCTCCTTATGTCTGAGACCACTCCAACAATAACCTTGGTCATTTCTCCCTCCACAGGCCCTTTTTTCAGGGGAGAGGGAAGAAAGAGGAATGTGAGAAGAGGTGACAGGCTGTGTAACTAGGATCTCAGCAACACCCTGCAAACACAACTGGATGCATTTCTCCCAGACCTCAGCCAGTAAGGTAATGGAGTGCACACGCCCTCTCTTGAGAGCCCCCTCCTCTCCTTGTTGACCAAAGGCTCCTCCTGATGAAGGTGGTGCTAGCATGCTCTCCAACTCCTAGTTTCTCCACTGAACTCAAAATCTTTATGATCTTTATAATTATACTAATAATCTTTATGATCTGCACTAATGTATGTGGCTAGGGATACTGTCTCAAGGAGTCTTGCATTTAAAATTTGAAGGGACCCCAGGGAGATAAATCTCTTTCAGTGTTTTCAAACTTTTTGAACTTCACCCCATTGTAAGAAAATATGGCAACCATCTATACACTTAACTAATAAGCATAGATGCAACCAAAATGAAAGCATACGTAGTTGTGCAATATGGAATGCATGCTAACATTTTGCATGCTAACATTTCCATTCATTTTTATTATTTTTCATGCTGATCACAAACTCATTAAACTGGTTTCATGATTTGCTAATGGACTGAGGTCTACAGTTTGAGAATCCCTGATCTATGTTAATCCTCTTATGTGATAGAGCAGGAAATGAAAGTAAAAAAAAAAAAAATTCAGTGATCTGGCCAAGGCCACACAGCTACTGCCTAATTCCAGAGCCAGGACTAAAACCCAGGAGTGAAACCAGCAAACTTAGCTAATTATTAATAATAAACACTCTTCTTGCAAAACAATGTGCCAATATTGTGAAGGGTGTTTGCTGTTAGTTACAAAAACACACAGATTTTTTTTTAACAGTAAAAAATTAAAGTCACCCAAAGAAAAACTAAATAGAATATCATTCCCCAAATCCTCACATACATATCATTTTCAGTTCAAACTCCAGTGTCTAGAGGACTGCCTATATAAATATATAGAGTGAGTCTGTTTGTTTTACAAATGTTTTAAATTATGTCTGTAATTTGGCTCCAATTTGTTGGCTCATGTAAACTCTCTTCACTGATGTCTCTAATGCAATAGGAAAAAAAAAAAAAAAAACCTGAGCAACCAGTCCTTCCAAAGATCTTGGATTAAGCCTGCTTGGTCAAAGAACGGCTGGTGGGCACCTCTGGGATCAAAGGAGGCCTCTCCGTTGCCTCCCAGTTATGCACTAGGAGACTCTATTGAGGTCCCAAAATGCATCTGAGAAGAGCCACGCAGCAAAGGTGTGAGTCTAGGACATTCTCAGCAAAGTTCTACAATCCCACAACCTACCCTTCTTGGACAGACCCCACCAAAGCCTGTACCCGTGGTGACTGTCATAGCTTCTGACCTCATCAACCCTGGAAGAGCAATATTTCCATTAAGATGAATTAGTCTATAAGAATGTACTCATACATTTTAATCGCCAGCACACGTTCCTTCGAGAAAGGCAGGGTACTTTCTTGTTCTGCTTTTTTTTTTTTTTTTTAATCATGTTTTTAAAAAAGAAAAAATTCTGCTCTGGCCAAAGCAAACAGTCTCTCTCACCAGCAGCAAGGCTGGTTGCAAAGCTGCATGGGATATGGAACTATGGATGCAGAGTGCCTGATTCTGCCCATCGTGTTGTTATTTCTTTTTTTTTCTTTCTTCTCATAGATGTGGTACCTTTTCACCAGTTCATATGTCACCTGATGAAAGCAGCTATGACCTTTTACAACAATTGCCCTCTGTCTTTACATTGGCTCTCTTCGCTTTACTGGGCCCCATGAAGATCACCTTAGGGGCACCTTTCAACCTATTCCTATGAAATGGCAGCAGAACGGAAAATGACACCAAAGTAAATGGACGCCATTTGTGGATACACTGAAGAATAGATATGAGTGCTTTTCATTTGTGAATGTGAAAATGTCACAGGTCGTTTCTGAGCATGTTCCAGCTGAAAGCCAAAAATGCTTTGGGGTAAACATATGGAGCACATGTGCAGAAGCACTGAAAATTAGGTATGAAAGTCATATATGCAAAATTACCACAAAAATTCCTGCTGTGATCATTATGAAATTGCCTTTGAGTGTGGGTTTCTGGCTGGCTTTCCAAACTATGCAATCCCTTTCTCTAAGCCCCTGGGCAGCACTTTCTTCTGTCCCCTTGGCCTACCTTGCCTTAGCATAGTACAGTAAGTGTAGTGACTATTCCAAGCCCTAACTTCTAGGACAGTCCCTTTCAAAAAAAAAATTATTCTTATTGTGGTGATAAGAAGAATAGGTCAGAGGATTTGATTATAACCTTTAAAAATCATTTTCAAAAAACTGGTGTGTGTTTGTGCTTTCTAAAGGCACATATCTTAAGTAGAGCCCAACTATGTTTGTTTTGTCTAATACACGGGTAACTCCTGAAGTAGGCAGATGTCCACATCCATATTTATGGCAAATACAGTATGTAACCATTCCAGTGTCTGGAAAAGGGTCAACAATTTCAAGCTATAATTTCCCCCTCATTATATTGCCTTACTTCTTTTCAAAGACTGACATAGAAACTGCCATGAAACAGAGACTCGTCAAAAAAAAAAGAATATCATATCTTACAGCTGGGTACAGGGATGATCTACGTAATATTTGTTTCATTTCTCATCTCCTGTTTGAGATACAGTCAGCACCCCACAACTCAATATTAGAAAGGAGCTCATATTTCATAGGAATGATTGCTATCATGTGTTTGGCAGAAAGGTGGCCCATTAGATAGATCTCCTACTAATGACATCAGCAATTCAATGACATTTAAAAAAAATAGAATTGAGTACTATTTCCAAAAAGGATGGATATCTTTCAGGGAATAACACTGTCCCTTTTTTGACTTTCATGCTTCAGTTCATCCACAACAGGTGCGCTGAAGAACTTGCATCCGTAATCTGAACAATATGCTTCCTTTAGTATCAGTTCCAGGTGAAATGAAACCAACCAAAAGAGCATGACAATCTCTCTGATGATTATAACCAACAGTTCTCCCCAAAACAGACTTGTGATTGTTGTTATTCCAGCAAGTTGGCCATTTACAAGTGGATTGTATCCAAAAAAAATGTACTTGTAAATTTGTAAAGTAGAATATCAGGTATGGATTTCCATACATATAGTATTACAAATGTTAGATTCCCAGACCAGCCCATAGAAATCTAGTTCATTTATAACTTGCTGATGTTGTAGGAGATGTATGCAAAATTTAAAGAGTAAGGAATTGGCCTTGGGAAATCTGAGATCAAAAACAATCTCTTTATGTTTTCTCCCAGTTCCAGAAAGAATGAAAGAAGAAAGGAAAGGGAAGGGAAGAGAAAGGAAAGGAGCTAGCCTTCTATGACCAATACTTCCTGGTATTCATACCCTGTGTAATCTCTTCTTGAGTGTGGGTTGGACTTATTACTAAATTACTTCTAACAAACAATATAGAAGTTTTGGAACGGCACTTCCAATATTAGGGTATAAAAAAGGCTGTGACTTCTGTCTTGGGTTGTCTCTCCTTGGTGTTCTCTATCTTTGATCACTTACCTTAGTTAAAAAAAAAAATCTAGCTGCTATGTCATGGATGCAACCCATGGAAAAGCCCATATGGCAAGGGACCATGCTTCTAAGCAAGCGAACTTGGGGACAGACTCCCCTTACTAGACAAGCTGTCAAATGAGATTGAAACCCTGGACAACATTTGACTGTAAATTCATAAGACACCTTGATCTAGAGGGGCTCTAAACCATGCCCAGAATCCTTTCTAGAACCTGTTGGGAAAATACATTAAAATACTGAATTTAGAGTAACTTATTATACAACATTAAATAACTCAATCAGAAATGGAAGGAAGGATAATTGTATCAGCAATGGTCCAACCAGGAAGTAGAAATTCATTGAATAGTAGATTCATTGAGATAGATCTCCTACTAATGACATTATAGCTTGTAATTGTTGACCCCTTTCCGGACACTAGAATGCTTACCTTCTGTATTGTTTTTTAGGCAACAACTGAGCTAAATAGCTACTAGGAGATGGCAAGACCACCCGGATTTTAGCAAGTCCAACATACTACACCCTAAAGTGTAGAGTCAAAAAAGTCAATGGTGGGGGCTGGGGATGTGGCTCAAGCGGTAGCGCGCTCGCCTGGCATGCGTGCGGCCCGGGTTCAATCCTCAGCACCACATACAAACAGAGATGTTGTGTCCGCCGAGAACTAAAAAATAAATATTAAAAATTCTCTCTCTCTCTCTCCTATCTCACTCTCTCTTTAAAAATAAAAATAAAAAAAAATAAAAAAAAAAAAAAGTCAATAGTGTTACCAGAAGCCAAAATACTTCATGGAAGCTTGACCCACAGTGGGCTAGTCCATCAGGGACTGGAGTCATGGAGGAGCTTCCATAGATTCTGTCCAAGACAGGGAAGGACAGGGGAAAATGTTGTGGTTTCTCTCTTCCCAGTTCCCATTTCTGTACCTTTCATTGGCCAACTCTTTCCAGAAACGAGCTGACCCAGAATCCTAAGGAGCTCAGCCCACAGGGTTCAGCCTCCAGCAATACAAAGGAGAAACAGGAAAGGACAAGTAATGGATCTGAAAGCTCCCAGACCAGATCTGGCACATTAGCTAACTAAAAGGGCGGGGGGGGGGGGGGGGGGGGGGGGGGCGGGGGGGGCGGGGGGGGGATTTAAATTCAATCCTTAGCAGATTCAACAGGAAGGGGCTGCTTATTATGTCTGAGAACAAGGACTATTCATGATCTACATGAACTGTCAAATTATGCCAGTCAACAATACAAAAGATGCCACAAAGGGAATCTATGATATCTGTCAAATGATTGATCCCCAGATGGGAGAGACCATGGTGTTCTCAAATTGGGTAGGTGTGGGAGTTGAAAGAAGAAAGATCAGGAACAATCAAGGGTTCTGGAGCCTAAGGAAAGAAGTGAGAGAAGCCACCTGGGAAGGGAGGAGATCGGGGCAGATGGTAGGCATGGGGAGATCAGGGCAGGCCCCATCTGCAGACAAGAACAGGTGTTTGTGTGATACCCTATGTCATCAGGGTTAAAAGATAAATGGAACCCAAGGAAAGGAAGGGGAGCAGGTGTGAATGATTGGTGACCTTGGAGGGCCCTCCTCCAAGCCAGAAGCCAGACCTAAGGGCATTCAATGATTAGGTGCAGTCATATTATAAGGTTTGAGAGTGAATGGAAAGACCAAAACAAATTTGCAGAGTGGCGGATTTACCCAGTGGATTTGGTTTGAAAATAGAGGAAAGAAGGTAGAGACAAACACCAAAGGCCAAAAACTGATATGATGCACAGCCTGTGGGGCTCCTCCAGAGCTAGCAAACCTTTCTAGGGAGGAATTTGCAACGCATGTGCCTTAGTATTCCCAGGGCCTTGGGCCAGGTCTGGCCCTTGATACAAAGTGAATGAATGAGCCAAAGTGAAACCTCAGTACATTGGGTGAGCAGAGAACTCAGGGAAGATGCTCTGCAGTGATGTGGCAGTGTGGTGACCTGCTGGAAAAACCGCAGCAACAGCCAGACCAGTGTGGGCAGTTGCAGTCCGAAAATGAGATGGTTCTTTTAGAACAAATATGCAGAGTCATAAATAGCATAGGTCTATGAAAATTGCCACAGCTGCACAGCCAAGGACAGGAGTGTGAGCTCAGTACAGAACACTTTCCTAGCTACCAAATTCTTCCTAGCTCTTCTCCTGCTGCTAGACTGCCCCGGTGACCACCCAGAGGGGAGACTCACTGCACAGAGCAGCTTTGTGTTAGGACATACAGGCTGCCCCTGGGTTTGCCCTGAAGAGCCTTCTGCTCAAATAGGACTTGTCTCGTGGATGTGTCCCAGCCTCTGAGCTGGTTTTTAAAAAGCATCCAGAAATGGCTGGGTGTGGTGGCACATGCCTGTAATCCCAGTGACTCAGGAGGCTGAGGCAGGAGGATGACAAGTTCAAGACCAGAGTCAGCAACTTAGTGAGGCTTGAAATAACCTAGCAAGATGAGACTCTATCTCAAAATAAAAAATAAAAAAGGGCTGGGGATGCAGCTCAGTGGTGAATTGCCCTCACCCAGGTTCAATTCCAGGTACTTAGAAAAAAAAAAAGTATCCAGAAATGACCAGGATGTAAAGTTGCTTTAATGTAAGGAATTTTCAGTGTGAACTTTGACCTTCAGCAGGATGCTTCCATGGAGAAAACAACAATACACAATTTGTACTGACTCCTTGAAGCCCCTTACCAAAGCCAGGATAAGGGAAAAGACAGTGCTGCTTATTAGCATTTTGAGAGGAAAAAAAAACACCTTTTTTTAGTTCAGTGTCCTTTTCATAGTCAAGAATCTAATCCTTGCACCTCCTTAACTCGATCGACACTTAAATATTTGTTGAATGAAATGGTCTCATCAGAAAAATTATAATGGTTCTCTAAATTAGATATTGAAATAAATCTTGAAATGTAGGGTGAATTTAGTTATAATAACAATACTAGCAACAACAACTAATGCTACCAAAATGTTTTGAACATGGACTAAATCCCATGAACCATGCTAAACTACAAGACAATAGCTACACTAACCCTGTACACCCTGCCATAATCCCACGCTTAGGAAACTGCTATTGGTTATAATCAAAACCTTAGTGTTATTTTCATTCACTTACCGTCCACCTTCTTTTTTTATATATTTATTTCTTAGTTGTAGTTGGACACTGTTATGCCAGATTCGTGGGACCCCAATAGACCTCCAGGAGCTGAATCCGATGCAATCACACAAGAGTCTTTATGGCAAGCTTGAGCCTGGACTCACAACCGTTCCCGACGCAGCAGTCCCAGGGAGTGAGTCCCAGTCCTTTGTTCAGTGAGATTTTATAGGTTTTGGGGGGATACTCTATGCATCACAACATCACACAGCAAATCATTCCATACCGTGGGAAAATCAAACAACAACTCTTAACATTGATTAGCACATTCACTGATGGGAACAAGTTGGGTAGGGGTGATTGGTTAGTACAAGAGGGGGATTCCTTTGAACTGATTGGTTTAGGCCACGAGGGGTATACGTGCTAAACTACATGGTTTTCCAACATGTTATCGACCACCATAAACTACTTGGGGGTCATCTGTCATCTCAGGTATTTTCCCTGTCTCCTGCTGATTGGAGGTTGCTGGGGGGGTTGCTATGGGTCCTCACCTAGCCTAACTGAGTCAGGGACACCTGGCGCCACAGACCTCTCCTGTTATTTACAAACAACTCAGCAGAGTGGGTATGTGCTTAAGAGTGCTCTGTGGGTTTTTCCCAGGACAAGGCTTTGTTCTGAGGTAGAGGCTGGTTTCTCAAAAATGGAGTCACATCAGTTTCTCAATACGATAGCTTTATTTTATTTGTTTATTTTTATGTGGTGCTGAGGATTGAACCCAGGGCTTCACACACGCTAAGCGAGTACTCTGCCACTGAGCCACAACTCTAGCCCCATACACCTTCTTTAAAAAAAAAAGAAAGGATTTGAGGTGATGTATAAGAACACATACATACATCAAAATAAGATTTTAAACATGTATTAGTTTCCTAAGGCTGCTGTAACAAAGTACTATAATAACAGAAGAATTGTGTCATGGTTCTGGAGGCTGAAGTCCAAGATCAAGGAAGGATCTGATCCAGGAGTCTTTCCTGGGTCATGCCTTGGCTTGTGACACTATCACTGCAGCCTTCACATGGCATTCTTCTGGGTGCACATTCTTCTGGGTGTCCAAATTTTCCCTTCTTCTAAGAATACCAGTCATATTGGTTTATGGGCCCACACACTCCAATATGATCTTGTCTTAACTCACTACATATACAGTGATCCTATGTCCAAATAAGGTCAATTTCTGAGATACTGCAGGTGAAGACTTCAACATATGAATTTTAAGGAGGTGTAGTTCAAAAACCTAGAAAGCAAGGGAGCATGGATCTCCTGCAGACTGAACTTACACACTTATCTACTCTTTTAAAACCTCACACAAAAAAATAAAGTTATAATTAAAAGGGATTAATCCACCTGTAGAAAGAGGCTCCAGATAAAACATCAGTAGACAGGCAACGGAGGATGTGTAGCAGAGAGAGGAGAAGCAACTGACTGGTAGAAAAGCATGAAACTACAACTCCACAGAACCCCCAGAGCCCCTGTGCTGGGAGATGCTTGGTACTAGGAAAAGCAGGTGTCAGGCATGACATGGACATCAGGTGCACAGTCCGAATTCAAAGGCATCGCCACCCCATGGAGCCAAACAAAGGGAGCAGGAGGAAACAAAAAAATAAAAGAAACCAAATGACACTTTTTAAAAAATTGTAATTAGTATCCTTAGAGAGTTAAGCAAGAACAGAATACAGTAAAAAAGACCAGTTGGAGAATATGAAAAGCCTCTTTTTTTAAAATATTTATTTTTTAGTTGGACACAATACCTTTATTTATTTTTATGTGGTGCTAAGGATCGAACCCAGGGCCTCGCGCTTGCTAGGTGAGTGCGCTACCACTGAGCCACAACCCCAGCCCATGAAAAGCCTCTTAACAATTAAAAATACAACAAAAACTTAAAACTCATTCAGGACATTAGAAAATAAAAACAAAAATTTCTTTTAGAAAGTAGAATAAAATATCCAAGAGTTAGAAAAGAGTAAACAAAAGATAAGAAAAATTTTAAATCAACTTGGGAAATCCAATATCTGAATAATAAGAGTCAAAAAAAAAATACAAATGAGAGAAATGGAGTGGGGGAATCATCAAATAATGATCTCAAAAGAAAATTTTCTGGAATCAAAGGTAACATTTCTCCAGATGGTGAGGTCCACTGAGACCCACCTGGCGTGACAAATGAAAGAAACACACCGAGATTCATCTCTGTGGTATTTGAGAACATCGGGTCTAAAGAGAAGAACTACATGTTCCAAGAAGATAATACAAGTCACATAGAAATTATTGGAAAGAGATTGGCATTGCAGGTGAGATAGAACTGTAATTGAGAAAATGGATTCTGAAGCTAAGCAACTACCTGAATTTGTAACTCAACTTACTAGTTGTGCAACTTTGGATGAATTACTTAACCTCTCTTGCTTCATTTCTTCATCTCTAAAATAGAGATAAGAATATCTCCCTTATATATGAGGTAATAGATATAAAATGCTTAAAATAAAGCTAGGTTCATAGCAAATATTATGTAAGCACCACACACACACACACACACACACACACACACCTAGGGTTCTCAACAGCAACACTGGATGCTAGAAGACCATGGAACACTACTTTCAAAGTTCTGAGAATGAACCTTTCAAATCCAGAATTCTATACCAATGAAGTGACAAATGAAGTGTGAAAATAGAATAAAGCCATTTTGAGACATACAAAAAGACAGTTTGATTTCCCTTAAATAAAGGAAAGTATCTTCCCTTATTAGCAAGATACTATTCACTTAAACAAAACCAGGAAACTTTAAGACAGAATGCAGATAACAGGATTCAAATTAAAAAAAAAAAAAAAAAAGAATTCCCTAAGTGACACTGAAGGGAAGCTTCGGGATGACAATGACGCTTCAGGCATCCGGTCCTAACACAGAAGATAGAGGGTTCCAGGAGACAGGCCCCTGCAGGGGTGAATATGGACTAGATACACTTGAGATTTTTAAAAATAATGATAGGTGTGATGGTTTGGATATTAGGTGTCCCCCAAAAGCTCCTGTTAATGCAGAAATAGTCAGGGTAAATGATTAAATTATGAGAGCTATAACCCAACCAGTTCACCTGGTATGAATGGACTAGGTAGTAATTGTAGGCAGATGAGGAATGGCTGGAAGAGGTGGATTGCTGGGGCACATCTGCCCCTGTGGCTCTTCCTATCTCCCTCTCCCCACGTGATGGGCTGCCTTATTGGACCCAGAGTGATGGATTCAACCAACTATAGACTGAAACCTCTGAAAACCTGAGCCCCAAATAAACTTTTCCTTCTCTTACATATTCCTGTCAGGTATTTTGGTCATAGTGATGCAAAAACAAACTCAAACAATAGGCATGTGACAAAGAGTGAACTTGGGGAAACAGTAATGACACGGAAAATCAAGCAGATAAAAAAATAAAACAGCTTTTAACTCCAGGAAAAACAAAGGGTGTGCAAGAAAGGGAGCATAATTTAGTCATTGTTTGTTCCAAAGCAAATAATACTCATACAGACAAAAGAATGTCAAGATTAACTGCTGGCTTTCTTAATTTAACTAAAAATTGTGATATAACTGGATTGGGACATGGGGAGAGGGAATAGATAAGAATACAGTGGATAGATCTCAGTCATCATTTGTTGAGATGAGAAGCCAAAAGTTAATATCTAAAACTGAAGTCTGGGCCAGTGGTGCACGCCTGTAATGTCAGCTACTCAGAAGGCTAAGGCAGGAGGATCACAAGTTCAAGGCCAGCCTCAGCAACTTAGCAAGCAACTTAGCAAGGACCTGCATTTATATATATGTTTTAGTTGTAGATTGGCACAATACTCTTTATTGTATTATTTATATTTTTATGTGGTGCTGAGGATCAAACCCAGTGCCTCACATGTGCTAGGCAAGTGCTCTGCCACTGAGCTACAACCCCAGCCCGTGTACATCTCTGTATATTTGTACTGAGGATTGAACCCAGGGGTCCTGACCTACATCCCCAGTCCTTTTTCATTTTAAGACATGCATAGATAGATAAGATAGATAGAATTGAAAATTAAGGAAATAGCAAAAGGAGCATATAGTTTCAAAACGTGGAGGTAACTAAACACAGTAAACACCTGGGGATTCACTTAAAAGAGGTGAAGGTGATGTTTTCTGACAGATGGGACTGGTGGGTCCAGGAGAGCAGGGGCAGGAAACTCCTGGTGTTTCAATATAAGTCTTTTAGTATTATTTGTCTTTTTAAACCACATACATGTATAACTTTGGTAAAAATTAACTTCTAACTTAAAGAGAAACAATAGAAAAAATTCAATATTAGTAGTAGTTATGTGTGGACAGTATGATTACAGGTGACTCAAGTTTCATTCTATGTCATTTTCTATATTATCCAACTTTTCTGCAAAATTATGTGTAAGTTTTATAATTTATAAAGTACATTTTATTTCTGAAGTGAAATCAAGATGAAGAGAACTTGAAAGTTTGATTTAAAATGATTTTTCAAAGGAAAGCAAAATTTTGACTCATAAAAATATAAAATGAATACATGTCAGTGAGTATGCGAAGGAACCAATATGATGGTACAACTGAGGAGAACTACAAATTCAAAGAAGTCAAAGCACTATAAATTTGAATACAGTAAAAAAAATGTTGCAATTATTTGCAAAAATTGGTTTACGATAAGGCAATAATCAGTTGAACTCTGTAGACAAATTATTTGTATTCCTATAAATAAGAATTATTTAAATAGCTCTCCCTTTTTCTATGACTTTTTTAAGGAGTTGTAAAATCAACAAGGGTACATGCTCCTACAGAATCAGATCATTCTCAGAGGCCTCCAGTGTTCATTTGAAAGGCTTTTGTCTGTTTGAAATTCTTAATTTTTTTAACAGGTAGTTAAGGGCTAGTCCTTTCATGGAATCTTGTGTCACAAAGTCCTGTCCCGTTATTCAATAGTGGAATGCAAGTTTGGTTGTGAATTCCTAAAAGTCAAATAATAAAATGAAACTGGCTATAAGTTTATTGGGGTACCCAGTAGGGCTTAAAATATTTCAAAGCTGAGGAAGTTTCATTTGATTTTAAACTACGGGTGATTTTTCTCTGGAGGCTAAATAAAGATCAATTCACCTTTGTAGCCAGCTCTCTCGGTTTGAGAGAAAATTAACAAAATAATTATATATATGCTTATATTTGTTTACACAAATATAAGCATCACCCATCACTGTTCTTAGAAAACCCTACGAGGTTGCCATTAACTCAGTTAGGTTAAGTGGTGTAATAAGTAAGGGAAATAGATTCATAATAATAGCACGTACTGAAGAGTTGTTTCCTTTTTCATTCCTTTCTACATGGATTTAGACTAAACCATCTCTGAATATATTAGATTTTGAGAGGCAATATATGTATCTTTTTATACATACCTTCTCCTAGGAAAGAAAAAATTGGATTCACCAGAGCCTATGAAAATCTGAGTTCTTTATGTCAGGCTACACTGGAAGGGAACTAATTGTCTGGTCTGAAGTATAAAGGTCACTCACAATGTTTCTTAAAATGTTTCTTAACATGACCCACTTTGGGACTTGCACTGTCAATTATTGGAATTTCTTTCAAGCTGCAGAAGCTAGAGCACACACTACAGTGCAGATTTCCCTGTAGTGATATTCCCCCTAGTGATATATTTGTTGAGCATTCTGGGACTTTCTCTGGGAAAAGAAAGGAAAAAAGATGATCAAGTGTTTCTTTCCCAGAGTGAACATTGGGAATTGTGGGTCTTTTTCATATGTGTAAGGAAAAATTAGAACTTGAACATCTATCAATCGAGGATTGGATTTTAAAAAAAAATTATAAATATTCAAACAATGGAATACCACGTAGACAGGAAACAGAATGTGGGTGGTATACTATATGAATGGACGTGGAGAGTCATTATGTGGTTAAATGGGGAAAACACTGGTTACAGAGCACTGTCTAGATGAGAGCACACTCCGTGTTTGTGTTCATTCATTCACTCAGTGAATATTTCTTAGGCATCTTAATGGTTAGGATACAACAGCAAAATAAAGTCCCTACTCTCATGGAGTGTGCCTTATAGTAAATGAAGGCAAACAATAAACAAACAAACAAAAAATCATGGTTGAAGATGTAACTCAGTGGTGGAGTGCATTTTTAGCATACATGAGGCCCTGGGCTGGAATGCCCAGCACTGTCAAGACAACAACAATCACGTCAAGCTCCCGAAGAAAACTGGAGCAGGTTAAGACAAATGACATGGTTGTGGATGCATATGGGTAGTCAAAGGCCTCTCCGATTGAGTCACATTTGTCCTGAGATTATAGCCACAGGTATATAGTTGTTTCTGTGAGGATTGTGTTTGGGACTCTAACAGAAGCCAAATGTAGTGGCTTCAACATTCTTGGGTTGTGTATCTCATGTGAAAATGGAAGACAGTGCAGAGTTGGCGCAGCTGCTCCAAGAACCAAGGGTCCGCTCTCCTTCCAGACCCTCAGGCCGTGTCCTCCACGTACAGGCATGTAAGATAGGGTTCACACCACACTCCAGGCAGGATGAAGAGAGAAGGGCAAAGCATAAAAAGGCATAGAACAGCTGAGTCTTTTACCTTTTTCTTCGCTCAGGAAGATGGTAGTTTCTCAGAAAGTCTTCTCCTTAGACTTCTGCTTACCTACCACCGGCCAATGTAGTGACATGTGACAATGCCTGCTCAGTTTGGTTTCTCAGTTGGGCACGGGCTGAATGCAAGCACAGGCATATGGCAGGGTCCTGGCAGTGTCTGCTCCATGTGAGCATCTAAGACCAAAAGTACGCACCCCAGATAGGACTTGTGTCTGGGGATGGTATTCCATGTGGCCCAGAACATCTTCTTTATATTCTTGTCTTTGTGTGTAACATTTAGAACTGTATTATTCTGTCTGGTGATAAAGTTAGAACTGTGGATCCCACCCCAGATACTGATTGGAAACTATGGGACCACAAATCTGCACATCTACTAGTTCTCCAGGTAATTCTGAAGGAAGGCTGAGAACCAGTGCACTATATTATAAAATCAGCAAAGATCAAAGGATATGTGCATTTGGACAGGGTAGGGAAATTGATGGCAAGGCTGAGATTTTATTCAGGCCAACAAGTATTTTTCATAGTTACAAGTGCAGCCTAATTAATGAACGTGTCAAATGTTTTTTTCCTTCTTTTGAATCATTGACATTTATTTGGGCAAGAAGATTTCGGAGCTGACATTTGGAAAAGAGAAAAAAAAAAAAAACTTCAGGTTGGATTATTTCCTCTACCTCTTTTGTGTGTCTCATCTTCCAAATTTACAAAGATGATATTAGAGTTGCTGTTAACTTTTTTTAAAAGAAGTACTTGTTTGAACAATATCCTGGGGAAAAGGTGAATTTTCTTCACTGAACATGGGGCATAATTTCAGAATCTAGGACACTATTGTATTCTTTAAGTCCTCTTAAGTATGGGAAAGGAGAAAATAGAATGTGAGGTAGCGGTGGGGTAGAGGAAAGCAGATCTGGGGCAGACAGGCTCAATATCTCAAGGACTTGAACCATTAAAGGAAATGGGGGCTGAAAACTGTAAACCATGTTCTTTCTCTTCCCAATGATGAGTGGGCAGGGAAGGAGAAAGGACAGATGATACCAGTTTGATGGGGAATGGCACGACAATGAGGTTAACTTTTAGGCATTGTTAAATGCCTAATGCTAACACCTGAGCCTTTCCACAGTAAAATGTAGTTTCTGGTGTTGCATAAACACCATAATAATTTTATTTTCTTATTTAAAAAATATATTTCTGGTTGAGTCTTAATTATCAGGTTATGTATAAATGACTATGGAAACTTGTAGCACATGAATGTCAACTCATTGGATTGGAAATAAAATGTCCCTTGCTTTTTAAAGAGAAAAAAAAAATTAAATATTTTCTTGCAAAAGTTTTACATCCTTAGGTAGATCCTGAATTATATCATTGTTTCTACATATGCAAGAGGTCGACAAATGCATTATTCAAATTTTATCAATCAGAAAAGCCATCCAGAAAAATGACATGTAAGTCATAAAAGACTAGATTTTCATAGAATTTTAATAATTGATTCCTTCTCTTTGTGAGATTGCACAGACTAAAAACTAGGACCTGAGTCAAAGCACAGGTCCGCAGTGAAATCGGCCAGTGCTGTTGTTTTCTAAAATAAACTACTCGTCTAAGTTCACAGATTTTTTAGACCACTGAGTGGTCTCTCTAACATAATCAAACATGAGTGGTCAGAGTCAAAACCCACCAGGAGTGATGAGTTTGGATAAAGTAAAACTGAAGAGAAACATTTGAATCTGTCCTGTACCCACTGAAAAATATCTAGATACTAATGAATCCCTTCTGTTTCATAAGTTACATTTATAATTTTTCTATAATTGGATTGAAGGGTTAATCATTCATGAAGAGTAGATCAATCAGAAGGAAAGGCTGAGGGAAAAATGTCAGGAATCCATTGAGATGCCATATGATCATTGTGTTAGAATGGTGCTGTGCTGAGGGCCATTACCAAGTAGGAATGACGCATCGAAATTTCCTTGCCAGCGTAGCCCATGTTAAATGGACTTGCCTTGGAATTTCGCTGTTGACATTGCATGTGTGTTTGAGAAAGGTGACCCTACTCAAGGATGAGGGTGGATCCAGGATTAGGGTGTATCCTGCAGTTTGAGGAAGTATAGTATCCCGGTCCTTGGGTTTAGGGCGTTCCCAGTTTAAGACAATAGGGATTTTAGGGAAGTTGGAGGTTGAAGATTATTGCTGCCGGGATTAGGGCGTTCCTGCTGCCTGAGCTCCCGTTGAGCTCTCGTGAGATTCAGAGAGGATTTTGGGAAGAAAGCCTCGTGGAGTAGGTGAATTGGGTGGCAGGAGAACTGGGATTGCCCCAGAGCATGTGTGGAGGCCTGTGTGAGTTCGGGAATAAAGAATTGCTGTTTGAATCTACAAAGCTGTGTGGTGGCTCGTGATTCTGTGCCAAGCCGAGACATTGCCAGTGCTGGGCACATGGCCAGCACTCAATATCAGCTGTTATTATTATCATTTCTGAATAATTATTTTAATATCAAATGTTGCTTTTTAAAATAAATACAATTTAATTGTTGCGTTTAAATACATCCCACTGGGCTGGGGATGTGGCTCAAGCGGTTGGGCGCTCACCTAGCATGTGTGCGGTCTGGGTTCGATCCTCAGCACCACTTACCAACAAAGATGTTGTGTCCACCGAAAACTAAAAAAATAAATATTAAAAATTCTCTCTCTTATAAATAAATACATCCCACTGTTAAGTGAAAATGTATTAGAGTTCAATTTTCTAAATTATGCTCTCCTTTAGGACCCTCCCCTCCTCTTGGCAGATTTTATAGAATCTGAAGATAGGAATAGAACACAGGTGCTCCAAGACAGTTGGGGAGCCCAAGAAAGTAACACACTTATTGTGATGGACACACCTAAGGTGATCCCAAAGGGTCACACTCCCCTCCTTTGGAGGGTGGGAAGGACCTTTGCCTATATGTCACTCCCATGATTAGAGAAAGAAAGAGCAAGAACAAAAGTGGAAGAGAGAGACAGAGAGAGCAACTCCATCAAGAGCTGGACAGACACCTGAAAGAAAACTGAAGAGAAACATTTGAATCTGTCCTGTACCCACTGAAAAATATCTAGATACAAATGAAACTGCCTAGGGTAAACTGCCTAGGGCACAGGTCACTATGGAGGGGACTGCGGGGGTCCTTTACTGGTGGAGTCGGGATGGCTAGAGGTAGATTATTCCCAGACCCTCCACATGAGATAAGTTGTAGCCAAGGCTTCTATTGCTCCCTGAAGAGACTGAACAGGAGACCCAGCTGAGCCATGACTGGACTTCTGACCCATGGTAGCAAAGAGACAATAAATGTGCATTCTAGTGTGTTAAATCTGTGGCAACTTATTACACAGCAATAGAAGATGAATACATCTGCCTTCAACTGTGGTTTCAGTTATGGGCTATATTCTGTTCCCCAAAGAGATAGTGAAGTCCTAACCCTCAGTACCTGGGATCTGGACTCTATCTATTGCAGATGATTGAGTTAAGATACGGTCATTAGCATGGGCCCTCATCCAACTGGACCAAAGGGGAAATTTCAACAGAGAGACAGATGCATGCAGGGGGAAGATGATAAGGGGATGTAGGGAGAATGTCAGCTACCAGCCAAGGCATGCCCGAGGTTACTAGATGCTAGGAGGGAGCATGGAATGATTCTTCTCATGGCACCTGACAGCACTGCCAACACCTTGACCCTGGCCTGCAGAACTGTAGGCCAATACCTTTCTGTTGTTAAAGCCACCCTGTTTGTGGCACTTTGTTACAGACGCTCTAGATAACTGGGCAGGAAGCTGGAAAGAGCTGCTTTTCACTCATGGCTGGAAAGAAGGGACTAGAAAGATGAGGATTCATCTCGCTCATTAACTCACTCATCCATTCAACAGACATGGCACCTTCCCTTCCCCAAGTGTGGTGCCACACATTCCCTACTGGGTGCCTGTGCAGTGAGGTCAGAGACCAGAGCCCTCAGGGCAGCGCTGTGCCATCCAGCGGATGGGGTACAGCCAGCACAACTCAGTCCAGACATATATGTGCTAGATCAGAGGACACCCAGGGTGTGTGGCACTTTTGGGAGAAGCAGTTAATGCCACATGGGGGCAGGAAGTAAGTCTACTAAAAAAAGGATTGTGGAATAGAGAGAGGAAAAAGGAGAAGGGAAAGGGTGGACAGAAGATAGGAAATTATCCCTTCAAAGGATGGAGGTATAAAAGAGCAGAGCTATTCCAAGCACTACATGCAGTTCCCCAGGGCCAGGGCTTGATTGTGCTCGTGGAAATAAGGCAGAGTGCTAATGTGTATTGCACTGAAGGACAGGAACTGTATCCTGAAAGCTTTGGGAGCACTGAGGAACCTTGCAGAAGCCAGTGACAGATGAGATTGTGATGGAGAGCCCCAAATCAGTCATAGCAGAATATTTAGGAGACAGAATTGATCGAATATGGAGGATGGTTACAGTAGAGAAGTGAAGAAAAGAGAGGAGTCTAGAATGACTTCATGTTTCTCCTGGTGAACAAGTGGGGGCTGTACCCTCCCCAGGCCAAGATGATAGGGAGAGATACCGGTAGACTGGGAGGGAGATGAGATCAGCAGCCAGCACCCATTGCCCCTCTCCTCCCTTGCTAAAGAGAGCCCCAGAACACCTCCCTTCTCTGAGGCATCATGAGTTAGGTGTGGGGGAGTTAACCCTGTCAACTCTAGACACATACTGATACAGTAGCCAATGGTCACATGTAGCCACTGCTTACTTGAATTTGGCTAATTCAAACTGAGATATATTTTGAGTGCAAAATATACACTAGAATTCTAACTAAGGAGAGGAAATGAATATAAATATAACAATAATTTTTTTGGATTTGGGGGTATTATTATTATTATTTTAATTTATTTTTGAATTATAATTCTTAATACACTATTATATCATAATTTATTTTTATATTAATTTTATGATGAGATAATATTTTGGATATATTGGGGTTAAGAAAATATGTTATTAGAACTAATATTACTTACCTGATCCTTTTTTTGAGAAACATGACTGCTAGAAATTTATATTTAGGTCAAGGAGATAGCACAGGTCTAGGCCAATCATGGTGGGCCCAGACTCTTATCTAAAAGTGAAGGGTTTAGATAGATATGTGCCTATATATCCCCCTTTCTGACCAATGAAAATTGTGGGTTGGCAGCAAGGTTTCTGGGAGGGTTTTCCTTGATCTTAAAGTGCAACATGACAGGGAGGGACATTACTTTCTCTGCTATGAATATTGTCCTCAGTGCACTACCTGGTGCAACGGCAGCCATTTGGAGACCTTGAGAATAGCTGTCTTAAGAAAATAAACTAGAGTAGAGAGGTGGAGAAAAACTGTGTCCTTGATAATAAAATTGAATCCTTGAGATTTTTATATTATGTTATGATAGGGGTTTTTTTTTGTTGTTGTTGTTTGTTTGTTTGTTTTGTACTGGGAACTGAACCCAGGGCTACTTTACCACTTTACTATATCCCCAATTCTTTTTACATTTTATTAAAGTAAGGTCTTGCCAAATTGCCAGGGTTGGCCTTAAGCTTGCAATCCTCCTGCCCTAGTCTCAGCCTCCTAAATTGCTGGGATTTTATAGGCATGCACCCCTGTGCCTAGCTAAAATTATGTTTTATGTTAAATAAACATTATTAAATCTATATTTGATTTCCTATAACTTGCAGACAAAGCATTGATCCATTTGTTGATAAGTGTCAGAAGGCTGTTACCTTTGTATGTGTTATCCCTCTCCTGCATTGATACTGAGGTTTTCCTCTGAAAACTAAGGCAGATATTGGAGAAATATTGGGATAATTGTTTGGCCATTTATTCTAAAACACCATCATCTTTGTGCCTAGGAGGAGAAAAACATCTTCATAACTGAAACAGCCTAAGTAAAACAAAACGTTTTCCCATTACTAATGTATCTTTTTTCCCCCAACTGTAACTAAGGGTTAGACCCAGGTAGGGCAATAGACACCTCTCTGTAGGAACACACATGCACTTCTCCTGAGCTCTGCAAAGAGGGGGAGGAGCCGCCTCTGGCCAGCTGCCATTCTCCAAACCATGTCAGACTTGGTCATCACTGTCTACAAAAACGCTTTATGTGGCTTCATGGAGAAAGCGGCTGAATGCAATAATCACACTCTACTGCAGTTTTGGAACCAGTATTAAAAAATCTAAACTTCACAGATCTTTCTTCTGGTTCTTGCTTATATACTAATATGAACATTTTAGTGTCAGTGACTTTTACTCACCAATCAACTGCTTTCTCTCTCTGCCTTCCCCAAGGTCTAAACATAATAATAAGCAGCCAACATCACAAGTGAGAAGGCATGTGACAGAGGAGAAGGAAGCAATGGAGAGAAAGCAGAAAAGGGGCAGGAACTCAGCACTGGAGCTGCCCGAGGCTGCGGAGCTCTTTGGCCCAGCCGCTTCCCAGCAAGGCGAGGTCCTGGGCCCAGAGAGGAGAGGCACTGCCGGCTCCTTGCGACCTTCCTTCCTTCCACATGCTTTGAATGCTGGCCATGGACATCCAGTGCCAAACACCTCGCTGCAGATGGCAAGAGGCACATGGCCTTGCCCTCTTGGGGCTTAGCACCAGCTGCTAGAGTCCAGTTCAAACCCAAGTCAGGGACTTTTGTTTTGGTTCTCATTTTCTTTTGTTTTGCTTTCCTCCTAAATCACTGCCTCTCTCCATCCCTGATATGAATCAGTACTGGCTCTCAGACTAGCTCTGCTTTATGTCTGTGCTTATGGGGTTTGGTCACCATTAGATGAAGAAAATAAACCAATAAATTATGGCTCAGATATTATTCTGGTGAAAGTCTGAGTCAGTCTCTCTCTCTCTCTCTCTCTCTCTCTCTCTCTCTCTCTCTCTCTCCCTTCCTCTCTCTTGCCTCCTTCCCTCCCACCCTCCTTTCCTTTTTGTTCCTTCCAACATACATTATTTCCCTGAGCATATTTATCATTCTTCCTCACCTTGACCTTGCGAGTGATGAAGACATTTCTGTTTGGAATCACAATCCGATCATATCTAGAATAAGTGCCATCCACTGACCCTTCTCACACTTCTCTGAAATGTTTACTTGAAATGTAGCTATCCTTTGGGGAAATATGAAACAGGGCAGAAGTGCCTCCTTTGTCCTTCCTGGAGCCCGGGTTGATGCACCAAAGTTAGAACAGCAGAAGGAAGGCAAACCCCAACACATTTAAAGGACACCCAAAGATGGGCCAACAGAAAGGTCAGCTGGGGGGTGGGGCTTTCCTCCCTTGACTCCCCTGACCTTGGAATTCAAAGTTCCCTCTTCCCTCTGTCCAGCCCCAGTGGGGAACAAAAAACAGGTCTGGAGCTCACACCCTGGAACCAGGCCCTGAGGCCAACAGAAGACAGGCCCAGGAGGGCTGGGAGGGGGCACATCTGATGTAGGAGTGGTCCAGGAGCACAAGAGAATGGGAGAGCAAAGGGACAGGGAAAGAAGAGAGAGTTAAAAAGAAAGAATGTCCCCTCAGAGGTGGTGGAGGGCTGTCCTGTGTGCCTCCAGGTGCCACATTGTACCATCAAGCCCTGTGCACTCCTCAGCATGGTCCAGTCAACAAGCTCCTAACCAGCTTCTTCCTTCCACTCTGTCCAGTGCACCACCACTATCCACCAGGGCCACTGCTTCCTAAATGTTCTCCCTATTTCCACTCCTTCCTCATGACAATATACTCCCCATATTCAGGCAGAATGATCTTTTAAAATCATAAATCAGATGGTAAAGGTCCCAGTGGCTTTCCAACTAAGTCCGTGATCTGATCCCCAAGTTCCTCCCTGGTTTTATATATCACCACTTATACCCTAGTTCCCTTAAACAGCCACACTAACTTTCTGTTTTTTGCATATCCAATGACATTCTTGCCCAACTTTGCATTTCCTGTTCCCTCTGCCTGGACTACTCTCCCTTCAGCTCCTGCCATGACTGTCTGGTCATTCAAAGTCTCAGTTCAATGTAAACACTAGGTGGCCTTCTCCGACCACCAGGGGCCAACATCTCTCTTCACTATCTTTATACCACTCATTGCTATTTCAAGTTGTCTTATCGATTTTTTTAAACCTATTTTTTGGTTTGTTTAACCAACAAGACTGAAAATTTTAGGACAATGAAGAGACCATGTCTATCTTGTTTAAGGTTAGAGCCTGACACAGAGCAAATGTTCCATAAATGTTTTGGATGAATGAATGAAAAAAATGTAGGTAATCCCAGGAATTCAAAATGAAGACTCCACACCAGGATTGCCATTTTGCAAATAAACAAAGGACATCCAGTTATAATTCAATTTTAGGTGAATAACAAATGCATGTAATACCAAATTAGTTATGTCCCAAATATTACATGCATTCATAGTTTATTTCAAATTCAAATGAACTGCATGTCTTATACCCAGACCCAATAAGGAGCTGGTGTGAGTTGAACAGAGTAAAGGAGACCTTCTTGATCTTGGCTTTGTAGATCCGTATGTGAACTGATATAAAGTGGTGTTTTAGTTTTTTTCACACTATGTGTGTGTGTGTGTGTGTGTGTGCGCATGTGTGTGTGTGTGTGTGTGTGTGTGTTTTCAACTAATGTAAAACATTTTGAGAAATAGGTTTACCATCTTGTCTTTGCTGCACAAATATAGTACAGAGACCAAGATATATAGTAGTATATCATAGCGCAGGAGCTGGGGATAAGATAATACAGGGATATGTGGTTTGTTTCAAATGACACAAGGACCCCAGGCAGCCCCTCCGATGACAGAGCATTGCCTCTACTCAAGCCCTTTCTCATCTCCCAGAAAAAAAGAAGCCCTAAAGGTGAAATTTCAAAAAATGGAATACTTAATATGTAAGGGTCAGGCGAAACGTCGGAGAAAGAGACCACGAGACTAGCTTCATGCAATTGCAAGGGGGATTTATTGGATCCGTTCCAGCGCGCTGGGACTCTGAGCTCACTCAAGAAGGGAGAGCAGCCCAGAGCCCAGAGCAGAGGTCAAGCAGAGCTTAAGTACACTTTTTGGAGAGGGTGGGGGGCTTTGCATACATCAGAACAAATCATCATGAGGCGCGGGAAAATTGAACAACAACTCTGATACATGATTAGTCCATTCATTGGCGGGAACAGGCTGGGCAGGGGTGATTGGTCACTTCCAAACTGAGTACACATTCAAACTGATTGGTTCGGGCCCTGTGACGAACTGCACAGGGCCCTAGGCTGAATGGCCAGTAGGGCGTTGTCTTAACTATCTCAGGAATCTGGGTGTAAAAGAGGAACTTAATAGTACCTAATCTTTTACATTTTAATTCAAACTTTCCAGCTTAGAAACTTTACCCTTTCAAATAAATCAAATTTTTTTCACTTGGACTTTGTGATTAAAAGGAAAGCTCATATTTCTCACAAAATTATTTTCAGTTCTTTTAATCTCAAAAATATCCAACCCAGAATTGTAATGCATTCCATTGTCATTTATAAATTAAAAAATTATACAAGAAAAAAATCCAACCCAGTACCTTTATGAGTAAACCAAGTTATGTACACTCCAGTATGATCCTCTTGCATCCATAAAGTAGTTTCAAATATGTAAAGCACATTTAAAAAGTTGTACAAGACTTCAATTTCCTCCATAAGTTCTAGTGCAAAGAATTTTTTTTATTTTTGCCATGGTTTCAAAATATGATTTCAGAAATCATAAGATCCACTGAGAAGTGACCCAGCAATATGATCCAGGAAGGCTGTAGAAAGACCCTCAGGTGAGGACACATTATATTTATTTATTTATTTATTTATTTATTTATTTATTTATTTATTTATTTTTATGTGGTGCTGAGGCTCAAACCCAGTGCCTCACATGTGCTAGGCAAGCGCTTTACCACTGAGGGAGAGTCCCAATGAAAGTACACGTCTTTGCACATGAGACAAGACAGGCAAGTCCCTGAACTCAGTGAAGAAAAGCAAAGCAAGAGATGCTCATTTGCTCTGTTTAAAAGGCTGCAGTGAGTCATATTTATTCCCTAGAACCTTCGCACTTCATCTAGAGGGATCTCAGAGTCTCCTGTCACATCCAGCTTCATACAACTAGTGAATACCTTTAACTAATACAATATATTGTTAAATACATACTGCTGTTGTTTTGTTTCATTATTTTTAAGGCAAATAGGGCTGCTAATTACAATAGTGATTGTCCCTTGCATAAATAAAACTATTTCTAAGAATCTTGAAAAAATCTATCCATTTTATTTCATTTTCTTCACAGTAACTGTCTAGATGGGTTGGATTTGGTATTGACATCCCCTTGGTGAAATTTTATGGACTGGGCAGGGGATTGAAAAATTTAGAAAGTACAATAAGTTAGAAGCAAAAGGCCTTTCCTCAACCACAACAACCTGTGAGATGGAAGCCAACTCAGTACTTCAACTCAGCTAGGAATTAAAGGGAATACAAAGGTGGTGGCACTCATGCCTCCCCTGCTGATCATTCAAACACCTTCCCTTTCCTCACTGATGACATTATTGAGCATTTCATATTCATTTTTATTTATATGTCTCATTCCAGAAAGAATCTATGATGGTTTCAGAAAATACAAAGAGAAAATGTCTTTTTTACTATAAATATATAAGAAAACACCCTCCCCCCCCCTTTGGATGTAAGTGCATAGAACTTTCTAGAGCAACTTTCTAGGCTTGGAGAAGGGTCAACCTACACAATACCAACTTAGCAAAGTACTCATTACTGAGAATACGAACCTTAAAAATTGGGCTTTCTAGACTGACTGAATGAATGATACAAACAGAGAATAGAAGCATCACTAAAAATAAGGTTTACAAATGTGTACAAACATGATTTCTTCATCACACAAAAGCTATTCAGAGCCACTGTTCAGCAAGTTCACTGTAGTTGAGCCTGGGTTCTTAGACTGGGGATTCCCGGAAAAACTCATCTTGTCACCATTAACCCATCTCCATTTTCTCATAGCCTCTAGCAATTCCCCTAGTAAGCTAAAATCCTGTTTCTGGTTAGTTTCTCTGGAGAAAAAAGTATAAGTAAACCACAGTATGAAAGTACATTCCTAAAAAGATTGTTAATGTAAATTATGTGAACTGAACCCTATTTTAAATATATAAGGTGGAAGGAGGAAGAAGAAATTGGGTAGGGAAGTGTACTTTAAAAAAAGGCTTTAAATAAATTTTTAAATTTAATATACCATATGACCTTGAATATCTATTAGATATTTATTTGTTAGTTTCATACTAATAGTAATGCCCACTCATAATAATAAGTCCAAGTATTCAGAGAGGTACAAACAAAAGCCCGTCATCTTCCCACCAGCTCCCTAACATCTCAGCTCCCATTTCACTCCAGGTGACTTGAGAGTTTGATACCAGTCCTTTCACACTCTTCTCACAAAAGCACATACAAGAATACACATATACTTCCTGAAGCTTTGGTGGAATTTCAGATCTACTTTTCATCTTCTTTATTACAATTAGATTGTGCACATCATCCTTTAATCTTTCTCACATAGCGATATAGTACAGACGTCTTTCCAGATTGGTACTTATGGTTTTCCTCATCAAGTTTGTAGTAATCAAATATTCCGTAGTGTAACTACGGAATGGTTCACTCGACCACGTCCCTTGAGATAAACATTCCATGTTATCCTTTTCTTCTCCCACAAACCAGGCTGCAAGAAGCATTCTGAAACAGCTTTTTCTGCAATACTAGCGACTCTGCTTATTTTCCAAATTAGGGTTTTTGCATATCCATTTTTCCTTAAATAATTAGAACACACTTAATAGAGAATACAGATCTCTCTTGAAGCAAACTTCCATCCCTCGTCTCCCCTCCCCTCTTCTCCTCTCTCTCCCCTTCATGCATGTTTGGACGTGGCCTGAGAGCCAGGGCTAGGCAAGCCCGCATTCTGCCTCTAACCAGTGCAGCAGCTGCTCCTTGCTGGAGGCAGGAAGCGTTCCTCCTGCAGCCTTTGATCATCCATTGCCTTTCCACACCAGAACAGAACGATCTTTTCTCCAACTGCAGGCTCCTTAACCCCTTACTGAACTTTTGCTCCTCTGTAAGCTTACAAGATGCATATAAATCTGCACCATCAGCCTCAAATCGGTCTTGGGAATGGAGTCCTTCGTAGAACTACATTCTGTTTAGTCAACTGGGACCTTGAAACTGAAAAACAAGTTTTTATATTTTATGTGTGTGGGCAAGTAGGGGGTCAGATGGCAGAGAGCTGCATGGCTCCAAAACACCTTCTCATGAAGCTCTACCACCAAGAAAGTGATCGTATTTCTTGAACTCTTCTAGCTATGGTGGGAGAGTTGCAAGATTTAGGAAATAAAAACACAAGGTTCTCTGTTAAATATGAATTTTAGATATACCACAAATAATGTTTTAGTTATTTTATTATGGTATGTTATATTATATTGTATAGTGTTTATTATTACAATATTACACAGGACATAGTTATAGCCAAACACTATTCATGGCTTATCTGAAATTCAAATTTAACCAGGCATCCTATATGTTATCTGGCAATTCTACAAGTTAGAAGAAATGTGCTGTCTTCCCCTCCACCAACCCAGAACTTTCTTTGCTTTTGTCTCTGTGTCAGAACCACACTGAGAAAAAAAAAAAAAAAAAAAAAAAACTCACTTTCCTTCCTCAGCCCAAGCTTAACTGCAGAGGTGGTGTTCTGGCACCTTGATCTCAGCTCCTGTGAGGATAAGGGTGACATTTACCTCCATCACTCTTTGCCTGATCCTTGAGCTCTCTTGTGGTTCTCTTGCATGTACTGTGTAAACCTTCTGGATTGAGGGATTTCTGTATTTCAAACTTCCTCTTCTCTACTTTTGGCGGTCAAAAATGCCCACTCTCTGACCTGTCTGAACTTTCTAGATTGTATACTTCTTATATTCTCTTGACTCTTTTGGTGTCCTTAGGATCTTCATCTCCTGAAACTTCTGAATCAAGGAAGATCCAAGTTTTGTTGAGTGCATTGGTGCATGCCTATAATCCCAGTAGCTCCAGAGGCTGAGGCAGGAGGATGGTGAGTTCAAAGCCAGACTTAGCAATTTATCGAGGCTCCAAGCAACTCAGTGAAAACCTGTCTCTAAATAAAGTATAAAAAATGACTGGGAATGTGGTTCAGTGGTTAAACACACCTGGTTTCCATCCCCTGAATAACAACAATAAAAAATCCAAGTTTTAGAACTGGCATTATATAAACAGGGAAAGTTACCACCTGAACCTGTTTCCTTATTTGTAAGGTGGGTGTTGAATTCTATTATTAGATGGTCAAAATGGTTTCTAGCTCTGATACTCTGTGGATCCAGTGTCCTCACCTCAGGCCCTAGAACAGTTTTCCTGGTCTCAGTTCATCACTCCAAACCAAACACTCCAGTGTCCCAGCTTGATCCCAGCTTTACTGATGGAAACTATTCAATCTGGCTCCAAGGATAGATCATCAACATCTCCAAGGATGGGAGAACTGCCTAATATCACAAACTATTATCTCTTAAAATTAGCATAGTGCTTGACCAAGTAAAACACTTACCTTTTTGTCATAAATGGTCATTGCAAAACTTCCTGTGGTGTAACTATTGTGTTGTTTTATATCATGCTACTTACATATTAACACATTGAATGCTACATAGCTGCACCAACCCTAAAATGTGTCAATTTTGACTGTGTAGAAATCTTTATAAGAAAATGTTTGACCCCCAAACATAAATGCATACCTTTTATTTAACAACCAGTTAAGATGTGTAAGTACACATGAATAATCAGAAGGGAATTTAAGAGAGAGCTAAATATGCTTTGAATTCGGAAATTTAAAAAAAAATAAAGTCACTCACATTCCTCAGTGTTCTTATAAAAGTTGTATGTTGAAAACATGGAAAGACCAGTTTGATGAAGTGCTCCTACTTTTCCAGACCTGAACCTTCCCAATCACAAAGCTATTTCTTTTTATTTACATGCAGAACATTTTTCAGAAACATGCATAAATGTATAGCACACAATGAAAGTGTGAAATGCGTTCATTATGGTAATTAAAGAATCAAACAAATTAATGGTCATTAGAGCTTATCTAACTCAATGTTTTGTAAACTTAGGTCTTGTGACCTACCATAAATACATTCATGAGATAATGTCTACCTTACTATTTATGAAGCCATTCAATATTTTTATTCTATTTATTTCATTTCTTTGAATTTGATTGTGATCCACCTTGTTGATTTTATGACCCTCTAATGGATCACAACCCACAATTCAAAAAACACTAAAAAATTCCCAGCTCTCTCATCTTAAAAATGAAAAAAATTGGAAGTTATTTTTAAAAATAAGGTAAATGGATGCAGTTCGAGAAGATAATGCTAAGTGAAGTTAGCCAATCCCAAAAAAATAAATGGCAAATGTTTTCTCTGATATAAGGTGACTGACACATAGTGGCATAGGGAGAGGGAGCATGGGAGGAATAGACAAACTCTAAATAGGGCAGAGGGGTAGGAGGGGAAGGGGGGCGGGGTTAGCAATGATGGTGGAATGTGATGGACATCATTATCCAAAGTACATGTTTGAAGACATGAATTGGTATGAACATACTTATACACAGAGACATGAAAAATTGTGTTCTATATGTGTAATAAGAATAGTGATGCATTCCGCTGTCATGTATTTAAAAAATAAAAGCAATTAAAAAAATAAAATAACCTAGCTGAACCAAGATCAGAATCTATCAGAAACCAATAGAATTTTTCATTCTTTTCTTTATCTCTACCTCTAATAACTCATTTTGTCCAACAAAAAAAAATAAAGAAAATAATAGCTTTTGAAATCAAAAGCTAGTTCTTTAAAAAGATAATAAAATTGACAATTGATCAGGACCAAAGGAGGGAAGATACAATTTATCTATATCAGGAATGAAAGAGATGACATCACTACAGATTCTACACATAAGACTAGGACAATAAGGTGTTAAAAGCAATTTTATGAGAATCATTGTTTGTCCTTTGCTAGCAAAGCAATAAACCATCCTTTTTCCTTCTCAAGACCGTTTTCTCTTGCTGGATTGGCATCAAGACAAGGACAGCTTTCTACACCAGGGACAGCTTTCTACACCAAGGACAGCGTTCCACAGCAAGGACTCAAGTACAGAATCATGGAGCCAGAGAAGGAGAAGACCGGGAGGCTCCCCAGAGAGAGCAGCCTGAGGAGACAGGTCCCCGACTGGCTGATGAGGACACCCAAGGTAAGGATATCCCATTTGGATCTCGTGGACAGGCAGCCTGAGCCCAAGAGAGCCCAGTTGTCTGGCATTGTAATGGCTGAAAACTGTGAAGTATGCAGTTCTGGGTCAACCCATTATTGAGAGACCCAGGTGGTGCCAGCTTCTTGACCAAAACCAACTGAGGAGAATAGTGGTCTTCGTCCTTCAAGGGATGAGTCAACTACACTTCTACAGGTTCTATTTGGAGTCTAGATTTCTCCGAAATGCCTTCAAACACAAATTCCACTTGCCTCCTCCATCATCTAATTTTCTAGCTGATATTATTGGGCTACCAAATCAAACAGCTGGATATCTGCCTAAGACCATGGAAGGATCTTTACCGTCTGCCAGTACAAAACCCAACGTTGACCTGCAAAATGACCCTGTCATGAAGTCCTGGAAGCTGCCCAGCTGGCCATCGAGTCCTTGAATGGCGTTCTGGTGGAAGGTGTATACATAAAGGTACAGAGACCTGTGACAGAACTCACTCTTGATTGTGACACACTTGTTAAGGAGCTGGAACAAGATTCTGAGAACCGAGATACTAGTTATCTGTCTGGAGTTAGTAAAGATTTCTTGGGACATATTCAGGAACTACCGAACCTCCTTGGTGGCCTGGAAGCTGTGATCGTGCCTAAAAGCGGAAGACAGGAAAAATATTGTTTCCTAAAATTCAAAACTTTTAGCAATGCCCAGAGGGCCCTCCATATCCTCACAGGCAAGGACTGGAAGCTGAAAGGCAGGCAGGCCCTTACCCCCAGGCACCTCCACGCATGGCTTAGGAGCTCACCACCTGAATCAAGAAGGCCCACAGGTCTCAGGGTTAGACCTCCTCCCTCAGAGCAAGAGACCTTGCAGAATTTAAAGGCAGACAACGCAAAGATTGCAGCCTGGCGTTGGAGCCGGAAGATTGGACGGCTCTACCAAAGCCTGAGCCCAGGCTTTGCGTCATCCTCCTGCCAGGAACCACTAGCCCTCATGGATCTCTCTCTGGCCTAGGACTCATGGGAATAAAAGATGAAGAAGAGGAAAGCACCACCCCAAGCATGGGTTTGTGAGTCGGCTCGCCACTTGCCGTTTCTCATCCTTCCTGGGCGATGGTGGAGAAGACGGTCAGGCTGCAGCTTCTCCAAAGACTGCTGGGCCTCTTCATTCAGTGGACAGCTTTGTGTGGGAAGCTGGTGTACCGGCTAACCGGTCTAATCCATTTACATGGCATGCACAAGTTTTCAATAAATGCCTAAAATTCAAGCCTTCCTCATCTTAAGACAGGGTGGGGGGGGGGGGACTAAAAAAAAAGATGCCCCATGCAACCTTGCTAAACTTACTTACTTATTGGTTCTAGCATGGGTTTTTTTTTTTTTTTTTTTTTTTTGCAGATTCCATTGGATTTTCTACAAAGATAATGATCACGTTGTCTGAATAAAGACAGTTTTATGTCTTCCATTTCAACTTCCATCAACTCTTGATGGCACCAGATAATATTGAAGAGAGGTAAAGAGAGTAGACATAACTATCTTGTTCCTAATCTTTGGTTTTTCATAATTAAGTTATTTTAACTGAATACAAAGTTTTTTGTAGATGCCTTTTAAAACATATATCTATCTCCTTTAAATACTTTTTTTTGTTCCATTTTGTTTATTTTTATGTGGTGCTGGGGATTGAACCCAGGGCTTTATGTATACTAGGCATATACATGCCCCATGAGTCTGTACAATTACTATGTGCCAATTAAAAAAAATATATATATATATAATATATATTATATATATATTATATATATATATGATTAAAAATAAAGTAAAATGGAAACAAAATAAATACAATTTATAATTTACCCCCATAAAAAGCAACTTTATGCCTATAAACTTAACAATTTAGTTGGAGTAAGAAGATTCCTTGAAAGGCACATACTATAAAAGTTTACACACACATACACACACACACACAACTCAAATAACCCTGTATTTATTTTTTAAACCAAAATTGTAATTAAAAATCTTCTCACAAAGAAAAATCCAGGCCCACATAGCAAATTCTACCAAATGTGGAAGGAAGAAATAGTATCAATTCTATACAAACTCTCCCTTAAAAACTGAACAGGAAGGAATGCTTCCCAACTCATTCTATGAGTCCAGCATTACCCTTAAATCTAGTTCAACAATATATTAAGAAAAATGCATCATGACCAAGAGGAGTTTATCCCAGAATTACAGGGTTGATTTTATATTGAAAATTAAATTAATACAATTTATGATATAAAAAATTTTAAAACAAAAAAATATGATCATCTTAATAAATACAGGAGAAAGCACTTGACAATATCTAGCCGGCATTCCAGATTAAAAATAAAACTCTCAGCAAACTAGGAATAGAAGGGTACTTCCTCAAATTGATAAAAGGCATCTACAGGGATAGGGAGATAGCTCAGTGATAAAGCACTTGCCTAGTATACATAAAGCCCTGGGTTCAATCCCCAGCACCACATAAAAATAAACAAAATGGAACAAAAAAAAGTATTTAAAGGAGATAGATATATGTTTTAAAAGGCATCTACAGAAAACTTTGTATTCAGTTAAAATAACTTAATTATGAAAAACCAAAGATTAGGAACAAGATAGTTATGTCTACTCTCTTTACCTCTCTTCAATATTATCTGGTGCCATCAAGAGTTGATGGAAGTTGAAATGGAAGACATAAAACTGTCTTTATTCAGACAACGTGATCATTATCTTTGTAGAAAATCCAATGGAATCTGCAAAAAAAAAAAAAAAAAACCCATGCTAGAACCAATAAGTAAGTAAGTTTAGCAAGGTTGCAGGATACAAGATCAATGTACAAAAATATGCTATTTATACTAGCAACAATCAAAAGCTGAAATTGAAAAAAATTAATATTCACAATAGCACTAAATGTGAAATACTTAAGAATACATCTGACAAAATATTTGTAAGACCCATTTTTTGAAAACTGTAAAACATTGCTGATAAAACTTTTTGAAACCTAAATAAATAGAAAATGGATCATAAGACTCAATATTGTTGAAATGTTGGGGTTGGGGTTGTGGCTCAGTGGCAGAGCATTTGCTTAGCACATGTGAGGCACTGGGTTCCAACCTCAGCACCACATAAAATAAATAAATAAAATTAAGGCATTATGTCCATCTACAAATCATACATATATATAGTTGAAATGTAAATATTATTTGAATTGATCTACAAATCCAATATAATTCCTATTAAAATCTCAGCAAGCTTTTTCTTGTAGAAACTGACAAGCTGATCCTAAATTCAGGTGAAAATGAAAATGGCCTAGAATAGCAAAGATAAATCTTAAAAATAACATGCTTAAGAGATAATAGTCACTAATTGCAAAAATTATTATAAAGCCACAGTAACAAAAATGATGTTTTAGGCATAAAGAGAGAAAGATCAATGGAAATAATTGAGTCTTGAAATAAAACCACACTAATTTTTGACAGGCACACAAAGGTAATGATATGGAGAGAGAACAGCTTTTTCAACAAATGATGTTGGAATAATTGAATGTTTATATGCAAAAATAAAAGTGATTTTGGATCCATGCCTTCTATTACATAAAAATATTAACTTGTAATATATTATAGACTTAATGGAAAACCTAAACCTTTAAAAGTTGTAAAATAAAAGAGGAGAAAATCATTGTGACCTTGGATTAGGCAAAGATTTCTTAGAAAAACAAAAGCACAACCAATAAAAAAAACAAATTATTAAAATTAAAAACTTCTCTTCTATTAAAAAATGATTAGAAGAAAAATATTTGCAAAGCATATGTCAGTTAAAAGACATATCAAGAATATTTTTAAAACATTTAAAAGCCAAAAATAAGGGGAAAAGAGATAATGCAATTAAAAATGAACAAAAGAGTCAACCAAACACTTTACAAAGATCAAGAACACTTCAAAAGAGGAGATCAGCAAATAAGCACATGAAGAGATTCTCAACACCATTAGTCATTAGGGAAATGCAGAATAAAATCGCAATGGGATTTCTCTATATATCTATCAGAATGACTAAAATTTAAAAGACTGACCATATCAAGTGCTGATAAGAATATGGAGGAACTGGAACTCCACAGATGGGAATGTAAAATACTATAACCACACTGGAAAACATTTTGGCAGTTTCTCACAAAGTTAGATGTCTACTATAGGATATAGTCATTCTACTCTTAGGTACTTACTGAAAAATAAAGGAAATATGTTCTCTATAAAGATTGTTCATAACAGTCTTTTCAGTAAAATAGCAAAAACCATAAACACCCAAATGTCCATTAACAGGTGACAGAATAAGCAAACTGTGCTGTATGCATATTCAACCATACATAAATATGAACTATTGATTCTAGAAATGACATGAAGGAGTCTCAAAATAATTAAGTGGCATTAAAAAAAACCTGATTTAAAAAATCTGGAATATAGATTTCATTATTAAAAATTCTAGAAAATACGAAGTAATTTATAGTGACATAAAGCAGGTCAGTCGTTGCTGGACAATGAATGGGATAGGAGGGGCACAAGAAAACTTCTGAGGTGATGGATATGTTTGCTATCTTGACAATGGAGACCTTTCACGGAAATCACACATGCCCAAACTTTGATCAAATGATACATTTTAAATATGTGCAGTGTGTGTATCAATTTACCTTAAAAAAAATAGTTGATTAACAACCACAAAACTTTTTGCCCAAAACAACTTTCTTTTCTCAACCGGAGCGGCAGCTGGCAAGTCGAAGTCCCCTTCCTGGTTCCACCATGAGTAACAAAGGCCTTTCTCCTCCAATTTCAGTTTGAAAAAATCCCGAGTCCTGTCTGACTGGCACAGATTTTCCAGATGGAGTCTAATGACAGCTAAGGGTAAAGGACAAGGAAGAGGATGGCCACACTTATTAGCACGTTGGTGATACAAGCCATTCCCCAAATGAAGGAGCTTTTATTCCTAGCAGAGAGATGTGTTAAACAGACACAATGCTCAGTGTCACCTCCAGCACTTTCTGTGCCTTTCCTCGTTTAGTTCTTACAGTGGAACTGTGTGGTGGAATTAGCACCTCCATTGCACAGCAGAAGCTAAGCAATCAAAGGGCAAATAATTTGCCCATAATAGTAGATTGCATTATGTCCTCCACAGTGATGGTTAATTTTATATGCCACAGAGGCTAGGCTATGGGTTTTAGTTGACTTTTTCATCACTGTGACCCAAGGACCTGACAAGAACAAGATAGAGGAGAAGAAATTTATGTGGGGCTCAGAGTTTCAGAGGTCTCAGTCCATAGATGGATGACTCCATGCCTCTGGGCCTGAGTGAGGCAAAATATCATGGTGGAAGGTATGGTGGAGGAAAACAGCTCAGAACACAGCCACCAGGAAGCAGCTAGAGGTGATGGATATGTTTGCTATCTTGACAATGGTGACCTTCACTCACCAGGGACAAAATATAAATCCCAAAGTCACACCCCCAATGACCTATCTCCCCCAGTTACACCCTATCTGCCTATAGTTACTGCCCAATGAATCCATATCCATGGATTAATCCACCTCTGAACCTTCTTGTGCTGTCTCAATGAGATTTGGGGGGACACCACATATCTAAGCCATACATCTGCATATTGCTTTGTAAGTATTTTTTAGATGAGATCAGCATTTAAGCCAGGGACTTTGAGTGAAGCAGATTGCCCTCCATAACCTGAGTGGGCCTTATCCCATCAGTTGAAGGCCTTAAGGAAAAAACTGACCTCCTTTGAGAAAGAGAACATTCTCCTAGCAGGTGGCCTTTGGATTTGAACTACATCAACTCTTACCTGGGTCTGCAGTCTGCTGGATCATCCTGCAGCCTCCACAATTTTGTGAGCTGGTTCCTTAAAATCAGTTAAATCTGTTTCTCCTTTCCCCTTCCACCACGCATCCTCTTGGTTCTGATTTTCTGTAGAGCTAATCTGCCCTCAAAATTTACGCCCATCCAAATTGGAGAATATAATGCTAAGTGAAGTTAGCCAATTCCCCCCCAAAAAACAAATGCGAATATTTTCTCTTATATAAGGATGCTGATTTATAATGGGGTTGAAGGCAGGGAGAATGGGAGGATTAGAGAAACTCTAGATAGAGCAAAGAGGTGGGAAGGGGAGGGAGGGGGAGGGAGATAGTGGGAGCGGGAAGGAGGAGGAGGGAGGGGGAGGGAGGAGGCATGGGGGTAGGAAAGACAGTGGAATGAGATGGACACCATTACCCTAAGTACACATATGAAGACACAAATGGTGTAACTTGACTTTGTGTACAACTAGAGATATGAAAAATTGTGCTGTGTATGTGTACTATGAATTGTAATGCATTCTGCTGTCATACATAACAAATTAGAACAAAAAAATTATGTCCAGAATATGATCTTATTTGGAAAGAGGGTCTTTTCAGATATACTTTGAATGAATTCATACTGGATTAGAGTGGTCCTTAAATCCAAAGACTCATATCCTCCTGTGAAGAGAAGAGGTCAAAGGCAGAGGGAAGGCCATGTGGGGACAGACAGAAACTGGAGCAGTACAGCTACAAGCCAAGGAAGGAACCTCAAGAAGCCAGAATAAAGCCGTGGAGTGGGTTCTCATTCAGATTCTCCAGAAGGGACCAACCTTGCTGACACTTTCATTTCAGACTTCCTGCCTCCAAAATGATGAAAGAGTGAATTTTGATGTTTTAGGCCCCTACTGGGTGAGAATTTGTTACACAAGTACAAATGTGCCTTGCTTTCCCACCACCGTTAAGTGGGAAAACATTAGTGGAACCACTGTAAGTGGAGGAGCATCTTATTAGGGCTTAAGGAGCAAACATTAGAAGTAAAAAGGAGGAACATTTTCCAACTAATTTTGGAGTCTCTGAACCACCCATGATGAAAATAGCCTCTGAATCAAATCCAGTTTTTATTTCCAGGCTAAATGACAGCCCTCCCCCATTTTCCTCTTTAAGCTAGTGAATCATTCCAACCTGGTTTTCTCCCATGCCCTGTCCCAATGAGCTGTTTTAGATAGAGCACTAGCCCTTTTGCAGGAAATAGGGGTTGCATTAAGAAGAATGTGGTCCTTATATTCCTGAGAACTCTCTGCGATCTTTGCTGTTACTAGAAAGATCCACAAAAAAAAAAAAAAAAAGATAAAATTAAGTGGCTTGGCTATCTTCCCAACCTGGTTCTGAGGGCTCTCCACCTAGGGATAAGATCTGTTTTCCTGGTATAACTTGAGCACCACTGGCTCCTGGAAAGGACATACATACATACATACACCTCAGATGGAATCAGAGCCCTTCTCTTGGTGTTCGTTTGTGTTGCATTCTTTACAGGTGCTGTCTCCAGCATCTTTAATGCTGCTGTGTTAGTTTCATCAAATGAGCTAACAAATGATCACCTGGCAACAAGAAACTGGCATCCACAGAGGTTGGAGTGACCACCTCCAGAAACCTGATAATCCTAAATCAGAGTGGAGATCTAGATTTCTCCCACCTCTACATGTAATAGTCCATCCCACAACTTGGACTGAAGAATGACCACAAGTGATCACAAAATTACCTGTCAGATGCTTGGAGCCCCATGGCTTAATTATTGGCACTAACATTGGAACATCTCTTTTCATATGACTTTACTATTTTTTGAAGCAATTCTGGCCCAGGAAGGTAAGGCTGTAAACCAATAAATGATAACTAATTCTCATTTATCTGGACCATAAACTGCTCAACCAGTCATCTTCTCAGGACAGTAGGTTGTTCATGTGAGTAGCTAGCCCCTTTCTCAGGACACTAGGTGACCCCATGGAGTCAAATCTGTTTGCCCATCAAATAACTATCCATCATGTCTCATTTTTAAACTCTCTCTTCCTCATTGTACCCGCCAACCCTAAAAATTTTTATCAACTTTGCCCAATTCCAGAGTCCTAAATTTAAAGACCTACCTCAAACCACTTGAACTCAGACTCCAAAACTCTATGCTTATTCCCCTTCTTTATGACCAAGTCACCACTCACATGATGCCTGTTATAGAAAATAATAACTTAGGTTTTGTTTGACCAATCTGTTGTTTTGATGGTCTTTTAGGAGAGTCAGGGGTTGATACCCAAGATGGATTCAATGAAGAAAAGTTAACCAAAAGACTCCTTACAAATGTAAGGGTGGATTACTGAAATAAACAAGGAATGGTGAAGCACCCAGGGACCAGCAAGAGTGGGAAGCAATTACCACCCCTGGCGCAGAAGGAACAAGGAGAGGAAGCAATGGCACCAGAACCCAGTGTGGGAGCAGGAGTGATGGGTCGTAAAAGTTGTAATCATGGAGGCCCACGACCAGACCACGGTCAAAATGAGGTGCAAGTAGGAAAAGAGCAGGGAGGAAGCACCTCCATCTGTCACTTCTCTTGCCTTTGCTGCCTGCTGGTTCCTCCCCCTGACCAAACCCAAATGGAAACCAGAAGCAAGAGGGCCCAGAGAACACACAATCCCCCTCCAGGGGCCAGAGCAGGTAGAGAGGGAGAAGACGGGATCTGTGTGAATGTGAGACACAGGAAGAAGGCGATAAATGGAGAAAAACCAGTATACAGCACGGAGTGCTTGTTAATAAAACAATGAGTGAGTTACACTGAATATATATTCTTTCTACATGATTTATTGGGTTTGGAGGGGTCAGAATCAGTAGAATGCCAATCTTGTTCATTGACCTATAATCTTAAAACAAGATCAATAAGGAACTCAAAGAATAAGGAAGAACAAGAAATTTGGTCATGATTTACAGACTTAATAGCTATTGTCTGTGGCATAATTTGGCTTAAGACCTGGATTTAGGAGTGGTAGCCAATGTCTCCATCACTTCACTCCATAAATATCACCAAGCCAAGACTTTGTTCCTAGGGAACTTACTGCAATTGCCAGAGTTAGCCAGATCACACTTTCTAGAAGGAGTTGAGAAGGATTGTACATTTGGAAATACCACCTAATGAGAAGTTGCCCAAACCATCCTTTTTAAAAACTGTTTTATTTTAAAGCATATAACCTAAAAAAAAAAATGTGAGCTGATGAGGTATCAGCAAAGCTGATCAAGCAAATTCAACTTGGGAGTTCTCTGCCATGTGATAGATAGTCCCCAATATGACTAAGTGTAAGAAGCTATAGGTCTATAATCAGACAGACCTGGCTTGGAATCTCATACTATGTTTGAGCAAGTTACTTGATTCTTGTGCCTCAGTTTCCCTCATATGTAAAATAAGAATAATATTCCCTTCTTCTTTTGGCTATTATTTTTTGGCAACTACATTCAACTTCTCCTCCTTCCAGTGTTCTTCTCTATATCCCAGGACTGGAAGCCTGGTAACCATGTCCAAAATTCCATTTCTTTCATGGTTCTTGATAAGAAATACATTCTGTCAGTGACGTGTCCTTGAGCAAGATTTGGAGGTTCAGGCTTCAGCAGATGTGAAGTTTCACAGCAACTCTAGGTTTTCCCTTTCTGGTTATCAGTTTCATGCTATGACCAGCTGTGACCATAAGCATCACTTTCCTACCTCCTCCTGAGCGAGGCCATTGCAGCAATTTCTGGTAGTGCAAATGCAGGGGCAAACTTGAAATCTTGCACCACCTCTCCTGACTTTCACTCCTTCAATCTTCCCAACATTTTTTTTTAAGAGGCAACTATTTCTTCCTATTAAATCCCTTCCTACATGGTTTCTGTTTTTCTAACTGAAGCCTGAGTGATATTTACCAGAGAGTCAGGTTCAGACCACAAGAGCACCTTTCTCATGAGCCATATTTGAATTAACCATCCCTGCTGAAGTCCTATGGCATGTGTATTGTTTGTGGGATATTATGACACTGGCCATAAGTTTAAAAATAGCATCCTGGTGGAACTTTAATTTTAAATCCTTTATTTGACTAATATGTCTATTTCTAAACTCTAATATTAGAATCATATCATACAAAAACACAAACTGAACTTTGTTTTAAAAAAAAAGTACAGTTTACAAAATTCAAACATACCTTTGGAAACTCAATGACAGCTTCTCTGTGGAAACTAATAATTCACTAATTGCCATTCCTCAAGACAAATTTTTCACTTTATATGATCGCCCCCCTCAATGGAAATGCAAATATTCTATGAGCTCATTTGCTGTTTTCCCATCTAGTTTAGGATAACTAAAACATTCATTTAAAATAACAGAAACTGATGAGTAATTTGTTTATTATCTCCATTAAAGACAGAAAAAAAAGTCCATTTGTTATAAACACAAACATTCTTTGCCAATTCTATTAAGACATAGCAGGATAGAAATGGTTCCAGGCCTCCTTCATCACATCCCTGCTTCCAGTTCCAGCTCTTTCCATCAGCATTGCATAGTATACATTTGAAGATCCCTCATTCGGTATTAGTGCAGCACTCCTACCCCTCCTGAATGAGGCAGCAATCACTTTGAATACAGGAGCCAGGTTTTCGCCCTTGAGGGCACTTTTGGTATGGTGTTCTACACACTCCTCAGCAGAGGAGGCCACAGCTCATAGATTTGCAGCGAGAACCACCATCCGGACTCCAGCATTGCTTCCTTTAAGGCCTGAGTTTTCAAGGCCAAGTCCAGTCCTGGCTTGCTCAAACATCTAATAAATCTTATCTCTGAACTAATGAAACTGATTACATGGCACTTTGTAAATATCCAAGGTACTCCCCAAAAGGTAAACAGCGGTAATGGTCAAGATCAAAGTCTTGGGGATGGAGTGCTGCTATTACAGTCCGAGAGTCCTGTCTGCGTGGGAAGAAGAGCAAACAAGGCTGGCTTTGATCACATCACTCCCAACACAGAACCTTCAGTGGTTCCACACTGCCTTTATCAAAAGGCCACACTTCTTAGTGTACTTATCCTCCGTGCCCCTACCACCTGTCCCAACCCACCCTTCCAGCCTTATCTTCCCCTGCTCTCTCTCCACAGCCATGAACAAGTTCACCAGTCAACCTAAGCACAGCTCATGGCTGCACTGGCTGGCCTCATGCCCTCAGAATATTCTCTCTGTGCCTTCCTCGGCTTCTCCTCATGCCAAGTATTCCTGCATCATCCAGCTCAGGTCTGTCTTCTTCTCAAAACCATAATGTAATTTCCACCACACCCTCATACAGTAAGAGCCAGCTCTTCTAGTATACAGCTGGTCCCTAACTAGTTCGACTTAATAATGTGCCAAGTTGACAATAGTACAAAGTATAGTAGAAACCCTATCTGGAATTTTGATCTTTTCTTTAAGGCTTCATCGTATATTGTGCACTAAACTCTCAGATTCAGTAGGCTAGTATATTGAATGCACTTTGCACTATGATATTTCAATCTACTCTGGGTTTATCAGGAGATAACCCCCCTCATAGTAGAGGAACACCCACATTCATTAAGCCTTTTAGATCTGTTATGTCACTCAATCCTTGAAACAGTTCAATGAGGTAGGACTGTTTCCTCCTTTTTATGGAAAAAGAAAAGGAGACAAATGCTGTAGTATCTTCAGATGATATGATTCAATAGTCAGATGGTTTTTATGAACAAAATTTGGCTAATTTACTCCTAAAACAGCTGAAGGAAATCTGTAAGATTTCTTGAACAAAGTTGTCATTGTTTCCAAAGTTCAATATAAAATGATCCCAAACTTGCAACAGCATATGTGGTATAAAATACTGTACACCCAATCTGCACATGAGAAGATACGTAACATCACTAATCATTAGGAAAAGGAAAACCAAGACCATAATGAGATGCCACTTAACCCATTATGATGGTTATTTAAAAAAAAAAGAACAGAAAAAAATTCTGGTGGGAATGTGGAGAAATTGAAACTCTTGGGCATTTACTGGTAGGAACATAAACTGATGCAGTGGCTGTGGAAAATACTACAGCAGTTCCTCAAAAAATTAAACATGGAATTGCCATAGGATCCAGAAATTCCACTTCTAGAATTGAAACCAAAGTCTCACATAGATATTTGTATACCAATGTTCATGACAGCATTATTCACAATAGCCAAAAATTAGGAAAAACGATTCCATCAATGGATGAATGATAAAGAAAATGTTTATCATTTTGCTTTTTCAAAGGAAAGAAATTCTGACATATGGTATAACAGGAATGAACCTTGAAGACATTATACTAAGTGAAATAAACCACTTTTATGAGAAAGCTGGAATAGTCAAAATTCCAGAGACCAAGTAAAATGGCGGCTACAAAGAACTGGAGGGAAGAGGGAATTGGGCAGTTGATGTGTGCAAGTCACAGAGTCTCAGTGTGGGAAGATGAAAAGTTCTGAGGATGGATGATGTAATTGCACAACAGTGTGCACACACTCAATGCCTCTGAACTGTATGCTTAAAAAGGTACACAAGAAAGAAAATCATAGGCCAATATGCTGGGTGAACAATCCCCAAAGCAGCAAACCAAATCCAATGGTGCATTTAAAAGATTATTCACCATGATTGAGATCACCAGGGATGCAAGGATGGTTTGACAGATGCAAATCAATAACCATGTTACGCCACATCAACAATCTGAAGGACAAAAAACCATGTGATTAGAAGGGCACAGTGGCACATACCTGTAATCCAAGATACTAGGGAGACTGAGACAGGAAGATGAAGCAACTTATCAAGACCCATCTCAAAAAAGCCAAACCCATATGATCATCAATAGATGTAAATACTTATGATTTTCTGTTTTTTTTTAATAATCCCTATCCCAATAGATGCAAAGTAGCATTTCAATAGATGAAGAAAAGACACTTGGTAAAATTCAACATCCCTTCATAATAACAACTGAACAAATTAAGTATAGAGGTAATGTATCTCAAAATAATAAAGGCCATATGTAACAAGCCAACCACTGTCACTATATTGAAAGGCAAAAAGCCAAAAGTTTTCTCTAAAATCCGAAACAGACAAAGATACCCACTTTCATCACTTTTATTTAACATAGTACTGGAAGTCCTCACCAGAGCAATCAGACATGAGAAAAAAATAAATAAAGGCATCCAAATTGGAAAAGAGGAAGTCAAATTGTTATTGCTTGCAGATGATACTATCCCATATATAGAAACCCTAAGGACTCCAGACTATTAGAACTAATAATAGTTGCAATATACAAAATCAACATACAGAAATCAGTAGTGTTTCTACATGCCAATAATGTGTCTGAATTAGAATTATCAGAAATAGAAAGCATCCCCATTTATAATCTCTGTAGAAAAATAAAATACTTAGGAATAAATTTAACCAAAAAAGTGAAAAAAATCTATACAATAAAAACTATGAAACATTGTTGAAATACATTGAAGAGGACACACACACAAAAAAAAGGGAAAGACATCTCATGTTTGTGGATTAGAAGAATCAATATTGTTAAAATGTCCATGCTACCTAACACAATCTACAGATTCAATGCAATCCTAGCAAGATACCAATGATGCTTTTCACACAGAACTAGAAGAAACAATCCTAAAATGTGCATGGTACCCCCCCACACACACACACACCTGGAAGAGCCAAAGCAATATCAAGCAAAGAAGAACAAAATAGGAAGCATTATACTACCTCACATCAAAATATACTACAAAGCTAATCAAAACAGCATAGTGAGGCTGGGGATGTAGCTCAGTGGTAAAGTTCTTGCCTGGCATGCACCAGGCCCTGGGTTGAATCCCCAGCAACACACATACAGCACACAGAACATACAGACAAGTAAATAACCCAACTTAGAAATGGGCAACAGATCTAAGTAGACATTTCTCAAAAGAGGACAGACAATGTCAATAACTATATAAGAAAAATCATTGGCATCACTAATCATCTGGGAAATGCAAATCAAAATTACAATGAATAGGGCTGGGGCTATAGTTCAGTGGAGAGCACTTGCCTAGCATGTGCTAGGGTTTAATCCTTCCACAATGTGCTAGGGTTCAATCCTTCCACAATGTTAGTAGCAATTTAAATTACTATGTTCACTGTGAAAACAGTACAAGCTTCCTCAGAAAACTAAAATTAGAACTACCATATATACCAGCAATTCCATTACTGGCTTTATCTCCAAAGGAAGTGAAATCAGTATGTTGAAGCTCTGTACTCCCATGTTTAATCACAGCACTGTTCACAATAGCTAAGAAAATTAAACAACCTAAGCATCCATGCACTGATGAATGGATAAAGAAAAGGTGATATGTTAATATTAATACAGTGGAATATTATTCAGCCATATAAAAGAATGAACCATTACCATTTGGCAACAACATATATAGAACTAGAGATCATTGTGTTAAGTAAATTAAGCCACACACAGAAAGACAAGAACTGCATGATCTCACTTGTATGTGGGATATAAAAAGTTGATCTCATAGAAGTAGAGAGTAGAATGGTGGTTACCAGAGGCTGGGAAGAATAAGGGGCAGGGATGGGGAGAGTTGGTCAATGGGTACTAAGTTATAGATAAGAATAAGAAGTACTGATGTGCTATTGCACAGTAGGATGACTATAGATAGCAATTATGTACTGCATAGTTTAAAAACCTAGAAGAAAGGGTTTTGAATGTTTTCACCATAAAGAAATGATAAACATTTGAGGAGATAGATAGGAATAACCTGATGGAAACATTACACAATGTTTTCATGTTTATAAATGTCACACAGTACTCCACTACTATGTACAATTTTTATGTACCAATTTTAAAAATGAATTTGTTTTTAAAAATGATTATGATAAGTTTTGTTATGTATATTAAATCAAAATTTAAAATATGAAAATGCTTTCATATCTTGCATTTGATCCTCACAAATACCTTGTAGAGAAGCAGAGAAGATACCAGGATTTCCCACTACTAAGATATGGAAAGTTAGGCTCAGAGGGTTCATTGGCTTGCTCTAGAGCTGCACGGACTCCCCTGGGGATCCTGCTACAGGGCAGAGTCAGTAGGTCTGGGTAAGGCTCAAGGTTCTACATTTCTAACCTGCTCCCTGATACTGGGGTGGGGGGTGGAACACACTTTTGAGTTAGGACTAGGGAACATCAAGGCTGGAAATCAAAACTGATTCCTTAGACTCAAAATCAAGTACTGTTTTAACTCTTTCAGGGAGTCTCTCAGAAATGACGCCTCCCTCACAGGGACTTGGAGAAGAGAGGGCTTGCTGATCCTCATCATCCCAACAGACTAACCAATTTAGGTATTCCCAGATGACTGTGATCAGGCTCACCTGTGTTTGCAAATACTCTGGAGACACAGAGGAAATCCTAAATTATACTCTCCTTTTATCTTGCAGAGATTATTTTTTTTAAAGAAGAATTCCTATATTTAAGCTAAAATAAAATTGCAATAGAATAAGTTGTCTGAAAACTAGTTGAACTACTTAAAGTTTTATTTAATGAGATTATTTGTCAGAAGTTCTAATTCCCCAATACATATTAAAAACACATGTTTGTTCACCTATTTATTTTAAGATGCCAGGACCCACCCCCAGAGACACTGTTTTAATTTGTCTACTGTTTTGCTTTGTTTTGTTTTGCATTTAAGATCTCTAGGTGATTCTAATTCTCTAGGTGACTCAATGACCATTGAAATAGCAACCCAAATTCAACATATGTAATAAATTGCATGGACCTCAATTCTCAGCTGACCTTGCCAGGTATTAGAAGAAAAATCTTTTATATTTTATTTTCTAACCACAGATGCAAATGGGTTGTTCAGCTATTATATGGTCTAAATTTATTCCAGGAATAAACTTCATGTAAAATAATGCAAGATCGCTGGCAGTTGTATGTACCTAGCAACAAAAAGGTTAATTTTAGCACTATTTTAAACCCCAACTGGACCTACCAGTCTATTTTAAATCATGGTTGGGCTTACCAGCTTAATTCAAATCAATAGCTACTTTACTTCCCCCACTAAAATAAAACTTGCCAGAGGACCATATTGATGATACCCTTCTTCTTGATTATCATCATTCATATTCAGCCATAATTTGGATATTGCCAACCAACATTTTCAGCCAAGGATACTTCAGGATAATGTATATAAATTGTGTCTTATTGATCACAGAACACCTGCTAGTACTTAAATATGTTGACATATAAACATAAACAGAAATTTGCAAGTTTGCATTTCTAATATTCATAAAATTATAATTTATAATAAAACATTGTCATGTTTTTTTAAATCACCATCAAGATAAAATGATTTAACCAGAAGTTTTAAGTGATAAAACCATTAAAAGAATATAAAGGCCTAAGTGGTTCCTCTGCCCCCCACACACACAAAAAAAAAGATGGAAGGAAAACTTCATAATTTTTCTCTGGCTTGATACCATCTAGTTGCATCTTGCCACTTATAAGATGAAAAATAAATTGGCCAAATTATAATTACTGAGATCAGAAATTATAATGCACTAAAACAGCATTTTTTGAAGATAAATACATATTTCTTCATATTTTAAGATTTCAGGAATTCACAGTAAGATGATTCCTTGGGACACATTTCTCAGAGATAGGATGGCGAAAGCAGAGTTGAGCATTGTTATTAAAAGAACACATGGTCAAAGTCTCAACCTTGTCTTGAGATGACTGCTCTTAACAGAATTATTAAGTGTTTAACAGCTGCCATTTTTCCCATAGAAAACAAGATAAACCAGGCAAACAGTGGCCAGGTGCTGACCTGCCCTAGTGCAGCTCAAAGTCTAGGAAAGACCAGTTAACTTCATCAGAGGACATCCTCCCCGGCCTGAGAAGTGGAGGGACAATTTGTTTGCAGGCAAAAATTGAGAAGCTGCTATGCTATTGCTCTGTCACTTTCTTCCCTCTGTCCCCATAGCAAGGGGAAAGCTAAGCACTATGGAAGGCACAAGGTGGTCCACTCTGCGAGGAGGCCTTGGAAATGTACATGCCCCATCCATTATACAACAGGAATAATCCTGGCAAATATGAATGGTGTGCTCTTTTCATACCACTGCCTCCTCCCATTCCCGGCAGACATTCTATAGCCCCAGGGAAGAGGAAGAAGTATCTTTTGGAAGGACAAGAATACAAACCTAGGAGGATGTCTATGTCAGACAAGACCAGAAAAGAAAGGAAGAAAGAAGAATTGAGGGAAAGCTGGAAGTCTAGGGTCTTGCTAACTCAGCTCTTCACTGGAAGCTCCAGGAGGTGACTCCCTTTTACTGAGGCTTGCTCCGCCAGTAGGTACAGTAGAGTCAATATGGCAGCCCAGCATTGGGTAGGCAGAGAAGGGTCCTGTCCTGACCTCCCTCAGCTCCCAAGGAGTGAGAGTAAGTGGAGAGCTAACAGGTCTTGCAAAAAAGCTGAGGTGAGAAGGGCAGAGGCAGCCCCACCAGAAAGATCAGGAAGAGGTCAAGTGGAAATTCAGTGGAGTGAGCCATGCCAGGAAGAGACAAGGTATAGAACTGTGAGCCTGACCACCCATCTAAGCTGAGAAGCAGCTGGCTCTGTAGCCACAGGCTGAAGCAGGAAAGCCCAGTCAGGAGGCTGGGAAGTCTTCCCACTAGACCGGCCAGGGTTCTCACTTGGCACTAATGTCATTTAGGCCAGATCATTCTTCTGTATCTTAGGATGTTTAGCAGCATCCCTGGCCTCTCCTAAGAGATGCCAGTGGTAACCACCCCCACCCCAGTAGGATAATCAACAACATCTTGAAACAGAGCCAACGTCCCCTGGGAGACAAATCACTGCAGATTCAGAACCACTAGCCCTGACAATGTTTTGGCAACAAGAGACTGAAAACTGAGCCTCCATCCCTGAGACAGCTTACACCAAGACACTTAAAGCTGAAGAAACTAAGGCACCCTCATTGGCAAGTTTAAACACCTGGCCCCTCTACCTCTGTCCACCCATCCTTGAGCTACCCAGCAGAGTGGATGCCCAAGAGCAAGAGAATATAAATGACAATAGAAAATAACAACTCTGGGAAGTGTGGGTCATCGCCCCTTTGTACCTCTGAGGAAACAGAGTGTCTAAAAGGATATATAATCTGCTCAAGATCACACACCCAGTTAGAGGCAGAGCCAGCATTTAAAGTCAGTGGTGCGGGCCTGTAATTCCAGCGGCTCAAGAGGCTGAAGCAGGAGGATTGCGAATTCAAAGCCAGCCTCAGCAAAAATGAGGCACTAAGCAATTCAGTGATACCCTGTCTCTAAATAAAATACAAGATAGGACTGGGGATGTGGCTCATTGGTTGAGTGCTCCTGAGTTCAATCCCTGGTACTGAAAAGTAAATAAATAAATAAAGTCAGTAAGGCTTCCTCCAAAGTCATGCTCAATTCAACAAGCCACGAGACAAACTACTGCACACACACTGTGTTGCATTATAACTAAACGTGTACCACACTATCATCTTCAGAAGATGTGGCTCCTGCGGAGAATGAATGATACATGCTTTGCCTCTGTCAACCTTTAGTTCATGCTCCATAAATATTTGAGGAATGAATGAATATTTGTGAATGAATGAATGAATGAAACCCTGTTCTCCCCTGTCCTTCCACTGTGCTAGGAAGGGCTATTTCCAAGAGCAGGCTGTACCTGGAAATGAAGATAAAGGCCCAGCGGAGTTTAACAATGCAGGACCATGCAGAGAAGGGAGAGGAAGCAGCCAGGCAGGGGGTGATGGAGCCTGAGTGGCAGGGCTCTAGGGTTGAGCTGGTACAAGAAGAGCAAAGAGGAAAAGGTAAGAGAGAGCAAAAGGGAAAAAGTAAAACAAGGGGCTGGGGATGTGGCTTAGGGGCTGGGGATGTGGCTCAAGCGGTAGCGGGCTCGCCTGGCATGCGTGCGGCCCGGGTTCGATCCTCAGCACCACATACCAACAAAGATGTTGTGTCCGCCGAAAACTAAAAATAAATATTAAAAATTCTCTCTCTCTCTCTCTCCTTTCTCACTCTCTCTTTAAAAAAAAAAAGTAAAACAAGAAGAGTCCAGGCTAAGAGTGAAGAGATGGGGGTCTAGCAGCAAAGAAGAGCTGATTCTGGGAAACAGGGTTGGGATTGGGACTAATGGGGAATTTGAAGGTCAGGCAAAGAGCATCAGGGTCCCTTAGAGGATTCCTGAGAACAGTGCCCATGGCCATTAACCTTGACTGGGGATTTCCCACACGCAGGGCTGCTCTTAGCACCTTATAGGGATTGCCTCAGTCAGGGAGGCTGACTTCCAGATTCACCCCCACCCTAAATCAGCAAAGTAAGGTGCTGGAGCCACAGAACTCAGGAGAGGAATCCAGGAGGTATGTCCCAAGAAGCCAGACCTCCTCCCCTTCCTGGTATGTGGCCTGTTGAAGGCAGCACAACCCTGAAGAGGAGACAAAACATAAGGCCCTCCTTCAGTCCTTTAATCAGAGTGATAGGCCTTCATCCAATCAGGATGGGGCTCAGGAATGGCAGGGAGGGAGATTCAGGCTATATGGCCACAAAAGCTAGAGCTCAAAAGCTGTTACGTGTTAAACCTCCTTGTCTCTTAGTTTGGTCCTTGGTTATGTGCATCTCTTTTGCATGTTCATCTTAGATCCATCAAGGGGATGGGGAACATGTTTGCTTTAGCCCCTTCCTTGTGCAAATTCAGCCCCGCATCACCCTGAGCAAGCACCACCCACCCCTCCCATGAAAGATTCCAGTGACCACTGACTAAACGTGCAGCCAGCCAAGGATCCTGGCTCTTAGTAAAGGCATCGTTATCATGGCTGGTGAGGGCAAATGACCTGTATAGGGGTATAGGGATAAAAGGGGAGTGAATCTGTGTATTTCTATCATTCATTCATCCATTCATTCATTTAACAACTATTTGAACACCTACTATGTGCCCAGTACTGCTTGGAACATGTCCTGAACGCAACAGATAAAGATCCTGCATCTCCAGGCGACAGGTAGACATCAAAAACATAACGAACAAGTAACTTACACAGTGTATTAGAGCATGATTAGTGTCTAGAGGAAAATAGAAAGTAAAAAACGGTATAAGCAAGATCAGGATGAAAGCAGCGAGCAGGGAACCGAGCAGCTTGAAGTCTTGAATGGGATAATTACAGAAGTTGCCATTTGAGCAAAGACTTAAGACTGTGAAAGATTGAGCAGAAGCAGCCTTGGGTGCTTGAGGCACAGCCAGGAGGCCAGTATGGCTGGAGAATCATGCACTGTGCAAAGAGTGCCCCCCACCCAGACCACACTGCAGGTAAACAGCCCTGCCCCTGCATTATCCAAACTCCAATCTCCAAGACCTGCTAACACCTGCGTTAACCATCGACTTTGTCTTCACACCTTGCTGACTTTCCATAGGGATTGGATTAGACCTATTCCTTCCCCCAGATGGTTCCTTCCCTCCTGTGAAATGCCTTGGTTTCCAGTAGGTGTTTCTTGCTGAGAGCCATTGCCAAGTAGGAATGACGCATCGAAATTTCCTTGCCAGCGTACCCCATGTTGTTTAGAGGAAGGACTCGTGGAAATGGACTTGCCTTGGACATTCGCAGTGACATTGCATATATGTTTGAGAAAGGTGACCCTGCTCAAGGACCAGGGTGGATCCGGGTTTAAGGAGGATCCTACTGGATTAGAGCGGATCAGGTTTTAGGGAGTATCCCGTCCTTGGGTTTAGGGCGGTTCCAGGTTTAAGGTGTACCCTGCCGGGAATAGGGTGTACCCTGCTGATTAAAGCCTGGTGGAGGGGCTGGGGATGTGGCTCAAGCGGTAGCACGCTCACCTGGCATGTGTGCGGCCCGGGTTCGATCCTCAGCACCACATACAAACAAAGATGTTGTGTCCGCCGATAACTAAAAAATAAATATTAAAAAATTCTCTCTCTCTCTCTCTCTCTCTAAAAAAAAAAAAAAGAAGCAAGCCTGGTGGAGTACGTGAATTTTGCGGCAGAATGTGAATTTCCCCAAAACGTGTTTGTAGAGGGCCGGTGTGAGTTCAGGAATAAAGAATTGCTGTTTGAATCTTCAAGGTGTGTGGTGGCTCGTGATTCTGTGCCCAGCCAGACTGCGGCAGTTTCTGCCTAGCCATTGATAAGTACTGGAGAAATTCACTTTGTCCTATGTTTTCCCCTAAACCACATGGAACGTCTTGCATTTGCGATGTAGCTTTTGCCATAGACGTCACTGCAAGTGCTTCTTTGCATTCTCTATGTCCTGAAGCCATTCTCTCTGCTTGTGTTTTGTTTCAGAATGTTTCACCCACTTAAAACAGTATTCTTTTCTGAAATTATGGTGCCTCTTGTCACAACACTGACTGATATAAAGGGCTTTGCCTGGTAAAGGAAACAAATACTTCTGTAAGTTTTACAAGGGTCCATTTGGTTCTTGCTCACACCAGAACCACAGAACAGAGACTGCAGAACGTGTATGAAACAGACGGCTTATTTCCCACCGTTCCGTGCTCAATAAATTCTCATGCTTAGATCATTCAGAGCTCCTTGGATCCAGCCACTCCGCTGGGGTTGAAGATCTTTAATACGCACATATAGTCCTCTCTCTCTGGGCTTTAGAGAAATGGTGCAAATAACCCTGGACTTTCAGGACTGTTGCCATCTCTGTTCTAGTTCCTTAAGGTCCAGGCTTCCTGTGTAGATGAGTGATGTCAGCCACTGGAGGCTTTGACCATGTAGCTTGGAAACTTGCCTCTTCCTCTGCCATCTTCAAGCACTTCAGCTTATCAGTAAGAGTTCCAGAGAGCATCTGTGACTGCCCCAAAAGGCTGGCCAATGACTACGTTTCGAAGGATGGAGTTTTGTGGCTGATAAGAGTTTATGTGATGGAAGTTAGACATTTGACAAATATTTAGTAAGTATCTACTACATGCCTGGACCCTGCCTCCTGGGATCCACCAGCCAGGGCTCCAAAATGCTGCAGCATCAAAGGCTCTCTCAGAAAGGCCAGACCCAAGGTCACCCTGCATAGGTGGAGCCCCTATTAGTGCTACCACACACTAGAAATGCCCAGAATGGGTAAAATGGGTACATCACCTCATACTCTGTGAATGATGCACTGGGTAGGAGTTCATCTTCATACTCATGGTTCACAACAGGAGGCCTGGGGTCAATCCATGTGGATTCTAGTCACAGTCTTGCCTGGCACTGTCCATATGACCTTGAGCAGGTGTCCCTCCCTGAGCCTTGGAGTCCTCATCTGTAATGATGGACAAGTCAAATTGCAGACTTCACAACCTTGTTGGAAAGAGTCAATGAATCCTCACACATAGTACACAGGCTGACACATAATAAATGCTCAGAGAACCTCAATGATCCATGATGTTTATCACTTGGTCCTGAGCAGCATCTGCTGCCGGTTGGTCATTAGCGTAGACAGAAATAATGACATTAGAAGAAATAAAACATGCGTGACTCCTCCAGTTGAACAGATTCACTTTGCCCACCTCCAGTGATGGCAGACAATACCTGAATACAGAGCAGAAACCACACACAGAACCCTTGGAACAATATTGGCACTGCTATTGCCACTGCTGTTTTGTTTTGCATTGAACTTGTCCCTGTCTTAGGACATATTGAAAAACCAGCCTCTACCTCAGAGCAAAGCCTGTCCAAGAAAGGGACATGACCTTTGTCCTTGGAAAAATCCACAGAGCACTCCTAGGCACATTCCCACCCTGCTAAGTTGTTTATCTACAAATAACAGGAGAGATCTGCTGCCCCAGGTGTCCCTGACTCAGTCAGGCTAGGTGGAGATCCACAGCAACTCCCTAGCAACCACCAATCAGCATGAGACAGGGAAATACCTGGGATGCCAGATGACCCTCCCAGTAGTTTATGGTGGTTGATAACATATTGGGAAACCATGTAGTTCAGCACGTACACCCCTCTTGGCTCAAACCAATCAGTTCAAACCAATACCCCTTTTGTTCTGACCCATCACCCCTACCCAACTTGTTCCCTCCAGTGAATGTGCTAATCATGTTTTAGAGTTGTTATTTGATTTTCCCGCGGTGTGTGATGATTTACTAAGAGATGCTATGATGTATGTGAAGTCCCTGCCCTCTCCAAAAAATGTATAAAACTGCTGCAAACCCTGGGCTCGGGGCCTCTCAGCGTCACCAGTTGCTGTGTGTGTGCACGGAGGACCGAGCTAGCTCGCAATAAACACCTCTTTGCTGCTTACATCGATCTTGGGTCTCTGGTGGTCTTTGGGGGTCCTGAATTCGAGCATAACAATATCTGTGTTCTCCAAGGCCCACAGCCCCCAGAACCTGTCTGCCCCTTACCTCTCCTGCTTTGCTCTGAAGACTTTGGAAATCTGGTGACCCCTTACTGCCCTGAAAATCCAAATGAGTCCTTTTGTTCCGTGGTGGGGGACCTCTTGAAGGCAGGCTGTGACACAATCCAGATCCTTTGGGTTTCATCACTTGGCCAAAAATGAGGACCCACTTGTCAACCTTCTTCTTGGCTTTTAGCTAAGACTTTGCTTTGGTTCCAAAGTGGGTGACATTTGGCCCACGGAGGTAACGCTACAGGAAGCACAGGAGAGGCTCTTACCCTGACTGACAGGCATTGTCTCAGTGGTGTGCAGTGGACCTCAAATCCTGTGAGTGACTTCCCTCCAGACGTGGATAAGAGGCCATTCTTTTTGTTCATTCTCCTGTGGCCTCCGGTTGATGTCTTGCCAATGCGGCAGGATGCTTCCCCACTCCAGATGGGCAGGAATCCAAGAAATGCAGTTCTGTGTTTGTCCAGGCCCAGAGAGTTGAGGAAAAGCCCTGAAGCAAATGTACAGTTTATATTTCTCCAGTGCCTGCTGAAGATAGAGAGTCTCTTATTTCTCAGCGACAGGACAAGCCCGAGGCAAAATTCAGTTCAAAGCAAGAACCATCCTCTTGCAAATCTGTGGTGTCCTACCATGCATCAGGCCTTCATCTACCCCCTTCTATTAAATGGTGTTTTTTTTTCCTCATTCGTCCCCTCTCTTCCTTGTGCCTTGGGTGGCCCTAGGAAAGCCAAATAATTTTTTAACTTCAGATGATATCAAACTTAATCTGGAGGTCAAATCTGCTGCTAACAATGACACGACCACAGAAAGGTCACTTAATCACTTCCAAAATCCAATAGAACAAACACTCATGTTGTTAGAGCTCTCTTCCTAGAAGAGCCCGCCCACGGAAACCCTGGGCCTGAGTAAACCAATGCTGGAGTCTTCACTTGTGACTTCAGATTTTAGTTAGTTGATTCCTCCCCAAGTCACTAAGCTTACATGGGTTGAAGAGTATGAATCATGCCATAGGTTTTATTTGAGGGATTTGGGGTCTTGATTTTAAACGTATGTCTGTAACATGGGAACACTATGAAAAAAATATATACAATCACAGGCAAATATTCAGAGTAGAAATCCAGAATGCATTCCAGCTGTAGGGTCTGTGTTGTTGTTGGCTGGCTTTGATTCTGGGCTGGGGAAGTGGTACAATCTATTCAAACTGTCCCCTAGGAACTCCACTTCCCAAGGCATTTGTTTTTTTAACATAACGACAAATGCTCATACATTTAAAAGGGAGAGTTAAACACTGTCTTTATTTTGTTTAGCCAGGCAATCATTTAACCCTGACATTTTTTCAACTCTGGTCTTCTGACCTCACCAGCAGCGGGAAGTAAGGAGAAGCCCTTAGTTTGTGCTGGGAACTTCATCACTCACATCCGGTCCAGGACCCTTGAAGGGCTTCTTCTGACAAATGTGTTGATGCTTCCAATTCCCTTTTCTGCCTCCACCCACTGCACACAGGTTTGGGTTGTTTTTTGTTGTTGTTGTTGTTTGTTTGTTTGTTTGTTTTGTTTTGTTTTCATTTTTTTACATGGGTTGGTCTCACGTAGAAATAAATGGAAAACTCAGGAATCAGTTTAGAGTGTGGGTTTCCGATGAAGACACTCCCGCCTTAGTCCTTCACATGTGAGGGGACGCTCCAGAGTTGCCAGCCTCTGAAAACATCCTGGATCTGATAGACCTCCCCATGAAAGTGGCCTCTCTTCTTCCCACCCCTCCACCCAGGAGATGTCAAACAAGAGAGGCTCTGGGTGATGGAAGGAGATATTCTGGCAATATCACCTCCCATTCCCTAATTTAGGATCTTGGCTCTGAGTCCTCATTTGAATACAAATTAACTATGCCATTTCTCATGCTCCTTCCAAATCTAAAATTTTATTTAAGCTTGATTTCCCTTTACATACTCAGGAGGTCTCGGAATCCATACCGAATAAATAATAATAACTGTGCCCCAATTTTCAGAGGTCAGGAATTTCTGGGGAAAAAATCTGAAGACTGAAGTGTGAAGTTGCCAAGGAAGGCACGGAAATGTGATTTTTTTTTCTTTCATCTCTAAAATTGGAAAGATGATTGTCTACAGAGATGTATGTTGATTAAATGAAATCATGTATAAAGTACAGAGCACTGTATTGGGTATAGTGTATATTCTCGATGAAAGATGGTGGAACCTCAATGACTGAATGAATGGAGATGTCAAGCAAGCAACCTACCCCAACACCAAGGAGCAGAGCCAGGCTATAAACAGAGATTCTCTCATTTCAACTCTACTGCCCATTCTATACCTATTGATTTGTCCCCAAAGTTGGTTACCCAGTAGTTCGTTGTGATCATTCTGAAACAGACATTATAGCATAGGAAGCAGTCTACATCAAAAATGGAATTCTTTGCTCTCCTCACCAAAATGGTGCTGATACTTGGAGTTTATAAACATTGTCAATACCATCTCATGCAGTGATTCCCAATATATGGCAGCATGAATCAGATCCACTTGGGGGTTATAAAATAGTAATATAGTTTGGTATAATATAGTAATATAGTTTGGTTTTTGTCCCAGGTTCCTGGCCCAGAGCTCCCAAAATTCTGAATTGCCTGATTGCTGAGAGTATCTTTTGTTTTCCATAAAGAGTGCCTCCTTACAAGCCATTCTAATAAAGTGACTCTTAGTGGGTATTACAGTTTGAATGTACATGCCTCCCCCATGTATTGTAACCTAAGACCTAAGTGTCATTATTAAGAGGTGGGGTCTTCAGAAAGTAAGTCATGAAGGCTCCACCTTCAATACTACCTTGCCAGCCATTTTGCCCTTCTGTCAAAGGAGGTAAGGTTCATCCCCTCCAGAGAAAAAAAAGCAATAGGCACTATCTGAGAAGCCAAGAGCAGCCCTCACAGACAGTGGGAACCTTGACCTTAGACTTCCCAGCCTCCAGAAATAAATTTGTGTTGTTTACAAATTACTCAGCATACAGTATTTTGTTCCAGCAGTACAAAGGAACTGAGAGAGTGGGCCCTTTCCCCTCCCCCACAGAGAAGAGCTGGTCACATGTTTAGACCAACCATGTGATTAAGGGATTGGAATTTTCAGCCATCTCCCAACTTCTAGGAAGTTCCCAACTCAGGTGGAGACTGAGTTCAGTCATCAAATTCCAATGCCTTAATCAATCCTAGCTGTGTATAAAGACTCAAGAAAATTTTTTGAAAGACAAGATTTGAGAGGAATTCTATCTTGGTGAACTCATTGATCTGCTAGGGACAATGATGTACCCACAGAGGGCCTGGAAGCTCTGCGCTCCCCACCTTTTACCTTGCACTGTGATTTTTTTCTATTTGGATGTTCCTGAATTAAACCTCTAATAGTAAAGCAATAATTATAAGGGTAGAGCTTTCCTGAGTTGCTTGAGTCTTTCTAGTAAATTATCAAATTTGAGGGGTTGGGGTGGAAAGAATCTTTATATTTGTAGCCAAATCTAGAGAGAAGTGCAGGCAGCCTGTGGACCCAGGACTAGCATCTAACATGAACTCAGTTTTGTGGTCCTGAGCCCTTAATCTGTAGAATATCACACTAACCCCAGGTAGCTGGTATCAGAAGAAGATTTATGTCAGAGAATTGGTGTTAGAAAACAGCACAGGAATATTAATTAAAGTTCATTCCTAGACCCATGGCAAGTTCCTCTGAATTTAGACTGTCATAGGGCAGCAAAGCTCCCCAGGTGTTTCTGAGGCACACCAGTTTTTGAGAATAGCAAACTCATAGTTTCTGTTTTGACTGCCTTCTTAACTACCCAGAGTTCATCTTGCCTAAGGCATAGCCTTGAGACCTGGCAACTATCCTGCTTGCCATCTGTACTGCCCACGTGGAATTGGAGAGATTGAACCATAGATACTTCTACAGTTTGGGTCCTGCAGTTGCAAGAATGAAATGGTATCAGTCAGACAATTCACTTGACCTCCTTCTACATGACTTCTTGGGGGAATTCTGTGAAGTCAATCCGAAGAAGTGGGACACCTCAGTTCAGCTCCTTTCTATATCCTCTCTGGGTTAGGAAGATGCTTATCAGTTCTGATGTAATGCCAGATTCGTGGGACCCCAATAGACCTCTAGGAGCCGAATCTGATGCAATCAAACAAGAGTCTTTATTGCAAGCTCGAGCCTGGACTCACAATCGTTTCCAATGCAGCGGTCCCAGGGAATGAGTCCCTGTTCTTTGTTCAGTGAGATTTTATAGGTTTGGGGAGGATACTCTATGCATCACAACATCACACAGCAAATCATTCCATACCGCAGGAAAGTCAAACAACAACTCTTAACATTGATTAGCACATTCACTGGAGGGAACAACATTGATTAGCACATTCACTGGAGGGAACAAGTTGGGTAGGGGTGATTGGTTATTACAAGAGGGGGATTCCTTTGAACTGATTGGTTTAGGCCACGAGTGGTGCACGTGCTAAACTACATGGTTTCCCAACATGTTATCAACCACCATAAACTACTGGGGGGTCATCTGGCATCCCAGGTATTTTCCCTGTCTCATGCTGATTGGTGGTTGCTAGGGGGTTTCTATGGGTCCTCACCTAACCTAACTGAGTCAGGGACACCTGGCGCTACAGAGCTCTCCGGTTATTTGCAAACAACTCAGCAGGGTGGCTATCTGCCTAGAAAGGCTCTGTGGGTTTTTTCCAAGGATAAGGGTCATGCCCCTTTCCTTAGGACAGGCCTTGAGGTAGAAGCTGCTATTATTTATTTATTTTCAAAAATGGAGTCGCATCAGTTTCTCACTGAAATTGCAGAACTGACACATTTCTAGAGGTTTGAGGCTTGCTCCTGTAGCCTTAAAGATAGCTACTTACCCTGTGGCAATGCCCAAGGTCGAACAGCCCCTGTGTGTAGAGAACCCATGAACACAGACACCCCCCGTCTCCACCTGCCAGGAGAGGGCCCAGCCCTCCTCAGGCCCAGGAACCTCCCCAGACCTGGAGAACAAGGAAGAAACACAGAGCAAAGAAATTCCTGTTCTTGGTCCACAACATGCACCCAGGTACCCATTTTTAAAAGAGTGAAGAATAAAACTAAAAGCAAAACATACAACAACAGTGGTGGATGCATGTGGTCCCACCCCATGATGATGGCCACCATTGGTCCTGTATTTATATTTTCTTCCAGGCTTTCTCTACACATTTTTAAAAGATGGCTGAGGTCTGTGCTTGTATTAGTCATTAGTTTCCAGGGCAGTAAATAGAGAAGCACAAGATTTCTTCTTCCGGTTTCCTCACAGCACAGCACAGTGCATTCGGCACCCAGGGGCATTTGTTCCTTGTGCTGAGGAAACCTCACTCTCTCAAGGAAGCTTTTTATTATTTGACTCTTAATCTTCATATTACCAAAGTAATACCTGTTCACAAGTTTAAAAATAAATATTTTGTAAATGTAAGTATCTATATTTTAAACGTATATATACATATAATACATATATGTGTGTGTATATATATATATGTATACACATATATATATATATATATATTTATAAAGTCTCTCTCAATCCCATGTTTGATGTGTTTGGTTCTAAACTCTTGCCCTTTCTTATAAAAACATGATATATAACTACATGGTTTTTTCATCTACAAAAATGGAATAATAATGTAGATTCTGTGTGGTGACTTGCTTTTTTAACTTACCAATTTATTGTGGATACCATAGATGTTTTTAGTGAAAAAGAGAGAGAGAGAGCAGAAATAAGAACTGGGCTAGAAAGTGAAAACAGCTCCTTTAATCTGGATGCCAGGAAGAAAGTATGTACGAGGTTTGCTATGCTAATTGAAACCACAGCCCAAGCCTATTATATACTTTGTCCTAAGTATGGGATTGAGAAATGCAACTGCTTGAGTTGCCATTTCTTAAAGCACCCAGAACGAATAGTGAAGGTATGGAAAAGTGGCCTAAGAAAAGGTTTACATAGGTGTTAATCACATGGCCTGTGTGATGAGGCACATGGCATCAGTCTGAAACATGACTATCTTTTAGATAGGCAATTCTGCAGGAAAATAATGAACTGCCCATTCTTTCCTCTGCTCTTTCCTTTGAAAATAAGTCAAGCAATCATCTAGTTCTACAAAGTGTTGAGTGTCTAAGCGCTGGGTCTGTCATAAGAGGTAGGATGTGTCAAACAAGGAGGTCTACTCCTCAAGGACAGGGTTGGGACAGTTACCTGTAGGCGTAATAGAAAAATGATTCAGTAAGTTAGAATATGATTCATGCCACAGGGTGGGGGAGCAAATTCAAAAAGGTTGGAAGATGACAGGGAGGAAGGGGACAGATTGGAGTATGAAATGGGGGGGTACTCTGAGTAGACTCCATTGAGAACATGACCTTAGGAGAAGAGACATTTAGGTCAAGTCCTAAAGAAGAGGGAAACAGGTCACGAGGACACCTGGAAGGACAGGAAGCCACCTGGTGTTTATTGTGAGTTGAGTTATGAATCCTCACCCCTACTTCAAGAAAAAAAAATATGTTGAAGTTCTAACCCTCAGTTCCTGTAAATGTAAACTTTGGGGGGAAAGAGGGTTATTTCGGGTGTGATCATGTTGAAATTAAGTCATTAGGGTCAGCGGTAATCCAGTGACTGGTGTCCTCATAAGAAAAGGGAAGTTTGGACAGACATCCAGGGAGAAGGCCACATGAAGATAGAACACGCTGTCACAGAGGGAAAAGCCTGTGCCGCAGTCTGGCTGGGCACAAATCACGAGCCACTGAAGCGGGACAAACTTTATTTCTGAACTCCACCAGCACACTCCACACATGCTCCCCAGGAACTCTCCCGAATGCCACGCGGCTCCTCCAGGAACCACCAACCGGAAAATCCCCCTTCCGTAAATCCCTCCTCCCGCACTTCCCCAACCAATGGGAACTCTCCCGGAATCCCCAGGAGAACTCCAAAGTAGCAGGCCAAGCCGGACAGTAAAGGTCTAATAAACAACTGAATCAATCCAGCATCATCTTAATGGCTTGCCTCTCAACCAATACTATTGGCAAAATGCCAGGGGCCATTCCGACTCGGCTGTGGCTCTCAGCAAGCCTGCATGTGGAGACAGGACAGAGAGCAGAGTGATGCAGCCAGAGCCTCAGAACCTGGGCAACCAGAAGCTGGGAAAGGTGTGGGAGGAGCATTCTGTCCAGGAGAGACTGGCCTTGCTGACGGTTCTGATTTTCAACTTCTGGCACCCAGAAGCCAGTGTTTAGGACACAGAAGAAGATAGGGTGGCCTGAAGGAGAGCTGCTGGAGGCAGAGGAGGTGAGGTCAGGGAGGAAAGGGCTTGGGAGGGTGCAGAGGGATCATGGGCCTTGTTGGCCAAAAGGACTTGGTTTTGATCTAGTGAAATGGGATTTGAGAAAGGAGAACTGACTTGGGTTTTAAAAGGTTTTTCTGTGTTGCTGCTGTGTTAAGAATAAAACAGGTCATCCCAAGACCAGTCAGGAGGACTTTGTAGGAATTGAGGAGAAAGGACACAGTCACAGTGAAATGGACAAAAAAAAAAAAAAAAAAAAAAAAAAAAGCTCAGATTCCACATATATTTTGAAGGTAGGAGTTCTTGATGGGTTGAACATGTGGTGTGAGGAGAAATGATTCTAGAATGACTGGCATTAGCCAAGGGCAATGTGACAAAATAATAGCTCATCTTAGCAGACTCACACTTCTGTCATTCAAGCTGCTCAAAACAGATTAAAAAAGGATTAACAAATAAACAAACAAAAAAAACCAGATTACAAACACTGAAGAAGAAAATTAGCATTGTTTATGCTGCCTAAGCAAAGTGTTGAGCAGCTTTAGAACTCACCCTAGGGTTTCTGATTGGGTATCAGTATGTTCTTTTTTGAAGTAATTCTGATTTATTGAGAAATCAAAGAAAAATCACTCTTTTTTTTTTTACTTCTTTTCTCTGAAAAACAAAACTGCAAATACTCAGTTTTCCCTATACCTTTTTATGCCTTGATGAGGAAAAATCATCTCCCATATAGAAGGTGACTTCTGTGAATTTAATAGAGAATGGAAAAGTATTTTTTCTGCTATTTTAGTAATGATGCTACTGAGCAGGTAAATCTGGTCATTGATGATTCTATGACCTATAGGGCCCCTGAATTCAAGAAATACTTATGAGCATCTCCTACTAGTGCTGGGGAGATTCTTGGCTACAAAGATGAATGGGACATGTTCACATATGGGGAAAAGAAGGCTGAGAAACACACACAAAAGCAGGTGCCTACAGTGTAGGTACTAGGTGTGGCAGCCCCAGAGGAAGGAATCATCACTGTTGAGTGGAGATTTCAGGGGATGTCCCATATTAGAGGTGGTATTTCAACTACGTCTGAAAGTATAAAAAATCCTGATAAACAAAGAAGGGCGAAGAATATGCCACTGTGGGAACACCTTGATCAAAAGCAAAGAAGATTGAGAAGACATTGTTTGGGGAAGACCAAGACTCTGAACTGAAACTGGTGAAAGCAAATGGTGAGGAAGAAACACAAGAACTATTTATTAGGCATCTTGGAAAATCACCTATGCCCCACAGAGCTTTCTCAGAAGCTCTGTGGGTCCCATTGCCTCTAGCAAGGAGAGAGTAGGCCACAGAATCAGCTAACTCATTAGCTGACCAGGTGCTTCATCTCATGGTCTTGCATGAAGAGACACAGTGACTATTCACAGCCTGGAGATGCTACAGTGACCCTGAATTGAAATGTAACATGAAGTCCAGGTTGGAACAGCCATGTTTGCACCAAGGTAGGTAGAGAGAGAGAGAGAGATCATGAAACAAGGAAAATCAGAAGCAAATACAAGAAAGGCCAGAGTGATACACATGAAGAGAAGGTAAGGGACAAAGGCAGCAGATGGGGAACAATTTTTCAGTGCCTGGGAGTCCACACACACTTTCCACAACTGGGTTTTATGTGATCCTATATTTTTTACCATGAATCATCTTTTCACCTGTGATGGTTTGTATGGGCTTCTATTTTTTTGGCCACCAAATAATCCTTAAGGCAGGGATCATACTGGGAGTGGGGAAGAGAGGGCCACTGAATGCTAAATCTTCAGAGTAAAAGGTTTATTTCTGCATTATTCTCTCCATATCCCTTCAAAGTCAAAATGTCTTACCCCACCGCTTTCTCCAAGTCCCCTTTGTGTCTGATCCTTGCTGTGACTCTCACAATAAATGCTGTAGTTGCAGAATCTGTGTATGTAAGTTGGGAAACGCATCTATTGGTCTTGGAACCAACAGAAAGTTTTCTCCCAACATGAAAGTGAGGCAAGCACTCAACCACTGAGCAACATCCCCAGGATGATTGTACCTATTTTGGGTTTTTATGTGCATTCACAACTCACATGGATTCGTGTTGGCCACATCCTACTGTGTCAGCTCACCCCTTTAATAATAGAAACCCTCACCTTAAATGCCCCCAAATCATATCCCTTCCCAGACTTTTCTTCTTCCTTTAAATCAAAGCCTCCTAACTTTGTTTGGTTTGTCTTATGATCCAAAGTGTCCGCTTCAAATTTGTACTTGTGAACACAACATCTGTAAACTATTAGAATAAAAATTACTTGTAAGCAAGAACTTATAAGCAATAGGAAGAAGAATGCTACTTATTTTACCTCAAGTTAGTCATATTTATATTCTAATTTTAAATTGAATTTTTCTGTAATTATTTTTTGCTGCAAACATGTCCATTTTGCATGATCATTGCATGATTCATTGAAATGAGACAATCAATACAAAAGTGGTTTGTAGGAAAACTATTTCTCTCCCCATCTCTATTTCCTACACAACCACAAAAGAAAATCAAGTCACCAGTCTGGTAAGTGTCCATTTATCCCTTCTCTAGATTCATAGATCTGCGTGTATGTGCAACTTGTTCTATTCGAAAATTTTTTTCTTATAACAATAAATGATGGACATTTTTCCCAGTCAATACACATAGATTGAATTCACTTTCTTAATAACTACATCATATTCCATTGTATAGATAAATCCGAATTTATTTAACTGTCCTCTATCTGCAAACATTGATATTTTGTTTTCAATTTTTTTTTGTTATTTCTCACACATCCATGTTTATTTGCTGGGACATTTTATTTCTGTAGAACAGATTATATAATAATATGCTTTTAAACAAAAATATGTTGACACTAAAGATTTACGACTATAAAAATAAATTACTTTTTCTGTCATCTAGAAATAGTTCCATTATATCTCTAGTCTCATTCTATGTTGGAGAAATGGGTAGCTAGGGGAAATTCCCTTTTGAATAGAAAAAAAAATGACTCTTGCTTTTGCCTTTCCCACCAAGAGTTCATTGCTGCTCTGTGCTGGGCAGTGGGGCAGAACCTGCGTCACAGCATTAGAACAAGAAGATGTCCTTCCTTCTGGAAGGTCTCTCTGCTGGGAAATGAAGCTGTTCTCCTTTACAACATTGCTGCATTTAAAGGAGGAGTACGGGGCTGGGGTCATGGTTCCGTGGTAGGGCGCTCACCTAGCACATGCGAGGCACTGGGTTCGATCCTCAGCACCACATAAATAGAAATTAATTAATTAAATAAAGGTATTGTGCCCAACTTTAAAAAAATAAATAAATAAATAAAGGAGGAGTAAGGCAGGAATGTCCTTCTTTTTTCTCTTACATCCTTCCACCTAATAGGCGTTTTCTCTTAAAAAATGGTCCAAGTGCAAAGTAAGGGTTTTTAAAGCGTTCTCATTTCTGCCGAGGATGACCAAGAGATGATATCTTTTCATGGCCAGCGTAACTCCTGTCATGCTGCTCAAGTGAAGTCGCAACCTTTAGCCACAGGAAACCGGCCAACCTAGAACAAAAGTGCAACTCATCAGATGGGACCGGGCCTGGAGCCAAACCCTTTGAGGCCCAAGCTGGGAGGAGGTTCCCAACTGGTTAAGTCATCGTCATATATTGAAGGGGTCAGGTTAAAGCTAACAAGGAACTACAAGACTTTGCAGACCACATTGCACACTGAAAAAACAAAACAAATAGCCCCCTCCTGACCCTAAACATAAACCTAGTTAGCCGAGAGCTGAAATCCATTTTAGAATGTTAGAATTTTCACTGCAGTTCTCCATGCACACACACATACTGGAGAGGTGCATGGTCATCTATTCCAGGAGGACCTAAAAGAAGACCAAGAAATTCTTTCATCACTAAGGTTTTGGTGAGACACAAATGAAGACAGTGAAAAAGGAAGATGTCAAAGTGGTTGCAATATAAAATTCATCTCTTCCAACTCCCAGTGATTCACTTTCCAGAAATAAGAGTAATATCTTTAACATGTGATTCACTGAATCTGTTTCCAAATGAAATTTGCCAGTGCTGCATGTTGATTGCTGTTAATAACAAGGTCTGCATGGCTCTGCAGGGCCTGTCTGCCAGAGGTTTTCCAATAATGGTGGGAATGGATTGTGGACTTCTCCCACTGATTTTCTTAGGGTGATCATCTTTCCCTACAAGAGCAGAAGAAAGTATTGAGCAGACTGTGCACAGAAACCCAAAGAGAGAGGGATGGGGAGCCAAAAAGAAGAGGCAAGATAGTACCAAAGACACAACCAAGAAGACACTGAAATACAACCCTTCCCCTGACTAACTCCACTGCAGGATCTTCTGGGGACACTTCCTCTAGTGAGACCTCCCTCTGAGCCCTAGATGAGATGGGGCCCTCCAGGTTGAACACACAGCACCTGCCATCTGTATGGAATTTGCCTTCTCACTTGGCTGTTCACCCAAGAACAGGCTTGTGCCCTTTCTTGGTCATGACTATACCCACAGCAGCAGGAATGAGTACCTGGCATAGAGGAGGTCCACATGAGCCTTGTACAAGAGAAGCAAAGGAAGGGTGGAAGGAGGTGACAAAGGTGGACCCTTGAGGATGTGAGCAAGTTTCCGAATCCAGGAAAGAAGCACTTGGTTGTAAATCTTAGTGTTATGAACCAATCATTAGGTAAAGCAAACCAATAATATAATACACACCTATTAGGATAGGGTTCCAGGAGACTTATAAAACAGCTCTCTGGGTTGTTTGGCTGGTTGGCTTTTACTATGATTATCCTCAAAGAATCAGAAATTTTGAACTTCTACTTTGACCTCCTTGAGGTCTCAGAGAAAGCTAGCTTGCCTCCCTTCTTTCTAGCTATTCTAGCTTCTTCCCTTCCTTCCTATTTTTTTAACTCTTCCTTCCTTCCTTCCAAATATGTCTTGAAAAGTGGGTTTTCATTGGTCCATAGTAGTCACATGGCACCAACATAACTGCAAAGGAGACTGGGAAATGTGGAGAGCACATGATATTTACTGAGTATTCAAACCAATGCCATACCAGGGAAGGACACAGACAAGGAAATCATTTCTGCATGAGGCTTTGAGGGAAGGAGTGCAGAACACACAGGGGCTGAGGAAATGCACAGGCTGAGGGCTGCCATCTCACCTTGGGAAGAAGAGGTGGATGCTTTTCTGAGGGAATTATAGTCTTCCTTCTCTTCAGGATGTTTCTGCATAAATAGAGTCAGCCATTTAAAGCAGACCAATTCACTGTATGAAGACATAGATATAAATTATATTCTTTTTTCTTTTTCAAAATTCATATTGAAATATTTACAGATGAGATGATCTGATGCACAGGATTCCTTCAATATTACTGGGGGATTGGATAGGTCAGGGAAAATAGGCTATTTATTATAAATTGGTGACACTGGCTGATAAGGGCATCAGGCTCTTTATACTATTATTTCTTCTTTTATTTATGTTCACATTTTTTCATAATAATTATTTAAATTACACAACAATAGGATAGGTTACAAGGACAGAATGTCACATTACAAACCACATTGAAGCCACCTCAGTTTTAACTTGTGCTCCTCTGGCTCAAGTTCCATTCCCACCCTCAATCTCAGACCTCAGAGTCTCACTCCTTAGCTGATTGGCTTTGATTCACTTCTGTGTTGTTCTCAGAAACAATTTCTAATGGTAGAGCTGCTGCAGAAATTTTTCAGCAGAGGGAATTTTACTTACTAAGGAGCCCTGCCCCTCCCACCATGCTTCCTTCTAAGTAAAAGCCTTTTTGATTAACTTCTGACAGGTCCTGCCTAGATCCACTCACTACTAATTCCACTGGTACAACCTTCTCTAACAAAAGCTGCTCTACAATTTCTGCACCAGCTCTAGATTTCAAGGAGAGGCAACTTCCTGTTTAGAAAAGCAAAGATGTGGCCCCAGTCTCAACATATTCTAAGTCTTCTTCAACTTAGGCAAAAACCTGATTCATCTCTGCGCCCCTGATGCCCAGTCCAACATAGAGCCTCCCACAGATGGAGCCCGGAAGTTCTGGTAGAGCACTACTTCCTTCAATACCCCACTTTCTCAAAGCTGCTCCAGAGAAGAGGGGAGCTCCCCAGGCTTGCTTCTTGCCTAACTACACAGTCAACCCACACTCATCTAGAATTTTCAGGCATTACCAGACAAGTCCTACAGAAGTCCCCACCCATGTGGCCAAAATGTCACTCAGAGACAGTCCCAGGTTGTTGCCACATTGTCTCCAACTTTTAACTCCACCAACGGGCTTCTTCCCTTCCCTGGGGTATTAGTTGAACATCTTTCTATTTTAGAAGTTTTTCATGTTAAAAATAGCAACTAGGGCCAGCCTCTGCCTCCTCCAGAAGCCTCACTTCTGAGTGCCAGCATTTCTTTACACCCCATTGGAGTTCTGGGAAAGAGGGCAGACTCAGGAGCCCCCCACATCTCTGACAAGGTTCTCTTCTCTGCATTTTGGGGAGCATTTCCATATCTAGAAATATGCCTGGCATGCATTACCTGTGCATTATAGAAACAGATTGTGCTCTTATTTGAACCTAGCTTTATGCTTCTAATAGTCCATAAAAACTTGTGTCAATCGCTTTTAATCCACTGAATTTGATAAAAGAATAGGAATAAATAAACTTTACTGGGAATAAGAAAGGATTCAATTTATTCTTAATATATCTTTAAGAAAAACAAAATTTTAACCAAAACAGAAAATGTACTATTTGAAATTTCAAGAGATTTACATTTTTTTATTTTTAGCATATCTACATTTTTTATTTTTTTCTCATAAGCAGCATAAATGCAGTTCTTTTTTCTTTCTTTCCAACTGAGGTCCTCAACCTCAGCACTGTTCACAGTTTGAACTTGATACTTCTTTGTTGGAGTGGGGAGGGGACATCGGTCTGGTGCATTATGGGCTGTTTAGCCCCATTCCTGGCTTCTATCTACTAGGTAAGTAGCAGCCACACAGTCCCGACAACAAAAATGTCTTCAGATATTGCCAAATGCCTCTTACGGGTAAGGGGGCAAAAAATACTCATTTTAAAACTATTGCTTTAAAATGTAAGGAGGAGGGTCTTGGAGAGATTTTTAGAACCTATTTAGATAAACTAGAAGCTAGGGGAAAAAACACCATCATGATTAAGTACACTAAAGAGGACATTTCTAAACAATAAATATCAAACTATAGAACACTAAGATTGATATCAGCCTGACAGGAAGGTCAGGGGTTAATGGAATGGCCGATTGGGAAAAACAAGTGGAACATACCAAAAAATACATGCAGAGTCCAGGAGGGTTCCCACAGAGGACTGCAAAGGCACCAGCAGTTGTGGAACTGGCCCGCCATGCTCACCAGCTGGATGCCATTGCTCCCAGAAGGACACACAGGAGAGGGAGGTGGTTTTAGGTGAGAGGAGCAATTTAAGCAGCACATCAAACAACTGTCATTGTCAGAATGTGTAGGAAATGGAGTGCTCTGCTCTTGATCCAGGGGAACTGGAAACCCCTTTTCATTCCAACCACCTTTCTCGAACTCATCATTCTATTCTCAGGTCTCCAAGTGCAGCCCAGCTAGTGACTGAGAATCATCAGATGACAAAAGCCCTTCTCACAATTTTCACTGTACAAGTATCATAAATAGATGTAGCCTAGATGGGTTAGAAAGAGAAACCCATCCTTTACCTCTCACCCTGGAGAAGGAAAAAGACTGAGAGTTTCTACAAGTGCCTTAAGAGACCTGCCAGGAAAGGAACAGTGAGAAATGCTTGGAGCATTTGAAGGGCAGTGCAGTAGTGTCTGTCCCTGAGGCTGGGAAGGGAAGGGGATGGGGGGAGGGGGGGATTTTTCCCTTTGGGGAATAACAGATGCTAGCTTTACCTGTGCAGCACCTAGGGCAGGGGCACCACCTCAGAAGCATGTACCTGGTCTCCTGGCAACCTTAAGGCATCACCTGGAATTTAGCATTTGGGCTTCAAGCCTCAGCAAAAGCCTTTGGACTCAGCCAGCCCAGAGTAGTATAGCTTCTTGCCTTTAAGTAAACATTATCTGTGGGGACCAGTGTGGTCCTGGAATATCCAAAATTGGACAAAACTAGGAAAGGTGTCAAGAAAAAAATAAAGACTAAAATGGGCCCCCAAAATGGTACCAGTTATCTTGTCTAAAACGTCATGTGTGTGGTTGTGTGTTACTGGGAATTGAACCCAGGGCTTCATGAATGCTAGGAAGGTACTCCACCATAGAGCTATATCCCCAGCCCCTTATCTAAAACACATTGCATTGTCTTTAAGCAACTCTGTAGTTGTAGAGAATAGGTAATATTATAGGTTGAATTGTGTTCCCCTAAAAGATACATTGAAGTCCTAATCCCCAGCACCTCAGAAGGTAACCTATGGAAATACAGTCATTGCAGATATAATTAGTTAAGACAAGGTCATACTGGGGTATGGTACTCCTCCATCCCTTATCCAAGGAGGACACTTTCCAAAACTCCTAGTAGATAGTCCTAAATTCTATATCAAGAACTTCCACATTTTCACTTAAAGGAAGCACTTTACAGTTTATCTTTGGCATATCCAAATTGGGTCACTTGGACACAGCACTGTGATGCCACAACATTTGGTTCAATAATTGAGATGGCTACTTAGTAACCAAAAGGTGGATAGTGTATACAGCATGGATACACTAGACAGAGGGATGATTCACATCCCAAGTGGGATGGAGCAGGACAGCATGGGACATAAAGAGTTTTTCACACTACTCAGAAGAGAACACAATTTAAGATTTATGTTTATGTCTGGAATTTTCCATTTGATATTGAGACATATTTCATGTAACTAAAATCTTAGAAAGCAGAATCATGGTGAAGGGGGGACTACAACATCCCTTAATTCACTCTGACTGGTGTGCTTCTAAGAGAAGACACAAGGAGATAATGCCATGTGACCACAGAGGCTGATTGAAGCACTACAGCTGCAAGTCAAGGAATGCCAAGGATTGCCAGCAACCACCAGAAGCTAGAAGAGGCAAAGTTCTTCCAGCAGGTTCCAGAGGAGCACAGCCCAGCAGGTGCCTTAATTTCAGGCTTCAAGCTTCCAGAATCATGAGATAATATGTTTCTTTGGGGGGGGGGGCAGGGAAACAAGAGCCAGGAATTGAACTCAGGCGCACTCAACCACTCAGCCACATCCCCAGCCCTATTTTGTATTTTATTTAGAGACAGGGTCTCACTGAGTTGCACAGCGCCTCACTTTTGCTGAGGCTGACTTTGAACTCGAGATCCTCCTGCCTCAGCCTCCTGAGCCGCTAGGATCACAGGCATGTGCCATGGCACCCAGCAAGAGATAATATATTTTTGTTGTTTTAAACTACCCAATCTGTGGTACTTTATTATACAGGTCATGATACAAATGATTCTATCTGCTGAAATACAAGTGAATTTAGGGTGGTAGAAAAGCAGTCGGTCATTGCCCGGTGGATAGTCACCTGTATGTAATCTACTTATAAATTCCTTCCAGCATTCCCGGTGGCCTAGATATGTGTGTGGTTTTGAATTCTCCTTTGAACTAGTAGCAACATCTTACTGTTTCCCTGTTGTTTAATAAGTTCAATAAAGTCTTATAGATTGTTCACTTTACCTGAGAGGCATGATTTTACTTTTATTTAAAAATGGTCCTTAAGCAAGAGGAAAGGGTCCTCCAAACATTACCAAAATTAAACTTCTTACCATGGTTTTCAGGGTAAGAATTATTTCTTATAATTTTTGTAAGAAAATGAAAGCCATGTAACAATGGCTGTACCCAATGTGGAATAAGACGCACACCGCCTAATGCGGAAACCTTTGGTGCATTTTCTTTAGATTTGACTCAAAGAACAAAACTGAAAAGAATAGTTTCCCTGTTTGTTATCAGCCTTATTTTAAGTCACCTTTATCATCCAAGGCTTCATAGAGTCTCCAATGGGCCAGCCGGAGAGAGACTTTGAAAGAAATGCTCACTGCTGTCCCCAAGGACTCAGAATTGAGTGCTAAATATAACACTCGTCATGGAGGGAGAATTCCAAAAGTATTTCCTCAAAAAAAAAAAAAAAGAAGGGCTGGAGACACACTGCACTAGTTCATAAGGGACTAGCTTGCTGGGGTTTAGTTGTATTATTCTATGAAACTGTTCCCAGGCAAGCAAAGCATTTTAGGAATATCTACCCGTCAAAATTCTATACATTATAAAGGCATCATAATGCAATTATGAAATAGAATAGCTTAGAATAAAGAAACTGAACTGAACGTATAATACAAAATAAATCACTTTGTCATTACTGCTGCTATTTTGTTTGTTTAAACAAGACAGACAGCAAGTATGCAATTGAAAAAGACTCTACATCCTTTGGAAATAAAGAAATTACAGTATCCCTAAGCAAGGTTACACTTGCTGTAGCATTTTCTGGCCATCTCCTTAGCATCCCTAGCCCTTTCCCAGGGACACTCTTGAGGATCAGTTTATCACTCCAAGTATCCAGTGCAGCTATATCTTTTTTATTTTATTTTTTGTACCAGGGATCGAGCTCAGGGGTGCTTAACCACTGAGCCACTCCCAGCCCATTTTATATTTTATTTAGAGACAGGTTCTCACTAAGTTGCTCAGGGTCTCACTAAGTTGCTGAGGCTGGCTTTGAACTTGTGATCCTCCTGCCTCAGCCTCCCCGGCTACTGGAATTACAGGTGTGCACCACCATGCCCAGCCATCAGTCATAGTCATTCTATGATCTCTTTTCAAACATAAGCTTTCAAATCATTGTCAGAAAATAAACATGCAAATTCATAGTAGAATGACTAGTACACAATGAAAGATCACTTTAGGCAAATTTACAGTTGAATAAGAGTAGCTCAATCCATTGGTACCTAAGAAGTATCTTCCATATTCAAGCATCATGCTACTGGGGTGGGCTCCATAATGACACACTCCTGCCCCCGACATAGCCATCCACAGAGCTTCTCTCCTGGGCTCCAGACTCTGAGATTCTAATGCCTGCTCGATGTTTCTGACTCAAATGACTTAACCTCCCCCCACCACACACACACACACACACACATACAGTTCCTCTGCCAGTGTTCCCCTACTCAGTAAATAACATTTACTATCCATTCAGGCACTCAAACCAAAACCTAGGTGTTGTTTGTGATTCTTCTCTTGACATACCCTCCCTGTCCAACCCACTGATAGACTAGTTTGCCTGCTCTGCCTCCAAAACATTCCAAACCCATACAGCTCTCTTCAACTTCTAATCTAAGCCACTATCATCTTATTTCAGGACTGGAAAAACCCCTCCTGACTTGCTGAGGGCCATTGCCAAGTAGGAATGACGCATCGAAATTTCCTTGCCAGCATACCCCATGTTAAATGGACTTGCCTTGGAAATTCGCTGTGACATTGCATGTGTGTTTGAGAAAGGTGACCCTGCTCAAGGACGAGGGTGGATCCAGGTTTAGGGTGTATCCTGCAGGTTTTAGGAAGTATCCCGGTTTAGGATAATTTGGGTTTAGGGCGTTCCTGGTTTAGGACAATCTGGATTTAAGGCAGTTCCAGGTTTAAGGTTATTGCTGCTAGGAATAGGGCGTATCCTGCTGCCTGAGTTCCCGTTGAGTTCTCGTGGAATTGAGAAAGTTTATGGGACGTGAATTTTGCGGCAGAACTTAGATTTCCCCAGAACGTGTGTGTAGAGGCCGGTGTAAGTTCAGGAATAAAGAATTGCTGTTTGAATCTACAAAGCTGTGAGTGGCTCGTGATCTTGTGCCCAGCCAGACTGCAGCACTGACTGTCTCTGATTCCCTGCTCCACCCACCCGACACACACTCCACTGTCTACAACAGGGGCAGTCAGAGCAGCCTCCTAAGATCATAACTCAGATCATAGTGCATGCCTCTGATGACTTCTCTTTGCACAGTGACATAAGACCTGACTTCTTGTCTTGATCTCAAGCCCTACAGTATCTGGCCTTCTTACCTCTCTGACCTCATTTCCCTTCTTCTTGCCCTTGCAAACTCTGCTCTAGGCACACTATTTTTCCTTTAGTTCTCTGAATAGACCGAACATTCTGTTTGACCCATTTGGCTTCAGGGCCTTTGCACTTGCTGTTCCTTTTGCCTAGAAAGATCTTCCACATTTCTGCCTTCTTTGTATCATTCAATCTTCACCCCAAACATCATGTCCTCAGAGAGGCCTCTTCTAATGAAAAGTCCCCTCCCAGCATGCTCTGCCACAATACCCTTGTCAGTGCCTCCATCACACTTAGCATTAACTTGCCCCCTTGCTGCTATTTATCTTCTCACCTGCCCAACATCTCCAATAAATACTCACTAGAAGGCAAGCTCTATGCCAGTAAGGATTTTGCCTGACTGGCTCATAGGTCCATTTCCATTTATGTTAAGCACATAAAACATTCTCAATAAATATTTATTGAATGGATGAGGATGTGAGATAGAAGGTTTGGGGGAGAAATCCTACTCAGCACCTTTCACCTCCCCCTGCAGCCCTTCCCTCCATGGGGAAGATCAGCCAGTCCTATGTGGAAGAGAGATTCAAATGATAGCTTCCAAGTACAGGTGGTTTTATAAACTACCAGGAAAGAAAACGCACTAGATACAGTTCCAAGAAATAGGGAAGTGTATCACAAAAGGTTAGTAAGAGTCCCACTCAGGATAGAGAAGGAGAGAAAACAACCACTGGGCCCTCACTCCATTTGAGAGACAGTGAGAAAATCCAGGTACTCCTTGGAAGGCCTCAAAAGGAAGAGTTTGGAAAACAATCCTTGGGGAGTTTTGAGTCTATTTGAACATTATTTTTTAAGAGACCTGCAAAAGAAAGTTGTGCAGATCAAACTCACCATTGCAAAGAGGAGTCATGCCTCATTCAACCAGAGAGTCACATTAGGCTACTAAGGCTGCAGAGTGACAGCTTGAGAATTGAAATTCATCCAAAGGAAAAAGGAAAGTGTCCACCTTCAAGAATAAATAAAAATTGAAGAAGATGATACAACATGATCCTAAAGGCACCTAATATTTTATGTGTGATTTGATGGCCATTTGATTATTACAAGGTAAAAAAGTTGCTCAGGATGACTTAAAAAAAAAAAGCAAATGTTATGGTTTAAATATTAGGTGTCCCTCCAAAGCTCATGTGTGAAACAGTGCAAGAAAGTTTAGTCAGGTACTGTGGCACACTCCTGTAATCCCAACAGCTCTAGAGGCTGAGACAGGAGGATCACAAGTTCAAAGCTAGCCTCAGCAAAAGCAAAATGCTAAGCAACCCAGTGAGACTAAATAAAATACAAAATAGGGCTGGGGATGTGGCTCAGTGGTCAAGTGGTGCCCTGAGTTAAAAAAAAAAAAATATATATATATATATATATATATATATATATATATATATATATATAAAATACAGAATTGATGGTGATTATAAACAGAGGGTATGAGGTTTCTTTCTGGGGTGATGAAATAGTCTAAAATTGATTGTGGTTATGGTTGCACAATTTTGTGAATACATTAAAAAACACTATACTTTTAAAAAATGAATTGTATGTTATGTGAATTACATCTCAATAAAGCTATTATTTTTAAATGTGGGGGGTGGAGAGAAGAAAGTTTAGAGGTGAAACAATTGGGTTATGAGAGTCTTAACCTAATCCGCGCATTAATCCATTAGAATGGATTAACTGGGTGATAACTATAGGCAGGTAGGGTGTGGCTGGAGGAGGTGGGTCATTTGGGATGTAGCTATTGTCTCTGGCTGGTCTCTGATTCCCTGCCCCACCTCCTGACACACACTCCCCTGTCTACAACTGGGGCAGTCAGAGCAGCCTAAACATGACACAGTACCTGGCTAAACTTTCTTACACTGTCTCACACATGAGCTTGGGGGGGGGGGACATCTAATATTTAAACCATAACATTTGCTTTCCTTTATGTCATCCTGAGCAACTTTTTTACATTGTAATAATCAAATGGCCATCAAATCATACATAAAATATTAGGTATACATTTTGTTACTGGAAAATGGAGTCAGTACCTCTCTCTCTCTCTCTCTCTTTCTCTCTCTCTCTCTCTCTCTCTCTCTCTCTCTCTCTCTCTCTCTCTCTCTCTCCTCCCCCCCCTCTTTCTCTGCTTCCTGGTATCCAGCCACTTTCCTCTGCCATACCCTTCCGCCATGATATGCTGCCTCCCCTCCAGCCCAGAGCAACATAATCAGCCATCTAAGGACTGAACTCTGAAACCGTGAACCCCAAATAAACTTTTCCTCCTTAAATGGTTCTTGTCAGGTCTTTTAGTCACAGCAGCAAAAAGCTGACTAAAACAAGCAAAGAAACTCAGAATTTTCTGGTTTGGTTAAAATAGGAACAGTCCTATTTCCAACTCGCCTGGTGGAAATATCAACTCCAGCAATGACCACCATGATGAGAACAACCAAGGTCATTCGTCCAGAGAAGCCTCCATCCAATAACAGCACTACAGTTCCCTTTGTCATGGTCCTATACACAACAAGAGGCAATACCACTGAACAGTCATGGAAGGACCTCTAAGCCAGTCACACCACAGCTTCTGTCAGACCCATAGACCTGATAACTGCCCCAAAGCATCTATGAAAGTCACTTCAACTTCAGAGGACATGAATCAAGTTTCCCCCACCAGAGGTTATTAAAAATTACAGACTGAATCAGAATACAGAGTTTGCATATGGCTGAGGACATCTTGGGCCCAGAGTTGGGAGAACATAGAACAAATAGGGACTTTGATGACAATCCTGGGCCAAATCCCAGTTCTGCCACTTATTAGCTGTGTGCCTTGTCAAGTTCCTGAATATCATCATACCACCAATGGTTCATCCCTAAAATGGTGATAGTAATATGGACATCATGGAGCAGAGTGAGGATAAAAAGAAGTCACACACATCTATTTATATATGTTTGGGTTTTTTGTTTGTTTTTGTTTTTATTTTTTTGGTGCTGAGGATTGAACCCAGGGCCTTGTGCATTTGAGGTAAACACTCTACCAATTGAACTATATCCTCAGCCCTTACATCCATTTATTTAAAGTATGATAAAATCTTGCACATAGCAGGGACACATCAAATCCTAGTTCCTTTTTTTTTCTTCCTTCATGGAGATCAGGACTGGACCCTTCTTTAAACAGTCTAAAAAAAAAAAAAAAAAAAAAACACCAAGAAGGATAGAAGCTCTCTGGCTCCCATTCACCCAATCCACAGATAAACTGTAAAATGATCTCCTAGAGCCACGAAGGGAAGAAAAGATCAAATTATATCTAAAAAAGGTTTGAGTAGGCCTTGAAAATTCTTGCTGGGAGGATTTTGCTGAGGGCCTAGCCTCCTGCTGAGCCCAGCCCTGCTCTGGGGACAATAAACAGGTCAGACTTGCAGCTCTGTCCTAAAACAGTCTTAATAACAACATCTTTTATAATGAAGTGCCTTCTTTAGACAGGATTCCCAGCACTTATTTAATATTATCTAATTTAATCTTCACAACAATCCTGCCAGATGAGAACTATTTGTATCTCTATTTTGTAAATAAAGAAACTGAATCTGGTGTGGTGACACCACACCTGTAATCCCAGCTACTCAGAAAGCTGAGCCAGAAGGATCACAAGTTCAAGGCCAACTGGGCAAGGTGAAAAACCCTGTCTCAAAGTAAAAAAAAATTAAAAGGGTTCCGGGATACTCCTCAACACTAGGCTCCCCTGGTTCAAGCCCCCATATAGCACAAGATTAAAAAAAATGAGGCACAGGAGTCATGTGACTTGTGTCTACATCTAGTCCATTCCCATTCTCCATTCCCAGTTTCATTCTCAGTTTCAAACTCACTGCTTGTCTTCTAGAACCAAGACCCACAACTTTCCAACATTTGTCCAAGTTAGCAAGATCCTTTAAAACTTAAATGCTCATATCTTTGACCCAACAATTTCTTTACCAGGAACTTGCAAAAATAATCACTCACATGTACAAAAAATATTGTAGCACAACATCACTGCAGCATTGCATCAAAGAGAAAATATTGCATACAAATTCAAATGGCTACCACTATGTGATTGGTTAAATAATTAATGGAGCACCCATGCAATTAGGGTCTCATGTAGGCATGGAAAAGACCTGGGAAGCTCTCTAAGCACTGACCTGGAAAGAGCACATAATGTATGAATAAAGCAAGAGAAAATACAGGATGTAGAATGATCTTGTTTTCTGTTAAAAAAAAAAACAAATTATAATTGTATTATGCAGGATATTCAAAGGGAGAAAAATCTAGAAGAGTACAATCAACTTAGCCTCTGTCATTATTTCTAGAAATTTTGCTTTTCTTTGCATATTTCTTTTATACTTTATTCTTTATAATGAGCATATATAAACTTTTGTCTACTTGCTTGTTTTGAGCATATATTAATTTTTAGATCAGAAAATATAAAGAGGGCTAGGGATGTGGGTCAAGTGGTGGCACGCTCGCCTGGCATGCGTGTGGCCCGGGTTCGATCCTCAGCACCACATACAAACAAAGATGTTGTGATCGCTGAAAACTAAAAGGTAAATATTTAAAAATTCTCTCTCTCTCTCTCTCTCTCTCTCTCTCTCTCTTTAAAAAAAAAGAAAATATAAAGATATGCATCCTTATACTGGCCTATCATGCGTCCCATTGATCCTGTGATGACTCTATATGTACCCTTTATGTACTCATAAAGCAGGAGAAATGGGTTCAGAGGAGGTTCAGTGAGTTATTTAAGGTCACAAGCTGTCAAAGGACACCCCAGTAATGCAGTCCAGTATCTCTGACCCATGATCTGTGCTTCAGTAAACCATGACCCTGAATTAAGCTTCTAACAATAGCAGGTGCCACCCTTGTTCAAAGTCATGGTGCATCTTTGCCAGAACAACTGTATGAGAATTGTGTGGCTAGACTTCAAGAAAGATGTACAAGGGTTGGAGGAGATTCAGAGAGAAGAATCCCAACATTCAAGATATGGTGCAAACTCTATACACTGGGAAGAAGAGAGAATTTGGATTTTTAAAATAATTAGTTTCAAATCCATAGATTTACAAAGATACACAGATAGAGAACCATTTTCTAAGTCCCTGGACTCTGACATGTGACTTAAAGTTTGAAAATCTAGGGACTCAGTACAAAGTGGATATTATCACCTTATTTCAGCTTTGGTGAAATAAGATGAAAACAAATGATTGACATTTATATCGATTCATAAATGATAACTCAATAACTGTAAATCTGGAAGCCCAGAGCCAGGCCTGCCCTGCCACAAAGCACCACTCAGAGTGACCGCAGAGACAGAATTTGAGGCCATGGGCCACCAATATGAATCAATGCCGTGTTTTTAATGATTTTTTTATTCCTTTTCCATTCCTTAAAAGCAAGAAGACTTTTTCTAATATTTTAAATGATGTGCTTTGGGTTTCAATTTCTTTCTTCATAATAAATTGTTGTTAGCTGTTTGAATTTACTGTTGTGTTTTTGCTAAAGACAGCATCTTAGGTTCCCCTTCATAATGCTCACCCTTTCACCTTTGGTATCCAGCAAATCTTGTGGCTTTTGGTTGTTCTTCTCTTGGGTATCACTACTGATCAATCGTATTTTCAAAAATTACTCTCAATATTGAATATATCATAGTTAAGAATATCTTCATCTGTTTTAGTCAGTTTTTGCTCTGCTGTGACTAAATGACCTGAGCAGCACAACGGTAGAAGAGGAAGAGTTTATTTGAGGGCTCACGGTTTTACGGGTCTCAATCCATAGACAGCTAGCACCATCCCTCAGGACTCCAGGTGAGACAGGAACAACATGGCAGAAGAGTGTGGCTGAGGGAAGCAGCTTATGTGGTGATCAGGAAGCAGAGAAAGGCTCTACTTGCCAGATATAAATATATACCCAAAGCCACACCCCAATTCCCACCTCCTCCAACACAACCTACCACTTCAGGTACCACTCAGTTAATCCCTACCAGGGGATTGGATCACTGATTGGGTTAAGATTCTTACAGCCCAATCATTTCTCCCCTGAACCTCCTTGCATTGTCTCACACGTGAGCTTTTGGGGGACACCTCACATCCAAACCAGAACATCACCCTAAAGATTCACTTTGTATTTATTGTTATATTCAGCATTTTTCTTCAAATAGAATCTAGTTGTAATTAAATCCTTGATTTCCAACATCTATGTCTGGAATTTTCATCTACTAAGTGATTATATATTATATGTACTAATATAATAAGTTTTATATTAGCATATGTTAGCATAGTATATAATTATATTAGTGTAATAAAAAATTATTTTTTTGTACTAGGGGTTTAATCCTGGTGCTTAACCACCGAGCCAATATCCTCAGCCCTTTTGATAGACCCAACCTGATCTTTTCTTAAAATTGGGAGCCATCTTGCCACAAAGCCATGAAAAGATAATTTCGGCTTTACTATAAATTACTGCAAATTCTGAACCTGCTTGGAATGCCTGTCCGTGCCTTGAACTCACCCATGCCTGGCTCTCTGACCAGATAGCAGCCCTCTCTGAAACTTAGTGACACCTCATAAATATTGGCCTTCCCTGGCCAGACAACGACCCTCTCTGAGGCTCTAATGGTCCTCATAAATTCTGATGTTGGGGCCAGCAAAAAATGTAAACTACCATTAGTGTTATGCTCGTCAGAGTTCTGTTATCTGTAAACCCCCTTTGTGTAACTTTCTGGGCTATAAAGCTGGGCTGCAGGAAAGCTGGGGCTGCTGTCTTGTTCCCGCAGTTTTGGGAGAGAGAGGCAGCCCGGCTGGTCGAAATAATAAGCTTGTTTTAATTTGATTTTAATTGGAGTCAGTGGTCTTTTCTTGCGTCCTGGTCTAACACTTTTTATGTTTTATTTAGCCACAGGGTCTTGCTAAATTTCTTAGGGCCTCATTGAGTTACTGAGGCTGGCTTTGAACTTGTGATTCTCCTTTCTCAGCCTCCCAAGTCACTAGGATTACAAATGGACACCACCATGCCCAGCCAGTGTGGGATTTATAGGGCTTAGCATGGGCTCTGACCTAATGGATCAACAGCAGTCTCCATCTAGAATAAAATGAAGGGTCAGAACCCCAATGATAAATTATTTTAGAAAAATATACTGAGATACAGAGATAAAGAGGGGGGAAGCTTGTCACTAATCTCTCTCCCCACAATCCCTCAACTGTTAGTTTTGCCTTCTTCAATATGTAGAAATAAAGAAAAACACTTTGCATTTTTTACCTTGATTCTGCCCAAATTCTCTAAACACAATTGTTTAAATGAAAATTTTGCATGTCACCTTTGCTGTGGAATCCCACAGGGAGCATTGGAGTGCTGGAGTTCAGGCTGGCTATTGCTCCAGCCTAACGGCACTCCACCATACAGCACAATGTACACATAGCTGTATGCTCCACATAAAATATATTTAAACTGAACCAATTAGCATATGGTAGATAAACAAAATATGCCATATGCATACAATGGAATATTACTCAACCTGAGAAAGGAAGAAGTTTTTGTTTTGCAAGATGAAAAAGTTTGGGCTAGGGCTGTAGCTCAGTGGTAGAGTGCTCACCTCACATGCTCTGAGGCACTGGATTCGATCCTCAGCACTACATAAAAATAAATAAATAAAATAAAGATATTCTGTCAATCTACAGCTAAAAAAAATAAAAAAATATTTTTTAAATATTTTTAAAAATATTTTGTTAGTTGTAGATGGACACAATACCTTTATTTATTTATTTATTTATTTATTTATTTATTTATTTATTTATTTTTATGTAGTGCTGAGGATGAACCCAGTGCCTCACAGCATGTGAGGTGAGCACTCTACCACTGAGCTACAACCCCAACTCTAAAAATACATTAAATAAAAAAAAGATGAAACAGTTTTAAGAGATTTGTTGCACAAAAACAAATATATTTAACTGCTAAAATATACACTTTAAAATAGTAAGGACTGAGGCTGTAGTTCAGTGTAGAGTGCCTACCTTGCTTAGCCTGAATTCAATCCCCAGCACCATAAATACATAAATTAATTAATAATCAATTAATTAAATGGGTGAAATGATAAATCTTATGTATATTTTCCACAATTTATATTTTTAAGTATTTTAATGCTCTAGAAGTGGGAAAAGTGTTACCTACACTCTAAGCTGTAGATTCCACGTTTTTTAAAACAGCCACATTAACCACTTGGCTTCCAAAAAAAAAATTACATAAAATTAAAGTTTCATGGAGAGGCAAAAGACCCTAGTATGCCAGGAGGTTAAAAAAAATGAGTAAGATAGAGAAAAGCTTCTGTGAAAATAAAGCAGGTATCTCTAACAACAACACAAAAAAATCAAATTTAAAAGTATCCATCCAAGACAAGCAGAGTAGAGGAAGGAGAAGATGAGAGGAAAGAAAAGAGGTATTGGGGAATTAAATTGACCAAATTATGTTATGTGCATGCACAAATACATCACAATGTGTTCCACTATTATGTATAACTACAATGCATCAATTTAAAAATTAATTTAAAACCAATAAATAAAAGTATCCTTCTATATTTTGTATATATCAAAAAATTAATAAATCTGAAATTTGTATTTTGAAAGTTAAAGTTACTTGGAGAGGCAAAAGACCCAGAACAGCCAACACAATACTGAAGAACAAGGTTGGAGGACTGACATTTCCCAACTTTAAAACCTACTATTGTTACAATCATTAAGACAGTGCCGTATTGGGGCTGGAACTGGGGCTCTGCAGTAGTACATTTGCCTGGCTTGTGTGAGGCAACTGGGTTCAATTCTCAGCATCACATAAAAATAAATAAATAAAATAAAGTTTTATCAACAACTAAAAATATATTTTTAAAATATAAAAACTGTGGTATTGATGAAAGAATAAGACAAATAGATTGAGAGAACAGCATAGACACTCCAGAAGTAGTCCTATGCTGAGTTAGTTAACTAATCATTGATAAAGGAACCAAGGCTAGTCAAAGGGGAAAAGTTAGTCTTTTTAATAAATGGTGTTAGAACAACTGGACATCCACCTGCAAAAGATTTAGTCTAGACACAGATCTACATGCTTCACCAAAAAAAAAAATCAACTCAAAATGGATCATATATCAAAATGTAAACACACAACTGTAAAACTCTTAGAAGTTAACATAGGAGAAAATGTAGATGACCATGGGTTTTTAGATATACCAAGATATTGATTTAAAAAAAATTCTCCATTAAATAATTAATAAATAAGCCAGACTTAATTAAAATTTAAAACTTCTGATCTGCAAACAATACTGTCAAGAGAATGAAAAGACAAGTGATAGAGTAGAAGAAAATATTTGCAAAAGATATATCTGACAAAGTACTGTTATTTAAAAGTTATAAAGAACTTTAAAAACTCAACAACAACTTGGCACCTGTGGGGAGGCAGGTTTTCAAGACTACAAAGTGATTAAGTGTGGCAAAGTGAAATGGTCACCTCAGGGCTGGGGGGAAAAAGAGAAAGAGGGTGGATGTTTAACAAAATGTCTGATTCTTCATCTAAAATGCCTCCCAAGGTACTTATGGGAACTGAATGATTCACAGAAGGGAAGAGTCTGGCATAATACCCTCATAGATTTGATGCTTAATAAAATTTGCTGCTTTTCCTGAAAAAAAAACTCAACAACAAGAAAATGAACATCCTAATGTAAAAATTAGTTAAAAATTTGAAAAGACATCTTGTCAGAGAAGATATACGGATAGCAAAAAGCACATTAAAAATTCCCAACATCATATTTCATTAGGAAATCGCAAATTCATCTAACAATTGGATACTACTACAATTCCATTAGAATGGCCAAAATCTAGAACATTGACAATACTAAATGCTAGCAAGGATATGAAATAAAAGGGACTCTCATTGCTGGTAGAAATTCAAACTAGTACAGCCACTTTAAAGGCAGGTTGGCCGTTTCCTACAAAACTAAACATACTCTTACCATGAAATCCTATAGCTGTGCTCCCTCATGTTTACCCAAATGAGTTGGAAGTTCGTGTTCATAAAAATCCTGTGTACATATGTTTACAGCAGCTCTATTCATTACCGCCAAAACTTGGAAGCAACCAAGATGTCCTTCAGTAGGTGAATGGATAAATAAACTATGGTAAGTACATCCAGTTAATAGAATATTTTTTAATACTAGAAAGAAATGAGCTGTCAAGCTAGAAAAAGACATGGAGAAACTTAAATGTATATTACTAAATGAAAGAAGTCAATCTGAAAAGGCTACATACTATATGGGTCTGACGAATGGCATTCTACAAAAGGCAAAATTATAGAGACACAAAGATCAGTTGATGGGGGTTGGGAGAGAAAGGAGTTAACAGGTGGAGCACAGGGAATTTTTAAGTCTGTGAAACTATTCTATAATACTGTAATGGTGGATATATGTCATTTGTACATTTATCAAAACTCACATATTATACAACACCAAGAGTGAGCCCTAAATTGAACTGGATTTTGGGTGATAACGTTGGGTCAGTGTATGTTCACTGATTGTAACAAATGTACCCCTTTAGATCTTGACAGGGAGAATAGGAGGCAGTTGGGGTAGATTTTTCAAATCTCCCTGCTTTACTTTATCACAACCAACTTAGCTAAAAGCCACCCGTGATATACATGCACCGCCTAAATGCTGTGCTGCCTTGACATTTCCTTTGCCAAATTAATTAGTACATCACCTTTAAATTCAGCCACACACAAAGCCTCACACATGGACAAAATGTAGACAACTTCTTTGCCAGAATGTAATTTCCAGTAGAGTCCTCCTCCTCTAAAACCTCATAAACCCTGTCTTTATGAGGTCCACCGTCGTCTCAGCATTCTGGTTGAGCTCCCACAAGAATCACCCATTAAACTCCAGTTAACAACATTCTAAAGTTTTTCCAACTTGCAACTCTAAACTTTTCAAAATTCCTCCCACAAACTCCAAAGACTTCTAAAAGTTTCTGAACCACAGGGTCAGTTTAGTCATGGCAATGACCTCACTTCTCAGTTCCAATTTCTGTTTTAGTCAGTTTTTGCGTTACTGTGACTAAAATACTTGACAAAAATAATTTAGAAGAGGGAAAGTTCATTTTTGCTTTAGAGTTTCAATCCATGGTCAGTCCACTCCATACCTCTAGGTCCAAAGTGAGGTAGAACATCATGGTGGAAGGACAAGGTGGAGGAAAAGCAGCTCAGGGATGGCGACCACCAAGCAGAAGGAGAGTTCTATTCCCCAGGGACAAACTATAAACCCCAAAGACACATCCCAGTGACTTACTTCCTCTAGCTATACCCTACCCAACATTTACCATCTAGTTAATCCATGCCGCTGATTAGATTAAGGTTCTTATAACCTAATTGCTTCATCTCTAAACTCTTGCACTGCTTCACACATGAGTTTTGGGGGGACACCACATATCTAATCCATAACATCCCCTATGTGACCTAGTTTCATATCTCAAAGAATTTAAAAAAAAGCCTAGTCTTTATGTCTATCACCAAAGTTAAAAATAATATGTACAGTCATACTACGAAGCTGATATAAAGCAGATATTAAATAGATGATAGTGGTTAACCAAACTTTTGAGACCAAGGGGTCTCTCAAATAAAAGTGTTTATTGAACTGTTGCAGATGCTATCGAGAAAAGGACAAGGTCTTGAAATAAGTACCCAGCTACTAGCAGCAAGGCTGGTTAGCAAGTGGGGATATGTCCACAGAACCTAAGAGCCAAGTTTTTTTTGTTCGTTTTTTAATGAAAATTTGCAGAAAGAAAGCATTAATTCTTTCCACTGAACTTACATGGCTATAGGTAAAAGAGGAGGGATATGGAAAAGCAGGGAAAGTTTGGTGATAGGAAGACAGTCCACAAGGAGAATACGTGGTGCTTCTGGGTCAGTTAGGGTTAATATTCTGGAAAGGAAGCGGGGCAGAAGTGCCCCAGGGTTAGCCACCAGGAGTTTCTTGTTTTGTTTGGTTTTGGTTTTGGTTTTGGTTTGGGGTTTGGTTTGGTTTGGTACTGGGGATTGAACCCAGGGGCACTTAACTACTAAGCCACATCCTCAGCCCTTTTAATATTTTATTTAGAGACAGGGTCTGGCTGAGTTGCTTAGGGCCTTACTAAGTTGCTGGGGCTGGCTTTGAACTCCTGATCCTCCTGTCTCAGATTCCTGAAGAGTTTTAAGTCAAGTTTGAACATATACAGGAATTTAGAAGTCTTTTGTTGCTTTCACCTATAACTATTAACTGATTGATATCCCTTAACCTCCCCCACATCCTTCCAGCCTTTGTGATTAAATTCAAGACATCTCAGGATTTTCTTTTATCAACTTTTAAGGGTAATAATTTTCTATCTTTAAAAAAGTTTTTATTCAAACAATATCAAACATATAGAAATATATGTATGTGTTTGTATATTTGTGTGTATATATATATTTTATATATTTATTTATATATATATATATATATATCCTGGCACAATAGTGTAGAGATGAATAGTTGTGACAGGGACTACATGGCCTTCAAAACCTAAAACATATTATTAAATAAATAAATAATAAAAATAAAAAAAAAAAACTAAAACAGTCACTCTCTTGCCCTTTGGGGGAAAATTTATTAATCTCTGATTTAAGAAATAGAAAGTCACCTTTTTCTTTAAAGACTTGAAGCCAGGCATGGTGGCACACACCTGTAATCCTAGTGACTAGGGAGACTGAGGCAGGAAGATTTCAAATTCAAAGCCAGCTTCAGTAACTTTGCAAGGTCCAAGCCAACTCAGTGAAACCCTGTCTCTAAATAAAATACAAAAAGGGCTGGGAATGTGGCTCAGTAGTTAAGAACCTCTGGACAATCCCCAGTACTAATTTTTTTTAATGAAAAATGAAAGTGAATTTTATTCTTTAATAAGATATGATTTTTAAAATTTATTTATTTACTCTAATTTGTTATACATGACAGCAGAATGCATTTTAATTCATAGTACACATATAGAGCACAATTTTTCATGTCTCTGGTTGTGCACAAAGTAGAGTCACATCATTCATGTCTTCATACATGTACTTAGGATATGATGTCCATCTCATCCCGCCATCTTTCCTACTGATAGACCCAACCTGATCTTTTCTTAAAATTGGGCATCTCGCCACAAAACCATGAAAAGATAATTTTGGCTTTACTATAAATTACTGCAAATTCTGAACCTGCTTGGAATGCCTGCCCGTGCCTTGAACTCACCCATGCCTGGCTCTCTGACCAGATAGCAGCCCTCTCTGAAACTTTAGGGACACCTCATAAATATTGGCCTTCCCTGACCAGACAACGACCCTCTCTGAGGCTCTAATGGTCCTCATAAATTCTGATGTTGGGGCCAGCAAAAAATGTAAACTACCATTAGTGTGATGCTCGTCAGAGTTCTGTTATCTGTAAACCCCCTTTGTGTAACTTTCTGGGCTATAAAGCTGGGCTGCAGGAAAGCTGGGGTGCTGTCTTGTTCCCACCGTTTTGGGAGGGAGAGGCAGCCCGGCCGGTCGAAATAATAAGCTTGCTTTAATTTGATTTTAATTGGAGTCAGTGGTCTTTTCTTGCGTCCTGGTCTAACACTACCCCTATGCTCTCTCCCTTCTCCTCCCTCTTCTTTGCCCTATCTAAAGTTCCTCCATTCCTCCCATGCTCCACTCCCATCCCCATTATGGATCAGCATCCACATATCAGAGAAAACATTCAGCCTTAGTTTTGGGGGATTGGCTAACTTCACTTAGCATAATATTCTTCATCTCCATCCATTTACCTGCAAATGCATGATTTTATTCTCTTTTAATGCTGAGTAATATTCCATTGTGAATATATACCACAGTTTCTTTATCCATTTATCTACTGAAGGGCATCTAGGTTGGTTCACAATTTAGCTATTGTGAATTGTGCTGCAATAAACATTGATGTGGCTGTGTCCCTGTAGTATGCTGTTTTTAAGTCCTTTGGATATAGACTGTGGAGTGGGATAGATGGGTCAAATGGTGGTTTCATTCCAAGTTTTTCAAGGAATCTCCAATTCTGCTTTCCATATTGCCAGGTTGCTAAAACACTCAGGGGTCACTCCAGGGGAACTGGGCTAACTGGGCTGTGCGAAATAACCACAGAAGAGACAGAAATACCTTTTTCTTCAGGGTTTCTGTGATGGCTCCTCTGACCTTAAGGGGGGGGGGGGGAGCACCCGCACATGCTGAGCTCTTTTATTGAGGAGAAGCTATTCAAATGAGGCAAGGGGTCAGGTTTCAGAGGGCTGAGTCTATCTTTGTCAGCAGGTTGACTGACCTCTAGGTAGGCCACACCCAAGGGCACAGTAAGATAAGGGGACACACAAAGGGTGTTTCCATGGAACATTCTATCCCAAACAGGGCAAGGGGTAATATTACAAAGGAACAGGCGAGCATAGCTCCAACCATGGGACTGTGGGAAGGCACGCTAATGCACAAAGACACTGTCCCTCGAACCTAAGAAGGGTGGGTAGTCTAGTGGCATGCTGCTGCCTGATGCCTCAATCACCCAGCTGGGGAGTGACTCAGTCACATGCAAGGTTGGTCTCCCACACCAATATGGTGCACCAATTTGCAGTCCCACCAGCAATGTATGAGTATGCCTTTTCCCCCACACCCTCACCAACACTTATTGTTGTTTGTATTCTTTTTTTTTTTTTTTTAAAGAGAGAGTGAGGGGAGAGAGAGAGAGAGAGAATTCTTAATATTTATTTTTAGTTATCGGCGGACACAACATCTTTGTTTGTATGTGGTGCTGAGGATCGAACCCGGGCCGCGCTGCATGCCAGACGGGCGCGCTACCGCTTGAGCCACATCCCCAGCCCTGTTTGTATTCTTAATAGCTGCCGTTCTGACTGGAGTGAGATGAAATCCTAGAGTAGTTTTGATTTGCATTTCTCTAATTGCTAGAGATGTTGAAGTTTTTTTATATATTTGTTGATTGATTGTATATCATCTTTTGAAAAGTGTCTGTTCAGTTCCTTGGCCCATTTACTGATTAGGTTGTTTGGTTTTTTGATGTTAAGATTTTCAAGTTCTTTATATATCCTAGAGATTAGTGCTCTATCTGATGTGTATGTGGTAAAAATTTGCTCCCATTCTGTAGGCTCTCTATTCACCTCACTGATTGTTTCTTTTGCTGAGAAGATGCTTTTCAGTCTGAATCCATCCCATTTGGTTTTAATTCTTGCACTATAGGAGTCTTATTAAGGAAGTTAGGGCCCAATCTGGCATGATGGAGATTTGAGCCTACTTTTTCTTCTATTAGGCACAGGGTCTCTCGTTTAATTCCTAGGTCCTTGATCCATTTTGAGTTGAGTTTTGTGCATGTGAGAGATAGGGGTTTAATTTAATTTTGCTGCATATGGATTTCCAGTTTTCCTAGCACCATTTATCAAAGAGGCTTTTCTCCAACATATGTTTTTGGCACCTTTGTCTAGTATAAGGTAACTATTTATGTGGGTTAGTCTCTGTGTCCTCTATTCTGTACCATTGGTCTACAAGTTTATTTTGCTGCCAATACCATGCCATTTTTGTTACTATTGCTCTGTAATAGAGTTTAAAGTCTGGTATAGTGATGCCACCTGCTTCACGCTTCCTGCTAAGGATTGCTTTGGCTATTCTGGGTCTCTTATTTTTCCAGATGAATTTCATAATTGATTTTTCTATTTGTATGAGGAATGTCATTGGGATTTTGATTGGGATTGCACTAAATCTGTATAATACTTTTGGTAGTATGGCTATTTGGACAATATTAATTCTGCCTATCCAAGAACAAGGGAGATCTTTCCACCTTCTAAGGTATTCTTTAATTTCTTTCTTTAGCATTCTATAGTTTTCACTGTAGAGGTCTTTCACCTCTTTTGTTGATTCCCAAGTATCTTAAAAACAAAAATAAATTACCTTTGGTGTCATCCCTAATTGTTCTTCCCTCCCTCCTTCCTTCCTTTCCCACAAAGAGGGACTCTTTACCACTCTTATGACCTTGTTTACTTTTGAGCTCTCATGTCTGCATCCTAAATGAAACATTGCTTGGCTTTGCTGTTTTCCAACTTCAGATGAAAGGACAGGGCGTGCCTTTCTCCCTCTTGCTGTGACTTCCTCTTCTCACTCAGTGATGTTTCTGGGATCTATCCATCCTGGCTGTGTAGGTGCGGTTTATTCATCTCACTTCTTTGCTGAATGGTGTCTTATTGCATGTGTATACCACAACGAGTTTCTCCATTCTCATATTGATGGTCATTTGAACTGTGTCTGCAAATTTTTACTTTGAATATTCATATGCAGGTTTCGTGGTGCTTGAGTTTTTCAAGGTCTAGGAGTGAAATCAGGGGGTGTGGACATTGCTGAACTTCTTTTTATATGTCTATTGGCCATTCATATTTTCTTCTGTAGAATTTCTGTTTGTATTCTGTATCTATTTTTCTGTTGGGTCCTTTTGACTTTCTTTTTTTCTTTTCTTAGGCATACTCTGTATACTCTGGATACTAATATTTTGTCAATTATATACATGCAAATATCTTCTTTGTGGCCTGTCTTCAATCTCTATATGGAATCATTTTTTGCCCCCTCCAGTACTAGAGATTGAATCCAGAACACTCTATAGATATTATTTAATATAAAGTCTTAACATCAATGGGGTAACTTATATTTATCTTTTCTTTTCTAGCATGATTATTTAATGGAGAAAATATTTTTCAATTAACTTTTTGGGTTTTGTTTGTTTGTTTGTTTGTTTGTTTTGGGTACAAGGGATTGAACCTAGGAGCACTTAGCCACCAAGTCACATCCCCAAACTGTTTTGTTATGTTTTATTTTGAGACAGGTTCTCAAGAAATTGCTGATACTTGTCTTGAACTTGAAATCCTCCTGCCTCAGTTTCCGAAACTGCTAGAATTACAAGCGTGCACCACATGCCTAGCTCAAATAACTCTTTGACGCATCTCTCTTAATGGGTTTTTTTCCTATAGCATGCATGCCATCATGGTTAAGCCATGAGACTTCGTGCCCCAGAGAAGAGAAAAAGGCAAGTTCTACCCTGGGTGGAAGAAAATGAGAAATGAGAGCAACAGAGGAAGATTTAGAAAGAAGGAGGCAGAGAGAAGACTCCAGCAGAAGTCTCTCTCAGAGTCAGCACTGCCCCCTTGCTGGGTCTTGCACTGTTCATAAGAGCATAAAACAGAGCAGAGGAGATGGAGGAAGACAGACGGGGTTTATGCCGCTGCTTCCATGGAACTGGAGGACAAGGTTGACTCACAGAGGATTCCTTTGCCAAGATGGGGCAGAGAGAGTTCTAAATATGTCCCTTGCCGCCTGAAAGGGATACAGATGACCCTTTCAGACTCTTCCAATGAATAACACAGAACCTAGTTCAGCACCAAGGACTCACAGGATTGTCCTAGATAGGGCTGACATGGCTGGCATTGAAGTAGCCCATAGCAGAGACCATAGAATGGACTTTCCAGGCCAGGAATGCATGGAATATACGGGAGAAAATGAGAGTATCTGCAGAGCTAGCAAGGCCCCCACAGCACTCAATCAGCAGAAGTCCACCACCTCCCGATCAGGCCAAGATACAGCAGAATTCTGATGCCAGCAGAATTCCTGGTGACAAAGTGAACAACACAATTCTGAAGAGGCTGGCTAGCATGAACAGGCAACAGTGCAAGGACTGTCACCTAAACCAGCATCCTGTCATGGTCTGGAAGGCAGGAAGCCTTCCCTATACCTGCCAAATTTGGGGAGGTAGAGGGGAGGAAGACCTTGAAAGGAAAGAAGCAGCTGATAAGGGAATATGATTCCTGAACTTGACCTGACTAAAGACAAAGCCAGCCAGACTCAAGTCTGAAGTATAAACATACTTCATAAACATTGGCAAGTTTAAGTCACTCCTCTCCCAGGCACTCAACAACCACTGTCAAGATGGGGCCTTAGGCTAAGTTCAGGGCAGTTAAGGAAAATAAGGGAATGCTACTTTGTCTCTATTGCATGTTTGTTGAGATTTGATGGACATTTCTATTCTTTTACTCTGCTTCACTGGTTATTATTACTATGATCCTTAAAGTACCTCCCATTCTCTTCGTGTCCTTGAAGTTCATTACCCCTCCCTGGTGAGGCCTGCTGAGGCATCAATGCAGTGGCCTCCACTGTCGTCATTCTGTTGGAAGTATGTGGATCATATACTTTTAAAAAAGTCACAATATTATCTAAATATAGTAATAGAGCTATGTACAACATTCATAAAATCCATAGAAGAAATTAGCTATGTATATAGTTTTCTCTTGCTGTGTAGCAATAGTATCACAAATGTAGCAGTTTAAACCCATACACATTTATTATCTCTCAATCTATGAGAATTTATGGCTTCAGAACCCACACTTGGCTTACTTGGGTCCTCTCTAAGGGTTCAATCAAGGTATCACCAGGGCTGAGTCTTCATCTGAAAGCTCAGTTGTGGAAGGCTGCACTTCTAAGCTGAAGTGGTTCTTGTCAGCATCTCATTCTGTGTTGGCTGTTGGGCAGAGGGCCTCAGTTCCTCCCTGTCAGCCAAAGTTACCTTCCATTCTTTGCCACATGGGCCTCCTCTGGATGGTTGCTTTCTTCATCAAAGCCAGCAAATAAGAGAGTTTCTCAGGACGACAGACGTTATAGTCTCATGTAGTGTGGCCGTGGAAGTGGCTTCCACCACCTTGGCAGTCACAGGTCCTGCCTTCACTCAAGGGTGGGAATTACAGAAAGGTGTGAATACCAGGAGACAGGATCATGGGAACAACTTTCAAGTCTGTCTACCAAATTATGTGAGGTAGATGGGTGGGAAAGAACAGGCCAGATGTCACTTTTCAGAGGAGACACAATCAGAGCTGGCTTCTGAAGAACAATAAGGACCCCAGAATTGCCTGGCAGCCCTAGAACCTAGCCAGCATCTAACACTATAGGAGGCAAAAATAAATGTGAATGACAAGATTGACATCCAAAGAAAAAATAACGAATCACCCCAATGAGGAAGAAGATAATTTTTATATAAGACAAAAACAAGACTAACAGTTGTCGGATCTCAGATCTCATCTCCAAAGCAGGAAGCAATACTAAAGACCTTCCAACGAACAACAGTGGAGGCCACTGCATTGATGCCTCAGCGGCCTCCCAGGGAAGGGTAATGAACTTCAAGGACACAAAGAGGACGGGAGATGATCTAATACAGGAAGCTCCCCAATACTATATTTATACAAATGATAAATAGGTTTCCAGAAAGGAGAAACCAACTAACGCTAATGACTATGGAAATAAATAATATTAGAACTTTCCACTGCAGCGGCATCTCTCATCTGGGATCCTAAAAAGCTTTAAGAGTAATTAAATTTGGGTGCTGCATACCAGTCAGACCTTTAAAAAAAAAAAAACCTAAAATATGGATTTTATACCCTTCAGCATAAGGCGTACTTAATTCTTTTACAGATAATGAAATGAAACCTGGATGTTATTTTCTTTTGAAGAATGTTTTGTAATTGTTTCTAAGGCTCTAGATGCATTATTAGCTGAGTCTAAGGAAACAGAGGGGCGTGGCCACACTGCTTTCTGCACATTGGGAAAGAGGCAGCAACTTTAACCCAGGCAGAGTGTGGGGAAATTGACGGTGAGAGCCCATCCTGATGGAAAACCTCTATGAGTGACAGACAGCAAACTGCTGGCCTAGAGGCTGAGAAGGGCAGAAGTCGGAGCTACAGTTTCCTTGTGCTGGGAGCTCAGGGAGGTCTGTACCTCTACATTTGGAAAATGGTTTGGAGCAAAATAAGGCGTGATAATGACTTACTGTAGCACAACTACATTGCACAACATGGGTAGACAATTGAAGTGGGCGGCATTCTCAGAAACAGTGGATAAAAATGTGCAGGGGCCAGGGTGTCTGGGGACAATTAGTTTTCCCTCCCTCAGCAAACTCGATTGTTTCTATTCTCCATCACATGGTTTAACAGCATCCTGCAGTGATTCCAAATACATGAAATGGGTACAAACCCATATAGCTTGGGGAACAAATGAATTAGGATTATGGGGAAGTTTTGGCAACAGATTAGTATATTTGCATATATCTGACATTAGGGGGCATCAGTCAGCAAGTGGATAGTAACAGCAAGCTATAGCCACCCTTGACAGGTGAAGATGACACAAATGTCATTGTAAAGCATCCAGTAGGTATCAAGCCCCTTTCTGGTTTTGAAATATTGTGGGAGTGCTTCTGCATCTCTGTTTATCATATCATTTCATGTGAGAAAGAAGTCAGTTCCCTTTTGGTTGTGTTGGAGTAAGCACCTTTTCCTGGTTGATGGGCTCTGCATGCTCCAAATCCTGACTTCTTACCTTTTATATAAAATGACATTCCTGGTAACAATGGAGAATCCACTGTACCCTGGGTGTGTCTATGGGAAGCCTGCATCTCACAGGGACATTAACACCCCTGCTGAACCACTCTGGAAAGCAACATAGAGACTTCTCAGAATACTTGGAATGGAACCACCATTTGACCCAGTTATCCCACTCCTCAGCATATACCCAGAGGTCTTAAAAATCAGTGTACTACAGTGACACAGCAATATCAATGTTTATAGCAGCTCAATTTACAATAATTAAGCTATGGAATCAACCTAGGTGCCCTTCAACAAATGAATGAATAAAGAAAATATTACCATATGCACAATGGAATATTACTCAGACATAAAGAAGAATGAAATTATGGCATTTGCGAGTAAATGGATGGAACTAGAGCTTATCATGCTAAGTGAAATAAGCCAATCCCAAAAAACCAAAGGCTTACTGTCCTCTCTGATATGCAGATGCTGACTCACAATAGGCAAGGGGGAGGGAGGAGTGGAAGTTCATCGGATTGGACAGGGGCCAGTGAGAGAAGGGAGGGGACATGGGAAAGGGAAAGACAATAGAATGAATCAGACATAACTTTCCTATGTTCATATATGAATACAAAACCAGTAACTCCAGATCATGTACAACCACAAAAATGGAAAATTTTACTCCTTGTATGTATAATTGTCAAAATATATTCTAATGTCACTACATTGACACAATGGAATATTACTCAGAATTAAAAGAGAATACAATTATGGCATTTGCAGGTAAATGGATGGAGTTGGAGAATATGGTGCTAAGCGAATAAATCAATCCCCAAAACCAAAGGCCAAATGTTCCTTCTGATAAGTGGATGTGATCCATAGTGGGGGTTGGCAGAAAGGAGCCTGGGAGGAATGGAGGAACTTTTATTGGGCAAAAGGGAGGGAGGAGAAGGGAGGGTATGAGGGCAGGAAAGATGTGGAATGAGATGAACATCATTACCCTCTTTACATATATGTTGCACACGTGGTGCGACTCTATGAATCAAAATCCAATCTACTATCATGGATAACTAATTAGAACAAATAAATAAATAAATAAAAATACTTTCTACTGGCTTGTATAACTAAAAAGAACAAATGAAAAAAAAAATTTAACAAAACACCACTGCTAAGAATCTTAATGGATCAGATGAGAATTAGGAAGTTTCATCCCCAAACCCAAGTCTCCTGTGCTCCCTGACATTTTTCTGCTCCTCTTTCAAGATGTGTGAACCCCTTTGCTGTGTCAACAGCAGGACATGGAGACAGTTTTCAGTGCCCAATTTTCCATAAAACAGCACAAGAGCCATCATGTGAACACGTGCAAAGCATACAGCTCCTTGACCATCATTCTGTTCAGAACAGGGCTGCGTCACATCTGTTAAAAGGTTCATGAACTTGGGGGCTTGAGGGATGACTTTCACTGTGTATGAGGAGGGTCCAAAAATTTCCTCAAAATTTTTGGACCCTCCTCATACTTGCACTAGGAGAAATAACTTTTGAGCTAGTAAACTAACAAAATCTGAAGGAATATTCCTGAAGATTGGACAAGCAGAGAATTATGAACAGGGAAAAATGCTGAGGGAAGGTTCATCCAATGACCTTATCAATATGGAGTTCAGACTGGGCATTTGGTACACAAAGACAGGGGAACAGAACGCTTCCAGACGGGTTACTCTTCTCTTCAGCCCCAGGACATACCTGTCTTCAAAATGTCTAAGTCCTATTTGTTCTATCATGACCACCTTCTACTGACACTTTCCCCAAGATTTTTATTTTTCATAAGTGATCCACCTTCCTCTGAACACCCTGGTCCTTTCATATATACCTCCCTGGAGATAATCATCCTGATGTTTATTTTATGTTAGCAATTCATATACATGCCCTATCCTCTTTTGATCAAAAGCAACTTGGGGAACCTGGTACTGTGCCTTACACCTTAGAAAACTGAGTGGGAAAATAGTCATTTAATACATTTTTAAAATACACTGACCTTGAGATATGAGATCATCTGAACAATTTTGATTGTCATTGAAGACAGATATTTATATACATGCCATATCTGACCTCAACAAAGAAAAAAAAATACACTGACCTACCCTCTAACCTGCTCCAGATCCCAACACCTTTGTGTTCAGGAGGGCTGCCATATTGATAAGCTATTTCAGACATACCATGATGTTCTTTCTAGACACTAGATTTTTACAGCCAAACTACAGAACAATTTCGGTTGTTAAATATGGGCTGTTCAGGGGCTGGAGTTGTGGCTCAGTGGTAGAGCTCTTGCCTAGCCTGTGTGAGGCACTGGGTTTGATTCTCAGCACTGCATATAAATAAATTTTTAAAAATAAAGGTCCATTGACAACTAAAAAACATTTTTTTAAAAAAATGGGTTGTTTGGGCTGGGGATGTGGCTCAAGCAGTAGCATGCTCACCTGGCATGCGTGCGGCCCAGGTTCGATCCTCAGCACCACATACAAACAAAGATGTTGTGTCCGCCGAGAACTAAAAAATAAATATTAAAATTCTCTCTCTCTCTCTCTCTCTCTCTCTCTCTCAAAAAAAAAATGGGTTGTTCAAGGCACTTCACGGAAGAAATGCAAATGGTTCACAAATATGTGAAAAAAATGTTCAACATCTCTAGCAATTAAATACAAATTAAAACTATACTAAGATTTCATCTCACTCCAGTCAGAAGGTCAGTCATCAAGAGTACAAGTAACAATAAATATTGGTTGGGGTAAAAAGGTATACTCATACATTGCTGGCAGGACTACAAATTGGTACAATCACTCTGGAAAGCAGTATGGAGATTCCTCAGAAAATCTGAAATGGAACCACTATTGGACTCAGTTATCCCACTCCTTGGCATATACCCAAAGGACTTAAAATCAGCATATTATAGTGATGCAGCCACATCAATGTTTATAGAAGCTCAATTTACAATAGCTAAGCTTTGGAACTAATGTAGGTCCCTTCAACAGACAAATGAGAATGTGGTATATATACACAATGGAATATTACTCAGCCATAAAGAAGAATGAAATTATGGTATTTGCCAGTAAATGGATGGAACTAGAGACTATTGTGCTAAGTGAAATAAGCCAGTCCCAAAAAAACAAAGGCTGAATATTCTCTTTGATATGTGGATGCTAACACACAACAAGGTGGAGAATAGAAGTCCTTGGATTAGACAAAAGGGAATGAAGGGAAGGGACAGGGATAGGAATAGAAAAGACAGTAGAATGAATTGGACATAAATGCCACATCATGTACGACCACAAGAATGGGATCCTAATTAGAATAAGTTATACTCCATGTAAGTATAACACGTCATGTATATCTAAAAAGAACAAATTTTAAAAATGGATTGTTCGGTGACACTTATTTTCTGCAATAACTGAGTCTAAGTCACAGGCATTAGCTTTAAATGTGTCTGTGCCTCTTTCAAGTGTGCAACATGCTACACACAGTGTCATATGCCCTCGGAGGACAGGACTGGTCCCTATTGTGTTGATTGTGGCCCGTACATATCACCTGGTAAGAATCTCTGCCCACACTGGGCTCCATTATTGATTGACTAAGCACACGCCTGATTTTAATGCAGTCATGTCTGAAGCTCTCTGTTCTAAGGAATCTGTTTAAACAACACCTGCTGAATTAGGTCCCCAGACTCACACACACTTTGCTTCTTCAGTGCCTCTGAGCCATCAGGTTCATTTCCCCTGCCTACAGTCAGCAATTTCCTTTTTTTTTTTTCCAGAAAGAAATAAAAATATCTGAGCTGGTTGGTTTACTGTTTGAAAACTGAAGGTTGCGATGAGGGATTCTGTTTGTTAAAAACACCCTGCTAGCAGCCTTCTCCAAGGGGTCAGTCTCCATTCCCACGAGTTCTCTGCTCCTTCCTTATAAGAATCCATTTACTCTGGTTCATTTACAGAAGGTTACTGTGGTTTTTCCAGGAAACTCCTGTCTGACGAGGGAGGCAAATTTTCTTGGGTACAGAATTAAGGAGCATTTGTACAGAAACAGACGTGAGTAACAGCATATAAACCATATTAATGCCCTGACAACTCTACCTGGACCTTCCCAACGACAGTTAAGTGTTGCCAAACTAGGTCCACTCTGTGTTGGCAGAGTGGCAGCCATGATATATAGTTCTTTTTGTCTTGGCAATGAGTCTGACACTCCTGCCAGAACCTACTCTAAAGGAAATGAGCAAGAGACAATAAGTGCATTCAAATGCACGAGCGATTTCTTCCAGTGGGGATTTTTTTCAATTTCTAAATTGATACAAATTTTAAAACCATCCTATTTTAAATAGTGTTTTCCAAAAGAAGATATTGTATTTAACAGTGTATTTAGGACATCTGTCCCCAACAAGATATATTACAGTGCCAGGTTAAGGAGGAGAAGTTGTCCAAGAAAGAGGGAGGAGAGGCAGAGACAGAGAGACAGAGACAGAGAGGGGCGTCTCCTTTACAGGATCTAAACACACAATAGAATTGATTGGCTTCATTGGATCGGTTGTTTAATCTGTAGAACTTAAAGGCTTGCATAAGCTTTCATCCCTGTTGCTCTTGTTCTGCTGGTTCCATACATTTTACTCTGACAATGTGTCTTTTTGAGTGAAGAAAAAAAGGAACGTTTAAAACCAACAAATCCTTGAAGGACCACCTATAAAAAGTAAAACTTGTTTGTTAACACCAAGTTCAATATTTGCCTGGGTTTGCTCAATCCCACGTGGAGGTAAAAAGCAGGGAGGTGGTTATATTTCTGGTTTTATAAGGCAGAATTTCAGGCAAACTGCTATGAAGGTGCTTGTGTAGTCTTCTGAATTCCAGGGAGTTGAAGAGCCCCCTGCTGGCTGAAGGAGGAAGAGACCTGGACAGATGCCACGGAGGTCATTTTGAGACTTCCCCATTTCCCTCTGTTCATTCATGCATGCACCGAATACGGGTTGGGGCTACCTGTGTGTTGGGCAGTGTTCTGAGCTCTGAAGATAGTATAATAAAGTCAAGATCTTGACATCGAAAAGGGAGAAACGAGAACTATAAAATTTGTCAAGTAGAGATGGATCCTACCAGAAGAACTATAAATCCTAACAGGAAAGAGAGAATGATGGGAGGAGAGGGCTATTTCAGACAGAAGACCAGATCTTTGAACCAAATGAAGGAGGCAGAGGAAGACCTGTGGGAAGAGGGTCCAGGCAAAGGGTGGGGCAAGTGAGAGGGCTCTGTAGGGGGTCCTGGAGCAGGTTAGCAGCACAGAGGGCCAGAGTGGCCCAGGAGAATAGAAAGGAGCCCAGTGACGCAGTCTTACATGGCATGAGTTTGGGATTTGGTAGGAATCCACTGAAAAGACCTGAACAGGGAATTAACTAACTCTTCTTTGCATTTTAAATGGGCCATTCTGTGTGCAACAAGGTCTAGGAACAGCCAGTGTGGAATCTGAGAGGCTCTCAATGTAGAATTTCAAATAATTCATCAACGAATTTCACCAGTGAAGTTCAAAGATAAAAAAGACAGGGCCTCTGCCCTCAGAGAGCTTGCAATCAACTTGGGGAAAGAAGATGAGATTCTCCTCAAATTAAACTTAGAAGAGATAAGAGGAAGTGAGTGATTGCTAAAACTTGTGTAAGAGATGGGTAATGATGAAGATGTCACCAGCCAAGTGACTCCTTGAGGCAATTTAGCTTAATGTTAAGAACACAAGCTCTGGAGCCAAGCTATTGGGGTTCATAGTTCTGGTGGTACCATTATTCACTGTATGACCTCAAGCATGATTTAACCCTTCTGCCTCAGTTTTCTGTCTGTAGGATGGGTCTAAAAATAGTACCTCCTTTATAGGATAGTAATGGGGAATAAATGAGTTAATGTTATATTGCATAAAGTGCTTAGGTCAGTGCCAGTTGCTTCATAAATACTACATAAATAGTAAGGAGGTCTCCAAAGACACACTGTTAGCAGAATACAACAATTACTAATAGGGCATTATGTAAAATTGTGGATGTGTAACCGACGTGATTCTGCAATCTGCATTTGGGGTAAAATTGGGGGTTCATAACCCACTTCAATCTAATGTATGAAATATGATATGTCAAGAGCTTTGTAATGTTGTGAACAACCAATAAAAAAAAAAAGACACACTGTTACTTTCTTCCTGCAGCCATCCAGATGTGATGTGATAATGACTTCAGCAATTTCAGTTGAAGAAATAGAAACAAAGGGGCAGATACTTCTGACAGATTAATTTGAAAGGTTTAGGGCCAATAAGATGGTAAATGTGGTTCAAGATGAACTTGAGGACTCAAGCATATGGAGAAAAAAAGAGAAGTCAGGAGAACTGGTTTGAGAAACAGGGCATTTCGATTGGAGGCATGCTGAGCTTGAAATTAGAAATTTCGAGCAATTAGAAATGCCATGCTGGAGCTCAGAAAGAGATTAAGAGTCTCCTGATGGATTTGGAACCCCTTCCTGTGGGAAATATCTTTGAAGCATGGAGGTGGCTGGAAGAACCAAGAGACAGTGGCTGAAAGAAGAAATCTGGAGCGGTAGAACTCTTGCCTAGCATGTGCAAGGTCCGGGGTTCAATCCCCAGTGTGGGGGTCAGGGGAGGGTCTAAGAATGACATTCAGTAGATATGTTCATAGTCAAAAATTAGAAAAGGGGCTGGGGTTGTGGCTCAGTGGTAGAGCACTTGCCTAGAATGTGTGAGGCACTGGGTTTGATTCTCAGTACCACATATTAGTAAATAAATAAAGTCTTACCAAAAACTTTTTTTAAAAGTATTTTTAAAAATTAGAAAAGAAGCCAAAGAAAGAGAAGAATCAGGATGTTAGGAAGTGAAATGTATCATTTAGTGAGAATATTGAGAAAGATGAGGAAGTCAAATGCTACTAACAGATGAAGAATGACTAAGGATGCTTTGGGGTGGAGATAATTATGAAATCGTTGATGCAGTCTGTGGAGTTTCACAAGGGCAATTTATCCTAAGGGCCTCTACTAAGTGTCTATCACAGAGATTGTGCTATTGAAGCCAGATTTAAAGTTAGGTAGTCAGTGTAGTTAGGTAAATCGGGTCTAATACCGAGTGAAATCTAAAATGGAGGCCATGCTGACAATGATTCAGGGAAACGCAGGACAACTCATGGAATGTTAATGAAGTCCTGAAAAGGCCCTAGGCCAAAGTCCTCCCCAAAGAAATGTTAATGAAACCCAGGAAACAGCCCCCAACAGATTTGGAGATAGCCCATCCCAGAGAAGTGATAAGCCCAGCCCAAGAAGTGATAATTAAGTCCTTCCTGCCCAGACTACTTGTTTGGCCCACCTGTGTCCTAACCCTTCCCCCATCACCAAAACTATAAAAAGGGGAGACACCGGCACTTCCACGGATTCCACCTCTTGGGTCCCCTTCTTCCTCTGGGAGAAGTCTTTTCTGCTGTCCTTTAATAAACTTCTAATTTCTCCTCTGACCTTGCCTCGGCGTGCTTCTTTGGTGTTATTCTTCAACATCGGGGAAGCAAGGACTCGTCACCGGCCAACAGCGGTAACACTATGCTGTGCCATCAACCATCGGCAGGTATGAGAAGATCTTTCCTGAGGCAGAGGAGACCTCTCCTCAGACCTTCCAGGCTCTTGAAAACATCACAGAAAAGAATTTAAGGACATGTCAAGTTTTAGCAAAGGTAGGAAGAGCTTTATTAAGAAGCAAAAGGTAAGGGTATACATTCTTAGGGAAGAGTGCAGGCTATCCCAAGAGCAGACTCACCCCGGGATATAAGTTCGGATACTTTAGCAGGGTACATAATTGAGTAGAAGAGAGCTGGGTGCAATGGCGCATGCCTGTAATGGCTTGGGAGGCTGAGGCAGGAGGATCTCAAATTCGAAGCCAGCCTCAGCAAAAGTGAGGAGCTAAGCAACTCAGTGAGCTCCTGTATCTAAATACATTTATTTATTTATTTATTTTATTTTTTTTTAGTTCTCGACGGACACAACATCTTTGTTTGTATGTGGTGCTGAGGATCGAACCCGGGCCGCACGCATGCCAGGCGAGCGCGCTACCGCTTGAGCCACATCCCCAGCCCCTCCTGTATCTAAATAAAATACAAAATAGGGCTAGAGATGTGGCATAGTCGGTGAGTGCCCCTGAGTTCAATCCCAGCTATCCCCCCCCCAAAAAAAAGGCATAATTGGGTAGAAGGAGCTAGAGTTTCCTTGGGATTGGGGAATATCAAGTAAGATCCTATTGAAGCCAGATTTAAAATTAGGCAGTCAGTGTAGTTAGGTAAATTGGGTCTAATATGGAGTGAAATCTAAAATGGAGGCCATGCTGACAGTGAATTCCGGAAAACGCAGGACAACTCATGGAATGTTAAAGAAGTCCCGAAAAAGCCCTAGGCCCAAAATCCATCCCAAAGGAATGTTAATGGAGCCCAGGAAACAGCTCCCAACAGATTTGGAGATAGCCCATCCCAAAGAAATGTCAATGAACAGATTACTAGTTTGGCCCACCTGTGTCCCAACCCTTCCCCCCAACATTCCATCACCAAAACTATAAAAAGGGGAACGTTTGCCCTTCAACGGATTCCACCTCTTGGGTCCCCTTCTTCCTCCAGGAGAAGTCTTTTCCGTTGTCCTTTAATAAACTTCTAATTTCTACTTTGACCTTGCCTCGGCGTGCTTCTCTGGTGTTATTCTTCAACATTGGGGAAGCAAGGTCAACAGCGGTAACACTACTTCCCCAGTAGAGTGTCTGGTCTAGCATGTAGGTTTCACCAAGGGCACCAGTGTCCCTGGTGGTCAGGTAGTAGAGCAGGTGATGGAGCAAGAGGGTCATGGTTCAATCAAATGAATGCCCCTCACCCCATGAAGTTAATAGTGTCTTTCTACTGAGGTCTTGTTTCCTTGTTGCTACATTCTAGGGAACCTAAAGTGAACTGGTAAGTTACAAAGTAAGCTATAGGCTGCTCCAGGTGCTCATGTATTTTGGTCTCTTAGGCTTCTTTGCCCAGCCCAGGAACTGTCCACAAGCTGCCCATGCAACATTCCGATGGTGGTGGTGGTGTCTGTTTAGAGACCCAGTTTTCTTTCTATATTCCTAAATTTCTATCTCAGTGCCACCCATGTTTCCCCAGCAGGACCCCAGGTTTGCTTTGTTTTGGTACCGGGGATTGAATTCAAGGTCACTTCACCACTGAGCCACATCCCCAGCCCTATTTTGTATTTTATTTAGAGACAGGGTCTCACTGAGTTGCTTAGTGTCTCTCTTTTGCTGAGGCTGGCTTTGAACTCGCCATCCTCCTGTCTCAGCCTCCCAAGCTGCTGAGTTTACAGGCATGCGCCATCGCACCTGCAGGACCCAAACTGAGGCTTTATTCCCCCCCTCAGGGAAGGTTTTAGGTCATGCCTCCTTCCTGGGACAGCCCACATTGATGACCCATAGACAGAGGGCCATAAAGGCCGAGGACTTCTCTCTAAACAAGGACAGCTGAAAAGGGCCACCCCAGTTTGAGAGATCACCGTGGAACCAGCCAACCACCAGTGTGACCACACTGAAGCCCCAAATCCTCCTGCTGGGTGCCACTTCCTTCCCTTCCCAGCACATGTTGATGTTAATGAGAAGAAATCAATATCAGTAAACCTCCCTGCTGATCCCCAGGCCAAAGACTGCTTCCCCAGGAACTCAGCAACCATCAGGTATTTACATAAAAGTCAATAAAAATTTTAAAAATGATCACATCACCGCGGAAGAGTTTGACACAGAAGGATCGCTCTAGAAATCATCTATAAGAGATGGTTGAAAATAGTTTCTCATAAATAGATATTCCGAAATTTAAAGAAGTCAAATGGGAAGGAAGTTAGTGGGAATGGGCTTTTCTCCAGGACTCAAACCCATCAGACTTGCAAAACTGAAGTGGCGCCATTTACCTTTGGTGAGAATGGAGTGCCGATTTCATAGCCCGATTGATGGTGCTGTCACCTGTATAACCTCACAATCTCTTTTAATCTCCGCACTCTTGTCACTTTGCTGCCATCTGCAGAGAGGATTAATTTCATTTGTGCCCCAAGGAGATTAATGTTACCGATTAGATTCCAGCACACAGAGGGACGCCATTCTCTAACCCATCAGCCAAACCGGCTTCAGCAGCTGCTTCAGGACTTCCTGTCCTTCACCCACCATCACCATGGAAACTGGAAGTCACCTGCTCCTCTTACACTTGGGGGATGTAAATGGGTGCAACCCCCAAACCAGCTCCCAAGAAAGAGGAAACCAAGACACTGTAGAGAAGGTGCCTCCAAAGTGCCCGTTTCCATTAGGCTGTCTGTCAGGCCTTCCCAGGGTTGAGAGACTTCTCCACAAGCTCAGCAGATCTTCCCATAAGCCAGTGGGAGGAGTTATCCTTCTTATATAAAAGGATGCTCTTTCACACAACTGGTTACACTATTCAACTTCTCCAAGGCTCGGAAAAGCTGGTATCACACCAGTCTGCTTTGTATTGCCACCCTAAGAACCCAGTGTGGCACCTGAATTTGGTGCTTGATATTTGAATGAATGACTGAAAAATTGGTGCAAGGTGAATTATTAATGAACCAAGACAATCAGTAAATATAGATGATGAAGATGGCCAGTGTCAGTTTGGCTCAATGTAAGTTTGGACTCCAACTCTTCCTGTCACCTCAGGGTATGTCTATTGCTCCCTCAGCAACCCAGTTGCCCATGGTGGAGGCTTAAGGAAAGTTCTCTGGACCAAGTTAAAATACAATGATACCTCTGGTGGAGTCTCAAATACCTAGGCTCCTATTAAGAGGCATATTCATTAACACAGATACTTCAAAAGAATTATTGAGCATAAAGGAGATGAGCACTACGGGAACAAAAACACAATTTCAAATGAGAAGAAGAGGAATCCTAATGGCAAAATTCCAAGAAAAATGATCAGTGCTCCACAGTAATGGAAGGATTTTGTTGAAAGTGGCAAGAATCAGTCTGAAGGACTTCATGAAATTTGCTATCTCAATTAATCTTCATGAAGTTAAAATGATATGTTAGCTATTTTCCTCACCATCCTAAGGATTATATGTGTATTCCCATTTGATCCTTGCAATAACTCCATGTGTTAGTTTACTAGTATTGCCATCCCCATTTTATGGATGAGGAGACTAAGATCTAGAGAGGTTAGGGATCTTGCCTAAGGTAGAACAGCAGGTGAGTCGTACCAAGGATACCTGAACAGCAGCAGATTGACTGTGAGGAAGCATGCACTTAACCTCTTCACTGTAGTGCCTTCTAGAAGGACCCAAATTCCACCTATTTTCCCCTCTTCAACTTACAGGTTAGGCCAATATTTTCTGTTTGTTTGTTTTGTTTGTTTGTTTAACACTTTAGAAAGAATGTGCTTAGAGAACAACCATCTGACACTTTGGGAAGTGTGGACAATTTCTAAGTTTCTACCTCAATACGGAGGTTTTTAAGGAACACTATTTTTAATATTGTGGATGTCTAAAACAAATCAAAGCCAAGCACAGTGGTGCACACCTATAATCCCAGCTACTCAGCAAGGCAGAGAGCAAGATCCCAAGTTCAAGGGTTCAAGGTCAGACCCGGCATCTAAAGAGACCCTGCCTCGAAATAAATAATAAAAGGGTTGGGGATGTAGCTCAGTAGGGCAGCACCCTTGAGTTCAATCATCCTAGTACTGGGCTGGGAAAAATGTGACTGTATTTGGGGGCAGCGGCTTTTGTTTTGTTTTGTTTTGTTTTGTCCTCAATGTCAAGGTCCTACAATAGCATGTGGCCGACACTCAAAAATATTTGTTGTTAATCTTGTGGTTGGACCATACAAACTTTATGGCCCAATTGTGATCCCACCTCCAGGGTGTGGTTTCTTGAAAGATCCCAAGTTGTGAAGCTTCATCTCGTGTCTGCCTTTCATTTTATATTAGAATTACTTTGTGAGCTAATTAAGGCAGTTTTATGATAGTTGAGGAATGTCTCCAAGGTCACACAGCTGGCTAAAGGAAGAAACAAGTAGCAAGAGAACAGAGAGGTCAAACCCATCAAGGATGCAGGTGTAGCAGATGTTTTCCAGAGAGCCCAAGTTTAAGAGTTGTTCTGTTCATTGTTCAAAGAGTTGTTATTTGGATCTGGAGACAGGATTGCCTCATCGTTAAATAACTTAGACTGAATGATCAGACTTGGGAACGGTTCTTAATCCCTCTGAGCCTTAGTTTCCTCAAATCTAGAGCATAGGTGAGAAGGTAACTCTCTACCTACACCAGGTTCCAGCCAGGAAAGAAGAAACCGCTCTAGGAATTTCAAAGATAGGGCATTTAACACGGTGAATTGTTTACTCAGGTGATGGAAGAACTGAAAAGCCTGTGAGGTGGTGAGACAGCCTGAGATGAGCTGTATCATGAAGCCACCCACAGGCCAGAGAGACAGCCAGAGGAGGCATTGATGCCAGAGTCCAGAAACCAGGCCAGGGAGGGGACACAGCTGCTGCCAGAACTTGTGCCTACCTCAGAGCAAGAAAGGGATAAATCCCCCCTCCTCTAGTCCTCCCTATGGCCTGTTAGTGACTGAACCTAAGGAGGAGTCAGGGCCTGGGAAATGTGCTAATAGAGCACAGAGCAGGAAAAGGACAGAGAATGAACCTGAGAACAAAAGAGAGTTACCAGCATATGACCTTACACAGCCAGTGTGCAATTTAAATGAGTTGGCACTATGGCCGGTGCTGAATGACAGTTATCATTACCATTCTATATAACAGGCCCCTGAGTAGGCATCACTACTAAAGAAGACACAGACTCTCTTCAAGCAGCAGCAGCCTAGATGTTGTATCCCAGTTTTGTTTTGTTTTGTTTAAGCTATGATGCATTCCATGGGCTTCTAGAATGAATCATCTCATAGGCTTTACCTCACCATATTGGTCCATGTGGCCCACTTCTGGGCTTGACTATCATCCCATCAGGATCAATGGTTATGGAGAAAAACAGGCTAATATTGTTCTATAAATGTTTTAAACCCCCTAAAATAAAAAGGGTCATTAAAAATGCAAAATATTTTTTATGTGAGATACAAAATGATCTGTCAATAAACCAGGCTTGGGCTCCATCATCCTTACCTGATAGGGCTGATTTCGGGGATAGGTAGAAAATTGGCCAGTGGGGAGATTTATATTCTTTGCTTTTGAAGTAATAATGCCATCTTATCTAGCAGTCATCCTGGAGCATTTTAATTAGTTGGGAAGACACCAGAGTATAATCTGTATCTTCTCTAGGATGATTAAATGAAATAGCTGAGAGCTTTAAACTCATCTTTAAAGAACATGAATGAAAATAATATTTTATACAGAGAAATTAGGGGGGAAGATAAAGTGAGTTTCCAAAAATTACAGGTAAAATTGAGCAGGATGAATGTCCTCTTTCCTATATAAAGCGAATCAGCTTGACGACTCAATGAGTCTGAAGTCACCAGGTTTAAGGTTTAAGACAATGGAATGACTTTGCTGATCTCAAGGCTGATCAAAAACTTTTCAAAAGGCAGAGTTCCTGGACACAAGAAATGTCTTTCTGATACTATTTCCTGGTTCTGTCTTTCTGATCCTCTGTATAAATGATATCGCCATTTCCATTAGTTAGCATTGAGCTACTGCCAACCCATAATTATAAATGCCTCCCCCATCCCACACGGCATTCTGTTAGATCAAGTTGTCAGTGAGTTTCATCTCCAAATTGTAATGGCACTGTTTGCTTTATTTGGTCTTAGGTGAGGCAGGATGGATGCCCTTCTAGAAAAGCATGTGCATTTAAGATGGCAGAGCAAGAATGATTTATACGGGGAATAACTCCTTAGTCTGTCAAAGACCTGGCAGAATCTTTCTGGGAAACTAATTGCAGCCAGTTCCTTCCACAGCTTAGAAATGAACTATCGGCATCTCTGCCAGCTATCATAAGACACAATCTACCAACCATAAGAAGAGAAGAGACCTGATTCCTCATCCTCAACATTAGTGCCTGCCTGATAATGGGAAGTTCCTCATGAGCCAATTATTCAGATTTGAATGTTCTCTTTACAAACATTGGCCGTTTTCCTTTGATCACTATAAAACCACACTCCCTTTCTGAACCGCATATGATGCATACAAAAACCATGCTGACATAGCCACTGTGAATATCAGGCATGTGACACCCTTGTATTCTCATAAAGCACACAAAGCAGGCGGCTAATTCAATGTGGAAAGGCGAGGAAATGGTCTGACCTAAACATGGGAGCTGTTTTGCCCTGGGTCCAGAATTGTCTCCCTACTCCCTACTCTCTTCATTCTGCTTGTCACTCCCTTCATTCCCCTGACCACCCCTCAATTAGTCTAAGGAACACACTGTCAACTGAAGCTAGTAGCACCCACACCCAGTCTGCCTACAAGACCCAGAGCCATCAGAACATCCCTGGGAGAGGCCCCAGCTCAATCCTGTCTGATAATCTAGACCAGCAGTTATCAACTGGTTGTGTGTGGGGGCTCTCCCAGAAGACATTTTGGGTCATTACAACTCGGGGTAAGGAGTATTACTGACATTGAGTAGGGAAAAACCAGGAATGTTACTAAATATCTTACTATGTACAGGACAGTCCCTTAATAAAGAACAGTCTGACCCAAAATGTCAATAGCAACAAAATTGAGAAACCCTGATCTAGATTTTAATTCAGGTTGGCAAATCAGAGGGTTTAGGCAAGTGGCTCTCTCCTCCAATTGGCACCAACCCTGAATGAAAGCTATACCCCAACCAGGAGCTCTGTGAAAGCCCTACATTTGCCTGATTCAGCAGATCACACTTTAATCATATAATTCAATTTTTCCTCATTTTTTTAATGTTATTTGGGCCCTTTAATATAATTTGGCAAGCTATTATAGTTGTTACAGCTGCTAGTTTTGCCCTCAATACTGATTTCACTTATGACCTCAGCTGGAATAAGATTTAAAGTTTGAGATGATGTAAGTGAATAAGGATTATTAGATTTATTCGTATGGCAATTTAAATAAGAAACTGCCTGGCTTAGAATAAGTGGTAAATGAAAAATGCTAGTGATTTATAGACCTGTCCATTTTAAAGATTTATATGATGTGTGGGATGATTAAGTAAGAGACAGGCCTGATTATATGAAATATGTAATTTTTGTAAATGCAATATTGGAAGCAAGCTGCTAAACAGTGCTGCATAGCAACCCTAGGCTAAGCAATTTTTATTACACGATTATTGTAAACTGGTATGCAGAGTCATGTGCGAATTACACACGGGGTCCTGCTCTAATTCCTTTTAGCTGGATGGGAGTGTGTTCTTAAGAAATGCATCTAACTTTGGCCTTGAAACATCAGTCACATGGGTGTTCCAAAAGGCAGAGCACGCTGGGGATTTCAGCACTGAATCAGTGACTGACAGGCCTGAGGAGTCCTCTGTTTAGTTCAGGTCTCAGCACTCCAACTGGACATGATTTGTTATTCTTTAGTGACACACTTTAAGAAAATGTTCAGGACTCCAAAGTACATATCACGATTAGAAAAATGCAGAAAACTGTGATGTAGTTTTCCTTTCCCCAATATGAACCCTTCTCTTATCAGGGTGGCATATGGAGCCTGAACACTCTGAGGGCTCCGAGATGAGTCACCCATTTCTCAGGTTGCCTCCCCGTTTCCCACACCTCAGAATCTCAGAGGGAGAGTTGAGCCAGTGCCTAGTGCCTCCCTGAAATTTTGCACATACCTCCAAAGTTGGTGGAGGATTGCTGCAGAGAAATAAGCAATGGTTCATTCCATCTTATCTTTCAGGAGTGGGGAATGTGGAAAAAGTATTACTTGATATATTTAAGTTATTTTGACAGCTGCTTGCTACAAACAAAAACAAAACAAAACACCTACCAACAGAGGCCTGGGTTGTAGTTGCATTTTTTCCACAAGCTGAAGATAAACTGTCCACCTAGGTAAACTCGGGGTCACAGCCTCCTTAACTACATCCCAGGGTTAGCAGGAGGAGCTAAAGGGACCCTTGGAAGGAATGACCTGAATGAACTGTGGGGCCACAGACAAATGCAAAAAGAAAAAGAGCTTCAGAAGGCAAAATGGAGGCCAAAGCACAAACAGGAAAGACTTGCATTTAATAACCACTTTATGAGGCCCTGGAGTACTGCTGGGCCTCAGGATTACCAAGGGGCCAAGTCACAAATCCTTGGGGGTGCTCAGGGATGAGTCTGGGGATGCTCTAAACGCTAAAGGTTGCAGTGTTTATGCAGTTGATTAGGGCTGAAGATGAACTAATTTGGCTAGAGGCGGACTTGGTAACAAAATAGATCACTTCACAGATGGAATAACATTTAAACTTGTTCTTGCAGAAGGAAGAACCAGTCTCACTAAATTGCTAGGGCTGGCCTTAAACTTGTGATCCTCCGGCCTCAGCCCCCTAGTTGCTGGGATTACAGCCATGCACCACCATGTCCAGCACAAATTTATTTTATTTCATTCTATTTTATTTTATTTATGTATGTATTTATTTATTTTAGTACTAAGGATTGAATCCAGAGGTGCTTTGCCACTGAGCTACATTCCCAATCTTTTTTATTTTTTCTTTTGAGACAGAGTCTCAGTTGCTTAGGGCCTCGCTAACTTTCACAAATCATTTTTTTAAAAATTCAAAAATATGTACTATCTTTTAGCTCAGATTTTTTTTTTTAGTAACCTCAAAGTCTTAAGTTCAATTTCTCTACAATGAAGACAATAACAACAAAAGGAAACCCAGGCTGTCAAATTACAGTTATCTGCACTTGGAAAAGAGAAATACTTTGGTTGCTAACTGGAGATAATGCCTTGAAGCAAAAATTATAGATTAAGGAGGATCTCGAGTTCAAAGACAGCCTCAGCAATTTAGCAAGATCCTAAGCAACTCCTTGAGGTCTTGTCTCTAAATAAAATACAAAATAGGACTGGGGATGTAGATCAGTCGTCAAGTGCCCCTGACTCAATCCCCAGTACCAAAAAAAAAAAAAAAAAAAAAAAAAAAAATATATATATATATATATATATATATATATATATATAAAATAGATTAAGAAGGAGAACAGAAAATTAAATGATAAGACACAGTTGTTTGTTTGAACTTTATCCCCACTCCTTTTTTAAAATCCACTTATTCAACAAAGATGGGTTTTAGATTTATTTCTTCCCTACTGCATAACAGATACCCTAACATTTTCCTGATCAGTTTTATGAATTGATTAATAAGACAATCATGAGTTGGGAAAGCTTTTATATGCCACCTGATATTGATGCCATCTATAAAAAGATGACCAACTGAGCACCTGATATCCAGTAAAGACAGGTTCAAAAATTGCTATCTTAGAAAGATAATGGAATGATCATGACCTCAAGTACTCTGCACCAAATAGCAACTGTCAACTCCTGATGGCAGTATTTGACCCCAGAGGCAGGTGACAGAAACCAACCTGAAACAGCCATTTGCTCAATTCTGTTAAAGATAATAAACTGTGATGGGAGAAATCACCCACCCTACTGAGGAAGTCTCAGGTATTCAGTGACCTAGAAACAGGAATGGAGATTTGGGAGGGAAGCCTCAGGGGGAGGAATTCTGGGAGTTGCTTTATACTGAGGGCTGGCTTGACTTTGGCAGGGTTGTTTTTGCTATTATCTTGCTTTGTTTTCATCATGTTTAGTTCTTCTTGTGGAAAATTGATGGCTTCTATAGGTCTCCTCCCAACACACTTTTCTTTTCCTGGCAGTTCACTTACTGAAGACATCAAGGCATTTGTCCCAGAGGTTCCCACACTCTGGGTTTCACAGCCTGTGCCTATTATTTTCTGGGAAGTGGTAGATGGAGATTTGATTAGATTCGGGTTTGCTGTTTTGACAAGACTACTTTATTAGCGGTGTCGTGTATTTCCCATCAGAAGTGCCATGGTAGCTGTTCAGCTCTTCCTATGTTAGTGGCCATGGATGATCAATGGGTTCCGTTAATATGTGATGATGTAAGAAATTAGATCAAAACATTCAGAAAGTTTTTTTTAAAAAAATGCAACACTGTTTTTCCTCTGTGCCAGGTACAGTACACCTCATTTAATCATTATAACATCCCCATGAGTCGGTGACAGTGGGGGTGCAGATTTGAACCCAATCCATCAGCCTCCAAAGCCCAGTCTCTTGACTACCACAGAAATCAATCACATTGAGAGCCTGATGGGCTCTGAAGAAGAACCCCTTTTGATTTAGGTAATATGAATAAATTAAAAAGGTAGAGATAAACCATAGTTTTTAAAAAATGGTTGAATCTTAAAACACAAAGTATACATTCTTTTATTCTTTTAAGGTTGATCAAAGCACAACTGTTAACTAACTGGCAAACACAATCATTGAAAGGCATGTCATCTGACAGAGGCTGTGTCATCTTGGTGCAGGCAGGAGGAGGCAATACAGAACAGCCTCCCTCAAACAGGGCTGAAAGAGCACTACGGAGGTCACCAAAGTGACTAGATGCTATGATGCTCTGTTTAAAGTCTGTTCTGCCCTTTACACAAATCAACTTAGAGTTTCATTACCCACTTCCAGTGTACGAGGGTTACCAAAATTAGAGTCATTTCATTAATCTCCCATGCCAGGGAGAGGTGGCTATATATCACTCCAGGTTATATTGACAGCAAGACAAAAACATGACATTTCCATAGTGCATCAAATAGCATTTCTCTCAATTCATTTGCTATCAGAGTCTTTATAAAAATGCCTTATAGCTAATGTCTGTCTGTCTTTTAGATTTCAACATGTCTTGCTTCAAGATACACATTTTGTTTTTTAGTCTAAAGGAAGAAAAATATGAAAGCTTCACTTTGAATGATATCTCTAGATAAATTTAAAATATTTTTTTAAAATTCTTGCTTCATTCCCATCAGGGGAAAGAGGCCTTAGAAAAAGGAAGAGAAGGAAAAGGGAAGAAAGGAAGGAGCAAAGGAATGGAGGGAAGGAAAGGAATGGCTTCAACTTACAGTATTTAGGATGCTCCCTTGTCTTACAGTGTTTAGGAAATTTAAATGTTGCAAAACAAAGTAAAATTGAGGAAAACCAAAACTAAGCATCTAGGTGGAAAATACATTCATGAAATGTGTTTTTGAAAATAAAATGACAAAGCAAATTCAAAAGTCCTTCTTATATCTTCCTCTCTCACAGCTCACTTTAAATCAGGGGCATTTGTTTAGGATTCTAATTAGAGATCATGGGTAATTTATAAGTTCTAATGGTGTCTCCTGAACTTCCCCAAAAGCATTTGCCCACAGGAAAGTACCTCATGGTAGGGATCTCTGTAAGCTGTCATTGGAAATAGTATTCCTTCCCAATTGTTTTTTAAAGCAATGTAAAATCAACCGAGTTAGAGAGAGAGAGAGAGAGAGAGAGAGAGAGAGATTGAGATTCTTTTTCTATGCCCAATAGGATAAGGCATTTTAAAAAAAGCAAAAAGCAAAAAGATCAGCGAGGTGTAAAATAAAAATCAGACAAGATAAAGGATTTGTGCTAACATCATTTCCAATCGTTACTACGACAAATAAAGGCTTTGCATGGATCCACGTCTTTGGTTCTTTGACCTCACAGAACTCGCTGTTTCACAAGGTGATTCTGAACAATTCACTGAACCTCAGTCCTTGCAAACAGTTCTGCAGCTGTTACCAGGCTAAGCCCTTGCACAATTCCATGTTACAAGATTTTGAACATAAATTTCGAGAAGATTAAATATCTCTTTTCTTGTACGCCAACTAAACCATTTAGGGAGCAAAGGTCTCACAAACAAAACGCAGCAGAACACAAAGCTGGGACCGCTGAGACAGGGGGCGCAGATCACTTTGCTGCAGACAAAGGAAAAAGAAGCGACGCGCCCAGCTCGGCCGCGCATGCCCAGAGAGAGCGGGATCAGGTGGCGCAGGGTAATGGAGTTGAAAGCTCACAGACAGACTGGGGTCAGCCAGTCCTGGATAAAAAGGCTGCTCTGCTACTCCCTAGCTGTGTGGTTTGAGGCAATTGGCATAATTTCACTTAGCCTCCGTTTTTCTCATCTGCCAGATGAGGAAAATTCCACCTAGCACAGTTAGCTTGAGGACCAAAGAGAGAAAATTTGGGTGGCTCCTTAGGATGTCATAGATGCTCAAAAAATGGTATTTAATATTATTACCATATACCATCGTAGCTCTAATCACCAAATATGTAAGGGACATTGCCATAGCAACATCCCTGTCTTTAAATGGATTATGTAGAAAATTAAATTAAAGCACTGATTTAAATAATACTCATACCTCTTTCAGATGCTCCTGTAAAATGTGGGCTTATGTGTAAGTGGAGAACTTGTAAGTGGGTTGTTCACTTGTGTGCTTTGTCTTGCTGTGTATTCACATCTCCTCGGTTCAGAGGAAGACAAATTCAAACCTGTGGGTGTGGAAAATGAGCAGAGGTTTTTAAAAAGTAAGACAGAGTCAATGAAGCCAGCAAACTGCTCAGCAGCAAAAAGTCTTTGTATAGAGCTCCAAACTCAGAGCCATCCAAAATTTGATTATTAGCTTAACATTTGGTGAATGAATCTGTCCATCTGAAAGTCCCCTCTCGGGGACAGATATAAAGCCATACAGAATGCTTCCTCCACATGATCTAATGTTGATGCATTTCAAATTCAGTGAGTCGATGTAAAGACACATCTGAAAGCCTGACTTCCTCCAGAGGGAGAAAAGGGTCAAAGACATTATTAATTTACACATTTCCTTTCTTTTTTTTTAAAATATTCTTTTTTTTAAAAAAGAGAGAGTGAGAGAGGTGGAGAGAGAGAGAGAGAGAGAATTTTTAATATTTATTTTTTAGTTCTCGGCGGATACAACATCTTTGTTTGTGTGTGGTGCTGAGGATCCAACCCAGGCCGCACGCATGCCAGGCGAGCGCGCTACCGCTTGAGCCACATCCCCAGCCCTACACATTTCCTTTCTGATGCCAAACAGGGATGTCAAATAGGTTGAATATTCATTTTACTTTTTTCCTCTCCAAAAAAGGAAAGGGAAATTTCTGGGGTTATAAAGAGTTTATCTACTAACTGACAGTTAAAGGAGAGGAAAAAAACGTGGGGGGGGGGGAGCTAATACAATTGAAATGCAACAGTTTATTTTATTATTTCTAGGTTCAAAAATATACACATATCACCTGGCAACAAAATAAAAGTAGAAAACAATCAGTCTACTGCTAATGACCAAAAAAAAAAAAAAAAAAAAGTATTTCCTTGAGAAAATTCTACTTTTGTGATGAAAATAGGCAATTCTTCCCATCTTGCTATTCCTTAAACACCTGCCTACCAAATGCTCCCTTTCCTCCAGTTGTGGTTACCAGAATACCACAGAAAAATCTCTCAACAGCCACAGGGTCTTAGCTGGATCCATGATAAAAGGAGTCAGGTACTGTACTGGCCTTCCCAAGAAGACTTATGATAAACGGAAAAGCATTACATGTGGATAAGTTTGGTAGGCACAGAAACATGCATGTAATTAACAGAAGATCAAGTCCCTACTTTAAAGCCAGCTGTCTGCCTATAGTGCAGGCCACTCCAGAGGCTAAGATGGAAGGGTCACTTGATCCAGGAATTTAAAACTAGCAACATAATAAGACCCCATCTCAAAAACTATTTTTTTAAAATAGTTATATTTGGGCAGGTGACACAGGAAAATAGCTCAGAAAGCAAACACCCCTTTGAGAAGATTGACTTCTCAATCTTCTCATGCCCTCTGCTATGTCCAGGATTCAGGGTTCTCAATGACACATAGTACTAGAAACCGCTGGACCGCTGGGTGCAAAGGAGAAGGCTACAGAGCTGATGCAGCCTCTTCCCAAAGATTGTGTGCCACACAGGTGGGTACCTGGAGGGGTTGTCCCCCCAGGATCTGAGTGGACCAGGGGAGTGAATCTTATCCACCAGCATCCAGCCACAATGCATCACTCACAGCTGTTACATAAGGAGCCCTCAAGGGCTCTCACAATAGTAAACCTTATGTAGTCAGGTCACTTACCCCCTAGTCCAAGGCCTTTGGGAAGCCTTGGAGTTCTCTGACCAGAGCCTGCCTTGCCATGGCTCTGTTCAGCTATGACTATAAGAGTAAAAAGAATCTGTCTGTTCAGAGGTTCCTTCCCCACCCCCAAAATATACCACACCCACCTTCCTGGACTAAATGCTACAGAGAATCCTATCTTCAATTTGCTCTGTCCAGAAACACCCTTCAAAATGCAAATCCAGGGGCTGGAGATGTAATCCAGTGGTAGACTGGTGCTTGGCATGCTGCAGGCCCTGGGTTTAATCCTTGACACTGAAGGAGAAAAGAAACAGCAAAAATACACTAAGGCGAATATTTTAAAAGCACTTTAGCTTGAGCCAATTCACTGAAGAGATGGAAGGCTGGGGAGAGGGAGGAAGGAATACCCCCTAGGACAGCAACATATAAGTGTCCTCCTCCCACCCCCAGGCTCTGAGCAACCCAGGAGGGGAGGGAGGTTTGGAGATGGAAAGAGTAATTCAGGTGACAAGTGATAAAAAAGATCTTCAAGTGTGAGAATTAAGGCAAACAGGGGAGGCCACCTTTCTTCAAGTCTTTTCTTTTTAGGCCCTCACTAAACTCTAGAAAGATCTAGAGTAGATTAGGCAAGCCTCTTATTGGCATTCTTCCATTTTCCCATAATTGGCCTATTTTCAATTATCTGGCTCAAGTGTGGCAAATTCTGGTCCATGGGCCAAGTCTAGTTGACCACCTGTTTTATACTTAGGAATTAAGAATGGCTTTTACATTTTTTAATGATTGGGAAGGGAATCAAAAGAAGAAGATTTTATGACATGAGAATCATGTGAAATTCAAATTTCACAGCCTATAAATAAAGTTTTATTGGAACACGGCCATGCACATTTGTTCACATATTGTCTAGGGTTGCAAACCCAAGATCTAGATGAGGATGGAGAGAATGAGCTTTGTGGCAGGTATTGTGGGTGGGAGTTCCTGTCACTTAATTTTTTCATCTGTAACATGAGAACAAGTCATTGTTAGGGTGAGAATTAAACTAATTGCTCAGCACCGGGTCTGGTGCATAGTAAATGTTTCACAGATGTTTGTTATTATTATGTTTTAATGTGATCAGACAATGACACACAATAGTCTTCCCTAGTCCAAGTTAGAATACATCTTGTTTTCAAATAAGTAATCTGCTTTGGTATGGTCACCACTACCAAAAGATTCCAGAAGAATATGAAGAATATTGAGTAACAGGAGTTGCAATCATTTTGCATCAAGCTCTAATCTCTAGAAGTTCAACCTTTTATTTATTTCCCATGATTTAAGTAAAAGCTAATGAATCATAACCACTTTTAGCAGAAAAGAAATTAAAACAGAGAGTCGATGACTCACAAATAAGTCTCACCAAGTTACACAGATGGAGGCAGCAGGAATGGAAAGCAACCCTAGCTTAGAAAAGAAAAGCAATCAGATGGAAGTCAGAAACCTTGGGGTAGAACCTCCTGTGCTTTCATTCAAGAATTTCCAGTTTTTAAGACGCTCATTAGTGTCATCTGAGGCGTATAGGAGGGATTAAGTTAGAGAACAAATTTTGCAAAGAACAAAGATTAGAGTGCCTGAAGGGCAAAAGAGAAGAGGAATGATTATGGGGGCCATGAAATGAAAAGGGACAGCATGGTTACAGTGCCCTCAGCCAGACACTGGCTTTACTCAAGTCACCAAATACTGTAACCGGCAAGAAATGCAAGCTGATGGTCAGAATTTCCCATGCTTCTAGCCTGCAGGTTAAAATACGAGAACAAGGGACAGAATACTGTGTACCTGAGTCAAGTAACAAAGTAAATCATTACCAACCATCTCATGAATTCATAAGATATATGTGCCAGGCACTCTGCTAAATATTTTATATCTTATTCAATTCACCCAATCCCGACAAAGTAGGGCTTTCTTAGTTCTGCTTTACAGGTGAGGAAACTGAAGATTAGGAAAAATCAAACAACTTCCTAAAAGTGCACAACTAATAAGCACCTAAACTGGAATTATTGCATTGTAAACTTTTTAACTAAGCAGTGTATGCACATGTAACTAAATTCAAGAGATGTCCAGAGAAAAATTCTTCTCTCCCTTCATGGAGGAAGTTGCTGTCACTAACTTCTATGGGATGCTCCCAAAGAAATGTCATGCATTAATAAGTGTGCACATTCTCTTTTACCCCAAAGCAGTAGCAGAGTAAACACACTGCTCTAGAGCTTATCTCTCCCCTCTCCACCCCTAATATTTTTTAGAAAACATTGTGCATCCATATATGTAAAGCTGAGACTTCAACTAAACTACCCAGCACCCAAATATTTGATGATGACCTTTTTACCATCTTGCCACTGGGCACCATTTCAGAGGTGAACAGAATGTATAGGTGCTGACCTCAGAGTCTGGACTGGAAGGTGGGAATTTTCATTGCCCACCCGCTGTTTCAGGGCACAAAGGTAAATCCAATGAAGGGCAAGACCAGTCCTTCCCTGCAGGTTAAAATACGAGAACATTCATTTGGAGTTAGGATACATATCCCTAATATCAGACGTGTAGGGCGTTAGCCAGCACAGACAGAACATGTCATTGGGGTTCAAAATGAGAGATCTTGGAAAATGAGAACCATCTAGAACCATGGAAGCCCAGGTGGGAAAGGGAACAGCATGAAGGCAGGGGATGGCAGCAGCAAGGAGATATTTTTGGAAGACCCATGAGAAAGGAGTATCAAGGTCAAGGGAAATCAGCTTTTTAACCAGGTGTGACCGCAGACTGTTGGTTGTGGGATGGATTGCAAGTGCTTTGCTATTAATTGTGGGGAGATTCTCAGCTTTTTGTCCACTCTGAAAAGACGAAGAGTGGCTCCCAACTATAGGGATTATCAGAGGGCTGATGCCCCCTTTCTTCCCCAGGACACGTGAGAAGTGTGGAAAATCCACTTCAAAGGTTTTTTAACTACTCTTTCCTGGGTGGAGAACCCCCGCCCTACTCCAGTTATTCTGAAAGTGCATGAGCAGGGAAAGCACCATATTTTGAAAATAATTCCATATCTAATTCTGAAACCCTATCCTAATGTCACCCTCCTTCACTGGAGTGTGGTGTGCTCTCTTGAGTGGGCAAGTGAGTGAGTGCATCAGCTGGGTTCTGTAGATGGATGAGGGAGATTGTGAGCTCTGAAATGGTGAAGGGTAGAAACTGCAGCTTCCATCAAATTCTCAGCAAGGACTTGAGGATGTTGCACCTCAAGACAATATTTTTTCACTTCAGGAAGCTGAGGCAGGAGGATCATAAGTTTAAAGTCAGCCTGAGCAACATAGTAAGGCCCTAAGCAACTCAGTGAGACCCTGTCTCTAAATAAAATATATTTTTAAAGGGTTTGGGATGTGGCTCAGTGGTTAAGTGCCCCTGGGTTCGATCCCTGGTACCCTCCCCCGTCCCCCCCCCCCAAAAAAAGCTATGTTCTTGAAGTAAATTAGAAAATATCAAAGCTCAAAGACAGGACGGCTATATTTATTTACTGAGCATATTTTGGGTGTGTGTGTCAGAGTGAAAGAGAGAGAGTACATGAGCATGTATGTTTGTATGTACACTGAGTCTCAGCATAGAATGGATCTCTTACCCTGAGTCATGGTCCAAAAAAGTTTAAATCTACTCTACAATATGCTATTTCCCAGAATAAAGCAACCTGGGCCTGAGAAATCCAAGCAGCTAGACCGTGCCCAGGTGTTCAAATCACAAATCCAAAGAAATTTCAGCTTCCTTAAGGAAGCCACATGTCATAACAACTGAGACTACAAGGAAAAGATGTCTTTGGTAACTAAGACCACTGAGGGAATACATGGGGACACCATGTTATAGTTCTGAGAGGCAGGGAGTTGTTATCTCACCAGGGAGCCTTGGAAATTCCAGCCAGATGAGGCAGAACTGAATGGCATCTGTTGCCTCTTTCAGTGAAGCTGTAGATCTGAACCCACAGTGAACAGGGCCTGCTCTAGCTCATGTGCCACTGCAGGGGCTTTGCATTTGATTCAGGTAGCCCAGCCTTCAACCTTAGTGTGTAGAGAAATCACCTGGACACTTGTCAAATGTCTAGGTTCCTGAACCCTACTTCCAGAAATTCTGACTCAGTTGGGGAGGGAGAGAGAGAGATGGTAGAGTTCACAACCCACCGACACTTGGAAACCACTGGAAAAACAAAGCATTCCATTTCCATGATGGCAGCTCAGGCAATTTCCATCTCTCGGTCAGCATGTATTAAGCAAGCATATGAATTTGGGAATGTGCTGGGCACTGACTGGAGTCTATATACTAGGGTCTTGTGTTAAGGAGCATATAAATGAGTTGTGTGTATATGCATACATAAACTAATGTAATTTAATTAAGAAAGGGTAGGAAAATAAAAGGGAAAGAAGACAAACAGATAAAGGTACACACATCCTTTCCACCCTAACATTTGGGGAGTAAGACCTCATTTTCCTCTATTTGTCTAAAAGAACAAAAAGGATAGTGCTGTGGACAAGGACAGAGAGTTCCTCAGAGGTTCTTCCTCAAGAGTAGAAAGAGAGTCACTAACAGTCACAGAGCAAGCTAGTGGAGTGTCAGATCAGGACAAGGAGCTCCCATATCCAGGCCCTGAGAGAGAGCCAGCCTCTGCCTGGCTAAAATGTGACTAAAGCCATAGTTGGCTCTTTTGACAAATAATAAAATAGAGAGACAGACTTTAGTGCTCATTATATGACAGAGCAACCAAAGCCCAAGAAGATGTTGTAAGTGCTTGCCTAAGGCCAGATGAATGAAGACAAGACTTGAACTCAAAGCCCCTTTGATGGATGTATTTGACCTACACTGTGTATTCTGGATGTGAATGGCTGGTTGTCCATATATATAAAAATAAACAAAACTAATCCTAGTACCTACAGTACAGTATGTACCTAGAACATGGTAGGCACTCAATAAATATTTGTCAAATGAATTCATGTTCTGTTTGATACACAATGCTGGGTCAGATGGCTGTGAAAGGCCCTAGTCCAGTGCCTGATGGCTTTTCTATGAAACATGCCTGTTTGAGTCAGCTTCTTCGCCACCATGACTACAGGACCCAACCAGCACAACTCTAGGAGAGGAAAGGTTTATTTAGGGGCTCGCAATTTCAGAGGTCTCAGTCCATAAGAGACTGGCTCCATTCCTCAAGGCTCAAGGTGAGGCAGGACATCATGGAGGAAGAGTGTGGCAGAGGGAAGTGGCTCACATGATGATCAGGAAGAGAGAGAGGCTCCACACTCCAGATCAAAATATATACCCCAAAGCCACGTCCCCAGTGCCCCACCTCCTCCAGCCACACCCCACCACTTCAGTTACCACTCAGTTAATCCCTATCAGGGGATTAATTTACTGATTGGGTTAAGACTCTCACAACTTAATCATTTCTCCTCTGAACCTTTGCATTTTTTCACAGGTGAGCTTTTGGGGGACACCTCACATGCAAACCATAACAATACCCAACAATCAAATAAGTTGTACTGATCCCTTTTTTATGTGGTTGGGACAATAATAATAGCTAACGCTATTAATGCTTATTAGTTTCTGGATACTTTATGTACATAAAGTTACTTATTCTATACAACAATCCTATAAAGCAGGATTATATGGAATACCCCCATTTTCCAGAGGAGGAAACTGGGGCACAGAGACATGCTATAACACAGATCCTTACTTTATAGAACTTAGAAAATTTTGAGAGTAACTAGATCCTGACTAATGGATGCTAGGTGGGATTATTCGTATCATAGGGGTTTGAATTTATAACAGTAATTAGAGTTAATCTTTAGGAAAAAAATCATTATAGGCCTCAGAGTTGAAGAAAAGCTGATGGTGAGGTGAGATCAGAGCTACATGTTAAAACACAGGCAAGTCTGGAAGAGGGAAGAGGGATGGAGCAGGGAAACGGCAGAAACAAAGGCACAGGAACCAGAAGTAGGCTCAGGGGCCCTACCTGGAATGGAGAATGTGAATCAGGAATCAGTGAGAAGTTTGGATAAAATGAGAAAGAGTCAGATAAAGAGCTTTGACCCCGGCTAAGGAGTCTGCCTTGTTGAAGAAGCCCATCTAATTTCTTAACTAGGGAAGAGCCCAATAAGAACTGAATCTGAAGGACATTCCTTGTCAAGCTTCAAGAACAGGAGGGAGGCCAGGCACAGTGGCACACACCTATAATCCCAGCTGCCCAGGAGGCTGAGGCAGGAGGATTAAGAGTTCAAAGCCAGTCTTAGCAATTTAGCGAGGCACTTAGCAACTCAGCAAGACCCTGTCTCTAATAAAATCTATTAAAAGGGCTGGGAATATGGCTAAGTGGTCAAGCATCCCAATACCCAAACACCCCGAGGCCAATATGGCAGCAGTTACATCAACCCAAGCTGAAGGCGATAGAAACAGAGAAAAGAAGACAAATCTGTGAGAGCATATTATTACTTAAAAAATAAGTAACCTGGGACTGGGGATGTGGCTCAAGCGGTAGCGCGCTCGCCTGGCATGCGTGCGGCCCGGGTTCGATCCTCAGCACCACATACAAACAAAGATGTTGTGTCCGCCGAGAACTAAAAAATAAATATTAAAAAATTCTCTCTCTCTCTCTCTCTCTCTCTCTCTCTCTCTCTCTCTCTCTCTCTCTCCTCTCACTCTCTTAAAAAAAAAAAAAAAGTAACCTTGCTGAATACCTCAGCCAGGCCAGGGCCTGAGCTCACCAGGTCACATCCTCACAGCAACCATGGGAAGCGGGTATTAATGTCCCCATTCTCAAGAAAACTGCAGTCCCAGCTTCAGAGCCTGTGCTTGGAGAGGCATGAACAACTCTGTCAACAGAGTGGAGGCTGCACCATCCTCTCAGGAATACCTCCTGTTTCCTCAAAGCCATTTGAGGGAAGGGAGGCAGTTGGAAGCAATAAATCTCATTTGAGGTTTTTGTGACTTAGATACACACTGAAGAAGTCTGCATCGGGCGCTGGAAGTGCTAGACAGAGAACAGAGCATTTATGAGCTAGAAGCTCCCGCCCAACTGGAAGGTGGTGTTTGTGGTTAGGGGGACCCTGAGAGAAGGGAAGAAACCAGCTTTACCAAGCATCCTCAACCTTTGCATCTAAAATCTCCTAACCAGTCCTGAAAGTGGTGTGCTTAGTCCATTTGAAAAGTAAAACACCGAGAGTTAAGTAGATGGCCAAGAGAAGCTGGGCTGGACACCAGCCAGACACCTCACTTTCTAGACACCACTCACATCAGGATGCCTGCTGGCTGGCCCAGGAAGGAGCTCTCCTTCTCACAGATCTGTCCCTGCTGGGCCTGTCACTACAGGCTGTGAATTAAAGGCATGTGGAATACAAGCAAAAAATTTGCCCTTTCTGGGAAAATCCTGACTTTCCAATCCAGGTATAGTCAAATATAACCAAAGCAACAGAATTCAGTAAATTTAATGTGTAAGCTATGTTCTCTTTTACTGAGCATTCAAATTCCACAACTGGACAAGAGCTCTTTTCAAAAGAGCCATGACACATACACTATGATGAATCTGTCCCTGTGTTGCAAATATTCCAAAAGCCTTAGGAACTTCCAGAAAAGTAAATCTACCAATTCACCAGCAGATGTCTCTCTTTTGCCTACATGAATAGGATTCCCTTTGTTCTGAGCCACTACATTTCAGATACAATTAAAGACAAAATGCTTTCTCAACTTGTCCCCAGAGATCCCATCACGCCTTTGCCTAAAAGCAAAAGAATTTTCTTCCTCTTTGATTTTTTAAGTGAAGAAATATAATGAAGTAGTTTCTACATCCCCTGAAAGTCTACATTCAGGTCTCATATTCCCATTTCTAGTAAATCTTATAAAGCTAAGCTTATCCTAGTGGTGGCTGCTGGGGGCTAAGCAAGTGAAGAGTTATTATTTAATGAGTAAAGAGTTTCCATTTTATTTGATTGAAATGAGTTATAGAGGTAGAGGGTGGCAATGTTTGCACATTATGGATGTATTTAATACCACTGAGCTGTACACTAAAAATAGTTAAAATGGTAAGGTTTATGTTATGTGTATTTTATCACAATAAAAAGATATTTTTTTTTCCTTAAATTACTTATAGCCAGGGCTGGGGATGTGGCTCAAGCGGTAGCGCGCTCACCTGGTGTGCGTGCGGCCCAGGTTCCATCCTCAGCACCACGTACAAAGATGTTGTGTCCGCCGATAACTGAAAAATAAATATTGAAATTCTCTCTCTCTCCTCTCTCTCAAAAAAAAAAAAAAAAAAGAGTAGCTTGGGAAAGCTGCCCTTAAAAAAAAAAATTACTTATAGCCGGGCATGGTAACACACACCTGTAATCCCAGCAACTTGGTGAGGCAGGAAGATCACAAGTTTGAAACCAGCCTCATCAACTTATTCTTATGTATAATAAATAAAAAATAAAGGTAAATGAATTTCATTCATTTATTATTCAATAAAAATAAATTAATTCTTAATTTAAAAGTATCTCTCATTTAAAATATTCCAACTGTGGGGCTGGGGATGTGGCTCAAGCGGTAGCGCGCTCGCCTGGCTTGCGTGCGGCCCGGGTTCGATCCTCAGCACCACATACCAACAAAGATGTTGTGTCCGCCGAGAACTAAAAAATAAATATTAAAAAATTCTCTCTCTCTCTCTCTCTCTCTCTCTCTCTCTCTCTCTCTCTCTCTCTCTCTCTCCTCTCTCACTCTCTCTTTAAAAAAAAAAATATCCCAACTGTGTGATCCAGAGGTTCTATTACCTTCTTCCTGTTGTGCCTACACCCTTCAGGAACTCTAAACTTTAAAATTAGGTTAAAAATAATCACTAATATTTATTTATTTTTCCTCCCTAAGCAAATTGAGGCCGTTTCAGTATATCCATGTGGACCTTGAGAAATGGCTTCCCTTGTGTCAGAGCAGGTCTCATCCTGCTGGGTCTTCTTCAAGCAAGCATGACCCTCATGAGACAGGATACCTTTTCATCCAGAACCTTTGAACTGGAAGTGCCAAAAACTAAACACCCATACCCAGCAAACATCAAGATTCAGGTTTCTATGGTAACACGGTTACATGCCCTGACCACTAAGCGCAAACTCGTTAGATTTCCATTTCGTTACTTAAAACACACTTAAAAGGAGCACTTTAGGGATAGAGGGACCGTAAGAGAAATACAGGCTCAAGAAGTTTCAAAATTATTCAGGAAAGAAATTATTATTTTCTGAAATTCCAAAATTATTCAGAAGATCTCAAAAATCCACTTAAATTTTTAATTTGGTTCAACAAATCAACTTATATCAAAAAACACATTTGGCCAGGTACAGTGGCACACACCTGTAATCCCAGAGGTACAGAATCCTTAAACAGGTGGATCAAAAGTTCAAAGCCAGTCTCAGCAACTTAGTGAGACCCTATCTCTAAATAAAATATAAAAAGGGGCAGAGGATGTAGCTCAGTGGTTAAACACCCCTGGGTTCAACCCCTGGTGCTAAACACACACACACACACACACACACACACACACACACACTTTAAAATGGAAGGTGCATTTGAAGTCTCAGTCCAAACATAGCTCTGGCCTTTTTCCAGCAGAACGTTCACATGAGTCTCTCATTACTTACCTCTCCTGTGTGTGGTAGGGAGTGTCATCCTTTGATGCAGCATCGATCCAATTAGCCTATGCTAAGCATGCCTAAGTTTCACTTATTCACTGTGTTTCATTTCCCTTTGTGTTCAAGAAGACGCTGCTGTCGGTGTCATTTCCTGCAGAACAGTTCTGGCTCCAACTGTCCTAATGAGTGACCAGAATTTACTGCCATGTTGTATGTCAGAGGTGCCTGGGGATGGGTCCTTTCACTGGAAATAACAATGAAAATGTGTCAATCAGCTGGTATTATGCCACCAATGGCATCTCACTATAACCTCCCCTTTTTATTTTTAGCTATAATGTGACAGGTGAATAGCATCCATCTATTTCAAATGCTGCTCCTCTTGTGGAAGCAGGTAGGGGAAGTTAGAACTAGTGAAAGGCTGCAGTTACCGTGGCAGGGCTGCTCACAGGGCTGGAACAGGCCTGAAAACACCTTGCACTGAAGATCCTCCCCAGCTGCACGCTGAGCAGGAAGGAAGGCTGCCTGGCTCTGAGGCTGCCCTGTAAGAACGAGTTTCTCTACATGAAAACTCTACTCATGGCCAAGGGGAAAAGAAGTTGGAGGCCTGGCAGGAAGACCCAGCCAGAGCCCAGACGAGGGTGTGGAAATCCTGGTCCCCCTGGCCAGGCAGCCTGCCTAGAGCCTGGCTGTCACTTGTACCACGTGGTCTTCAGCAAGTTACTTAAACCCTAGACCTCATTTCCTCATTAGTAAAATGGGACTAGGAAAATCCACCTTACAGGTATTATACTCTTCTGAAAATAGCAAATGGATACTATTTTAAGTAAACGTTTTGTTTTTTTTTTTAAGAGAGAGAGAGAGAGAGAGAATTTTTAATATTTATTTTTTAGTTCTCGGCGAACACAACATCTTTGTTGGTATGTGGTGCTGAGGATCCAACCTGAGCCGCACGCATGCCAGGCGAGCGCGCTACCGCTTGAGCCACATCCCCAGCCCTAAGTAAATGTTTTAATGAAGTCTAATACAAAGAACACAAATTATGAACCCTCAAAGCAAATGCAACCAGATCAAGAATCAATACAACCAGTATCTCCCTCCCTCCCCAGAGTAACCACAGCCTGACATCTAACACCATAGACTAGTTTGGCCTGATTTTAAATTTGATTTAAATGGACTCATATAGTGTGTACTCCTCATGTCTGACTTTTTTCACCTAGCATGATGTTTCTCTGAGAAATATTCACGATGTCATGAGAAGCAATAGACTGTTCTGCTCATTATTGTATAATATTCAGTTCTGTGATTATACCACAGGCTTTAAAAAAATCATTTAAATAATATTCACTTACAGTCTACTTCTTCCATAGCTATGTGACTTTTTTAAAATAGGAGCTTTATGATGATATAATTCACACAGCATACAATTCATCCATGTTAAGTATACAATCCAATGGCTTTTGTATATTTACAGAGCTGGACAACAGTCACTTCAAATTTAGAACATATTAATCAACCCCAAAAGCATCTCATACCCTTTAGCACTCACTCCCCATCCCCAGCCACCCACTCCCCACCCCAGGCAACCACTAATCTAATTCCAGTCTCTAGAGCTTTGCCTATTTTGGACAGCTCACCTTGTGCTTTTACGCCACAGAAAAGATGGCAGGTACTAACTACCTCGAGCAAAGGCCAATGAGCAGTCTCAAATTTAAAACCAGTCTTATTTTGTGTCTTGTTCATAAAAGTGAGATATAGTTGATATACAATATTTTCTAATCTCCTTTAGTTCCCATTTAATACATCAAAAGGATTAAAGAGCTACAAGGAGAAAGAAGCATTATTCCGTGTCCCCACCTCCTTGCTGGGCCCCAAGTCTCAGAGGGCAGAAGGACATTGGGAAAGGGGCATTGCAGGGAAGGCAAGGCAAGCAGGGCCTCCGCCTCCCTATTCCTGGAAGACCTTCTCCTCAGGCTCATCCCGGTGCACGAGCATATGTGGAAATTAACCTAAGTACAGAAGGTAGCCGGCTGCCTGCTTCCTTGGTTGCTCTTGTTTAACCTGCAGCTTACAGTGTATCCAGAAGTTTTCAAGATGCCCTCAAGGGAGGGATGCAAGATGGAGTAAGCATCTGGACTAGGAGCTTCATGTACATGATCACCACAAGAACGACTAAGAGGCTTGTAGTTGAGCATCAGAGGGTAGAATCTAGGGTTGTCCAACTGGGAGTCACAGGCAAACTTCAGAAGGAACCATAATATTCCCCAAAAGAGGCAAGGTCACCATGACCCAAACGAGGAGAGAGTGACGTGATGGGCAACTGCAGAACGGAGGTTGATTATTTTGTGTCTTGCCAACCACACCTCACTGAACACCAACCAGAACATACCAGGGATCCATGCCAGGGCCCCTGTGCCCTGCCCATGCCAGGTGTCCCCCACAGAGATGGCATTTTGGGGAGTTGATGGGACAAACTGGACAAACTTAGCAAGTCAGACTACTTTATCCAGCAGACACTTATTTTTTGAAACAAATTTATTTATTCTAAGACAAATTTATGTTTAAAAACAAAACAAAAGGGCTGGGGATACAGCTCCATTGGTAGAGTGCTTGCCTCACACTCACAAGGCCCTGGGTTCAATCCCCAGCACCACAAAAAAAAAAAAAAAAAAAGACCAAGAAAGATTATTTCACTTACTGAATTGGACTAAGGTTGAACTTAAATATAGCAGTTCCCTAACCTTGCAAATATAAGAGTATTAGTGCAAGCAAATTTGCAATCTTGTTATAAAAGTTGTTTCACCTGACACATAGGTACTCAATAAAAGGTAGATATGACTATTAGTGTTTTTGTCATTCTTGTCATTGCTGTTATTATAATAACTCACATAGTATTCTCTTGGGAATATTAGTAAAGCATCTGCCAGGGCTGGGGTGGGGGGTTGAGGTCAGTGATAAGGCATATACTTAGCATGTATGAGGCCCTAGGTTCAATCCACAGCACCAAAAAAATTAAAAATTAAGAATTACCCTTCCTCTGCCTGCCTTCAGCCCTTCCAACTATCTCCTCAGCCAGAGCATTTGGGCTATTTTCTCCTGGGACATGTGGTCTATAGCTAGATCACTTCACTCAGTCAGAGCAAGAAACCAGAGGGCCTCCAAGGAAGGGCAGCTGATAGAAATGTTCTTTTAAGAAAAGAGAAAGAGAGCTTGGGATATAGCTCAGAGGTAGAGTGCTTGCTTAGCATGCAGGAGGCCCTAGGTAAAATCCCTAGTACTGCAAAACAAACAAACCAAAAAAAACAAAAACAAAAACAAAAACAAAAAAAACCAGAATTCTCTGAGGTATTCTGAGAGAGAGCTACTTCACTACTTCTACCTTTGATTGAGATGCAATGTTTTCCCCATCAGTAGATCTAAAATTATATTTATTATTTAGTACTCACTGAAAGACACATATACTCTAGTGCCTAGAGTTGCCCTATTTATGAAATTTTCCACAACAATCTCAATTTTTAATCTCTCTCTCTATTGTTTCAGTAAATTCACTTATGATTTTTCATACTATGATCCCAATTTTGGTTCTGAAAATACGGCCCACACTTTTTCTATTACCATTCCGAAAAAGGCCGGAGCAGAAGAGGAATTTTTTAGGGAAGGATTCCCAGGACATCATAACAATTTCCTTTTATTCCTAAGTTTGGTGTCAAAAAATCGACTTTGAGAACCCAGTTAGACAGGAAATTAAACCAAGAAACCAGAGTATATAATTTAGTGAGTTGTTACACTGGAGAGGGGTGACTTACTTGGTGCCTTTTGCTCGCCCACAGACAGAACTGGGCTCAGCAGGCCACAGGCCTCATTCTCTGTCAGTGGCTCCGCCCTAGCAATGGAATCTTGCTCCACCTCACTTTTCTTCTCTGTCCAATGGGGCTAACAAGGGTGTTCTGAGACATAATTGCTGTTTATAGACAGCCTCGGCATCTCAGATGAAAGGCACTGGAGCTGGGGAAAGCTTGCCCAAGACGAGTTAATGCTTTGATTAGTGGAGCCCAAGGAAGAAAAATACACCCCATGTCATCTGAGAATTATCCTGCTGGCCAAGAGAAGCAAGGTTTCACTTTACAGAGGACTTGGAATTTTTTTGTTCTCTTGAACCTGTTCACAGTCTTTGAATTTCACTCCTGGCTTGAGGTTGGAGGAAGTCCTCAAGCACAAAGGGAAATCTCACTCATTAGGACTGTGAGGGCTTCAAATCATTCCTCCCACAGAGTCAAGAACATAGTAAGTACTCAGTAAATGTTTACTCTGTGGCCCAATTATTCTATTTGCTCAAATCTGTAAAACAGGTTCCCAAGAACTAGATTGGCATAGTTTCAAGTCACAAAAAAGGTGAAGAATCCAATGAAATAGATGGCATGATCATTTTGAGTTGCAGAAGATGTTCATGCTCCATTAAGAATAATTTTAAGAGCCACACACATATTCCCGAGGGCTGGAGGTTGTGCCCAAAAACAACAGCAAACTAATGCACAGTTGAAATTGTTGGTATTATTTTCATCTATAGAGAAAGAAACTTTAAAGTTATGTGACAGAGTAACAAATACATCAGAACATACACATTCTCAACAATACAAATTTCAAGAGAACACAACTTTATTCTAACACTGACACATTGCTCAAAACATTTTAAAATTTTTCTTTAGAAACTTTTATAGAGAGCCTGAGGCCTATTATTTTTAATATCTGGTAGTGACAAATCTTCCCATTTGCAGAGTATATTTGATTTTTTAAACAGCTAAAGGGCATTAGGAACAGGTGGGTGATTGAGCATTTTAGATTATAAACGGAATGGGAAATGTAATTACTATGTAATGGGAATTAATTTTTTCACATACTTTTTAAACTGGTTTTAAAGGAAAACCCCAAAGAAGCAGTTCCAGAAATGAATTTTCAGAGCTGACTTAGTAAATCTGTCTACTCCCACAAAGCGGACAAGAAGAGCAAGAAGAGCACCCTGTAAATGTCATCAGACCTCACACCTGTGTGTTTTGACTCAGCCTTTACAATCCGCTCCAACTGGACAGTACTGCAGTTACCCTGCTCATCTGGCCCTGTCCCAGGTCTGAGTTCAGTTCCTGGTGCATATCATCTCAAAAAGCAGCAAAAATCCTGAGGCAGTTTTGTTTTGCTTGTAGTGCTCTACAATTAATAAAATATATTTTTAAATGTATCAGTAGTCCTACATTTTTATATGTATCTTTAGAGGTTAAGTGAGTCTTCCCGAGCCCACAAGAGCCTCAAGGTGAAGTTTGCTTCCTGGAGGTCAAGGAGCCAAATCTGCAAAAGGAACAGACAAGGAAATGATCTCTCAATGAGGTGACACTGTGGTGAGTGAAACCTCCTCATCCTGTACAAAGGCTAAACCAAGAGCTAAGGGAGGAGACAGGAAGTTAAAGACCACAAGAAGTGTGAGATCTTCATTCCAAATTAAATATCGTTGTATCTTTTTTTTTTCCATTTGTTCTTTTTAGAGCTACATGACAGTAGAATGTACTTTGACATTATACACACTTATTCTAAATAGAATCCCAATCTTGTGGTTGAACATGATGTTGAGTTTCACTGGTCATGTATTCATATATGAACATAGGAAAGTTATGTCTTATTCATTCTACTGTCTTTACTATTCCCATCCCCCCTCTCTTCATTCCCCTTTGTCTATCCAATAAACTATTCTCCCCCTACCCCTAATTGTGAGCCAGCATCCCCATATTAGAAAGAACATTCAGTCTTTGGTTTGGGGGGATTGGCTTGTTTCACTTAGCACAACAGTCTCCAGTTCCATCCATTTACCAGCAAATGCCATAACTTCATTCTTCTTTATGGCTGAGTAATATCCATTTTGTGTGTGTGTTTGTGTGTGTGTGTGTGTGTGTGTGTGTGTGTGTGTGTATATATATATATATATATATATATATATATATATATATAATATATCTCATTTTCTTTATCCATTCATCTGTTGAAGGGCACCTAGTTTGGTTGTCAATATCTTTAGAATCATCATTTCTTACATTACTTATCATCAATCCTTTTCACCAAGACATAATCATTGCATCAGAAAAATCTACAACCTAAAGACACTTTGTTGTTTGTGTGTGTATATATGTCTACAACCTATAAGACACTTGTTTGTTTGTGTGTGTGTATGTGTGTGTGTGTTTATGGTAGGGGTAGGTACTGGGGATCAAACCCAGGGGTACTTTACCACTGAATTACATCTCTAGCCCTTTTTATTTTTTATTTTAAGACAGGGTCTTGCTAAATTTCCTAGGCTGCCTTGAACAATCTAGTTCAATTGCTAGGGAGTTGAACACACAAAAAAAGGAAAAGGATAAAGTTGAAGGAAAAGATATATTATAGGATTAAAAATAGATGCACACTAACTAAACTTCTAAGAGTATGGAGTCTCACAGGTACTGCCCACAAATTTCTAAGAAAAAAAAAGAAATATAATTTTTCAGATTGTAACTTTACAATAGCAAGACATAGGAAGAATCAGGTTAGCATTTTTTATATCAGGAATCACAGTTAGGAAACCCTTTTGCTGTATCCCCTACTCCCTCAAAAAACAAGTGGTACAGAAATGTCCATATACTCAGGACTTAGAGTAACATTTTAGCATCCTGAAAAAAAAACCAAAAAAAATGTCATTTCCTTTCAAATTGTGTTTCTTTCAGCAGGGAATTCTGAAGTTTGTTAAAAGAATGGAAATGAAGGTAGCTGATATTTATGGCTCCCAGTCTTTAAAAAAAATATGAAATTACACTTCTTTTCTAAAATACAAAACCAGATCCAAAATAAAAACTTACTATTTTACACTAGAGTCTGAACATCAGGCTACATGAGAAGAATGGCTGGTCATGGGATGGGTTCACCCCCCAAACGAAGGCATCTGAGCCTAATGACCACATCTCACATAGGTGACAGAAGTCCCCCTGAGTAAGAAGAATAACTTCACATAAGAATGTGTTGACTGGGTTGTCCAGGCAGCTGGGGACATGGAGAGGCACATGGCTGTGCCAGTCAAGACTTGTGACATTGGAAAAATAAGGTTTATGGAAGGTACACAAATGTTCCTACTCCCAGAAGACGCAGAGCAGCCAGATCTGAGGAGGTCACTGAGAACTAGCCATTGTCTTTTTTCCTATCTAAACTTTTATTATGTTCCTTGAAACTAGGTGTACATTAAACAGCTCCCAAATGAATCCAGCAAATCTACAAACTACTACTGAAGTTCTTCTTGGTCTTTTAAAGCCATCACTAGACTCCAAGTGCTCTCTTCTAGCTGCACAGACCTCCAGTGTAGCTACAATGGGATGACTCTGGGGCTGCAGAATCCAATCACTTGTGGCTGGGAAGAGGAACAGAGCTCCATGGGACCAGCCTGGCTGCCTGCACAGCTGAGGACCAGACCCGAGTCATCCCTTCAGCTTTAGGAAGTCTGGTGGCCAAGAGCCAGCCCGACTTACTGGGGACCCAAGTCCTGAGGGCAATCTGGAATTCCGATTCCAGAGGAAAAAAGATGCAAATACCAGCACAGATTCTGGAGCAGGGGAGCCATACAAGTACCCAGTGAGTAAAACTGGGGCACAAGCGGAAGGCTTAATTACAGGAAGAAGATAGCAGGCACTGGATGTGGGGCACAAAGTGGGGGAGGAGTGGAGACCCGGTGTAAAAATAAACTGCCTCGCATGCTGGGACCCAGCACAAAGTCCAGACGTGGAGGCAATCAATGAAGGTAGTCTGGCTGTTTAATTAATTAACTCAGTGGCTTATTTAGCTAAACTGGGTCTGAGGAGTTTTTAAAGAAACCATGCATCAATGTGCATGAAGTCAGAGCTGTAGCACTCCAGCATGAGCACAGCTTAAGGAGGCCATCTAAAATATAGATACCAAGGCTGCCTTAGAGACACCCGGAATCCTGACCCCTATGGGTCAAGGCCCTGGAATCTGCATGATGTGGTGGGCATTCCTGCTGTAGAGTGTGTTCTATTGTTCTACTGGGGGAAATTCTGAGACATTGGATTGTTTGCCCTGAACTTCAAGTTAAAAATGTATTTTTCTTCAATTGGATCAAATGGAAATGATGAGCATATGCATATGAATAGTTGTGTGATTTGCCTGCTGTCCAGGGCGCCTGGATGGAGGTTATCTCACTCCCTGCCTCCATGAGGACTGGTTTTCCCAGACTTCATTGCTACCCCAGGTCCCAGGTGCAGGGCCGGGCAGTTCCAGTTTCTGGTGCAATCCCCAAGGCTGTATCTCAGCTCCACCTTCTACCCACTGTGGCAAGTAATTAGGTCATCTTTTCCAAACATGACATGGGCCCAACCATCTCTGTTCCTTATTGTTCCCTGAGCTGGAGTGCCAAAGCCCTCCATCGTACCCACCCTCACTGTGTGTTGGTCCATTCCACAGAGATGAGCTATTGCCTTCCCTTCCCTTACTAGTTCCTTTCTTTCATTCAGAAATAAATATTGAATGAGCACCCACTATAAGCCAGGGGCTGGATAACTAAATGAGAGTGTCCTTGAATTCCCAGAGACTCTTCAATTCTCCACAAGAGTTATTACATTGTTTTTTTCACTTTAAGGGTAAAATTTTTTTAAAAAAAATTATATTCTGCCATATAATTTCACCATATAATTTCATTTATATTAGTAAATACATACTAAGTAAAGGCCAAACAATGTCATATTACAATGAACAATGAAGGAGTCAAAGTAATTTGAAAAGATCTAAGTCTTTAGAAATACTTAGTATCACCAGGCATGGAGGGGCACAGCTGTAATCCCAGCAACTCAGGAGGCTGAGGCAGGAGGATCACAAGTCCCAGGCCAGACTCAGCAAACTTAGCAAGGCCCTAAGCAACTTAGTGTAAATAAAATATACAAAATAAAAAGGGCTGTAGATGTGGCTCGATGGTAAAGTGCCCCTCGGTTCAATCCCTGGTACCAAAAAATAAATGCATAAATAATAGAATGCTCAGTATTTTGGTACTCAACCTCAAAAGAAACTTGTAATAATCAGAATCATATTTTCATAGTGCTCATGGACACTATTTCATACCTACCAACTTGGTGTGGGGCTCATTTTTTTTTATGAATGTAGCAGTCAACAAACAATGAAGAACTTTTCTATTCTAGCAGTTATGCAACTAGACACTCAGTGCAGATCTCCCAGATGTGGCACTGCTATTGAAGGAACAAAACAGTTCCACAGAGTTATCAATAAGCATTTCATTAAAATCAGCATTTTAGGAACACTTGAGGGGAAAGCTTCAGCTAATTATGAGGTCTGGTTTTTCTAATAAGGCCAGGCTAAGAGGCATTCTCTGCATGAGCACTGAACTCAAAGGCCAAAGGCAATAAATATAGAACTAGGCCTAACACCGCTTCTTCCTACCGTTAGTTACACTCAAGGTGACTTGTCAGTTTCAAGACTACAGCATCACCTGTCATATCAAACCGATGCTGCCTACTTGAATAATGCTGCTTACTTACTTCATTCATACATTGGCTTTGTTTTTATAATATAATAGCTCATGCTTATTGTTTTCTCAATTCTAGGCATTTTTTATGGATAACCTATTTAATCTAAATTGAAGCCCACAGGGACCAAATGACTTGAGGTTCCACATAAAGTCAGTGGTGCGTCTAAGATTTGAACCCAAGCAGGTCTGACTCCAAAACCTGGATTCTTACCCTAAAATCATACTGCTTTATAATTGTACATTATACATATATGTATATATATGAAATTGTGTAAACATAATGTACAAAAGTTTATATGGCTTTGTAGTTTTACATATTTATGTAATTACAATAAAAACATTTCATATAATATTCAGCCTGTGAGAATTTCTTTTCTGAAAAAAAAATGAAAATGAAAGAAAGGGAGCCAGGCATAGTGGCACATGCCTATAATACAAGTAACTAGTAGCCATTGTTTCACCATGGAACAGTAAGCCTTGGTGATCTTGACACTCTTGGGTGAAGTACAGCCCAGGATCCAGAGTCCGACTACCTGAGTGAAGAGAAGTGGTAAGGATAGCAACTGAGTGCCTTCCCAGTCCCTAAGTCCCTATCTCACCCACACCCACACCCACACACATACACACACACACACATTTAGTTGTCATTGGGCCTTTGTTGTTATTTATTTATGTGTTTCTGAAAATCAAACCTAGTGCCTCACACACGCTAGGCAAGCACTCTACTACTGAGCCACAACCCCAGCCCCTCACATCACATTCTTGAAGTTTGCCATCCTGTGATGGTCAACTAATGTTCCACATTCCTGATGATGGTAAAGGAGACAGCTCTGGGGCAAGCCAGTTTGGAAGTATGTTCACGAGCCCATTTGTGCAGCTTGGAGCCTGCTACTCTAGCCCATCATTGCTTTTTATGTTCCCAGTTCCATGCATCAGATTCCTTTTCTGCTTAAAATCCTCAGACATGTTCCCATATCTGATCACACCTGCATTGACTCATATAACGACGATCCTATAAGAGAATGACTACCATCCCTATTTACAATCTGAAGAAACTGAAACATAATGAGGTTAATTAGCCCGCCCAAGGTGCTACTTACTCAGTGGCAAAACAACTCAGACTATCGAGCTCCACAACCCACACAGGCCAAGGCTACTCTGTCTCTGTCAGTTTGTGCTACTATAACAAAGTGCCACAAATCGGTTGCTTATCAACAACATTTATTTCTCACAGTTCTGGAAGCTGGAAGTCCCCTATCAGGGTACAGCATAGTGAGGTCCCAGGGAGAGCCTTCTTCTGGCTTGCAGATTCTGAACCCTTTTTCATGTATCCTCACATGATGGGAAAACGACTGAAAGTGTTCTAGGGTTGTTTTTATAAGAGCATTAATCCCATATGTGAGGGCTCCACCCTTGTAACCTAATCATCTCCCAAAATTCCTACCTAGTCCTAGTACAATCATGGTGGGGGGTTAGAATGTCAACCCATGAATTTTGGCAGGACATATACATTCAGTCCATTGGAGCTTTCTCAGTATGCTCAGTATATTTTAAGTAGCAGGAAGTAATGATGCTTCACAGGATTGCACTTCACAGGATGAATTATTTTTTTGACCTGATTCTATTTCACTCATGATTCAAATTCCTGAAGAGTGTAATTGGTCCAACTTGGTTCTCAGATCTTGCCCACCCAGCACTACTTGATCAACAATTCCATCAAGACCATATATGGTACAGTAGAATAGAACCCCCAAAAGAACATTCCATTGCTGTTTCTCAAGGACAAGTCCAATAGTTTGAATCTGAAATGTTCCCCAAAGGCGCATGGATTAAAGGCTTAGTTCTAGGTTGGCTCTGTTGGGAGGTGGTGGAAATTTTAAAAGGTGGGGCCTAATGGGATGTCCTCCAGATTACTGGTGCCATGCCCTTGAAGGAGATGGTAGGATCCCAGCCCCTCTTCTTTCTTTCTCTCTCTTCCAGTTCCCTGCCATAAGGTTAAGGGCTTTGCTCTGGTCCATGCCCCCTGCCATCATGTCTTGCATCACACAGGCAGCCCAAATATATTATACACACACATATATATTACACATATATATATATATATCACATATTTTATGTATAATCTCATTATATATTATATAATATATATTATAGAGAGAGAGAGAGATAGAAAACTGCAGATAAGTCTGTCACGGGTTTATTTTGTAATCCATTTCACCTAAGAACTAAAAGAGACACTCAGATACTTTTAAACCCCAGGTAAGCACTCTTTGCTGCTTTTACTAAGATTTTTCCCTTCACCAATCATTTCCTGTTCTTTGATTCCTCTCATCACTTTTCTCTGATTTATGTCAAAGGTTGATTATGTGATTAAGGGTTGCTTCCAAACATGCCTCTGCATATCACATTTTTCCCCAAAGCTCTGCCCTTTTCCCACTGCAACCTCCATGTTTTCACTTTTCCCCACAATACAAGTAATTTCCCAACTATAAATTCATAAAATCGCCATAATAGAAACTTCCCTCCCCATCTGGTCATTCTTTGAATTGGCCAGGGTTAAGATGGTCTCAAGTGACATTTTATGAAGACCACTTTTCCCACAGGACACTGTGCAGGAAATGGAAGAGGACTATTTCTAGTCAAGGCTGGTCTCCCATAGCAATCAGCAAAGTAGTTTATCACTAGTCTAAAAGGTGCTGGGGCTTTAGCTACAGAGGTAAAGTCATACCCTAGAAAGAGTCAGAAATATAACAACACCAGGGCATTATTTCTTCTTTTAGAATAGGAAGAAAGAGTTTCAGCAAGTATGGGTCTTGCCTGATCTGCCTGGAAATTAATGAGCAGAGACCAGGGCTGCTTACCATATTAACTGAGAGATGAATGTGTGGAGGAACAAAAGGCAGCAAATGTGTTCGACAATGGTGGCCAATCAGATTTCTCAGAGTCAAACAGAGTCTGGACATTTAGGGAGAACATTCTAAAACTTTCCTTCAATTGCTAAATAATTGTCTCACACAAGAAACAATTTACATCAACCAAAAGAACAGTCAGGCCTCACCAGACATAGTGAGACAGATCACTTGTAAATTATAAATGAATGGCATGACCAGACACACTGATCTAAACCATATCCACGGTGGCAGCCGTCCATTAGGAAGCTCCAAGCATAATCCCTCCACAATAGAATTTTGTACTCAGAGTTGTGCCCAGCCTTGCCATGACAGAAGCTCGATTCATTTGCTTGGAAGAGCAAATAAGAACAACAGTCCTGCCTTGAATGTTAGCTACATGTGGCCTTGAACCTGGGCACTTCCCTTCTCCACATCAGGACATGAAAGGAAAAAGGAAAATTTATTTTTCTATTCCAGAGCAGGGCCTTAAAATTATTTCTCTTACTGCCTCCTTTTTATGTTTTAATGTTTTGATAAAATAATGGATGTAATGCCAACATTAGAAGACATTTGGAAAAAATTCATCACCCTAATAGAATCATTCTACCCTTTTGTTTTTTGAAAAGTCAAAATCATAATGTATATGAGATCTGGTCATCTGCTCTTTTCACTTATAATGGCAGGCATCTGCTCCTGTTACAAGTTCCATAATCATAATTGTAACAAAGCATGTGTCACCATATTGTTGGCCCCAGTTTAATTAATCATTTCCTTATTGTTCATCCAGGTTAAAAGAGTCCCTATTAGCCAGTATAAAGCCAAAAAGGTTTTGGTTTGCTTTTAAGACTGGATTCGGTAGCTAAGCTATAGAACCAACCTAAGTGTCCTTCAATAGTTGAATGGATAAAGAAAAGATTGTGTATACATGGAAATGGTAGGAGACCTTCAATGATACATAAAATTATAAGAGGTTATGAGGGGCAAGGGGGAAGGAAAAAGAGGGAGAGAATTGAACAACAGCAGGGGAGGTAGAGAGGGAAGATGGGAGGGGAGGGGAGGGGGGATAGTAGGGGATAGGAAAGGTAGCAGAATACAACAGTCACTAATATGGCATTATGTAAAAATGTGAATATGTAACAGATGTCATTCTGCAATCTGTATTTGGGGTGAAAATGGGAGTTCAAAACACAATTTGAGTCAAATTATGAAAGATGATATATCATGAACTATGTAATGCTTTAAATAATCAATAAAAATAAATAAATAAATAAATAAAGATTGTGTATATATACACAATGGATATTACTCAGCCATAAAGAGTGAAATTATGGCATTTGCCAGTAAATGGATGGAACTGGAGACTATCATACTAAATGAAATAAGCCAATCCCAAAAAACCAAAGGCCAAATGTTCTCTCTGATATGTGGATGCTGACTCACAATAGGCTGGATGTGGGAAGGAAGTGGAGGTTCAATGGGTTGGACAGGAGGGAATGGGGGGAAGAGAGGAGGAGTGAGAATGGGAAAAATAATAGAATGAATCAGACATAACTTTCCAATGTTTATATCTGAATACATGACTAATGTAACTTCCCAACATGTACAACCACAAGAATGGAAATTTATACTCCATGTATGTATGATATGTTAAAACACATTCTACTGTCATGAATAACTAAAAAGAACAAATAAAATTTTTTTAAAAAAAGACTGGCTGTGGGAGCTCTATTCAGAGAACAACCACTGTAAAAGTGACTTTTCTAGATTCGAGAGTGAGGCCAGCCCAGGGGGAGTAAGCTCCTACTGCAGGGGAGTTTGGGGAATAACAGAAAATTCATGGTGCTAGAGGTTCAGGCAATAGAGCCAGACAGGGTAGAGAAGAGTAAAGCAAAAAAAAAAAAAAAGAAGAAGAAGAAGAAGAAAGATAAAAGTCCTACCCAGAACAAATTTTACCCATAATTAGTTACATTTAATATCATTTATCTTGCTCCTTTCTATTATTAACTTTTAAACAGTATTTAAACCTTTAATAAAATTTTTTCTTCAAAAATAACTTTAACCATTACATTTTATATTCAGTGAAAAAAGAACAAATGTACATAGTAAAAACGATAAAAATTTCCTCAAGCACAGAATAGAGTATTTGAAATCACAGACATCTATCCTTCATCAAGAAGTAAATAAATAATTACTAACAGTATACCCTGTGTCTTTCTAGAATTTTTCTTTGCATATGCATACATATTTACATGCATGTCCCTATTTCTTATTTACACAAATGAGAACACACACTGTATTGCACTTGACATTTTTACTTGACTTCAGATCTCACATTGATCCATCTTGGCATATTTAATTTACTTTATTATTTTTTAAAGAGCTGCATAGCTCTTTGGTGTATAAAAGTGCTATGATTTATTTAACCATTTCCCCATTGAGAAATGTTTTCATAGTTTCTATTTTTCCCTCCTTTTTTTTTTTTCATATTACAAATGATGTTTAACCATAATATTTTTTTGATAGATCTGGGGCAATCAGAAGTCTTGGATTTCCTCAACAACCTTTCTGTAATGTAGCAAATTATTTTCAAAGATAAAATAATTTGTATAGATTAAAAAAGGCATTTGGTAAAACTTACTATTTCATAATCCTGATTTTTTTTTTAATTTCACTAAAGAAAAACTTCTTTTTTCATTTTCATGCTTAACTGGAAATAATGGAAGCTTTACCATGAGAGTCAGGAAAAAGACAAGGTTGTTCACTCTATTCTTCAGCTTTGCCCTAGAATTATTAGCTAATGAAAATGAAAGCAAAAAAAGCATTAAAATTGGAAATTAGGAAGTAAAACTGTCTGCCTGCAGACAATGTATTGTACAACTTGGAAAAAAAACAATAAAAAATATTTAGAAACAATAAAGGCATAAAATAACGCAGCTCTCATGGACTGTGAGATGGGCAACCCCCTGGGGGCAATCTGAACTATCTATCAAAGCCCATTGAGCTCCTAAGCGCACTTTCAGAATTTTTTCCTTCAAATATTCCACCACGTGGACTCAGAGACACAGGTACAGGTATGTATCTAGATACATGGATCTCTCATTAGAACAGTTTTTATAAAAAGCAAAGGCTGGAAACAGCTGGTTTTTTAAAGGGGGTTCCTATACATCTCTGATATGAGCATAAAATATTTTTCAAAGAAAAGCTGAGAACCTGGTCTCAGTGAAAGTCTCTAAAGAACAAAACCTGGAAAACATGAAGAGCTGTATTTTCACCATGTATCTTTCATACCACTGGGACTTGCTGTGTGCCCCCAAATGCATGCCTTAAAATGTGATTTACTTCTTATGCTATGATCAAACCAGAAAACTGATTTTTAGTTCAAAATAGATAGGATTCATTCAGTAAAGAAAAACCTTTCATTGGCATTAAGGGGAGAAAAATGATACTCAGGATTGTTTTGTTATCATTATGTTTACGGTGTTATGCTCGAATTCAGGACCCCCAAAAGACCACCAGAGACCCAAGATCGATGTAAGCAGCAAAGAGGTGTTTATTGCGAGCTAGCTCGGTCCTCCGCGCGCGCACACAGCAACTGGTGTCGCTGAGAGGCCCTGAGCCCGGGGTTTGCAGCAGTTTTATACATTCTTTGGGGAAGGCAGGGACTTCACATACATCATAGCATCTTTTAGCAAATCATCACACACCGCGGGAAAATCAAATAACAACTCTAAAACATGATTAGCACATTCACTGGCGGGAACAAGTTGGGTAGGGGTGATTGGTCAGTACAAAAGGGGTATTCATTTGAACTGATTGGTTTAAGCCAAGAGGGGTGTTCATGCTGAATTACATGGTTTCCCAACACCATAAACTACTGGGAGGGTCATCTGGCATCCCAGGTATTTCCCTGTCTCATGCTGATTGGTGGCTGCTAGGGGGTTGCTATGGATCTCCACCTAGTCTGACTGAGTCAGGGACACCTGGGGCAGCAGATCTCTCCTGTTATTTGTAGATAAACAACTTAGCAGGGTGGGAATGTGCCTAGGAGTGCTCTGTGGGTCTTTCCAAGGACAAAGGTGATGTCCCTTCCTTGGACAGGCTTTGCTCTGAGGTAGAGGCTGGTTTTTCAATGGTCGTTTTAGTCCTTATAGTCCTGAAATGGTACAACTGTGTCTCTTCTCATCCACTAACTTTACAGGTCAGGTTTTTCAAGTCCTCTGGCCAGATACCAGTTCGTGTCACTGAATACAGTGAATTCTGCTAGGAGGCTTTATTTTCTTTTTTTCCTTTTTTCTTTTTTGGTATGGGGGACTTAACTCAGGGGCACTTTACCACTGAAATACATCCCCAGCCCTTTTTGATTTTCTTTTTGGTTTGTTTTGTGTTTTTGTTTGTTTGTTTTGTTTTGTTTTAAGACAGGCCCTCATTAAATTGCTGAGGTTGGCCTTGAATTTACAATCCTCCTGTCTCAGCCTCCTGAGCTGCTGGGATTACTGGGATGAGCCATTGCATTTGGCTAGGAAGCTTTTCTGAGGGACTTCAGAGACTGTTAGCTTTCTATCACTGTCACAAATACCTGACATAATCAACTTACAAAAACAAAATGTTTACTTTGGCTCCCACTTCTGAAGATTTTTATTGATAGTCATTGACCACACTGTTTTGGACCTGTGGCAAGGCTGCACACCATGACAGTAGAGCAAAATTGCTGAGCTTCTTTGGATTGGGGTCACTCCATTTGGCTGGTTTCCTGTTATAGTCTGTTTTTTTTTTTTTTTGGTACCGGGATTAAACCCAGGGGGGCTTAATCACTGAACCACATCTGGAAAGCAGAAGAGAAGAAAAAGGGGTGAGGTTCCAGCATTCCCTTCAAAGTCACACCCCCAATGAACTGAAGAACTCCCCCTAGGACCCATCTCTTAAGATTTTCACCATCTCCTAATGGCACCACACTAGGGACCAATCATTTAACACATGGGCTTTTAGGGGACATTTAAGATCCAGACTATAGCCAGGCAAGGTGGAGCATGCCTATAATCCCAGCGGCTAGGGAAGCTGAGGCAGGAGGATCATGAATTCAAAGTCAGTCTCAGCAACTTAATGAGGTGCTAAGCAACTCAGTGAAACCCTGTCTCTAAATAAAATACAAAGAAGAGGTGGAGATGTGGTTCAGTGATTAAGGCCCCACCCCCACCCCTCCCGCCCCTCTCCCCCATCCCCCCCCACCAAAAAAAAAAAAAAAACAGATTATAGCAGGAAACCAGCCAAATGGAGTGAACCCAATCCAAGGAGCTTGGTTCAGGCTAACCCAGAAGGTGGAAGAGAGAAAACTTTGTCTGGTGGCTGTTCTGCTTGCTCTAGCTGGCTCCTCTGGTTACTGTGACATCAGAGACAATACAGTTCCACTCTAAACCTCCTTCATCTGTGTTTTCCCTTCCTCTTCTGGTCACTTCTGATGTAGAGAGGGGAACTTAGGCAATTCTAGTGGGTGGGAAGATGAAATGAAACAAGGAGGTATGGTGTTAGCAAAAGAAAATTTTACACTGAATGACAATAGTATTTTATTTTAAAATTATCTAGACTAAACTATAGGGATTAGTTCCCAAAATTTCATCCACCAACAGAGGAGGGACTCAGCTGCACCTGAGTCTCTGGGGAGCATCTTTCAATGGAAGAATTCCCAGCCTGCACTTTAAGACATTCTGCTTCACTGGTTCGAGGGTAGGACCTGAGAATACATATTTTTTAAAACACTTCCTGAGTAATTCTGAAGGGCAGCCAGGCTTGGCAAACACAGGTATGAATTATTCAGTTACATCCAAATTATTTTGACCCATATAACAGTCTAATAAATTTGGATGTGACCCTTTGGGGAAAAAGTCCCAGAAAAAATTGCTATCATAAGGAAATTAAATTAATCCTCAAGGGTGAGTAAATTAATTCCAGTAAACACATTATAGTCGCTGCATTAAGTAAAAATTTCGTCTTCCTAATCAATAATGAAATAAGCAGAGAGAGGATATTTTAAAGTCTGTAGGAGATATTATAATTCAAGCACTAGCCTAGATTTGATAACTATTTTATAGACAATCAATTATATTTCATTTTACTTGAGAAATGACTAAAGGCCAGTGTTTCTATTTGGCAACATCAGGTTTTTTGAGTGGAACTGGAAGCCTACCGTGTTGGTTAAACTAATGTGAATTTCTCCCTGGAGGTGATTGTTAACAACTCTAAAAGACATTAGGTCATTTCTCTCCTCAATCTAAGCCACTCTGCATCGCTAGGCCGGTTTTGGAGGCTCTGGCTCTGAAGTACAGTGCTGAGAGCCATCTTTTAAAAGTAATCTTTCTTCAAAAATCTACCCTTTCCCCCTGGGTATGTTGCTCACCTGTAATCCCAGCAACTTCGAGGCAGAAGCAGGAGGATTGCAAGTTCAAGACCAGCCTTGGCAACTTGGCAAAACTCTCCACAACTTAGTGAGATCTTGTCTCAAAATAAAAAGAACTGAAATGTAGCTCAGTGTTAAAGCTGGGCCTGATTTTCAGTATACATATTTTTTTTTAAAGAGAGAGAGAGAATTTTTTTAATATTTATTTTTTAGTTTTCCGCGGACACAACATCTTTGAATGTGGTGCTGAGGATGGAACCCGGGAGGCACGCATGCCAGGCAAGCGCACTACCGCTTGAACTACATCCCCAACCCAGTATACATATTTTTTAAAAAATAATCTTGCCTATTTGCAAGGTACAGAGTTGTAGATCTCTTATCCTGGTCCTCCTGAAAACCTTGTAAAACTTGACTGCAAAGTGAGGTAAAGAAAGAAGGAAAATTAGGTTCTTTTCACTCATCAATTTACAGGACCAAACAAGAGGTTTATAGCAATAATAGGTAAGTTTATGATAAACACCCATAGGGATATGCAGGATGCCAGAGTTTATAGTGGTGGTTATTTGGTTTGATTTGGTTGATTTTTTTCTTCCCATCCTAAATTGAGTAAGAGGTTTTGCAAAAGATATAATCAAACCAGTCAAGAAAAACCTTCAGGGTGAGTAAACTTATGAAAAAATTATCTCAACACAAACAAGGAGTATACACGGAAAGTTAGGTATTCTCAGTTCTCAAAAGTTGTAAAACAGCTGGGCTTGGTACCACACACCTGAAATTCCAGTGACTCCAGGAGGCTGAGATAGGAGGATTACAAGTTCACAGCCAGCCTCAGCAACTTATCAAGGCCCTAACCTACTTAGTGAAACCCTATCTCAAAATGAAAAATAAAAAAGGCTGGGGATATGGCTCAATGTTAAGCACCCCTGATTTGAATCCCTGTTACAAAAAAAAAAAAAGTTGTAAAACAGGTTAGTTCAACTTCGTGTGAAAATGCACTAGAGAAACTGGTTATCGGAGTCTAAACTGATTTCTTTCTTTTTTTTTTTTTTTTTTTTTTTTACATCCAGGAGAAATATAATAAGTTCAAAAGATCCTTTCACCTTTTCTCGGATGCATCTCACTGCAGGCTGCTCACGTTGGCTGCAAATGCAGTGAGTCTCCACATGATTTAACTGGATGCCACAGCAGGCCTCTAGAGGGCGCTTTTCATGAACGATCTCGAGCTTCGGAGAAGAAAAGGGGAAGGGGCTGGGGATCGAAGATCAAGCCCCACGACCACCAGGTTAAGATTCCCTAAAAGCTGCCCTCAAGGAAACAGTGTCCCCAGAAGGAAGAAAACTAAGGAACAGGAAATTTGAAAGCTTGCTGTCTCATCACCAAAGAGGAAATTACAGATAACTGCAAATGAGTGTGTCATATGAATGTCCCCAGCCCAGGCCCTTGGGAATGCTGGACTGAATGCTTCTGAGCAGCTGTGATCACATTCAGCACAGACTGCCCACTGCTGGCTAAGAGCGCTGTTGCTTCAAGAGAATGTGGTGCCTGGTGTGGTGGCACATGACTGTAACCCCAGCTCCTTGGGAGGCTGAGACGGGAGGATCACAAGTTTGAGGCCAGCCTCAGCAATTTGGAGACACTGTGTCTCAAATTCAAAAAAAAAAAAAGTGGGGAGGAGGGAGTCAGGGAGGGGGGTATAGCTGAGTGGGAGGGGGTATAGCTGAGTGGTAGAGTGCCCCTAGGTAATCCCCTCCCTCAGAGTGGAGGGGTGATCATAGGCAGCTATCAATAGCCTATGGATTCATCCACAATCAACCTGGAAGGGATTGGGACTGAGAGTGGCATTCCCCCATCAACACATTTGCACCTAAGAGAGGACACCACCATCTGTGCAATTTGCTGAGATGAGTGTTCCAAAGCTAACATCTTCATTATGATTATCTTAGGTCTCAGGTAGCCCCCCAGAGGTGGATGTGTCTGTTGAAGAGAAAGGATCAAGGTTTTAGTGAATGTCTCCTATTTCTGTATTTATAATGCACAGGAATATGTGACTGAATAAACCAGAAAGCTGCATGGTTCTTTGAGAATTATATAATTCATATGTGAGAATTATATAAAAATTCAGGTCTGAGTGTAGCTCAGTGGTAAAGCATGTATTTAGCATGCTCAGGGCCCTGGATTCAATCATTAGCACCAAAAATAAAAATAAAATTAAAATGCAGAGACTTGACTCCTTGTGAGTGTGTGTGTGTGTGTGTGTGTGTGTGTGTGTGTGTGATTAGAAATTAAACCTAGGGCTTCATATCTGCTGGGCAGGTGTTCTACCACTAAGCTACACCCAGCCCTTGACTGTATTAAGCAAGAAAAATTACTTCAAGTTGGTCAATGCAAACTTTTATCCCCCTTTCATAAATGCAGATTTTTCCTGCAGTTATGGGAAGAAAATATTTACTTTGGCCTCCAAGAGTTTTATTTTAGATGAGATAAGAAATCACACCCATATAACGATTCAAGATCAATAAAAGGCAGAACTTAAATCAGAACCTAACTGGTGTGGTAGGGAATTAAAATCATAACAATACTCTAGAGAAAGAAAGAAAACATGACTGGGAGCCAAGGTAACTGCTACTGTAAAAGGTTTCATAGAAAAAATGATACGTTAGCAGAGCTCCGAAAATAATTTAGTTAAATGTATATGGGAGCTGGGCACAGTGGCACTCGCCTGTAATCCCAGTGACTTGGGCGGGAGGCTGAGGAAGAAGGATCACAAGTTTTCTTCAGCTACTAAGTGAGGCCCTAAGCAGTGAGACCTGTCTCAAAACAAAAAAATAAAAAGGGCTGGGGATTGGCTCAATGGTCAAGCGCCCCTGGGTTCAACACCCAGTGGGGGGGGGGGCGGTGAGGAAGGGGGGAATTATGTAGGAGTGGCAGAAGTTTATTCCAAAGAGAAGTAACAGCCAAAGTGCAGAGGTCAGAACAGGGATTGTACAGGATAAAGAGATGTCTGCCTGCCATTCTCCCAGCTCATGACAGTGTATATAGAAATATGCCCTATGTACAAGCCCCTGTGCCAGACACCCTCATTTATCCCCATTTCATCCGCACAGAAGTCTAAGGAGGCAAGTCCAGTTGAACAAACCAGAAGGGAAAGGCTCAAAGGGGCTTAGTAACCTGTCTGGGTTACATGTTGGTGAGCCGCACAGGTGGGACTCCAACTGAGGTCAGCAGAGTCTAGAGCCTGTGCTATGAACTCCAGCAGGCTCATATGAATCCATGGTTGAGTGGTCAACCAGCAACAGGGAGCTGCATAAAGTTCTCAGGTATGTGCTGGTGGCCAGTACAATCTGTGGAGAAGCAGACAGACGAGACTGGGATAAACTGGCTGCCCAATTGGCTTAATGCTTATCATCCTACACTCCCAGTTTCACATTCAAGCTACCTGGATAGGCAGTTGTGCTTGGGACTGGCAATTGACCCTGAGACAAGTGAAGGGGAAATGGAAAAAAAGAGCCCACTCTGGTTTGGGGCTTTTGGGGCTTTGGAACTGAGGATTGAGCTCAGGGGCACTTTACCACTGATTCTACATCCCCAGCCCTTTTTATTTTTTTATCCTGGGACAGGATCTCCCTAAATTGCTGAGATTGGCCTCAAAATTGCAATCCCCCTACTTCAACCTCCCCAAGTCACTGGGATTACAGGCACGTGGCACCATGGCCAGATCAAAGAGCCCATTCTTGAGGGCCTTCTGGAAGAGGAACTGGAAAACAAAGACAAAAGAAAGGAAAAAGTTAAAGATGCTACATCTACAAGGTTTCTCCAAAGGTGTCCTTCAGCATCATAATTCCCTGGGGATCTTGTTAAAAATGCCAAGCCCTGGGCCCACAGTCTGGTGATTTCTTAAAATTTTAAATGTGGCTCAAGCGGTAGCGCGCTCACCTGGCATGCGTGCGGCCCGGGTTCGATCCTCAGCACCACATACAAACAAAGATGTTGTGTCCACCAAGAACTAAAAAATAAATATTAAAATTCTCTTTCTCTCTCTCTCTCTCTAAAAAAAAAAAATACCACACAATTACTTTTCTAGGTATATACCTAAGAAAATTGAAAGCAGAGACTTGAACAAATATTTGTACACCAATGTCATAACAGTGTTATTCACCATAGTCCGAAGGACTCAAAGTGGCAACAGTAAATGGATAAATGGGTGGATGGATGAATAAAATAAAATATGGTGTGTGTATGTTTGTGTGTGTGTGTGTGTGTGTGTGTGTATTAGCCCACCTTAAAAAATACAGAAGAACCTGAAGGTATTATGCTACTTATGCTAAGTAAAATAAGCTCTTCACAAAAAAAAGGATAATATTGTGTGATTCCATCTATAGGAGTTCTCTATAATGGGCAAGTTCATAGAGACAGAAAGTAAAATAGATATTTCCAGGGCCTAGAGAAAAAGGGGAGAGTGGGGACTCATTGTTTAATGGTTACAGATTTTCAGGTGGGAAAGATAAAAAAAGTTCTGAAGATGGATGAAGGTGATGGTGACACAACAATGTGAATGTTCCTGTCACTGAACTTTATACTGAAAAAATGGTTAAAATGGTTGGGGGTGTGGATCAGGGTAAAGCACTTACTCTGCATGCTTGAGACCCTGTGTTCAATTCCCAGCATGGGGGGGGGCTGGGGATGTGGCTCAAGCGGTAGCGCGCTCACCTGGCATGCGTGCGGCCCGGGTTCGATCCTCAGCACCACATACAAACAAAGATGTTGTGTCCGCCGAGAACTAAAAAATAAATAAATATTAAAAATTCTCTCTCTCTCTCTCTCTCTCTCTCTCTCTCTCTCTCTCTCTCTCTCTCTCTCCCCTCTCTCACTCTCTCTTTAAAAAAAAAAATTATATTGTGTATATTTGACCACAATGAAAAATAGAAAAAAAATGAAGGAACACTATATTAACACATTCTCCTGTGAATGGACATTTGTGATTTCCAGGGTTGGTGTGTTCATTTCTTTGTTTTTATGGCTAGGACAGACAATACTGAGGAAAACATTCTTTTATTTGTCTCCTGGTACATACGTGCAAGAGATTCTGAAAAATATATACCTAAAAATGGAATTGCTGGGTCATCTTTACTATGAGAAATTTTCTTCCAAAGTGGTTGTACGATATTATATAATTTACACCATAAAATAATAATTTGTAAAGAAAATATTCAGGAAATGCTAAATTTGAGCCCAAAGGAAGTGGGTGAATCTCTCAACTTCCCCAGCCATCAGGAAGGGTATGACCCAGAAAATGGGTCTCCAACCAGACTACGCCCGGCATTCTTTTATTTTTTGCTGAGCATTCATTTTAAGGCCATTGGCTAAAGGATGTCCACCTCGTGGTGGACCTTCACAGTGTGAGAAGCAGCTTCACTGCACTCTGGGTGTCAGCTTGTTTGAGTCTAGGGATACAGAACACCCACACATAAGTCACACGAACAATTCTATCACTTACCCAGGCAGCAAGAGACAATGGAAGACCAGGATTTATTACCAGCAATCTCCCAAGGCTCAGGAAGGCAACCTGGAGTGAATAGAGTCTTGTCCACAGATACTTCACTGTTGCACAGCTGAGGAATCCCAGAAAAGCATCCTGACCTGGATTTTATACCCAATGGAACATGAACCACTGGACTGCAGTGGAATAGAGCTTGGGCTGTCGGTCAGTCCTTCCTTATCTCAGGATGTCATACTCCCAGCACATTCTACAGTTATTCTTGAGAACTACAAGTGAGAACTACAATGGAGAGAACTAGGTCTGTGTAAGGCCACCCAGAACTGTCCTGTAGGATGCTGACTGGTCTGGAAACTTCCAGGGGGGAATGGCTGAATGGGATGGGAGGCTGATCTAGAAATGGTGCGTAGGGACCTTTTGGAAATTCAAGTTCAGAAACACAACTATTTGCTATTTGCCTGGATAAAACCCTTCTCCCTTCTCCACAGCAATTCCATCTTCTCTGATTAAGTAAGCAACAGCAGAAGGATCCAGATTCACAAAATCAGCCTGGAGAAAGAAAAGTGTTAGTTAGAAGACCCAGGACACCTTCCTTCAAGTATTAGAAAACATCCAATCTCTGGGAACGGTAGCACATGCCTATAATCCCAGCAGTTTGGGAGGCTGAGGCAGGAGGTTTGTGAGTTCAAAGCCAGTCTCAGCAATTTAGCGAGACTCTAAGCAACTTAGTGAGACCCTGTCTCTAAATAAAATACAAAAAAAAGGGTTGGGGATGTGGCTCGGTTGTTAAGTGCCCCTGAGTTCAGCAGCTAGTACAAAAAAAAAAAAAAAAAAGAGGGCTAGGATTGTGGTTCAGTGGTACAGCACTTGCCTAGCACATGTGAGGCACTGGATTGGACCCCAGCACCACATAAAAATAAATAAATAAACAAAATAAAGGTTAAAAAGAGAAAAAGATAACATTCTTGTGGAAATGAAATTCACTCTGACAAATCCCAGAGAGCAGTCCCAGTGGTTAGAGTCCCTAGGATGACCCCATAAACTTGAAGTGGGGTCTGTAAGGTCCTGGAGATGTCTACCCAACCTAGCTTGTCCAAAGATTTATCCCAGGACAGTATGTTGGGGAAGCCAAAGGAGATGACAGCTAAGGTCCTTGCCCACTGTGATAAAAAAATCAAACATATCCAAATAATGTACCTGCCAATATCAGTGCTCAGTCTTAGAATCATTTGGTCAACATTTATTTTGAATTGGGTTTTCATTTATGCTATAAACTCATTTTGATCTTACCACAAACCATATTTTAACCCTTTTCACAGAAATTGCAGTCCCTGGAATATTAAGAATGCTGCCAAAGTTTACATTTACTATATATAAAGTAAGCCAAGATTTCCACTAATTAAAAAAAAAAAAAACTACTTTAAACAGATGCACACATCTTTTTTCCCCTTATTCCAGATAGGTCATAGTTTATTTCAACTCCCATAAATGAGTTAATCGTCTTTTCAAAATTTTCTCCCACAGGTACTTGAAAGTGATTCCATATTCTGGAGACAGAAGTTCTCCTATTATTACCTTTTATGGAAACCCACAAAATATTAAACTTAAAAATTTTATACAAACCACTTCAGGCAGATCTCTTTGATACTGTCCGACATGCAACTATGAAGAAGGGACTGCAAAATAAGTCAGCTAATTTAATTTGCTTTAAACCCCCTTCATACAGACTAAAGGCTGCTCAAAGGTTTTGATAGATACGGACTCTGCCTTGAACACCTTGAGTAATGTAGTGCTCAATGCTCATGGCTTTTCCTGGGCACATGAATCTGACGGCTTCTTTTCTAAGCAGTAATTAAATCAGTGAAAATTGTAGATAATCATATGAGTGGCTTGAAATTTTTTTAGCAGCAATCCTGAAACCAAAACTACAAGTGATGCACCTTGAAAATCTGCAACTGGCAAAGTTTAAATGTCACATGCATGCTCATTCATTCTGTAAGCTACCCTGGAGAAGCCAAATACCAGCCCCCATTTTTTTTTTTTTTTTTTTTGAGAGAAAGCCTTCAAAAAGTCCTCCATAACTGATGAGTCTCTCTTTTCCCTTCCCTGGCACGTTTTGAGAGGTGTCACTATTAAATTTTCAACTTTTTGTACCAGAAATCAGCATGTGCTGAGTCAAGAATGAGGTAACTGCTTTTGTATCCACATTGGAATACTTCCGCTCAGGAGCAAGTTGGCTCAGGAGTACTTCCTCCTTTCTCTAGTCACTGGGTTTTTCAACCCAGGAGTGACTGGCTGTACCCAGTATAACCTGCATGAGTTGCTTCATCAAATATTGAGAGCTTGCTTGAAGTTGTTCTTCCATTTTTCTGAGACAGCTTCTTTCTGTGGTGGAATCACTTCTCCCTCAGAAGGTACAGTAGCAATCTAGACTTGGCTCTGAGACCATGACTGGAGATTGTCACGGAAGGGAGGCAGGTCCTGTGGGTGGCCTTGGTGGCACACCACCACCATTCTCCTCACCCAAGTGCCAAGGGGAGCAACATGCCCCTCCTAAGGAGGTTGAGTAAGGAGATGACAAGCTGACACAGATTCACAAGGAAAGAATTAACCAGTGGTGATAATGTTAGCATCTCCTGCTAAGTGGATGGTACCAGGGACACACCCTTATTCTAAGGTAGTAGTGATTAAGAATTGGAGGGTGGCACTCAAACCAATGTCGGAGCTGAGGCTGCTGACCAGAGAATGCCAGAATGCCAAAGCAGGGTGTTAGAAACCATCAAGTTTTCAACATGCCTGGGATATTAACCTTTTTTGAGGGGCAGGGTGGCGGGGTTTCCAGGGATTGAACTCAGGGCACTCAACCACTAAGCCACATCCCCAGCCTTATTTTGTATTTTATTTAGAGACAGGGTCTCACTGAGTTGCTTAGTGTCTCACTTTTGCTGAGGCTGGCTTTGAACTCACCATCCTCCTGCCTCCACCTCCAAAGCTTCGGATTACAGGCATGTGCACCACCATGCCAATGGTGATATTAACCTTTAACCACCAACTAATCTGTGACCTCAAGATAGAAAGATCTGACCCTCCAAGGGCTGGGATCTAGATGAGGCTGACGCAGGAGGATCACAAATTTGAGGCCAGCTTGGCAACTTAGATGCTGTCTCAAAATTAAAAAAAAAAAAAAAAGAACTGAGGACATAAATCAGTGGTAAAGCATACCTGACTCTGATCCCCAATATCAAGAAAAAGGGGAAAAAATAGTATTCTTCAACACATATTTCAATAGATAATAAGAAATATTATAAAGAAAAAACTGTTGGCAGTCAGATATAGATATAGTTATTAAAAGGCTAAGCAGGCAGGCAGACTGGGATGTGGCTCAGTGGTCAAGCACTTGCCTACTGTGTGTGAGGTCCAGGGTTCCATCCCTAACACTGAAGAAGGAAAAAGGAAATGCTGAGCAGATTTCTTTTAAACAGAATTTCCCAGGGGCTCTGGTGTGAGTGGGCACTGGATTCAAAAGCTAGAAGAATCCCTCAAATGTACCTTTCCCCTAATTTTTTGGTCACCAGTCCCTCCCATTTCTTCCCCTTGGGTAGTCCCTTGAACTTGGTTGTGCAAAACAGTGCTGCTTTAGTGGTGCCTAGAAGCAAATCTACCTTGACCTCTACTAAAATCATGCTGTTAGAACCCCAGTGGAACAGACAGTGGCCGAGCACTGCCCACTGGCCACTAAAAAAGGCCCACAGGCAACTTCATCATGGCTGATCATGGACTCTAGCTGAACCCAGGAATCCTCACTTCTCAAAAGAGGCAGGGTGTGCCTCCTGATGGGAGGCAATGGGAAGTTCCCAGCCCTTCCTCCTATGAGGTGTTTTTGTAACTCCTACTACGGGCAGCCCCTGTCCCTAGAGCTAATAACCACCTACAGAAACTACAAGGGGAAGTGGAAAATATTCACCAACTCCATGAGGATGCATTCAACAAGATACAAATAAGGTACACCTAAGGAGGAAATGACCAGGTTTCTTCAACAAATAAATGACAAGAAAGAAAAAAGGAGAGTGGGCAGTCTAATATAAAAAGATTTGCAAGGCTATCAACCAAATATTCAGTATTTGAATTCAGGTCCAATAAACTTTTTATTAATAAAGGCATTCATGAGATAATCAGGAAAATTTTATTACTAATTAATTTTTTATATTTTGAAATTTTTTTCAAATTTTTAGTTGTGATAATAATATTGCAATAATAGGAAAAAATATTTTTTTGGAAATACATATTGTAGTATTTATGGATGAAAAGATATATTAGGAATTTGCCCTAAAATAATTCAAGATAAGAAAAGGGAGGAAAATAGATGGTAGCATAGAAGAAACAAGATTAGCCTACAACTCATAATTGCTTACAGCTGGGTATTCCATCTAATTTTGTATTAAATTTGAATATATCCGTAGTAAAAAAAAAAAAAATTTTTCTTTAATTCATTGCTGAGCCTGGTGCAGTGGTGCATGCCTATAATTCAGCAATTCTGGAGGCAATGGCAGGAGGATCACAAGTTCAAGTCCAGCCTCAGCAATTTAGTAAGGCCTTGAACAACAATGTGAGACTGTCTCAAAATAAAAAAGAAAAGGACTACAGGTGTAGCTCAATGATAAAGTGCTCCTGGGTTCAGCCCCCAGTACCTGAAAGAAAAAAAGAAAAGGAATGAAAAAGAAAGAAAAATATTGCTGAGCAGTAAAATGTATAGAGGGCCTAAAGCCTTGGGCTTGGGGACTTAATTTTCTAATAATCAAACTTTTTATAGACATAGGATGTTTAAACTGGACCTAAGGATGATCATATCTGGATTTTTATTTTTGCTTTTCATATTTTAGGGAAAAAAATAGGAATCTTATAAGGCGGGATGGTGATCTTCTTTAGAATTAAGAAAAAATAAAACTTAGAATTTCTTTGAGGACCTATCTTATATGTGCAGCATGTTGTGTTTTGGCTGAATTAATCTCTTCTTCAGAATCCTCTAGTAGCTTTCCCCACTTCGAGCAAATCAACAAATTCTTAGGGCTGAGAGTGTAGCTCAGTGGGAGGGAGCTTGGCTAGCATGCCTAAAACCCTTGGTTTACTCCCCAGTACTGAAAAAAATTTATTCTTCTCCACAGTGATATCCAGTATGACTTGATACCCGATATCACTCTCCCTTCCTACTACACTGTTCCTCACACATAATTAGCACTCACTCGACTAAGGGCCTTTGTTCTCTGTAGCTGGCATACTCACTCTCCCTCAGATAACCGTTTGGCTTTCTCCCTCTTTCAGGCCACACTTTCCCTGCTACCTCCCCAGGTAACACAGATGTGTGTGCCTCTATACATACCATCACTCTCCTCCCCGTCTTTTCTCCTATTTTTTAATTTTTTTCTTCTTCTTAGCACTTCTTAGCCACTGATAAACTATTTACTGTCTCTCGAAAATGGATTGCAAGTTCCATTAGATCTGGGGCTTTGTTATTCATAGAACAATGTTCCCAGAACAAGGCTTGAGTTAAATAATTGAGCACATACAAAAAAAAAAACCTAGTAGGTAAACATGCCCATGCATCTTCCAGAACTAATCCTCCTGGATTAGCTGGCTTTAGTTAAACTGGAGATATATGCAGAGAACTGGACGCCTTGCAGTGAGAAAATATGCTCTGCTAGTCCATTCCAGGCTACAGGAGGGACAACTGCAGGGGCTGGCAGAAAGCCCTGACTGAGGCTGGAATGACTGTTCTTTTCCTGGGAAGAGTGTGATTAGATGAAGGATCCAAAGAAAGGATGGCAGTATGTGTTAGAAATAAACTTGGAAGGAAGGACGTAGCTACATGGAGTGTTTGGTGGTTGCAAGAATATTATAGAGTCAGACACCACAGATGGCTTGAGGTTCCCAAATTAATCGTTTCAGGGACGAGTTGGAGGATATATGGATGGGTTAGAAATTCTGAGTGACAAACATCACACTGCAGGAGAATTGGGCCCAAAAGCCATCAGATGTATTTTGAGAATTTCACCAGGACCCAAGACAACCTCTTGAACCACTCTTCAGATTGCTGTTCAAAACAATCTGCATTTTCTCCAAAGGAATCCAATGGGCTAAGACCCTCCTCTGGAACTCAGGTTGGATGTCTGCCCACAGCCAGGAGCACGTTGGACGTGCTTGCTTCATTTTAAAAAAAAGGGCTATTGACAACCCAAATGAGGTGCCAGCATAGACCTAGGGACTGTACTCTGATTTGCTGGGCTTTGTGTGTCCCACTTCAACCCTAAAACCTTCAACAGAACTGAGTTGCCACAGGTAATAGAAGGAAGTAGTGAATTTATTAGCTTCAGAAGCAGCATAGATGAAATCTATGTTATTCATAGAACAATGTTCCAAGAACAAGGCTTGAATTAATTAGTTGAGCACATACAAAAATCTAGTAGGTAAACATGCCCATGTATCTTCCAGGATGAGAAGGGAATTTTATGTCATCTTATCAACTGCTCACTTTCCAAAAAGTTGTACAAGAAACTAACTTGTTAATGATCTGAATGTTTAAATCAACTGGGTGATCCTGACAATTAAAAGCTTCCTATGGGAAATACTCAGTAAACAATCCATAATTTATAGTTTCAAAAATGAAATGCATTTCTATGATTCCAGTTTTCACATAGTGGAATGTCTCTTGACAAACGCCAGTTTCAGATCTGCAAGCCACCTTGCCGAAGTTAGGTGTCACTGATGCCAAATAATCATTCCTCAACTGGGAAAAGACTTCCTGGCAGGCTCTTAAAGACAAGAACAGATGGTATTCCAATGGGGGTGCTCCCAGCTCTTTGTTTTAACAAATATTGACATTTTTATAGGAAACAGATCCAGATCCTGTTTCTTCCTAACACGTCTTGGCAATCTTACAGATTCGAAGAGATACACTTCAATAGAATTGGGAAAATGCATTTACACTGAATTATAAGAAGACATCACATTAAAGAGAGTAATGCTCTTGATTAATTGATGCTTGTAAAAGTCACAATGTAGTAAATAATTCTCAGATACCGTGGTCCTAAAGCACTGCCAAATAGAAATGAGGCAGAACAGAAAGGGAGAGAGGAGAGGAAAGAAGAAAATTATGCTCCAAAAAAATTCAAAATTACTACAGTAACATTCTTAATGTGTTCCTTTTTATTGGACATTATAATTATGTACAGTGAACTTCATTGTTACATATACATGACAATTTGATCAATGCTGGTACCTCCCCTTTGGAGAGATAGATATGTGTGTGTGTGTGTGTGTGTGTGTGTGTGTGTGTGTGTGTGTATGTATGTGTGTCTTTTTTTTTTCCTTTGGTACTGGGGATTGAACCCAAGAGCACTCAACCACCAAGTCACATCCCCAGCCCTTTTTATATTTTATTTAGAGATAGGGTCTTGCTCAATTGCTGAGGCTGGCTTTGAACTCACAATTCTCCTGCCTCTGGAGCTGCTGGGATTACAGGTGAGCATCACTATGCCCAGCTTGATAAGTATTCTTAAAACAACAAAAGAAAATGAATGGGTCTGGGGATATAGCTCAGTTGGTGGAGTGGTTGCCTTGCATGCACAAGGCCCTGAGTTGAATCCCCAGCAACACACACACACACACACACACACACACACACACACACAAAAAAAAGATAATTGATGAAAAATGGGTTCTCTAACAATGAGAGAGTCCATGTTTTTTTTAATCATGTTCCTGTTGTTAGCTACTTTATCTGACCTATAAGCCCATCATCTGATAGAAAAAAGGACCTGTCAGAGGTTATGCTAAGTAATTCATGGTTTACAGAATTAAACCCCAGATGGAGGAAGAATGACCAGGAGATGAAATACTAATGACTAGAACTAAGGTAACTAGTTCTTATAGAAAAAAAAAATTTTTAGAACACCCTTTCTAATTTAGATGTCAGTTACAAGGTTATATTAGTTTTGCTCAGAAAATCAGGGAATATATGTACAAATTCAAAATTACAGTATATTATTTATTAAAAGTGGCTATGAGTCATTATATATATTCCTTTCTGGAAACCAATTGGTAAGCTACCCCCGCCACATCCCACCACCCCCCACCATAACCAAAGTTGCCATTCTTTGACTCAAATTTTAGAGGGCTGGGGATGTGGCTCAAATGGTAGCACCATCGCCTGGCATACGCGGGTCGCTGGGTTCGATCCTCAGCACCATATAAAAATAAAGATATTGTGTCCACCAAAAACTAAAAAATAAGTATTAAAAAAAATTCTCTTTATCTCTCTCTCTTTAAAATCAAATGTGTGCCCAAAATATGTGTAAGAGGAATTTATCATGGAATTGTTTATAGTAGTGAAATTTTTAAAATTACCTAAATGATCTCAAGGAGG